>NC_059666.1:19159643-20409643 GCF_905147105.1 Pieris brassicae | reverse complement strand
AAAATATAAATAAATCACCAAATGAGAGTGACATAGAAGCACATCATTTATTATTAGAAAAAGAATATAAGAGTCCAACAAATTATGATGATTCTATAGATGATATTACAAACAATATTTCTTTGATAAATAATTTAAAGAAACAATATAATTTTACACCAAAAAAATCTCAAAATAAAATTTCTTTTGAGAGATCCCCCTTTTGTAGTACTCCATTTCAGGAAAAATACAGAGGCCAGTCAATTTATAAGTATTCCCCTATATGTACCACTACTGAGGCTGTCAATGCTAATAAAACTGTTCCAACAGACACACAGAATGAAACTCTTAGTAAATTATCAGACAATGAAAGTAAAGATGACATTAGAACAATAACCAATGAAAAAGAAAATTATACATTACCAAATATTAATAAATCAGAAATGAATAAAAGTGTAAATGATAACTCCATACAAATAATAGAAGTTATCAACAATGACATAGCACATAATCACCAAAAATTTAATAACTTTTCCTTGGAAGTCCAATGTAAGGATGCTCCTGATAATGAAATCATAGATGATAAAGAATTAGAATCTAGCATGTCATTTGTGGAAGAGCCTAGTATAATTCTACAGACATCTGAACATATGAAGCTTTTTGGATTCTCTAAAGTTAATCAAAGTACAGAAGTATTTTTAAACAAATATAAACAATTTCAGAAAAACAATTCTGATATATTAATAGAAAATGTGCTGCCTGACCAGTCCTTTCAGTTAAATACTGAAAGAAGCCAAGAGAATAGCAAGCTAGACTCGGAAGAATGTAGAGTCAGTCAAGATGTAGAATCAATTTCCTTGTATGATACATGTAGTGAAGAGAGTACATCTAAAGAAAGCAGTGTGAAGATGTTTATTGAAGAACCATTTGTTAAAATAAAAAGAATGAGAAAATCAGTATTTGAAAAATACTGGCATCAATCTAAAGAAGACAAAGAGAGTAATGATACAAGCAAATGTATGGAACACTTTAGAAGTTTTGAATCAAGTGTTCTAAATACTGAGGATGAATATTCTGATAAAGAAAGTACTGAAGATTCAAATATTGAACCAACAAGCTTTGTTACCACTAGAAGAGGAAAAGAATTTATAACAAATGATTCATTTTTATTTAATTTAGATAGCCCTAGAAATTCAAACAGTAGTGAAGAATATGATAAAACAGTAATAAATAGTAATGAAGATAAATTCTCTGTTGACATTGGAACATTAGATCAAAATACAAGAAAAACTACATGTATTGAATATATAGAAACAAATAATTTAAATGACACACACCAACTTGAATTTGATACGTATAGTTTTGGGAAAGAATATGAAACATTGTGCATTAATGATACTGTTGCACCAAAGCGTGGTACAATTATTGATAAGGATTTAGACAATATTAAAAATGATCTTTCAATACATAGTCAAGAAAATATTATTGAAGTAGACACAAGTGTGACAAACCCTAAGTTATTAAAATCATTAGGATCTGTAAATAATTTAGAAACACATTTCACAAACACCAAAAAATCAAAAGAAGAAACTAGTATAATTGTCAGCATCAAGCAATCTAAAAGTCCCATAGGGTTGCATGTCAACAATGTTAATGTGACACCATGTACTAACATTAATAAGACCCTATGTAATCAAGATATAACCATGGTAGATGACACAGAAGATAAAATCGTTAAAAAACTGAGACCGAGTAAAAGTATACAACAATCTTCAATGAATGTGGGTTTAAAACAAAGTAATAAACCAGAAACAAACCCTTCAAGAATTACTCGACACAGTGCAAGATTATCACGACTTGACGAAGATGCTTTAAATATAAGTGATGTTAAAAATCCCATAAAATTACAGCCAGGGAAGCGATGGGAGCGTTCTTTAAGCATTTATCGTAGAATGACAACTATGGCAGATGGCACTGATATTTCTATACTTGATGTAGAATCATTAGAACACAAAGGTAGAAAATATAGACAAAGTGTTATTGACACAATGGAAATGCAGGATTCTAGTAGTGAGTTCTATTTTTAATAAAACCTATTTACTACTTGTATTTATTAAAAGCAAAAGAATACAACTCAATTTGACATCAACAGCCAAAGTTGCAGTGTAATGTCAGGTCTAGAATCATTTTATTAACTTCCTATTTTTTAGTTTTACCTGATTATAATTTTATAATTTATAATTTTTCAGCTTCACTTCACAATGAATCCATTAAAAGTCGCAGAAGTAGTTTTGTTTCTCGGCCCATCAAATCAACAGTCACACTAACTAATGTTCGTATAATTTTATACTTGAAATCAAAAATTTATAGTTGTTGCTAGTTTATAATATTTTTTTTCAGGATACTATTATTTCCCGAACTACCATAAATTCTACAACAGTATTTGAAGATTTGCAGGGTAAGTGCTATTTGATAATTTATGTCTTTTATATAAATTTGTTAAAAACAGTAATTATTTATTTTGTATATCAAATCTCCTCGGTTTCAATTTTGCGCGTGAATGTATGCACATAATATATATATATATATATAATTAGTCCGTATTAAAGTTGCCAGAAAAAAAACGAATGATACACTCGATACTTAAGGAAACGAAAATAAAATATGCTGTTAGTTTTATGTACCTCTGTATTTAATATTTTCTTTGTCAAATGTTGTATTGCTTGAATATTATCTACTAATTTAAAAAGTATATTTTTGCATTGTTCCGCAAGGGTGTTACTACAAAAACTTTGTAGTTTTTAAAGTATATATTTTATTTTTAGTATTTACTAATGAAACATTCATGAAAAGATAATCCGTTATATTTTTTTCTATTTGATTTTTAAAAAAAAATAATTATTTCTAAACATAGTTTTGGGAATATTCACAAATTCGCTGGCAACACTCGGTATTAGTCATAAAACGTTTTTCTTTTCATTACGTTTTACGTATTTCATACGTTAACGTACATTAAAACCGCGGTGGAATACGCAATTGTTTTGTTTAAATTTTTTGTTTTTATTATTTTAAAATAACATTTGTTAGTGATACTTTACCTTTGTATTGTAAAGTACAAGGACATAACAATTTTGTGCAAGTTTTAATTGTGGACTATCTTACTGCCGTACAGTATCCCTAACGGGATAATCGCTTGGTTCTGCACCTTTGTTCTAAAAAAGTGTCTAAAGCCAAGTGCATGCATCTTTCCCTGCAATACACAGGTTAGTTGTGAAATATTGCGTTTATTGGGCCATCTTTGTGGGCTTGTTTTCGAATTCTACGTAATCATTACTCATGGGGAAAGTTGTCATTCACTTCCTTGTCACGAATCACGGTGCAATCTCTCGAAATATCTTGTATTTTCAGGATTTTTGACCGAGGATTGTGATGATACGGTTGTTAACTTATCAAAACTATCGCTCGGTGACCCAGAGGTCGGCGGCAGGGTATTAGAGAAATTTTATGATACATCGAGTCGTTCGAGCACAGCGCGTGATTACGTTTTGCGTCGCTGCAATCAGGCAGATGCATTGCTCTTTGATGAATGCTACCCAGATACGTAAGTAATAACATGTTGTCCATCGTGTTCATTTATATACAACATCGGATAAATACCACATGCTCATACAAACAACTGCTTTTGTAGGTCATGTAAATAACAAAATGGTGGCACCTTTTTACACAAGACTTATGTATAAATAACGTGAGCTTATAAAATGTTTATGGTTACGCCAGATACATACATACTAAATTAATATATGAAAAAGAAAAGCAAAATTTATATGAAAACGATTATTATAACCTCAAAATGAGAGATCAAATATTTATAATAAATGAACTAAGAATGCGAAAAAACTTAATGATAAATTATGAAATTAAAAATTAGGCGATTAAAATTACCCCAATTCAAAACAATTATAAGAACTTAGCAAACAGAAATATATCTATTGTATACAAATTATTTAGCTGTTTCAGCAACTCACAATTACAAATCCTGACTTTGTATCATTGCAATAACAATATAGTTTCTATAATTAAAAAATATATGGATTTTATTATTATCTGTTTAAATACATAGGAATGGAATCTTTAAAGAACACACCTACTCCAGGAGTTTATCTATAAACCTAATGTCATCCTATATGTTGTAAAACCTATTTTTCCATGATTTCATACAATTCTCTACTGTTCTATTACCACAGAACCCTGAAGAATTGCCGAAAAATTGGCGAAGGTGTATATGGGGAGGTGTTTCTCTGGAGGGCTGGAGACGGACGTGCTAGAGTTCTGAAGGTGATACCAATAGCCGGCGAGCTGCTAGTCAATGGCGAGAAACAGAAGGACTACGACCAAATCATATCTGAGATTGTGATTGCTATGTGAGCTTAATTTTTAATAATAGTGAAAAGTTTTAATGATTATAAGTGTTACGGTCATCTTGATACAAGTCAAGTTTACTGGTGTATGTAATTTTATAACCGATGTTCTATAAGTTAAAAATTATAATAATAATTTAACTAGAATTGTGCAAAATTACTGGTTGATTAATTAAATACCTTAAGGAAACTGGTATAAAATAAAGGTATTATAGTTTTTATCATCTCACTGTTGATTTAAACAACACCAGTTCAGAGTTTATATTTCAGATAAAAGAAATAGAGGTTAATTAATAAAAATTGCAATAAAATATTAACTTTAGCACAGGCTTGGCATGATTAAAACTGTTTCACAATAGAATGTTAAATAAAGCTAGAACCGTTTATGACGTACTTTAAACAACATAACATGTTGACAAAAATCAAAGGCCCTGGCTGGGTTCTATTGTATTTAGGTTTTAATAACTAGGTTATCGCCTGTTACGACTATCGGTTTTAACAACCCAATATGAGTAGTTCCTTTGATATCCTTAACAGATTTTGACTGTAAATAAAAATGGTTTGTGAAATTTTGATATGTATTTTAAGACACAAATTTATTGTTTTACAATTGTTGGACCCTTTTAAATATATATTTTCCAAATTTATAATTGTTGCCATAGCTGTATTTGAATGTTCTTAACAATGTTATTGTATTACAGGGAATTGAGCGCTCTCAGCGCTCCAATACCAGATATAGAAAGTCATTTTAATGAAGGGAAGACAGCAGAAACTCTGGATTTACATTCTGTAGAAAATGCAACTGATGTTTTTAACAAGGTAAAATTTAGCATTAGATATTTTTTTGGTAAAATTATCACTTCCAGCATTCCATTGACTGTTTTTGACCACCACCACCACAAAGATAGCTATGCACTTGCAAACAGTATGGTATTGGTTTTTTTATTTGATTTAAAAATAAAATTGTAAGTGTTAATGGGTCACAAAACACTATGTGGCTCACTTGCCCATTCGCTGCCTGTTCTTTGAAAAAAAAACTTTAATATCAATTAGCCATCTCAAGTACGGATAGGTTAAAGGCTTAGTTTATTCAATCGGTTGAAACCAAATGTCCTTAATTTGATCCTAGAGAAACTAATTGTATATTGTTGATATGATCATCTATAGAAATATAATAATAATAATCTGTAATAAAACATACACCATAGTGTATAAGTTAAATAGTGGTGTTAATTTATTTGAATTATTTTGAGTGCAATCTTGCTATTGAATCTTTTGGGTCCTATATAAAATTTGAAATTTATCTCTGTGATTTTAAAGTGTTTTGATATAGAATCAGGAATTTCTATTAGTCTAAAATTATTATTGCTACACTAAATATGTGTAGAGGGTACCAATTATTTGTTTGGATATTAGTAGTAAAAATACTGATCGTAATTTCTACGAGTCGTAGATTTTATTATTTTCAATCATTCATTTATGAATCAATGTCATATATTACCTATTTAAAAAAAAATTTTAGTACTTTTAAAATATAGGAACCGCTGTTGGTTACTACTTATTACTTAGCAATTATAAACAAATACAAGGAAATGTAAAATTCTAATGTGTGTAGCATATTATTTATGCGTAGAATCCGCAGAAACCTTGTACAAATGGCATTGATAATGTTTGAAGTACTTTTCCGACTACATCTGCCGATAATACACACGTGCAACCTTATTATAAAAGTATACAATCTAGAAGCAAAATCATTTTTCATAAATTTTAGTAGAATTCCCAAACCACAGAAACTTTCTAGTGTGGGACTTACGATAGATGAATCTTGTCACAGTCACGAATAAAGTTTGTATTATTATTATTCGATTATTTCAATTTAAATCGTAAACAATTACAAGATCAGGACCCAAAGATTCGGAGTCGAGAAATTTGTGTCATTCACATCTCTTATGGTGTATAGATTTTTAGATTATTCTGCAATGGAAGAGATACCATAATGTAATCAAGAAGGCCAAGCGATTTGCTAGTTTTCTATTTATGGTGAATTAAAAGCCTGAGAGTTGAAAGTATAACTTAACAAACGACTGAGTACGGCAATAGTCACGTTTTCATTAAGAGTAAACGTGTTTATTGAACATATATGCTATCTATAATAATTGATTGGACGAGTTCGTTTGTAATCAAGGTGTTACGTCTGCATTGTGCAATGTATTGTTATTATAAATTACGTGGAATTTTTATATGAAATTAAAACAAAGACGTTCGAAATCTCTAAAACCTTATTGTAGCTAATTGAGTATATATTATTTTCGTTGAAATACATAATTCTTAATTACATAATCTCTTCTCTATATTGGTAATCTCTTATAATTATAATCAAATTATAAAATCTGTCAAATTTTGTTCTAGACAGATTTGACAGTGGTTGAAAAGATGCGATTTGAAATATGAATTGGAACAATATTAACTTATCTATTTGAGTTATACCTAAAATACAATTTGAAACGTATCTTTAGAAATAATTTTGCTTATGCAGTAAATAAGAATTTAAACCATTATCTTGAGTGACCTTACTCGTGTGCAATGTGCATACTTATCTGCCAAAAAATTAAATAATATTCTCTGTCGCGCCAGCCAAGGCTATATTCTAAACGAACCCATTCAGTCTTATGATGGATGCCTTGGATGATAAGAGAAATGGGACAGACTCGATTAGCGCTATCAATACACAGTTAATAAACGTGCCTTGTTTGTGCTGATAAGATATTCGTGACTGACTGGGACTTTGTGCTGATTTATTTAGGAATGTACATATAGAAATGTGTACATCTGTTTGGTCGGTATTCAGTGCGTCGACTTACTTTAAATATAATTATAGGGCTTTTTTATTACTTCAATGTATAATATTTAAAATATTCGTGTGTAGGTTAGGTAGTTCTAACGCCATGAATGGACTTATATGTTTTCATCTTGGTTCAAACCCAAGATCTGATTATAATAATTATAAATAGCAAGACTAACTAGACTTGTGGCTTTTTGTAGCTACCTTTCTGTAAGTAAAGAAGCTATTTGTTATATTTTTATCAGAATTTACCAAAACATTGTGTCCAATACGTAGTTAAGTTGAGATAAAACCCTAAAGACATACACTTGAGTTTTTAAATAAAATATATATTTATTATATTAATAATTTATCAGCCTGTTTAAAAAAAATTACGTTTGTAATGTGGGTAGAGACCCACGCTGTCTCAGTGTGGGCGGATGACACGATCGATTTTTGGTTCTAACAAATATTATTGAGCACATGGTCGGAAAAATGCATTACTGCACATAGAACATTCCATTACTTAAAATATCATGAACGTTATAAGTCCTACCCAATCGCGTTAGTCTCGAAACCACTTGTTTAATGTTCGCATTGTGTAACTCGGCACCATTCAAGTTCCCACAAGTTACATAACCTCTGAGTCAGTAATGACGAACTGTATTTATCGGAATTCACGTGTACAGATATTTTTCAGCGTATTATGATTCAGATGTTTTCGTATGTTTACCGTTATCGCAACTGTGTTTGGGAATTGTTACGCGTTATGAAAGATTTTATGTATTAAAAAAAAAACATATTTTACATTACATTTTGTATAAAACAAGTCAAGTATAATGTTAATTGCTACATGGTACCTCTCACCAGAAACCTCATCTTGTTATTGTAATGTTATAACGATATGTTTTCTAACTACAATTATGTCTAGAATAGTATTGGAAAACTACTTGATTTTCCTTTTGCCGTTTAGGAAGAATTTATTTGTTTGTACTGCAACTATTACGACATCTAAGAGTGAAAAGAATTAGATATATTTCTAATGTTGTCTAGTATAATAATTGATATACAAAAACCTTTATATACTAAAATATAAATATAATAACATACATCTATTTAGGGTGTGCTAATGTCAATAAAAAATGATATAAAAATAACTTTGAATACCCTCAATAAAATAATGAATCATGCCCAGTCAATGAATTTATATTAGTAATCAATGGATTATTTTTCAATCAAAAAGTTATCTATGTTATATGACTAATGGTTCTCTGTATGTATTCAAAATAATGTAGCATTGTACAAGACAGTAGTTATTATAAAAACTTATATCGCAACAATGAATTGAACTTTTAATATAGAACCCCAAGGTATAGGCTATTCTTGTTTTTATTATTTTTTTAGGGAATTATACGTTCAGGAATGTCTACGTCCTATATATTTATTAGTATTAATGCTGTTTCATAGAGTATTAAATCTTTTTAAGGTCCTAGCGGTCCGCCTAGTATACGGTAGCTATCCAAGCCGACTCCTCGATCTATGGGACCTGTACGACGAGTGCAAAGGATCTGAGAACGACAACCCCGCTATATTGCCACCCGACCAGCACTATATTGTGCTAGAACTGGCTAATGCTGGCCAAGACTTGGAGAGTTACCAGTTCAACAACGCTGAACAGGCTTGCGCTCTATTTCAACAGGTATGTGCGACTGTAAGATTGACATTTGACAGTTGTTTTTTTATTTACATGACTAGGGGCCTAGACAAAATCACTTTTCATTTGTCGTGACCCACTAACACAAAGCTAAACTCGAGAAGGCGTGAGAAAGGTTGTCTCAAGCTCCTGGATACAAGTCCATTGGCCGGATTCTTAATAATTTCTTTGAAAGTAAGTGCTCACAACGATTTTAAATTGACTAACAGGAATTGTAATAATGGTTTTTATTTAATAAATAATATTTGTATTTTATTTCTACTGTACCCGTACACGAGTACAAAAGATAGACAATTTTGAGATTTTCAATATGTTTTAAATGAAATGATAAAGGAGCTAAACTGGCGTCAATACTTCTTCAAGATACCACCAAAGGTTTTGTTGTTATGTATCTACTCCGTTATGCACAATACATGAACGGATATATAAAGTGATTGTAGTTCAGAACAAACCTACTGTATATAATTTGATATAAGTGATCGAATGCCTTTTTGAGTACCAATTTTTTTTTTAAATTTGTTTCTTATTCTTTTGGAACGTAAAGATCTATCGGATTAAAAATTACTCGGTTATTACCGATGACGTTACGGTAACCCCATATAACGCTGTATCCGTATAACGCCCCATCCCTCATATAACGCGACGACTTCTCATATGATATTTATGTGGTGTGAAGTTTATTTATCAAGTCCATAATAAGTTTTGCGTACCTTTCCATAAGTCAATTGTGTTGTTATTGAATTAAACTAAATAACTTAATTGAATTCTAGTTTTTGAAGTATTCAAAAAAGCTGTTTGATGAGAATAATCCTACAACGCGATTTCCCGTAACGCGCTCCGGGTCTAACGCGTGATAGGGGGTTACTGTAGTACATTTAGTATTTAGATGACACTTGACAGAGATGAACGCGAGGTTAATCCGATAAATCCGTCTTCTATACCCGTGCAATTAACTGTTTTGATTTTTTTTCTGTTTGTGTTTTATTTCAGCATTTTTTTCGCATGCGCCGACTTATGTCTACAATGGATGGTAGGTGACTTTCTAGTTCAAGTTTGTTGTATCTTGACTAGATTTTCACTTATCCTTCAAAGTAGACGCCGCTTCTTTGTTGAAGATTTTTTTGCATGTTTTTATTTTGTTTTAAGCAAGCAAGCACACTAGACAAATGTATGGGATTGACTTTTCACTTTTGGTCACGTGACTTATTTAAATACAACTGGCGGTAGCGACTCGCCACGGATTGCAAAGTAGATTAGTCTAGATCAAAGAGTTTTCGGAACCTAAGTCATTCATTTCAAACTCAAATCTCTTGACATTTCTCAATTGAATGTTGTTTATCATCTTGTGTTTAATCTAAAGCAAACAAAATACGGTAAAGAATGTTATTAGCCTTACAAACATGTTTGTTTAATATTTGAGTCATTAGCGACACGAAAACAGTCAGGTCGATACACCAGTCGCAATGTCGTTCACCTTCTAAAATTATCTTTTGTTAGAAGTAAGTTCATGAAGAATTAAAAAGGTTACTGCGATTCATGATTCCTGCTCGTCGTTCCTTACGGGGTTGAACTGCGATAATGTTTGCGTCATATGAAATATTTATACTAAACTTGTTTATGCATTATATTTTAAACAACAAATTATAATAATATATTTTGTAAAAAGTTGGTTATATATGAAAAAAATTAATAACTATTTATTATTCAGGTTGCATTCGGTTTGGCGGTTGCGGAGCAGGCTTATCAGTTTGAGCATCGGGACTTGCATTGGGGGAACGTGCTTATTGCTCCCACAGATCAGAAGGTATGTTACGGTTTTTTTTTTATATGTAATAACTTTTATCCACATAAATAATTGATTATCAAACAAAATTTATTACATTTTACAATGGTTTTCGATTTAATAAGTTATTTTTTAAATATAATAATCTTTATTTAGGTTATTACAGGGAATATTAAAAAAAAAACATTTTGATCACTTGGATATTATTTCAGTACTCAACGTTCGTACTCCGCGGTCGTACGCACCGCGTGCCCACGTGCGGCGTCAAGGCGACGATCATCGACTACTCGTTGTCCCGTGTGTCCGTCGGCCGAGTGCTGTACTGCAACTTGGCAGAAGACGAGTCGCTCTTTGAAGCCGTTGGAGACTACCAGTTTGAGGTGTATCGCCGTATGAGAGATCGGCTCGGGTCAGTATTTATTATTTGACAGGAGGAAATTAAAGATCTAACTGGAAAACATAGTAAAAATTGGTATGATTGAAAGTTTTCAATATATGGTATTTCATGCACTTGTCAACATATATCATCCATCAAGTGAGTTTAGTAGATCTAGGGAGTTTAGTATATCCATGAAAATAAGATTAGGCAGAAAGTCTTTACCCAAGCAAAAACTACAGAAAGAGACAAAAAATATATAATAATTAAATGAACAATTTTACAAATACATCTTGTTTTAAACAAATTAATGTATACAAACTTGTTTGAACAAGCCAAGTTTGTTTTGGTAGGAATTCATCAATCACAAGGTGCTAAAATAGTAAAATCTAATTGTTAAATTAAAAATTCATATTTATTACAGAAACGATTGGATGAATTACGAGCCGTATACCAACATACTGTGGCTGCATTACACTGCGGATAAGATGATAACAGCCCTCCGCTACACCAGAACTAACACTAAAATTCACAAACATTTTATTGCCAAGCTGAAGGACATTCAAAATACTATCCTTTGTCACGGCTCCGCCTGCGAATACGTCATCACAGACAACGAAATTTAAAATCATATAGCTTATCCATTGTTAATGATCGTGTGCATACGACGCGCGAAGCTTCACTTCGAAATGATAATATTTGTTCAATTCTAACGAATTATATTTTTATACTTCATAATGGATCTCCTTTGCGATTGTTATAAATTTGACTCAGAACAATTTAATTATAATGTACATAGATTCGATAAATTGAATGTAGACGCTAAAAGAATTATTTACAATGTTGTTTCATTATTAGACTTCCGGTCGGAAGGGGCCTTTAATAAGGTACAGCCTTTCAGAAATAAATTCATATATTACATTCTATTTTGGTGTTTTATTTGACTTCCTGACTCCAATTATATAGTTGTCTTATTCTAATTTCTTGAAATAAGACATCCTAAATAAAAGTTGTCTTCAAACATGCGACAATATAATGTTTATGTTCCGGTAAATATTAAGATATCAGAATGCGTAAGTTTTCCGTTGTAAAGACGTAAGTCTGAAATAAAACGAATAACTATCATAGTCAAGACAAGGCTAGTCTGTTCAGATCAGATCAGATTCCAAACGGTAACTACTATTTTACTACGAACAAACGACCGGGATATGGTTTCTCTTCCAGTATAGTTTGAGGAATACACGCCTTGTGTAGTTATTTTTTAACAAATAGAGAAAATATAATAAACGCAAAACATTTTTTTATACATTTATTTCTAAATAATTGCGGTACAAGAGTCAAATTATAATTAGTAGCGAATCTGTGAATATGTTTTAAGTACCTATAACGTTTTTAAGTTAATTGTCAGCCATACTGACATCTTAATCTATAAACGTCACACGCGACACTTCAAACTTCTGTCTTCTAGTATCTACTTTATAATTTATATTCCTGTGCTCGTAGTTATTCAGATTTTAAAAATAAAATATTATTAATTTAATGTATCATCCAGAAACAGTATAATAAGAAGCATAAAGATAAAATAGTTCTGTGTTATAAAAATATTAAGTCATGTTTAAACAATAGGTGTGCTATTTCAATTACTTTTTGTTCTACGTCGGGGTTGTTATCCATAAATAAAATAAATAATAAACATTAAAATGCAAAGTAGAAACGATTCACTTTCTGGTAAGTGCCTAATCAAAAAGCCTTAAACTACTTACAAATTGTCTTGGTTCGTATTGTAGTCGAATTTTATAACATATTTTGTACATTGTAGTCCTTGGCCCCACGATAAGCGGGTCTCCAGCAGTACTTCTAACACCAGGAAGAACGAGAAATATCGCTCAAGATATGGAAGCTCTAAGGTTATCAAGGCAAGATAACCCGTATTTACAGGTGCGTAAACATTTACGTTTTATGTAATGTATTACAGAAACAGTGAATGTTATGAATAATTAATGTATTGCGTTACAGCAGGTTATGGCAAGCAGAGAGAGTCTAATAGAAAGTCATCATGATGAATGCGAATCAGATGATACTATATTAATGTCACAGGTGAGAAACTTAATAGTACTCTGTAACATCATGTCACAT
This sequence comes from Pieris brassicae, assembly GCF_905147105.1. Taxonomy (NCBI): domain Eukaryota; kingdom Metazoa; phylum Arthropoda; class Insecta; order Lepidoptera; family Pieridae; genus Pieris; species Pieris brassicae. Next base: position 20,396,416 of record NC_059666.1, on the reverse strand, counting down.
GTAAAAGATGTGCTGATGTGCAAGCTTCTTACTTTACATGTATAATAAAACAAGCTATGTTTTAATTAACCCAAAGAGTAAATATAATTTCAGGAATTTGGTAGTGCACCTCTTGATTTTGTAGAAGATGATCCTCTGACACTGAAAGAGGTTCATGAACATATGATAAGATCACCACCTCCTACCAGTTGCTGGCCACAAGGTATGGCATAATTTTTTTGGCTTATTAATTTATACAAATATATAATGTGAATACTTTCTTAGCTACTAACATATGATCACATATTTTTAGCTAAGCTTATTTTAAGAGGTGCCATGTTACTACCATGCCATGACATATAACAATCAAATTATCAAGGAACAAACTTGTTCTTGAAGTGTATTTTTTATTTAAAAACTAGTCATAATTTATGTCTATAAAATACTAATATTTTAAGCTTAACTAATTAAATATTAACATTTTTCTGCTTGCTGCTTGGATCAAGATAATCTGTCTAACCGAGCGTCCAGTGCATTTGATTTCGGAGTGGACAGTCCAGTCTCATATAGTGCTTATTCAGTCAATTCTCAGGAAAAGGTTACTAATATACTACTATTATGTATGTGTTTGCACCTCAATTTTCTTCAATTCCTTGAACACTGTATGTTCTGTTTTCTAATTTTTGTATATATAGAAATAATAGAATAACCCAATTTTTTTAATAGTTTCACAACACTGTTATGAAAAATGTAAGGTAGAAGATTTGTTAGAGTATTTTATTTAATTTATGTTGTAGTAAGAGTGTTTATAGGATTTATTCTAGGATTTTTTTAGGATTCTAATTAATACTATTAAAATATGGGGAGTTAAGAATGGATTATAAGAATTCCAGAAGTACCAAACATTGAATTTTATCAACACTTTCTCTAACTACTGTAGACGCTTTTCTTCCTATCCCTTACTAATAACTCTAGCCAATTAAGGAAGTGGGGCTGTATTTTTATTAATTTATTGTATTATACTATTAAAATGTTTGGTATTTATGGAATGTCTTAATGAGATTTGAAGTAGGCTTAAGGCAATAAATATTTTGTAATCTACACGCAACAGGGTTATTTTTTTTTATTGTCCAACCTAATCCGTAGCATAACTGCTATTGTGGTAATTTCTAAGCTTTTTTATTTATCCGCAAAGGATGTCAGTAATTTTTTTACACGGATTTTTAAGATCACAAGAATTTTTGTATTTTGTTCGTATGAAACTCACGTCATTGTTTCCAATTTATTAGTCTCCTAGGTCCATCATGAGGTTGCTGTAATGTAATGTCTTTAAACCAAGATGTAATATTTCCAGGAACTTCTCGGATCCAGGTCTCCACGTCGTGGCACCCGGTGTGATGAGACGAAAAACAATAATACCAGTAGACCTCGATCTTCTAGATCAGTATCACCGCGAGCTCATGATATAACGCTTTGTGGAAGACCACTGTCGTTACCAGGTATATTATGAATATTTATCGTGTCTTGGCCATTATACAGAAGTTTTAGTAGTTTGCTTCAATTAAACAAAAAATAGAAGGCCATAATATACCAAAAAAAATCACACATAATGTCTGCAAAATATTTAAGCTTACTTGATGAGGGCGTCATCAAAAAAGATTTTACAATATTTTTTAAATTTACAGGGGAAACCCACTTGCGTACAGCATTGAATAAAAAGCCGAGTCAGCAAGATAGATTTTCGATTCTCCAACCACGCCCTATTCGAAGACCTCACACCAAACGGTCAGATGACAGTGTCCAACTAGTGCCGGACTGCGATAAGTAACTCGTGACCAAATTGAATATATTGAACATTGAAATAAAAAAGCAATTTACAACTACGTCTACAGACTTTACCGGTTATTTTACGGTATGTAAAACCGGAACGTTAAGCGGAATGCGTAGAAAATCGCTTCCGCAATATAGTTAGTTAGAATAATATTCAGAGTACTAGTTAGTACTATTTTAATTCAGTTTGTTACATTTACGAATACATTTTTTAAATAATCTGAAAACCAGCATTTTTAAAAGTTCACGATTTTTTTTGTTGTTTAGCAAAAACATATTTGCTATGGGCTCTGATATATAAGCCAATACCAATTTACGATTAGCAGGATTGTTTTTTTTAAATCATAATGACGGTCAAATACTCAGAAAAGATCCAAGTGTTTTAAGTATGTATAAATGCTTTTTTATTTCAATATTTGTATGTTGACGATGTATTTCTTAAATGTTTGTGATACATGTGAAGTGTTTACAAATTCATTCAATGTTTTGACAGTAAGCATTGTTAAGATTCCTGTCATCTGTCAAATTGACAGCTGACAGATTGTAATGTATGTGCAGTCCTTAGATTTCTAATCTTTGTTTTCAAATTTTTTTGTTGAGGTATTTCGCGACATTCTTGCTGGACAAGAATTATCCAATATCATTTTCTAAGTGTAGCAATTCACGTAATACGTATAATCAATAGGATTTTATAAGTACTTAACACAAGAATCCAAAATAAACATTTAGACTTTTCCAATGTAGAATAAGAGGTAACATCGATCTAAATTTAGGAAGGTAGGTAGGAATTTATAAGTAGTTAAAAACATATAATATTGCTCATTTTTATTTGTTTGGAGCTTTTTGAAATTGTTTTTATTTCAACACATTCAATACAATGTTCAAGTGGATTTTACAATTGTCTAAATTCAATTCAATTTAAGATCCTTTTAGAAGAAAAGTCAATATAAGGAACATAGATATTCTATGAATTTTTCAATTAAAGCATAGGACAATTTAGATTAAAAACCTACGTGTCTTAGAAACGCATAGTAATTGGTAGTTTTTAAAGGTTAGAGGCATAATGTTATTCAGAGCCATAAAGAGCTTGCCTTACATGAATTCATAAACGAAAAGAACCTCAGATAGTTATTTAATGTGACAAAACATTATTTAACTAATTAAGGTTTATAGTACTTTTATGAATACTACTAAATTTAAATATATTGAGAATTCGTGTAGGGACATTCAGGGAGAAATATGAAGCGTATATTACGATTCAGGCCATCTGTTGAATCACACTGTTTAGTATAAAATATAACAAGCTATTTAACTGCGAACTATTGAAAATAGGTATAATAGGTTTGGTCACTTGTTAAAACACTCAAACAAGTATAAACAATGGAGGAGTCAAATGCGTTTTACGCGAAAATATGAGTACAATAGTTGCCGTAACGTATATCGCAATTAAATAATAAATTATAGTGATAATTAACTAAAATTAACACAAATTGTAAACTCTTTTAATTGATCTAAACATTTTAAATCTAAGTCCCATTCTTTAGAACTTGTTAAAATATTTCACTTTTGAGAAGTCACAATTTGTTTATGCCTTAAAATAAAAGACAATGTTTCTGGCAATAGGCAATGTATATTGTCAATATGACGTCACTCGATTTAACGTCAAACTAGCTAAACCGTCAAATGGGTCATTTGATAAGATTCAAAAAAAGAAATGTTTAGTATTGGCTTTAAAAAATCTAATTAGACATTCATAATTTCAAGAACCCGCCAAAACGCGACGCTTCAAGATGGCGTCCCACCTGTCTCTATGACGTACCATTTGTGTAAGCACGTAAACAAATGTCAAGCTTTCATTCTTAAATTACATATATTACGATCCAAGACGATCTCCGACAAAATTAAAAGCCAAGTAGTATTAGGTTTACATATGCGAAAACATTATTGACGTTCTATGTAACGTGACAGACGTATATAGATATATTATGATTTCTTTGATAAATCAATGATTTGTGATGCCTATAACTCGAATGTGTTTTCTAACGTTTCAATCCATCTAAGGATCACTCTTTATAACGCCTGAAAATGCGCAATGGAGTTACAGTATTTTTGACATAACAAACTATAAATAGTCAAAACGTGTGACAGGAAGTGGAAATTCAAAAATATGTCTTCTGTTTATCATTAGAGCATACTCTATTTTATAAAAAAAAACTTTATATTGTTTAACCCTCTTCATTTGTATATAATCTATGTATGTTATAGGTACAAAATTTTACTTTTAATGTTACGTCCTCATAATGTTTATATTGTTGTATATTTTTGACATGATTTCTATCCTTATGTAGTGTAAAATATAAGCTTCGAATATGATAATTCGTTAAGTAGATTATTAATGTGTAAACTAATAAAAAATACACTTATAAAACGTTCTATTTAAGAGCTTTTTGGTATATCTAATAAAACATATACAGTCCACGCAAAAACGTTTGACGCCTGCTATGTAACTTTCTACAGCGGTCCCAATTTCAAATGTTGCGTTTACCAAGCAATCCCAGCAATACCATGTTCACCAGCTCGTCATCAGTGAAGGCACGTTCGAATTTGGGTACCATATTGAAGTGGGGATCGCTAGTCGACGACTGACTGGTCAGTACGGTCCCCAAAACATTCGATTTCTCTTGTACTATGAATATTTTTCTTCTGTTAAATTTGTTTCTGATCTTTATAAGTTACAATATATATACACTGCATTATCCGTTGTAATATTTATAACTCACAATAGATAGGTTAAGGTAACAGTACACGGTTATTTAGTACATAAGGTTTTATTATGTTCAGACTATTATTCGATGAGAAAAAGTTGGCTTTTAATTCGCTAAGAATAAATTACAAATGGAAATTGTAAAGAATTAAATAAAATTTTCATGTACAGGACGGAAAATTAATTTAGTCTGAACAATGAGTATATGCCCGCTGTTAACGAAACGTACGAGTGTACGCGTATACCACGTGTAAACTATAGTTTTTCAAAAGTTTGGCATTGTTGATGGCCAATTTGTTAATAACGCGACTTCGTCTGCGCAGGATTAGTATTTAGAAGAATGTTAGCGTAGCGTAGAAAAAAAACTACTAAAGGTATTGACTATTCAAGATAAACATTTCCATCAAACATTAGAGTTTCACATATTATGTATATGTGAAACTCTAGGTTTTGGTAGTAGACTTTTTCCTACTTATTTGATATTTTGGACAATTCACACAATATCTTTATAAATTGTAGCCGTTTATTATATACATTCAGTAGTTTTTACGTGAAAGAGTAACAAATATCACGTTTATTATATTCGTAGGATATGCATAATGTGTATATGTGCTGAAACAAAGCTGTAACAGCGGGCAGGAGACTCTTAGCAGCTAAGAAATAATTAAGCTAATACATAAGTCACTATCTGGTGCCATTATAACATTTATTTAAGCCATTGTTAACCTGGTTTCCTTGTTCTAGTATGTTCCATTATGCTGCGATATTAATTTTAACGCTAAGTTTTCGGGACAATCGCAGGTCGATGTCCAATAAGTAAGCAACAATAAAAAAGTTGAAATTATTCATTTTTAGTTTTATTTCATCTTAACTAAGTCTTAAGTCAAATCAAATTATTTATTTCAATGAGGCATATTAAGAGGTCTCTACACGAGCTCGACTTTTAATAAAATATGTGGCTACATCATTCCCGAGTAAATCCCGAAAATACAAAAAAACATTTTAATGCAGCACATGGCTAACAAAAAAGTACTGATCATTTTAATGAGTGTTATATCAATTTATAGTACATTAATTAAGGAATAGAAATAGCATTTTAATAGTAAAATTATTCTAAATGACCTTCCTTGTTTTTAATACAAGCCCTTAAGCCTCGCGGCCAGTCGTCTATCGTAGCATGCACCTTATTCATGTCGATTTTAGGGACTGCTTTTTTTAAAGATGACTTCAGACTACAATTTGTTTTGGGGTTTATCACAGACCTTCTTCTCTAAGACCTGTCAAAATTTATAGTCCAAAGGATTAAGGTCCGGACTGGAGGAAGGCGGATCCGGTCTGTTTAAGTCGATGTTTTAACGCTCAAACTAGGCAGGTAGGTAGGTAGGTAGGGTGGACTCAATTTCCGCAAGTAATTGGTCCGTTGTGCGTTAAGTCCTGGCTCATTTAGCCAGCCCAACTCCTTCCAGAAGCACAGAAGTCTCTCGGGTACTTCATAGGCTTCGCGGTGCGACCTCACTGTTCCGAGGATTTTTGTACGTTGATTAGCCACAGCCTCGCATTTCAGGACTACGTGGGTGACTGATTCCTCTGCGCTGAAACAGCCTCTGCACAAGGGGCTCTCTGTCGCGCCTAGGAAAAAAAGATGTTTATTAAGGAGACAGTGGCCCGTAATTGTGCCTATCATTGTTTTGAGATTCGTTCTATTCAGGTTTAGAAGTCGCTTAGTAAAATGAGAGTTCACAGCTTGCAGAGCAATTTTGCACTGTGCAATTCACACTTCGCGACCATCGTTGATGTTGGAGTTCTGCGGATTTCTGGCGAATCCAGGTTCGCACTAGCGAGAAGGGCAAGGGGAGGAGCGGTTACGGGCCAGCAGGCATCGCAAGCTTGTCGGCAGCATCATTGCCGAGAGAACCACTGTGTCTCTTTATCCACTGCAAGGTAAATCTCTTGGTTAGAGCTATTGCCCCCAATGCTTCGTGACACTCCAGTATTAGTTTGCTGTTGGTGTTTTTGTTTCCGAGCGCCATCAGCACGGATGCACTGTTGGATATGAACTTAATGCAAAAGTCATTAATTCCTAACATCTGCACGGCTCTGGCTGCTTCGGTTTGAGCAACACATTCACATTGAAAAATCGTGCTCTGTGTGCCTAAGGGTAGGTGTATGTTGATGTTGAGAGAGAATATGCCAGCGCCTGAGCCACACCCTGTTTTTGATCCATCAGCTCATTCAGGGGCGACTTATCATGATCCTCTTCTCTCGTATAAAATTAAAACGCTCTGAAAAAGTACTCCCTTTCTTAGCTGCGAGTAGCACCGTGAAAGTTCGTGAAGAGGAAGTAGCTATAGACCCTGTATTATTATTTCAACGTATGAGAATCTAAAGCTTTTGAGGATGAGATTGAAATTTTTTTGAGTATGAATTAGCCCCTTACCGCTTATCACACACCTGTCAAACAACAAGGTCGGCAATTTACGGTTGCTTCCAATCAGTCAATACTGAGGTTGATCGCACAATTGCTACTTACATTATTGATGGAGGATACCTACTACATCACGTTGTGCGGGATCGAGAATAAACTTATAGCGTTATTTATGATAAATATGTTCAGTACCTACGCAGGCATTATGGGCTTGCAGTGACGGTTGTATTTGACAGCTACAGTGACACCACAACGAATATTAAAGCTGCAGAACAACGTCGTCAACCTACAAGAACATCATCGGGTACCGAGATTATCTTTGATGAATTTATGACAGTTCCAGCTCGCTAACATTAATAATAAATCTAGTTTCATTTCCATGTTAAGTGATAAATTAACAGCTGAGAATATTGCACAGAAACAAGCTCAAAATGACGCAATGTCCTCACAATAGAAAAATTTAATGCAACAAACACAACAATTGTAGTCGGTGAAGATGTTGATTTGTTAGTGCTACTTACTGCAAGGTCTCATGGATACAATTATCTATTTTCTGAAACCTGAATGGGCTCAACAGCGTACAGAAATATATTCTTCACAAAGTTTATCTGCTTATTCCAAATGCCAAAACTATATTTTATTTTTACATGCGATAACCGGCTGCGACACTTCGTCAGCAATGAACAGAAGGGGTAAAACGTCATTATTTAAATTATTGGAATAAAAAAAGAGTTGAGTGACTGCTCTAAAGTATTAACAGAAATTGATTCCACACCTTAAACATTCATTACGGAAGGAATTCGCTTAAATAAATACCGATACGTAACTTTTGTAAAAAATATGCGAAACAAGAAACAAGTAACAACCATCATGTCTTCCTCCAACATCAGTATCTGCTATTCAACACTTGTATCGAGTAGACTATTAAGTTCAAACATGGCTAGGCAATCAACTGTACACAGAAGACAGGGGTTGAAAATTTATAGATAATACTCTAGAACCGATTCAAACTGTACTCCCACCTGCACCAGAAAAACTCCTCAACACTACTTTTTGCAATTGCAAACAAGGTTGTAGTGCCAAATGTGGCTGTAAAGAAGTCGGGTTGCCGTGTTCTGGAGCGTGTACCAACTGCCAAGCTCAGTCTTGCTCAAATGTCCTGTTGAGTACAATAGAGGAAGATTCCTGGGATTTTAATGAAGAGCCCAATGACTCAGCCACATTTGAACGATTTATGAACATCCTGCAAGAGGAAGAAGAAGAAATCGAATAAGGCATGACTGGCTGAAGTAGACTTTCAAGAGTATGAATCTGATTAAAATATGTAAAGAAATCAAAACAATAATTAAACCAAAATAAAGCAATATCAATAATATGTATTAATAATAAGGTAACATCTAGAACTTGACGAGTATTGTTTCCTTAAATTATCCAAAAATTGTCATGACAGTTAGTGGAGTAGGCCTACAGGGAAGCCACGTTAGAAAAAACGCGCCGAGTACACTACCTCACAGGTGGTGGGGTGATTTGTGCAAGTCCTGTATAATGTGACTCTTAGAATCACGATATCTCAGAAATGGTAACTCTTAGTTGAGTTTGGCTTGAAACGTTGTTTGATAAAAATTAACGTTTTCGAGAAAAAAATAAAAATACCTCACACTTTGACCTGTGACCCCGAATAACTTTTGTAGCACACATAGGATTGATGGGGATTTTACTTTATTTGTAATGGTAAACCCCTGCTTTCCTGACCTTGTCTTAATTGACCGGACCAATTGGCGTTAGTGGTTCACGCCAGTAACGACTTGTTTAAAACTCCAAAGTATTATATATCATAATTGCTTTAATTTTAGGAACGAACTCCAACTACATGTTACCAGCGAAACAAGGTAATGCCGTGGAAATAATACAAAATATTTTTTAATTATAATTTTATTAAATTAATTCTATAACTTTTTACATATAGTAAATTATATGTGCCACGTTTCGTCAATTACATTGAATAATGCTGCCATGTCACATCAGCAGTAGTCACAATAGTACCTAATGTTTGCCTCTACGATCAGACAACCACTGCGCACGCCGGGACTGATCAAAATGAACACAGCGCAACCCGAAACACTGCGCCATTTCTATTGAATACGTCACAAGCCAGTGTTACCATAGTTGGCCAGTGTTCCGAGCCGGCGTGAAACGCAGGCAGCCCCACGAAAACCCTCGCCGCTCCACCATCAACTTGGTCCAAGAATATATTTATGAAATAATTTTGTATAAAAATTTTGGCTCCAAATATTTACACAGTGATATTTTTTACACGCCGGACTAAATTTTATAATACAGCGACTAAGTTGGGTAAACAGTCGAGGAGCGGCGAGAGGCGTCGGACGAGAATTTATTGCAATTTTTTTCTAATAACACATTTCTTATCTAATGAGTGGCGCGCGCTTACAGTGCGGCGCCAATTCTAATACCCTATCGTTACAGTGATAAACCTGTTTTATATACGGCGCTTACGCGCAACACTACTAGAAGAGAGGACAGACGGAAGATATCGCAAATCAAATTCACTGTAGCAATAGGATACAGATACAATTTAGTTAAGGAAGAGACAACACCGAAGGCAGATCAGACTGGACGTTGGCTACAACTGTCGCCCGCGCTCAACGCGCTTCTTGGTACCTTCTCCCTGTTTCGTGTTTAATATTAACATTTACAATTAACACTCAAGTAGGGGCTTACACAGAATTTGTACTCTTATAGCGTCCCGTCGCCGCACTAACACATTACACTCGCGAACAAAACTGGATGATCGAAGCGGATGTGAGTCGAAGCAAAACACTGGTACTCGATATAAATAATCAAAATAATATAATGTAAAATAAATAATTTTGTGATAATATATTAAAATATATTTAGGAATATAATCTTTACGATTGAGACAGGACTTGACAGACGCAAAGTGAGGCGACTCTCGTGTCGAACGACCTTTACGATTACTGGCCTCCCATTAAAAATAAACTGTATTGAAATCAACACGAGAGTCGCTCGCGATCTTGACTTTCAAAGTTGACACGCATCGGGCGTATTCTCGATTCAAGGATAGTACCAAAATTGACTTTTATTGAATTAAGACTAGATCTTACTCGTTGACGGTAATAAGTACTGTTGTAAACGGAATAGAAAAAGCTAAACTGAAATTAGACCATAAATAATAAAACGGATGGGGCCAAATGAAATGTCAATGTCAATTTTGGCGGATGAAGAGCGCGGATAGTTTGAGTGCGAATGGCGCCCGACGGACACACGGCTCGGCCGTAACTGATATAATCTTAAGAGATCAGGCTGTCATTTCTAAAACAAACATAATTACAAATGATTACAACTATACTTATCATAACATCCATACGTCAAACCACTTACAATATGAATGAATTGATAATAATTGGGTCCAAAGTGATGGAGATTTAAGTGTTGCCACAGACCATCGATGTAATAAAATTTAATTTTCGAAACATCAATAATCTTTATTCGTGATAACTGGCAACACTGATTCGATACATGTCAAAGAAATTAAAACATAAGATACCATTCGTACTTAGAAAATGAATTAACAATAAGATATAATAGTAATAACAAAAATATATTGTGTACTCTAACTTCAGCCATTTGCTTTATCAACAAGATTGTATTGTCGAGCTTTCATAAAATATTTTTTTGGTACGAGTGTCCATATAAATCGAAATCCGCCTAGTAATTATGTCATCTTTCTGTATATACTATATTAATTTAGAATGCCTGAAGCTTGTAAATATTAATTCTGTCTAAATAAATACTAAGTCTTATGTTTTACATTTAATTTTAAGTCCTTTAAAACAATGACACATTACCAGTACAGTTTCATGACAATGAAGTGAGATCATTAATAAATCAATATTTAATACTTAAACATAGGATGTTAGTTTTTTTGATAAAAAAAACGTGTCCTTTATTGTATTTGTGCCATACAGATTGAAATGATTAGTATGAAAGTTGAGATTAGCACAGAGAAATTTTTGACACGTCAAAGGTACAAAGTAAATTCAACGATTTACTACCATTACTTTTATATAAAAAAGGTTAGAACTTAATTTAATTTTTTGGTGGGTTGCCATAATGATGAACCCCAAAATTATATAGAATTTAGTATCGCCTTTACAGATCTAATTCTATTTGATTAATTTATACAAGAAAAAATAATTATATACAAAAAATATAATATTGATATTTTATCTATACAACATTCGCTATTTGAGTCGATAGCGACACTTATATTGTAAAACCAGTAACAATAAGTACCTAAAGATTTTACTTTGACTTGAAAAACGAAGATATAACAGTTTGATATCGGGCGGCTGAGCATCGGCGCCCGTTGTGATGATAATGGAAGAAGCGGGTGACAAAATAATTTAAACATTCAATCCAAAACAAAAGAGAGAAGAAACGAAAGTATTTTTTTGGCAATTTTGTACTCGGTAATGGTTAGCGGTGTGTCGTTTGCGCGGTGTCGCGTTATGTCGCGTTTTAATCGCGATAAAAGTAGCGCGGTGCGGCGCGGTCACTCCGGGTGTCACTAGTGATGTCACGGGACGGGATCCCCACTCAGTCACGAACAACAGTCGTCCCAGTACATGAATCAACAAAATGTCCTACGTTTGTTTTTACGTTACGGAGTCACGCGCGGCAACAAACATGGCCGCTGCCGCGCGCTCGCACCGCGCACTGTCCACCTGCGAATAAAATACGAACAATTCATTATCCACGCAATAAAAATATTTCTCAGAAGGGTAATAAAGCACAAACATATATAGACGAAAGTCTACCAATACAATTGCAAAAATATATTATGTATAAATGTATAATTTTATTTATTTGTGATCTTTTATATTCTCGACGGTCGTGGTAAAAGGAACCAGCGATTACGTCGGTATGCTTTAGTCTTTGTCTCAAGAAATTATCATGTGAAATAGATGCAGGAATTGTTAGGAGAGGGCATCCCTCTAATACACAATAAATATGTAAATAGTCTGACCTAGACCCTGGTGTAACGGGAACGTGCGGGCTTCGTACAGCGCCGCCTGCGTCCGCCCACACCAACGCCAACGCCACTGTCCCCGCTGTGGCCGCTCACTAGCGACTCGCTGTCGCTCTGGTTCGACGTGTAACCGATGACGTCCACTTCATCTGAAATTCGAAATTCGAAAATTAAGGATATTGAAAACTTGTGTAACCATTTTTCGTATTTATATATTTAATGGAGGTTTAAAAAAAATTAACCAAGCGGCAAATTTGTGCGATTTTTTTGAATGCAAAAAAAAATGTTTCTCAGTAATCTATTAATTATGATATAAAGCACGGTTTTAGATAAACGAATTACGACCGATAATAATTGGAAATCACTTATTACAGCTAGGGATTACCTAGATATCAATTATCGGTATGGTAATCCATGAAACACTGATAAAATTAATGAATATAGCATATATGTAGTTCCTTCCAAGGAGGTGAAAGGTGCTTAGAAATACAAAAAATAACTGTCGTGGTTACCTAGTTAGAATTTCACATAACGTTAGTAAAATGTAGAAAATAACAATGAAATACGGTCAAATATATAGTATATATATGTATATATATATATTGTTTTCTTAGAAAAAAAGTTATAGCATTTTTAATCAGCACGTCCTGGAAATTGTTCTTCTGTGAATAAATATAAAATATTCAAACACAAAAATCATTATAACGCAAAACGGAATATATTTAAAATCAATTAAAATTTATAAACTTTTTTTAATATTTTGGTAAATATTTTTAAGTTTGTCTTTTGTTAACATGGCTTTTACACGTTAAGAAAACACTTTTTAAACGGATTGAAGGTATGTATTATTATTATAAACTTATAATTATAGTCACCGTGACCACGCACGCTGTAAAGCACGCGAAACGTCGGAAAAAATTAAATTAAAAATTATGTAAATAATTATAAGTTTATAATAATAATACATAGCTTCAATCCGTTTAAAAAGTGTTTTCTTAATTTTTAAGTTTACCAATTGTAAATATGTATCTCTTATCAAGACTAATTCTAGTCTAGATGTAACGTTATTAAATACTCTAAAATGCCATTTCGCTGGCACTTTATTCGCAATTTTCAGCATATTTAGCTGCATAAATGTCATTGGATGGCAAGGGTCAGGTTTTACACGGTGTCAGGCACTCATATTGCTTTGACCCAGTTACCCTATACCCCGTGAAAAGATCCCTGAATCTAAAATTGAATTTGAGATATTCAAATTTTCTGCTTATTTCAACTTAAATTTAATAAATAATCCGCTCGTTTGGCAGACAGTTACTAAATATAGCGCTTACGTCACCGGTTCACAGTTTAGTAAAAAACACTCGAACAAGCCTTACCCATATTTAAATATATTCAGAAATGTGCCTTAAGATAGTGGTGTCAATTATTACAGTTTCTATAATCTTTTATTGCCGTGCCGACTTCGATTTACTTAACAAATATCTGGTTTTAAAACCCCGTTTTGTATTTTAAATTGTACTTAGAACGAATAAGCTTTTGTAGAGTTAATAACAGCATTCCATATAAAATACGCCATATTATAATTTCATATAAAACCCACATTTCAATCAAATCACTATACCTCGATGAAAGCATTTGGATTAAACAGCCAGGAGACTCCCGCCGCGCCTCGTCGGCTTATAACCACTCTAAATATAATTTTCCTACGATAGATTTCTCCAATTTCACTTCGTGGTTTTCACAGGGGGTTTTCGGTGAATTAAAGATTTTTAAAATGATTTGACATGATTACATAGAACGCTAATCACATTTTCACGTAACTACGTTTCTACTACGTTTCTTTTACGTAACTGCAGAAAATTTTACTAAATTAGACTATAAAAGGAAACCTTATAATATTGTTACAAAGTCCTTTACGCTACAAAAATAATCTTATACAAAAGATTTCTACCACAATTGCTCAATGATTCAACCCTCGACAATTGTGTAAGGATCCTGACGTGTGATTTACAAATAATAAGAATCAGAAGACAGCAATCATGATTGCTATTGAATAAATTAGCTAATAATGAAATATTTAAATTACATCTAACAAACTAATATTTTCGAAAACGTGACTTAGTCTAAATCTGTCTCCAGTACGCCAAAAATGTATTGGATTTTAATTTTAACATACATTTACGCGCCGGATTTAGTTTCTAAACCCAACAACTATGCGTAACAATAAACGCAATTAGAGCTAGATATAGTAAAGAACTTATCATTGAAATACTTAATAACAAGCACAGCCTCAATGCAAAAAACTCTTGCATCATTTTGAAAATTATCGCTTTATTTGAAGGGACCACACGTGTAGTCCGCCTAACATCACCCGTTTGTCGACGTAGCGATAAGCTTTGAAGATTCGATCGAACGCGATCAACTCGCATAGATTATTTATCTAACGTGCTTTGAACGTCAACAACTACAGTTTTGAATGGAAATTATCTTGAATCTGGCTAAGTGCCTTGTATGTTTTACGCGCAACTTGTTCCGTTATATTGTTAAAGACTATTATTTATTTATTTATAGCTTATATATTATTAACGACAAATACCACAGAAATTTATTAAATCCTTTTGGTTTTTATTGTATATTTTGAAACAAATTACATTTTTATAACTATTTATTATATAAAGACATTCAGAAAAAAAAACCAGTTTCCTCGTGATGTTTTCCTAACCGTATAAGCGAGAGCTAACCTAACCTACGATCAGGTATAAGAGTCGCTAAGTGCTAATCGAAGCCTAAACAGATCTAAATACAAAATAGCTGCGTAGGCCTATACATTGAAAAACTGCCCCAGTTCTTCTTCAATCTTATTACAGTAAATCCACACTACTTTTAAAGTAAAAGACTTCGCTACATCCAAGCTATTTTTCCATTAATGTCCCTTTTAATATTAAAGGAGGTGTCAAAGACGCCATATCCATCAAAGTTTTTCACCCTTTCGAACAACGAAAAAGTTACTTGTTATAAACTTGATTTAATATTCACGTTGGACTGCGAATTTCCCACGATTTTACTTATACTATAACTTATGTACACCACATAATAACGGGAAAATTATAAACAATGGAATATGTATATATATATATATATATATATAATGTAAGAATAATATACGTATATATAATACGGTTTTCTTAGTTCTATAAGCACGGTTATTTCCCCAATCGTAGAAACTAAATATGGAGTGAAAATTATAACATCAGCTGTTCGAAAAACATAATTTTAATTTATTAATTTTTGATGAGGGTGATCCCAAATATTTTTTCTCGGCCGATCGTCGCATTTATTAGTTCAGTCATTTGTTGAGATTTACTCAGGTTACTTTAGACGCATTTTTATTTTGATATATACTTTTTGTTAATTATATTTGATCATAGTTACGTCTACTATTTAGAATGTTATAGTGAGTGTTTAGTGCGTTTTTCAGAACTATCGAGAGGCAAGGTTTATTAGCATCATTATCAGCGATCAGTAATTAGCATCAGTCTAACCTCTCTTTGTTCCCAAACTTATAGAATTTCTCCAAATCCCTACGGCTGATAATACTGTGTGCCTTTCTTCCTGGCAAGAAGATATTGTAACGAGGTATGTACTCAGGCCTTATTATTCTAGTATTTGATTGTGTATCGTCGGCCAGCGAACCGTTTTTTGTGGTACATCAGCCCTATTGACCTAGGAAACATACATTTTGGTCCTTCAAGCCGAGCCTACGATTTCAAGACAAGCCAGAGCTGCATAAACATTACGTTCCTGCAATTAAAATTATAACTCCTGCACTATCTAATAAATGTAAAATATAGATAATATATAACAGTACTTTCTAAATAACTTCTAGAATACCGCTTTTATATTTGGCAGTTTGCATACAATAAGTAAGAAAACATTATACTCCGACTATGGAAGTGACACCAAGTACATATAAAAGAACTTGACAACAACCTCCGGCTTTAGGTACGACGCGACGGTTCAGTAGTTCAACTAGTCGAGGATCTCCCTTTAGGTGCGAGGAAGTGTCCACTTCCACAGGCTCATAAGGTAATCTTTAAGGTGTGCACGGTGCCTCTTATTTCAATAGGCGTAAGCGCCAATCCGGCCCTGCTTGTTGTCATGACGCAAATCACGGAGGTACCCGTTAATGGTTGCCATGACAACGCCCGTTACAGGTATCGTAATTCACTTTACGCAGAACTCGTTCTTGAAGATTGAAATCGGAAATATCTGTTTGTAGAAATACAGTCAATGTTCGAAAATATATTTCTATTATACAGTATTCAATACTGGCATCCAATTATCATTAAGATCAATCACAAAAATCACATTTAAAAAAGTAAAGAAAGGTTTCGTTTGATATCCTCACTAGGCCACCTCACACAGACAAGCGACCATTCCAGAGGCGAATGATTTTATTCGCTCTAGAACTTTTAAGCCCGCAAACCTTTTAAACCTTTACAAGTCCAGCTCCAAAGTAAAGTTAACGTTATTTAAATGCGCATTATTTATTGGTCTAAAATCACTGGTAAAATTATTTTTATACCTTCACAAGCGATCATGTACCTGATTTTAATGAGTATACAGTAAACTGAGGGCTTATAATTAGTAATATAATATATTATTTTGCACGCGGTAGTATAATTTTATAACAACACAACTGAACCAGGTGCAAAAAACGATAATAGACTTGACAAACCATTATAATCATTTCACACTACAGAAATATAACTTGAGAAATCTCCGCGTTATTGCAGGGAAATACCGCGTTATATGGATGTTGGAAATCGCGTTATAGGGTTACTGTATACGTATATCTCCTAAATAGCCATTTTAATGGCCATAAAGTTACTTATAACCAACTTTCCGAGATAGCAGACCATACTCCACAATCTAATTCACGAATCAAGAAGGAAATGAGAACTGTCGTCCGGCGGATATTGAAATTGTAAAGTTAGGACAACTTTTTGCAGCCAAAAGATGACTTCGATTCAAAGTGCAGGAAATAAGTGAGCTTCAAAGACTCTCCTTTTCTTATATATTTAAAATTTCTCACTACGTTTCGCGTCTTTAGCTTCGAAGTTATATAGGAATAATAATCCGAAAAACAAATTATATACATTGACTTTTACATACCAGTCATTTACGACATTGTAAAATACACATGCCTGTGAGTGGTTATAATTTAATTATGTATAACCCGAGTTATTTAACATCACCTTTGTTAAGATATATATATTAGATAACAATAGTAATCGCAAATGAAATATTAAATTAATCATTTATTTTTCATGCATTCATAAATTTTAATCTAACATTACAAGAATGTCAAAACATCGATATCAATTATATTATTTATAGTTAACAGGTATGTCACTTAGTTTTAAGAACTCAAAATGAGTTACAGTTATTCGTTAGTCTAGCGTCGCAACCCCGCTACCCCTAATTGTATGTTATAAACACTTGTTTTAAACGATTAACGACAATTGACACTTAGTTTCGACTTAGTTTCATTAATGAGCACCCCTCCAACAACCGCGATCGAACTTATCTCCCGAAACCCTTTTTTCTTGTTCATTACTAGCTGATGACTATATAAATAAACACAGAAACGTGCTTTAAGCCAAACAGTACTTAGTCCTTTCTTGTTACCTCTTAAGAGCTTTTAAAGCTAATTAACATTTCCGAGTAAAAAAACAAGAGTAAAAAAAAGCTGCAAAGGCTTCTAGTGTAATTAGTGTGTCTTAAGGAATTCAACCGAATGCCTTCAATTTCTCGACCTATAATATGTAGGACGCGTCGTCGAAATGCGCTGCCTAATCGTATTTATTAGGGGCTTTGTATACATATTCATTATGTACTAAGACTAAGATCAAGTAGATAAAGTAGAAACAGTACCTCCTACATTTGATAACATCACCTAACATTACTCATCTCATGTCATCATATTTTTCATAAAAACCATACAACGCATTTTTAGATCAACCATCAGGCTTAAATTTAATTTACCATTCCTAAGGTCATACATGTCATAAAAAATTACAGAAACTATATTTTGAAAACTTATTAATAAAGAAATGATAAAAATTTCATGCAAACCCATTTCGCAAGGCTAATTATTATAAAGGCAAGGTAATTCGTTCTATATAACATTCTTTAAGTGTCTTAACATGAAAGGTCAGAACAATACGTATATTCTATTTTGTAAACTCCTAAGAAGCGTATATATGTGTAGTTTATTCGAATGATATATGTTTGTTTATCATAGCGCTTAAGCTTTCAATTCAAAATGCACACTGAAATGTAAAATATTAAATTTATGCAGTAACAAGAAATGACTAAGTTCTGATTGGATAGACACACGTCAGCGTTTGTATATTTGGTCATCAGCTAATAATGAATGCTCGTTTAATTATTCAATTTTATATATATTTTGACCGTACCCTCGTCCTATAAAAAAGTAATGTATCACACAACATCACTTAATATTACGCGCTACATGACAGCACGCCCTAAGAATATGTTAGCGTTAAAGTTCCGAACTCTGAGCGCCCATGGAATAGTCTGTCTAATCCAGCTTTCAGACACGCCATACTTGTGTAAGAGGCACTTAATCTCTAAATAATCACTATACAAAAGGTTATCTAAATGATAATGCCTTTTAAGACATATCGTGTACCTTAATGGCCTCTGACGATCTCGCTCAGGCATTATATATGAGCTAGTTTTCCGGAATAATAGAGCTGGAGCGAATATATTTTTGCCTAAATTGATCCTATTACATAGAAATGGAGGAATCATATTTATACGTAGTTCTTTAGTACGCTTGATGGAACATTATATTCGAGTACCAATCTACTTGCTGAAACCTTGTAGGTTTATTTAGAACTAAGATAATAATAACCACAAGTTATTAGATTTGAATGATATTTAGATTTTTTGTACGTTTTGTACACAAAACACGGACCCACAATTATTCGATCAACTTTAGCTCGTTTTTCGTTGGCCTGGTGTGTGTGTAAATATAATTAACACAAACCTCTAGAAAAAAGGGTTCACAATTTGACGAAATTTTAAATTTGGAACGAACAAGTTTCCCCGCCCGCCAATATATTTATAATTTACGATGCGAATGAATAGGCAATTGACGTCAATACCAATAACTTCATCAAAGCTATTCATTTGATAGACATACGTAATTACAATCAGCCATTCCCTTTGGCTTTGCATGGGCCTTCGTATTGTGTAAGATTATTAAATTTAAAAAATAAAGAAAATACGAGAGAAGAAATATTTAATTAAGAAAACAATTTTTAAATTGATTGTTGGAAACTTATAATTATTTACATAATTTTAAGTTCCGACGTTTCGCGTGCTCTACAGCGTGCGTGGTCACGGTGAAATAGCTTCAATCCGTTTAAAAAGTGTTTTCTTAATGTGTAAAAGCTATGTTAACAAAAGACAGAAATATTTAATTAAGAAAACAATTTTTAAATGGATTGAAGCTATGTATTATTATTAAAAACTTATAATTATTTACATAATTTTAAGTTCCGACGTTTCGCGTGCTCTACAGCGTGCGTGGTCACGGTGACATAGCTTCAATCCGTTTAAAAAGTGTTTTCTTAATGTGTAAAAGCTATGTTAACAAAAGACAGAAATATTTAATTAAGAAAACAATTTTTAAATGGATTGAAGCTATGTATTATTATTAAAAACTTATAATTATTTACATAATTTTAAGTTCCGACGTTTCGCGTGCTCTACAGCGTGCGTGGTCACGGTGACATAGCTTCAATCCGTTTAAAAAGTGTTTTCTTAATGTGTAAAAGCTATGTTAACAAAAGACAGAAATATTTAATTAAGAAAACAATTTTTAAATGGATTGAAGCTATGTATTATTATTAAAAACTTATAATTATTTACATAATTTTAAGTTCCGACGTTTCGCGTGCTCTACAGCGTGCGTGGTCACGGTGACATAGCTTCAATCCGTTTAAAAAGTGTTTTCTTAATGTGTAAGAAAACACTTAACTTTTTTTTTCTATGTTAACAAAAGACAGAAATATTTAATTTTTATTACCTGCTACAAAAAATACAATTTGAATCCTTAATATCTATTGCTAAAATGATCAATTATTCTAATAAGTTTTTTTATATAATAGAAAAAAACAACAACATGTTATTCATATTTTTTATTAAAGCAGTCGTCGTTGGAAATTAATAAGCATTTAGATATAGAACAACGTGTTAAAAATAACAATGGAAAATGTAGCAGAGACAGCTGCGTCTGTTTCACCAGAATCCGAGCCTCACATCTACGTGTTTTAAGCTATAAGTAAGCTACTACGTCACTGAGGTAGGTATTATTTTAAATAATTAAACTTAGTGCCAATAAACAAGCGTTACCGATACCACCATAAACGCCAGACGTCTTCAAAAACGTGTAAAATCGTCATAAAACCATCCATTTCTCGTCATTAACCTTCCATCACTCGACATCAACTTTTAAGTGATTCTTAGAGTACGCTATACGTAATATAGCTTTAATATATCGTAACGATAATTTTGCATTATAAAAAAATTCGTGTCTAAAATATTATGAAAAAAAAACAAATAAATATTTTTCTTAAATAAAGACTGAGCTTCAGAGATTTATATTTATTATTTATCGTCATATTGCAGCTACAAGTTGGTACAGATTGTAATAATTAATATTAATATCTATTAATAAATCTTGTTTTGTATTTCGTAAATAAAAACTTCGAATGTATGTAATTCGCTCCTAACAACATTTAAGATTTACTTAATTAAAATCTGTTTTTTTATACTATAGGGGCAAACGGGTAGAAGACTCACCTGATGTTAAGTAATACCGCCAGCTATGGACATTTTTAATGCCAGAGAGCTCGCGAGTGCGTTGCTGGCGTTGGTAAATTTACAAAGTCATCATACATCACTAAAACTTTCTTACACTTATAGTAACTTAAATTAAATTCAAATAATTAAATCTAAGTATTTGAATTGGTATGCTGATTAAATTGTTGAACTCACACAAGCACTTACACAAGTCAATATTAAAAAAGCTTTTCTAAAGAAAATCGCCAACCCTACGGGGATTGCGATCACCTCATCCTCCGTCAGTGCATTTAACATGTATTGCAGGAAATTGGCGCGAGGGAGTCCATAGCAATCCGGCTGCTGTTATAATTAGTGTCGAGTAGTTTCTAGTTGTATAGCACGGAATGCATACGAATCGAGCCTTCCAAAGCCTTGTGTTATTGATATAAACTGGAGGTAAATACTAACTTTAAATATAGAATTAACTGTAAAACAGTATCTGTGGCAATACGTGGCTGATTTTAATGATGACAACCCCAATGCTCGTCGTTTATATTAGATTGTAACATTTGTCCATCGATTTTATTATATTAAATGAAATAGTAGATTTTGGCTACATACTGTAATATTATTTTTTATAAGTTGCCTGTGTGAATGCTATTTCTCGATCTTAGACGTGCCCGTTTGCGCAGCCGGGATTCAAACGCTTAATCACTAGGTCAGAATTGATGTTAACTTTAAAAATACATCTGCAATTGCTATCAAAGAGGCTAACAACTGCATGCATATTCGTGCACTTCTAAAATTCCGCTCTCCATCGAGACGAGTACAAAAGAAATATAAAAATGCGAATAAAAATGCAGGAAGTGTTTGTGTTGCATTTCAATATTTATTATTGTAAGAACTCTCGGAGAAAATTGAATTCGCACAAAGTGTGGATGACGTCGTGGAAGTTGTAACTCGCAAGCTTTCTGCATTTTTCTGTTGTGACTTTTATTCTACTTTTACGTTTGCTGTATAGTTAATTCGCTTGAATATTTCAAGTAAATTTTTAATAACATCCGAATGAGTGATTCGGAACTAAAGGCAATCTTTAAAAGCTGATAATGGTTTAACGCGCACACTACATCTTTCAACATGAACCATGAAACATATATGGCTAACAATATTATAATCTATATATATATGTCGCAGTAAAGTAGTTAAATCAGAGAGTTAATTGAATCTATAGATAGTTAATTAAATGTCGATATTCAATCAAGTCGCTAGTTATATAATATAATATTCATCGAAAACGTTTAACTATCTGTCTGACCGAAAGCCAGCGTGTTGATTAACAATGTGAAACAAGATGGTAAAACAAGACTCCGCCTTGATTATTTCATTTGTTATTGTTATTTCGGTGTGATCGTGAAGAACTCAGAGCTTGGAAATTCCGTGTTTTGTTTTTTTGTAAATGTTTCGGTTAGGTTAGTCTTGTTACCTAGGAACGTTTAGGAAACTCGTTATACGTTTCGTTCACTCACTTGTCTGACGGAACTTTAGCAAATTGATTGAAAATCGATTTTTAATTAACTGTCTAGAGATTTAATTAACTCTTTAATTTAACTACTTTACTGCGACATATATAAAATTCTCGTGTCACAATGTTTGTTCCGATAGTCCTCCGACACGTCTCGACCGATGCTTATGATTTTTTTATGCATATTCAGTAAGTCTGATAAGGGGTGTCCATCCCAAAGCAAATTTTTTGTTTTCATTTTTATACAATTACCATTTTTTTAAATAGTTATTGAACTAAAATGTTTCCTATAAACAATATACATGGCAAAACGACGTTTGCCGGTTCAGCTAGTATATATATAAATTAATCATATAAATAGGTGTCCATCCCAAAACAATTTTTTTGTTTTTATTTTTATACAATTACCATTTTTTTAAATAGTTATTAAACTAAAATGTTTCCTATAAACAATATACATGGCAAAACGACGTTTGCCGGGTCAGCTAGTACATATATAAATTAATCATATAAATAAGTACATTATGTAATTAAAAGAGCCACATTAGCATATACAGTTCGCGTAGCTCTCGTTTCGGAAATCCGTAGCAGAGAACTAATTAGCCGTTAACGTCGGCCCCACTTCCGTTATCCTCTCGACTATGTATAACATATACTTTGAACTATATAATACATTTTCTATTGCTAGCTGCAGATCTTATGTGCATTACTTATATTCTTGACTTTTTATATATTATATTAAAAAATATCAAGACAGAAATCGGAGGGCAAAATCCAAAATTTGCAGCGTTTATTTAAATATATGGTATTATATTTTTCAAACTATGTGAACCCATTTAAGTTGTATTTAAATTGATCTCATATAAAACATACATTGATAGTAAGTTTGATTGTTCCCCTGGCTTAATTGTTAACACAATATTTCCCGTGATCGACTCCCGACGAAAGTGATTATTTGGCTTTACCCGCGAGGACTATAACATATAATTGATTAATGGGTTACGGAATTTTATACAATGACATAATGTTATTTGAACTGTACTTAACAAGCTAAATGATTGATAGATGAATCGATTTAAATAAGATTTTGTGCACACAGGTGTTAAATAATGTCTAAAGTTATTTCAACGTTATGTTAAAACAAAGTTGCAGTCAATTGGGAATATTAAAAGAAAGCCTCGGATGAAGCTAAGGAAATTCCTTATACCAAAAATTACTTAGCCCGATAAATCAGTTTCCCGTGACGTCACTTCCGTACACCCTCCCACACCTTAATCCCCATAAACCTCGGTTATTTATTTGTTTTCCGCACACAAATTATCACAGCGAAAAGATATTTCCCATTATGTAATTAATGGTAGGCATAACATGAGAAAATCTCTATTCATGTGTGGTGAAAAACAACTGAAAATCGAATTTCTATTTCCAATTAAACGAAAACTTCAAAATAATATTCCGTATGTATTATGCGATAAACGCTACTATTTTTTTATAGAATGTCGTTCTCAGTAATTACGTAACAATAGTATATAATAATAATAATTTAAAATAATGTATCTACTCAAAACAGTGACAACCTTATTTGAGAGCACTAACTGCTAACTTCAACAGAAACTGCGGATATATGAAACAATGACTCAAAAATAAAAAGATTCAGTCCGCAACTGTAGCCACGTTATTTTTGACTAAGTTCTTAGAGACATTATCAAACACATCGTTATATATCAATCAATTAACATATAACCATTAAGAAAACTTTCCTCAGTATTCATACTATCTATTGGTGAAAACCGTAGAATCCTTTACGTAGTTTTTGAGTATATCGCATTCATACAATGATACACGTTACAATGATTTCTATAAAAAAATCGAAACCTCGAGAGTTAATAATTAAAAAAATCTTTAATAATTTTTTAAATCAATTACTGAGACATTTTCAAACTGAGTCAGTTCTACAATATTTGTTTAAAAAGTATTTTTTGTCTATATTAAAGTTAAAACAATGTAATGAGACTGACTCGGTTTAAAAATGTCTCAGTTATTAATTAAAAAAAAAATATTAAAGAATTTTTAAACATTAACTTTAATATACAAAAAATACGTTTTAAACAAATATTGTAGAATTACAATTAGTACCAGCTTAATATGTGTAAATTATAACACTTTATTTAAATTTAACGAGTCATCAATGTATCGTGCAATATTGCAATTAAAATCATCCTAGAAGCAAGAAATATCTAAAATGTTAATATCATATTAGACATTTGGCGTTTGACATTAAGATTTATCGCCAGCTCGTTTGACCCGGGCACAGAGATTTATAAGTCTAGCAAAACAATGGCTAAGTGAAAACACTATTGATTGTAATCAGTCTGCTAAAAGTATTCTCTCGTTTACGAAACGTGTAGCATTTGTTTTATCGCATCGTGACATTCGATGTCATCTTTAATTAAAGTTTGTTATATATTTTTAATAAACACATTATGAATGTGTATGTGTGTGTAACATATATGATAACGGGTATGATGAATACCCTATACAGGTCCTATCTATGATGTATGAAATGGTTCCAGGTGATCAATGTAATAATATCAGTCTACTTAAACTAAATACGAAGTCTATATGACAATAAAATATAATATTTTACATGACAATAAAATATAATATTTTCTTTACTTTTTAGGGAATTTATATTGACCCCACAATAATCTATCTAGATGTACCAATTTAAACTCATGATTGCTTCGAAAAGTAAGTAGAAAGCAAATATCAGTGCTTAAGTTTGGTGACAAAAAATGAACTACAAAATAACATCGAAAAATGTCTTCAAAAGAATACTCCAGAAAGCTCCAGTTACTGAAAATGTATCAAAATCAATAGAGCAAGGTATAATTTAAAAAAAAGAAATCCAATCTTGTAAGTCATTTGACGCGTGTAGCAATTCAATCGGGAGCAAATTGGAGAGCGAATCTGATTCTTTGAAAAGTTTAACGATGCCTCTACGAGATGTGACTGTGTTATTGCTATTAACTCAAGTATAATGAAAAGGCTCAAACTGCGTATATTAAGATATAAATAAAGTAAATTAAACAGATATAAACGCCTGCCACTGACCATTGCTGATGGAAAACATTACAGTAAGTATACATTTTTGTAATACAAACCGAAATAATCAATACAAATGAATAAGATAAATAATAGTGAAACGTATCCGAAAAAACAAAATAATCTTATTAACAAAGCCACAATTTTGAACTCGAAATCATAATGCTTCATAAAAATACTAATTACATGTTAAAAACAAAAGGCACAAAGCTGCCAAAAGGACCAATTAAAAGCGTATACGAAACAAAAGCGCATAATGCACTCAAAAATTTTAACGAACCCGGATACGAAACATCCCAAAAATCCCCTTTTTATTTACTTTTCTATGTTGCATAAAAAGATATACAGACCTTTATTTAGTTAAGAAGTAAAAAAGTTGACAAAGCCTAACAAGCTCGCTGTCAAACTCAAAGGCTGGCGCTTCGAGCGTTTTGCGTTTATCTCTTAAATATACGTATATTTAGCTTTTTTAATACAGCTATCAGGTCCTCGGTAACAAGCGACATTGTTGGAGGGATGAAGTAATAAACAGTTAAAAACGTTAATGAGCTCGAAATAAAAATTAATTAACTTTTAAATAAATCGCCACTAATTATTAAACTAATGTAAATGGATACCTCAGTATTGCAGTCATAAAAAACAATTTCATATATGAATTAACCGTCTTATAAATCTAAAAGAGTTAAAAACAATATCGCCTGCCGTTTGTATGAAATTAATAATTTCACAGAGACTATGAAAATACAACAAAAGATAATATTAAATTCTCTGGAACAGTTTATTATTATTAAACTGATCTGTGCTTCAACGAATTTAGTACTCAGAATGAGATACGTTTTTAATCATTGCAACTTAATATCTTGAGTTTAATAAATATTTACAACTATGTAAATACAGACACGTATGAGAACGTATTAAAATTGTTGTATTCGCAAATATAGGCCTTCTTACATTTAGAATAGAAGCAAAATTGTTGTTCGTGTGAAATTTTTACTACCCCATAAATTTACACATACATTTGTTTGTAAAAAAGGAATCCAGTTTTATTCTTCGCATGATATATTCCATTCATAAAACGAAAAATCCGATTTCGTTTCGGCCATTCATATTTTGTCCCTTTTTAGCAGATGATACACACATATAGCTGGCCTTTTCGCGTCGATAGATTAATATTAAGTTGCTTTTAGTGTTCGCAATATATCACGTGTCCACGATTTTACATACATCGTCCTAAGAGGTAAAATATTACAGTACATTAGGCTGTAAGTTGAAAGTAGTTGAACTTTTATTCAATATCTTTTTATTTTTAATAGACAAAGTAATCTCTTTTCAACACATTTCACCGTCACAATTTTAAAGAGTTTTAGATACCGTCAAAAAGCTACTTCGATATTAAATGACAAATAAAAATCACGTTATGTATAATACTTTTAATGGTTTGCTAAACTGATCTTTACATACAATTTATACTTTACTTAATACGGGTTGGGTTAAGTAAATTGTTGTATTTTTCTCCGCACCCTTGGGGCAAAAATGTCAAAGAAATTGTCAAGATTACAAAGTAAAATTTAGCTTAGCACTCACACTTTGACAACTTATAAAAGTAGGTTTTTATAGTTCGAAAATTGAATTAAGAATACGCCATACAATGAAAACTTAGAAGAGCCAAAAAAAGACGCTTACTCAGCCCATTTCAACGACTTGAACGTATAACTATTATCCTTTGTGCGTTCAAAACACATGTATAAACTAGAAACTAAGAGACTCTTTCACAATAAACATTTAATTCATATGCAAATGCTTATTTTTACGGTAGCAATCACCATACAAACTGCCTATGAATGGAAACTCTGAAAGCTTTTGCCCTTTGAAGACTTTTACGCCGCTTTCCGTATTAAAAAGCTCTAACGTAGACAAAAATGTCAGTCTTTTTTATGAAAATGTCTTTTTTCAATGGCCCCGTGCAGCCTACTTCGCTATACTATGCAAATATTTCCGTATTTCGGTAACGGACAGTTAGTTAAATGAAGTAATTAAGAGGGAAAATGTACTTAATTCTGTGCTTGATTAGGCCGAAATTTAAAGCTTAATCTAAGTTGTAACAAAATTAAATGTATTCATATATGTAGATTCATTTAATAGCTGGCGTAGTCTTTTTGTAGCCTGGCAAAGATTGCCCGAGATAAAATACTGTTTTCGTAGTTATATTTGGATTATAAAGTAAATTAATCGATTAATAAAGATTTGTTGCCTGCTTTAAGTCATAAAAAAATCTCAAAAAATTATTTTTAATAAAATTTAACCAGATATATATGTATATGTGTGTTGTATACATCAATGACGCTACAACCTTTCTAGGTCTGGGCCTCAGATTCTGTATCTGTTTCATGATCATTTGTTTCTCGAACAGACAAGTAGAATCAGCCTTCTGTACCTGACGCACGCCGTCGACTTTTTTGGGTCTAAGGCAAGCCGGTTTCCTCACGATGTTTTCCTTCACCG
The DNA here is from genome assembly GCF_905147105.1 of Pieris brassicae. Taxonomy (NCBI): domain Eukaryota; kingdom Metazoa; phylum Arthropoda; class Insecta; order Lepidoptera; family Pieridae; genus Pieris; species Pieris brassicae. Next base: position 20,368,338 of record NC_059666.1, on the reverse strand, counting down.
TTCGAGCTAATGTTATGCGCACACAGAAGGAAAATCCATTGGTGCCCAACCGGGGATCGAACCTACGACCTCAGGGATGAGAGTCGCATGCTGAAGCCACTAGGCCAACACTGCTTTTTCAAGTTCAAGTTCAAACCAACATTAAAATCGGATAACAGCCACACGTATATAATAGTATATTATTATGACTGATATTATCGAATGAAGTGTTTAAATTTGTACTGCTGAGTGGCACTCGGGGTAGGAAAAGCTTATACTTGTAAGCTAGTGTGTGTCATTACATAAATATAATATAAACTAAACATTCAGACCTTTGTACGTTTTTACAAGAAATAATATTAACGGAAATTTCGTGTTCATAGTAAGATAACGCAAGTCTTAACGACACTATCCAATCAATTTTTACGATACTCCTTGACATAAACATATATTTGTATGTGAATAAAAAACTTATACGTGTTCGCAAAGTTAATTCATAAAATACAGGAAATAGAGTAGGTCCGGAAGCAATCACGTATATTTATTTTGTGATTTGCCTTATGACGTCTTTGCATTTTTAGTACATAAATGTACTAAAAAGTTATCGTTATTGGCCGAATATTAAAATCTTATTTTGTATAGTTGTTTAAAGTTTCTAGTCCTGAATATCTTACGCAGTATGCAGCTTAGCAATAAAGGAATCAAAATGGCGTTCAATATTTTTTGACGAACGCGGGATGATAGTCAGCACTGACAGTTGAATTTGATTTGACTTCGTAATGATTACACACAATATATGTAATATCTGTAAAAAACCGAACGTAAATTAAACAAAATATTTTCAAATAATTCGCACGTGCTACGTAATTGTATATTATAAAACTAAATTAACACATAACTGAATTATTATACACAGTATAATAGATATACTGAACAAAACTATTCAATTTATATTAAGTTTCAAATACGTTTTTAAAATAATTTTAACGAAACCATAAGACCGTAGAGTAGCTATTTATATTAACAAGGCGTATTCCAACACTTCAAAGTAAAGGGTATCAAACAAATTTCTCAGTGAAATCAAACTTTTTAATATCCATTAGATCATCCAAGTATTCACAATGCTCAAGCAGGCCTTTTGTATGAAGCCTTACATAATTTAATTTTGTCCCGAGCTAGGCGCATTATCTTGCAAGACGATAAGCTAAAACATCGAACGACGTAGTATTTTATAAGCTCATTACTGCTTTTTTAAACTGGGTTATTCAGTTAAGCTGACGATTAAACAATCATCTGACGGAATTTTAAATTGTTAAATGCCTTAAAACTTCTTTTTTATATATAAAATTGAAATATTGTAATAATATAATTCTTTTTGCGACTGAGGCGCTGCTAAACTAGCTGCTGTAGTCACTGGCAGAATGACCAGCGCTGTGAAACAACTCTGCTCCTCAGCATAATGCTGAGCCAGGGCAAATTAAAACTACAGCACACATGCATTACACAATGAAAACGTGCCTTTTTCTTTAAAAAAAAAACTGTTATCTCTCAGTCTTTTTGAATTTTTATTTTATGTGTTTCTGTGTGTGTTTTGTTAGTCATAAATGTTATGTTTATGTCAAATTGTAGCTTAGTAGCTTCTACGGCGTAGATCACTCCTTTACGTAACTCTTATCGGCTATTAATTGCGTTTTATCTGCTTTTCAGTTCATTCAGAGTCGTAATGATTTACAAATCTTCTAATTCAAATTAATTAACAGTAAAACAAACCTGATAAAATAAGTAAAATTCATTACTTATGTAATATGTGAGGTTAAATATCATTAATACATACGTAAAGTATATATATGCTGTTTGAGCTAAATCAATATATATTGCTCATATCGTAATGTTCGCATCTCCCCAACAATGGTTGAAGCACAGAATTACATTACTGTCAGAGCCGGCTATTGTGCGGAGGTCCTGTCAACAGCACCTGACTGATCGGCTTTAATCCTTTGTTTTGACTCTAGGTATTATTAGCTTTGCAGTTCTTGTTAATTATCGGATTTTGGAATTGCAGCGGGAACGAGGGATTCGCTTTATGGACTTTCGATGTAACTGTAGTAATTAGAAATCTTTATAGAAAAGATTTAACGATTTGACGAAGATTGGACGAAATTAAATAATAACTCCAAACTTAAACTTTGATAAATAACTAAACATCTCAGACGTGTGACCAGTTATTTGGTCTAGTTTTAATTTTGTATTTGATGTTTCCGTTTAACTTATTTACATCTGTCTTGTCTGGAAGCAGTAAGAACGTCTATGGAAGGACCATTTTTTACTTTTATTTCTACCTATGTTGTGATATTTTTTGATACGAGAATAAATTGTTTATTATTATAAGTATGGATAATGGTTGTGTTTGTCTCGATGACAAGGCTTCGCGGCCAGTCCAACTAAAAATAAACGTAACTGCAAATAATAGACACTTACCACTTTCAGAAACAGATGAAGGCGATCTCTCCGCGGTGGAGACACCAGATGAGGACTCTAAAGAGGAGAAGGAATCTGCGCGCGTCGTGTGCGCCATCGAGCTTTCAGATATCGACCGGGTGACGTCTCGACTCGTGCGCAGCTGTGCTAATCGCCGCCTGAGATACCGCTGTTCCCGCGACAATTGCTCTTTGTGACTTGAATGCCTCTTTTCTCGCTCTTCGAGACTCTGGAATTATTAATATTCATAGTATTGTCTTTTGTTAAAATAGCTATTACACATTAAGATAAAACACTTTTATCGTGGTCATCTTTTAGTCGATACCAACTTCGGGGCAATAAATACAGAAAAAACAACTTTCTCTGCAGCTGTGATACTTTTGACATTTAACACCTTTTGACTTCAGTCACCGTGACCACGCACGCTGAAAAGTACGCGAAACGTCGGAAAAAATTTAGAATTATGTAAATAACTATAAGTTTTAATAATAATACATAGCTTTAATCTGTCAAAAAGTGTTTTTCTTATTTATATTCAGTTTGAGAAATATAAACTTACTTAATTCAAGTCGTTGTCGACGAGATGCTTGAATCATTGATACGGTTTGGAATAAGGGTTTCAATTAGTACATGTGTAGACAATATAATATAGCCTACACTATCTATATGAAAAAAACCTTTAAAATATTTTTTTCCCGTGAAGTTATATAACACTATAAATTCCTGTCAAGGCAAGCAACTGTTAATACACTGAAATTCAATTCCCCTTCATAAAAACTCAAGGCTAACTGGACTCTTTAAATGAATGTACTCTTTCCTCACTTTCAGTTAAGTTGTGTTTAGACTGAAATGAAAATGGACATAAGAATTTCGTTAAAACTAAAAATATATTTTAAGGATAAATGCATTATAGGGCGACAGTAACGCTTGGTACGTATGTTACAATAATTTATTCGAGAGTATTATGCAAATGGAACTATGCAAATGTGGAAAAACTAGATTACACCGAGGTTATTCAGTTACGCGGTTGAATATTATATTGAGCGATCGCAGACTGGCTTTTAAATTCAATACTACGTATTAGATCGATTTATCTCACTCTAAATTGCGTGTATGAATTTCACATATTGAATTTTAGAGATGGCTGTAACAACTAGCATCATCGAGCAGTGTTTTAACGTGCGACTCTCATCGCGGGGGTCGTATGTTCCATCCCCAGCTGTGAACCAATGGACTTCCTGCCATGTGCGCATTTAACACTCGCTCGTACGATACGAAGGCGGAGGAAGATATCATAAGGAAACAGGCATGCCTTAGTCCCAAAAAGTCAAGTGAGTCAGTCTCAGAAGGTTGATCACCTATTAGAAACCTGCGGCCCAGACTTAAAAGATTGTAGCGCGATTTATGTATACGTTACTATAGATGTAACGTATATAGTATTTGGTAATGCATGGCACGGTTTCAATTAATGGAAATCAAATTAGTTGGTTTGACGAAAAACCACGGTTGTGGTATATAAATAAATTCCCGACAAAACAAATACTGTTGTAAAAAAAGTTTGTTTAACTCTACGAATGAAACTAATGCAGAAATTTGGATATGGACGTAAAATGTTAAATTTACCACACGGTTCTATGCTTACCGGTTTCAATTATGGGAAAAATACTTACTTACTTTTTTTTAATGTAACATGAGGCAAACGGACCGGAGGCTCACCTGATGTTAAGTAATACCGCCCATGGACACTTACATTGCCAAAAAACTCGCACGTGCGTTGCCGGCCTTTTAAGAATTGGTACTATATAGATAAAATGTATTTATTAGATCCCAATTAACTTAACTAAATGTACATGGTGATAAGTTCACAGATGATTAATGAGATATTAAACGGGCATCATTAAACGGTTGAAAGCGGAATCTTTTCCAGCATCCGGCAAGTTCCGTAGTCCATCGTAGTCCATCAGTGCGGAATGAGTTCAGTAATCAGTGCTATCGACTGTGAACTGTGCAACATCAACCGTGCATCGCTTGCACTTATATTCAACCAAAGTATAATCAATTGAATTAAAACCGTCTCCCTTTGTGTCGGTTTTAAAACTGCCGAATTATTGCAAAGGGAAGCACAAAAAGAGCCAAACTACAAATGAAATATAATAACTTCATAGATTTTGTTAGTAATAATATGTTATTTATCATTTTAATGTATTTTATTTATTCAGAGTTCAGTAAAGTTTATCGCCTATAAATAAATTTCTTATTTCATGTAATTTATGTATATTAGTTAGAAGCCATATAAAAAGTTTCTGTTGTGAAAAAACTTACTCAAAACTGAAACCAAATTAACGAGCGTATCCCTTGAAGAACAAATAAATTCAACGTGCTCTGGGGTATATATTGAACAAAAATATTTTTTTAATAATATTTTAATTAGTTCTGTTACGAGACTAGAATATAGTAAGGATAAGTATATCTTGAAATTATAGTATAATTTAAACTACGCACTAGTTAATCTATAGAAATGATATAAAGTAATTACAAACAACACATACAAATGCAAAAGACCGCGTCTATAGTTAAACATATTACAAATATAAATACCACATGATATTCGGCTGTGGAAAATAAACTGAGCGAAATATGAGCACTGTATATTTTTTAAGCGTCCATCGTGCTTGTTTGTGCATCGTAAGGGCTTTTCCATATTTTACGTTTTGTTTACTTTACCAAAATAGTGCCAGATGAAAAGCGGAATTAAATTGATTTTAAATCGAATAAATGTACTATTTTTGTGTTTTTTTTTTATTAATGACAGACGCTATATAAGATGCTTTATACTACCGACTGGAACGAAATATACATCAAGGAATTAATGAGTTCCTTAGGATATATCATTTTCAAATGACTCTGCAACAAAATAATTGTCTACTGCCGTAGTAATCAAGTGCAGCGGTTCAAAACTATAATACAATAGTTAAGCAGCTATATGTATGTTTATAATATTGAGATATTTATGATATATAAATTTAATTTTAAGTAAATATTTAATTACCTCATCTTTGATGCAAAAACATAAAATTTAGTGAAACGTTCGTATTATAAAATATTGATTAAACCATTAGTCAAAACTCATCAATTTCGTCTGTATACTGTTAATGAAAGTATCATGAGTTTTTCAGTATAACACGGCCTTCGACCTTCCAAAGGGGGCTTACAAGGGGAGGCTGGTGGGGTGGTCACATCACCGCGGGCTATCCGATGAAATATCCCTCTCATAAATCTGCCACCTCTCACCACCACGCGTCCTAGTGTCTATTTTACACTACACACCGCTTGCAGTTTTCTCTTTGCATTCTAATCTCATGAAAAACTCATGATTTTAAGGTTCGCTTTTAAAGAAAAACAAATTTACAATTTTTTAAATAAAATACGCAATACTAAAATAGAAAATCAAAGTTATTAAGTCGAAATGATAGTCAGGCAAAATCGAGTCTTAAACGGAAAACCGTATTAAACGTAACATGCTTAAATTTGTCATATAAATACAAAAAAAACCTAATTGGATTTGTTTATAATATATATAAAATATATAGATATAAACAAAATACGTAGTTAATAAACTATAGGTGAAACAAAAGCTGAACTTTGTGTATGGCATATTTCCGATAATACCAAACTTCATTATATTTTAAGCGTTAACTTCTTAATATTATATAAATTAAAAATAATACGGTTTGGGACAAAGTAGGAAGAGATTTTTGACTAACTTCGTTATTATTTAAGCTATTTATATATTAATTCTACGAAACATAATAAGGTTGTTAAAAACGTATAAGATAAAGTACTTTATAAGATGAAAGTGGGATATAAAAATGCTGTATTTTTCGCGGCAGTAAACAAAATTGCTGACGCAATCGCGAAGATTATAAATTAGAGCGTTCTATTAAAGTGCTTTCACAGCGCTGAATAAAGTTATATTTTATGTTATGATCAATCAAGTTTATAATAATTTTTAGCCGACTGGATGATAACAAAGATATTTTTCTTATATGATAAGTGATTGGTAGTTTCTATAGTGAATATCTTATACGTTAATAGTATACGGCAAATGGCTTATGGTCATTTTTGGTGGCTCACCTGTTAAGTCTACCGCCCGCCCATGGACACTTTGAATGCCAGACGGCTCGCGAGTGCGTTGCCTGCCTTTTAAGAATTGCTACGCTCTTTTCTTGAAGGACCCTAAGTCGAATAGGTTTGAGTACTTCAGTGGGCAGCTAACCTAAGTGGTAGTGCCCGGCAAAAACTGCTTTAAAAACGCTCAGTTGTGGAACGACGGACGTCGAGGTGATACGGGTGGAATTTCGTATTCTGCCTCGACGTCCGATAATGAAACTCAGCTATTAATTAATTAAACCCATGGATACTAAACCAAAGGAATTAACTGTCCTTAAAGTAAATTTTGAAAGTACTTCGAGAAGCTGAGTACGTATAAAGCGTATTTTGAATCTAATCGTTATAAGTGTATCCTTTCGTTAAATCAATGGTAATATTTGTATAGTTATTTAAAAATATTTTTTATTTTTTAAAAGTAACTTTAATTCGAAACAGGTTTAATATATTATAAACTTACTCATTTCAGTATTTGGTTAATACACATAAATTCATCTTAATTTTAACTGTAATTTCAATAAGTTAGCAACTTCACTGAAACATACATACTATAACTATGAAGTACATACTACTAACAACATAGGCAAAATAATAGTTTCTAATATCGTACCGTCTTTGAAGTGCATAAATATAGTTACGCAGGCGGCGTCATGGGACGACTGCTAACTCAATATACGGATGCAACTTCAAATTTGAGAAATATTTCTCGGCAAGTTTTGCTTTAAAATAGTACGAAAAATATCAAGGGTTACTATGACGATGTAAGAACATATTATCAAATAAATTACTATATAGGTTATAAAATTACCTCAAAACTTATAAAGTCAAAGACAGGGGAACAATCCCAGATGTTGCACCTCATTTCGCGCCGTTCAATTTGTAGTAAATAAATAATTTAGACGGAATAAATTATTTAAGCCCATAGAGCAGTCTATAGAACTATCAGATTGGGAATTGTATCCCAAATGTATACCGAATCAACATTGATTATTTGCCTATTGTCTGCAATATCACAAGCTCTCGTCATTATGGCAACGAATATCTATATTATGTAACTGATACAGTACGAGGCATTTTGCTTACTCGGGCTTCCGTAGTTTTATAAGCGTAGCGATTTCCTAAATCGTAGGAGTTACGCCCCGAGAGTATAGCCAGACGAAGGCACTCTCCTCGATTGTTACATTGCATTCATTATTTTCATAGCTACTAACTAAATTATGGGAGTTACGCCCATAGAGTTTAGCCAGACGAAGGCACTCTCTTCGACTGTTACATTGCATTCATTACTTTCATAGCAACTAACTAAATTATGGGAGTTACGCCCCGAGAGTTTAGCCAAACGTAGGCACTCTCTTCGCCTGTTACATAGGATTCATTCGTTACATAGCAATTAATATTTCATTATTTCGCTGATATTGTTGTAGTGGTTAATATAGAGTAAATCTAAAATCCTCTATTATTTAAAGCACGCAGGTGACCCGGGAACCGCACAGATACAGTTCATGAATAAAGGTAGCTATTTATCATCACATGTAGAACAGTGTTTTTCTTCACAAATGCTAGTGATATCGCCAAAAGGTTTACATTTAATTTAAAGAAAAATTTCACGGGCCATAGAGTTTCACAACTGACACTAGGCGTAGGCATAGTCGTCGAAGCAGAGACATACCTGAGTGAAGTGGCTATAAATCTGGGTGGCTCAGCCGCGTTTTATTGAGATTGCTATCGCTTCACAACGTTACTATTATACTGAAAATTGTTACAACGAAAATATATGAAACCTATATTTGGTAACGCTTTCTTTAAGATATTGTTTGATTGGGATTATATATTATTCTGTTTTTGTATATATTTTTTAGCTTATTCGTCGCTTATAGAAACATCGGAAAAAAATTAAAATATAGAATGATGTAAATAACTATAAGTTTTAATAATAATACATAGCTTTAATCCATTCAAAAAGTGTTTTTCTTAAATATAAATAGTATTATAAATTATAACATATTTCTGTTAATAAATTGGACATTTTAGAATGATATCTCTTAACTGGAACTTGCCGCTATATCAGATATTGCCGAATCGTTTCGACTTAGCGGCAGTAGAAGAGTGTACGACTACCTTAAAGGCCGGAAACACACTTTAAACCCCCTGTGTTGAGAATGTCCACCACGGGCGGTGGTAAACACTTAACTTTAAGTGCCCCGCCCAAACGTTTGCCTTCTGTCTCATAAAAAAAGGTAAAAGGTAATATGTCTATAATTGTAATTTTTTCAGTGTTGTTCCGTTGTAGCAATATATTGGACATTCTACCGTGTCTTCAGCTGCATTGTTGCAAGGACCGCCTGCATTTTGTTCAATCCAAAATACGTTTCTATAAATAAATACAATTAAGATTATATAGGAATGAAATAAAAAATTTCTTTCGATACATCCAACTCTTTATCGCTATTGACTTTCAATTGAGTTCTGAATGTTCGAATAGTCCCGAGATAAGTTTCTAGTTAGGTATCAAGATAGGTCTCAAGATGTTCCGCCCCGACACGTCTTCGACAGCAAAAGTAAATTGTTATTTCCGATTTTCTATTTTGAATCTAACTGAAGTTTGGTAACCATATATACATGTTCTTTATATAAAACTTACGAGAATTATCTGCATAGTTGGATACGAAATTTTAACGTTGGAATTTTCACGTACTGTGCTGTGTTTATCTGTTCAATGCAAAAAAAAATATCTGCGAATGTTCTATGTGCTATTTTTGTAAAACAATTGAATATTTGCTTTGTTTTATCATATATAAAATGGCATATATAGGTCAATATATGGAGTATTATAGCGTTTTGTAATATTGTAATATCATTACATCGTAACACAGTTACGCCTTTATATGTGTCGCTTCTGTATGTAAGTAAACTGTGGTATAACGAAGTAGACATGCAAATTTTAGGTTTGATGAATTTTAAACAAGCCCGAGACAAGTCCATCGGTTATTGTTTAATTGGCTGCTCGAAAAGTTTTCCAATCTACATAGAAATGCGTTCCACGTTGATTTCAGAAGCGTATCAATGAAGCGATAAAAATGCAATTTAGAAACGATTCATAAAACATTTGCGGTGTTTAACTTGTAAGTTTCATTTTAATAAACATGTTAAAATTTACTGTCTAATATAAAGTTCAAAAATGTAGTGGAGAAACAGATCTAGTACGTGAACCACTCATAGCGAAACAAAGAGTAATAACACATAACATAACAAATAACAAAATAATATTAAGAAACCACTTTTAACAACAATGTTGTCACATCAATTCGAAAATTGTCACGATGTTTCCATATAAGGTATAGTACGTCTATGGAAATAAGAATATAATTCATCTCAATTCTTCACACAGAGCTTATTTTTACAGACAAAAATATTCGAAATGTCGTAGTCAATAATTGTAAAATAAAATAGAAATAAATACCTTACAGTCTATTAGTATCAGGATGCGAAGATACAACCTCAAAGTTCTTACCCCATATTTCTTTAAACTTATCCTTGGTCCATAGAATTAGCCTCGCATAGGATAATTATTTTTTTAATAATAAACTTTTAATGCACACTGAAAAGTAACGCCCAACCCTTTATTTCTGCCACCACTAATTACAATTCTCACGCACAGGTAATTTGTTCATATCAAAACTAGACAGAGCCATTAAAATGTATACTAGCACATGCTGGTGATTTTGTTGTATGTTATGTTCTATCCACCACAACGAACGGGCCATGTTTTGTCATCAAAGCAAGAACGAATACCTGAGACCTGAGATACTGCGTTTGATTCCGGCTAGTAAAATAAAATCCATTTGGGATATCGAACGACAATGAAGAACATCCATATGTCTGAGAGCCGTAAAACAACAGTCGATTAGCTTGTCAAGAGAAAAAGATATAATTATAATTTCTGAAGATATAATATATATAATATGCACAGGATTTTGAAAATGTGTAAGACTAACAAAAACCCTTATACTCACAGTACATTCGAATATATACGTAATAAATAAATAAATACGCATAGTCAGCAGAAGCCATACAAAATAAAAAAGCAAACACAATGTAGTCCGGCACCGAGCTTTATATTTTTGCTTCCGAAGCCGTAAAAAACTTTTCACATTAAAAACTTACTAACGAATGTTGAAAAGAAAACAATTCCAAGGGTAGTTCAATTTGTTTTTGCTGTAGCTTTAAGTGGGAATTAGTTGAAGTAGGTCGTTATCAAAAATATTTTCAAAACATAGAAGTGCTCATTCCGTAGCACATCACGTAAGCCGTGCTACGAATGTCTACGAATTTATTGTCGTTAAAATTTTGTTAATGTTTTGTTTATTGTAAGTTATTGTATTTCTTTATACAGGCCTCAGGTTCTTCACATATTGTGACTATATGTATACGGTATAAAATTTGAAACGGGTTTTGAACATGTCAATAAAATAAACAAACACGAATTTAACGCAGACTTAGTTAAATTGTGTTATCTCCTTGTACATAGGAATAGACAAATAATTATAAAAAAATACTTCTCATTTTAAAACTACTTTAGAATATACGTTGCCGATATACCATAGACTGCGTTTTATTACGTAGTTTTTAAAAACCAATAAATCAACGCTTTATCCTAATATAACCTATTCATAATTAAAAAAACGTCATTCATTAAGCGGCCTATACATTCACAAGGCCCTCGATGCGTCATTACCTCGAAGCAGGTAGCTATTAATTCGCTGTGGAATGGCGATACCCTCATTAATACCCTGGGGTGTAATATACCTGGATTTATTGGCGAAATTTTCTTCTATATCACCCCCCTATACCTATACTGGTTGCGACATAATTAAAACGGTAGTAGCTCGTCACTGACGACTTTTAAAAGAATATGAAATGTACGAATAGATTATTTTATAATATTTAATTGAAGTGATTAAGGCCTATCATATAAATAATTATCTTTAAAAGCATAGTGCAATATCTCGTTAAGTTGTTTAAGTTCTACTAATCCATTAAATATATAGTAGACTAAGACACGTTTCAACGCACAATTAAGTTACGCAAGTGGGATATAAACATAAAAATTAAATCAATTTCAGTTCACGGTACGCCACAAAACCTTTTTACGTCCAAACATCGCGACGTGATGGCAACCCGATAATTTACGACAGCGTTCGATTTACGCACCTCGTAAACTAGGAACTTAGCACTATTTCTTTTAAATTGTACGATCTTTGAATACGTTAGAAGGATTTATGGACTAAAATTTATTTGACTGGAGTGGTGGCCTAGTGGCTTGATCGTGCGGCTGTGCACCAATGAACTTTCTTTCTATGTGCGCATTTAACAGTTGCTCGAACGGTGAAGGCAAACATCGTAAGGAAGCCGGCTTGCTTTAGAGACAAAAAGTCGCCGGCGTGTGACAGGCACAAGTGGCTGATCACTTTGCCTATTAGATAAATGATTATAAGAAATATACAGAGATCTAAACCAAATATCTAAAAATATTGACTCGTTTAATAATATTGGCAACAAACAATTTTCATAAAACATATATCCCAGCTCCTAGTGTAGTAAGAACTGTAATTCAAATTCCACATGAAATGAAATATATTCTCAGTCTTTAAAAACAGATTCGAAATGAAATGAAAATGAAAGAAGTTACACTTAGGTTAGAAAATGTAACTGATGTTAATTATAATATTAATAGTTTTGTTCAGTGATAAGGAGGGAAAACACTTAGCGTTTGTAACTTTAAGCATTCGCCATTTTCTCTCCTTATCGCACAGTTTTACTGCTGTTTTGTAGGGTGAGATTAGCTGAGTGGGTGAAATAAATCACTTCCGTAATTAACCTTTAGTCCAAAATCTCTCGTGTATAGTTAGCGTTAAATAACAGTAAAGTGTAATTAGGAATTATGCAACTATACGTAAGTTAAAGAAATTTAATTTTAAAACTAAAAGGGCAGTCCTATTTTATAAAAAAAAAGTAGAGGAACCAACAGACCTTGTCTTGCATATTTCAATTAGAATATTAGAATATTAAACAAAGTATGAAAGTGCAGACTGCAGCGCCATCTGCCGAGCTGATTTGTGAATCTAAACGATCCAGGGCGCCACCCAAACTCATAAAGAAAATCATTAAAAGTGGTCCGGCCGTTTAAGAGAAGTTCAGTTACATACACACGTACAGGAGAATTATATCTATAAAGATAAAGTTTTAAAAAAATATATTATTTTCTGGAATTGGAATTTGTATTTTAAACGATTATTGTTTTAAATACACTTTTGATTACCAAAGCCTTCTATAGGCCTATAATTATGAAAGGATCTATCACAAAACTCCATCGTAAAAAATTAATATACCCTCGAAATAAATATCGCTAACCCGTAATTACTACCACAAGGAATCAGCTTTCAAAAGCATTTGAAAAATCCACGACTCGTAGTTTCAAATATAGAAACAGGGCTATAGAACAACTTCCGCATTTATACAATTTCAAATTTCGAATAAACTTTCTATATACATAATGCAATGTAAATAAATATAAATGTAATAAACAAGAGTCGCAATTACTCCAACAATTTACATACAATGCTATACAAATTACAGTAGACTACATGTACAGTATTTCCAACGCCGAGTTCAATTAGAGTCAAGTCCGATCCACTGTGACATATTGGATTTCAGTTGAAATTTAGCCGAAGCCGGGGCAAAGAGCACCCTCATTAGTGTAATGAAGCCGTCACGATGTATTTTTTACCAAAAACTGAGTTTTCACTGCTCTCTTTATTACTTCAAGTTGCGAATATACTTATTAAAAACTTACCGTATTGAAATAACGTATCGTATTCAAAAATTATCGCTTTGAAAGTAAGTATAATATATATATATATACTTACCTATATAGTAAATTGAATGAAAAAAATGACTATTACCCACTATCTAAATATGAATGTAAAAAAACGGTTACTAATTTGCTGAAGACGTTGAGTTATGATGAAACAGAAGATTTAATAACTGTTACTCTGTAACACACCCACTCGCCCACCAATTCGACTTAGGGTCCTTCAAGAAAAGAGCGTACCAATTCTTGAAAGGCCGGCAACGCACTTGCGAGCCTTCTGGCAATGTGAGTGTCCATGGGCAGCGGTATCGCTTCACATCAGGTGAGCCTCTTGCCCGTTTGCCTGCTATTACATAAAAAAAAACATACACACACACACGCACGCCTACACACACACAGAGACACAAACACACACCAAATTTATTTTTAAGACTCCGTTTTCAATGTTTTCTTTTAGCACTTACTTATTTTCTTCTATTGTATCTTATGACAATGACCTGATTATACGTGTTCCGGTCCGGCGGTGGAGAGGCTGGCTATCTGTCACTCAGGTCTCCTGTTACAGAGACCAGTCTCTCACATACACTTCCAAATGTTATCATCTTAGTTTAATCATAATAGCCTTCTATGTATATGTGAGAGAAGAAATAAAGATTATTTATTTATTTAATGATTGATAAAAAACGCTTAAAAACGATGAAACATTTTCGTCTACTTCATAAATCTAAATAAATCGATAAAGGTAATAAAGCTGTATAATGTATATCATAAACAATACAAGCGAATTCCATTGTTAAAATTTCATAATTAATTAAAAGTAATACAAAGAAAAAATCTCCAATAGCTTCCGTAAAGCCGGTAAAAAATAAACTTAATGACAATAGAACACTTAATAAAATTTAAAAAACGAATAATCTTCATTGAAACGTTACAATGTCTAACGCAGGTAGGCGCGGGTCGCGGCTGGCACAAAAATAAAATAATTATAAATCCGAGCCCTTTAACCAAAATGGGCAATAAATTTCCATGGAGTCAAGATCTACGACTTCCGTAGTCGACTGTGCGAGGGTGAAGCGGGTGGTATAGTACACAAATATACGGTATTCTATACGGAATAGTTGAAATGGAGGAGTGTTGGCTTAGTGACTTCAACGTGCGACTTTCAGTCCTGAGGTCGTAAGTTCGATCCCCGGCTGTGCACCGATGGATTTTCTTTCTATATGCTCATTTAACACTCGCTCGAACGGTGAAGGCAAACATCGCGAGGAACCGGCATGCGTTAGACCCAAAAAGTCGACGGCGTGCGTCAGGCACAGCAGGCTGACCTACTTGCTTATTAGATTAACAAATGATCATGAAACAGATACAGAACTGAGGCCCAGACCTAAAAAGGTTGTAACGCCATTGATTTATTTTTCATACGGAATAATTACGGTACAGAGGTGTGAAATTAATTCATATTTTACGAATGTAGGAGTTGAAGAGAATATTCCTAACAATATTTAAGCTTACAAAAATAAACATTTCTTCAATCCCAACATATTTCAAAGCTAATACTTTCATCTATACAATTATATCACAATACACGATATCAATATTAGGGAAGTGGCAGTTAAAAACACACAAACTTTTGTGGCATCCTTTGTTCCTATTTTAAGTTAATAAGCATACCCTATATTGTTGTATCATGTGAAGGGGCCTTAATAGGTAAACTTAGTGATTCGCAACCACGCTTCATAACACGTTGTAGCCGGCTATTTCAGATGTTAGATGGTTTTTGTTGATAGCTCGTTGGTTTTAGATTTATGCTTATTATAAAAACCATTTTGGAACTACCGTCAAAATCTGTTGTAACAACATCGAAGGGACTACTCATATTTGGTCGTAAAAACCGATAGTCGTAATAGCCGATGACGTCTTTATTAAGTACCTAATACATAGCATTATGGGGTCAATAAACCCGGTATATTGTCGTAAACGGTTTTGGCTCTATATATAAAATTATTCACACTTTCTTATTGTTATGCCTTTCTGTATACTGAGAACGAAGGATAAGATTAGTGTTTGTACCATATTTTTTAAATTACATTTTAACAATAATAAATAAACCAAAAACTTTGAGACAAAAATATTACTTGCCTCCTACACACAACCTAATCACCAATAACACACGCCCCAACCACAAATTCGTTTCCCAAACCCGGTATATTGTCGTAAACGGGTTTGACTCTATATATAAAATTATTCACACTTTCTTATTGTTATGCCTTTCTGTATACTGAGAACGAAGCATAAGATTAGTGTTTGTACCATATTTTTTAAATTACATTTTAACAATAATAAATAAACCAAAAACTTTGAGACAAAAATATTCCTTGCCTCCTACACACACCCTAATCACCAATAACACACGCCCCAACCACAAATTCGTTTCCCAAACCCGGTATATTGTCGTAAACGGGTTTGACTCTATATATAAAATTATTCACACTTTCTTATTGTTATGCCTTTCTGTATACTGAGAACGAAGCATAAGATTAGTGTTTGTACCATATTTTTTAAATTACATTTTAACAATAATAAATAAACCAAAAACTTTGAGACAAAAATATTCCTTGCCTCCTACACACACCCTAATCACCAATAACACACGCCCCAACCACAAATTCGTTTCCCAAACCCGGTATATTGTCGTAAACGGGTTTGACTCTATATATAAAATTATTCACACTTTCTTATTGTTATGCCTTTCTGTATACTGAGAACGAAGGATAAGATTAATGTTTGTACCATATTTTTTAAATTACATTTTAACAATAATAAATAAACCAAAAACTTTGAGACAAAAATATTACTTGCCTCCTACACACACCCTAATCACCAATAACACACGCCCCAACCACAAATTCGTTTCCCAAACCCGGTATATTGTCGTAAACGGGTTTGACTCTATATATAAAATTATTCACACTTTCTTATTGTTATGCCTTTCTGTATACTGAGAACGAAGCATAAGATTAGTGTTTGTACCATATTTTTTAAATTACATTTTAACAATAATAAATAAACCAAAAACTTTGAGACAAAAATATTCCTTGCCTCCTACACACACCCTAATCACCAATAACACACGCCCCAACCACAAATTCGTTTCCCAAACCCGGTATATTGTCGTAAACGGGTTTGACTCTATATATAAAATTATTCACACTTTCTTATTGTTATGCCTTTCTGTATACTGAGAACGAAGCATAAGATTAGTGTTTGTACCATATTTTTTAAATTACATTTTAACAATAATAAATAAACCAAAAACTTTGAGACAAAAATATTCCTTGCCTCCTACACACACCCTAATCACCAATAACACACGCCCCAACCACAAATTCGTTTCCCAAACCCGGTATATTGTCGTAAACGGGTTTGACTCTATATATAAAATTATTCACACTTTCTTATTGTTATGCATTTCTGTATACTGAGAACGAAGGATAAGATTAGTGTTTGTACCATATTTTTTAAATTACATTTTAACAATAATAAATAAACCAAAAACTTTGAGACAAAAATATTACTTGCCTCCTACACACACCCTAATCACCAATAACACACGCCCCAACCACAAATTCGTTTCCCAAACCCGGTATATTGTCGTAAACGGTTTTGACTCTATATATAAAATTATTCACACTTTCTTATTGTTATGCCTTTCTGTATACTGAGAACGAAGGATAAGATTAGTGTTTGTACCATATTTTTTAAATTACATTTTAACAATAATAAATAAACCAAAAACTTTGAGACAAAAATATTAATTGCCTCCTACACACACCCTAATCACCAATAACACACGCCCCAACCACAAATTCGTTTCCCAAACCCGGTATATTGTCGTAAACGGTTTTGACTCTATATATAAAATTATTCACACTTTCTTATTGTTATGCCTTTCTGTATACTGAGAACGAAGGATAAGATTAGTGTTTGTACCATATTTTTTAAATTACATTTTAACAATAATAAATAAACCAAAAACTTTGAGACAAAAATATTACTTGCCTCCAACACACACCCTAATCACCAATAACACACGCCCCAACCACAAATTCGTTTCCCAACAAACAAAAATTTACAAAAATCTACGAAACAGTTTCGTATATATCTACCTGTAAACAAGAAATTATTTTGAAAAGGACCTTCCTAATACTGTCCAAACCCTTTAACGACGACATAGTTTCGAACAACATACCGGTTATATTAACATCAAAGGTCCCCAAAATTCTATGTATTAGGTACTTAATAACAGCGTCATCGGCTCTTACGCCTATCGGTTTTTACGACCAAATATGAGTATTCCCTTCGATGTCGTTATAAAAGATTTTGACAGTAGTCCCTATTTCAAAGACAAAGTCCAGGGAACAACGTTGTATAAAATAAACAAGCACAGTTCAATTCGCACTAGATATCTGCCGTGTACAATCATGTCCAATTTATCGTTACTTTGAGTTGCTACGGCTGCTCTAGTACCCTCGACAGCTTCGACAATAGACTAAGAGCTAGGAATACATATAATAAAGCCCGAATCGTTTTAATAAACCCATTTATCTATAAACAGTTTATATAAATCAGTGGCACTACAACCTTTTTAGGTCTCAAATTTCTGTATATGTTCCATGATCAATTGTTAATCTAATAGGCAAGTAGGTGATCAGCCTTCTGTGCCTGACGCACGCCGTCGACTTTTTGTGTTTAAGACAATTTTTTCAAATGTTTTTCTTCACTGTACGAGCGAATGTTAAATGCGTTGGTTGGTGGTAAATTGGTGCACAGACGGGGATCGAATCAACGACCTCAAGGATGAGTGTCACACGCTGAAGCTAGGCAAAGCCTTAATAAACAGAGACTAGTTAGATTAAAAAAAACTATTCGTATATTTAAAAAATAAAACATGATATATTATTATATAAATTGCAATTTTTATCTAATATTATACGAGATGTATGGCATTACAAAAATTAAAAAAAAACCAATCGACATACCAGTGAACTGGGCACATCGAGTTGTGCACAAAGTGGCTCTTACGCTATAAATTTCTACCAATGACTGGGAGTTTCGGTCAATTCCGAGTTTCGCCGACTCATGAGCTCTATGACACGGCAAACACGTTCCGATAATTATCCGCTTTCGAGAGTGCTTACACGTTATATTTCACGCCATTCTTTAGTACGCAATATTAATGAACGTATTATAAATATATATAGATACGCAATTCATAAATTAGCTTATTTCACCATGGAAAAGGAATTTAGTAATTTATTATTGACATTTCTCAACAATGGCGTAAAACAGACCTTTTATCTTTCAGAAGCTCGCCTTTTTTGAACATTTCAAAACAAAATTTTCCACCTAAAACTACCATTGTACAAAAGTAGAAAAATTACTAAAATTTAAGACTTATGTAATTATTAATTTACGTAAGGCAAATGAACGAGACTACCTGCCTTAGCACAGAATCGAAGTACCCTAATACTTTTTATTAAAGGTACTTAAGTCTAGAGGTATTTTAATCAAAGATAAAGGGTGTAACCCATATAAATCCCTACTGTGATGTAAATCTCGACGAATGGTTACGATTATGTTTTATTAATAATATGTTATATTATTTAAATTTAAATAAATATTTCAAAACAATAATTGTGGTAAAATTACCGCATTCGAGAACACGGAAAGATAATAATATTGCCGTTCAATCAAGCAAAGTTAATGCAAAAGATAGTAGATAATAAAAATAATGAAATTGTAAACAGTGCGTAGCGTCGCGTGCCACCGTCGCGTGATCACCTTCACATTAATGACTTATTTGATGAATGACAGCTCCATGCAACCTTTGTACATTGTCTTATATTTAAATGATACAATGAATTATTTAAATATACACGCGTGAAATAACAAATAATTACAAGATTAATTTTTATTTGCATTATCGTCATGACTACGTACGCATCGTTATTGCAACCAGTCGTAGCAATGACTGTTATGAATATTAAAACCCGGGGGATGTCAGTCGATGTTAAGTAATTTGCTCAACTATTACAATATATATCGTAACACACACTCTTGCAGTTATTCTGCAAAAATGTATTATATATATTTGATTTAGTTAATAAAATGAAGCATATAGAATCAATCAAATTGTACCTGTTTTAGTATCACCGAAAAAAAAATTACGAAAAAAAGAACACTTTAACTCGATAGAACAAATAAATGAAACAACATGTGGTACATGGCAGAGAGTGGCATAATGCAGACATAAATGGTGGGATTTGGAGAAGGCTTTTGGTAAAAAAGGACAAAACTATAAAGAATAATATAGGCTATATAAAAGGCTATTATTGTTATTATTAGTAATCACCGAAAAGAGGCGAAGGTTAGTAATCTATAATTAAATGCTTTAAACCAGCTTAAAAGCGTATGGCTCTAGCAGAGTATGACAAATACACAGTTAGTGCATCTCGGGTTACGCTTTAGTATATTAGCTTTTGTAGAGGTGTGAGCGATGGCCGACAAACCGACACGGCCTCCATTAGTCTCCCAACTACTGTGTTAATACCGTAAAGTCGTTAAATTGTCTATGAATCATGTCTATTTGTTCACGCGATATTGTGTTGCGTAAGTTTAAGTGGGATTCTGTTTTCAAATTAATTCGAAATTATTTTGCTATTACTATAAGTTACGTTGTATTTTTTCTTTGTATTCCGTTCAAAAAATGGAAACGAACATAACTTTACTATATTTTATACACTATTATAACATTTATTTTTATGTTACACGAGGCAAATGGGCAGGAGGCTCATCTGATGTTAATTGACACCGCTGCCTATGAACACACACTGCCAGAAGCTGTACACTGCAAGAACTGGCAGTTAGCAAGCGCGCAACCGGCCGTTTAAGAATTGGTACGCTCTTTTCTTGAAGGACCCTAAGTCGAATTGGTTCGGAAATACTTCAGTGGGTAGCGGCAAAAACTGCCTTAAGAAACGCTCAGTTGAGGAACAACGGAAATCGAGGTGATACAACATCACGTCATTTGAATGTTTATAGGTTACATTGGTAATTACTTCAATATTGTGATCTCATTAATACTGACATACTCATACATATACAATTATACAAGGAATCATATTATAATAATTATAATTCAGTTGTAATAATAATAATCCAGTGGCGCGACAACACTAAACGTGTCTTAGCATCCGTGTCTTCGATCATTTTTATTCTAAAGACAGTTAGGTGATAAGCCTTCTATTTTGACACTTGTTACTACAGTATTGGCCTATTGGCTTAAGCGCAATTAATCCCTGAGTGTGTTCGAATTGCGGTTGTAATTTGGAATTTTCTTTTCATATCCGCTATTACTTTGAACGACGAAGGCAAACATCGTGGCATTTTCTTTTCGTATTTTAAATATACAATAAAAAAAAAGAAAATCGTATTTGCTGTCAGCATAGACACAATTCAATAAACAAAATGCAATTTGTAAAGAGGCTACCAGTAATGTAGCATTCATCTCGTTGTACAATTACACGAAACATTAGATTACAGTGGATATAATCACATCATTCTGACACATCTCGGCGCGCCCGGGGCGTATGGGGCTTCATTTTCCAAGTTTTCACAGCAATTTTCCATATTTTTCAACGTAGCTAATTCGATTTATGTGAGACTTCCGAGTAGGTATGATAAAATATTTATAAATAGGGTTGATTAAAAACAGCTTTTCCTCTGTCGTATCGGTGTTATCCGAAAAGTTAACAATCTTTTCAACTTGAAATTTTAGATTTTTTATCTGTTTCTAGATATTTTATTAGAACTTTCGACTGGATGTTAGGTGAACCGATATCCTCATAATGTTTTCTTAAATTTATGGTGAAAGTATCCATTGTGCACACAAAAGAAAAACTGCACAGCCGGGATTCGAACGTTTCCTCTGGAGGTTAAGGAACGATCGGCCACTGTGTAATTAACTTACTAAAAAACCAATGACGAAATTCATAAAAGTTCGAATTTTGAATATTGAACACTATCTAAAATGGGTCAACGCTTCCTTTAGGCGTACTTAAGAGGACCTCCGATAAACAAAGCTGCAAAGGGTTCATACAATTCCGCCCGTACTTCCGGAACGCCACTTCCGGACCCTCAGGTCTAGTTCTTAGCCCCCGGGAAACGCCACACCCCCGGGAAACAGGAGATACACCCGGGGTGGTATGACTTTTGTTGGTTTATGAGTAGTGATAACTTGGTCGAGATTTTCCGTTTCATAGTCACGTTTGTAACTAGAACGTCCATAAAATTTTTGAATTCAGCTACGAAATTAAATGACTAATTTGTCACCGTTACGCTATAACTTAATTGCAACATTTAATAAATCTATATCGAAAAAAAACTTCGATAAAAGTATCGCTGTCAATATTCAAAGAGTACCGGCGTGAAGTGCGCCAGTTAAGACTTTAGATTCTTTTAATTTATAATAAACGTTCTAAATGTCTAAAGTAACCATAATTACTGCTGTAAAAATGTAAAGTTTATTGGGCGTTATATGTGTTAGTGTTTACATAATAAAATAAATACTGTTCTATATATACAGCAACACATACGTATTTGTGAAGTAATGAAGGCGTATGTACTAATCTCTACTCCCATTACTTCCTCAGGCGCTCACACCACATGGAACTGACGTAATGAGATCATATTCAAACAGTGCATAGAACCTACAGTGGTGAGAACTGAGCAAATTATTACTTTTCTTACCGTGTACTTATCAGTAGTTGTATATTAGCGAAAGCAACAAAAATTAAGCTAGGGACTTTATTATTTGATAAATATACTTGATTTTGAAATGATGTGAAAAAAAGCAAGTACGCGATGTATACGTACAAGACTGTTCTTGGTCTGAAATTGAAAGATAGAGTAAAACTAGAAGAAACAAAAGACATGATAAAGTTTAGAAAGTCTGGTACTAGTAAAATAATGAAATGGAGAGTAGAAGACATTATGAGTGAAGAAAAAAATAAATGAACGAAAAAAGCGACGGAATGGCTTCCTCGCTATGAAAAAAAAACTAAGAAGGCAAATAAAAAGATGATATAACTAGCGAATAGAGCAGCTGGCCCTATGTGGCTACGTAAAGCTGAAAGAAGAGTATAAGTACAGGAGTCCATGGACCAGCTGTATAATATAAATTAACCGGCTTGATGAATAAATATTTAGTGTTATTCACATTTTTATGTACTAGGATAAGAATTTTACAGAAATATAGCCTATAATTATTGTTAAAAACAAATTTAGTAATAATAACAAATAGGCAGTATTATGACTAAACAACTTACAAATAGAAAATATCAAATTCTTG
The DNA here is from genome assembly GCF_905147105.1 of Pieris brassicae. Taxonomy (NCBI): domain Eukaryota; kingdom Metazoa; phylum Arthropoda; class Insecta; order Lepidoptera; family Pieridae; genus Pieris; species Pieris brassicae. Next base: position 20,345,434 of record NC_059666.1, on the reverse strand, counting down.
ATAGCTTAGTTTTGACATTTGTCGCTTACTTTGTCAGTGTATTAATCACTGTTAAACGTGCGTTAGACTGTGGTCTCGCTGTGCACGTTGGAGATGTTATTGTGAAATGGGATTAACGGGTGCATTACAAGGGGATGTTGCACTAATTGTATTTGCTAGTCACATTAAGTGATATTGTTGATGCAATCATACGCTTTATTTTGATTAGTGGCCGTCAAATAGCTTGTATATAATTCATATATTTTTAAAGAGTTGTATAAAAGACACACAGAAATCCATTTTGTGTGTCTGTTTCTAGATTTAAGTGCACACAAGTGAGTTTCCTTTGTCAATGTATTCGTGTGTCGTTTGTAAAAATGGCTGTCCATGGGCTGTCGTTACTGCAGTTTCTGTAGCGTAGATTTTATATCTTTATTCCTTTTACTTTTCTACTAAATATACAATTTTCATACTTCCAAATTAATTGTTATTATGAATTTATTATCATTTGTTTCTTTGTATTTGTTATGTTTAAATAATGTTTCTACTATAAAATCATGGTATATAGTTGTGCCATGCCTCACCTTAGCCTTTCTAAAATTCTTATGCCCCAATATGTAACAGACATAATGCTAAAAATTAAAAATGGAAGTATCCTTTAAAACTTTAATGAGAGGTAGGAAGAAATTACTACAAAATTCTTATCGAAACACAGTAAATAAATTTTCAAAACATAATGAAAAACGTTGAGTCCATTTTCAAAATTAGCGGGGCGCGTTTGGAAATACTGCTAAATATCATTAAAAATATATGATGCCCAAAAGACACCTATTATTTTTAATTAGTTACCTTTATAAATCGTTTGGCCTTAGTTAATAGTCCTAGCGTGGTGTGTCGTGAGGCCTCAGGTCCCAACGGCACCATGTCCTTTAGTTTTTCTAGACAACTTCTTAAATGTGCTCTCCTGTAACAAAGAAAATATACATACATAATTTAACCATAAAAAAGTATAGTCTGATAATCAACCCCAGCCGCGTTGTCACAAAAATACATACAATATTCTTACGGCTAATACGATAATGTCGAAAAAATAATAAAATATATAATGTTAAATACTTAAGATATACATCGCTACTGTGAAAACACTCTGGGAACATATACAAGTCCATAGTCGATCGCATTCTTCTTTAACGGGGATCTGTGGAACAGACTGGTTCTGGCTCACGGTATCGCGACAACCTTAGCCTTCGCCAAGGCCAATCCTCTAGATTCAAAGAAACCGAGTTCCTATGTTACGTCTATTCACCTTCTAAAACCACGTTCTTAAAGAACTATTGTAAAAAATTGTTTTATTCATTCTTAAATATCTAACGCATCGTTCTTGTCAAGAATGCTAAACTTTATTTTTCCACTTACAAAACATTAACAAAAATCACTGTATAATGAAGCTTGGAAAGCGACCAATCCAAACAATGTTAATACATGTAATAAATATTGAAATAATTGAGCTTAAAAAAGTATAAGTATTTTTTATCGTTCGCAATAAAATCAAATGCATTGGCAGTGGTTTGTCGCCAAAGAAAACGCCCGCGGCCACTGGTTTCTCGCTCGCTTTATCAGGCGTAACTAAGCTTATTTCAAATACTGACGAATAAGCCGACGTACTTTTTCTATATTTAAATAAATTTTCTCATTTTAATATATATTTATATGACGCGGTATAGCATTTGGCTTTGTGTGTCTGTCATAGTAGTAAACAGGTATTATAAAATTAGATACAACTTTTTTTAATCTAGACAAATTAATTATAAATAATGAAAGCAAACTTGTGATTTTGACATCCAAGGGATTCCTTAGTGTATCAATCAAATTGATATATCCACAAATAGACATATTTTATTAATTGATATTATATGGACGAAAGATTAAAACCTTGTCATACTAAGTTGTCTTATATTTCCTATTTTGGTACAAACTATGCCCGTAATAATGTGTTTGTACATATTTTAAATCTATATAGTCAGTAGTACACGATCCTCAATTTGTTTTATATTATCTGCAAATGCGTATTTTACAATGAAATAGGCAATTAGAATGGATTTTTAACACCATCTAAAAGCGCACACACACAATATCCCTGTATATTGCACAGTATTAATACATTGTCATAATTATAACATAAAGTTTGTCTGTATACAGTGTAATGTAAAATTATTACATCAGTTTTCACCAGCGAAATCGTTTGCGAAATTTTACCTTACCGTTAACATACAAAAAACCCATGAAAGAAAACAGTTTCAGACTAATGTGTTGTCGTAATGTAAGTGGACAATAAGAAATGTCGCAAAAACTGGTCCAAGGAAAAATTACATACGGAAAGTAACAATAAACAACAAACGAAAGTTTTTTTGACTGCGACAACATTAATGTAGAGTAAATACAGAATATTATTACATATATTTATAGACATTTGAATTGTACCTACATATTGATTAAATCATACAGCATTTCCAATAATAATAAAACAATATGACAATGTTACTAAAATTAAAAAAAAGTCTAAAGGTCTTACTGTTTAATAACCTCTTTCCTAAAAGCAAATATTTTTTTAATTATAACAATGAATAAGTAAAGCCATTGTCAGAAAAAATCAATTTCATATCTTTCAGCACACACAAGTTGAAAAATACGAGCAAAATTGTTTCGAGCCGCCATTTTATATCACACGTCAAAAGTGACATTGACAGGCGCGTATCAGATGCCCAGGCGTACAGGCAATGAAATTTTATTCCTTTCATTTCTGGAATTACAAGTATTTCATTTTCGGTACACCGACCCTCGAGGTGAGGTGGAATTAATGTCTTCCAATGGAAGTTGACACTGACATTTTGATTATTTGATTATAGCGATATCAAATTACTATGGATGGAAATCTCGATTTCAATAATGTTTATGGTGACCATAATGGAGTGTATAGAAATTATTTTAAAGAGTTTTTAAGCTTATTACCTCTTCAGCTCCTTGCTAATTGGACGCGACAGTTTGTTCACATGGATACACGATTATGTGTGAATGTTTAGTTAATGTTTTAATAATTTTTATTACTTTTTTCCTTTTGCAAATGTTTAAACTTTTTTAATTATATTATGTATTCCATCTTTGGCTATATCTTTAGTATAATAATTTGTCGATATATATAATTTATATTAGCTGTAGTATGACGAAATAAATAAATACTAAATAATAGAATAGAGATTATACATAATTTTTTATTGCGTCTTTACGTATAGGTTATGGAATATGTTTGTGATCAAGGGACGGGCGTTCGCGGCCTCGATTGCTCAAAGTGCCACTATACACTCCCGTCTTGAAACTTTAAATATTCGCATCCTACTTTTTGCTTGATGAAAAATATGCAAATTTCGCTTCAACTTAAATGTAATATGTTAGTATTAACATACATATTCGAGCGATAACTCGTTGCCACAGAGTAATTTGCATGAATATAGTTTGACGAGCGTCTTTCTCCCAACTTGCACGGGTTTAGCTGCTCTGTGCTAAGACTTGCATAAGCGTTTAATATTGTTCTAGCGTGACGCAATTTCAATTTTACTTATTAAGACGGTAAACCTCAAAAGAAGACAAAGAAAGAAGTAAAATTAAAAAAAGCAGACAGGAAATGTTTCAGAATATTGTAAGACATAAATGTATGATTTTTTATGACTTGGCAATGATTTCATGTCCATCAAGCTAACATATTCTAGTATTATAAGTTTACTTAATAAGTTAATTTTGTGAGAAAAAGTTTTTCGCAATGCCTTTCATCGCGACTTCAGTAGGATTTCTTTTAGATTGAGGCGTGTAAACAAAACGTTCATTAACGGATATAAACGTTAATTTATTGTTAATATGTATGTTTTATACTTAACAGCAGTTTGAGCGTGTTTTCATAGTGAGTTTTTTCTTTTACACTATACATTGCAACACAAAGGGCATTAACGGCAACAAACACATGAATTACAATCTAGCCTATACAACGATTTTGGCAATATTATGTTGACTTAATTTTCTATAATACTAGTGAATAGTTTAAACTAAAGTTCATTATGTTCGTGTGTCCGAGATACCGCACTTGCACTTATATTCACTACACTAGGTTTACTCTTGTTAACTCAAAAGGTTTAGTTATCTTCGGCCGTCTCATTGCTGTTGTATCAAGAAATTGAATGGCCTCAGCATTCACCTGGTTGTGCTGCCTATTTAAGTGAGTGAAGGCAAACCACCTATACAACATAAATTGCTAGACAAGGGACATTGACGGGAACAAAGTTATCAGTCAATTGCGAACAAAAAATAATTTAATGAATCATAAAGTGTAACCGGTATAATTACCACGATTGCTCGTATTATCATAGTGAGTGCTCCCAATTTTCGTTTGATGAGTTTTTTACGAGTTCCAAGCAGTCGTATGTAATTTACTGCCTCGTAAAACGCTGCCTGATAACAATGTACTTGCAGCGTATTAGGGTATTAGGGCGATCTTTGTCCGAAATGTTTCCCTCAATGGCCTCTAAAACTGCTGATTTACCTGACTCGCTTTGATAATGATCGTTGAAGGGTGAACTTTTACGGTCTTATTCAAATTAAATTAGTCCGTACTATTTGCTGACAGACTATGAAAAAGTATTTGTTGTCTGAATAACGTCATTTTAATTACTTAAATAATAATAATCAATGGCGCTACAAAGTTTTTTCTAGGTCTGGGCCTCAGATTTCTGTATCTGTTTCATGAACATCTGTTAATCTAATAGGCAAGTAGGTGATCAGCCTTCTGTGCTTGACGCACGCGTGCTAAGGCAAGCCGGTTTCCTCACGATGTTTTCCTTCACCGTTCGAGCAAATGTTTAATGCGCACATAGAAAGAAAGTCCACTAGTCCTTCTTAATTACTTACTAAAATAAAAAGAATTGCTTACTTTAATCAGTCGTTAATTAATCCTTAGTTAAATTTTTATTTTCTAATATATTATTTATCGGCCGACTAAGAGTCACTAAAAAGTCAAAAAATTTTTCAAAGTAGAAATCTACTTGGTTTTTGAGATTATTCATTACAAATATTCCCTACAAATTTCTATAAATAATTTGTAGAAGCCGAGATTTTAGTAACAATAAAACGGATACGCTAAATAGAATTTACGCTCCAAAGTTTTTACTACCTACGCGAAAACGGCTATAAACATAAAAAACTACAAGTACATCATAATGTTAAAAGCACAGTGAGTAACGTCTCTAACCAATCGTGGTAACGACATCATTCTACTTTAACACTCTTTACAAAGAAGATGATATAAAGCTGTCACAAAGTGTTACGTAAAGGACATACACGATATATTCAGGAGAATATAAAATATATGTTGAACAAAGAATATCAAGTACAATACAATACTCATCAAGCATTTTACAGCTAAGGTAATCAATATTCAAAAGGCATATTTTTCAACTTGGACAGCGCTCTGTAGGTACACAAAGAAATTAGAAATCGTAAATACAAAATTGGTTGGAAATAGAATACTTCTGAAGTCTCTATGGACAATGTATAGAAAGTATGCGCCAAGTACTAATCTAAATTGAATCCAATTGTCTGCCAACAAAGTCAAAGTCAATATTATATATACATATAGGTAAAGAACGTCAAAAAAGAAATAAAATAGTTCTCAAATCAAAGGCGTAGAACGATAGAGTAGAACTAGCAATAAACTCTCCTTTAATCGCCTTAATACTTTAAGTGTTTTTTTTACACAATATTTGTTGCTGCAACCATGCACCATGTTCCATATGACTTCTTAATTGATTAATTAATAATAATAAAATAAATTAAAAACAAAGATTTGTCCTCTATCAGCAGGAGGCATGGTGAAATAGGAGCACGCACTTACAGTCTCGTGGGAACAACACGCAACAGTTACGTTATCGTACAGTTAATTTAATATAAATACTTGACACAATAGGATTATTTGTTCTAACCAACACACACATGTACTGTTACTACATATTGTCGTATATATCATATATATGTCTTGTATACAAGAAAACGTTTGAATCATTTGTCGCTTCGTTCGTTTTGATCGAAACTTTCAAACAATGCCTTATAACTTCAATGTCAAAACGCACAGTAATCAAAGTATGGCGCATTAAATAAACCTCTTAATGCAATTTGTATGCACAATCGTGCACATTGCACGCGGTTAGCTGCCGTTTTTTTAATTGGTCAACTCGTGTTGGACGCACGCGATCATGTTTTGCATATAGATTGCCACCCTACGTCCGATACCAGACAAATGAGGTTTCACTGTACAGTTGGGCATTTGATTTTTTATACCGAAGGGTGACCAATGATTAGGATGTGATATGTGTTTTAAATTAAAGTAGGTTTTATTTAAAAAAATCGAAGACGGGTAGATAAGTTGTGCTTTGGGTTGGGTACAAAGTTTGGTAAAGAATGTATCGTGTGTCTACTAGTAGAAAATACCATCCGTATCACTTTAACGACGTACGTCGTTTCACAACTAAGCGTTTATTAAGGCAATTTTTGCCAGTTTTTCAGCTGTCCACTGAAGTATTTCCAAACCAATTCGACTTCGGGTCCTTTAAGAAAAGAGCGTACCAATTCTTGAAAAATACGGCAACGTACTTGCGAGCCTTCTGGCAATGTGACATCAGGTCAGCCTCCTGCCCTTTTGCCTCCTAAGTCCTATTACATAAAAAATACTAGTACTAAAATTTTATAACTAATACTAATATACTAGACTAGAGATATTATTAAACACAATTAAACGGAACTCACACTAAAACAATCAAGAAAAACAATATTAAGTAATAGTTAAATTATATCAAATTACTGTCTTCAAAGCAGGGAACCAACTCGAAATTAATTTGTTTTCGTGTTCACTCGTAGAAGGTAGTCACGAATATTAAAATTATTTATGACTTATTTACGTCAGATTTGCTTTTATTTCATTATAATGAATGCTTTAAAGCCAAATAAATTAAGCAATAACTTTAAACGTCGCGTTTATGTGCCCCCATTCATGAATATTTTTATTGCTAGACTAATATGAACTAGTTTTGAATATATCTCATCTTAATTCATATAATAACTTTTTAACAAATAAAAGCGATTCAAACAAGTTTGATACAGCTCTTGGAAAATACTGGTTATTTTATATTGCATTTCTAAGCGAAAATAGTGCGGTGTAAAGTACTAACGTAAATAAAGCCTAATTGAGTTTCTCGATTAATATGTTGCCTAAATCAATAGACGAGATAGCTTTAGTAAATGGATTGTACCAGGGGCACATATCATGCGAAGAGCATTACAGCAGCTGTTGGGATCAGGGGTCAGGAATGAGATGGGTCGCGGTTTGCATACAGATCTCTGACCGCTGTGACGTACGTGTTTCGCAAGCAATGAGCTGTCGAACGGTGAAAGATAGATCAATAGAACCTTCGGCATACAAAGTCCAGTCTCAAACTCATGTTTATTTAATACTGTAGCACAGTGTAGCCGTAGCCTTTAGAGTGCTACGAAATCAGTAAGTGTGCTACAAATAGCTACGACGCGTAGAACCACTTGCTTCAGTCATCGTTATTTAAAATTGATCCTTTAATAAATTAATTTATTACTTTGTTTAATGGATACCTCGCTATTAAAAAAGAACACAAAGAAGACAAATAAAAATATGGGAAGATGATGAAGCAGCTGACCCTATGTGGCAGTTCTTAGAGGAGGCCTATGTCCAATAACAATTATTAGTGTTTATAGGACTTCACATTTTAAGTACTAGGAGAAGTATTTTACAACAATAAAAGCTATTATTATTATAATTATATATTACTTTATCGATCGAACTGAACAGAAATTTTATGCATTGAATAAAAAAGTATGAGTGAAATCTCGATGAAAGTTTTAAAAAGAGGCGCCGATCAATATTAGCTCGAATCTGTTACAACTTTATCCATTATCGAACTCCGAAGTTCTACATGAAAAGTTAAATTTGCTATAATTGGAGTGATTTAATTTAGAGCATTAAACGAATGGAGCGGCCCCAAAACTTCCCCCCTCGAGTTTGATAAGAGGTTTTCAGTTGCGGCCATTAAATTTGCCTTATACGTCGTTTAGACAGCTAAATGTATACACTATTCGTTTATAAGCGTTTATAAACATATTCTTCGTTTTTTTTAAACAAAATAACTAAGCCAAATGCTAAACAAAGTCTTTTATTTATGGATTTGTATGTCTTGTTGTTGAGTTGAATGAATTGTCGAGAAAAATGTTTATGCATACAACTTTCTATATAAATCCAGTTTCAATTCCAGCATTATTTAGACTCCTATCTTCACTTATCGCTATTTCTGTGACCCAACACGTCATGTAGAGTCGAAATGCAAAGCCACTTGGTGCCAAGAGCAAGATACGATGCTGATTAAGAGCCTCCTCAACAGCCTTCGCGAACTATCCGCTCAATTCAACGTACAGCTTGGAACTTCGTATTACCATAATTAACTAATCTGTATAATTAACTGCATTAATGTAACCTATTTTTATCTTATAGGAAGCATTTGTAATCTTAGATTGTGTATACTAAATCGCCTCACAATTTTTATTGTCTTAATTATATTCCTATCAAAACTATACGTGATGTTGCATGTTTGTGAAATTAGCAGCAACTGGTTTTACTTGCTTGTCATATAAAAAAAGTAAATATTTACTATATACAGTTTATACTATACTCAATAACTACTTGACTTTTGAGAAATTGATTTGAGTAATATATTATTTTTTAAATATTATCAGCTATGCGAAGACAAATTATTAAAAAGATTAAATAAATTTACAATAATGTCGTAAAAATAATTCATATTTTGTTGCTAGTTTTGATAAATAATTTTCTTTTACAATATAAGGCGGACGCTTGTACAGGAAATGTGTGGAGTCGTAATTAAATAATTTTTACATCAGGATTAAAATTATTCAACGTATCTTGAAATAAAAACAATCGACATTAAGAATACAATTGAGGCGTTTCCTACATAGAATATTTCAATATGTGCACAGACTGTAAGATAAAGATTAAAATACTAGAAAATATATAGACAATTTTGATGATTTTTGATGTTTCCAACATCAGTAAGTTTGACTTCTAACATCTCATCTCACAGTACAGAGAGTTTTCCCTTAAATAGAGACTGTAAGTAGTGTTGTGGTCACTTTCTTACATTAAATATCCTTTTTAGTAAGTTAAGTTAGTTTTAAATTACTTATTAGTAAGTTAGACTAGATCGTAATATAAAATGATGTCTAATGTTTAAAGAACTTTATTTCTCATTATAAAAACGTATTTTATTTACATGAGAAACTTAATATTTTTTATATACGAGCGAGAAACACGACAACATTAGCCGTCCCAAGTCTATTAGGTTCACTCAGACATGTATCTTTAATGCCCTTGAATTTGTTAAACACGCTAATATTGCAAATTTTAGACGGTAATTGATTAAATAATTGCACACCCTCCTAATATACTTCTTCAAATAATTTCTACGCGGCTTCGGCAAGATAAGCAAACTCGTTCGACGAGTATTTTATGTAGTTGTGTTAGATTTTTTAAAATGATAAGCTTCTATGGAGAGGTTTTTTTTTAAAATTAAATACAGATGCTAAAACATATAGTTGTTTAATCGTTTCTTTGTGCATAGACATATATAAAAATAAATATAAGTAATACATGATACATTCAAGTACTAAAGTCAGTAAACGGTACCTAAGTATAGCTATCCGAATATTTCAACTCTTTGAACCCCTTGATAGGAAATCATTGAATATCCGCCAGCCAAATTGAAGGGTCCGAGCAATTTTGCTTAAAATCAAATCACAAAAAGAGCTTTTCCCTAGATAATCCAATTGAATGCTAATATTCACACATCGGATAGGAAACTCATCAGCGGTGGATGAACCAGCAATCCATTAATGATGAAAGTTCAACAAAGTACACAAATATTTAAGCGACTTTAATTAAATATTATTTACCCAGGTACCTATTTTACGTGGTTTGGTCCAGAAATGCGTGAATATATCTCAGCACCTATTGGACTGGTTTTGGCTTCTGGAGATAAAAACTTGCATTTACAATACACGGACACTAATAGTGAGGATCATTTGAATCAAAAATATTAGTGGCCGCGAATTAATTTGACAAATACACGAAAATTGACACATGTGCGTTGAAGCCTAAATAGCTAATAAAAATAAATAATAAATCAGTGTCGCTACAACCTTTTAAGGTCTGGGCCTCAGATTTCTGTATGTGTTTCATGATCATTTGTCAATTTAATAGGCAACTATGTCTACTGTGCCTGACACACACCGTCGACTGTTAGGTTAGGACTGTCTAAGATTTCTCACGATGTTTTCCTTTACCGTTCGAGTGAACAGTGCACAAATGGGGATCGAATCTACGAACACAGAGATGAGCGTCGCATGCTGATACCACTAGGTCAACATTGCTTTTATTCAGTAGATAATACTCAAATCAATAATCCTTTATCTGAAGTCGGTAAAAACCTTCATCAACGCGTATATACGCAGACTTCTAACTTTACTTACATAACCCGAAACGCCGAGTTGCGTATACATATAATCGATAGAAGGTAATTTTCTATACGAGTTAAAATTATTACACTTAATGCAAAATCCTTTTGGGACTTCAATCCTTTAGGCGCATTCAAAACACGTAACAAGAGTTAAGGGAGCCTGCCTTTCATTAAAAATGGTACAATAGTGAATGCGGTTTCGTTTAGTCTTGAGTAGTCTGGTTTCCTCCTCAGAAACTCAGTCGGACAACGTATTGAAGTCATAGAAAGAGCTACAGCGATAGCACTAGGGGCGTTCACACGAGAGGCGTTAATTACACGCTGAAGTCTGAGTTTATAATTGCCCTATTGTTTAGGTGAATGCAAAATTCTATTCTTCAAAGGGATTGCCTTTTGTCGGCGTCTCAAGACATAATAAAACATAAGTTTGAAGTATTTTTAAGTGTTTTTCAATTTTCTACGAACTTACTCCTCCATTGGAGTACTGACATCTAACTTAAATTATTCCTTACATTTATAACATGTTACTAACGTATATTAATGTGTATAGAGAACCATTCAATATAGTTTTAAATAAGATTATTCTCATCAAAAACAAAAAGATATATGTCACTTCCGTTAGAAAAATAATTATTAAAATATACACCACCACCATACACAGTTATTGCATTAGAGAATTTTTATATCTAATTAAATTTTCCTACTTCTATATGTGAAAATCAGCTAAAATAGAAATGTTTACTCACGTCGTGGTTAATAGTCGCGTGTCTGAAAACTCCTTACACTACCTTTCACCACGCCACTGTAAGTTTAGATTCAATCTAGCCCGTTAGAAAATTCTCAACAAATGTAGTTAGAGTGAGTCTACACGAACTGATTACATAACTCCAAACTTGAGCGTATCTTCCACTGTAAGTAGAATAATGGCTCTGTATTTTACTAAATGGTTTCACAACCCTTCAATTTTTTAGATTGAATCCATTTCTATTTTATACACAATCAGCCTTTTATGTCCGCCGGTTTCCTCACAATGTTTGCGTAGCCCTGATTCGAATGCACGCTGTTGAATATCGCAAGCTTAAACCACTAGACAAACACTGCTATTCAATTGTTTTAATTTATTTATTTACACTTTAATATAAATCGTATAAAGACTTTGGCAAGTGTAAAAAGTTTCAGGAATAAATCTAGATCATAGGATATATTTTTTATTTATCACCTATGCCATAGACACATTAAATATAAGAGTCAATCTATATAACAAAATCATTGGTTAAAAATATAATTACGTTTGTTTTAAGTTTTCGTTCATATCCTCTAACCGCTTCCTTGTACAAAAGCCTTTTAAAAGTTATACCTAAAGATTGTTTGTGAACTGCCTAATGAAGATGCATTTAGGAAGGAATTGTGCTGACGTGTAGGAAAACAAGCAACTTCTGACGCTTTTGAAGTCACTCCTTGTTTGGGCGAAGCTTGAACGAAGTGCTTGGTAAAGCTAACAATGTATAAACTGTTACCAGTAGTTTGGGAGAGCAAAAAAATTAAAGTCCCCTAGTTATTCTAACGATTATATCGTAACTTTTGTAATTGTCTTTGGTTTTGGTTTTTTTTTTTTTTTTAATAATTTTATGGCCTGGTAACGAGACCTTTAAGCCAAGTCTTATTTACGGTCACTAATTCACATGTTATTTTTGGTTTTGGTAGTGAAATGTCATAGACCATAGACACAAATTCTAGTGAACATATACATAGAGCAAATATAATGTTCATTAATGTATTCTGAAGTAGCAGGCATGGAGCTTGACTACGCATGAATTGAACGCAGATACGCGCCTTTTCAACTGAAATTACAATTTGCTATGTTATACTGTACTGGTTGATACAAATTAATTTTGTTATATTACATAATTATAATACCATTGGTCTTAGTAAAGTTTTAAATTTCTTTAACGTCCGAAAAGAAAAAGTTTGTCTTGTTTATGTTTCCACCACACTATTATAAACTTTTAAAAACTATATTTATGTCGGAGCAATGGCGTTCCTGTCAAGTGCTATTGTCATTATGTCACAATAAATAAATTACTTTTAATAATAATAATAACTATGAAATCACTGTTACTATCGATTATCAAATATCAATTAAACCACAAATATTGACATTTTGAAATTGATTTGACTTGGACGTCGTTATATTTTTTAGCTCTGAGACATATATAATAAAGCGGAAATAATGTCAACGACAAACACTACTAAAACATCTGGCTGTTGATTTACAGAAAAAAATAATAATCTAGTTATCACAATGGCGTAGATAAACACAATAAATCTGCTGGAGCGGGTTATCCTCCCGCGATAAATATTATTAAAGAGTCCACCTCCTCTCCACTCGTACATTTGTTTCAATAATGCATACAGCGGCATAAATTAATACGAATTGTTCCTAGTAGTATTCTTAGTGAAAATTTGAAAACGTCAAGTATTGTTCATATTCATATTAAGAATACTTTGTCTTTGTTCTTGTAGATTAGAAATAATATGGCGTGTCTCAGCACCAATTATAGACGTAAACTTTAAACACAAATTCCTCAGTAGTAGAAGAGAGGTAACGTTCGGGAGTTAAAGCGGATTTTTAAATCGCTATGTCGCAGTGGTACGGCGTAAGTAAAGTAAAATCTCTTTGAAATCCGCCGTTGTGTGTGACGCCCCTAGCATTCAGTTAATTAAGTCGTATATGGAAAGGTTCAGAGCGACCGTATGTTTACTGAATCATTCAATGCGCCTGCGAAATAGATCTGTTCGATCGATTGAAACCATTGATTTATAATGCCACCAAACCATTTTTAAATATTACTATTGTGATGTAGTCTGTGCAATATTTTTGTTCAGCAGTATTGATTTAGCGGCTTCTCGAGCATTGAGCTTATGTGCCTTCAAATCTCTGTGCCAAAGGGTTTTCTATGTATACATAAGGTAAGGATATATTCTTACATTCAACTTCTGTTTGCATTTTTGTTATGTAATACGGCATGGCATATAAATATAATAAACACTTAAATTAACTAAAGTGAAAACTTTGATTTTGATTGATTAAAGTTATTATAATATTTACAATACTTGCCGACTTGAAAATATGAAAAGTTGACGCATTTAGTGTGTGTAGCGGTCCTAAAAACATTACGTCCTACTTAAGTGTCGAATACTATATATGGTCTCAAATAATATGTATTAATAGAGCAGTGTTGGCCTAGTGGCTCCAGCGTCCCACTCTTATCCCTGAGGTCTTAGGTTCGATCTCCAGCTGTGCGCCAATTTTCTGTCATTTAACATTCGATTGAACGGTGAAGTAAAACATTGTGAAGAAACCTGCTTCCATGAACTTAAAAATCGACGGCGTGTGTCAGACACAGGAGGCGGATCACCTACTCGCCTAATAGATCGACAAATAATCATGATTCAGAAATCTGGGGACCATACCTTAATAAGATTATGGATTCTAAAATAAGGCTATACAGATTCGTATCTGGTCGCAATTACGTAATGTTTTCATCGCGACGGTTAATCTTTTTGGGAGGCGGCCAGCGATAAGCGAAGTGTGCACATGCAGTCATCGTTACTTTTTACAGTGGACACAAGTGTCGCAGTAAAGATAGCGGGCCGAAGATACGGCGCACCTTTCACACCGAACGAGACATTTGAGATTTTCCATTTTTGAATCCATTCTATTTTGTTAAAAGATAAGCTTTTGTTAGAGATTTAAACGTTTCGGGATCTAAACAAAAACACAAAACAAAAGACGAAACGATGGCTTAATTCAGTTAGTTGTAGTGGAGGCTCAAAGGCGCGTTGATATTCGACATGATTACAACCCCAATGAAACGAACTGTCAACATTCTTTATCACACAAAATTAAAAATGAACGATGTAAAGTAAGAGAGAGAGTGTTAGAACTTTAACGTAATTTACAAGGACCATGCATTTGGTTAAATGCTGAAACTTTTTCTAAGCCGTTAGGAATCATTTCTCATTTGTGTTCTGTGTGAGAGCCGGCTGCGGCCACTAAGCGCCGATATTGGGAAAGGCGACGATTTATCGACGTAGACGAATCACGACCGGAATGTCTACGGGTGCCCTAATGCCTCTTTAAATGGTTATATTTATTGTAATGTCCGTTTGGAACAATCTTGATAGTTTGATTACAGTTGCACATTTTCTGTTGTATTTAAAAAATCTTATTAGAATAATTGATGTCGGTGTTCCTCTGAGAGAAAGTAATGTTAATATATTTTTTGAAGTTATATTTATTTTGGCGCGTTACGGAAAGATGATGAGAGTAATTTTTTTCTACATTACAAAAATTACGTACCTACGTATTTATCTTGTTACGCCAAAGAAGTATATATATAACTTCATACGGGAGCGTTCAAGCATTACGAAACGAATTTTGTTCCTCTTGTAAAACGTTACGATGCGGGGCGGGGATTGAATTACGCGTTATTGATAATATTATTTTTGACTTTCCAGTACTTTACACCACATATATACTCTTGACTCTTTGGTAAGTTTGAGGTATAAAGAGTCACTGGGGGTGGTCACGAAACGTTTTACTATTGGATACAGAAAACGTTACGGTGCGTTTCATTGGGGAATTAGAGAAGTCAAGAATCTCCTAAAATTGTATGACGTAATACTTGAACGCTCCCAAAGTACAGACACGTTCTTTTTTTAAATACAGAGGGTATGCTCAGTAATAAACCCGTTCCAAATTTCGTCACAATGTAAATGAGTTACATTTAGTAACCGACAAGTTTCGTCCTAAAGTTGTCGTGTATTACGCAGAGAAGGCTGACTCTCTATTAGTATATTTAAAAAAAAACGTCGAAAACCACCTCCGTTTTCGGTTGGTAAAAATTATACACAGTTGACAATCTACGTCCCAATGAATTTTAGGGTCTATCAACTACTTTTATTACACTACGTGCGTAAGTTGGCATTTAACTAGCCTGCTGCCAGGATAAAAAATAAACACTATACGCACTCGGCGTTTGTTCGCTCCAATACTTTACCCCGTTATTGAAGGCCAGTGAACATCTAAAATAACCTAAAACGATCAAAGTCCTCACAGGTCAATAGTTTGAAACAGCCTACGTGATCGATGACCTATACGTGGTATCCTCAGAAGCTCAGGTTTATAAATCAATCTATTTTAATAAGGTTTGCTTTGCTATATAACTTAGCAATTTAATGTTCCAAATTTAAATCCTATTTTAGCTTGATTTGCTATACTAGTACACTGATATACCTTTGTGGGGTGAACGGCCTCTGGTGTATGAAATAAATGATAACGATAAAAGCAAGCGCGAAAAACTTCGTGAACAAATTCGTGGCATAAATAACTAAATATGTCATATCACAATGGAATAATATTTTTATTAGAAAATTAATTTTCACATTTCTCTATAATATTAAAGCCGCCCATTAAATTGTCTTTAATAGTAGATTAACTTAAATTTAAGATTAAATTTATCACGGTAGCTTTATGCGCGTAATAAAAATATATATTTTATTTTTATTAATTTCGTAGTCGTAAAACAACATGTATGCTTAAAAGATACAAAAAATATAGATTTTTAAATTTTACAAACATATCTATAAATTATATTAGAATATAAAATTTCTAACAATAAAACAAATTAACAGAAAAAAAGTACAATATATAAATAGAAACTTAAACCTCATTAAGAGTGTGACACACAAAATTACGTTAAATAGAAAGGTTGTTGGAAAATGTATAATGAATGTAACATTTTCATTAATGTTAGTAACGATAGATAAGCGAGGCATAGATATGTATAGAAGACGTTTAGTTCTATTAACTCTAGAATTATAAAGAAAGGAAAATTGAAAATTTTGTATGAGCAGTAAAGATAAATATGTCACACAAACAAACTAGTTCAATGAAGTTATGTCGGAGTTTTTATATGTAAATCTTTACTTAAACAATCGTTAGTAAGAGAGTTAATGTTAGCACCTTGCACCTAAATTGCGTCTGCCAACATTACAGAATTGGCAGAATGCAATTTAAATTTTTCTCTTTTGTTGGTAGCGTAACAAAGCCACAGACGTTACGAAATAAAGCTGCAACATATTTCGGTAGAAATTCAAGACGCCCGAACTGTATTAGCTTTGTGTGGACCAATTGTACCGACGTGTTTTCTGTTTCACTTACCACCACAACTATTTGTAGATTGAAAGCGGCTGTGCGTGGTAGGAATTTTAAAAGAAATAAGACTTTTTTAAATATAATATGCATAGTAAATGCGACGAGCGTGGTCAATATCATGAATGATGAAGCGAGAGAGGTATGTTAAGACCGTAAAAACTGGATATCCGCGGTCTCTGCCTACACTTTCGGGAAAAAAGAGTGTTATTATAAATGAATAGTTTAATGTTAAGAAGCGCAATCATTCTCTTAATAGATATACCTTAGTCACTTTAGTACCCAATGTTTTTTGAGTAAATAATTAAATTTGCCGGACATAGACACACACAATTCTAGAAAGGTTGATATTACATCGCCAATTTTTTAAGAACGCTCCTTTCTTACTTGACCAAAAGCCGAATAATTTATTTTAGATTTGTATAAATAATGACAAATCTTATTAACTAATTAGTGTTCGCGTTTCCGGTATGCAACTGCTTTTTGCTTCATATTATCATAATTCACAACCACTTAAAAGCTGATCATTCGATACACAACTCTTAGTTTCGTCAAACCTCCGATGCAAAAATATAATGACAAAGGATAATATACAAAGTATATCGCACGCGCATAACTTCTTATTTAGAAATTCAAGATTTATTCACAGTTAATAAACGAATGAAATTCTCAGTAGTCGTGCCAAGGAGACTTCCACCAGCACATCCGTTGCTTGATTTATTCGTCAGCTTCACCGGATTCTCGGCTTTAAAGACATGAGCACAACGCATAGGATAGCGGTTAACTTTGTTAGGCAATATCTGAAATCCCTGTATACGCAGGCACAGTAGATAGAATAAACTATTTGTGTAAATAGAATATATAGTAATTTAAGCATTAATCGTTTACTTTCAAAGAAAGTATATTTTAAACTTTTCTCTTTTGTTGGTAGCGTAACAAAGCCACATACGTTACGAAATAAAGCTGCAACATATTTCGCCAGAAATTCCGCACAATCAGCCATACAAAAATAGGCATGCAAATGTCATGTTAATAATTATGATGCCATTAGACATTCGCCCACGCTATAGAGGCACCTTGCCTTTAAAAGTTTAAACTCCCTCCCCTTGAAAGCAATACACGGTAGTGACCTATTACATCTAGGAAGGTGATTAAATAGTGATAGCTATGTAATTTTTTTAAATACATCGTGGTGCAATATCCATCGGTACATATAGGGGGTACATACATATTTTTTAAATGTTTCGAATAAGTGTGAATGCCTTTTTACAGTCAAAGAGTTTATATTATATTATATATAGTAGAGAAAGATACATTAGGGATTCAATTATAAGACGTGCTGCAAACATTACAGATGACATATATACATGTATTTTTACTCTTGATTCAAGTAAAATATAAATTCCTACATTTTAAGGAAGAAATTGTGCAATCTCAAGAAGTGTAACTCAAGTGAAAAGGATTGCGAGGGAATATTTATTAAGTCATTATTTTTCATAACATAAACTGATAAGGACAAAACGATGGTTATTCCATAATTAAATGAATTAAGGAAGTTTCAGTTTAAGATTAATTGAAAACAATCGCGTATTGTAAAAAATCGCTAATCGCTAATAGTGAAGTCATGTCCTATCTGTTACTCGCAAAATTATCCGCTACAAATACCGAGCTCACATTGAGCCAAGAATTTTAATATTAAAAATCAAAACATTCATTTTTCATATACCATGAAAATTCTCCACATCACATTTTATTAAAATAAAAACTCATAACAATTAGTGCGTGATTACTTTTGCTGCTAAAGTGGTGAGTACCCTTAATCAACTCTGAAGCTCAGATAATATGCCGTTTAACCGGCACGGGGTTCATATCCCGACCAAACTACTATTTTTTCAAGCAATTTCATTATGTGGTTCCACATAAATGCTACACACTTAAGAAAATATCAATTACTTAAAGGCAGGCAACGCATTCGCTCCTAACACTAGCAAACTAACACTTAACGTCTGATGACCCTCCTGCTTGTTCTATAAAAATGAAATTCGGGTTTGTAAGCATTTCAGAAGGCGTTAATACGTTTCGCCAAAATCCTCATTGTATACACTCATGGGGTATACTTTCTTGTGTATGTGTATTCTATATTTAGCTTTATTTTTTATATATAATTGTAACGAATTGAACGTAAATTAGTTGTAGGATATCTGTCCCTGACACACATGCCCTCGACTTTTTTTTAATTCTAAGACATGCCGGTTTCTTCACGATGTTTACCTTCACACACCCAGGATCGAACCTACGACCACAGAGATGAGAGACGTTAAAACCACTGCTATCAAGCTGTATACATGTAAAAAATAAATGAAGTAAATGGCAAAAATCCAGTTTTCTAGTCCATCAGATAAAAAAGAAATTAGATATCCTAACTCTGGTATTTTGGTCAAGTGTTACGTCCTTACAGTGATCGATCACTGTTTAACGGGTCGTTGGAAGCGTTATAACGAAACTCGATAGTATTTTTTCAAGTCTTTAATAGCTATTTGCGAAGGGTAGTGTTACTTGGATAAGTAAAAAATCGTTGTACCACAGAATAGACAAGCTTCGATCTCAGATCCTGAGATATTTGATCGACGATAATTTTGTACTGGAACAAGTAGGGTCATTTATTGCCAGTAAAAATAAGTAATTAATATTTATCAACATTAATGAAATTGTGCAATAAATGTTAATTGTACAACTATCGATTAAACAATAAATTTGATACGTTAAAAAAAATATCTAAAATTAAAATTGCACCATTTAATAATGAATGAAGTTTTGTATAAGAGGTTATGCATCTAATAACTGGCCAGGTAAAAAAACAGCTAGTTTGACTATTAGAAGAAAAATCTTTTATGGATTTCTCGATTTTTTTGGAGTATATAACATGAACACAGGCTAATACAAGTTCTATCGATTGCCTTGGCTTCAGCAGTTTGAGCCCATGGGCTAAAAACGGCCGGTGAAGAAATCGGTGAGATCTAAGCCGGCCTGGTGGTTGCAGACCAGTAGGTCGGCTAGGTACCACCGGATCTACAGATTGGAGGTCTTGCTGCAACTGAAAGCCAGCAATTGGCGGGAGGTAGCCCAGGACAGGGAGTGTTTTATCGTTATTAAAATGTTATAATAAGATTGGCAGCCCTAGAATTTATTGAGATAAGACCCAACTAAATTTGTTTAATAAATTGCCTTACGGCCTTCAAAAATAAGACTTTTTGAAATATCGTTAATTATCTCTGCAAATAAGTCGACTTCGTTGTTTTCTTTCAAATTAAATACTTTCAAACTTCCAACTTCAGATAGGAAATTATATTTTCTGTGGGGTTATTAAAAGTTAGAACGAATTGTATTTAGTATTTTTGTTAATTAGTATACGAGATTCACTTCAAGATTTTACGTTACAATAATTTTGAGAGTTCTTTTAACATAAATTTTAAATAACATATTTCAATTATAATTTACTTAGTCTAGTCATAAATACTGCAGCAAAGTAAAAAAAATGCAAATAACTAACTAAGTGTATCAGTTTAATATATAAATATAAAACAATTGAAAATATAAAAACCTTATTCGAAGTGGTCTCCATTGGCTGCAAGACAGTCCTTTAAACGTTGAAGCCAGAAGCACGGACTCTTTCCATGGGATAATTCTTCACTGTCAATCGTACGGTTTGTGTTAGGGACTTCAAAAAATCTCATCCGTAAGCATAATTTTTTTTGTGACGTTCCTTTGCGTACCACCCTATTATTTTTTTTAAATTATTAGTTAAGACAATACTAGTATGTCTCTTATAGGCTATTGTCTATGTCTATCTTCACCTCCCGAAATAAAATCTGTTGCTTTAGAACAGGATTTCTTGAAATTCTTTCCCTTATTGCTTTGATCGCATTTTTTGTATGAACACTATGTGGACGGCCAGATCTTTTTCTGTCACACGTCACGTTGTACCTATTAATAGCCCGGTTCACAAATATTTGTGTAATGCAATCACATCCGGTTCTCTTTATCCGTTTACTCCATTTTAATATCGCAAAATATTGTACAATGTATTGGCGCCAAAATGAGAAACAATCATTAAAAAAATGATAGATTCGAAATTCAAATGAAATATTTTGTTTATTTTTAATTGTAACAGTATTTATGGCCAGACTAAGTACATTAAAAACAGTTTTAATGTAGTGATATACCTGGTTCTCCAGACTAAAAAAAAATATAGAACAAGGAGGCGCACCTGATCTTAAGTAGACACTCACAATTCAAGAAGGCCACTAGCGAGCCTTTTGAAATTCTTCTTGAAAAAAAAGGCTTAGTTGTGGAACAACGGACCTCGAGATTAGTATTCTACTACTACAGTAGAAATTTATTATTTATCTGAATCTTAATAGAACTTATAGATTTTTTAAAAATTAAAACGCAAATACAGCACAGAATTTTAATGCCCTAATTAACGCAAACACATCATAATTTCTACACAGCAATATAAAACGCATAGAAATGGAAATTCAAATGACTTAATTAGCCCAACTTTGAGCTCATGGGGTGAATAAATCCAAATTTGTCGCGTCACACACTTCAATGCCTTGTTCAATGTCGTTAAAGAACAAGTAGCTACTTATTTTGGGCCTATGAAAGTTACATGAACCTATTCAGCGTGAAGAGAATTTTTTTAAATCCCTGTAAGTGTAAAGAATAACTGACACAATAGGTTGGTGGGATGACATGTTCGTTTCCCAAATAAAACACTGCAGGATATTAGGAATCTAATACCCTACAATCTATAATAAAAGTCTTTAATAGTCATAATTATAATTTAATATAGTTGTAATCGTGCTTTAATTGACGTACTTCACATCAACAACAACTATGCAAAAGAACACATAACGACCATAGTATTGTCTTCGGTTAACATAGCTTTAGCACATTGAAAGAAAACAAATTTTTAACCGGATTAAAGCTATTCGTATTATTATAAACTTATAATTATTTTTTTACATAAATTTAAAGTTAAATTTAAAAATTCGAGTGAAGTCGATACCAACTCCGGGGAAATAAATACAGATAACACAATTTTCTCTACAGCTGTGAACCTTTTGTCTTCAGTCACCGTGACCACGCACGCTGTAAAGCACGCGAAACGTCGAAAAAATTTAAATTTAAAATTATGTAAAAAAAATAATTATAAGTTTATAATAATACAAATAGCTTTAATCCGGTTAAAAAAAAGGTTTCTTCCACATATAACGACCATTATTTAAGCCATGATTTGTACGCAGAATATACTTAAAAGAATTACGAATATCCATAGCGGTAAATATCCTGCCTATATAAAATATAAATGTTTGAACCATTTTGTATACACAAATTTCAAATGTACATGATTTACATTCCTTCAGTAGATCAAGTATAATGTTAGGGAAGAAAGGAAGTAAATCAAACAATTAAATTATGTAAGTGGAGTGAGCGAGCAATGAAAAAGATTCATACGGCATAGAGGTTTATGATACAAGAAAGAAGAGGTATTCTTGATTAAAAGTATAGTATTATTTATAACTTGATGTATACCTATTCCCTAACACTGAAGAGACATTAATATAGACATTTATGTACTTTAATTTGCTGGGATATTATATGGGATGCTGAAACTGTTACATTTTTATTTCTTACTTCGAGTTGCTGAACTATCCGTTCGCGTTGGTCCTCCAGGTACATTATGTGTTTAGGGTGTATCATTAACTGGTGTATTGGAGTGTGGGTTGGATTTTAAATCTAATAAAAACCCAATAAAAGCTGTCACAAACAAAACAGGACATTTTGAGTAAATATAAATAATTGAATTATTTCGCGAAAGAAGCTTTATATAATTCATATTCTTAAACTATTTTACAACTGATGTCATAATATTTGATCTCAATAAATTTCCTACTATTCATATCTATTAAGTTAGTAACTGTTATCACTTAGCCCACACATTAACTATCGCGTGTTACCTCCCAATAAATCTATTAATGTGAGTTACGTAGCTTTTTTTGGTAATCAAGACACCGAACGGATAGTAGAACGCAAACACTTCATCAATCGTGAATGATAAGAAATTAGCATCATCATTTCATCGCAATTGCGAGCCTTCTGGCAATCTGAGTGACCATGGGCGGTATCACTTAACATCAGGTGTCCCTCCTGTCCGTTTGCCCGCTATATCATAAAAAAACCATCTCCGTGAGAACTTTATGACATTTAAAAAGCGTATAAGTAGCTATTGCTTTGTCTTTGAAGTATGAAGCGTTATATTTTATTAACACTCGTCAAAACAAGTTATTTCGTGTAACATGTATTTTAATATTAGCCATTAGTAACTTTAAAAATAGTCGTGACATAATATTTTTTAAGTAATCGTACGTCGTCCGTACATTCATACGATTCCGGCTCTGGAATAATAAAATACATACAACACTAAACACAGGGCGAACTACGAGTAATCTGTTATTAAATTTCAATTTAATAATGGAGCCATACAAGAAGTCTTAATTGAGAGAATCTCGGACCTGAATAAAAAAGCTAAGTTTTTGCTTGTAATTTTCCCAGTTGCTCGTTAATTACTAGCCCGCTATAAAATATTTCTAATTATGGCACTAAAGTTGAAAATTCGATACACTTTATAATATACACTGTCGAGATTTTGGGTTTAACGCCGGATTAGCGAAATGCGCACATAGACAGAAACTCTATTGGCGCACAGCCGGGGATCGAAACTACGACCTCAGGTATGAGAATCGCACGTTGAAGCCCAACAATATCGATACATTTTTCGTGACATTTAGTCTTAATTCACGTAATTGATCGACTTTTTCAACTTTATAGGAGGAGGAGCTAAATTAGTTTTTAGGAAAATCTGAAAGTCTGGAATCTTTACATTCCTGGAAGATCTCGCCCTATCCATTGACATACAGTTATGTTTGTAAAATAAAAAAATGTATATCTGATGTAACAATCTCTGAAAGTTCTGAACCGATTTGCAAAGTTATTACACCAAATATTACACCCATTTTCTTAAAAGGCAGGCAACGCACTCGCGAGCCCTTTGGCATTGAGAGTGTCCATAGGCGGCAGTATCACTTAACATCAGGTGAGCCTCCTGCCGTTTGCCTCCTGTTCTATAAAAAACCAACAGGATGCTATATTCTAAGAGACGTGAACAGCAACTAAGGTTCCTTTGTAAGATATACATACACGACACACACCTAGGACCAAAACTACCCGTCAAGCGTTGGAACTAATCGTCGCAAGAGACATTCACGTCAACTTGGGGTAACTAAAAGCTACCTAAAGATTGTCACCTAATGATGAGCGCACATTCCCCTACCAAGACCCCTAAAAAGGGCATTCATTTTGCAGCAGATCACTAAGAAACGGCGTCACCATTACAGGTTGAGGAGTGATCCGACGCGACGGTACTAAGTGATTAAAATCGCAACGCTGCGTCGAAACAAAGCGGGCGAAATGTTCAGATGAATTTAAATGGGAAAGTGGGGACAAAAGGTACCGAGATGCAGCGTTCCAGGGCTACCACCAAATGTATTGTTACTCGATTTAGACGATTGATGACCCGACATTATAAAATAATAATATCATTATTGTGATTTGAAGTTATACTTCTTTTGGCGCGTTAGGGAAATATTATGAGTATTTTTTTAGGTTGCGCGCGCACAACGTCACAAAAAACCGATACCCTCAAGTAGGCATAGTCAACATTTTAAAATAAAATTTCTTTGTGATATAAACTTTATTTAGCTAGATAATGCATTATAATAAAACTTTCAATGTATTAAATACCTTTTTTCTATTGTTAGTGTCGTTTTCTCTACACACTATAAGGCGAAAGATAAAAAAAATTAAAAAGATTTAGAAGAAGAAGAATCTGGTTACGCCAAAGAAATATTACTTCTTACGCGTGTACATAAGTGCACACACATATTTCTTTTATAATTTTGTGACTACATTAGTAACATTGATTTTTTCAATTATTCATTTTAAGCTGACATTGCAAATAATACAAAAGTTCGATCGTGAAACAAGAACGCTTTGCCACGACACGCCCCGTTTGACGCCTTACCACCTTACGAGTGATAACTTATTCAATACTTTGAAACAGTTTTTAAATATTATTATTTTAATGATTAAAAATAACAACATGAGCTGTTCATGTTGCTCACTCAGGCTTTCTTAGATTTATAAGCGTGGTACATAAATCACCGGAGTTACGCCTCGAGAGTATAGCTAGTCTTAGGCACTCTTCAACAGTAATAGCAATTACCCCGATAACTCTGGAACTATACATTTTAATCCTTCGAGCCGGATACGGTCGTCCACTACAAATTTTTTAATAATTTTTACATATTCATAATTTGTCAGCCCTAATATCTTGCAATGAGTCCGACCCTCATTGAGACTATCTATTAAATGCTTCAGAAAATGTTCGCGCCGCAGCTGCCGCATACATTTTTAAGACGGTTTATTTAATCACTTGTGGACGATGTTTTAATTAGAAATAGTTAATTTGAATACTTAATAAAATATATAAGTAAGACTCCTTTGAAGTGAAATATATAAAATATATAATAGGGTTGTATTTAATTAAAATAAAATAAATCAGTGGCGCTACAACCTGTTCAGATTTCTGTATCTGTTTGATTATCATTTGTCAATCAAATAAGCAAGTAGGTGATCAGGCTCCTGTGCCTGAATTACGTCGTCGACTTTGTGGGTCTAAGGTAAGCAAGGGGATCAAACCTACGACCCTCGGGATGAGAGTCGCACGCTGAAGCCACTAGGGCACTGCTCAAAATTAAAATAATATCAACATTAATATTTTACAAATAAATTTTCTGTAAGGATATATCAACGAAATTAAAAAAATTGATATATCTCTAGGACTCTAATCCTTCAAGATACGTGCGTACCAATTCTTAAGACTCTTGTGGTCCTTCTGGCAATTTGAGTGTCTATGGGCGCCGTTGCACTTTGCCCGAGTCTCCTGCCCACCTCCTGCTACATAAAAAAATATATTTATACAACTTTGAGAATATAGTTTGGTTTTTGGGATGTTTTGAATATTGTTATTATTAATTAACTACACGTCAGATCATGTTTTGAAACACAATAACTCAAAAACATTACATAAAAATGGGGCAACCCTAGCACTGTCCTGTAACGAGGGCATATCTTGTAACAAGGGCTGTGTTGCCACGATCTTTTCAATGCAGGAGGAAATGTTTACCGCGGAGTTGCCAGTTCTAGTTTTAAGCCGGGCTTATTACACTACATTTTGCATAAGCGCCAGCTTGAAAAATGTAAGAATGTTTCAAAAAATAATTTTTCGTGAAAATGTTTTGGCTCAGACTGCTTGTAATATGAACTTGTTTTATCTTTATGACTGATATGTTATTAAACCGAATTATTTTAACTGAATTTACAGATACACTAAAATAAATGTTGCCAGTTAAAAACGGACTGGTGACTCCACAGAGACCTAACTGAAACGATTATCGGGGCTTATACCTGACGAAGTCGAACACGTCGCCCTGAATTTGCAGTTGCACTACTAGTCTAAGCAGTTGATAAAATATGTATATATTTGTAATAAGAAACCTCAACAAAACGAACGTATAGCCGAGTGGTCCAATTACGCCAGTACTCGCGTCACCGCTAATGATTTGCATAGAACACATTGAGTATACTCCAACTTCAAAGCCTGGGGAGGACTGAGGGTAATTACAGTACATATGTGTCGCCATCATGTCAATATGTACCCCGATATGCCCCTCTCTCCCCTCGCTAAAACAAGTGTCGCGTGGTTTCACCTACCTTTAGTTTGAAGGGGTTAGGCGTTAAGGGTAATAAACTGTGTTCTGTGCTCAGTATTTCCTCCACATGCGATATTAGTCCATATTTATATAAATAATATCTAGTTTGAATTTACAACAGATAATATATATACAAGTAAACTTTAAATATAGAATGCAATATCAAAGGTCCGATTAAACTTACATTATTTTTATTCACATCAAACCGAGAATTATTGCGACGCGAAAAGGAAATTCACACAGCGTACCAAAAGCAAAAAGTAAGCTCGGACCGTACCAAAAACGCCATCAAAGGGCACAGAACGTAGTTATAAAAAGACCCACCGAATGCGCTTTACAACACTTTAAAGCGTTCGCTAAATTTATAATGAATCGTCCATTCAGCTTAAAGTTGTACAAGAGTGTAAGCGACGCAATACTGACATTTACAAGGCATAATGGCTTTTTTCTTTCTCTCTGAATGTGATGTAAGCACGCGCATGAATAAGTATGAAATGAATGCCGTGTAATAAACTCGGAGATAATAGGCACTGTTCTGGCATTTGTTTCGTGAATACCTTATGAATAGTGCATTTTGATTAGATCTTATAATTAGACAATGTAATTTCATATATACGACGTAGTAATTCCTTTCGAACTCTCAGTTGTCATTGACCAGTTAAGGCAAGATTTTCAGTATACCAAGACACTACGCTAACCGCTTTATAAATAATAATATATGGAAAAAGGCTTTTAAAATTAAGGTTTATAGATATATATTTAATTCACATTTAATTCCTCCAATTACAGCAACTTATCACTTATATTTAATGTCAAAAGAGCAATAAAATTAAAAATAATTTGTTCTCCTGCGTACTCTTTTCCTTAGTACATACTGCCTTGATTTAGTATATGTATTACTTAAGAATATGCAAAAAAATAAATCCAAAGTGTTAACTCATTTCTTTTACGATTTCAGTTGAAGCTTAAAATAAAAGTCTAACGATTTTCTACGTTATAATAACAGAGCATTAATGCCGTCTTAAAATGTCACGGTTTTAATATTCAAACAGTGTATTCAACTTAGTTACAGCCGTCACTCATGTTTTAACATGAATTTAAGGCGTTTTACAAACGAACACAGAACAAAAAAAAACTAATATAGTTTTTGCTCTTTATATGTATTTACAAGAATTACAGTACAATTAAAATAATTAAACAAAAATCAGAGCAACTGGCCTCATCGAACTTTCGAGCAATCTCTTCCAGGCAACCTCCGTGAGGACAAAACGAAATAAGTTCAGAGTAAGAAGTATATGTAACTTAGACATAAATAATGCAATCAAACAAAGCAATCAAATCATATGTAGATAATGAAAAGGACAATAAATAAAACCTATGTTAATAGGCCGGCAGGACACTTGCGAGCTCTCTGGCAATGTATCTATGGGCTATCACTCAACATCAGTGAGGCTCCTGTCTGTTTTTATGTTTATATATATTTCAACGTATATAAAAGAAAATTATTGTTTCATAGCTTAACGCTGGATTTCTAAGTTCTATAAACATTATTATTATTTCTATTAACTCCGTGAAATAATGAAATAAACCATATAATTAATAAAACATCGGAATTCGAAGTGATAAAAAATCACTTAAAATCACACAGTCATCATTAACCCAGAACTTGTATACGAGTATTAGACGCAACACTGTGCTTTCGTAAGTTTTCAAACACTGACTACTTAAGCTTTCACACCGTCTTATAATAAAGCCCTAAGTCCACAATCCCACGCACACAAATGCATAACAGGCATGTTTGTTGACCTGTACCGGCACGTCCGCAAACAACTATGCCCAGTTGTTTGTTTTCACTGCAGCATGTCTAAGATGGCGTATGTACGTAGGCCCTGACAAATAATAAATGTGTTGCAGCGAATAACGGTTTACGTCGCACAAATTCGTTGTGCGCTGTCACGAGGAAATTAATTACCTAAGCCAAGATTTGTGTAATGAGCAATATTGTGTTTTCTATTTTGAAATTTCTAACTCTTAGACATGCACTTAATAAAACCAAATATATTTATAGATAAAATAAACATCTACTCAACAACGTAACTATACAAACAAAATACTAAAGCTTTTTCCTATATCAATTGTAAACATTTCAATTGTTGCAAGAAAATGTGGGTAGGCTAAATTAAACGCACGCCTACCCTCATTTTATTACGACGCAAAGGACTAAGTTCAGGGTGAGTGGTTAATTTTTCTTTCCTTATTAGTACCTGTCACACGAAATGAATATTTTACGGCATAACCGTAACCGTATCTTAGTATAGCTGGACCTTTTTTTAAATTCAATAAATGTAGACTACGGGCCAATTCGGCCCAGTGGTTTGTAAGATTATCCTATTCATAATATAGACAATTATATAACTCGTATATTAAAATATCAGAACGTTTCCACGTGTAAAACGCCTTACGAAAGATAATTAAACACGAACAATTAATCAGTGAGGTCTATATTCATCAGAGGATTATTTTGGATTAACAAGCTATTGTTTTAAATAATTCGTTTATGGAGAACGTCTACAATTAATAAGTCAACGACCTATAATCACGTAAGAAACTTAATTTAAATGTAAATTTTACTATACTTACATTGACGTTATGAATTATTACCTGAAAATAAAAAAATCGTTATTAGTATTATGTACGAGTCACGCTTATTTTAATTAAATTTAATTTAATTTTTCGGTGTCGTAAATTTTCTTTGGCATTGGTAAATGAAAATCGTATTGTTCTTCTATATGATCTAGAATCGACTTTACAATAATAAAATTAACTCCAAGATGTACGAATTTTAAATAACTATATTGTGTGTATTATTTTAGTATAACTAAAAGAATAAAATGTATACAGTAATAAACTCATTATTCTAGTGGAGAACAAAAACTAAAAAAAGAACCAATAAACATTCATGTAGTGAAATTGTGATGTAAATAAAAAAGCAATGGGGAAGTACAAGTGAATTGCTGTTTATTTGTCTCGTTAAATCTCGAGAATGGCTGGAGCGACTTGTCTGATTATGATCTTAAAATATAAACAATTAACAACAAACTTAATAACTAAAATATATATATATAGAACATAGATATATGAATATCAAGATAAATCGTTTTATTATATACGAGTATACAGCTAAGGTGTAAAGTTAAAACGTACGCCTCTCAACCCTAAGGTAAAAAAAAATTCCAAAAAAAATTGTACTCCCTCTTACGGTGAAGTAAAACGTGAAGAACGGTTTCTGGTATGCCTCAAATCAACGGCGTATATAAGAAATAAGTTGATCACCTATTAGAAGTGATCACGGAACATAATTCGAAATCTGAGGCCCACACTAGGAGGTTGTAGCGCCGGTTTTATTACATATCAAAGATGGAAGTATCGATGTGTTAAATTCAAAAGGCGGATAAAACGCAAGATTGAAGTATCTAGCAAGCGAAGCCCCGAGTAATTCGATGGTTACCAATACCACCGTTGGTTTAATTTCGAACGACGAGGTCGCAAGAACGCTGGTAATACAGGCCATAGTGTTAGCGATCGTCTATTAAACGACAAAGTAAGTCACAACTGAAATATGTACAAATGTACAACACATTCAATTTGGTTATTTATTTAGTATTGATTTATTTCTTACTTTTATGTATCTTACATACATAATGAATGCTCGGATTATCAGGCAATAATATAATCGACTCAATTGATTGTTGATTTATTTATATAGTTGCTTTGGTCAATCATTGAGATTTCTTTTTATAAGAATTATAAATATTTAATTTGTTATTATTTGATTGTTTTATAGTTTGGAATCATTACTTAACATAAGGCACGAATTCAGCCACGAAACCAATCAGAGCAGAGCAAATGCTTCTAATATTGACGACACGCCATCTTGACTTTTGATGCAGGAATGCAGGACAGTACTGATTGAGAATTCAATGGAGCATTAAGGTGTTGAGAGGTTGGACTATGTTCGGTCTAGATACGCTGAATCGGTTGCTTATTATAATTTAAGCCAAAATTAATACTACACACTAAAAGGAATCAATCTTAATTAAATTATGTACAAGTGTGTAGTATTAAAAGGAATCAATCTAAATTATATACTGTACGAAAATTATTCGTTTCTTTTGTGCTCGCGCTTTATCCAAATGACGCCCACTAAGCGAAACAATGACGATGTCCATATCGATGTAGTGACGGTCGCACCACAATATACTTGTTAAGGTCTCAAGACTTATAGAATTTCTTTTAGAATAATCCTGCCCTGTAATACGTTAAGTTACTTAACTCGTTACGTATGAAAAATGAAGCTTTATACAAGCCGCAAAATAATGCGTCTATATAACAATAATCCTTGGTTTAATATGAAAGCACAATGCAGTTAAAATAGCACAAGGGGCTTTAAAAAATTTAATCTCGTTAACTGGGACCGCACATTGATTTCAAATTGAAATAGCTATTCCCTATAATATCAGCGGAAAAGGGCGAAGCTTACAACTGTATAAACTTTACTGTCCGACAAACTTCCGCCAACATTAATATTTAACATCATACTGCGGTCTCTTAAGAAAATTATTTATCTGTGTAAGTATTAAACTAATCCTACCCACTCACATAATCTAAGATACGCTTATAACTTAAATTAATATTAGTATAATTATACTATGTATCGAATTCCCATTGCATAAATATGTTTATAGCAATTAATTATTTTTTGTTTTAAAAAACAAAATAAATCAGTGGCACTACAAGCTTTTTAGGTCTGGGCCTCGGATTTCTGAATACGTTTCATGATCATTTGTCAATTTAATAGGCAAGTAGGTAATGAGCCTTTTTGACGGACACACGCCGTTGGCTTTTGGCTCTTATGCAAGCCGGTTTCCTCGCGATGTTTTCCTTCACCGTTAAAAAATAAGCATCTAAAATAAACATTCTACCATGGAGCTTTTTGATATTTAAATTATACCCGCGCTTGGAGTTTATATTTGGGTGGTAAAATTGGTTTAGTTTGTTGGTCGAATTCTAGGCTAAATATTAATTGAGTACCATCTTGCGATTCCAAAAAAATATAAGTATAAAGTACCTCCATTTACGTAAATGTACCTCCTAAATACCCCCATTTAAAGGAAATGTAGTGATAAATCAGATATTAGCAATTTATAAGGCCTATATTAAGACTCTTTTCTACATACATATTCAATACATTCTATATTTTTGCATAATTTTACCGTTGTAACATGAAGACAACATAAAAATATTTGAAATCTACTAGCCATCCACTATTATTAGACACTCTTCCTTGGTAGATGTTTAGTGGTACGATAAATGATTTTAATAAAGACAAAGCTAGAATCACCGAAACTAAATAAAAATATAGAGTCGAGACTCAGACAGAGAGCGTTCAGTATGTCAACAACGTATTGGAATTTTTAGTTGACTCTAACATTTAACTCAGAATATTACCATAAATTACATGACATTGACTGACAATTTACACAAAACTTCGTTGCAACAGTGCTTCTACGTGTCCTGATAAAACACAAAGAACAAGTGAAGCTCGCATGCAATAAAACAACGAATTAAGCGCCACTTATAAAGAATAAAAACAAAGACTTCCTCAATTCAAACACAATTACCAAAGCTGTATTCAAAGACACATAAAATGCACTTATACACACGGAGTTTTTAATTCTGCAACGATTGTCAAGCCATTTACATAATTACACTGAAAGCTCCACAAAGAGCGCAATTTGCATCGGGACTGACGATGTGTTTAAATATTCCTTATGTTTTTACATTTATGGCTAAGATTTAGATAATAAATACATTAGCAATTCTGACCTTTATTTAACAAATGCAGCTACGCAGCCAGTATCATATCAAATTCCCAGTCGGAGTATATTAAAGATAAATCAATGGCGCTACATGCATTTTAGTTCTGGGCCTCAGACTTATGTATCTGTTTTATGATCATTTGTTAATCTAATAGGCAACTAGGTGATCAACCTTCTGTGCCTGACAAACGCCTACGACTTTTTGGGTCTATGGCAAGTCGGTTTCCTCACGATGTCTTCCTTCACCGTTCGAGCGAATGTTAAATGCGCACATAGAAAGAAAGTCCATTGGTGCACAGCTGGGAATCGAACCTACGACCTCAGGGTCGCACGCTGAAGCCACTAAGCCAACACTGGTCGGAGTATATATATAGGTATAATTTTATACGTTTTTCTCTAGCTCTGTTGCGGTTGTGAGGACCCGAATGGCCGCGGGAAATTTCTATGGTAATTCAACAGATAACTGTTAGGTCAAATATCCCTAAGTACTTGGTTGTATACTAGGTTAAGATAAAGATTGGTATTCAGTAAACTTAAACTATAAATCATTCATGTTTTATCAAAAAATACATTAATTATTATAAATTACATTACCGCACCTTATACTGTATTGCATAATTTAAAATATATACTGATAGCTAAATCTATTATCAGTATTTACCGAAGCAGTGTTTTATAGCAATAATAATTAAGTATATCTTTATATAATTAATAATTAAGTATATAAAGGATGAGTGGTTGTGTATGTGTGTAAGGGTGTGTGAATGTTTTATGTAATAGAACAATTAAATGGCCAGAAGGAATCCTTTGAGAATCCTTTTAATAATTACGCTCGTTTCTTGAAAAACCTTAAGAAAGTTAAACTTTGTGAAATAATTAATTTATTATATTATATGTTATACACAATCAACGAATTCTAGATTCATTAAGAATAATATATATTCCTTACATTTCGTGTTAACTTTCATTTAGAGTGTATCTATCTGGGTCATCCTAAGCAAATACGATGAAATAAATGGTTTTGTTTGAAACCTCCCTTATAAAACAATTCTCATATAGCTACTAAGGGGTTTTGTCCATACCATTCACGTAGTCCTTGATAATACGGTTTATGAACGCTTCCAAAGAAGTTCTTTGATTCATTCAAAATCATTTATTCATTTAGGTATCACAATGTATACTTATTAACGTCTATAAAGGAATACATATTAACTGCTGATTTTACATTTACACTGGCTGTATCAAATCAAGGGCGCAGAAAGGACGAGGAGAACTCTCAATAAACGCTTCGCCAGGTTTTTTGTTTTACAAAATGTTTGGGAGCTGCAACCATTACACCACGTTCCACATGAGATCTTAAGTAATTAATAGTTAGTAAATAATTTTAAAAAAAATTGTCTTCCATCAGCAGTAGGCGTGAAATATGAACACGTATTTACATTACGTAACAACAAGTCTAAGTCGTTCCACATCTGACAGGAGTGAACCAATTAAAAGGCCGGCAACGCTCGCGAGCCCTCTGGCATTGAGTGTACATTGGCGGCGGTATCAATACCATGCAATACCATGAGCCTCCTGCCCGTTTGCAGTTATGTATAAATGTTAAAAAATATCGATTTTTAACTTTTTGTAATTTCCGTTAATTTAGTTGTCACGCATAGTTATATAGATGGTTAGATATTTATTATATCTTCTAGTTTAATAATTTACTTTGTTAACTTCTTATTAAACTCTCTCTGGGGTCGGTAACTCACAGCTGATAGTGGTCAGCTGTATAGTAACATAAGGCGGGAATA
Organism: Pieris brassicae; assembly: GCF_905147105.1. Lineage (NCBI taxonomy): Eukaryota > Metazoa > Arthropoda > Insecta > Lepidoptera > Pieridae > Pieris > Pieris brassicae. The sequence continues at coordinate 20,311,018 of NC_059666.1, read as the reverse complement.
ATTTCCCCACGAACATCGACCCTGTCTTTTCTTTTACAGCTGAGTATTGTTTTGAGGACGACGAGTCTGACTTGATCATTCCGTCTCGTTGGCGAACGTCCACGATCTTCTACCTTCAATGTTGCCAATGACGGTGAGCTTCACTAGCTTCTCGTCGCCCATACGATTTGTGTGACCACAGAACAAAATGACGCGTTATTAAACCAGACCAGTATATGTAGAAATTTTAATAGCAAAACCCTCTTTCTTCTTTAAATAATAAAATAAAAGTATTCGACTATTGGAAGTTATGCATCAGTCTCCGTGCAACAATTTTTCTTCTAATTCAATTCAATCAAAATTCATTTAAAAATTATTTGAATCAGGCACAATATACCTTTGAATAACTATCAAATGGGAGCCCGATAAACGCTCGTAACACTAAGTGCAGTACATTTTAGTATTGTACGAAACGTTAACCATAAAACGTATGGTTTCGTGTACAGTCCATTTCCACCCAAACACACTAACAGCATTATTGAAAGAAAACTTCCCAAAGCGGGAAACAGAGCTCTCATTTGAAATTCAGGCGGCGTTCAAAATCCTCTTTTCTCAAATCCCTTTTTGCAAACCGAGTTACTTGATCGGACTTAACCGCGGCCATCGCCAATATATAATAAGACACTGCCCAGATGCTTTTGTTAAGTAACCAGTATATCGGGTCCCTCGTAGCATTGATATCTATTTGTATTACTAAAATAAATGGAATATATATTTTGTTAATACAGTGTCTTAATGCCTCAACTGTTGGCTATACAGTTAAGACGTCTTATCACAGCAATACAGTAAGTTGAGTTTTAAATTCAATTAGTTGAGGCAATATATTTTCATATAATTTAAACGAAAAAAAACATGACCATATCACAAATAACACAGATATACAGTATTGTTACGAAGACGGGTCGACTGCAATGTTTCTAGATGTTTTTCCACTAGTTAGAGAACTTTTCAGCAGGCTGTAATATGATTTCTGACCGTTTCAGGAGAGGGTCAATCACATATTAGAAAATTTTAATTTCCATAATGTTATCCTAGTTTTCAAGAAGCTGAAACCTTTTTTCAGTCGGTTTCAGAACATGTGTAGTAGAGTGGTACAGTTTTCAGGAGACCCGTTTTCAGGCCTAGGTATACCCCTTTGATGAAGAAATATTCTAGACCAAACTTTCTAGGTGTAAGGCAAGGACGAAATGATACGAGAGAGAGAGAAGATCAGAACTTTCTCGAAACTAGACTGAGCACTCTAGAACGGCGTACGACAAGGACGGAGCAACGTGCGAAAGAGACAAAGAGTGCGGACGTTCTAGAATTGTGGAATCGCTACTCAGTAGCAAGCCCACCTAGAGAGTTCTCGAATATTGTTTAGAAGTATTCCCAGGGATATATAAGCGAGCCGAAACGCGACTAGTCGCCTTTAGTTTTAAATGCGATAACAGGAGAGAAACACCGAAGCGATAAAGTGAATACAAGTGATAAAGTACTGTGTGAAGTGTGCATAAGTGAAGTAATTAGTGACTGTGTTTTTGTGTGTTATTAGTGCATCTCTGAAATTAATCTGTGCCCATAAATTCCTCATTGATTTATTAAGAAATAAACCTATGAAGAAATCTACGGCATTTTCTATCCGATCCCGTAGCTCGTAACAGTATTTACAATATTCTTACCGTTTATAGTAATAATAATTAAAAATTGATAAATATGAAATTTAAAATGTTTGCTACTTGTGGTAGTGTACCTTTTATTTGCAATTCTTATTTGTTGAAAATAATACAAAAACATATATCTCGCCGGTGCCAAGTAGTATTTAGACTCTGATGTAAAGTTAGACTAAGGCTCTGTTTCACGATGTACGAATAAGTTCTATATAAGTTCCAAATAACCTATTTATTACTTATTGGTAGGATAAACACTATTGTTGTATTTCACGACTGTCAGTTAACGCTATTCGTCACATAAAGTCTATCATAAGTTATGAGTCCAATGAAACGCGAAGTTTCTTATTCGGAACATTTATCTTCCACATAATTTATTGGTTGCATGGCTATATTATACTTTATCCATACATTGTGAAACAGACCCTTAGTTAAATAGTTTTTGTCAAAATCATAAATAGAAATAGAACAGGAAATGTTTTCAGAACGGATCAAAGAATCGTATAGCAAATTGATTACCAAAAAAGTACATTATTAGAATGAGGCAGACACATAAATCAAAGGTAGGCGAGTAGGCAACATCCGAAAGTAATGAAGGAGTGAACTCAATCGAGGCCCGAATAAAAAACTTAGCAAATAAGGTATTTTCTTTGTCGTAAAGTGGAAAAAAACCCCTGTCTGATTTATATACGAGCGAGAATGGCTCCAATCCTTCAAGTTTGATAAAAGAGACGTCTGCCTGCTAATGGAAAGTCGTTTTTCCTAAATATATCGATAAATTGTTGGGAAAATTTCGTTAGAGATAGTTTGTTTATTTTTTGCGGACGACTTTTCTGAAAACTTTCCGGCATTGATTATCGCATGCTCTCCTAGCGAATTCGTATTTCTTTCATACGTGCAATTTTATAACAATGCCACTAAAATGGCAAATAATACAGACGCAGGTGAAATTAATAATTAACGATATATTTAAGCACTAGTAGAAGAAAATCCGAGCAACCTTAGCAACACTAAAAATTAATAACACTTACAAAGCAAATGATGCATCAGTCTTTAGTCGTGAGCAATAAAAATCTTAAGCCATCCATAATTCATATAACACAATACTGGCTTATTAACACGTCCATTCAAAGGTAAAGGGGATTGTATGGATAGGATTATTCCTTTGACAATAAACATAAAAGATCATTCGCGTAACGTATTAATTACAATGCTTAGTCACGTTACTTAAAGTTATTGTTCGAAACCGGACTGTGTTATAAAGACTTTTGTGACCTACACTAATGCGTGTGATTTTGTAAAATGAGAGGTATGCAGTCGTTATAAGTATCACAATTGCATGGTATATAGATATAGGTAGGTTACATTCGAGTCTTTCAAAGTACATATATAAAAAACAAAAGAAATACATGTGAAGTTTGTTATAGTAGATCGTCGTCAATAGGTCCTATGATAGAATTCCAGTAGATAGATAGTTATCTATACGCATATATTATGAGTTCATATGCGTTTGAGAAGTCAACAAAAAAAAATGTGTGCGTGTACTAATGTACACACGTAAGAAGTGAAACTTTTTTATGACCTTATTTTTCGAAAAATGATCTACTATATGCAACTTTACAGAAATTGGTTCAATAAAGTTAAATTAGAGAAAGTATAACGAAAGGCTTTTTTTATCATAGACAAATAATACAATTATTTCATTTTACCTAATTACTACTAAGATTATTACAGAATTTCATTAATTGTAATAGAATTATTACTATCATTGTTATCGTTATTATATATTTTTGTTATTAATGGCTTGGGTGGTGAAAATGTGACGGTAAATATTTTTACAAAGCCGATAAAGAAGTTTCACAACATTTTTTTTTTAATTTTTATTGTAGATGTAGATACGCATGTCGTTTTAGAATGCATATTGACACAATAAGAACCTTCAATTCACACCACAGACATTTGATTTCACTACGCAAAACTAATTACGTGACGTAATGGACACCGTATCTAACCTAACATCCTCGTATCAATTTTAAACCTGTCAAAACGAAAATCTAGAAAAGACATTTAGGTGATCTTTGCTCCGCCATCCGCTAAACGATTTCGCTGACATTCCTACAAGTCTGGCGAATAATATGTAAATCTCGTATATTTGAAGACGTGACCGTCACGTGGCTGTTTTTCCAACGATTTCGAAATGAATTCAGTTCGGCTTCATTTTTACAAAACTTCCTGAGCTTGACACGGTATTTCAATTAGGTTCGTAAAGTAGACTTTATTGAGGATTTATTTACTTTTATTAAACTTCATTATATAAAAGATCTCTATTGAGTAGTACCAGAGTCCGTAAAGGTATATACGCATCTCTGAATATAGCGCTCACAGCCGGATGTCCGACACGACCGTGCGATCATAAGTCATGTGCCATCCGAGTTACCGGGTATTGAAAACCCACCGAGTGCTATTCAACATTTGAAATATTAGTTACAAAAAGTATAATTGACATAATCTACGATCGATGAGGAATAAAAAATGGGCCAATAATTTAAAAAGTTTGGTGTAAAGTCTGGTAACAATTGTCTATGATTGAGAAATTGTGAATATTGAGAATATACGTATCTATGAGCTTTAAGCACTATAGTGATTAAAGCTATATATATAGCTAGACTTTCTTTGCATAAACAAAATCTATATTTACCGTATCACCTCGACGTCCGTCGCTTTAAGGCAATTTCTTCCGCGCACCACCACTATGTGGAACCCACAACAGCATTTCCGAACCAATTCGATTTAGGGTCTTTCAATAACGTACCGATGCTTAAAATGCCGGCAACGCACTCGTCTTCGTGCATTGAGCATAGGTTATCACTTACCAAAAAAAAAAATTGTTAGAAAAAAATTTTTTTTTTTACTTTAATTTAATTTATAATACATTTCTTTTTTGATAATATTGCTATTGAGCGATTAATACACGAGTCAGCTGTTCATTTACAATTCCCAAGATCACAAACGTTCTTTTGAAAGGCTATTTGCCTTTTAATGTTTCGTAAAGAGGAATTTCGAGAGGCAATTTGTTACTCACTCACCGTTCACCACCCTCTGACTTAAGTGATTCGATTTAGAACAACGCGTTCGTTTATCGAAAATAACAGGTGTTTAAAGAAGGCATTCGATATTTGAATTTCGAATGAATATAAATAATAGAATATTTGAAATTAGTTTTTGGTCTATCTATATTTGTAGATAACTGATAATAAAAAAATAAATCAATGGCGCAACGACCATTTTTAGGTCTGGGCCACAGATTTTTGTATCTGTATCGTAATCATTTTATGAAATCGGTAAGTAGGTGATCAGACCTGTGTCTGATGCAATTTTCGGGTCTAATGCAAGCCAGTTTCGTCACGATATTTTCCTTCACCGTTCGAGCGAATGTTAAATGCGCACATAGAAACTAAGTCCATTGGCACAGTCGGGGATTGAACCTACGATCTCAGGGATGAGAGTCGCACGCTGAAGCCACTTGGCCAACACTGCTCAAAAATAAAACATACGTCTATGTTTATACTCTTAAACACACACGCACACATACTTTGATATTTATATTATATTTCATTAAGGAAGGTCGTTATTGGCATTTTATTATAACATATGATATAGTATATATAATAAATAATATATAACTCGATAAATAATAATAATAAACTTCTTTATTTCCATAACCTTATTTTACATTTTAAATGTTGTTAGTATTTATTTATAAATATTAGTCGTCCTTATTATCTATAATAAAGAGATTTCCACAATTAAATTAAAATTAACCCGATTCAAACCGGTAGTACCAAGTCCAATACAAAATTAATTCGCTATAATAAATTCAATATAGTTCGTATTTCTTAGTAAAACAATACGTTGTTCCAAAAAACAAATTAATATCGCGTTCGTTCTATATACCGGTAATGGGCGTCATTAATAACACTAACGATCCGCCCTGGCTGCGTCCGTAATTTAATCCGCAATGAATTGCGAAGGAGACGCCCCGTACTGAGTGCAAATAAGGCGTGCACACACGAGGTAAGTATCGACGACTCGCAGAATTTAACTTGCAAGTAATATGGCTCAATAGAGCCATATTAGCTACAATTTTAAAAATCGAATATTCTACTCTTTTGAGTCCTACATCGGAAGGTACAACTATTTTATAAAATTTGAAAAGTTTATATATCTATCTGTAATCTATGGCAGTAAAAATATATTACATATTTTCTGTGAACAACAATAAAAGTTTCAATACTTGTAATTTTTTGTAGTGAACTTTTAATATTACACTATTTCTTAATTATAACATTTTTTTAATGTTACAGAAGGCGGCCTAATCCCCTAACAGAAGGCTCGCAAGTGCGCTACCTGCCTTTAAAGAATTGGTTACTCTTTTCTTGGAGGATCCCAAATTGCATACGGAAATATTTCAGTGGGCAGCTGTTTCCACATGGCGGTGGTGCGCGGCAAGAATGGCTAAACTAATTATAAATTATATTTAAACAAAGACTTATTCTAAACTTCAGACTTATTTTTAAAACTACCTAAACTTGACAACTATTATTGACTTTCATAAAATATATTGAGTTGCTACGTGTGTAAACCCCCTAAATAAACGACTCGGAACCGATATACTGGCACAGTCCTTTGTGTCATATTAAAATGGGAATGTACGACACGACATTCAGCTCGTAACAAAAGATATTTTCATATACCTTTGATATTTTTAAGTTTACGATTATTGTTCTATACATTGAATTTATTTAAGGTATGGTTGTTTGTTTGTTTGTTTGTTATTAGATGTTTAAACACTATTTTACTGACGATCGTGAAAAATTAAACCAAAAAATAAATGCATTGGGCAGAGATAAGTAGCTAAGATTTTTGAAGTGAAACTTCGTTATCGGCGTTTCAAAAAATACCGTCACCTTTTTCGGTTACGCGTCACATTTTTCCGTTACGCGCCATCTTTATCTTGTCTCTACCACGGTTGATTCGAAGAGGTTCGAAGCCATTAATAACAAAAATATATAATAACGATAACAATGATATTAATGATTCTATTACAATTTATGAAATTCTGTAATAATCTTATTTGTATTCATGTCTACAATAATAAAAGTCTCTTGTTAAACTTTATCTAATTTAACTCTATTTAACCAATTTCTGTAAACTTGCATATAGTAGATCATTTTTCTAAAAATAAGGTCGTAATGAAGTTTCACTTCTTACGTGTGTACACTAGTACACGTATACATTCGTATTATTTATAAAAAACTTCGTTACATTACAAATAAAAACATAAATTATTAGGAATGCAACGGGCGGTCTTATCGCCAACAAGCAATTAAAGGTATTAACATAGACACAAAAACCAATCGTGTCAGATACAGGTTTGTCTGTCAGAAATAAGTCCGTCCCACGCCCATATATACGACTTTTAAGTATGTCTGTTCCGCGCTATGGGGAAGTTAAACTAAATGTAAGGATAAAAACTTGTTAGCACAAGGTGGCCTGTTAAATTCCGAATTATAATAATTTAAATAAATGTAAGCAAAAAACTTGAAACGTAATAAAACAGTAACGCTATGTTGGCCTACTAGGCCTTAGGGTGTCTTTACCGTGGATGTCATATCCCTGAGGTCGAGCGTTCGAATCACGTTTGTGCCAATTATTTTTTCGTCATTGTGCGCATTTGTTATGGATATCGTGAGGATTTAATGCAAAAAATAATATTTAATATCAACGGGTTACATATGAAATAAACCACATAAGTTGAATTAATCAAATTCTATATCTAAATGGTTAATTTTAAGCACAGTAATAATCCCTAAAAGGTCCAACTACAATTCAGCTAACAGACAAGTGTCAACGCTAACTGGCAAATATATCACAACTCCCAATTCACCACGCATTTGATTTTATTAAATTCCACATTTGAATGTTGACACAGTTTCTAAACTTGGCAGTGGTTCAAAATTGAACAAAAACTAAGTTAAAACAAGATAAAGCTTAGTTTGACGAAATCGTTACCGTGTTTTATAGCATTTGAGTCCAATGAAAAAGTATTTGTTATAAAAGTTGGAATTATTAACCTAAAACTTATGCAGACAACAACTTCTATGTACCCGACCTCAGCTTTATCAAGGGGGAATACAAGGGCGAATTGGCCGATTTGAAGGGCCCTTGCTGTGATCTATTCCATATCTTTCATGGCCATAGAAGAGGAGGAACGGGATGTGGACTAGTCTGGGCTGTGGGGTTTTAGTGGGTATGCATAGCAGCCAGTGCCACATAACCTTCTCTACAAGGTAGGTGAGGCGTGCTGCTGGAGGGTATACGTAACGCATATCCTCACGATACAAAAACAAAAAGTTATCGCTACCACCTCTTTCAATTAATTATAATGGGTAAACGGCATCTTGGTAGAGGGAAAAAATCATGATTTCGTAACTTTAGAAAGATGATGGGTATTGCGACTGCGGAAGAGTTACACATCTAGCACAGAACAAGACACGATTCACGAGACTGACGGCCAACCAGCAGTAAAGGAGAGGCACCAAAAAGTACAAACATAACTAGACAAACACTGACCTTTCGAGACAATAGTTTTCTCATCTAATAATTTGAATTACTGTACATTGCTAGACTGCTTTAGGGGTGGTTATCGGTTAGAGGGCAGTAGGGGACATGTGACAATGAAACTATACAAACCACGTGAATAGCTCGCGGCCGCTGCGAATATTGATAGCAGTTTAATTGTTTACATAGTCTTTGTTTGAGCATGCGGGTAGAACATTTAGATATACTAACTACTGGCTGGTGGGGATACAAAAATTGAATATTAAAAATGCATCAACAAAAGCTCTGGGCTCCTATGTTGTAGGTTAGATGCTTTAAGGTATTAGCTGATCTAATAACACCTAGCTTTTGAAGAAAAGACTGACACTGTATGAATTAACATCCAATAAAATAAAATATCAATGTACATAAGTTAATATACATTGTGTCATTATTATATATACAGATCTTGAAGGACCTTAAGTCGAATAGGTTCGGAAATATTTCAGCTGGTTTCACAGTTGTGGTGCGCGGCAAAAACCACAATGACGCACAGTAGTGGAACGGGTAGAATATATATATATATATAGCGAGTTAACTGAAGTTATATCTCTATATATATATATAAAATTCTAGTGTCAATATTTTTGTTCCCATACTCCTCCGCAACGGCTCGACCGATGCTAATGAATTTTTAATGCAATTCAGTAAGTTCTAGAGTTGGCAACTATCTATTTTTCAAACCCCTAAGTGATGTTTGTGGTGTCCACCCCAATTTTTTTTAATTTTCACCCCTCTACGATCAACCCCTATTTTTTATTATACTAGATAGGTTATTTTTATTGAACTAAATTTTTTTTCCTGGAAATAATATACATGGCAAAACGACGTTTGCCGGGTCAGCTAGTAAATATATAAATTTATGCGTTCAGATTAAAGATTAATGAACATCGACCAAAATCAAATACAAATTTCTAGCAGCAATTTCAAAAATAGAACCTTCGCATAAAACCTGAACCGGAAACAAATTACTAGGCACGCGAACGCAACGCAATTACGTAATTAGTGATGCACCGTTTCCGGGATAATTTCCTAATAATCCCAACTCGAGCGCTCAGGTACCCCAGCACGATTTCATTTCACTAATCGAGTTACGGCGTACCTTCAAAATTACATCTTTTTTCGATATTTCTGATTGACTTCACACAGCGTGAAGGGAATTTCGGGCTTATCCGATCTTCTGAAACAGCGTACTGTTATTTAACTTTTCATAAGTTTTCTATCGGAATATGCGTGGGGTAAAAAAAAACAGTGGTACAATCTTTTAGGTCCGGGTCTCAGATTTGTGTAACTTTCAAGTGAGTGAGTGAAGTTGATTTCTCTAATAGGCTATCTATCTAACCTATGAGTCTTCTGTCTTTGACACACGCCATAAACTCTTTAGGTTGCCGGTTCCTTCACGATGTTTTTCTTTACCGTAAGAGCGAGTGTTAAATGCACACATAGACACAAACTACATTTGTGACAAGAGTCACAAGCTGAAACCACTAGGCCAACATTGCTTTTAAAAATAAAATACAAATTTACACGTCGAATTGTTAACCTCGGTTTTTATAAAGTCGGTTAAAAAGAGTAGGTTGTTTAACCTTTTAAATGTCTTTTTTTAATCACTACTCCTTATCTTTATATATGTATATATAATTCTATTGTAAGTGTGTGAACACGTATGAAACTGCTGGACTGATTTGATATTTTTTGTATGCGTTTGTGTGGCGCCCTACATGTTTTAAATTCACAAATCATCCCGGCAAATGGCGCTGTTGGTACTTTCAAACTTTGTTTAATATCCTAATCGCTTGAAATATCATGCAATACAACGTCTGTCGGGTCCGCACAGTATACTTAGAACATAACAAAGAACTTACAACAAAGATCGGTAAGCTATGGCCGGAAATCTAAAGGATATTTTTATTTATATAAGAGTCAAGAGTCTAAGCGATGAACTGCTGAATTACGTAAATTAATGTTAATTGTAGGATATTTAAACTGTCAGGATTTTGCCCGCTTCAAAGTCATTAATTATGTAGGACAAACCAGACAAAGGATGGACCACTTTGCGTCTTTCATCGAGACAAAGCGAATAGAAATATAGAATAAGACGAATTTGTTCCTCAATTAAAACTAGAGAAACTCGACTTCTTCCATACTAATAAGGTCTCATGTAGCAACACTCAAAATTTTCTAGTCTTGACGTCCTAGTGTCGATACGAGCGAGTCGGTCAACCAACTAACACTGCTCTAACACGTTAGATATTTAAAAAGCCTTCATCATCATCAACAATAGCAGATTAAAAGCCGCCAGCGGCAAAGGAAAATTAGACTAGGGTAAAAAACCGTCTTCACAGGGGAAGGCGTGGTCCCTTAGTTCAAACTTCGCTCAGAAGCTCACAGAAGCTGTGATTGACCACCCCAGGCCGAGGAGGACTCGTGCTTTTGAGCTAGTGGCTAAAGCCCATACCAGCTGAGCTACGCTCGCAAAAACAGCCCCTGCTGAGCTTCAAAGGCTCTTAAGCGAGATTCCATTTCATTAAAAAATCATCATCAATACACATCCCCTTGCCCCAAGTATATCTTCGCCATCGCAAACTTGTGCTTTTAGCGTCCACCAACACCTAGGTAAAAAAAAGCTTCAATAGGAGAATCTACGAAAAACTTTACGTACAGTCACGCCAAGTATTTCTTTATATTTAATACACAAGATAAAATAAGTGAAACAGATTGTCGAACAATAAAAAATTAAGATAATAAAAATATATGAAAAATTCTTCCTTCGTCCCTTGGTTAAAAATCAAGTCGCACAGCTGTCGCGAAATTTTAATTACGTCGGCTTTTGTATGAGGATTATTTATTTTTAATTTTAGCCTAGAATCTTCGGCATTTGTATATTGTACGTTTAAGTTACTCATTAATTTTAGCTTAAAAAGCTTACTTCATCTCAGCGGAGAGTGGAGGACGACGAACGATATTTACCACCAGTTTCAGAAAATTATTTGGAAGTAAGTTTTGTATCCAACTCGAAAGTTATAAAGCGTTATACATTTTTAATCAAAATTGTACGGGTTTTGTTAGAATATTATTGCCTGTCTCTCCTATAAAGATATACATACTTTTTGAAAATCGAAAGTAGCCCCAAAATTCTTTCACGGTTAAAGCTTTACGAGAACAATTCAGTATTAAGATATTGTTCGCAAATACCACGATGGGGTTTCGCAATATAGTTCCGCGGAATTATTTGGCCACTGGAATTCCCTGTATTGCCATGAAAAGAAATCCATGGGCCGTAGGGGTGGCAGAAACAAATTTAATAGCTGAAATAGTTTCTATTATTAATCACAATTTTGAAAAGGATTTTGACGGATATAAAAAATAAATGTACTGAAATCGTTTTTTAAAACCAAACACTCAACTTAATTTTTTTTTTCAGTACAGGGGGATAACAGGCAGGAGGGTCATCTGATGTTAAGCGATACCGCTCATGGGCACTCTAAACGGCAGAAGGCTCGCGAACGCATTGCCGGCCTTTAAAGAATTGGTACGCTCTATTCTTGAAGTAGATACCCTACGATTTCGTTTAGAAATACTTCATTGGGTAGCTGGTTCCACATATTGGAACACATCTCTATATATATAAAATTCTCGTGTCACAATGTTTGTTCCCATACTCCTCCAAAACGGCTCGACAGATGCTTATGAATTGTTTTATGCAATTCAGTAAGTCTGAGAATCGGCTAATATTTACCTTTCAATCCCCTAAGTGATTTTATAAAACTAAAAATTTAAAAAAAATTTATGATAAAGCTTACAAAATATACCGACAACCCTTAATTGTCACCCCTCTTAGATCAACCCCTATTTTTTATTTTTTAGATAGCATATTTTTATGGAACTAAAAAAATGCTTCCTGGGAATAATTAATGTACATGGCGAAACGACGTTTGCCGGGTCAGCTAGTTATATATAAAATCGGTATCCCATTTATCTCAAATATCCTATATGTTCCTTGTGACATCCCTAAGCACCCAGCAGGGCTGCACCAGCCAGTTCCTGTAAATTTATACGATTGAGAATATACGAACTTGCGCCTGTTGAGTAGCTGGCAGGTGGATTTATTAGTCTCCAGTTTCCCACTTCCGAATTACGATTCTTATCTGTAGTTTTAATGATTGCTCTGTTTTATTCTCAATGTTTATTTTGTGCAAGTTAAGGTATAAATAAAATAGTACGTATATTAAATAAATATAGTCGACTTTAGAAACCTTAGTATATAACCAAACCAATAATACACTTCGTTGCACATAATATAAAAATTGAACATCATTAAATTAAAAGGAGGGCAACTGGCTTATCGCTTTCGAGCGATCTCTTCGAACCAGAACCGCACCACTGTGAGAAGAGAATGTATCAAATCAGATAAGGTAGGCAAGAAGTGCAAAAATACATATTTCACATAGTTGTTGAGACAAAACTAAACAGGAACATAATAAAATAAAAAAGGGTACATGAAAGTACACGTGAATCACGATAATTTAAGATCAGTCCCACGCCAGTTAGTATTTATATTATACCCATCTAGATATATTTCTTAATGTATCACTTTAAACGGAGTTAGGCTGAACGTTTTATGAGTAATATAAAATATATTAATAAACATCAAAAAATTTGATTGTAATAAAAAACTCAATCGATGGCGCTACAAACTTTTTTTTGGTCTGGGCCTCAGATTTCTGTATCTGTTTCATATAGGCAAGTCGGTTGAGCGTCCCGTGCTTGACACGCGCTGCCGACTCTTAGACAATTCAGTTTCCTTACGACGTTTTCCTTGACCGTTCGAGCGAATGTTAAATGCGCACACAGAAAGTCCATTGGTGCACAGCCGGGGATCGAACATACGATCTTGGGGATGAGTCACACGCTGAAGCAATAACAAATAAAATTACAATTAAAATAGTCGACCTACTTACTTAATTAAATTTGTATACTCTGTCGGTGACACCCAGGCTGAGAATATAGTTTGGTAAGATAGTCTATGAATCCATAGATTAAGGAATCCATAGGAAAGAGAAGAAAATTAACTACGACTATCGTAAAATTAACAGTTGATCTCGTACATCTCGTAGCAGTTAAGTTTATTTATTTTAATAGCGCTCTATAAGTATCGCTAACCTAATAGCTGCACAAATAGAACAGTTTCCAAGAGATTATTTGCCTCTGATTTAGTGCACTTTGACCGTGCTGAAATCGAGACTAGAATTTGGCAGACAAACACACACTTGTATCAGCAAACATAACTCTATTTAATCGTCCTCTTCATCTTGGCAACGGTCACAGAAACTTTATAATATTAATGGGAAACAATTATTTACCTCATAAACTTGTAATCTTATTTATAACAACTGACAGTTAAAATCTCTTTTTTTTGGTTTTAGCTATTTAAAATTCTTTTGTTACTCGATATCCTAACTTGCTTCAGTACCAATAATCGGCACACCTTCACGAGGCCTCCTCCACCTAATTGCAGACTTCTCTATACATGGCTTTCTTTCTCCATCTTCCTGGTAAGCTATATCTCCTGTCCACCATTTACTAGGGAAACCTCTTCTTCTAAATGTGTACATATAGATACATGTGTAAATGGTTATAACATTCCAAAATCCTTATTTTCTTATTATTTTAGATTAAGGTTATGCACTACTTGCACTTAAATCATAATATTTCTTTGTTCAGTTTTTCCTTACTAGGGTTGCCTGGAAGAGATCGCTTGTTAGCGATAAGGCCGCCTGTTGCATCTCTTATAATTTTTAAGTATTATGTTATTTGTTTTTCTATAAATGTGACGAAGTGTAAATAAATAATATTTATATTTAATTTCACCATTTAAACGGTCACCAAAAGAGTTATAGTCATTAATAAAAGTCGCTAACAGACATACTACTACGGTTCAGAAATCAAATGTAAATTAAAAACAATGTGTCATCGTGAATCGAATTTATTACTCAAAGATACGTTTGCAGTAAAATTGCAAATAAAAGCAGTTAAAAACATAAATGTTTTAATTATTTTAAATAAACAATTTAACAATACTTTTAAATCCGATCCAATTGGAATTCTTTTATTAAAGCACTAGATTATATTATTATAAACGCCCAGCCTGAATTCTCGTACGGTCGATCACACGCCAAAGCAAAAATTCACGTAATTCGATCGCGCTATTTCAATACCTCGTAGAATGCAACACGGGTTATTCTCGCATAAACAATTCTGTAGGAACGTAGCGGTATTTGATTCGTTACTGCCTTTGAACTGGCGCGGGCATCCCGGTTACAGCTGGCTGAACTCGAATGGACGACCCATGACATCTCCGTATACTATATATTGCAGTACATTTGTGTGGAAATTTTTAGTTACGCCTGCATTGTTTTTGAGTGGTTCCACGAGTGTTGTTATCGAACAAAGTATTATATTGACTTATTTCTTTGTGTAGAGCTTACTTGAAAGCAATATTGTTATACGCCCGGAGATATTTCCACTTCTTTAGCATGCATTGAAATAGAAAATATTTCCCGTATTGTTAAAACTATTCAGTTAAATTGCTTCGTTTTAACAAAATCACTGATACGTCCTTTTTCACCGCACTGTAAACAAGATTTATCAGAGAGAGACGAAAGAGTACTTTTGTTAAAAGAGGACAATTAAAGTGTTTTCATTTTAATAGCAAGAGGGTCTACAATTTTTTTTTGGGGCGTTGCTGTCTAAAAACATTACATGTACATACGGACGTCCAGTACTTCATAACATTTATAAAACATTAAATGTCAATGATTTTTGAGTATGAAGACAATTACAATACCTGTAACACATACTATACATGAGTAAAATCTTTTATTTTGTGTACAGTATTAACATAGAGGGTAAACGTACGCTTCACAACCCTGAGGTCGTGCATTCAAAATCGAGCACCTCCTGTGTAGCTTGATGTTTAAAGAACTTTATTTCTCATTACAAAAATGTATTTTATTTAAATGAGAAACATAATATTATGTATTGTCGCAGTAAAGTAGTTAAATCAGAGAGTTAATTGAATCTCTAGACAGTTAATTAAAGATCGATATTCAATCAAGTCGCTAAAGTTCCGACAGACAAGTGATTGAATGGAAGGTTTAACGAGTTTCCTAAACGTTTCTCTGCAACAAGACTTACCTAACCTAACCTAACCTAATCATTTACAATAAAGCAAAACACGGAATTTCCAAGCTCTAAGTTCTTCACGATCGCACCGAAATAACAATAACAAATGAAATAATCATTGCGGAGTCTTGTTTTACCATCTTGTTTCACATTGTTAATCAACACGCTGGCTTTCGGTCAGACAGATAGTTAAACGTTTTCGACGCCGTTTTATTTAAATAAAAATGCTAGCGACTTGATTGAATATCCACATTTAACTAACTGTCTAGAGATTCAATTAACTCTCTGATTTAACTACTTTACTGCGACATATATACGAGCAAGATACACGTTGCCATTAGCCGTCCCAATATAAGTCTACTAGGTTCACTCTGACATGTATCTTTAATGCCCTTGAATTTGTGAAACGCGCTAATATTGCGAATTTTAGGCGGTAATTGATTAAAAAATTGCACACCCACATACCTAATAGACTTCTTCAAATAATTTGTACGCTGCTTCGGCAAGATAAGCAAACTCGTTCGACGAGTATTGCGTGTAGTTGTGTTTGATTTTTTTAAATGTCAAGCTATTATAGAGAGTTATTTAAAAAAAACTAAGATACAGTTGCTATAAACATATAGTTGTTTAATCGTCATAATTTTAGTTTCTTGCTAGATTTTATTAGTCTGTATTAAATTTTTTTTATCTAAATAGTGCTTTTATTAATTTATTTTGTAGTGTTTCTTGTAGGAAACTTGCTTGTGTAAATTGATTTTTAGTACACCTAATAAGTAAGTAATTGTATGGTTCCTGATTGAGTGGGGGTGGTGTAAACAATTTGCAACAAGTAATGTAAATGCTGATAAAGTGCCTTCGTCTGGCTATACTCTCGGGGCGTAACTCCGAAGATTTAGGGAATCGCCGCGCTTATAAAACTAAGAAAGTGAGCAAAATGTACAGCCTCAGCTCGTACACTTATGAACTTTTATGCAAAAGTACAAGAAAATATCACCGAAACAGACGGTTACGGGACATCGTGTCTTAACATTTAAAATAAATAGTTTAGCTGTTTTAATTTAAAACTCAAAGCTCGCGATAAATTCGTCCCGGTCCCCGCGTCTGTCAGAGCTCGTAAATTAGGACCTCCACACCACTGAATTAACATAATAATAGGAGTCCATTCGTAGGGCAACCGTAAATAAAGTTTTATAGGTGACGCTTTAATGCGCCCGTAACGCTGGACAATGGGCCATGCTTAAATACTGTTTGGAGATATTAGTCGGATTTTGGCGGATATTGTATTCAATGTTTGGTTAAATTCTTTATACTAAACATATGTATAAGGTTTAAAGGTATTATTGAAAATTATAACCGTTTTAACGAGATCAGTAACATGTTTTATCGCGTAGTATAAAGGTATTCTGTATTTTGTCGATGTAGTGATTACAATGTATTTTGTATGCATTTGTCGCGATCCTAAAGACTGATATGGTTATATTAATACAAACGACAACGGTTTTCTAATGTAACATATTGTGATTACATTATATTATTTTGTAAAATAAAAAATAAAAATATTTTTTTAAAATATTGATTATGTTGTCTAAAAGAGCGATTACAATCAGATTTCTATGAGAGAATATACGTCACGTAACAATCACTAAACACTCAGGAACCAGGGCAGTAAAGTATATTTATAAAATTTTAATATAATATATATGAAAAGACTTCTTTAGTTGCAATACGCAAATGATGTGAAAAGTCACGGTTTATATTAGGGATACGATTTTCGGTGACTATACATCAAAGTGAAACGTTCCCGCGTCCATCGTTCATGTGTCCAGATAAGAACCGGACGTTAATATAAACTGCGCCATAAATGTCACAGCGACACTATTGTGTAACCCCGCTCTATATCCTTGTCTATGGTATTTTTATCATAAAACTCATGATTGACAATCATACTTTTGTTCGTCAATATCGTTCACACGTTATCGTAATTTGTAAGATCGTAAAACATTTTATAATGTTTTGTGTATCCCTTAGGTGGTTTTTGTATCATAAATATCGTATGTCGTGAATTTTAATTTTGAATTTAAGAAGGGTGTATTCGTAGATTAATCGTTTTTATATTTCTTTTCATTATTACCATATTATTAAAACTTGGATTATACATTTGGAAATTTATATTATAAAAAAATGTTTTATTTAACGAATCGATTTTAATTATGTATAATAATTATCAGCACAGAGAGAGCAGTGTTGGCCTAGTGGCTTCAGCATGCGACTCTCATCTGAGGTCGTAGGTTCGGACCCCGGTTGTGCACCAATGGATTTTCTTTATATGTGCGCATTTAACATTAGCTCGAACGGTGAAGGAAAACATCGCGAGGAAACCGGGTTGTCTTAGACCCAAAAAGTCGACGGCGTGCGTCTGGCACAGAAGGCCAGCTTCTACTAGCTTAAAAAAGGTTGTAGCGCCATTGATTTATTTTGTATAATAATGATAATATGTATTTACAAACTAACCTTAAGACAGAGTTCATTCCGCGCATTACTCTTCTGACATTAAAAAAAAATCTGTATTATAATTAGGTGCTGTCTAAATTTACATTAAAACAAGTGAAAATACAGTGACTTAAAAAAAAGATTTTGTCTAACATTGTCTTTAAAAACTATGAATTATTATAACCTAAATTTCGTCCTAGTGACATTAATAGCTTCACACTAACGCTGTTACAAAATCATTTCAAAATATTAAATAAATAAAATATTTAAATTTAATAGAAAACGACTCCGTAAATACGAGAAAGTTTAGGAATAAAATCTTGAAACCGTACCATTAAATACACTATTAAAAAACAATTATGTCGCCGAGCGCTGCTTGGAGCGCATTGTCACTGAGTAGTCCAAGTTTTCACTTCAATTTATGCGAGTTCACAAACTCAGCCGCCATAAATTTGAAAGGCATTGGCACGAAAAATCCCAGATCTGGAGTGCAGGCTAACGACGTTCGGAAACTGGCGCGAGGCAAAGGGTTAAAGCGGTGTCAAATCCCCTTTACGGATTTAATTATGATGATTATACGAACGTTACATTTTCAATTCCTCTTTATTGCTACGAAATCGACAAATCGAACCGCATTCATAATAAATCGGCTTAATATGTCTACGCCGTAGACATTTGCTACGTCAAGGCTACAGAATGTGCTCTGTGATATATATAACTTATATGGAATTCGTTAATGGATTTATGTTGCTTTATTAGTTTATATTGCTTTTTTAGAGCAGTGCTGGCCTAGTGGCTTGAGCGTGCGACGCTCATCCCGGCTGTGCACCAATGGATTTTCTTTCTATGAACGCATTTAACATTAGCTCGAACGGTGAAGGAAAACATCGTGAGAAAACCGACTTGCCTTGAACCCAAAAAGTCGACGGCGTGCGTCAGAAGTACTTGCCTATTCAATGTACAAATGATCATGAAACAGACACAGAAATCTGAGGCCCAGACCTAAAAAGGTTGTAGCGCCATTGATTTTTTTAAATGTTTATTTTTAGTTAATATACTATTAGCAATGTATTTATATATGTTGCAAAACTTGGCTATCAGTATTAAGCTCATAAAATCCAACCTATTCGTTGCAAGTGTACTAAACAATGCCAGTCTCACCCGACCGCTTCAGGCCAAGTTTTAGAGTACCATCCCGATGGTTTCGGTCATCACTTGCAGCGATCACAGTAGTTTGCTCAAACTTTCTCCGGGCGATTACAATCAATTATATACAGACAAGCTCCGCATGCCACAAACGATACTAACTCCAACGGTTAGAGACCATTTTCCTTTAATGGTAGATGTGGCTCAGCTTGTTTGAAGTTTATATCTACGATTAATTATTGCTTAGGATTTCGGGCAAGTCCGAGTAAGCCTTTGAATACAGATTATTGGGGAAAATTCATGATGTTTGGGGATCTGTAAATAAACTTTGCTCTAACAGGCAACATTGCCTATGATTGTATACTAATTGTATTAGACAGTTTAGGGTTGTATGATGGAAAGATCAAATTTAATTATCAATTGAAATCTTAGCAAATTAATTTATCTTAGTTAATTATAAATATTGTATGTTATAAATCTAAATCATCTAAATATGTTATATATTACAAAGGATTCGGAAAACGTGACAAAGATCAAATATATTTCAACGAACTCATAGGACGTAATGAAATGACTTATGCCCACTTAACCACAGCACAATCGCGGCCGACTAGAATATCGATTTACAAAAAACAATTACCACCAGTGAAGGCGAAGACTAATTTTTCTCGAATGACTTGCAAAATGCTGCTCATTTGTTCTGAAGAATGGGGTATTAACTCCGCGACTAGTAAAGGTAACTGATAACGGTTCATTATGAGCCCCTTTTATGCTAAGACCACAGTAACAGCGTATAGCGAGTGCTCAAACATACAGTCTCGTTATAAAATATGGATTAAAAATAGTATCTATATACAGGGCAGTGGCAGTAGTTCAGAGTGTAACTCTTATACCTGAAATAGTAGGTTCGAATCCCGTTTGTGCACCAAAGTTTAAGGTGACGTAAGGGCACGACTCTTACGTCACCGGCGGCGTCAAAGCGGGTTTTTAGTGGATCCACAACAATCGACGGAGTGTATCGACTGATCACTGATTAGAAAAAACAAATGACCACGAAGCTGATACACAAATCCGAGCCCCTAACGTTGTACTGCCACTGGTTTTCATCCTAAACATAGTATTTGTTACATTGATTGCGATAGGTATGTTACCTTTACATATATAACTTATACAAAATCGGGAAACACATAATAGTCAAAGGTTTTATTATTACTTACTGTACTCGTAAGAGGTCAATAAATGAAGTTTTTTTTTACCATTTCTTAAACCAGTTTTAAATTAAAATTTATCGCTATGCTGCACGCTTTTACATTAATTCTAGTCTAAACCTTATTTTTTTATTTAAAAATTCCTTGTTTTATAGATTGTGTCGCGTGTCACTGTGTAATAGGGTCCGTTTTATTCTTTTTTTATTAGCGATTTCAAAGTTTTAAGCGTGTATTTATGTATCGTTACGTGAATTTTATTTTCTTTAAATAATCTACTTGGGGTGAATTATGTGCACGGTATATAACGTTATTTGTTTAAAAAATAAATGCCTTTATTTATTGTGAAAAAAAAATAACTGAATCAAGAATGTATAGTGTTTGTAGGTATTTTATTATTTTTTCACTTAAAAGGGGTTGAAAGGCTGTTCTTGTTATTGTATGTTCATTCAAATTTATTTCATAACACCATTACGAAGTTTTTCTTTTGTACAGATACGACATGTATACAAAATATTATTTGCATTAATTTCTGTAAAAGACCAGCAGCAGCAGAGTAGTGTAGGTCTAGTGGCTTCAGCTCGCGACTCTCAACTCTGAGGTCATAGGTTCGACGCCCAGCTCTGCATTTTGATGGACTTTACTTTGGACTTTCTTTCTATGTGCGCATTTAACTTGCGGTCTAACATTCTGAGGATACCGGCTTGCCTAAGACCCAAAAGTCGACGGCGTGAGGCACAGAAGGCTGATTACCTACTAGCCTATTAGATTAACAAGCGATCACGAAACAGATACATAAATCTGAGGCCAGAACCTAAAATGTTAGTAGCGCCACTGATTTATTAATTATGGGCCTATAGAAACTTGTTAATTTTGTTAGCTTACAGGAGTTAGAGACTTATCATACGAAATAGGTATGTAACCGAACACAAAATACAAATTCAGGTCAGAATGTTTTAAATATAAAGTTAGATACAAAAATTTCCATTAGATCTGCGTCTACGGCGTAGCGCCTATGTGCCGAGGTTCAAGATTACAATCGCTTAACTTTTACGATAATATCCACATACACGTAAGGCATTTCTAAATAAATTTTAACTTTATTATAGTCAACATTTTCATAAAAACAACATTATTTATTTATAAAAACACTTCTGTCCTAACAGGTAACCTTCAATTGACAAGAATGCACAAGAAGTGAAAAAAATACAGACTTAACAAAAATTATTTATTAAAAATATAACCTTAACAAACTGCTATAAGCACTATCAAATAATACAACATTTGTCAGTTCACTCAACGGACAACCTTTGTTAATCGTTAACTAAATTTATACACCGAATATTAGTCTCGCTGTTGCTACAAACATAACGAACTATTTAGGCACAATAAATCATATTATTACACATTATTGCTATATTTCGATTCATCTCTAAAACAATAACCGTATCAGCGAAAACATATTTATTACAGTTTCTGTAAAATGCAAATCCGATATATTTTATTTACATTCAACATTTGCAACACATTTATTGAATATTCCAATACAGATTGAAATATTATGCGATGCGCTACACAAATGTTATTGTTTTATTTTAAATATTAAACTTCCAGTCTGTTATTAGTTTGCTTTTGTACACAAAAGTCGTGATATAAGTCTATTACTAAAAAAACATTTGAAATTTTATTACATTGTGGTTGACCTTTTAAGTGTCTCCGTTCAGATTTTTAAATAGGGGAGATGATTAGCCCCTCTATGGGTGTAAAACATTTAGACTTTCGAGTATGATTGTGATGGAAGATTCAGACATTTTTGTGAGTAGTATACAGTTGATTGCAATAAGACAGTGTACAACATTCTCCATCTTTCAGCTTAAAACAATGTTATTTTACGGGGAATAGAACCCAAATCCTTCTAACTCCTTGGATTGATATCAATTAGGCTATTGACTGACACGGTGTTCCCATGACATAAAAATAATAAAATATCATAGATAGTTATTTAAAACAACAAATATTGTTCCCGGTTAAAGGTATCACATAACAATCATTATTAACGATTTTGAATAGTAAAATTACACATTGAGAAAAACTTTAACCCAATTAAAAAGGTTTTAAATTTAAAATGTCACAAACAGGCTCGCATAAATTGTAAAGAGGCGTCCGTACAATCGTCAAATGGTCCGTGCAGATACATTTTGAGATAGCGCTTCCGGTGGGGGGGTGAGAGATTTATACACCACTATATCACGATCGCACAATTGTACGGACCACATATTGATTAAATGCGGAATGCTGGTCAATATTTTGGGGCTAGTAGTGTACTAAATTAATGCACCTTGTTGTCGATTAGTTTTCATATATCACTATTTTCCAATAAGCTCAAGTGGACAGGCGACGCAGGTAGTCTTTTTTTAAACGGCATATATTCAAATTCAAAATAATATTTAATATTTACATAACAGATTTAGGTATATGTTCAATGTTAATGCAAGTCTTATAATTACTAACTCCTTCAAGTGTATGCCCTATATCTTTTGTAATCTATTATATAATATTTACTGTGACCTTATCATAGACTAGTACATATGAAGATTTATCTTTTAGTGTGTATTTCATTAGATTTTAGAAAATAATAAGACGTTGATTTTTCTGTTCGAAGGGATACGCCAAAGAATGTGTAAAACAATACATCTACTTGAGTAAGGAAATAAAAATCCACGGCATTATGACAAAGTTGATCGGTGAACTATGCCATGGAACTAATCCTGGGGATACAAAGAAGTACTGAAGGCGGAGATACAAATATACTTAAAGAAGAAAGTTTTAGAATTCTTTCTTACAGTAGTCAATCATAGATATATGACTCGTACACAAACAGAAAAATAACATCTTGTCAACGAAGAATGGAACGTAGTCAATTTAAAACTAAAGGACAAGATCAGAAGTACATAAATAAGAAACACAACAAAAGTCTTTCATGCAGTATCCTATTGCAAAACATAAGTGGAAATGGGCGGACCATACCACTCGCATGAACAATGCCAGATGGACAAAGAGGATAACAAAGTGGAAAGGGCCACGAGGAAAAAGAAAGAAAGGTCGTCCTATTGCACGGTGGGCTGGCGAGCTTAAGCAATTTTGTGGAGAAGATTGGGAGAAAAATGCTCAAAACAGAGAGAAATGGAGCCAATTGGAGGAGGCCTATACTCTATAAGAGGTCCTTGAATGTAAAACAATATTTAATTTATTAAGAAAAACCACTTTTTGAACGGCTTAAAGCTATGTATTATTATTAAAACTTCACCCACACGTGGTCACCGTGACCAGGCACGCTGAAAAGTACGCGAAACGTCGGAAAAAATTTAAAATTTAGAATTATGTAAATAACTATAAGTTTTAATAATAATACACACACATAGTGTTTTTCTTAATGTGTAAAAGCTATTTAACCAAAAGACAATAATATTTAATTTATTTCTTTTAAGTGTGTATACACTATTTTCCAGTATATTTTGTAAGGCCTAATTATTATTGTTATTCTCAAGAATTCTTTTAAATTATTCACAAATTATATTCTGGTTTTATGTTCAGTAAGCGTATCTTCTGATTTAATTCATTCCCAAAAATTGAGGACATATTATAAACAGTCAAAACCGTTTAATACATTGTTTAGAACAACATACCGGTTATATTGACCAAAATCGAATGATGAATTCTATGTATTAGGTACTTAATAAAAAAAGTCATCGGCTGTTACGACTATCGGTTTTAACCACCTAATATAAGTTGTCCCTGCGATGACTATATTTAGTAAAACTGTATAGCAGAGTAACTGCTCTATAGAGGTGGTCACAAATAGTAGGTCCACTTTAATCACTCTTTGCTCTTATAACATTTTAAATCCGTTTGCATACGGTCTGGTACTTAGTGTTGATCCTTAAAGCAGTGATAATCCTTATGTAAGTTTAATTTAAGTCTTACGAGAGATCGTAAATCTTTGTCACGACTTACGACCTTTTATAACCTTATCTCTTTTTTAGTGACGTTTATAGTATTATGTTTAAAAAGCTCCATTACGGCTTATTATATACTAAATAACGAGGAGTAAAACGGTATTAGATGAACGAAATCTTCTAACATCTACCTTTATTATATTTGAATTTAGAACTTCCGCAAAAATTCATAAAAGGAATATCATTTCCGAAAAGAGATTCAGAAGACAATTTTAATACCACCGTGAGTGTCACCTTGTACATAATATTTTCACCTTCAAACAAGCCTCGGGGAGGTGTCGGCACACGCTTCGCCGAACACCAAAGGATATTCGGGCTCTTTGACAAATCTTTGAACAGAGCATATTGATTAGGCGACACCTTGCGGCGAATAAAACATCCTGTTATTATAAACTTGATGTTATTCAGAGATAAGGTGTACTAATTTCTCAGACATATAAAGATACCCTTAGTTGCATAGTTTATATACATTGTTTTTAAATGATAGTACGTACTACCTAGCCATATGAAATTAATTTGAAAAGATACAACCATATTGTTATTTGGCTCGTTAAAGGCCTGCGTATTTTGCTAACTCCTTATTAAAAAAAAAACATTTAAAACGTGGTTTGACAAAAGTTCTGTGGTCTATAATAACTACTACTACTACTATAAAAAGAGTGTAGGCTATCCGTTTAGTTCTGTATTTATTTGCATTTCTATGCTAACAAGAAAATAATAAACAATTTATAATTACGTATACATTTACCAACTCAAATGTAATAGACTCAATCGACAAACCCTATAAAATAAGTTTAGCAAGATCGAAGTCAATAAGTGGAGCAAAGTTCAAGTGCTCTTATAGAACTGTGCAGAAACAATACAGACAATTCGTGTAACGGAGCCAACCGCGGAAGTTGGCTGGGATCACTTCCGGTCAGTAAGGTCTCGGTCCGTCGTGCTTCCGTTATAACTCTATGTAAAAGCCTTGTGGGAATTAGACTGGCACAATGTATGATACAAATATTCCGTGATATGTTCAATATTCTGCATTGCATAAATGTATAAGGCCTTCGGTTTCTGTATCTGGTTCATGATCATTTGTCAATCTAATGGGCAAGAAGGTGATCAGCCTCCTGTGCCTGACTCACGCCGACCAACCTCAGGGAATTTCCCTCCTTCGCACGCTGAAGCCATTAGCCCAATACGGCTCTATCTACTCATATATATCAATATATACCAGAACCTATAAATAACATATGTAACATTCATGGCAGATAAGAGTTACATATATATCGAAGCACTAGCGTTACTGTCGGTTGTCCTTGTCATTATATGCTCCAAACTAAATTAACAACAAATTATTAATTAATGAGTTTATTGGTTTGCTAATATTGCTAGATCAATAAATTAACGACTGATAGTAACAGTCATTCCATTGTTTTTATTATGATTAGAGGCAATGTATTAGCACTTGAAACATTTGAAATTTAACGACAATCCGGTCTAATGTAATAAAATAAATATTTTATTTTCTTTATAAATAACCACTTGATATAGATGTATTACATGAATCTATAATTTAATAATCTTAATAATATATATAAATCTCCTGTCACGACGTTTGTCCGCGATGAACTCCTAAAGTACTTAACCGATTTCAAATTAAATTGGCACACTGTGAGCAGTCTGGTCCAACTTAAGAGATAGGATAGCTTAGATCTTTAATTATAGTCGCAATTTTATTTTATTGCAAATTATTTGTCTATAATTAATTGACAGTCACAATTATCTGTTGACTCCAAAAGATTCTAACAGATGTCGATACTTTTCGACTGGATTGAGTATGTAATCAATAGATGGCACTGCTAAACCCATAAACGTGTCATATAAACTACAATTCAATATCATGATTACCACGTGTTATTGAGGCTAAAGTATAAATTACATTTATTTTGTAGTAAACGAAATATACTGTGAAATTCAATTATTTCTACTTTTTAATTTTTGGTGTTAGAATAGCCAACCACGTGTTACTCAGACCGAAGTGTAAATCAAATTCAAATTATATTGACGATAATACAGTGAAATTATTCTTTCGTGTCACGGTATTAAGGCTAACTAAAACCACATTAAGGAGAAAGGAGTTCGCGGGGGCAGCTAGTAGTTTATATAATAATTACAAAAAATAATCTATAAAATTATTGATTTAGAATCAGCGTCCGTCGATGTTCTTAACAAATAAGTTTATCGTATTTTTAGACAAAGTATCTATTGTCATTTATATGCCATGTGTTTGAATTTAGTGTATATATGGTTTTAAACCTCTAAAACTAAAGATTATTCTTTAGTTTTAGAGGTTTAAAGTCTTAATTCCTTCTTTAGGCACAAAAAGTTTAATCTAAAATAGTTATATATAGAGAGAGATAAAATGAAAATGTTTCCGTTCAATTTAATCCTAGTTTAAAGTTGTGTAATAAAGAATGCATTAACCATCCAGTGTGAAGACGCTCTAACAAAATTGGCTTGATAAACTATCCTTAAGGAAACTCCGATAACCCCTGAACTTTTATATTTACTTGAAAGCTTTGTCGGTGCCAAATACCTAATTACGCCAGCTACGAGAGAAGTTAAGACTAGTTACAGATTAATTTAGCTTTAATAACGTATAGACCGACAATATTATTTACCGAATATTACCAATGGGCATACAAAATATATGAACAGAGGGATCTCGGATCTCGGACGATGTGTAAGCGTGCACATACACGTATTTTACGCACAAAACTTTGCATTGTTTTGGGCAAGTTCGTGCAAGTGTTAGCAAAAGACTTACATCTAACTTTGAGTACTAAAAACTTTTTATGAATAAATGTAATCTATGTGATGCGCGTGAAATGTATCATTCGGTCATTGAACTCACTACTTTTTCGCATGAATTTGAAGAAATGATCACTTTCACATCCATCTCCGAGAATATTACCTGTAACAAAAAGAATATGTTATTGACAGTCGGTGAAAGAATAAAAAATGTACGAGTCAAGGCTTATTTCCTTATTTATTGATATACGATAACTGTATCATACATAAAATCTCACATCTACTTTAACTTAAATTAAATTACTACTTACAATTCTGTTTCTAGGTATTATACGTTAATATCTCTCTAACCTAACTAACTGACTAACCCTCTGTGTAAAGTTTCATCGCTATGCCTCAACTCTGTATATCTCTTCAGGGGTTGACAGTAAATCAAAACTGACCATACAAAGCAATAAAACAAAAATAGCGGTCGCATTTCAGGTTAGTAGAAATTGTCGCCAGAAACAAGAACTAGTCTGTATCTATGGAAAGTGATTAAGCTCGAATGACAAAAAGGCGGATCTGTCAGATTGACATTGACAGTTGAAGGATGACAAGGACCACGCCCTAAAAGTCGACGAAATGTCGGTTCGGGGTCATTAACTGAAACCTCGCTAAAGCTGTGTCTGCGATGTTTTACTTACAAATATTCTTTAATAGATTAAAAAAATCAAACCATTACTACTTTTCAACCGGGAAACTTAATTGTCAAAACCCTTTAAAATGAACTTGTCAATGTCATATTGCAGCGCACCCGTATGTACTGAATACCAGTATGTAAAATAATTTATTAAAACTCAGCCGTTGACAAAGGGTTTCCCTTATAACAGCACTATAGACAAAAAGTAAATTTGCTATAATTTCATTTATTGTAGGCATATACAAAACATCAAATACAATATGCAGCAGCTGCGGCATCATTCATGTTCTTGTCCTAATTACCTAACTCGTTTGCATAATACCCATTAATGGATAACGGAGCGTTATTGGTATTATTGCATTATCATTAAGACCACATTGGTTTTATATTAATACAACGTTGACTTTGCAACATATTTACGATTAGAAAGAAAATAATGTACAAAAAATAAACCATATTCCATTCGACATTTGAAGAGTTATTACCTCGAATTGGTGTTAAATAATTCAGATTTATCGCAACCAAGAAAATTGCACGACATCGATCGCATTCAGTACATTAACGATTCACCCAGAGACAACAAACGCTTGAAGACAAAATGCATAGACAATAGCCATGACTTTATACAATGTTCCAAATTTAAATATATTCTTTCTTAATAGCCGTTAACTGTAGTGCAGTTCTTTTGTTTTTGACATTTAAAAAGCTTCATTCGCAAAAACATCTAATGTAATAATACTTTTTTAAGGGGCTGGATTTATTAAAGAACATTTATATACGTATAAATGCCCACTATTTGCTGGCAATGTCTTGTCTGAGACTGGTATGTACCATACTTTGATTCGAATCTGATGAAAAATCGTACCTTATTTAAAGTGATTCACACACATGAGGCATTTTCATCGGTCGATTAACATATAATATCACACAAAACGCATCCCGTTTTCCACCGTTATTTCCGATAAAAAAAGTCGGCGTTTGCACAAGTAATGCTTGAGTCAACAATTCAACATGCGGGTTGCGCCGTTATCCGGGGATTTTTTCCTGGAAAATCATACACTAAGAGCGAAATTCCCTTCTTAATACTCGTCTTTAAAACATAAATTTTTATTTAGTTTATAACATAAACGTAAGAAGACGTCAAATATCAAATGAAATTGTGGAAGTAGTTACTTGTTGTTGTAATTTTTTTTTAACAATTATAAGGTAACTCCGCAATGTACCACGCATTTATATGTATCATGAACTCGACTGAAACCGCGAGGAACAGCTAGTTGAATATATACAAAACGGGAAGCTTTATTAACGGAATGTAGCAATAATCTTATCTGTGAGCGCAGCTAGAGGATTTGATGCTCTCGTTTTTACGACGCACTTTACGACGTGTCAGCTGAAACGGTGTTTTTCGGGAGTCAAACGCACGGCACACGAATCGTCCTTTTGATTTATGTGAGATTAAGTGTCGCCCGGAGTTTTATTGTTTTGAGTTCTGCCAAGCACTCTTTGCTATGTGTTTATATGGAGACAGAGTGGCGACTTACATACATATATAGTACTATATCTACATTGTTTTATGTGGATACAAAAATACTTCTATAGTGTATAATTACAATAATATATTAAACAATTAACCTTATTAATTTAATAAACGATTAAACCTGGAAATAAATAAGATCTTTAAAAATTACAAAAAATAACAAAAAAAAAAATTAGTTTTTTACATCCGAGCATAAATAATTAAAGCTCTTAGACTAGCTTTAGCAAAGAAAAAGGTGTCGATAAACAATGTCGGCCGCACGCTCCGCCCGGTAATAGTACGTGAAATGGATTTGTGATGTAACTCCGCCATACATCTATCGTGCTACGAGATTATTGATTCAGCTCTCGGGCAATATATTAACAACAAATAAACACTATTATATTTCATAAATAAAAAAACACAGTAATAATAAGCATATTAGATACATAAATAACTTTTATTTTCACTTATTTACGGATTTTAAACCGAACATTGTACGATGGCGTTAGAGTAGGATTTTTATATAACAGGTATCCGCCGCCTGTGAACACTCACAAGTGCGTTGCCAGCCTTTAAATAATTGGTGCGCTCTTTGAAAAACCCTACTCGAATTAGTCTCTAGACAATAGCTACTAATATTTACAATACCAACCAACTAGTATACATAACCAGTGCAACTGCAACTTGCACTAGCACAGGCTAGTGACGTCATTTAGCACTTACGTCTTTATTAAACTGATATCAATAAAATTGTCAATCACCGGTCACATTTCCTAAAAGCTTAATAACGTATAAATCGGCACAGACTATCGCTAGAAAACAAACATTAAATACTTTTATTATTCCTAGAAGTAAAATTTATATTGTACAAAGCTCTCGATTAAGATTAGAAAGTGAATGAAAGAACGATTCAAGTGAATAAAGAACGATCACTTAGTCGGTGAATGAATCTCGGTCCGTTTTCTCTCGAATACTTTGTCATAAAAATATCAAGATAATTATTGAAAGCTCTCATCGACTGAAGTGTTTTACGTTTACTTCAGTAAATTGTATTTTATGACCATGGTTATAACAATACGTGAATTTTGTTCACATTTGGGATCCGGGCCTCGGCTTCTGCATGTTTCTAAATCATTTGTTTTTTTCTAATAAAAATAGGTCACAACTTTTTGGGTCCAAGTCATGCCGATTTCCTCGTGATGTTTAACTTCACATAGAAATTGGCCGAAGCCTTCACTGCTCTAACGGAATAGTTAATATATTTATATGTTTTTTTTATATGATTTGTTATATTCCCGTACCAGAAATACAGTGAATTACATACATGCTATATACAAATATTATAAATCATTATTGAAACGTTAGCGTCGCCGTCCTTCAACGCGAAATGATTTTATAATGTTAAAACCAAGTTTTTATTTAATATATAAATATTTCAAAATAGAATCTTTTATTATTTTAAACAAAAACAACATAAAAGAAAAGGGTCGGAAAAACTTGGAGGGAGGTGAAACGCGAAGCGATCAAGAATTATTTTCGATACCCTCTGCCCCACGTTAGCGAAATAGGATATAAAGTCAATTCATGTAATTTTTTTATGTACTAGCAGGCAAACGGGCAAGAGGCTCACCTGATGTGAAGCGATACCGCCGCCCATGGACACTCACATTGCCAGAAGGCTCGCAAGTGCGTTGCCGGCCTTTCAAGAATTGGTACGCTCTTTTCTTGAAGGACCCTAATTCGAATTGGTTCGGAAATGCTTCAGTGGGCAGGTGGTTCCACATAGTGGTGGTGCGCGGCAAAAATTGCCTTAGAAAACCCTCAGTTGTGGAACGACGGACGTCGAGGTGATACGGATGGTATTTTGTATTTTGCCTTGACGTCCGATAATGAAACTCAGCTGCGGGTGAGTCCGAACAACTCTTCTGAACACTCCCCATGGTAAATTTAAAATAAGTATTATCAAATAACGCAATGGTCAACAAGTTATGTCAACATGAGAACAATTAATAAAATAAACGTCAAATGAAAAACAATAGTTTTAATTAAAAACCATAAAACTTTGGCAAAGACGGCTTCACAATAAAGAGACATAAAACACGTTAATATCGGAATACACAATAAATTCCCGTTGACACAATCACCATTGTTCG
Source organism: Pieris brassicae (assembly GCF_905147105.1). NCBI lineage: Eukaryota > Metazoa > Arthropoda > Insecta > Lepidoptera > Pieridae > Pieris > Pieris brassicae. The sequence goes on along the minus strand of NC_059666.1, from coordinate 20,279,475 downwards.
TAATCGAGAGCACAATAACCGCCGCAGAGCCTCCGTAATTTATGCCGCCTTCATAATTCCTATACACCGGGAAATTTATTAGGGGCAAATTAATTCTGCCGGTGCCACCTTAATCCGTCGCATCTGCGCCGTATCGATGTATAAAACTATTTATTTCATTTACAATTGTTTAACTTCCGGGAGAGATTCCAATTTTAAAAGTGCATGGACAAAGTGCTGTATGCACGTGATTACTAAAGACTTTTTTTTTTTAATTTATTCATTGTATAAGTGTTCTTAATATAAAGGAAGTTGATGTGGTGGAAACAAAAACTGTGCACAGTTTTTCTATCCACCAGGACGTCGAACATAATTAAATCATTAACACACATATACTAAGGCCAGTGACATATAAACTGTAAATTTATAACAATCAAACCATTCAAACGATTTAAAATTGCACGTAAAACGTCGTATACAAATCTAAACACTGACGCGCCATAGATAGCCGATGCAAGAAAACTGTTCTTGTCGAGAATTCTCATTCAAATACAGGATTAGTTCCTATATTCGAATATGTTTTAATGACGTATATAGCATAGCATAATTTTTGTTATGCATAATTTATAATTGTTTGACTTATGTAGTATTTTATTAAATTTAAATTTAATATTGTCTCTTGTTATATTAGTAAGAAGTGTAGCTGGTATCGAGTTTATTAAATTTGGAATAATGTAATCTAATGTTTTTTTCCCATATAAATTATTGTATTTGGGTAATAGAAATTAGTTTTTTAATTTTCTACGTGTTGAATAGTGATAGTGAGTTTTAATTGTTTTGAGGTAATTTTCTGTAAAGTAGTTTTCATTTAATAATCCTAGTTGCATTTTCTCGTGTATAGGTATAATTTTGAAAAATGCAAATAGTCCTCTTTATATTGTGATTTTAATTTTATGAGAGCAATTGCTTTTAAAATACGTATTTGTTTTGCAAATATTTGATTTAGATAAGTATTGCATGTTCTCCCATAGCTTGTAAGTCCATATGTTATAATGCATTCGGCTAGTGCTTTGTATAATAGTAGCAGAGTTTTAAGAGGTATTTTATTTTTAATTAAAGTGAATTTGGCAAGTATCACTCTTAGCCTATCACAGACAGAATTAATGTTCATTTTCCAGGACATTCGGTCATCTATTTTAAGCCCCAGGTACTTATGGTTATGAACTAATTCTAAGGCGTTGCAGTTGCAGCTTTTGGGGTACGAGTTATAAGAATGTGCACATGTGTGGTTGTGTAAGATTAAGATGGGTGTACGTGAGCTTAGATTGTGACTGGATCGGATATGCATGAACTTTGTTTTGTTAGGATTTAGTACAATCAAGTTGGCTTGAGAATTGTACATTGACCTTGTAAATCACTTTTGACAGCTATATTCAAAATTCTCTACAATGAACTGTACAGGGGGCTAACGGCCAGGGGGCTCATCTGATGTTAATTGAAGGCACTACCACTGGATTCTCAATGCTACTCAATGCTCAAGGAACCAATTCGGTTCGGAAATTCTTAAACAGCTGGGTTTACATAGAGGTGGTGAGCGGTAATGCTGTGGGTGGAATTTCGTATCCTGCCACATCGTCTGATGATGAAATGCAACTACTGATTAATATGAACAACCCTAACACAGCTATATTAATTGTCTTATATATTTACAACCGATTAAACGAAACATAAGACAGTCAAAGACTTTCTATACTTACGATTGAATATTTAGTAAACATATAAACTACCAGGAAGACATAACTAATGAAGTGTATTGAAAATACTTCTAATATTAGATACCTCTAAAGAAAGTTCAAGTCACCCTTCAAAACGGTACATTAATTTAATCCATGGCTAAGATACATTGCGTCTCCGGATTATCTGAGCGTGCGAAAAAGTCAAAGCAACAATTTAACTAATGGCGCGCAGTCGAGTTAGCGCAATTCCAATCCATCACAAGTTTACATCGTAAAAAACCTACGGAGAGAATGACGGACCGATCCGAACATTTCATTAAACGGATGAAGTCGTAAACGACTTATGTTAAGAAAACTAGAATTGCTTTGGGGATGATATTACTTAAGATGTTACACTATACGACACGACGGCGACGTTATGTCGGAAAGGATTGGGTTTGTGGGCACGGTTACAGGTTACGCGCGAGACATTTCATAACTTGTCATTGACGCAGGGCTTAAATACATGGCACTGGACTTGAGAAACTAAGAGTTTTTTTATAGAACAGAGGTCAAAGGGGCAGTCGGCTCACCTGATGCTATGTGATACATGGACACTTAATGCCAGACGGCTCGTACTAGGACAGGAAAGAGTTTTGCATTAATTATAACTAATCTACAACCTGAACTGGTTTAGTTAATTAAATTATGTTAACATGAATGATTAGTTTGGACTAGGCTTAAAATTAACCATGTTACAAATATCAAGTATCCTAGTTTATCAATAAACTAAGTAATACCATATTAAAATCGTATCAAACATCGTATGGACTCACCAGCTGTCAGACTCGTCACAGAACCGGTCAAATGGATAAATTCGTCATTCCCATACAGATAGTATCATTTTCTGATTGATTTATTCGCTAACCTTATTTATGACGAGATGCTGACGATGTTTTTCTTCCAACTAATGTGATCCTTGAATAAAGAATTATTAGATTTATGTACATCCGTTAGAATACATTTCGCTTTCATATCAATCAGATATTGGTATGCAACGATATCAATGTTTCGTATATTTATCAAGATTTGCAGGTAGAATATTTGCGTTATATAATATAGGGTAAACGAAAAGTCTTATATAAAATGCACATCTTTTTTATGTTACAGGAGGTAATCGGGCAAGAGGCTCACCTGATGTGAAGCGATACCGCCGCCCATGGACACTCACATTGCCAGAAGGCTCGCAAGTGCGTTGCCGGCCTTTCAAGAATTGGTACGCTCTTTTCTTGAAGGACCCTAAGTCGAATTGGTTCGGAAATACTTCAGTGGGCAGCTGGTTCCAAATAGTGGTGGTGCGCGGCAAAAACTGCTTTAGAAAACCCTCAGTTGTGGAAAAGAGCGTACCTTCAAGAAAAGAGCGTACCAATTCTTGAAAGGCCGGCAACGCACTTGCGAGCCTTCTGGCAATGTGAGTGTCCATGGGCGGCGGCATCGCTTCACATCAGGTGAGCCTCTTGCCCGTTTGCCTGCTATTACATAAAAAAAAAGAGAGAGACCCAACATCTCTACGCAACACCAAGGAATCAAGCCGCACGGAAAGTGATTGGTCGTCGACGATTCGAATCGCTCTTCGATGAATACGGTCAAGTGGAAGGAGCTGGTACTGGGGAGCTCCCGCCCAGAGGTGAGAACAGTATTCCATGTGGGGCCGAATTTGCGTTCTTCAAACTGATTTAATTGACGTTGTAAAATACAGGTCTTACGTAGTACTCTATGTGTGTTCGTCAGATGTGGAGTTTACCATTTAAACAATCCGCAATGTTGTATAAAATTCTATACATAGAATATAATTGGTATATGCGAATAGTTCATGACTTGTAAAGAAAGTAAATCCGCTGGACAACCTTCTCCACGTGGACTTTCTAGCAATATTTTCCGGGCCTATAGACCGACATCTAATTGGTAACCTGTACACTCCAAGCTTGTCGATCTCTGCATATGTTGTAATGATAATGTTTCTGTATGTCCAGCCTCATCTTTGTAACTTGTAATTATAGCTACAGTATATCCCACGTACATTGTCACGTCACAGAAAGATACTCCAAAAGATTCAATTACACATATTGCCAAATCGATTAAAACATACCGAACTGCAAGCAATTAATCGTCCCTTTAACGATTGAAATTTAATTAAAGCGACAATCGTAACATGTCCTGAGCCCTCTGTCGAATTAGTCTCGTAAATTCAGTTTAAATTAAGCATTGATTTTTACACTTATATGACATACCGGATGCTGACCAAAGACTTCAATTTGGGCGATTAACATATGATGGCATTTAAATAAAAGATAATTAAACTCTTAGTAATAAAGTTGTAAACGTGTTCGACGTCCTGGTGAAAAACTATGTTTATTTTATGTTTCCATCCCACTAATATAAACGTAAGACGTATTTTGATTAGTGTCTTTATATAATGTTTTAACACGAACACTTTGCGTTTTAAAACATTTTTTTTCCTTTCTTTACAAATCTACGCCTGTTAGACACAAATGGCCGATTACCTAGTAGCTTAAAAGATTAAATGAAAAACATACAATTATGACGATTTACAGGACTAATTCTGGGTATAAAGTTAAATTAAATTATAATAAAATAACTTTGGTTATATACGGTTGGACGAAATCAAGTAATTTTTATTTATTTATTTCTGAGAAAGGTTTTTATGGAGATAAAATTGCACGAAAAAAACAGAAACCTTTCTATTCCGGAAAATTCGCTATGGGATACCAAACCAATATATTTCACATGTATTTCCGATGTAATTCGACTTGAGAGTTCTTCAAGAAAAGAGTGTAGAACATAGTATTGTCTTTTGTTAAAATAGCTTTTACACATTAAGAAAAACACTTTTTGAACGGAATACATAGCTTTAATCCGTTCAAAAAGTGTTTTTCTTAGAGTGTAGAACACTTTGGCAATGTAAGTGTCAGACACATTACATAACAATATCACTTAACATCAGGTGATCCTCCAGACAGATTTCTCGTTCGTTATTAAAAAAATAGTTTGTAGTAGAAAAACAGTTCGCGGGCAGTGATATATATATATATATAAATCGACATAATTGATTAATTGATTATAAAATATGTGGTACGAATATATTTATTTTTTACATTAAATATAGTGCCCAACATATAGGGAGTCAATAAGTGTTTTTTATCATATCAAAATAGCGCGAAAACATCTAAATTTCAAACTATCAAGGTCCGATCAGTCCCCTGGGCTCGGCAACAATAGGGTCGTGTCAAGCTGGACATCGATACAACCCTCGTCATCCTGGGATCACCTCATTAAACATACAATTTCTTTTTAAGGCAAGCATTATGTAAGAAATCAGAATTCGTGTTCCAATCTGTGTATACGAAAAGTGAAACGGGGAACGAAAAGCAAAAAAAAAAACATTCAAATAAATGAATTACGTGTTGTTGGTAGTTTTCTGTTGTACATTTTGACAAATTCAGTAAATAAACTACTGCATTTGCTTTGTTATCCAAAATTATTGGTCAAATATTCAAAGGCTAACCTGAAAGCGGACTCTCATGATAAACGAGACGTTTGTGGCATACGAGATTAAGATCGCGAAATCCGAATACTATTCTAAATTCGAACGTGAATTTTAAAAATAATGATAATGAACGGAACTACTTGCGATGATTGACACTATATCCGATCGAATTTGCTTATATTTAGGGATAAATGGGGCATACTACAAAATAAATGGGGCATTGCTTCATTTATCAGTATCAGAGCAGTCGATGAAAATAACATAGAGCCTTAACTTTGACTCAAGACAGACGTGAAGTTACCGCGAACCCTAGCAAGTGTAACCTCTTAGCGATCTATGCAAATAACTTGCGTGAGTACTAATTCCTGAAGCCATATAAAAACTCACACTTCACACGAAAGGTACGTAACAGGAATGGATTTTAATTTGTCCTCGTTTACATAATAGTTTTAGCCACATTGAAATTACAAATCGCACAAATATAACGTCACTAATTTCCGGCTAATACATTGATGGAGGTAATTACAACGAGATTTTTATACGTAACTAGCGGATCGTACGTTGTCCTGTACACACGACACCACTTGAACATCCATAAAATTCATCAAAGTCCAGCCGTTTAGGAGTTTAATTACAAACACATGCACATCAGATTTATATATAAAGAAAATATATATATATATATTTTCTGTATCGGTAAATAACTGCAGCGCTATCTGCCGAGCTGATTTGTGAGCTGAAAACGTTTCTAAATTCATATAAAATCCATTTCGTTTAGAACTAAAAACAGTTTGCCGATTTATTGCAACCAAATCTAAAATTTGCCTATAATACACATTTCCATACATTAAATTTAAATAAAGAATTACAATCGTAGGCTTCGTTGACACTTTTAAGGCTTTAAATAAATATAAGTCGGCATCGTCATTGATCATATTCCTCAGACACGTCTTTGGGTTTTGATTCGGCTAAAATATCTTCCTTCCATATGAACAAGTGTTAATTGCCAATATGGCGTTACAACTTTTTTAGGTCTGTGCCTCAGATTTATGTATCTGTTATATGATTATATGTTAATATAATATAGGCAAGTTGTTATCAGCCTCCTATGCCTAACACACGGCCGGTTTCCATTTTTATCCAAACCTTCGATCTCAGGAATGAGATTAGCATGCTTGAAGCTACTAGGCAAACACTGATCAAGGAGAATCAAAATTCTCAGCCAGAACTAATAATTTTGCCCTCAATTTCTATACTAAATTTCTAATTCGGAATCATAATGAAGACGAATGACAACGCTGAGTTTCAAACAAAAGATAATACATGGGCGCAATCGGCGAGCAATTCCAATTGATTCATTGCAGTTTGTTAGCAGCTGTGTATAAATGATCGCAGTCTGTATCCTTGTTTCATAAAAAATAAATCAATGGCGCTACAACCTTTTTAGGTCTAGGCCTCAGATTTCTGTATCTGTTTCATGATCGTTTGTAGATTGAATAGGCAAGTAGGTGATCAGCCTTCTGTGCCTGACACAGACCGTCGACTTTTTGGGTCTAAGGCAAGTCGGTTTCCTCACGATGTTTTCCTTCACCGTTCGAGCGAATGTTAAATTAGCTCGAACGGTGAAGGATGCGCACATAAAAAGAAAGTCCATTGGTGCACAGCCGGGGATCGAACCTACAACCTCAGAGATGAGAGGTGCAAGCTAAAGCCATTAGGCCAACACAGCTCTTGTTTCATACAAGTTTTAAAAAATGCCAAAATATTGTATGTATATATGTCCAGCAGACTCAAACAACACATTGCGGACATAAAACATAGACGACACACGAAATCAGCAGTCTGTGAACACACACTAGATATACCTAATTATTACATACGCTTTGACCAATCGAAAGTACTTCTGCCAGGCTGGGCACCATACAAACGCATACAACAAAATTCATTCAGATCGGTCCAGCCGTTTAAGAGGAGATCAGTTACACACACATTATATATATATATATATATATAAATAAAGATAATACACCACATAACAGTGATTTAAATAATGCAATTGTAAATGTAAATCTTCAATAAATAATGTAGACAAAATTATTTATTGAAGATTCAGGAGGATGTCTCTCGTGTTTATATAAATAAAATAAATATTTTGTAACTATTTAAAGCGTATAGTACTATGTACAGTATAATAATAAAAAGATAACACTGCAAACATAAAATACTAATACAATAATGTACAAATTAAAACTAAATTAAATGAAGATAAATTAATATTCAATTCCGGAATAAACAGTGCAAATCTCAAGGTAATCTGAATTCTTACATTGCATCATATTGATGATGTAAATTTACATTGCATGATCTTCCTCACGTAGACTGTGACGCATTATGAATATTGAGCATCGAGTTATATAATTGACGTAGTTTTGAAATGTCTTTGTTTAGAATAAATAAAATAAATCATATATCGTTTCTTCATTACGTTTGAGTTTTAAAATCAATACAATGAATTTTACATAGACCAGAGGGCCAACGGGCTCACCTGATGTTAGGTGACACCGCCGATGGACAATCAATATCAGAGTTTTAGAAATTGATAAGCTCTTTTCGTGACTTGATTCCACAGTTCCAGAAAGACGGACGGTGAAAAACTCAGCTGTGTGACTGTATACAATCATTAAATATCATATAATTTATAACATATCTATGCCATATAAATATAGCGTCTAACTAGAAAAAGGCTATATTCCTTATAACGCACAGCAATTTATGCATAAAAAAATTTGCTCTTTCAAGCGATGATGTAGTTTTAATAAGGCTAAAAATATCTAGTCCAATAAAACAGCGCAAAATCATGACCTAGGACAAGCTAAACACGCCGAAGCGAGGCCATGACGCTATAAATAGAAATGACGACCATATCTTACGACAAAACTAGCACTCAAGATTTATATAGAGGAAGGTGTACTGATCCAGTAATCAAAGGGTACGATCCCCGACCACACCTCTGACTGAACGGTCCTCCGCACATAGGTCAAGAAATTGTCTTTAAGCGTCGGTAGATGTCGCTACAGTATAGTGTTAAAACATATTTGACGTTATCGAAATAATAATTGTAAGAACAAAAATATGTACTTATCGTTTATGGAGATTACCAAAATAGTTCGACCTAGGGTCGTTAAAGCTATTCATAAAATCCAAGACTTCTGGTATTACTTATCCTGAGCTCTCAGTTAACGTATGTAACAAATACGATACGTACGTAATTCCTGTGTGTTTGTTATACAATAAAAGTATACTCTTCAAACAAAGGCCGGCTACTCACTAAAATGGGGTGCGATGGTGTTTTGGTCGTCCCGTAGGATCTATATTATTTCAAAAAGAATGTTATACAGTTTCTTTGTGCCCAATGCCTTCCCCTGTTCACATAATTCAGGTCATAATTACGCCTTATTTATGAACAGCATAAATGAGTTATATCTAATAGGAAACAGCTTATCTAGCGCACTGTACATAGTGATAATGTCTGAGTTTATTAGTACGTGTTATCACGATGCACTATTTTAGTTCACTCATTCAACCATGAACGCGGCCTGATAGTTCTCATTTACTCGCAAATAACGTACAACTTATGTGTACGTACTGAAAACAGAGATTTTCAGTTGTTCTAATAAATAAAAAATTCTCACGCATTTCGATGAAAAACGCTGTTTATTTAAAACCCCGCTGTGAAGTAACAACTCCGCTCATGGACACCAAACCTGCCAGAAGACTCGCGAGCGCGTTGTCTTTATTCGTAAGTCGATTTGGTTCGGAAATAAAACACCTCTTAACTGAACCGCTCTCAAACGAACAATGTTTAAAGATTTATACATGTAAGTGATGAGGGTAGCCCCGAAATTGTATTCTTTATGATTTGGCATTAAAAATACGTGTCAAACTTTTCAGCCTTCTACCTTTATTGTAATAATTGAATGGTAAAACAGGTTTTGTAAATAATCTGATAGCAATCAGCTAGTAAATATATATTATGATTGCCTCAAGCACTCATTCAGACATTTAATTTAATTTAAAAAAATGGAGAAACGGTTTGCATCTTAGTATTGTACTTCGACAGTATTCAAACCATACTTAATTGGTGGAAATGTGTTAAAATTTGCATTTTTCCATGAGCCGTCGACCATACACATAAACAACTCTATTGAAATTCCTAACCAATTATATAATTATAGAGGTACACGCATGCTTATCTACTCATAATCATAATTACACACCAGTATGATAACGGTATAGAGTATAAATAGTCCCTCGCGAACCACTGATAAAATCAATAGGTTTAACATTATCCCTATGCTTTAAATAAAAATAAGTACAACAGTTAAAATGTACGAGCGTCTTGCCCACGATATTAGTATATATATATAGCGGTCAATACATACAAAATGAACTATTAGATTTAACCGCAAAAAAATCTAACAATCTTATATGTTAGACACAAAGTGCGACTGTATGAACTTATTAGAGACGCCTTAGCCACCTGTCAAAATATAGGCTGTCATTAAATATACAGACGATGGATAAAAAATGAAAATATTTATTCCATAGAAACAGGTGCAGGATATTAATGATTGGCGTCATCACCAATGGCGATGGTGATTAATAGACTACGAAAACTATGTCTCCATGCTCCAATATAGGGATACGGATATATAAAAATACTATTTACTTTTTTTGTAGACAAACATAAACACTGATTTGCCTATTAGCTAATGATTAAGAACACCGCGGTGTGCATTTACGAAAACAAAGAAAACCAGATGTTACATTTTTAAAATATGTTTACGAATATATGTTAATTCCGAGCGATAAAAGTCGACCTCGATTCGAGAATAGGGACATTAACGAACAAATGGTATCGTTTTAAATTACAATGTCAATGTCAAGACTCTAGAACATCTGCTACTGCGATTGGGTTATGTCATTTTTATCTGTAAACTGTTTCGTCACGACTCGACTGCAATCATTTTTCGTTATCACACTAAACAAATTAATCATAACTTTTAATAATAATAATGAAGCCTGTTTATTTCCAATCATTACAAATGTACAGTTTAGATTTGTTAATTTTTTTTCATCCTAATTCTCCTCCTTCACTGGTAAAGCTTCTTCAGCCTTTTCCAAATATCTCTATGGATCCCTTCCTGCTAACGTAATATCTAATAGAAGCACCATTTACACGTGTCTTGCGCACCCTTAATATTATTGCTTGTGAGACAGATATTTTTATTTGCACACTGGCTGAATTCACAAGAATTGCATTATTTATAATTAGTTATAAAATGGTTTAGATTTTAAGTTGTTATGTTCATATTATGTTTTTAGTTTAGTTTTGTATTGTATTAGTATTAAGTTACGAAATAAATAAAGAAACCTTTTTCTCTTTCCACCTTTTCTCTTTCTTTACCTTGTGTTATCTTTTCCATATAGTTGGCGTTAAAGTCATTTTTCGTCAGTAAGTTACGTCAAATTATTCAAAGATTTAACTAAAATGTGCTTGCTATACTATTGCACTCACGGTTATCAATTTCTCTAGAGTATCATTTATTATCTATGTTTTATATAAAAACAAGCCGTAAACAGTTTTCCACCACAATTCGATCTACGCCTGCACAGAACTTTCGACCACAAAAAGAATTTCATCCCAGCAAAGTTTTAGATCAAATGTATCAAAGACATCAAACAACAGTTGCGTACCTGGGCCACGTGTTGCGCCACGATTGCTACCATCTCCTTCAATTAATTATTATAGGTAAAATCCGAGGTAAACAGCGTTTTGGTGGAAGTATGAAATCATGACCTCGTAACGTTAGGGGACGGGGCAGAGGACAAGACACGCTTCATGAGACTGACGCCTAACCAGTAATAGAGAGAAAAGAAGAAGAAAGATTAAGAATCTATCATGGGTTTTGAGTTCGCAACGGCACTAAATTACCCAATTATTATGTTAATACTGTCACATCTTTATAGTTCGACAGTAATCATCTTGATACTGAATATGAAAAAGTTATGGAATTATTTAAATAAATAAAATGACGCGTAACACTTAAGAATTATATTACGTATAGTCCGCATAAGCGCCTCCTTGATTTACAAGGACCCTATTTATTATTATTAATATTGTTTTTATTTTATAAAGTCAAACACTTTGATTTTGGTATAGAATATTTTATATAAATGCATCTGTATAAACGAATCATACTAAAATATCAAGGCGTCTGGCCCGTGACGTCGTAGATTTTGGTTTCAAACATGCCGGTTCCCACACATAGTTCCACACATCCGTAACAACTGGGCTAACATTTGACTTTTGATTGCAGCAAGCCTCGTCAGGCGTTTTAAAACAAAGACTAGCAGTTCGAATGCCGCGCCCACAATAATTATCTTGTATTTTTACGAGTCACGACTATGTTCCGTATGACCTTAAGATATTTTTTAATCTTTTGTTTATTGTAAAGGTAGACTGGTTGCCACGACCCAGCTAGATTGCAGAAAATAAAAAGCACAATCTTTTACATAGTAATTAGTTTTTTGTGCATTCTTACAGTACTTGTAATACATTTTAAAAACATATTATGTTTAAAGGTTAAATTGAAATGAATTATAATTTCGTTTAAACAAACAAACTCAATTAATACCTACTTTTGTGTTTATGCAAGAATTTGAAGAATATTCATTAGAAATACATGAGAAAACTACTTACTGGAGGCTACCATCTAAACAAATCTATTAAAAAATAACTTAATTTTATTATGCCTTTTAAAGTCTTAGAAGACCAGGAAGAAAAATGAACTTAATATAAAATAATTAATCAATAATTATTATTAATCTGTTTTAATCTTATTTTTATAAATTTTTACTATGTAGGTAAAGAAAAATGTCCATTACACAAGCTGTAATAATAATAAACGCTTTATTTACAACACAAAACAGGAAAATAAAATAGTAAAAATATGTACAAGGCCGGTCGTATTGTTAAGAGCATTTTTTCCAGACAACCCGCACTTAATCTACGTTTCCTCTAAAAGGATACATTTAAAACAAAATAAATATAACAAAAGGATTACTGGTACAATCTTCAAACCAACTCGATAACATTTTTACATAGAAATATGCACATGAAAGCGGTGACCCGTGGAAATTAAATCAATACAGCTGAAATATCACAAACAGGATTGAAAAGTCAAGTATAAAAATAGGAAAAATATAATATTTGTCGTTCGTTTTCACTTCACAAATTAAACTTTTCGTTCGTTTGCCGAGCGTATGTCCGAAGCTTCAACTTTCCATCAAATTAGATTAACTTTGTGGATTTAGAAGTTATCTAAAAGGTACCATTTGAGTGAATATGGAAACTGGGTACATAGAAAATAGTTTGTATAATATGTATGAAAAGGATTTTAGTAAATTTACTTAAGAAAAATTATATTGCAGTATTTATTTATTCACACTTCGTTACGTTTATACAAAAACAAATAACATAATAAATAAAAACAAATGTCACGGATTCATGAATTGCGATGCAATACAATAGAATACGAAATGCAAGAATTACAAAAGTATTTTTCGTTTCTTATACTTTGTTGAGATACACATTAGTCTCTTGAAGATAATATATACGTACACACCACTAAACGGCCACATGACTAAACGGCAAAAATTGATTATAATCAAAGTGGGTATACATAGTTATATGAATATAAAATCGTATGACATATACCATTATATTGCCTTTAACGTCATGGATAACATGGATAAAAGATTAAACAGAGATCACGCGAAGTAGGTTAAAAATAAATCTCCAGCAGTGCTTCATCTCATCGTAATTAGATAACTTGCAGTTACCATGCAATCGGACGTAAAGCCTCGTTCACTAGTAATAAATTGAAACGTCAAAGATCTTTTAAGTCGCGTTCTTCATTACTAAAGGCCGTGATAGTGTTGCATATCTACCTCCACTCCACAAGGCCAGTAAAGACTTTAACTTAGTCGGTTCAGAAAGTAGAGGATCGAGGTGTCGAGCCTTTCACTCTACGACTTACCACAAGCATCTCCTTAGCATAAAACCTAGGTCAACCTAAGAAAGCGTCGCTTGCACTTGACGCAGAATTAACAAATTAGCTCTTTTTGTTGCCCAGAGAATCCCGAGCATCCACCTTCAACGCCACATTTCTAGAAGATCTATTCCTTTCGGACGCTCGAACAGTCCAAGTTTCAGCCTCTAATTGTTTTTATAATGGGTTCTTTTCATATTCGCAATAGTCTCGCTATGGTTAGAGATTCATACTTATGACTAGGCAATGCTAATGACACGTGGTGGCCTCAGTGTGTGACTCTTATTGCTGAGGTCGCAGGTACGATCCCCGGATATGCACCAATGAACTTTATTTCTATGTGCGTATTTAAAATTCGCTCAAACGGTGAAGGAAAACGCAAAAAGATAAATCACCTATTTGTCTATTAGAAAAACATGATGATCACGACACAGATACCACATCTAGGCCCATAAATGCATAGCACATAGATCTCATACGACATCTATATCGTCATTATCATATATCATTCCTATTTGGCATAATTTAGTACCGATATCAAGTTTGAGTGTTAAATGAGTAGTAGTAGAATGTAGTAAAGTATTTTATTATCGCGTACAGACAAAAGTCTTTTATAATAATTTAGAAGTCATATATCAGATTAACACTGCGGTTCGCAACGTGAATCATGAACACCGCCTTACTAGCGCGTGCAACTATGACGTCACCCGTCGACCTTGCCACTAGCCCTGTTTTTTGCAGCACCAGATGCTTACAAATTTACAGCAATTTGCACCCTATCTACATACATTAAGTCCCACATTGCTGTAACTGTACGTCGTGATTTGTAGGTTTTCAATGTCATACGAGCAAAAACCCGATTTAAATTATACTTTCCATGGTATTGATCTTAGCTGGCACATGGTTTCTCGTTACGTAATCTGTCGATAAGATGACACGTGTACGAATTTTAATGGTATTGATAAAAAGTATGTATAAATCAACTAATTAGCAATTTTAAGAGGAACTGTTTTGCATTATTATTGAATAGTTTTTACTATTGACATCGCTGTTCTATGCAACTAATGTATGTAAACTAATAACGGATCTTACAATAATTAATAAAATCGGTACTTTAAATTAATAAAATCAAGAGATATATTGACTACATCGACGGAGACAAAATGGCGGATTAAGTTGTAGCCACAATTAGAAGAATCCTTATCGTTATAAAATCTTTTAATAATCCTATATCTGTCTCTGTTTTGTGGTTATTTTTTTCTTTATACACATGTAGGTGATCAGCCTTCTGTGCCTGACACACGCCATCGATTCTAAGGCATACTAGTTTCCTCGCGATGTTTTCGTTCACCGTACGAACGAGTGTTAAGTTTTTTCCATCGGTGCACTGCTGTGATTTGAACGCACGATCACAGGGTCAAGAGCCGTGCGCTCAAGCCACTAGGTCACACACCCCTCCTTAGAGTAATCCAGAACATTTATTGAATAAATGTTTTATTTGACGATTTTATTTAAAACTTGATAAAAATTGCAATTGGAGTCAATCCTCAGATTACGTAACATCAATACGTTATCTGTGACACATGAAAGTTATCAGTAAATCAGTGATACTGTATCACTTTCACCGCTTGGCCGATAACACGATTCTCCAACCAAGGAAAATGTGGACAAAAGGGCAATTTTTGTAAAGATTAAAAAAAACAAAAATATATTTTCATTTATTAACACTACGTTACATTAAAATATAATTTGTTTTAAACATAATTAAAGCAAAGGGAGGGCAACTGGCTGCCTTATCGCTTCCGAGCGATCTCTTCCAGGCAACCACTGTGAGTAAAGAAAAACAAATGTATTAAATTACATAAGATAGGCAAGAAGTGCAAAAATACATATTACATATACTGATACTGGATGACAGGAAAAACAAAAAGTTAAAAGTGCACACGAATCACGATAATTTAATTCATTTTTATTGTTTATTATAATAAAAGTATGTAACTCTTTTGTGTTAGACTAGCGACTTCAGCATGGGACTCTCAGCACTGAGGTCGTAGGTTCGATTCACAGCCGGTCACCAATAGACTTTCTCCGTAAGGAAAATCCGTAGACATTAACGTAAAAGTGATTGAATGTGTTCTGTGGTGGCTCTTCGGGCACCATATTTCGTTTATCACCTTAGTTGTAGGGACCATTTAAGAATAACGACGTTAAAAGTCCGTTGAGTTTAAAGCATAATTAAGTACAAAATTCATGAGGCTATAGCGACTTTGGATGTAACGCCGCGTTCGGGTTTAGCGACTGTTTTTATTGAAGAAATTTGTTACAATTATTTGTAACAAATTCCTTGAAATCCCATGCAGAGAGTGCGACCAAAGTCAGCCGCCATAGATACAAAGATTTATTTCTTTCATGTCAGCAACTGTGGCGACCTTTACCTTTTATATATCAGCTAAGTAAGCGTTGTTTATGGGTCAGTCTCAAAGTGATATTCTGAGTTATATTTTAAATGTATCAGGAAATAAATATATGTGCAAATATTCAAATATTAAATTAATATAACTATACACATGTGTCTTAATCTCTATGTTTGCCTGTCACGACTTCCGGATATAATGACGAATTTTAAATTGTGGGATTGGTCCCGTCATAGTCGCGCAATAATTAAAAAAAAAAGTTATAATATAATATTGGATAAATAATTATTTTAATTGTGGATCAATTTCGTTACTAACGTGATAATGTGAACACTAAAACGACTGTTTTCGGATACCAATAATTTTTTATGCTTTGTAATTTTATGCAAAAGGTTTTTGGCCGGAAGCCATAGCTTTAAATGCAGTATTCTGTATTACAAACATTATCGTTAGTCTGTTCGCCTTTAGGGTTCTTTGGGAGGTTTGCATAAACCACATTTGTAATCCGTCAGAAATCCATCCGTCACAAATGGCTTATAAAGCTTCTAACTCCCCCCCCCCCAAATCCTCAAAGAATCTTTAACCTTATTAATGTCTTTATTATTGACACTGACTAACATGATATTGTATTTTGTTAGAAGACCCTACACTTTACGAACGTTGTGCTCCCTTTTGTGTCTTAAACAGGTCCTCAAACTGGAATCCCTAAAGAAATAGGAAACGTAGTGGAGCCAAAGAATGCTGGCGATGTTTTAGTTGAAGGACATGAAGTCAAGTATAAGTTTCTCTTCTATAAACCAACATACTGATATAAAAATGAAAAAAAAAATCAAATATATATACGTGCAAAGTAACAATTATATTTCTTTAAGAATATTAATTATCTGTTGAGAGTTTGTTAGTCTATGGAATAAGGCGCCAGTTGAATTTTCACAACATTTTCGGGTTTTAATTAGGAATTACATATATATAAATAATTGCTTTGTAAAACTTTTATGGAATAACAAACTATAAATGTTGTTTCTATAATTATTTCAGGTAATTGATTAAATATTCATCGACATTCGACAAAAATTAAAAATGAAACTGTTATTTATTAAGAATACGGAACTCTGGTGAGCGTTTCGTCGTTTCCCACTTCACTGTCTTTTAGTGAAATGAGCAGGCGATTTTATATCGCGTTTTAATAAAAACACGCAAAGCCGCGTGATAAACTTGATGGCTGTTCAACGACTTTTGTATTAAAACCATTCCAGACGTTTAATAATTGAAATAAAAATTTCTCTTTAATTATTCTGAAAGTAAACTTTTAAATCTGTTCTATTTTTGATTGATAAGCTTTCAAACCCTTCTTAGTCATACATTTTCTTTCAAATATTCAATACTCACGTACTTAAAAAAAAAACAACTTCAATTTCTACCTGGGTTAGATTTCTGTATTAAGAAAACACTTTTCAAACCGATTGAAGCGTTGTCACCGTGACCACGCACGCTGTAAAGCACGCGAAACGTCGGAAAAATTTAACATAATAATAATACATAGCTTCAGTCCGTTTAAAAAGTGTTTTCTTAATGTGTAAAAGCTATGTTAACAAAATACAATACTAGATTTCTATACCAAATTTATTTTCAAAATATTCACGTAACATCAGCCTTGCCTGACATATGTCGATTTAAGGCAATTTTTTAGGAGTCAGTAACCTAGCCCGCAGTCCATGAACACCTTTTTTAGTGGGTGTTGATTAAGCACAGACATAGCCGTGATTAGAACGCACCAAACGTTTTAAATAAATTAAATAATATGATGAAGCCACCAGATCAACTGCTAAATCAAAGACTTCGTACTTTTCTGATTTGTCAAAAATGTTACTCATATAACAAAATTGAACTTCACCAAAATGCAAGAAAGTATTAATAGCGATAACGGCTCATACGTGTCCGTCCACGTGAGTGCAATCTTATGCAATGTGCAAGGTTATAAGATTGCACTCATTTTGTACGTTTCACACTTGTTACCAGATATAATTTCATTATTTTGGGTATTGTGGCATGGATGAGGATTTAGTGATCAAAATTCATAAGCTTCAGTATTTTCAACAACAAAGACAATATGTTAATATCACCGGATTCAGTCAAATTAAAAATTATTAGAAGAAAATAAATGTATAATGGGTTTGCCAAAACGGCGCGTTGCCTCATATGATAGTTTGTCTACGATAGATACTTCACTAAAGAATACATTTAATAGTATACCTTACGTTACGAGAATAGAGTTAATTTATTGTGATTTATAAACAAACCCTAGCGTGAAGGAAAATCACGATTTCATCACTGTTTCACTCTTTTACAAAGCGTGTTATGATTTAGGAACTTGGAACAAATAAATCTAATAGTTTAAAATAAAGGTAACAACAATGTTATCATTTTAAATACTAAACATGGACAAAAAACCGGCACAAAACTATGCAAAAATACAGATTCAAAATAAAATGCCAGTTTGACATTTCAATATTCTAAACATTCTATTACAGATGAAATATCGTAAGGAAGTAATCGAAGTTAATGGAAAGTGATCTGTGAAATTTTATAAAATAAAATTGAAACCTTTTAGTTATAACAAACTCAAACCAAAAATGGAAAAAAAAAAGAAAAAGAAGGAAAACAAAAATCACGAAAATTTAGACCACAACCCTCCATCAATGAAAGACAATAATATTAAAAATGACAGCAAAATCCATGACGAGATATACAAGTGGCAGGAGTGATGGGGAACACACTGCCTCAAGAAAGACATGACTGGAAAAGGTTGGAGGCCTGTTCCGACTGGTCCGAAACATCTGCAGAAATCAAGCAAGATCCTAATATTAGAATAGTTCTTTTCAACCTTCTAATACCTATTTTGATATAATGGACTATGTTTATGTGTGCCTGAGTCGACCCGAGTAAATAGCTATATTATTATTATATGTTAACAACTATCTCAAGTGTTCATTTTAATATCGTTTGGTAAATCTTAAGTATATTGTATTGTTTACATAAAATTAAAAAAAAACAATGGCGCTACAACCTATTTAGGTCTGGGCCTCAGATCTCTGTATCTGTTTCATGATAATTTGTTAATCTAATAGGCAAGTAGGTGATCAGCCTTCTGTGCCTGACGCACGCCGTCGACTTTTTGGGTCTACGGCAAGCAGGTTTCCTCACGATGATTTCCTTCACCGTTCGAGCTAATGTTAAATGCGCACATATAAAGAAAATCCATTGGTGCACAGTCGGGGATCGAACTTACGACCTCAGGGATGGAAGTTTGCACGTTGAAGCCACTAGGCCAACACTTACATAACATTAACCTTTATATAAAAACAAGCCCTTTACAACTAACTCACTATTAATTTATCTCTCATCACCCTGTCTGTGTAGAAGCACGCAGTCTTCGATCACCTTTTGAATGAATGGAATTTAAGATCCTACTTTAAGGCAACAGTACTTAACACTGAACTACAGGAAAAAATCCTATTAATATTACTGCCACGCATCTCCCATTTTCACAGGAAACAATAAATAGCCCAGGGATAATCGCTGGGCGTGGTTTTACTTCGGAGTCCATTAGCTTTCCTTACTAATTTTCATTTTACGATTAGTACCAAAAGCTTTGTTTGTGTTTGGGACTTCCGCAATTCAACTAATATTATAAATGCTATTTCATTTCCTTCCAACGTACTAAAATCCCTCAAATAGTTAAAGACTTATTTGTCACGACATCATTGTTATGAAAATGAATAACTTTGAACTACAATTTATTTATTAACTAAATGGCTTGCGAGTAATTTTATTGATTTTAACGTTCAATAGCATTATGACATGTTACAAAGTTTAAAGTCCAATATTATCATAAGAGCCGTCCATATTCTAATTCGTATCTCAAGTGTGAAGAGCGCTATCAAATATGTCAAACTACATACAGAATTGTTTCCTTCAATAGTTAATAGTTGATTAATAACTGTAAATTTAAAGAACCGAGCCAAGAAGAGCCGTGTTGGGCTTCAGCGTGCGACTCATATAGCATTTAACGTTCGCTCGAACATCGTGAGGACACTGGCTTGCCTTAAACCCAAAAAGTCTACAGCGTGCAGCAAGCACAGAAGGCTGATCTACTTTCCTATTAGATTCACAAATGATTATGAAACAGATACAGAAATCTGAGGCCCAGACCTAAGAATCGTGTAGCGCGATTAAATTATTTTTGATTTTATGTATTAAGAACAGTGTCTTAAGAAAACAGTTAAAATCCAATTCACCTGTAATTGAAATCGTATTTTAGTCTGGTCTGAATAAATCAATACGTTTGTATAATTGAAAAACGCTTTAAAAGCATTCTGATTTTCGCAAAACATTTATAATAACTAAGCCACTCAAGAATCACTTCGGCGTGAGCCCACGCATGACACATCCCCCCACCCCCCACCGCCCCTAGCCGCTCAGTCAATTATTTCTGTCTACTCAAGTGAAATAATACGATATTTTCAATTTTTCCTCCATTAGGGCTTTGTCAAACCGAATATGGATAGAAAAGCTACGAGTCGGAGCTTTTAGGCTTTATTAATCCAAAATCAACTGAATATTCAATGAAATCTAACTCAATTACCACAATTTATATGTATCGGGCGTAATGGTTATTGCATTTTGTGCATATATTTGATTTTAATTTCACAATCGTTGTAACTACATATAAGTAACTTAGGGATGTCTGAAAGAAACTGCTGAAAGACCACGCCTTTTGTACTAATATTAAAATAGGGTATATTATTATAATTGATATTTACGTTTCTTCAACGGCTCAGTGCTGGTCGCATCTACCTCCAAAAATAGACATAAAATAACAACGACTATATCGAAATAAAAATGCTGCGTTGTTAGGTTTATCTATTCAAGAATTGTCTATTCTAATACGTAACCAGCTAACCCAATTAAAGGCGGGTAACGCACCTGCGAGCCTTTGTAAGTGTACATGGGCAGCGGTATCACTTTAAGGCTAAGGCCGTTTGCCCTCTGTTATATAAAAAATATGAATATTTTTTGTATTAATATAAAAATTCCAATTAAATATAGAAAATAATTTTACAGACAAATTACTGTAAGCCAATGGCTTAGATACCATAATTTATCATAAATTAATTAGACCCCAATATCAGAATTACATTTTGATTGGAAGTTTGTTGATACAGGTGTCTTTATTTAAGATAAACATAACCCTTTTTCGTTAAGTAATAATGGATAATAATTATATAAATACGCTATACAATAATTTTGTGATACTGTGATACAATTCTCAATAGCTGACAATATCGATATTGACTTTTGGTCCCACGTAATTCCGAGTACGATAATGAGTACTCAAAAGAATTGTCAGGATATTTCGTGGTTCATAAAGGATTATGGCACATTATTATAATTGTTGTTTTATTTACGTCCTTGACTTACTGGTACTAAATTAAACTGGTAATAAATATAAATTTAGAATCAATTTAACATATTTTCTGTTGACGTTCATAAGTGTACTTCATTACCAATATGTAATCATTTCAAGTAAGAGTTTATATGAATCGATCGACACGATATTAAAAGATATTGGAAAATAATTCTCTTTAATGTAACAGGAGGCTAACGGGCGGGAGGGAGACTTACCTGATGTTAGGTGACATGGCCACTTACATGCCTGAAGGCTCGCAAGTGCGCTACCGGCTTTTTAAGAATTGGTACGATCTTTTCATGAAGGACCCCACATCTCTATGCAACATGATCAAGTCGCTCGGAAAGTGACTGGTCAAGCGGAAGGAGCTGGTATTGGTGATCTCCCGCTCAGAAGTTCAGAAGAACAAGCATTGTCCAAATTTGCGCTTTATGCCCAAGCGATTTCCCGGAGTAAGGTCTGTTTAGCTGACTCGTTTTGATAAACACAATACATTAGATGGACCTTTGATCGATTTCTGAATTTATTGGGCAAGGTCCGTTTGATTGGGTTTACCACAATCGCACTGATAAATTACGGCAATTTTACGAAATCCTACATTCTTTATTAAAACCATTCGTGAAAACCCCTATTTGACTTAAAATATACAATTTTTAAATAAATAACGCGAGCGTGGGCCATTACGAAAACAATTTCCCTGTAAAATACCTGTCAAACACTCTACAATTAAGCACAATATTTAATTATACGACGTAATATTTGTATATTACAATTATCAGTGAAATATTAAATTCAGTAAATTATGTTTTAAACGTAAACGAATATTTAAAATACTTTAAAAGAAATGTTCAGATATTTATAAATAGGCTTGCAAAACTTCTGATAATGTGAATGTCCATGGGCGGCGGTATGGCTTAACATCAGGTGAGCTTCCTGCCCATTTGTTATATAAAACAATCTTCTTAAATATCTTTTAATATCTAGTCTATAGTTTATACCTAGGTAACACTAAAAATGTTTAGAAAATGAAAAACTACTTAATGTAGAAAGTTGCCAATACTTTTATTGTTTTTCGAAGTAATCTCCGTTGCTCTCTACACATCGTCGCACACGATGGAACCACTGAGAAAAGCAGTGGGACCATGCTGCATTAGGGGTCTACGGCATTTTCGTATGACATAT
Organism: Pieris brassicae; assembly: GCF_905147105.1. Taxonomy (NCBI): domain Eukaryota; kingdom Metazoa; phylum Arthropoda; class Insecta; order Lepidoptera; family Pieridae; genus Pieris; species Pieris brassicae. The sequence goes on along the minus strand of NC_059666.1, from coordinate 20,257,033 downwards.
TATCTCGACACCTGTCATAGTCAAATATTCACCAGTCCATGAGAAAGTGTTTCTGACCAGAAACACTCGGTTAAAGTATGGGGAATCCATCTGGTACAAAGCTTCCTGACGCCTAAATGTTCGTGTAATATTTTTTTAACTTGACTCATACCAATGCCTAGGCTTGCCCGTATTTGCTGATAGGTCACTCTCTTATCTTCCTCTATCATGCATCGCACAGCACTGATGTTATCTTCAGTAGTCGCTGTTAAAGGGCGTCCCTCACGCGGATCATCATTGAGATTGCTACGTCCACGCTTAAACTCGTTAAACCAATTTTAAATAGTGGCACGAGATGGGGATTTATTAAGAAATGAAAATCGCAGCCTATCATATCTTTATTGTAGAGTAAGCCCACAACAAAAGTCATAATAAATCATTGAGTGAAAATTTTCTCGCGTTAGGTTCATTTTCACGTGTAACAAGAGTTTTAGATTTGCCACCAATTCACAAAAACAAATAACAAATGAATGCAATATACTACATTAGGTTACTAAATAGTTCTAAAATTGAAATTCAAAAAAAGTTTTCATTAGCAATGTTTCTAACTGGCCAGTTCTTAACATTTTGAGTGTTACCCACGTATAAAACAATTATTATACAGTGTCATAATCCTTTACGAACCACGTAATATCTTGACAATTATTTTGAGTAGGATACACGTTACTCATTATCGGTCGCGGCGGCGGCTAGCGGTACGTATAACATCAGACCTCCAATTCTATAAAAATTCTGATGCAATAGTATTTAATCGTCAGTTTTTAACTGTCTATAATAAAATCTCGAATTATTCGCAAACTCTCCTTCAATACGGACTTTGTACCAATGAGGATTATTTGTGAGAAAAAAAATCAACAATTAATAAATCTATAAAAAAAAAATTACGTATCAATATCTATGACCATAATGCATCCATTAAATATGTAAGGTATAATTATACGATAAGCTCGTGTCGCGTTTAGTGAAATGTATTTGAATACACGCGATTGTGAAAACGCTCTGCCTCGGATTGTAGAGGAAATTGTTTGTATAATGTGCTATTTCCGTTCTTTATACTAAACACGTAAAAAGAGGATTAAAAAAAATCTGTGGCGCTACAACCTTCTTAGGCCTGATCTTTTTACCTCAGATTTCTGTATCTGTTTCATGATTTTTTGAATTGTTTAAACAAACTTCAATTAGGATGAAAGGACACGTTCATTGGTGCACTGCCAGGGATCGATCCTACGACTTCAGGTATGAGAGTCGCACACTGAAGCCACTAGCCCAACACGGCTCAACAAAAAAAGAGAATTACGTAATATTATTATTTAAATTTTTATACATTTACAATCAATTACTAATGTTACATTTATTCCTTATAAGATAAAAAATTACACTGGCTAGTTTCCAGTCAAGACAGTCTAAGAATATAATAATTCTAATAGCCAAATAGATGTTCTCTTGGTGTTTCAAGGCATGTTTTCTTACAATTTCATTTGCCGAACGAGCGACTGTTATAATGCGCACATAGACAAAACTCCATTCTCCACAACCGGGTATGGAACAAACGACCTCAGGGATGACTGGTAAGTTTAAACCAACACTGCTTAGACCTAAACAAAGTGGAAAACATGACAATAATTCGCTTCCAATAGTTCACGATTAGCGAAGGAATTTACATCTAGGTACTAAATATTCAAAACGCTACCAAACAATGTGTAAGGTATCCCTTAAAAATTAAACAAATGACTTGCATTTCCGTTTTTCAAAGCACTTGTAGGCGAGTTAAAGGAGCATGTTTACCGGCTAGTTTATTCGTGGCCGCGCGTCTCGAATTACATTCTACTGTTAGGGTTGGGACGTAATTTAGAAGCGAGCGATAACGATCGCGTTTATCCGAAATTCGAAAGGACTAATTAATTATTTATCAACTAGAATGTGTTTCTAATTCTTCGTATTTTGCCCCTCCAATACCGGAGGTGGGGCGTCAGTCTCGTGAAGCGTGTCTTGTCCTAAGCCAGATACAGAAACGTCCGCTGCCATCCGTTGCGAAGCCATTATTTTCCAACACGCACATTATCCTGGGTTTTACCCATTATAATTAATTGGAGAAGGTGGTAGCAGTCATGGCGCAACACGTAGCCCAGGTTCAATTCAGTAACAACTATTCAACTTTCGTCAACGAAATGATCTTTTGAGTTAATCTAAATATTATCAGTCAATTAAATATTTTAACCGTATATTTATATTTATTTAATTTACTATAAAAATTTAATAAGAAACAAATCCTACACAAAAAACATTCAAAAAAAGCTCTCTACCGATTTGCGAAAGCTCAATCAAATAACCCCTAACCCTCATATCACCAAAGTACCCCAAAGTTATAAAAATTAATAAACGACATCATAAAATCGCAATCTTACACCTAATCTCAGGCGTCAGTTTGGATATGCAGCCTAATGAGACACATCGTTAGCCGCGATAACGCTACTAGAACCGCCTCTCCGCTCCGCGCGTAATGTGCCCACACATTTAGAATAAGGACTTGTATAAATATTTGCGCCACAATGCTTAAACGACCGAACCATTTGTTCGTGATTACAGCCAGTAGCTGTTTACACTCAATATTGCAATTTTTCAAATGCTTCTAAACTGTCACCTAAGATTTATGGATTGTAAACAATTGTTATTTGGTTTTCAGTCGCAAACTGTGTTTTCCTACTTAAACACATTATACGGTGCATTAGTTCGGGACGTATGATGATGTATAGTATTCGGTTGAAAAGATAAAATCTTTTGTTTTATAATTATTGTAAGTAAAACACGCTGTTAACGACTAATCATTTGATATTCAACTTTAGATAACCTAATTACCGACTGACGTCCGTATGAACTATTTTGATTTATTTCCAAAAATTATTTTACTCGTGAGTATTGGTACTTAACAAATTCTGTCAACAAGTGAATAAATAACTGACCTCATATGGCTAAAGCTTCTAAATGACTAAGCAGATTTGGTTGTGTTAGGTATACTACATTCCAAACGAACAGGATACAAAGAATTTTGTTGATATATTATACTATATTTTTAAAACTTTCGTTTAAAAATTCCTATATATTTTTACTTAATTATTAATAAACTGAAAAAAGCCTTAAAAAAGCGGCCTTAATAATAGTACATAATAATTAATGAACAACGTGTTTTCTGATAACGTTCCATAGTAGGACTAAAATCAAAACTTATATACAGGTGAATTTTGACACATTAATTTTTATACCCCATCGCTTATTTCATAGTCTGTGACTGTATGTACCTTACTAAGTATAAATTTACAATCACACACAAATAAAGCGCTTAAATACAGCGCTATAACATACAATATAGCGTAGCTAAAGCTCACTCGCAGGTGAAGTTAGCAATAGCAACAAGACATCTATTATAGACTCGTTATTGCGAATATCGCTTCCAACATCCACAGAATATTGTTAATTTGCTCCCGCTACAATTGTTCCGTTCTATCTTTGTTTATTCCTTTTCTCCTATAAATATAGATGAGTTCCATCTTTATTGCGATTGCGGCGTAGAAAATAATGCTAGTTTCAAAAGAGATGGGAAAAAAAGCTTTATTAAGGTACTAATAATGGGTTTTTAAATTTAGTGGACGTTGTTACAGTGAAATTATATTCACTATTTGAGTTCGGTAGAAGATAATTATAAGGAGCTTTGATATTACCCTAGGTTAGGACGTACCCTCGTTTTATAAAAGCTGTTCCTACGTTTAAGGAAAAATAAAATTGATTCAAAAAACTTTAGAGAGCAGTCCTGGCCTAGTGGCTTCAGCTTGCGATTCACATTTCTGAGGTCGAAGGTTCGATTCCTGGCTGTGTACTAATGGTCTTTTTTTATATCCGCATTTAACATTCGCTCCAACGAAGAAACATCGTAACGAAACCGTAGACCCAAAAAGTCGACGGCGTGTGGCTGATCTAGGTGATCAAGCTCATTACTTTGACGAATGATCATGAAACAGATTTCCTGAGGGCCAGACTTAATACGGTTGTAGCGCCACTGTTTTATTTTGATACCTCTTCGATGAAATTGAAAAAAAGTTATATGATCACCTAGCTGAATTTCTTAAACCCGACGTAACCACTGAACTATACACAATAGTAATCCGGATTAATGCTTTAGTAACAGCATTACGCTGAGATAATGATTGTCGACCGCAGCCTTGACAGCACCGTATGGGACCGACCACAGGCAATATGTCACAAGTTGTTTACTAATTTAGGATAACAATACTCAAATTTATTGTCTATGCCCAACCAAATTCAAAAATCGAACGTTTGAAACAAAATGTTACGATTTAGTTTATGGCTATGTCTAAAAGTGAGTGCTTCCTATGGGGTCTCCAATTTGTAATTTTTAATTAAATCGGTATTAATGTCCTCTTCATATACATCATTCATTGTCAAGGAAACGACCCACCAAAAAATAATTATGATTTCGCCACGAATCAAACAAGGACTAGGGTTGCAAATCTTTTCAACGAATACAAACTCGAGTTAATATTATTTACATAACTTTGTTCAGCAGTCGTGGCAGCAAGAGCCTCAAACAAGATATGTAAAGTTAATTCACATTTAAATGCCTTAAAATATGCTTGAGTGTTCACACATGTGTTCTAGGTTAATATAAAATGGCTGAATAATCCAAAATTCTAAGCCTACCTATTATTTGTATGCGAAAATTATCAGCAAGTTAACATCTATGACGAACAACCATAATCGCTAGTACCGTTATCGCTATGCGCGGGAGTGGCGAACCGAAACGTCAAAGTCAAGGACACCTCGAAATAGGTGGGCTAAATACGTTTTAGTAGCTATTATTGTACTGACTTTGACATTGTACGTTGAAACTGGTGAGTTATGTAACGTTTTTTGACTATAAGTCAGTGGCGCTTCAAACTTTTTAGGTTTGGCCCTCAGATTTCTGTTTCATGATTATTTGTCAATCTAATAGGCAAGTAGATGATCAACCTTCTGAGACTGACACACTTGACTTTTTGGGTATACGGCAAGCCTGGGTATACGGTAGGAAAACTTCGTGAGGAGTTTTCCTTCGAGCGAATGTTAAATGCGCATAAAGAAAGTCCATTGGTGCACAGCGATCGAACCTACCAGGGATAAAAGTCACACACTAAAGCCACTAAGCTAACACTGCTTTAATCCTTATTCATACGAACTGTAAAAAGAACCTTCTTCAATTCTTATATCCACGTGATTAATATACGGGAGTCATACTCAACATTAAGCACCGGCCGATGCAAAGTCCGAGCCAAACGATTTTATTTATCTAATTGACTTTTGATAGTTAATTAATTCTTTAGGCGATAGTTAAAGAATTAATTATTTGTCAGTGAAGTTTATGTTTAACGGATAATGGCGTCAATAGGGTTAGACGATTCATTGATGATAAATCGCGGACATCAAGCCCTTAATCTTCATAAAAAAAGTCCGAAACCGATTTACGTGACGATAAGCTATTAACTAATCTATCAAACGGGCTTGTTCTAAAAACTTCCTATGAACCGTAAAGAACACTAAAGCATGTGGAGTCTTTTTTTGTTCACACATAGCTAATAAAATCCAATTTTTATATTTATTAACACTTTGTTGCACAGCTACACTACAATAAAAATAATTAAATAAAACGAAGCTTACGGCCTTATCGCCTTCAAGCGATCTTACAGGCAACACCTGCGAGAAAAAATTGTCAAGAAGTTCATAACTACATAAGACAGAGACAAAACTAATGGATTAAAGTAAAATTAAAAATATGTAAACAGTGAAAGGGACTTAGCTGTGTGGTTTTGGCTTTTTATAAAACAGGGGAGGCAAGCGAGCTTACCGGACGCCCAAAAAGGGCAGTCATCCCAGCCCATGGACACCCGTTTTTCGTGGGTGCGTTGCCGGTCTTTGAAGGTGTAGTATACTCTTACATTGACCAATTATAGTTTGAATCTTTCAGGGAAGACCTCCACCGGGAGTCGATACAGTTCGCTAGTTCGCCGAAGAAAGTTTCTAATGAAGTGGACCGTGGAATACTTCCAGTCATCAATGATAATTAAATTTTAAATGGATACGGCACGTACGGTGTTGAAACGAGGCAGGACTTTGTAGAATACGCAAAAGACGCAATGTCTATGAGTAGAGAAAGAGAAAGAAAATAAGCTTAATATAAATAAGTATCATATCAAACGCAATTCAAAACTCTCAACCACACGATCATAACAATGGGCCCCGAGTCCGAACGATAAACTTAGCGTTATTCCAGTATCCGAAGCTTGCGGTTTTTTAATGCCCCTACAAAGTACCTGCCCGCAATTCGGGAGCTTTATGACCGAGCTTTAACTGGGAGATTTGTTGCCTACTTCACCTTAATAGATGGATTTTTTTATAGCGTGCAATATCACGATTTTTAAGCATTAAAACTAATATATGTATAGTTTTAAAAATAACCTATTGTTTAATTAGACAAATATTCGTTATAATGATCTATCTATGAATTTCTATAATATATTTCGCCATCACAATCTACGAGTGTCTCATGCCTTATGCGTCCAATTTCGAAACTTCCTTATTGTCATTGACAGCTTCATCCATACCAACATATCTTCAGTCTACGGCACTGTTTTCACAAGTGAGGCCCACGCCCCACTGGGGGGCAATTCGAAAGTGGACTCAATCTTGTATTGTCTTTTGTTAACATAGCTATTACACATTGAAAAAAAAACACTTTTTTATCGGATTGAAGCTATGTATCATTATAAACTTATAATTATTTAACATAATTTTAGAGTTGATATCGACTAATATCAACTCCGGGAAAATAAATACAGATAACACATCTTTCCCTACAGCTGTGATACTTTTGACATTCAACACCTTTTGTCTTCAGTCACTGTGACCACGCATGCTGTAAAGCACGCGAAATGTCGGAAAAACAATTAAATTTAAAATTATGTAAAATAATTATAAATTTATTATAATAAATAGCTTCAATCCGGTAAAAAAGGAGTCAACGAAAATTTACTTACTGTGTTTCGTTAACAATTTCCTAGCGATTTCATCCTTCATTGTCATTTAAGTTTCTTAAGTAAACAATTTAATTTTTAATAGTAAATATGATGTATGGTTAAAAGAATGAAAAGGTCCATAGAGTTGAGGAATTAAGAATTATTCTGCTGTTAGGCAATATCCCTCTCTTTCGTGGTATAATACAATGATTAAGTATAATTATTCCAATTCAGATCCCAATATCTTGAAGGAAATGCACTGTCCCATTAATCCTTCCCTTACCCTTTATCATTAAAATAGTAACTGGTAGTAATTCGGGAACCCTTTCTTCAATTAAAGCCTTACAGAGGCTCGTAACTATAACGTCTCAAAGCCCAAATATCGCGATCGATTTAGCCGACACGTCGTAAACAAACTCGTAAACTTACAAACATAAAATACTTAATGCGAGATATCATACAGTTCTGAGAAATCAATCTTTGTTTTCGGTTAATTTTTTAAGCAGAAATGGAAGACTACCATATAAATATTATATTCTGCCTGTCCAATAATAAAGGCAGATTAATACAACGGTAGGTTTAAATCAATAAAACTTTGAACTGCAGTAACGCTTTAATTATTTATATGTCGCAAATATACAGCGCTTTGCACTTCGTTACCTAAAACATACACATAACATCATAGGTAATTATACGCCTAGGCGACTGGCGCCTTTATCGCTATCAAGCGATTTCTTCAAGGTAATCCTAGTATGGTAAAATAAAAAAGAAACACCAACTGAGGGTAAAGTACAAGAAGTGCAACAAAACCTAAACTAAAATTTAATAATAATAATATTTAAAAAAACAAAAGCAGAAGAAAATTGCTCAAAAAGAAAATTATTAAATAAACTTAAAGACTGAGCTCATAACAAGAAGTAAGGAGTTCCAAAGCAGGATACTTTGCAACTACCCAGCTAAGTAGTAATAAGATCTTCGTTCTTAAATTTAAAAATAGAATTACCTTCTGTATTCTATTTAATAATTCATTTAAATTTGAAAATAGAATTGAGTAGCATTAGGAACCGGATACAAAAAGACTTAAGACTTTAATCAAGCTGGATCCTCTTAAGCTATTGTGCAATGTAAACGAAATCGAATAAGGTTCATCGATCGCGTCAACCTTTAAACTAGGTATTTCACATAAGGGTTGGGTCACATGGAAACTAAAAATAAATAATTTAGTGGCGCAAGAAACAACCTACTTAGGTCTCGGCCTCAGATTTCTGTATCAGCTGCATAATCATTTGTCAATCTAATAGGCAAGTAAGGGTTTAAGGAGCGAATATTAAATGTGCACATAGACAGTTCATTGGTGCACAGACGGGGATCGAACCTACGACCTCAACCGAAAACATATGTAAATAAAAACAAGTATTTTACTAAATTAATATAATTGTGGTTAATCACAATCATTCATCAACAGGTTAAAGAACAAAGAAAACTGGAGTAGTAATGACTCACAATAGATATCAATTGTTTTTTTTAATATAGGTCAATCACCCATTGTTGTCTCGAAGGTGTCTCACTATATAAGATTTCAAATATATTACACAAATAAGTAATTGCATAGAATTGTTTATTCCCTGATCACCTAGTTACCCATAAAGAACATTATTAAAGAAGTGTCAGCACTGTGGAGGATCTCGGGTTACTTTGAGAGGGTTTAGGAAGTGTGAAGGTTGTAGTATAGGTTCCTGGGGTGACGGATTGCCCCCTTAATGTATATAAAAGATATACATTAAGGGGGATAATATTAAAGATATTACGGACACCATATAAACGTACCCTTGCAACGAGGGCGAACGTTTTACGATCCATGGCATCTCCTTTACTCGAACGGTAGTCGATATGATCACTTATTTCACGCTGTTTTCCACTAAACACTCGAGAAAAATTGCTACAAATACTGTTAAACTTAAAAATACATTTAATATTATCTAAACTTGTATTATATAAAAGCCGGCCGGTTTCCTTACGATGGTTACTTCACAGGTGGAGCGAATTTTAAATAGGAACATAGGAAGAAAGTACATTGGTGCACAGCTGGAGATCAAACCTACGACCTAATGGATGAGAGCCCCACGTTAAACCCAGTAGGCAAACACAGCTCTATTTTGTAATGTTCATGAAATATATTTAAATTTAGATTAATCGCAATTATTACATATAGTTTTTCCTTGCATTTTATATAATTACACATACACTTTATTAAACATACATATAAAGATAACAATATACATAATTTATTAGGTATATAACAAGCGATTTATTCCAGGCAACCCTATTATGTAAAATGAAAATACCTACTGAGGGTACAAGAAAATATAATTTAAAAAAAAATTGCATGTAACACTAGAATTATATAATCTAAAAATAATAATACAAACGTAAGTGATACTTTTAAGGTTAAAGAGTCGTAATTAATATATATAAGTTGCTAATTACAAGATGAACGAATATTCACAAAAAGATTCTTAAATGAATTTAAAGACTGAGTTCGTCGGATATCAAGAGTCAAGCAATACAGGGAGGAAATGCTGCCAGCGTTAAAGGAACACTGCCACAGCGACCAAACTTTTTAAATTTTCTTTTTATTAGATTTTAATTATTTTTACTATGTAGGTTAATAAAATTGTAAATACTGTATATTTGATTGTCTTTCAGAGTTAAGGTGTATAATACATGTATGTTACAGTTTTAAAAATAGTTAGAATAAAAATAGGATATAACCTTACTGTATATAATATTTATTATATTATATACAGTAAGGTGTCTTAGTATATAAACAATATCATTGCCAACTATATAACAAAATTATCAAGGCTATATTTTTAAACAGGGACGTGAATTCCCGGAATATCACTCGAAGAATGTCCGTTCACCAGGAGACATTGTCCATATTTCCTTGGAAATAAAATTCCTTACAAAATTTTTCCTCCCACGAAGCCTCTTATAAAGCTTATTAAATTAAAACAAAATGAAAAATCTCATCTTGGTAAGATCGTATTTGAGAAATTGTATAAAATGTCTATTAATTTAGGAAAACATAAAATCTCAACAATTACAGGTTCAATTAACAAATATTACAATACCTTTATCCTTATTCAAAATTTTATTGAAACGTGTCAATGACAGGCCCGATTATTTCATTTAAAAATAAATTATCACATGAAATGAATAATCGTCATTGATCGCCAGTATGAAAGTTATTTTTTTTATGTAACCTGATATTAAGTAATACCGCCCATGGACTCTTACATTGCCAGAAGACTCGCAAGTACATTTCTGGCCTTTAAAGAAAGACGCTCTTTTCTTGAAGGACCCTAAGTAGAAAGAAGCGCTCAGTTGTAGAACGACGGACTTCGAGGTGATACCGGTGGAATTTCGTATTCTGCCTCGACGTCTGACTATGAAACTCACCTGCAGGTATTACTCCGAACAACACCTCTGAATACTCCATGGTAATTAGGGTAGAAGATGCAGAGGGACCCCACATCTCTAAGCAACGCAAAGGGATATTAAAGTCCGAGTACTTAACGATTGATTTCAATACAGTATAGTAAGAAAAACACTTTTTGAACGGATTAAAGCTATGTATTATGATTAAAAACTTATAATTATTTACATAATTCTAAATTTTAATTTTTTTCCGACGTTTCGCGTGCTTTTCAGCGTGCGTGGTCACGGTGACCAGTGTGACGGTGAAAAGTGTTTTTCTTAATGTGTAAAAGCTATTTTAACAAAAGACAATATAGTATATAAATTGAAAATCTCAATATTTTGAAGTCGTTACTGGCGAAACAAACATCTAGTACGATTTAATTAAAAGAGCAATTGTTCACTGATATCGGAATTTATTATCTACTTGTCGTTTCCAATACGCATAATAAGACTTTCATTGGCCAATAAAATGTTTTATTTCCGATCAGATTGTTATGAGCGCTTGATTTGTCATTGCGGCGCTTTATCCGAACACTGAGCGTGACAACGAACTTTGAGGCTCCGATAATGCATATAAATAGGTTTATTTCCGGTTATTAAGATTCGATATTTGAATTTCTATTACGATTTTTGTACTATAGCGGTAATGTGTAGTTAATAATCTTTTTGATTAAGATACTCGGGCGTGGATATTGCTTCATAAAAGCCCGAATTATTTTCGCCACCAATAACCATTAATAATTGTTTATAAGCATAATATAGAGTGAAGAATTAATAAAAATGCCATACGTGTTCAAATTGTCTAGATTATTTCGTTATTGAAGTACTATCGGCGTTGCCTTGGAATGCTGAAACGAGCTGGTACAATTCTGGTACAATTGCCTTGCGTAACCCTATTAGAAGAACGAAGAACAAAAGACCATAATATCTTGTTCAGCTGCAGTATCAGTAATTTTATAGGTGACGCTATTTGTCTGACGACGTCTCTGTTAATCTTGTACAACGCATTGAACAACTTAACCACTTAAATAGTACGACAAATGAATTATCCCGAAGCGCACACAACAAAATGTATTTGTGGTAAATACACAAATATTTACCACCTTCAAACACAGTGGTTCGTTTTAGGTTCGCTACACACGATAAGACAATTTACCTTTTTGATAACTCATCGAACGACGAAAGCAGATAAACGTAGTTTATAAAACAGTTTGACCGGATCAAGCGCTTTTAATAATTACGTAAACTTCGGACAATCGTTTGTCCAGGGATTTTATGAAATATTAATAAACATCATTAACAATGTAGTCCGTGAATTAAAATAAATTTATATGTAAACATGAAAATATCACACATTTAATGTTAGTATTAAAATTAAATTACCTATATAAAAAAACGAGCAGTGTTGGTCTAGTCGCTTCAGCATGCGACTCTCATCCCTGAGGTCGTAGTTTCAATCCCCGGCTGTGCACCAATGGATTTTCTTTCTATGTGCGCATTTAACATTCGCTCGAACGGTGAAGGAAAACATCGCAAGGAAACCGGCTTCCTTTAGATCCATAAAGTCGACGGCGTGCGTCAGGCACAGAAGGCTGATCACCTTCTTGCCTATTCGATGAATAAATGATCATGGAACAGATATCTGGGGCCTAGACCCAAAAAAAAGATTGTAACGCCATTGATTTAATTATTTTTAATTAAATTAACTGTCCACAATTCAATCATTTTTAATCAACAACACATTTTAAGAACTTGCATAGGTGATGTGAGCATTCTTGTTTAAATAAATAAAATAAGACAGCAGACATTTGCGTAACTGGCTATAGTATTAAAGGAAACATTTTGAATAAATTCACTTCGCATCATGAGCAAAAGCCTTAGACAAATCAAATCTTAGGAAACGTAACAATGGGAGGCATCTTCAAATGAAACTCAATTTCCTTCGACAAAGCGCACATTACTGTTTATAGAGTTGAGAGTCCGCGGTTCTTACTGTTTTCTTAGGGGTAACGATGTTTTAACATTTTAGCTTTAAAACATTATATGTGGAATAAATAAATTCTATCATTGCAACACTGTTTCAGATTAGATTGAGCGGGAAATAGTGAGTGAAAGGGAATGAATCTAAAGCAAGATAGCAAGCAAGTGTGACTATATACGAGTAATATAAAAACAATCAATGGCGCTACAACCTTTTTAGGTCTGGGCCTCAGATGGGTGATCAGCCTTCTGTGCCTGTCGCACGCCGTCGACTTTTTGGGTCTAAGGCAAGTCGGTTTCCTCACGATGTTTACTTCACCGTTCGAGCGAGTGTTAAATGAGCACATAGAAAGAAAACCCATTGATGCACAGCCGGGGCTCGAACTTACGACCTCAGGGATGAGAGTCGCACGCTGAAGCCAACACTGCTCTATATAACTACAAACAGTGTTTCTAATAAGCCCTAGTTCTTATTAACCTGTTTTATGTAATGTGTTTTCCACTAACGGCTTTTATTGACGTATGATTGTTACAAATAATTTCAGTTGTATTACGTAAGAAATGAATTTAAACCTTGTTCATATCACGTCTCGAACGGGCAGAAAGCTCACCTGATGTTAAGTGATCCCGCAGCCCATGGACACACACATTGCCGGCCTATTAAGGCTCGCGTTGCCGGCCTAGTAAGAATTGGTACGCTTATGAAAGTAAGACAGCGAAATTAACGCTTTTATTGGGCTACGACTACAGCTAGCTGAAGCTGTCTGGCTGAGGAGGCCGTGAGTTGTTTAATAATTTATATGGTCTCGTCTCAACTTTGATGTTTTTTAACCATTGCAGTTCCAATAAGGTGACGTCAAGTATCATTACCAAGCTTATACGTGTATTATTATTATATGCTTTAAAAATCCCATTTTTTTATACAGTACAGGACCCTGTTAAGAATTGGAACGCTCGTTCAAGAAAAGAGCGTGTTATTGCGACACATAAGTCGAATTGGTTCGGAAATACTTCAGTGGGCAGCTGGTTCCACATAGTGGTGGACCGCAGTATAAACTGTCTCTCAGTTCTGGAAAAAGTATTCAGTGTCTACAAACCTGGTTATTTTTGTATATTATTTTATACTTTACAGTTAAAATTTTGTTTACTGAAATATAAACCTCTTTCTTTAATTGGGCTCTATACGTTTATGAATAAGACCGTCATTATTTAACAGCCTCTTAAGACAGAACTTAAACTTACTTCTCACTCTCATTACCCGTGTACGAAAAGTTATCACTCATTCAAAGAGAAATATTCAACAAACTTTCCATTCCAACAAATAATATTCAAAACCGAAACTCATGTCTCCCGTCGTTAGGGTTGCCAACATAAGCTAATCATAAATAGGATTAATTATTTAAAGACGTTCACGTTATTAAAAAAATTCAGGTTAAATAATTAGGTGCTTGATTATTTATGAAGTACGTTACCCTACACGATGATTTGCCGGAGAAAGACAATAAAAAAAGCTTAAAAATACTTTTGAAAAGCGCTAGTCAAATATTTATTCTCGCCTTCGGCAAATTCTGTTACAAATTGTGGGAGATGTGACCAAGATAGATCATCTACAGCTGCCAAATGTCAGCAGATGTACAATCGTTGCCCCAATACGTTTAATTTTTCCGCATAGCCAACCCTAGCTCTATTCATCTAAGCGTAACTTTACAAGCTCGAGTCATTTGCAAAACTTAACTCTCCTAATGTTACACCATTTGCTGGCGACATTTCTACGTTGACAACTTTCCGCCATGGAGCCTTTATTAATTAAAAGGCAAACAGAATTAGAAACAAAACAAACTTGACAAACAACTCAAAATATTCATTCGAATTATTAAAAGATTTTTTACAACGTCAATCAATCACTGAAGCCTCTCCAACAGGAGATATTTAAGTACACAAATGGACAGGCAGGTTACCGCCAATAAAAATAAAGGAAAACAACAAACACGCTGAACATAACGTGTTCATGCTAACCAAAAGTTTTTTTTTTTTTTTTTTTTTTATAAAATAGGGGGCAAACGGGCAGGAGGCTCACCTGATGTTAAGTGATACCGCCGCCCATGGACACTCTCAATGCCAGAGGGCTCGCGAGTGCGTTGCCGGCCTTTTAAGAATTTGTACGCTCTTTTCTTGAAGGACCCTAAGTCGAATTGGTTCGGAAATACTTCAGTGGGCAGCTGGTTCCACATAGCGGTGGTGCGCGGCAAAAATTGCCTTGAGAAACGCTCAGTCGTGGAACGTCGGACGTCGAGGTGATACGGGTGGAATTTTGTATTTTGCCTCGACGTCCGATGCTGAAACTCAGCTGCAGGTATTAATCCGAACAACTCCTCTGAACACTCTCCATGGTAAATGCGGTAGAAGATGCAGAGTGACCCCACATCTCTACGCAACGCCAAAGGATCGAGCCGCTCGGAGAGGGATTGGTCATCGACGATTCGAACCGCTCTTCGTTGGATACGGTCAAGTGGAAGGAGCTGGTACTGGGGAGCCCCCGCCCAGAGGTGAGAACAGTATTCCATGTGGGGCCGTATTTGCGCTTTATAGAGTTGCAAGCGGTGGCCCGGAGTGAAGTACCGTCTCGCCTTGCTGAGCACACCAAGCTTTTTGGAGGCTAATTTAGCCTTTCCCTCCAAATGACCGCGAAACTGAACGTCGTTCGATATGTCAACGCCAAGTATTCCGATGCTGGCTGTGGCTTCAAGAAGAGTGTTTTCGAAAAGAGGAGTAGCGACAAAGGGTATTTTTTTCGCGGAAAACGCGCAAACTTGTGTCTTCTTGGGGTTAAATTGGACTAGGTTTAGTCTACCCCAGTCCGAGACTCCACGTAAAAGAGTTTCGACTTCAGACACAAGTTTGTTCCGGTACTCATCGACAACTGCCCGAGAAATACCTGCCCGGCCAGTGTAAAGAGTATCCCCAGTGCTGTCGTCCGCATAGCAATGAATGTTGCTAAGTTGCAACATGTCATTGATATGCAGAAGAAACAGGGTCGGGGACAGAACACAGCCTTGTGGGACCCCAGCATTCACGGGTTTAAGGTCGGAACATGCTCCGTCGACGACGACCTTGATGCTCCGATCGGCTAGAAAGCTGGAGATCCAGTCGCATAATTTCTCAGGAAGCCCGTAGGCTGGTAGCTTCGAGAGCAGTGCTTTGTGCCACACCCGATCGAAGGCTTTCGCTATGTCCAAACTAACCGCTAGTGCCTCCCCCTTGGACTCAATTGCCTCTGCCCATCTATGAGTAAGGTATACTAGAAGGTCACCAGCTGAACGACCACGACGAAAGCCGTACTGATAATCGCTAATCAGCTGGTGGCCCTCTAGATAACTCAAGAGCTGGCCATTAATAATGGATTCCATTATTTTGGAGAACAAGGAGGTTATTGCGATTGGGCGATAGTTGGATGGATCAGTGCGATCGCCTTTTTTAGGGATCGGATGTATCGAAGCGGTCTTCCAGCACTTCGGGACAGTGCCGAGCGAGTACAGGTACCGGAAAAGGCGCGTCAGGACCGGAGCCAACTCAGGAGCACATGTACGCAGCACAATTGGAGGGATACCATCCGGCCCGCTCGACTTATGAATGTCCAAGGAAGATAGTGCTCTGCGAACAGCACGTTGCTGGAATGTGATTTCCGGCATTGAGTTATCACACCGCGAAATCGCCGGTGGTGATCTCCCCCGGTCATCCAAAGTCGAGTTGGACGCAAAGAGACAGCCCAAGAGGTCGGCCTTCTCCTTCGCAGTGTGGGCGAGCGAGTCATCCTCTCTGTGCAGCGGTGGTATCGATGGCTGACAAAAATTCCCTTGTACAGCTTTGGCGAGAGACCAGAAGGCTCGAGTCCCAGAAGGGAGTTGGGCCAATCTCTCGCCAAATCTGGCGATGTGCTCTGACTTTGCCTTAGCGATTTCCCGTTTGAAGGACCTGGAGGCTGAGTTATATGCTTTTTTATGTTCGCTGGTATTGGCATCACGAGATATCGCCGCTTCCGCCCATGCATTAAAGCATTCTCGCTTTCGACGCGATGCCGCCTTGCAAGAACGCTTAAACCAGGGCTGTGACCTGCCACCGATCGGCACCGCAGAGAATGGAATAAAAAGTTCCATGCCCTGCAGAACCACTTCGGCGACAGAGGCAGCGACGGAATCTGGAGCTTCCGACGAAAAGCACATAGGCCCCCAAGGGTAGGACGCAAAGAAAGACCGCATCCCATCCCAATCTGCTGACCGATAGTGCCAAATACGACGACAACCCGAAAAACGGGGCCGAGGAGGGCGCGTAGTAGGCACAGTACTCCGGACCACACAATGATCCGATGAACCCAATGGCGGGTCAACAGAGACTTGATAGGTCTCCGGATGTGAGGTCAGCAGAAGGTCCAACAAAGAGGGTTTATGACCATCCACATCTGGTATTCGCGTAATCGCAGGGACCATTTGTGACAGGTCGCAAGCTAAAGCAAAGTCGTGAAAGGATCTTCCCGCGTGATCGGTGGTTTCCGAACCGAGCCAATCGGCATGGTGAGCGTTAAAATCGCCAAGTATCACGATTTCAGCGGTAGGAACCCCTTCGAGCAGGGAATCTGTAGCCAATTGGATGTGCTCAATGAGTCGCTCAGTTTCGGTATTTCCGCTATGGGACCTATACAGGCATGCGTAGAATCGCGGATGGTCATCGCAGTCTACGCGCAGCCAGAGGCTAGATAGGTCCCTTCCTTCAAGCGACCCGAGGCGACGAGAACAGATATCCTCTCTGACGTACACGCAAACTCCCGCCCGCGGCACAAATGAATGTTCCAATTTGTACCCCGGGTAGGAGAGGTAGGAAGTATCAGCCGGGAAGGATATCTGAGTCTCAGTAAGGAAGAATAAGGCCGGCTTCGCAGTTTCGAGGTGAAAGTGAACCGCGTTAAGATTAGAGTTGAGCCCCCTAACATTGGTAAAGTCCACTGAGAGCGTGGAAGGGGATGCCTTCGGTAAATTCTTCCGTTTGCCCCGAGATCGAAACTTATAGTTTTTTGAGCAGTTTTTGCCCACCCCAGAATACGAAGGGCAGCCTGTGCATCCACCACCGAATACTGATTGTTCCGATGATGGACGCTCAGAGGGGGATTCTCCACAGCGGAAACGTGTGGTACCCCCCTGGGGTAATCTCTGTTTAAACTGCATCTTCATATTCTGGGGGAGGGGGGAATTGATGGGCTCCGGGAGTCTCACTCACCGCACGAAACGCGAGTACAATAAGATGAACCTATTGCATCACTTCACGCCGGTTTTCTGTGAGACAGTGGTACTGCCCCGGTCGTGCCTGCCCGATTGGCTGAAGCCCGAAAGCAACAGCATGGCACTCCCACTAGGAAAAGATGAATATATGTTAAAATAATTTATGGAAAATTGCGCTGCAGATAACATTAAATCCTGTGAGCTTGCTAGCTGCAATGCATTCTCAATTTGCGCCACACAACTCATCACTAACTCGCCGTTACCGGACTAATATTTAAAGCACAATCCACAAATTGGTTAGTACGGAATCTAAGTATAATTACAACTTACAAGCAATCCACAGCCCGCAAACGAACTAAGTTATTTATAATAGGAAACTAAGGGCGCCTGCTAACCAGGATTTGAAACGTAACAAAGAAATTATAATAATATGTGGCCCGGGTACCGTTCAACAACTGGCTGCGGTGACACTCGTTTCGTGGTCCAAGGCACTCTTAAAGTCGCAGAAGGAGTGTAGTGATAAAAGAAAACTGATTTCAAATCAAATTGATGTGTTGTTACACTGGAACGTTTTATTCGCCTTTTCTCACTTTTTGTAAATAAGCTTATTTTTTTTTTTTGTAATAGGGAGCAAACGGGCAGAAGGCTCACCTGATCTTAAGTGATACACCCATGTACACTCACATTGCCTGAAGGGCAACTCGCGTTACTGGCCTTTCAAGAAAGCTATTTTCTTGAAGGATACTTCCGGTTGTCTGAAAGTAACTGCTTTTAGCAGTAAGACTGAGAGAAACGTTTAGATTTCATAAACAAAGTCTTAAGGACACACAAAAAACACGATAACTAATGAGGTAAGTTGTCTTAAATAAGTTAAAGGTTTTGATGTTTAAATTTCGAATTTTATAACCGCGCCGTGTGTACAGTCCCGAAATAAAATGTTCAAATTCTCGTGTTAACTCTGGCAATATATTACAACTACTTTCGCGGCTTCTGTTTAAAACGCAAACTAGACCATTTGTCTGTAGCTCGCAGGGAAATTGTTGTCTTGATCCATATAAACTTCTCACATATAATAACATTGTATATTTTAGTCGTAATTCATATTGCTTCCTTAGTAGTCCTCTAGAACATTTGGCGGTGTACTGTATGGGTGATTTACGTAAGTTTAAATATTATTTACGAGCATAATATCATCCACGACTGTTTTTATAGCTGATTCATCAATGCAGGAAAACCACACGAAATTGAAACATAAAGGAAGGTTCATCCTATAAAGTCTCAGTTCTTACTAATAATCTTTTAGTAAACAATTATTTTTTACATAAAAATGTATTATTTAACATAAAATTACGTGACAGAGGACCTTCAATCAATAGCTATATTCCAAAGTATTCAATTAAAGAAAATATATATAAATTTTCGTCGTAATAAAGATTAGGTATTAAAATGATTCATCATAAGATGAGCGGGATCAATGACCGTCTTAAACGGCCCACACACGCTATGACACTATATCATATAATATTACACAACCTTACACATATACATTATGATTCCCTAATAAAACTTTGACATTATTGAATTATTATTATTCCTAAGAGGTCACTTAAAGCTTAGAAAAAAGGTTTTTAGAATTGCTTGCCGTTTCATATCTAGCTTCTGTCCGCAAAATATTGAAGTCGATATCTCAAGCGTTGGGAGTTACAGAGGACTGGAATTGGTGTCCATAATGCCCCATGACAGAGCTCAAGTAAGAGCGCGTACTATATGACTGTTAATATAATAAAGAGGAAACAATTTATAATAAAAACATACAGATAATAATGACGGAAAATTTATAGGCGTTATGTAATCTACACTTATTGTAAAGATAAAAGTAAATAGGCTCAAAAACTAGCGGATCCATTTAAATTCTTTTACCAATATAATTCTTCACCATCCCTGATGAACACATTTTCAAAAAAGGTTAGGGTCGATATGAAAACTAACCCAAGGCGTGATAAAATTCCAATAAAAACCCGCTGCTAAAGCTGTTGACGACAGAGCTTTATACAGAATCTACAAAAAAAATTGCGATACCGAGGTAGGCTTAAGGGTATGAAACACAGCCGGATTCATGGGGTCGGAACTGCAGAGCTAATAAACATATAAATTCGTGCACCACTGATCCAGTCACCTAAAAAGCTCTTTCCCTACGCTTAAATAAGTAGTTTACTTATCGAATTATTTAGATACAATAGGAGATTTAAACTCGGAATACTCGCTTTATTAGTAGTAGCAGATTTGTAGCCGAGCTAGTTAAGTCGCAAAACTTACGCATATCACGTATAAAAATTAAATAATTTCTATCAACCGGGTCTTAACATCCGGGGTCAACGTCCAACCAACAATGGAATCCACTGATTTATATAAAACACATCAATTTACAAAAACTGACGCCTCAAACCTGTCCTAATAAATTGTCGGGAACAATTACACGCGATTAAAATGCACAGTTATGTGCGTAAATCAAAGAAATTAAATAGAAAATAACAAATAAGATTCCCCTATAGCATCGACATGACTTCTGGTGATATAATAATGGTATTTTTTTAATGACTTAGATATACTTTGTAAAGCGTACATACGATGTAGAAAGATAGGGAAAAGGGACATTATTACAATAGCATACCGTTGAATTTTGATTGGTGTGATTTCGTTAAAACAGCAGAAAATCAACTCTGCACAAATTTAATGAGAAAACACAAAAAAATAAAGAGAATTGCTATAAAGACTATTAAAAATATAGGCTTAAAAGAGCTTATATTAGGTGACTCATGTACGGGTTAATAAGAAAAATACATTGGCATAGCATACCCACTTATTATTCGATTCGGATCGGATTTGATATTATTCTTATAGTACCTGAAACAAACAAAAACAAAGCGATTTTAATAAATAATTGTTACAAGGCAAACAATCCAATCAAAGAAAGGTATAGTATTATAACCCCGGCCTATCTATTATTGATACGAATATATATATACCATTTACAATAAAGCAAAACACGGAATTTCCAAGCTCTCAGTTCTTCACGATCGCACCGAAATAACAATAACAAATGAAATAATCATGGCGAAGTATTGTTTTAACATCTTGTTTTATATTGTTAATCAACACGCTGGCTTTCGGTCAGACAGATAGTTAAACGTTTTCGATGCTGCTTTATTTAAATTAAAATGCTAGCGACTTGATTGAATATCGACATTGAATTAACTGTCTAGAGATTTAAATAACTATCTGATTTAACTACTTTACTGTGACATATACACGAATAACCACGCAACACGCAGCGCGGAACAGAAGTCACTAGTCAGACTCCTCTTTGACTTACACGTGCTCATGCAAAACGCGATGTCCAACTAAATTCAAATCTGAGATGCACGTAACTTTGAATAAATAGTATCATTATATATTTATATAAAAACTTAATTATGATTTCAAGTAAATATATAACCCACATTATGAAGTGTTATACATAAGGGTGAATGACCGAATTTATATAATTACAACAAACACAGATAACTCGATACGCAATGTATTGTTATTTTAACAATTAGTTGCGTTGTTATGTAAATAACAGTTGATAACAACATAGTGGCATTGGGTAACAATTTCGAAAGTTTCTTTATTTACGGTCTCGTTAAGCAAAATAGATAAATTTGAATATTAAAGTTAATACAGCATAAAAATATTGCAAAAAAAACCTGGTATTAAATATATTTTTGCGGCGTTACGAAACCTTTCAAAAAGCGTATAGATTTATACTCTGTAATTGCTAGCCATTGACGTAAGGCTGTTATTAGAATGACCCGAGAAACTCCCGTATGTCACAAACTTATTGGTTTTCACAAACTAGAGTTATACTTAGCGTTAAGTCTCTAAATCTTACACAAGTGTTACACGTAATAATTGTGTATTTAGAACAAATTTATATAGCTAAAGACTGTTGTCTGAGCCCTTGGAACGTGTCTATGAACTAATTATTATTATTGTCTATTTAAGCAACATCATAATGAATCTGCCTTGTCTATGGTCAAAAGACGAAGACAATCGAAGACAAGTGTTAAGTACCTATAGAAGGCAATCGAAAGAGAAGTGATTGGAGCATATAAGGGTAAAAAGGGCTTTATACACAATGTATACTTAGTTATATTTAATTATATATTATATTATTATTATTATATATTAAATTTTGTCTTCTAATCAATCCCAAAAAGAGTAAGGTATTAATTATTGGCAGCCCCTATTTCACGACGAGAATTGATTGGGCCAGGATACCCCCTATCCATATCGATGGTGTAATTTTAAATTTTAGCCGTACAGTAAAAAATTTGGGGGTTTTATTTGATCAAAATTTATCCTGGGAGCAGCATGTTAAAGAAGTTAGCCGAAAATTATACGGTGCCTCCAGTATCCTTCGACGTCTTAGTAATTTTCTTCCCTTTAGTACCAAAACCTCACTGGCGCAATCTCTCCTCCTGCCTTTACTGGACTACGCCGATTCCTGCTCCTCCGATCTTAACGAGGAATTGCTAAATAGACTGGATCGTCTCCAAAATTTCTGTATCAGATTTATATTCGGTCTAAGAAAGTACGATCATATCTCTGCGTTCCGTATGCGGCTAGGCTGGTTGCCAATTCGTCAGCGACGTGATGCTCATGTTCTTCATCTCCTATATTCCATCCTGTTCAACCCTAAAACTCCTTCCTATCTCAAAAATTATTTAAATTTTTTGGGAGCCCATAACTATAGCTTACGCTCTTCCGAAAACTATACCCTTGAAATCCCATCTCATAACTCCTCCTTTCTTGGCGATTCCTTTAAGGTCTCCGCAGTTAGGCTATGGAATTCACTTCCCGTCCCTATTCGCTTAGCTCCTTCTTTATCTTCCTTTAAATTTCTTCTGTACAAACATTACCTGTCCACATCGTATCCCGAACTTTCTTACTAACTACTAACTGACGTGAGACTTATCTTAAATTATCGTGATTTATGTGTCTTTTTACTCTTTAATGTATCTTTAATATTTTATTCCTGTTTAGTTTTGTTTTAATAACTGTGTATTACATGTATTTTGCACTACTTGCCTATCTTATTTAATACATTTATTTTTTTCTTTACTCACAGTGGTTGCCTGGAAGAGATCGCTCGTAAGCGATAAGGCCGCCAGTTGCCCTCCTTTTGATTTAATTATGTTAATTTTTATTTTTATTTTGTAGTGTAACGAAGTGTAAATAAATAAAATATAAATAAATATATTTCGTTCATTCCCTCATTTCACCCTGTTTTCATAGCAATGAATCAGTCAATACTCATCAATCAAAAATCTGTCACAATCTGTAAAAACTTTAAATTTCGAACTCTTGACAAAACATTATACCTTGTACTCCCCAAGCACTAGGCTCCGCGTTCTCAATCAATCTTTATTACAGTAAACACGATTGACAAGGGTTATTAACCTCCCGTTTCGTTACACGCGAGATAAAATTATCTACAAATGTTGACTTTTCTATCATTAGGTCTATAATATTGTATACATTTG
Organism: Pieris brassicae; assembly: GCF_905147105.1. Classification (NCBI taxonomy): domain Eukaryota; kingdom Metazoa; phylum Arthropoda; class Insecta; order Lepidoptera; family Pieridae; genus Pieris; species Pieris brassicae. Next base: position 20,233,615 of record NC_059666.1, on the reverse strand, counting down.
CGTAAAGTGCTAAATATTGGGTGTATGTCTGAGTGTGTAATAGTAACTAATTCAAAAAACTATAGTAATAACCAAAGTTAAAAAGAACTAATTTAGGACGCATTATGGCTCCTAATGAAAGGACAGTTTTATTTATTTGTTTTTTTTGTAATTGTGTAATAACTTAGTAGTATTTTTTATATCAGTGATTAACATTATAGAAAACTATTTATGTATTATGAATAGATCTTACAAGCAAACATTTCTTCACCACTGTAAGAAGTTCCTCAACAGCATTTTAGTGAAGCATTCAAATTGGTATAGGCCAGACACACGACGTAGATTTCTGGGTCTTAGGCATAATGGTTTCCTAAGGATGTCTTTGTTCTGTATGAGCGTGTGTTGAATACGGCCGTGATTCGAACGCACGACCTCACGCTTGAGAAAGTCCCTTCAAACTAGGGAAAGTCTTAAAATTTATCTCATAATCAAACAAAAATTGTCGATCAGTTTCCGTAAATAGAAAGCAAATTTTCTAAAAATAAAAAGATATACCCAAGCGGCCGCGATCCTCTGAAGTATAAAAATCAACGCCAATATCTTGTTTAGACGTTACGAAAAATGGCATAGTTTTTATCGAAACCAATTTCGACGTAAGTGCGTCGGATAAGATTTTTTACAACCGAACCTTAGTGCATCGTTTCTATTGTTTATGTATGTTACACAAATTAATAACATTAACAATCACTTCAATAGATGGCTTTGACTCTAATTATAATATTTAAATATCTGTCAACTGTCACAGACTTTCCCTGACGTCTAGGTTATGTAAATAATCGAATAAATTTGTGTTTTAATCGATTTCAAATCGAATGCAGTAGCGTCTAGCGTTAAGTCTAGGCCTAAGATTACTTTTGTTGCTTTGATCAATCGTCGTCGATTGGTCTTAGAAAATCCAGTTTCCTCCATTGGTAGGCCTTTTGTACTAATCTAATAAAAGTCGGTATCGGTGAAAATATATGGAAACCTTCAACACTACCACGTTAACGAGATTGCCAGAGATATACATTAAGTTGTTATTTCAGCAATGCGAGTCGAAATTAGAGAGTTAATAATGAAATAATTTAAAACCCAGAAATTGTAGCTGCTATCTGAGAAACGCAACATCGAGCCAAACCGCAAACAGTGAGTACAAGTATTCGGCTGCAGTGAAGTATGTACGAGTAATTATTCCGAAACCCTCCCAGCCGAAACTTCAGCGGAATTAGTTGGAAACCGAAATACTCATTTCCACAACATTCAGCCTATACAAGATTATTTTCGTGTCACACTTTCGTAACTTACTAATATGACATGTACGAAAAGTTCGAATATGTAGGCTTCGAATAAAAGACAGTCGCAGTGAACACACATCTAAATTTACGAGAAAAATATCGATAGGTTGATTAAAACCTTCCGGCGCACAGTGCCGCGACTACCTCGCGAAAAAACTCAATCACACGAGTTATGTAACCTACTATTAGATAAGTTATATATATATGTATTAGTAATATTTAAAAGCGTAAACAAAATGTAAACAATCATCGAACAGTTGAAGCCAATGTAAGCCCTATAGTTTTTACCACACTCATAAATTATATAAAACATAGTCTCCGATAATTTACGAACTCCTCAATAAGTCAAGTTAGTTTTTTGTTAACCTACCCCCCATTGTTATCTTGTTATAAGCTCATGTTTCAAACAAAGTTTTTATTTGAACATATACAACAACTGACACCGAACTTAATTCACGTTTCCATATATATACATTTTATTTATACTATAATTACCTATGTTGTAGTCTGTGGTGTAGTACGAAGTGAAAATACTGTTATAATAACTTTATTGGGTATAGTTGAGGTGTCAATGGCAGCCCTATGGAGAATGGTGTTCTGGTATAAAGACATTTGTTTATTATTTAGTAATACTGTAAAGTACTATTCCTGTAGCTACAACTATCGGTATGACGTTTGGGTATTAAACAAACGATACAATAATGATTATGGCTTAATTATTACACCATTATCTTTAACCTGCTCGTAAACTGAACTAAGAGGAACGTTACTCAGTATTGAGTATTAATAATGACGTTCAAGTGTTGGCTTTAGTGTGCGTCCTCATCGCTGGGTTCGATCACGGCCGTGCACCAATAGACTTTCTTTATGTGCGCATTTAACATCCGCTCGAACGGTGAAGGAAAACATCGTGAGGAATGCAGCTTGCCTTAGAGCCAAAAAGTCGGCGTGCGTCATGCACTATGATCATCTACTTTTTAATTCGATTAACGAATGATCATGAAACAGATACCTGAAACCCAGACCTACAAAGGTTGTATCGCATTGATTTATATTTATTTAGGAAACGATTTAGCGCCAAATTTTACAACTCACTCGCAAGCCTTCTAGTTCTAACATCCTGTGAGCAGTATGTAGTTCCTCAAGTTACTACATAATACTTAATTCCCAATGCCGCTGAGATGTTTATACTACCTACTGTATAATTAATGGTTAGATTACGTAATCGTAATTGAATGAAGATTTAAATGTGTTAGAAGGGCGCCTGACGTAAGATTTGCTTGTAAATGAAAATTTAATGTTTCCTTTATCAAGAGCTACCCTCTCCAGGCGTTAGACAACGCGTATAGTCTAAGAGATGAAGATTAAATAGCTTTAGAAATCAGTGATAAGAAGTGATATATATTACAATATTTATAGCAGTCATAAGCATTGAAAATATTAATCAAAAGTATTTTAGTAGTATTACGCAAGCAGTATGGGGGGGGGTGTCCTTTAATTACGTCAAAAGTAAATCTGCTTACGTATTACTTGAACGGCCCCTAATACTTGAAAGACCCTGCACGGTTCTCAAAGTCACCATATAGTATAGACCAAATTTTGGTCTCTATTTCTACGATAAAAACATAACTTTAACAAATGTGAAATTGAAAACGAAGCCTGAAAAGTTTGCTGACATAATGTGACATATCAATTGTCACATTATGTCTAGCTATGTAATCTTTTATAATATAATTTTCATTCTGTCCGATGTTTATTTCATTTAACTATCTTAACAAATATGTAATAAACAATAAAATCTCTCAGACTATATCGATCAGTCAGCAAGCGACCGCGCGCAAATTGAATCCAAACGTTATATTTAACGGAGACAGTTCGCGGTTCCAGTCGCTACGGAGACATTACGGGGGCTTGGGAACAACTTATCATATACCTCGTTTAGGCCGTCAATAACTTGGCATTAATCCTAATCCTTGCAATGAGAAAAAACCAAGCGATTATAGAAAGCGAATCGCTAAAAGTTTTGTAATGTTAAATTGATAATTAATCGTGTGATATTATTTTAAATTCACTTTTGACCATTCAATGAGGACAAAAGAGGAGTTTTAATTGGATCTGTATTTTTTAAGGTTTTAATGTCTGACAGTATTGTCAGAATTTGCTATTTAATTTAGCAATATTATAACCGAAGATTATAATATAAGATATAACACAACGCTGAACCAGAGCTTCTATAAGTAACACTTAACTATTTTTTACAGAAATTTATCATCTGTCTCTTTTCATACCAACATAAGGACAAGGACAGAAACTTACATCTTTTTTATTGCAGGCTCGCTGGCCTTAACAGCTCAGCTCGGGCTGTTTTGGCGAGCCTAGCTGAGCCGGAATAGGCCTCGACTCGGGTCGTCGCGGGGTGGTCAATCGCCTGAAGAGCATGACGGAAGCTTACGGAGTGAGCGAAGTTCAAAGTAACAGTTAATAGTATACCTCGTTTTAGTATTATATACAATTCGTTAAATTTAAGACTGACTCAGAGAACAAACAGTCCATTATTTACAAGTAACAAGAAACCTTTAGGAACCTACATCAACATAAATACGATCTACTTTTTACAGGAATTTAAGCTGGAGGCGGAAGCTAACATATTATGCCATTATATATGTAGCCTTTTAGGTACCGTTGCGCGTAATTTTCTCGCATCAAGATACTACATCTAGCTTATATCCTTTGCGATATAATATTACTGCCCGTACTGCACGAGTTGATATGAAAGTGAGATTAAAAGATTTTAGTTCCTTCGTATATACAAATAGTTAACTCGGTTTCTGCTGCAGCGAGAATCAGACACACCTATTAAATTGGTATAGAATTATAATTTCCCTCGGATTCGAATGCTTACACTTAACTACGTGCAGGTGTACACTGAGTCGTTCGAGAAATAGAAATTTTACTCATTCAAGCAGTAACTATTTGTGGTAGGTTAGTCACATATATACCCTGAAAATATTTTACACCTCCCATACAACACAGCATTCTATGTCCTTTGTCTATGGTGGTTGTGAGTTAAAATTGAATTGTTCACTCAAGATAATGAGTAAATGATAGGTTTTAAGAAAAAATGACTAGGAAATTGTTAACGAAACACAGTCAGTAAATTTTCAAAACATACTATTAAAAAAACTGCAAGAAATTAAAATTCCAATTAATTTTAATAAATTTTCGTATAGCCCTTAACAATCAAATTGCCCGCCTGTGGGGCGTGGGCCCAACGTTGGTCTAGCTGATAAAAGATGTTACTCGAATGGCGTCGGTATCTGGCAGCAGGGATAACTTCTACCGCTCAAACAGCAGGCAGAAATGGTTCCAAATAATCATTTAAAAAACTTCATACTCAACACTTTATCTGTTGTATACAAGTTAGCTTTCGTCCGTCATAAAAAAAGGAAAATAAGCTACATTTATATGATAAAGCCTCAGTCAAAAGTCTGAATGAGCCGAGACCGCAGGTGGCTGAGTAATTGGCGGGCGCGCTGATATGACAGACGCTGTGCAAACGCCAAATTGCTTTAGACAGCTGCCCGACTTCATATTATAGTTGGAAAGCTCGTCACTTCCCTGTCGAAACCGGCTTATGGAAATCAGAAGTTATGGTAGAAGTTCAGTGATGCGGGATAGAGCTTTGGGGATAAAAGCTTTTTAAAACAACAACATAAATATTCATGGGGTTGTTTGTAAACTTAAGTAATTTTTATATGATAATTATATCGCTAGTAAAGGTTTCAATAACATGATATTATAGTACAGATTATTCATAGTGAAAATATGAATAATAATTTAACAGATTACACACTGAATTCAACTACTTAATGTAAACAGTAACAATAAACTATAAAAACTAATAATTCTATTTATTTTTACACTCTCTTAGCCTATAGACGACAATAAAACTTTCGTATATAGGCCTTTGAAGACGGAATGTAAAGCCCGCCACTACGCCAAATGTTCAGAAATAAAACCTGAAAGCTCGCGAAATAATTTCATTCCCTCACTCGGGATATCCGCTATGGATCCGTTGTTTTGACACAAACGCTATTATGATGAAAATAAAAGAGGTTTTAACATGATTAAGGCGGTATTTTGAATGTTTTGGTCGAATTTGACGAACGAGAGAAAGATGGATCTGTGATTTGATTTATAAACGTCTGTTTATTGTTCTTTAATAGCTTGGATAGTGTCGATAATGATTTATGGTTAAAATAGACTTTACTACAAGTGTGAATAAAATAGTAATTATATTTTATTAAGAGTAAAGTCAAACTAGTAAGTCACTTTCGAAAATATTTTAATTACTAAAAAAGGCAATTCTGAAAACGTCAGATGACCGATCACGTTGGTAATGATCGTCGTGGTGGCGCTTCGTTTGTTCTTCATAATACTCTGATTAAATATTTTTAATAAAATCTTATCTAATATTTAACCAGGGAAAATACTTTCAACAAACAATTTAAGCAGCGCAGATCCAGAATAACAACGTTTCGTTCATAACGAACCTTTTTCTGCAACGTTGACTCCGCCATTTTGTTTTTTATTTAATGACACACAAAATGGCGGTCCCAATTTAGCGAAATGCACCCGAGCAAACGGTAGGAGGTAGCCGTGATGTACAATGATTGAGCGGGTGAAAACAGCATTTTCCCAGTAACAGGAAAACTTTTTAACCATATTTCATTAAATTTGTACGAAGAAAGTGAGGTTGGTTTATTTTTGGTCATGTTTTTGGGACACGAAAATGCTTTTACGTAAATAGGAAGCAAAACGAAGGTTTTCTTGTGTGATAACATTTTTTGCTTGGCCAACTGGAAGGCGATAGCAGGGTCAGTTGGTCACTGAAAAAGTCTATTACGTCAAATAAAATACTGAACATTTCTTGAGGGTAATTTTTAAGCGATAGACATTATTGTTTTTGCTTATTTAGATAATTTCGTTTATCTTTTTTCTTACAGCAATATAAATAACATTTTTTAAAGTTAGATTTAGTTTATTCACGCTTCTTTATAACTAAAAAAAATAACTTTAAATCTCAATGTCACCGTGACCACGCACGCTGTAAAGCACGCGAAACGTCGGAAAATTTTATATTTAATATTATGTAAATAATTATAAGTTTATAATAATCACACATAGCTTTAATCTGTTTAAAAAGTGTTGTCTTAACTTAAAAAATCTTAAATATACCACCCCAACCAGTCATGTCAAACTTCATATTGAGTCAATGGTTTGACAGTTTTTAAAACGAGTGACGTTCTAGAAAACTTGTCAAAAACAATGAAACCAAACGTTTAAACATTGACAATAGATAAATCGAGTATAAAATTTAAGTCATAAATCCAAAAATCAAACGTCCTCAATCTGATGGAACTATGGTCATTTCGCAATGAAACCCGTTGAAGTGCACACCATTAATACGGGAAGAACTGATTTAGTGCGGCTTGCTCCCAGATACTGGCACTAAAATAGAGTTCCATTTTAAAATATCTTTCGAATGTGTCGTAAAACTGAATCGAAGTCTTGATCATTCATTTTTCATTATCGGAATTCTGGTTTTCTGTTCACAGGGATTTAATGACACCTACGAAGAGAAAGCTTTCTGGGTAATTTGGTGTAAGGAATAAAAAAGGACATATGAGAAGAAACAAAGATGTTGTTGTAATTATAGCAAATCTGAACCATTTCACACTAATAAAACCCCTGGACACTGAAGTATTTTTACTTTTTTATACATTAATTTATTTCACTAATTTATATTTGAATATCTTCCCAAAAGAAGCTAACTTTAACAGATTTATTTATTAGTAATCTAACATGTATATTATAAAACAAACCAGGTACACAATATACAAAGCCAAAACAGATTACTATGATAAACAATATATATGAAACAGAAAACATAAGTGAGTACATTTATAGACAAAAGGCAAAAACGAAATGGTTACTGCTAAACAAAGTCAAAGTCTTCCCGCCTCTTCAAATATTTTCGTTACAACGTAAACCTATAATAATAAAGATAAAAAAACTGTTAAGTTTAACATGTTATATGTCATTTGCTCTTGTAACATGCGATTATTAAAATTAATTTGATTTAAAGTTGAAAATTGTGTAGCTCAGTTTAGAATTGCTGTAAATAATTCCACAGCCATTAACAGTTTTCAGCTACGGAGTCAGGAATAAAAAAAAGTAAATGTCGTTTCTAAACGCGGTTACAAATAGAAAAAAAAAGTAGCCGAGTTTTAAAACGAAAACGTCAACGTTATAATTTTGTAAAGAAACGTTTTGCACAATCCCGTAGTTAGTGTAATGATTATGAAATTATTACGCAAATATTAGTTGTTTAGTTTACGCAAATCTTATATAACAGTCTCATTTTCATACAACGTTTATCAGTCTTACTGCACTCATATCTTAAATACTGTCTCTTTCTGACCAATTGTGTTTACGTTTGATGAAATGGGACAGACGACTTCAGTTGAAACGGTGAATACTAATTTATTTTTCATAAAAAAGGTGGTTTAAACGTGAAAATTATTTGGTTATTGGTAGAACGAAAATCTAACTAATTCCACCGTATAAAAATACGCTTATCGCTTTCTCACAGCGTGTAAACAATTTCGAGAACAGAGACAAAAGATAGCTTTAGTCAAAACAATAGGGCTTTTATTTGTAAAGTTAACATAACTTGAGAAGACCTCCAAACTCCGTCTTTTTTCGACCATATACATCACAAAGTTAATTTTGTCTCAACAAAATAGTACACAGTACATCGTATATAGCAAAAAATATTACAAAAGTTAAAGTCGTCAAGTAGTTACTCGACTGTAAGACGTATTATGATCCAGTGAACTACTAGAACGACCAGGGAATACTTACTCATACTGTGAAGGTTGAGATTTTAACTCTAATTAATTAACTCGACGTGAACAAGGACACAAAAATTCGTTTGATAATTGTTAAACTAAAAAATGAGACCAAAATGAAATCCTTCCTTTCTTGAAAGACCGGCAACGCACTTGCGAGCGTTATGGTATTGTGAGTGTCCATGGGCGTTATCACTAACCAGAGCCGCCTGGACGTTTGCCTCCTTTTAAATTAAAAAAAATCTTATATGAAAGAAAGATGGAAATAGCCAATAATTTAACGAACATTTTCTCATGTATACATTAATGAAAGTTTTAGTACAATATATTTTAACATAAAACAGAATTACATACCAATATGGTAAGGATGACCGGGAATTTTTAACTAAATACATAAATAAACGCAGACCTAACTTAGATCAGATTCAAAAATACAACTACGAGTATATTTTTTCTTCTCTAAGAAATAAAGGTTAGATAAAAGGTATGTACATATGTATACTTTTTCATGTCCTTTTTTATGTTCTAATTGGTTTGCTGTGTTCCTTTAGTTTTGTCTAAGTAACCTTTTATATAGTAGCACTTCTTATAGTGGTTGCCTGGAAGAGATCGCTCGAAAGGGATGAGGCCGCCTTTGTATTTATCTATTTTAATTGTACTGTATACTTGCAACGAAGTGTTAATCATGATAATAATACTCCGATTTTATTAATAAGGCGCGGTCTTACAACGCGAACCGTACCGTGGCAGGCTGTATCACTGAAAATAAGCTGAACCATTCCCTCATATATTCCAAGTAATATACAAACCGACTACAACATATATAACCGTCTTCATATGTAGTGGACGCAGCATGCTGTTATTTTATTTGCCCACATCTTTCCAGCGAATGAATTTGTCGTGATATACCGCGCGCGTGACACGTTTGCCAATTTGACTTTATAATTTCCTCAAAGAAAGATTGACGATTCGTGTCCGAACGGATTTAAGTGGATTATTTGAAATTTTTCAATTTTATCCTCATATCGTACATAAAACCCCCATAGTTTATTGTAGGGAGTAACCTTAAAACCTATACACTCACGAGAGAAAAATTATATAGTTAGGATTCTTAATAGACAGAAGAACAGTCTTGGCTGGACCGGTGCGACTCTCGTCTTGACTGAGATGGTAGGTTCGAACCCCGGCACACCAATGGACATTTCTAAAGTGTAGGAAAACAGGGTGAGGAAACCAGCTACCCTCCAAGCAGTCAGCGGGTCGTGTCAGAAACAGAACTCTGATCACCAGGGTAGCGTGTTGGTTTTTTTTAAAGACAGTAGAAGTTCTAAAATCTTACTTACGCCTACTTTGACTTCAGTAATAACATACCTGTAACAAAATAAAATTTCATAACTAATGTATATCAGAAAAATAATTCTATTATATAAAATAACCTTAATTCCACCATAAATTATTGATGAGAATCAATAAAAACTTATTAAAAATAAATATTGCATAATTTTATTTTTAAATTGTCAGTATATACCTACCCAATAGAACAAACGATAAGCTTGTAATCTTTTTATCAACTTTATTTCACATTTGTTACAATAGTCATTTGTAAATACACCGATAAAATGCCGAGTGCTTAATAATCACGAAAATCTTAAAACCCATACCTTTCTATTCAGTCACGTAGGCAAATAGCGAATCAAACTAGAAATGCGAACGCCTACGTAAGGGTAACGAAAAATTGTGCAAAAACGCGCAATAGATGTGTTATATCCATAAGAAATGTCTTTTATTCGACTTCGACAATTTTAGCCTTTTGTTAATGGTTAATATTGTATGAATTAAATTATTTGAATCCGAATATATTCATTGAATAACTTTTATTATCGTAAATTTACTACAAGCCCTCATTGTCAACATTAATAAATACGGTCTTTTTATAAAACATGTCCCAAATATTTTCGAAGGAATCGTAACCATGGTAACGATATAAACAATATCTATTCATATCTCATAATAGCATTAATTAAACAAACAACTTAGCTATTTGAGGTCTTAAGTCCATAAGGGTTTTATGGTATATCTAGTGGCGATTTACAAATTATCAAGGAGGCTGTGAATTTTATTCCACCCTTGCATCTTTGTCATATCCAACCAAAAATTAATCTAATTTTTACAATCGTTTGAATTTCGTTGAAATTACACGTAAAATAATGTGATTTTTGATTATACACAAACCATCCAGTTCGCAGCCTCCTCTATAATATAGAAGATTGACACCAAATGTAGAAGTGAGAGTAAAGTGTCATCGGTAAAAGACTTCTATCTGTAAAACATCAGAGAACCATCATGCAGAAATCTTTTTTGATTCTAGGAGGTAGCAAAAAAAAGCCCAAATTTGTCGCCCCAAATATCAGCCACCCTACTCACCAGCCCACTCAGATATATGTATGTATATGTGTCCGTTTCACAATATACGCGTCAAGTCATATACAAAACTTCTCTCTAAAACTCTATCTTGTACATATTAAATATAGTACATTAATATCAAAAACATTCATAAAAATACATATAAAGTTAGCAAATCTAATTTTTAACTCGACAAATCTCAATTTATTTTCCATTATAAAAGAGCTCACATCTTAAACGCCCTAATGGAACAACAATGGTTGTTTAATATTTAAGATGGAGGGTTAAGAGTGTTTTATAGGCGGTCGATAGGACCCTAAGTGTGATTTTGACGATTTCAGCAGACATATAATGTAGCGTTTTTATATTATAATGGGTTTCATAAATTATTCAAGTAAATGAATATTATTAAAAGGCTTAGTAATGAAAATAACGTTGCGCCATAAGCTTTGCGGGTCTGGGATATCTGTATCTGTTTCATGATCATTTGTCAATCTAAGAGGGAAGTAGATGACCAGCTTCCTGTGCTTGAAAAACGCGGACAACTTTTTATGTATAAGTCAAGTCGTTTTCCTCACGATGTTTTCCTTCACCGTTCGAGCGAATGTTAAATGCGCATAAAAAAAGTCCACTTGTGCACTGCCAGGGATCGAACCAACGACCATAGGGATGAGAGTCGCACGCTGAAGCCACTAGGCATTATAATATTTAAAATAAAACTAAACTAAAACCTACTACGAACTTAAATAAATAAAGGACGCCAGGTGGAATTTTGTTCCCATCAAACCTTATAATTATTGATAATTTTTATTAAATAAATTCATGTTTATGGTATATCTGTGAGGGCGTCTTCCGGAGCTCTTTTAATTTAATACACATTCGAAAACCACAAAATGTATGTTAATTACACATAAAAAACACTAACCTAACCCAAAGCTATACTCGGCATTCATTAACCGTCCCCATCATTAATTATATTATTATGTCTAGAAGAAAACTCTTATCGGTAGAAAGTATGTATTCCTCTTACTTATTTTTGTTTTTATCAATAACTTACGCAACTCCAAGGTTCATTGTAACGGCGGTTATGCATTTAGATTTTTAAGATAGCAAAAATCATTTCTGGGAACGAAGATATAAGTCGTAAATAGGTATGCATATCATATATTGTATGTACTCAAATACGTCACAACTTATCGGCTTTAAAACTATTATATTAAATCTAACGAGAGAAGCAGTTTTCTTCATTAATACGTTTGATAATTGAAGAATATATTAATTGTTTTTCATCGACAATTGTGTGTCAATAACTTACCAATCAGAATCACTCCATTCATTGATAGATACTGTAGCTAGATAAAAACAAATACTACTACTTGAAAGTTTAACAATAAGATATTTAGTATGAAAAATTATTGCATACAAATCAATACCTTTGTGTTATACATTTCATATTTGCTCTAAAGGATTTTTTTCTTAAGGCCTGTGTAAACAAAATGTACATTTGTGTTGAATGCAGCGGTAAGCCGACAGAATTTAATTGTCTGCCGGAGTTAATAAAGGGCGGCATGGCTTCCACGTGACTATCGATCTGGTTTCCCTGCGCCCTGCGATGCGCTAAGCCCTACTGGTAGGGTTGCCAGCAAATACGAAACAAAGAAGTTGACCCTCGGTGGGCGTAGCGATGGACACATTTTTGCTCTTCTTTATTTGTATTTCGTATCCAGTAGAAGAGTTATATTAAATTAAAAAAAAATTACAAAATAATTCTTATAGTATATTATGCCATCGTAAAAATATTGTTTATAGTAATGCTTTGAATTTAAAAATCGAACAACAAGAAAACATGTTACCTTTAACACGTATATATTTCAATATAAAAGACATCAAAAATAACAGTATGTATACAATATTAGTTTGCAATTTACCATGATAAAGGATGGCTGGAGGTGACGTGACAGCCGAAATTAAATCCATCATATCTGATAATTGAACCCGCCAAAATTTGATTGAACTTTAATTAACTATTCCAAACGACAACCCTATCGCGCACTGCTTAAGGGCCAGTTACGTTACACTTACGTAATAGTTACGCGAAACGATGCGTCAATCCCAAGCGACTGCGGTTTTAAATTTTAAAATTACTGACACCCGAGTTCTATATTCGAAACGTGGACCTACTTCTCGAAACATAGAGATTCTATAAACACGGGCTATAAATATGTTACCTGTGGTTGGAATGTAACTCATGATAATTTAAAGTGTTATTTTTAAAAATCGAACGTTGCGACAATGCGTGTTACAGTGCTTGTTTATCTATGCCTTACTTGCAACTTTGTAGTCTTTATCTACTACGCTGGTCGAGCGGATGTCCTTTGTTTTTTAGCTTATTGCTCAAGACGCTTGTTTAAAACAAAGATAAAGAGTACGATACCTTTTTAGTAATGTAATTTTATGCATGTTTTGGCATATGAAAATATCATCTATAAGTTTGCTAAGGCTGAAGGATGAGGTAGAATATAAAACGATAGATGAAAAGTTGGTGTATCGTTTGTTTGTTCGGTCAGATGGGATAGCCAAGCATTATCAAACAAAAGCGAATTTCGTTTCTTGTTAGTGCACATTAGTCTTAAGTGCTAAACAGTGGTAAGTGACAAAATATAACACCAAAACAGTGTCTTCCCATAATAGAGACTGTAAGTATTGTTGGACACTTTATGTTAAATTTCCTTATTAGTAACATAGGTTAGAATTAAAATACTTATTAGTGTTAAGTTACAGAGCAGTGTTGGCCTAGTGGCTTCAGCGTGCGACTCTCATCCCTTAGTCGTAGGTTCAAACCCCGGCTTTATTTCAATTCAATTCGGCGGTTCAATTTAACATTCGCTCGAAAGGTTAAGGAAAACATCATGAGGAAAACGGCTTATCTAGACCTAAAAAGTTAACGGCGTATCTCAAGCACAGGAGGCGGATCACCTAATTGTCTATTAGTTTAACAAATGATTATGAAACTAATACAGAAAAAGCCCAAACCTTAAAAGGTTGTAGTGCCAGAGATTTATTGTTACTTTTCAAGTCTTAAGGCTGGAACGTTATGTTTGATTGTAAAAAATCGCTATATCATTACGTCACAAACATATGACTCGTGTATTTATAATTAAGTAAGAGACACCTTGAACATTAACCTGATAAGTAATATACGTCACATTATTAACAAGAGCCGATCGTAATGGTTATCAGCGATATTTCAATTTTATGTATAAACCATTCTCTCGAAAAATAAACAATCTATGTAACACTATTAATCGCTCTATTCAGCGAATATTGTCTATTAAAATCGGGTGAATCAATTATAGACTGTATATTTATGTAAAACGATTACATAATTTAGTTATGTTATTAGATATATTCAAGTCATGTATTTCCTTTGCGAACTAGCGAACTGTGGAACCTCCCACTCTTCAATATTCGAGTGTAGGGGGAAGGAGCCTCAAAGGCCGGCAACGTACCCACTAAAATTGGTGTCTATGGGCTACGATGACTGCCCGCTGATGATACGCTTGATGATGACGCTTTTTGGGCGTCCCGCAGGCTAGTTTACCCCTCTATTATATTTAAAAATGATACACTTTTGCGCTTTGAAAGCATTTTTATAATAACAAGAGAATCATCCTGAAAAGGCAGAATATACAATTTAAAGAGAGGGTCTGGCCTCTCTCGTCCTGGTCGGTTTGGCCATAATCCCACCAGATGCTAAATGAGTTGTAGCCTATTGGAGGAGCACGCATGTCCAGCAGATGCCGCTTAAATAAACCCATATTAAATAAGAAAGAAGTTACACTCCTTTTCTGTTATATAAAAAAAACGAGAAACCGACTCGTGCAGTGCGGAACCTGGGGATGTCAACAACGAAGAGATGAAACTCCAGCGTGCTTCTATTAGGTTTCATCTACCTTATGGAACGCACTATTACAGTTCATGTTATGCTTATTGCATTAAGTGACACGAGATTGCTAGAGGCAAAACCTTCAATAATAATAAAAAAATTAGAATGTCAAGTATTGTAGAATTCTTTCATATAAAGCAAATACTCATTTTAACCGAGAAAATTCCTAGTCGAACAATAAAATAACGTCTCCATATATAACGCTGCTTGCATACCGCGCTTAGGCCTCACATACCCCAAATGCCTTCACAACAAACGAAACCGCCCCACAAAAAACGACTTGCCTGCGTGAGAACCTATGCATTATGTTATTATAGAAGATATTTCTTTAATTAGCCTTAAAAACTGTATGGAGCTGTTATTAACTTCGATATATCTTATCAATTGGAATCAGAATTAATTGAAGAAAGTAAAGAAGAAAGAAGAAGACATTTGGAGTTGTCAAAATCAAGCTTTAGGGCTTTCTTTTGTTTTTAAACTTCAGTACCATAAGTTACTATACGTATTAACAAAGATTTGCATAAAAATCTTACAGCACTCTCGCTACTCCGAATATTCATTTAGACACAGACTACAAAACAATGTCAAACTGATCGTAGCTGGAGACCCTACAAGTACAACATAATCTATGTATAGCTAAATCCAACATTTAAACTGGCGAACGTGTGAACAAGATCACAAGGATGGCGAAGGCTTGCAAACAAAGGTGAACAAACATTGGCACTTTTTAACACGAGGTCAATGACCTGTCGAGCAGTATTTTAGTCTTGATCAGCTTTGCTTTATGTTTATATTTTTTCTAATAAAATCGATTTGACGTACTTTCGTACATATCACAAACGTTTATGACTTTAATTATTGACTAAATTTAATTTAAAAATACTCAAAGAAATAAAGAAAATTTAATAAAAGAAGCTAAAAGCAAATTATTAATACAAAATTTATCAGCACGTGTTTGTAAAATCTCCCGCTAGATGGCGTTCATATAAAATTCCAATCTCAAACCCTATCGCATGCACCATTACCATTTCATATCCACTGAATAACGAAACACCATTGTCTCAGCGCTAAGGACCGAGAACGTGACAACCATAAACAGGTTATCGGGGTTCAAATCCGCGCGGCGTCAATAAAATTTACTGTTAAAATTATTGCCGCGGAAGGTTGCGAGAGGTCATTTGTATGAAGAGGGCTATTTCCATATCTCGTTCGTGTTCGGCGAATGTGTACATTCAAACGCTTTTATTAAATTTTTCAATAGTACATATTTTATCTTTTTTAATACAAAATTCATATTCATAACACTTACGATAGGTATTTTTAATTAAGGATAACGATCACTATTTAAGCCTATGTTTAAACTATCGCAGAATATGCTTAAATGGAGTATTAAGAGTATCAATATCACTAAATCATCTGCACCATGAGCACACACCCTCACTTTCACACCATCACACAACACAGCCGTAAGTATTACGTATTTAATCATTTTTATTGATATTTTAATACGTTCACGTAATAAATTTTTATGTATTATGTATTCCATCTTTGGCTATATGTTTAGTATAATTGTTTTATGTTGTATATAATTTATGTTATATAATCAGGATAGTGCCAATAACTTAATCGTTACCAGAAGCGGTACCTAGGCTTACTGATTGCTTCTTGAGATAATTAGTAAAACACGTATCCCGCCTGATACCACAGACCTCCTAAAATCTAATAATATAAAGCCTATACAAATGCGATCAATAACGGCATAGCCGCTAATGACGGCTAACGAGTAAAGTTGGAGCTTGTTGTTGAATAATTGATCACCATCATAAGTGACCCTTATCTAGCGTTTTTGTCTTGTCTATGGTCCTTTGCATAGTTTACTTTACTAAAATAGTTAATAAATGACGTCTGCATACTATATGAAATCACCTGCAATTTATATACAGATATATAGAGAAATATTAATTGTTAAAGTATTCTTGGACTATAAACTCTTTGGTACTTCGAGAACAATTTCATTTAATATAAACATAAATGTAAGGAATCACCGTTTTCCACCGTTTACAAAATTGGGGCTCGATTGTAAAAAAATATATATCCTCTATTATACAACTGGCAACAGGGGCTCGCAAGTGTTGGCGGTTGAATATATTCATACAATGACGTTATCCTTAGATTTTACCTTTTAATTTCATAGCAATGTTTTTTCCATCGGATTTATAAACCTACTAATTGCTTCTGTCATATATTGACAGAAAAGTTAAACGAAGCCAAAAAATCCGAAGTAACTATGACGTGACAGATTCCAGTTACCCTGAACATCATTAATCACATTTATCTTAACTTTGATAGCTGTTCGGCAAAATGAGAAGTCGATTACATCTTGGAACATGAACAGCTGTTAGACACTGGTTACAAAAAGGTTCTTTATCAACGAAACCAATTTAATGCGCATAGGTTTTATAGGTTCATTATCGGACGTCGAGAGAGAATATGAAATTCCACCCGCATCACCTCGACGTCTGTGATTTCACAACTGAGGGGCAGTTTTTGCCGCGAACCACCATAAAGTGGAACCAGCTTCCCACTGAAGTATATTCAAATCAATTCGTATAAGAGTCCTGTTATATAAAAGTATTTACGAAATTAAGACCGCTAAATCTAAAAACTTTTAACGCAGATACATGAACGATTTTATAGAACCTAACCCGTTATAAGAATTGGTACGTTTCTTGAAGGACTATAGGTCGAATTGCTTCGGAAATACAAAGACGGGCAGCAGGATCTTAAGAATGGTTCAACGATTTTGGTTAGATTGAAAGAAACTAAATTATCAGTACCTAAAAAGATATATGTACCTATATATATAAAAATATTGCTTAACAATTAGAGCCGGAAAGACTTGGAGCGAGATGAAATACGAGGCTCAAGAGGAAATGCGTTGACAATTGACATCCAACTGCGCAGATAAAAATATTCCGAAAATTTTTAACATCTATAAAACTTTATAACACCTCTCACATGAGATTAATTATTGAACTCGTACTTGAGCGAGCACTGCACCATTCTATAAATACCTCCAGTAGCCTTCATAGTTGACCTAGAGTGAATAGAATACTTAAATCCAAACTCAATCAGCGCTCGTAAATCTGGAAGCACCACTAAAGTTTATTACATCTGTTCTTACGCTCAATGAATAGACAAGGAATCGAGGATCAGTTGACGTGCTAAACGAATTTTCTATTCCACAAGTTGATTCACCGGTAGGGCGATTCCCGTTATTTATTTATCTCGTAATCCTACAGCTAACATAATATATATAACAAGAAACAATTACACAAAGATGGAATCCACAGTATATACAAAGATTTAAACATTTCCGACAGGAAAAAATATTAAATACATTGAACTATGTAATACTTTTTTGGATGTGTTGTATGCACAATAAAATGTGTTGATTTGATACATTCTACATAGTTTTATACTTAGCTAGTCTACGTTTTGGTATTCTCTTAAAATCCTAAATACATTCGTTTACGCGCTTAGAGCTTTAATACGTCAATATATAGTCCTTTATAATAAGGTCAAGAAAAAGACATTAAATTCATGGAAATGTCCTACATTTATAATTACAAGCTGCATAAATGCCGATCTACAATAATAGCGTGAACGTCTTTACATTTAAGACAATTAAAACAGTAAATTATATAATTATCCCTATTTTCATTTATTTTTCGACAAACGTTAAATTTTCTGCCCTTCTGACAACACTAGACAGAACCACCCCAATTGGACATGTGGTAGACAAAACAAATACTGTAACAACAGAACGAACCCAGGTATAACTAGAAGTTTTGCATATTTTGCACCCACTAACACTAAGTATATCCAAAATAACAATCGTAATTGCTAAGAATAATAATAATAAAAAAACGCTAAAGAATATACTAGACTCCACCTCTCAAATACGAGTAACAATTTCGATGTAGGACTCGACGTTGAAGCCGCGACATTATTTTACTAAAAATGATTCAAAAGCGTAACTTAGCTCGAAATAATCCTGCATGACAAAACCCTGTACGCTTTTGATGGTCACACTTTGCGCATATTTGTAAGACCTCTGTCAAGCGCGTACTAAACATACAAATCAGCTCAACGCAAGTTACTAAAGTACTATTTAAGTGGAGTATAATCTGAGTTGTAAAGGACGGATTGAAAGCAATTGAGGTCAATTATTTATCAAGTTAGCACACGTGTCACTAACCGTATATTAGTAAACAGTTTTCTATTTACGGATAACGAGACGTTTGTATAAACAATATTACGTGTGAATTCTATGTACGTAACAAAACTTACTTTAGTTAACTTTTGGAGCACTTCGTTATATACAAAGTTTAGTTTATATTAATTTATATAGTCACTGTAAAAAAAATCCTGTATTTTTTTAATTTTGATTTTTTCTTTCTATTATCGCTACTAAAATCGTAGGTAACCGGTATGGCTAAACGTCAAAGTCGAGACGTAACGGCCGTATCAAGAACTTTGTATTTGAATGAATAATTGAAATAATAACTGTCAGTACTAAGGCTGTCCGGTGAGAGTTTGCCAAAGCTACTGATTAATTATATCATAATGCCAACAGATATATAACAGTCAAATATACAAAACCCATTTTAGACCCATTCGCTTTTGGAATACAACCTAGGAGTTCATTAATCATTTTTTTGTAGGTCTGTAGGTGATAGCTTTCCGTGCCTGATACACGCCGTCGACTTTTTGGGTCTAATGCAAGCCGGTTTCCTCACGATGTTTTCCTTCACCATTCGAGCGAAGCCAGCTACGACCTCAGGGACGAGAGCACTCAACACTGCTCATTTTGTCCTAATATTTATCAGCAATAAAAATTAAAAGCAATGATAAATTGCTACGACAGTGACAGCCTTTGATTTTATTCAATAGAAAACCATTTGTTACTTAAAACAAAACGAACGGTTATACATTATGACTACCTTTACATATCTTAAAAAAGACGGGATCCATGACTCCATGCAACAAAAATGAGATTTCAAATACGACATAAATAGCAAACACATTCCTGTTAATTGCATATCTCGGCACGAAAACATTTCACGAAAATAAGTGACCTTCAAGAGTTATAATTTATCTGGCGTGTGTACGCTGTCAGAGAAAGAAAGATTATTGAGAGAGCGCTCCAGAGAATAAGCTTCAATTTCTTGAAACTCTATAATATATAATTAATTAACATAAATATAGTAGAACGGCTATATATAAAACATAACTTATTTATGATTGATTCAAATAAAGAATTTAAACGTAATAGACACACAATAGTATTTTTTTATGAACACAATAAATAATTTCTAGTACAGTGAAGGTATACTGGAAAACATTTCTTAGAGCTGTATCAGGGATAGAACAGAACAGAAACATAAATGTCTACCTGTGGCTTTATACACTTTAAAACAATAATATTAAGAAGCAATACAAAATGTTATTATGCAATGACCTAATTAGACATAACCTCCGTCATAATAGACATTATGTCAGACCTATCATAACATTTTCAGACAAACATTTTATACATTCTGGCAATATTTCAACCGAGTGCCCCGAGACTCGACGTTTCTTCAAAGATTATTAAGAAGTTACCCGCTTGGAAAACTACGAAATCCAAGCATACTTCACGTATATATGAAAAATGAAAGAAAATGTTACATAATGTTTTAATAAGACATAATCCTGTAGTAAATTGATCAGCGCAGGTACTGTGTAGTTTCCGATAGCTATTTCAACGTATTGCTCTCAATATCTGAAGCGCAGATATCGGGATGTCAATCGCTATCGATTTTGGGATTTAGAGTACCAGAGAACCGGGGCTGTTTTCTGTGAAGGCAGGTCGTCAGCCTTCTATGGCGTTCTAGCTGAAGCCTATAGAACTTATACTACTTTATTGCTGCGCCAAGACATTGATTTAAATGTAAGTTATCTGTAAATATATAAAAGTCTCGTGTCACAATGTTTGTTTCCATACTCCTCCGAAACGGCTCGAGCGATTGTCAATGAATTTATGATTTTTTTATGCATACATAAAAAACATACATACAACACTTAATTGTCACCCCTCTACGATCAATCCCTATTTTTTATTATAGTAGATAGGTTAATTTTATTGAACTAAAAAAATATATTCTGTAAATAATATACATGGCAAAACGACGATTGCCGGGTCAGCTATATAATAATTGTCTTTTATTGACGTATATAGTTGTATATAATGGACCGTTATTTAGTTTCCCAAAATTCATTTGATTTGACTTTAAATCTGACATCTATATAAATATAAATGAATCGCAAAATATGGTGCTAAGCTCAAAACACGAAGACAGGAGGACAAATCGAGGAAGAATTTCATGGAGAGTCAAATTGGAAAAACATAAAAAAAATTAATACATAACTTTTTATTCCGGAAAGAGTCACTATGTGGTAGCATAGCAATACCTAATAATATGTATGTGGCTAGTAAAAAGATAGCCAGAGTAAAAAAAATCATATTAAGGCGAAATAGTTCGTGATGTAAGTAATTAATTTACTAAAGGCCTCTTCTTGACAGTCGAGTCAGCATCATGTCTCGTGGTGCATATTCCTCTGACCAGCACACACTAACTAACACGTTCTCAGTGCCGTATTTTTCCCTTCGAAGCATCCGCCAGTCTCATAAATAAAGGAAAGAGGAGGCTGTGGGGACGTAAATATTCAACGATGCGGCAACAACGTAACAACTTGGGCAAGATCTGCTTGCTGATAGAAACTAGTGGTCGGACAAACGCTACACAACTCCTGTCAACTAATATCAATAGAATGATAATGCGAATTCAACAGCATTTAGTCCAAAATACTGGATTGACATAATAAAAAAATATAATTCAAAAACTCAATGAAATGATCTAAGTAAAACCCAAAAAGAATGTTAAATGCGCACATAAACAGTGCAACATTTCTGTGAGGAACAAACCAACGATCTCAGAGCTGAAAATCGCACGCTGAAGCCACTATGCCAACTATGTACTAATAATTACAGCGGCTTTGTAACCAGAAAAAGGGTTTTGGCTGTTTCTGTAACCATTTAGTTTTGGAGACAAGTTGCATGTGGCAGTCACATATCATATTTTTTGGGTCTAGTTGGTCCACCGGGATTCGCCTTAATTTTAATTCTGTAATAAAATAATTAATTGTATAAATAACGGTTTAACTCTGATTACTAACTGTAATTTTATTTTTGCTTTAACCGTGACATTGAACCTATAATTCCAAATCTATGATTACTTTCTATACTATATCAACGTGTTAACTCATAATGAAATAACGGCAATGTCATACAATTTAATAATATTCTTTCCATGTACCTATTTGTAATTACCCCTAACATAAACATCGCTATAAGTTTGCATCGAGGAATCGACTGAAACTAGTATTAAGTTCCATTCACATTTGGTCAACACGGCATTGCCTTTGCCAAACAAACCTAAATATCATTTGGAGGGTGCTCTATTTAGTCTTAAACGAAATACAAAGTTCATTGCCCTCACACATTTCGTCCCCGGTCACTTGTTCCCAACAAATTAATACTTTACGCAATTTGCCTGCCCGTGCCTTCATTACACGAGTTAAATTGCGCGATTATCGGCCGCACGTACTTGCTACGGATTCTTAACTATGAAGCAAAACGTGATGGAAAAGTGATGCTATCCGGTTCACGTAGCCCTACGGTCCGGTTAAATTATACTTTTATTTATTCATGAAATGAGAGCTTTCGTTTAGCTTCGTAATGATAATTCTTGTAGGATAAGGCTAGCTGTCATTGTATACAAGATTCATACAAAGATCGCTTAGATATAATCATGAAACATTTAGAGCAGTGTTGGCTTCAGCGTACGACTCTCATTCCTGAGGTCGTAGATTAAATCCCTGGCTGTGCACCAATGAACTTCCTGTCTATGAAAACATCGTAAGGAAACCGGATTGCCTTAGACCCAAAAGCCGACGGCGTGTGTCAGGCACAGAAGGCTGATCACCTACTTGCCTATTAGATTGACACATGGTCAATTATCTATAAAAAAACTGAGTAAACGACATTTTTGAGGTGTTGATTGCGATTGTTTTTACACAAATCTAATGAATTATAATTTTCAATGCATGTATACGTACGTACAATATCCACCAATACTAAACAACACTAACAAAACCACTTGAAATTCGTATTACAACATGAAAAGCTTTCTCCAGAACAATATTTAGGTTAAACTATTGAATGCTATCGATTTGACTGACGTCATGCTACAGAAATGACAGCGTGAATGCGCTGATAAGAGAACCCTATACCCATTATGCTCCCTTGCGACGTGTAGACAAGAGATTTTTGGGTATCACTATTATTTAAAACGAATAGCAGCAAATGAACTCTGTGACCTTATACAAAGCGCCTTCAAGAACTTATACTATATAACTTGTATAAATATCAATCATAATTGCTTTGTTAATATTTCTTACAGAGCGCAATTTTTCATAAAAAGTCGACTAATATTGAACCGAATACGAGACGTCAAATCCTAATATAAACATAAATTATACGTGGCATACATAATCACCTATGAAAAATGTATATCATATAGCATTGTCTGTAATTAACTCTACAGTAAAATAACGGTTCACGAACACGTTTCCATAGCAGGCCTCAAATAAACGCGGCATAATCCACTGGGCAAGTTCAATCTAAATAATTACAAGAATGAAGCGCGTGTATTTTTATACGTAATAGATGTTTAAGATCTCATATTGGACTGTTCGTTTCTCTCAGTAGCGCGTTCGAACTTAACGCGCCAAGAAAAACAAACGAAAAGCACAGAAGAGATCTATTCCACCAATTTTCCATTCAAGTAACAATACGTAACCATTTAAAGGGGCAACATTCAGAGCTTACGTAAAATATAGTTCTAATAAGATTCCTGGAATTCGGATTGCAATGCAATTGAGATTTTCGTATAATTCTTTAGAAAATTTGAGTTTGTTGTTCAAGTGATGCGGAAGGATATTTTATAATAGGATACGGAATACTTTATTTTATGGCTAAATTGGAAATGTATCTGCCTATTACTAAGAAAGCTACTCCCGAACCAGCAAGGTACGTGAGGCTCTAAACTCGAGTATTTCCTTCCAGACTGAGTGGGCAATATCCACTGGCAACCCTTTTAGCTAGTTTATCAGTTGTAAAGAATTGTATAATTAATATTACTTTGATAACAATCAACAATTAAATCTATCCATTTAAAATGTCTGTCTGAGACAATTGTTTATCTTAGAGAATATGGCGAGAATAAAATTCTAGTCTAAAAGGTTGAAACATTGTTTAGACGATGACAGGAGTTCAGAGTTGTTTAAATAGTTAATATTTTATCGTTAAAATTTTACGTAAAATTCAGAAACAAGAATTGCGCCGAACAACTCTTGCTGTCAAAATCGAATACATTTTTGAAATTCGAAAGTCAGACTTAGGTTTAAATCTTATTTTTGGATCCTGTGTCTCTATCGAAAATATAAATATTATAATTCAACTGATTTACATAACACTTATTTAAATCTGTTGAAAAACTCATGAACTCGTAAGAAACCGCAAAAACGATCGGGCGATAAGCATGTTATTTTTAAAATGTTTTGCGATTGTACGCTGCGTGATTGTTGTATTTCTCATATAACACGCGTAAGTAGTGCCCATTTGTGTACCAAGCGAGAAAGCGGAGGGCCACAGTGTACTAACTCAGTACAGAGCCAGCTAAAGATAATTAGCAATTATTTTTTCCGTATAAGTCTAAGACTACTATAAAAAATAGAATGAATGATTACAATGAATTATACCATTCAAAATATATTTATAACTACTTATAAATATTACGAATCTCTTGTAGTACCACCCACACAGGTGTGGGTCATTCATGAAAAATGCTTTGAGATCCATAAGTTCTTGTTCTTATTGTTTTGTATAAAAAACTGAGTCTTAAATAATTATAATTTATAATGTCTTTCCTCAGGGAAATATTGCAAGAATTCCAATTTTAAAAATATACATTTCTCAACTGTCCAACACGAATGCTGCCTCAATCGTGGCGCGTAACCTTGCGTACGCCGATAAACAAGTGACGTCATGTCTATATTTAAGTGTTTGTGCCAGCGTGTGCGCACGGGTCATTGACCTATCTCAATCTGATTGCAAGAACAGGCTCCTCTAGTTTGTCTATGTGGATCAGAGGTTCTGTACTGGTTTTATGCATTAGGTTGTAAGCTACAAGATAAACTTGCTTGTATCTTAATAGTAGTTTCATTCTGCACATAAATAAATTAAAGATTTTAGTATTTTATTGGAGAAAAAGTATTTAAATTTAAGAAAGTATTTCTTAAAATATTTACATTTACATAAAAATAATAGAAAACTCATCGTAAATCTTAAATGAGTAGTAACAAAGAAATTA
Organism: Pieris brassicae; assembly: GCF_905147105.1. Classification (NCBI taxonomy): domain Eukaryota; kingdom Metazoa; phylum Arthropoda; class Insecta; order Lepidoptera; family Pieridae; genus Pieris; species Pieris brassicae. The sequence goes on along the minus strand of NC_059666.1, from coordinate 20,208,501 downwards.
CACCATTAACAAATATTTTTTTCATATATTATATTTTATTTATCGCTTATCAACACCAGGATTTACGAGTTACACGTTAAACTTACTATTAGCAAAAAATAATAACTATCTTTTTATTTTCATCACATCGAAAACACACAGGTATCAACAGAAGGAAACAAAGTTGATTTAGCTTTTATAAAGGCCTTGGGAGCTTTAAGAATTCAAGTTTTCAACAATTTAGTTCCCACTAGCATATGCATTTATGTCAAACCAAATCCCTAATATAGAGCTGTCATCGTCCCTCAGCCCCGACTGTAAGCACAGATAACGGACAAAGCCGAGCGGCGAGTTCACTGATGCCTGTAAGCAATTGATCTCCTGTCATTGATATGTTCCCCTATGCATTCTGAAATAACGTGAATCTAGTAATTTTTGACCGTATTATTAAAGAGTTTTATTTATTAAGAATGTATATCTGTGAGCAGTGAGCGGGTTAAAAAATACGTTGTGACATGAATACGCAACGGAATGCTTCGATGATTTAGACATGGACGGATGAACGATCATATACAAGACAACCGTAGCTTAAAAGCACCCATGAGCGTGAGCATGAATGTCATGAAAGTTGATAAAGCGAGAGAGGACGTTATGACAGTAGTTAGTGGAGATCAGTGGTAACCGGTATATCAGTTTTCCGATAGTACGAGATATCTGAAATATGCAAAAAGACGTGAAGATATAAACTAATAAGTGACTGGTATATAAAGAATTTTGTTAATAAATAAAAAATCTATCTTCAAAAGTCTCATATAGACTACAGGTATATTACAAGTATTTATTCGCTTCGCTGTAAGGTGCCTACTGTTATGGGCAGACCCATGAGAATCGTCACTAGATTTCTTGTATGGTATGTCCTCGTAAGAACTTTGATTAACGTACTTTAAAAATCGATGAAACAAACACTGCCCTGCCGCACAATTGTCACAGCTGTATTTTAGTGGACAGACTTAATCTTCTTATTTTTTATATTAAATGAACGTTGCTAGTTATTAAGTACAGGTAATTAATTAATTAATAATTAAATTTATATAAAACCAATCGTTACTAAGTAATTTTGATTATTGGCTTTAAGGGGGAAAAAATACTGTAAACTTTCAAATTTTTTAAAAGTCTATCAAAATGAGACAGCGAAAGTTTTCGTTTGGAAAAGTAATTATCTTCCTCCGCCTGCTCTAGTGACTAGAGCAACAGACGATACAGTGTTTCGCGGTACAAAAATGAAGTAAACTCCAAATGCTTTTGATATAAATAGGTCGTAAAATATACAAATGTAAATAAAATCACTAGTAACAGTTTAACTTTCGGCCAAACTAAATGTTCTGTAATTCAATTACCTTTTTTCTCCATATACTCGCCATAATTGAATAAAAATGAAATTAGGAAAAAGTTAGAAGTAACTTTGTGTTTTTTTGTATCGAAGGATTTATATTGTAGTGTTTTTTTTTAAATAAAAAAATAAAATAAAAACGTGTTTATTCATTATAAGCATGCATTGTGTAAGATTTGGAAACCTTTTTAGTAAAAAAAATACATGTGTCAGGGTTCCCAGCGCTTCCATAACAAACTTATTTATAAATTTCTTTCATTAAATTCAACCATTCAAATCATAGTGAAGAATCATTACATACATATTGGCTTTAATTCAAACATCACATAAAATAAAAAATAAATCAATAACGCTACAGCCTTTTTAGGTCTGGGTCTTTTCCTCACGATGTTTTCCTTCACCGTTAGAACTAATGTTGCATAGAAAGAAAATCCATTGGTGCACAGCCGAGGATCGAACTTACGACCTCAGGGATGAGAGTCGCACGCTGAAGCCACTAATCCAACACAGCTCTTTAGCTTTCTGCATGAGTATGTGACTCAGATAATGCGATATTGATTAGTGTCCGCTCTTAAATACTAAAGATTCTTCATATAAACACTATAAAGTAGCAATTATTATCTCTAAGTTATTCCAAATAGATTTTAGAATTGTGTATAATAGAAGCAAATTAGCAGTTACCGAAATCAATTCGAGTTGGATCATTGAACCATGTCATGACGACCTTGTAGCGAACGATTTTTAGGCGTCTTTTCAAATTCGCTGGCGCGTTACATTAGTATCGTTGCATTAACTAGAGCTCTAATTGTACGCACGCCCGTTTGAATAAAATTACGATAATTTTTTTTGTCACGAAACTTTTTTTTTTAAATAATGTGTAGCGCTACAACACAATGGTTGGGGACTAGAGGAGCTACTATTAAAAATATATATATAAGCCTTAGATTGCATTGGTTTCAATACTTTTTCTTTTAGAGAGATACGAAGATGTTGACAGTCGGGAAAACTGGCTTTATCTACTGTAGTGACAATTGAACTTTTTCTTTAAAATATTAAGTTGGCGTTTGTTTAATTTTAGTTTTCTTATTTTGTCTATTAATGTACATACTTATGTAATCTGTTTTGGCTTTGTACATTGTCTAAATGTTTTCTGAATCGCAAACTTAACACACTACAACTACACTATACAAATTCCAAATTGTTTTTTTATACCATATAGTAACTAATTATATACGTGTGTTAAGTATATACAAATTACCTAGCTCTTCCGTAACTTATATTGCAATAAATAAGTGTTATAATACATACAATAATACGCGAATGTTAGACTAGGTGTATGTGTGTGTGTTTGTGAAATATTGCCATTAATATCCACTTCTGTATGTTCTGCAGCCATTGGTATAATCGTTCCTTCATCACATGCAGTCTAAGCTAATATATTAAAAAATGATTAATATTAAGGATCTAAAATTTGCGTTGCGTTAAAAGTTGCGTCTAAAATTTTCTATATATTGAATAAAAAGAAAACAGATATTAAACAAAGGCATATCGATTTATCCCACAAACAATATTTCGTTCGGGACTTCACTCTTTATTTGACAACGTCTTGCAAACGGTGTTATGATAATCCGGCTGTCCTTAATTAGTCAATAAATACGCCTACAAACTGACTAAATTCAAAACTACGTGATAATTGGCATGGACGTGAAAAGACTGTCAATAAATGTCCAATTATAACTATCACAGGCGAGACGATAGGGCGTTCCGTTCGATTACGATTAGCCACCATACATGATTACATTAAGACACAATTACAATTGAATGCAATATTTTATGTTCTTGGGTTACAGATTTGCACCCTCAGTAATACAAAACTTTCTGTGCCATTCTGTGACTGAACCTGAAACATCACAAATCAAACCATCACAGAAATTTTAAATGTAATATTGTAAACAAAAGAATATCACTTTGTCCAGCTCTATGATTGACCATAAAACGTAGTTGACAGCAGCGAAAGAGACTTCCAAATTAAGGTTGGCTTCTTGGCTTACGTACAGCTGGATCTGGAAGTTTCTCATTTCGAAGGCTAATATACTTTTTGAGTCTCAGACCCAGCGGAGTGTCTGTAACTTCCACTAGTGTTAGCGCTTTTTTTGCATACAATTCTGAGACAATTGGTACTAACTCAATATTGAAATCCAGATCGCTATTGGGAGTTGCAGTTGGTGCAAATACAGGACCCAAAGAAAAAAATTCGTAAGTAAGATTCATATAACCTAAAAATGCGTCACATATAAAGACAAAGCAAGACAAATACGACTGTCGGCACTATTTTCCAGATAACACCATAAATACGTGTCTACTAACCTGCATCCTTTTATCACTGTTTTATCTATCGCATATTTACTGTACGAGTTGGAGCTATCATAGCTTACGTGCTCTGCCTGCAGAGTGAACTCTGGGAAATCTCCAACGAATATTGCAACTTGAAGAGTACAGAACTTTTTAGGTTTTTATTTGTGACAATTTTTTGTTGACAAAGTACCAAACGTTTGCGTATATTATTTTCCCGTGTGGGTTTACAGTATGTGTACAAAAATTGCGCTCCTAGAATGGTCCCTAAAACATTACGAGGCCTTGATATTTTCAAACCCCTCATTCGTTAAAAGTATAATTGTTATAACAAATACCACAGATTATACATACCAATGACAGAAATATTCAGCTAAGTGACAGTGCGCAAGCTTACCTGAAAAAATATAAAGAAAAATAAATTAATCGTTTATTACAGATGATAATATAACAAATCTAAGAAATGCGCCGTGTCTATTTAAAATTAAGGGATTTCGCGTTTAATTATGACGTTTCCAATTCCCAATGACAATTAACACAATTATTCACGCGTGACAGCTGTAACACGAAACATTGGGATAATTGAAGATCTGCTTATGATTGAAATCGTATTGACATTTTAATTTAGTCTTGATTTTCGTATGTATATCGCTCGTCATAACTATTATCTACAACAATTTAAACATAACGTCTTTATACAGTGGCAGAATTAATTGCAAAACTAAAGATGTTAGTTGAAGGTAAACGAAATAAATTTATCAAAAGTACTATAGACGGGCCTTTTGTAATTGTAAAAAACCCACTTTGCACATAAATCGTGCTCAAATAACAGGTACCGTTGCATAATTTTTTTGTGGAATATTTAATGTTAATTGTGTTACAAATTAAACATTCTACACATTCTCACGGTAGTAACTAGTTTTGCATGTTATGAGCACGCAATGCTAGATATCACTTACTGGATTTAATTCAAATTTCGTATATGAATGTATAAGATTTTTAAATTAAATAAATCACTGGCGCTACAACCTTTTTCGTCTAGGCCCCAGTTTTCTGTATGTGCTTGATGGTCATTTGTCAATTTAAGTTTTTGAAGAGGCGGGAAGACTCTGATTTTGTTTAAACAGTAATTTAAAATATTAATTATTATTTGCTGTTTGTTTGTTTAAAATTTCAGTTTTCTTTAGTTTAATTTTTTTTTAAATATATTTTGTCTGTAAATGTACTTACTTGTTTTCTGTTACATATATATTGTTTATCTATGTAATCTGTTTCGACTTTCTGTATTGACTAAGTGTTTTGTTTTATAATGTGTATGTTAGCTGTAAGATTACTAGGCAAGTAGGTAATTAGTTTTCTATGCTTGACACACGCTTTCGACTTTTTGGTTTCATTGTCGGGTATCTTATAATGTTTTCTTTCACTCTACGAGCGGGTATCAAATGGGCACATAGTCCATTGGTAGATAGAAACAATTACAGGCTGACATACATTGCGCTTAATAAAGCACATCAAGACTCTAAAGCCGCTAGAATTAACAACTTTGGCCAGGATGAGTCTGACCCAGGCCTTACACGGTGGTCTCATCCGCAGACCACGAAAAGTCTGTTGCACTCTCGACATACTCTAGAAGCTATGCTGTTATAGCCGAAATTAGTTCTTCCCTTAAAGATTTGGCGATACCGTGAATTAGCTTTGAAATAAAATTTGGAAATAACACAAATTCATATTTATAACATACTTTTGTTCATATCCAGCCCTTACTACATTAAATTTGTGAGCACTATGTATCTACATAAGATACAGTCAAAATCTTTTATAACGACATCGAAAGGACTACTCATATTTGGTCGTAAAAACCGATAGTCGTAACAGCCGATGACGCTGTTAATAAGTGCCTAATACAATCTAATTCAGCCGGGAGCTTTGATTTTTGTCAATATAACCGGTATGTTGTTTGGACTGTAGTAAACTGCTGTTTTGTTTTTTTTTGTTATATTTTAGAATAGAATTTTTTTTCTGTTCTAGGTACATGTAATTATCAAATCAATGTATACAAAATATTGTAAAAACTATTTTAAAAGAGTATGGAGTTGCTAATTCTTCTCTATATAAAACTACCTTTGAGAAGGCGAACTTTTAATTTCGACTTTCAAAAGGGCTAATTGAAATAAAAGATTTAACTATAGACTATTATGAAGACAACGAACGGACTAAAAAATTAAATCGTTCGTATCACTAAGACTACTTCACCGAAGTATATTTAATTAAAAAATGTACCAATTAACAAGAGTCAATAGTTATTAATATTCAGTAGAAATTATTAGATCTCAGACAAATGTCTGTATGTAAATAAAGCAAAAACAGTGCATTCCCACCGCATACAATACGAGAAATGCTTATTGTTTGTTATTTCACTTTTTACGTTCATTCGCTTTGTAATTTAATGACATTGCTATCAGGAGTAACACATAGAGAATCTTCAGTGCCTGATTTACTGATTTTCATTTAAAACATTAACATGTGATAGTAGGCTGTTCTTAAAAAGAAATAGGGATGTCGTCGTCGGTCAGACCGTTAGGACTGACTTTGCGAGACGCAATATGCAAGCAGACTACATCTATAATAAATTAAATAGGCTGCTTAACATCTACCCGCTTACCGTCTACAATCTAAAAATACGACTAAAGGACTGGCTCATGAACATACCCTACGCAGAGTTGGAGCTTCTTCTGAGGCCTAGTATGTAGTACAGACTTTATTCATTCACTCACTGACTCACTCACTCACTCACTCACTCACACATTTGCACTCACACACTCACTTATGCACTCCAGTGTGTTGATAACAGTTAAAAATCAATAACAAAAAAAAAGTTAATAGAAGATGTAACTAAATTATATATAAATTAAATATTTTAAGAAATGTATAACTAAGTTTGTTATGAAAGAGCTGGAAACCCTGACACAGGTATATTTTTTACTTAAAAGGGTTCCCAAATCTTACACATTGTAATGAAATTGAACTTAAAATGAATAAACATATTTATTATTATTATTATGTCAACAGCTCCAGTTCAATAATTATTTGCGAAGTACTGAAGACAACTGTATGGAAAGGACCAAGGGGACGCAGGAGAAGAACAGATAGAAAAATTAGAAGCGGTAACACTTCCTGTTACCGTATGGAGAAAGGAAGCTATTGACAGTCAGTTGGAAAAAGCTGGAGGAGGCCTTTACTCTCGAAGGGGTTGCGATCGACAGTACTGAATTTAGCTAAGATATAGAAGTATTGTCTTTTGTTAAAATAGCTTTTACACATTAAGAAAAACACTTTTCGAACTTATTAAAGCTATGTATTATTTTGAAAATTTATAGTTATTTACATAATTCTAAATTTTAAATTTTTTCCGATGTTTCGCGTACTTTTCAGTGTGCGTGGTCACGGTGACTGAAGACAAAAGGTGTTAAATGTCAAAAGTATCACAGTTTCTCTGCAGCTATAGATATAGTTATTTTTTCCTTTAATTGCCAAGTGATATTGTTAAACTACAGACGTGAGAATCTGTTTTGTTTTAATCCGTTCAAAAAGTGTTTTTCTTAAGATATATAATATATAGGATAACAAAATAAATATAGTAATGTATGTTAATGTAAAAAATCTGAGCTGTATATATCTATTTTTATCTTGAATGCAAATTAAACGGGCTTTATTATTATTGTTATTATTACTAGAAGTACTTAAGCCACAAGAATTTGGATAGTTTTGTAGGATAAATCAATACCTTCATTGAGTAATATTTTAGTTGATAGATCGGTCTTCTGTGCCTGCCATTCAGAAGAATTTCGCCAGACACGTACGAATACTAGCCAGGCATAAAGTATAGCAAGATCTTATTGTTTTATAATATACTAGCGGACTTGACAGACGTTGTCCTGTACATTGTCTTAAATACAAAAATTTGACACTTAAAAGAAATCATTTAATTGTAAATCTAGACCATTCTCGAAATCATTAAAATCGGCCCAGAAGTCTAGTTTTACAAACACATCCAAGATATATAATACACATATTTGTTATATTAAATATACAACACCGTTTTCTACTCAATTTCAAATATGCGAAAAAATATCATACAGTCTTCAAGGAAGATTGTTCCCTAAAACTATCAAAGCACAGACCATTATTGCATAATACCATTAGGCAAGACACGGTTCAACGGATTCGCATATTTGGGTTGCATGTACCGTTTGCGCAAGGTGCGTGACGCCTGCAGACAGACATACAAATCATTTGCGTAATCCGACATTTACATAACTTATTCGATACCCATTAAAACCGATAAACACATTACTTTAAAAACCGTACCAAAAATTGTCCGGAAATATTTCAGCGGTCAGCTGGTTCCACATAGTGGTGGTGCGCGGCAAGAACAGTCTTAAAAACGCTCAGTTGTGAAACGACAGACGTCGAAGTGGTTGGTGCAATTTCAATAATAATTATATAATATTCTGCCTCAACGTTTCATGATAAAACTCAGCTGCACGTATAGTTCCGAACAACTGCTCTGAACACAGTAGTAAACACTTTTCAAACTAGAAAAATACCAATTTTAAACGTCACAGTAATCTCTCTCAATAATAATTAAATACAAATCTTAAGTTTAATTATAACTTAAGTGCCCGTCGAAGGTTAACAACAGTAAAATTACATTAAAAACAATTGCAAATTACACACTTTTTAAATCTAAAAAACCTTATATTCTCGACCACTATTTAATATTTTCAACAGACCTTCAAAAATCGTGACTATCTTCGTCCAATAAATCAATTAATTTATAAGTAATCTTACACCTATATATTATAAAAGGCAACGCTAAGACAATAAACAAAGCAAAAACAGATTTTATCGATAAACAGAATATACGAAACATAACTGAGGTATTCATAAACTGACACCTCACGTTTTCCAACGAGGAGTCAGGCGAGCCCACAGCCTCCTTAAATCTTAACGATAATTCAACGTTGACACACACTCATAAAGTACAATCGGTAACGGTGTAAGGTAAACAATCACGTAGCATTGTGCGCGGTCATTGACCTCGCACCCGACGCACGCCGTTACCAAATCGCCGCCCGATTTGCATTCACCGCGCTGTGCACAGATTAAGGTCACGCTTCAAACAGGACTATAAACACATAAAGTAATCTGTGGAGGACATTTAAATTCTGTCACTATTCGACAGTTTTCTTTCTTAGTCTTCATTAATAGACTATATGTCTTTATTTAAAAAAAAACTTTTTATCATTTTGCATAGAGAAGTACAATGCAAAAGTGATGTTTAAGGCTTCATGCCACCGCTATAATACTGCAATTGTAGGGTAACTAATAAAAAAATCTCAATACAAATGAGAGGTCGCGGACTGTCACATATAAATATAGACCTCTAAGTCCAGACTTTAGAAGATTTATTTCAGAGTATTACGTAATAAACGCGGCCTTCATTAGTATAAAACATATCATATTTTTAAGACGGCATCTCGAAGATGAGTCCATAATTTTAAATATCATTCCTAATAATCTCAGTATTGTTCGAGATACGCTTGATTATCTCACTGATTACACAACCATTACAAAGATGAAAGTGAACAAATAAAAAAGCTTGATACTCATCTAATGATGTATTCGTAACGATCCCGTCACACATCAATACTTTATACATGCGATTCAAAACACGTAGCTTTAATTCTTTATATGGCTATTAAATCCTAGGGTAAAATTAAGAGTTGAGCGAGACTACCCACTCCCAAACAGTCCGCTATGTTCAGTGAATCGAGAAATCATAGTTTAAAAATGTGACCTTGACAATGATTTTCAATAATTGTGCACATTAATATGAGAGGTCCATATTTCAAAAATAGAACGAAGCTAAACTTTTTCCACCGAAGAATTGTTTGAATTTAGAATCTATAGAAATAATTCAATTGTATTTCGCTACAACCTTTTTTAGGTGTGGGCCTCAGATTTCTGTATCTGTTTCACGGTCATTTGTTAAGCGAATAGGCAGGTAGGTGATCAGCCTTCTGTGCCTGACGCATGCCGTCAACTTTTTTAGTTCTAAGGCAAGCCATTTTCCTCACGATGTTTTCCTTCACCGTTCGAGCTAATATTAAATGCGAATGCGGTAGAAAATCCATTGGTACACAGCCGGGGATCGAACCTACGACCTCAGGGATGAGACTCGCATGCTGAAGCCACTAGGCTAATGCTCTGCTCTCAATGTTTATCACTGTTTTAGTTACAAAAAAACAATACTACTTTTTTTTGTTTTTTTAAAGTAGCTGCAAATTGGAGCACATTAGAATCTCAGCGATTCAGAGACTGAGCATTCAGAGCAAATTCCTACAAAATCCTTACCCACCCACGCAAAAAACTTAGGACGTGGGAGATTTTTAAAATATAAGTTTTGACATCAAAACATGATTTTTACACAATATTTCTATTCAATATCATCTTCGGCTTCTTAGCCTCAAAACTATTTCAATCTTAGTCCATTTATATATTTTTTTTTATTATCACGCGACATTGAGGTAAGCAGCTACTGAACGTAATCTTGTTTAATCTTCTTCATTAATAAAAGAACCAGATTTCTGTCTCCAATTCGTGATCATTTCATTTTCTGAAAGGCAGGTAGAATCGAGAGGAGCGATCAGCCTCCTGTCTTAACCGTCAACTTCTACGTATGTTAACGTTTTCCTAAACACGCACATGTGAAATCTATTAGTACACAGCCGTGGTTTGCTGCAACTCTTCTTCAACCGCTGTCTTCGTCGTGTATTTAGGGTGTCTACTGGTCCGAGAAAATCTCTAACGAGCAACATTGGGAGCGCTGGCGGAAAACCTCGCTTACCCAGCAAATAATGCAAGTTGAAATTTATAGACTATACACTCTGAAGAGATTACAATTAAATCCCCAAGCGGGCACTCGATTGGAACCTGCAACGAAAGAGAAAGCGTGGCCGTCCCATGCCAACCTGGCGTCGTACAATTGCATACGGCAAAGCAAGCCGGAAATACCAACGCTATGGAGACTGCCTCCTCCTGACTGAAATTAAGTCAAGTAAATCGGGTTTCGAACCTACGACCTCAGGTATGAGAATCTCACGCTGAAGCCACCATCTTAACTTTAGCAACGTTCATTAATGCATGTATAAAAATCAGGCCAATCGTAGTACTACTATGAAATCTAGTTTTAACTAATCTGATTACCTTGTACATTTACATAATGAATATTTAAACATTCGTATTGAATAGGGAATGGGTTCAGCAACCTATCAAAGTCTAAGAGGCGCTAGTCGACTCCTTTGGCGTTAGCTAATATTTTTTTGCTGATACATATATTTATGAATAATTGTTTAACGTGGTATGGAGTTTAATTTTAAACTTGCTTTTAATGTTAAATATAATGTTATAGCTCAGTGTTGGCCTAGTGGTTACATCGAGTCTCACCCCTGAGGTTGTATGTTCGAGCCCGGCTTTGCACCAATGGAAAGTCATTCCTTTGTGCGCATCTGACATTCGCTCGAACGGTGAAGGAAAACATCGTGACTTGCCTTAGACCATAACAGTCGCCGGCGTGTGTCAGGCAAAGAAGGCTTATCACCTATTAGATTGTCAAATTAATTGAATTAAATGAATGAATTATTTTTAACTAATTAAGCCATTATTTTAAATAACTAACTAAAAAGTTGTTTATCAATAGAGGAAAACCTTTAAAACAATATATGAGATATCTATTGAAGGAGTCGTTGAATAAACGGAACGTTTTCGCTTCTCGGTTCTCGCCACGTCAACTATTACACTTCCATTACCAGCCACGCTGTCCCCACAAGGGTGTGGTCGCTTTGATAGCGAGATAGAACGCGAAGCGGCACACTGGGCGTGTGAATTATTTAATTTTCAAATAACTACAGTATATTGTTACATGTAATTCGTTTTTTTTATTTTTTTATTCATGGGGCTCAAATACAACAGAATAAACTAAGGTTGATACCTTCTGCTCCATGCTATCATTATAAGTTTCTCGACGTGTTTACTCCGATACAGTTTTGTTCCGCAATTAATCTTTTACCCTAATATAAATCTCTGTAAACGTATTAAAAATATAATTTCCATATTCGCTTTGTTTGCACACTTTGCACGCTTGTACGCTTTGTTTGTTGAATTATCAAATGCCTTAGAACCAAAAAGTTAACGGCATCAGGCACAGAAGGCTGATCACCTACTTGCCTATTAAATTGACAAATAGTCATGAAACAGATATAGAAATCTGAGGCTCAAACCTAAAAAAGCTTGTAGCACCACTGATTTAATTTTAAATAATAGATTTAAATATAAAATAAGATATACCGCTAGATATCACACCACACATCTCGTAGAAGCAAGCGATTTCTATTCATGACGCGCGCACGCATCGGCCAATATTGCGTAGGTTACTTTCTACACGGCAGCGATGTTATCGGCTGTAATAACTTGCCTCCATACCCCACCATGGGGCAGAAACGTAATGTAGTCCTGCATATTTTGTGCTGGACAAACAATTTGTTGTTTCGGGTAGTCACGTGTTGGGAAAATGATTCATACACAGGCTGGGAAGGTTATTTTAAATTCCATGCTCAACGTTTACGTGAAATAGGAGTCTCTCGCAATATTCGTGAATGATTTGAGTTGTCGGGTAGTTCTGACTAAAAAAGACAAATGTTGTTTTTAATGATAACTATTTTTTTTTATGTAATAGGGCTTTTTTTTTCAATGATAAGTCTGTGGTCTTAGCCACAGGTTGCATCTGTTTTAATATTTAATAGACAAGTAGGTGATCGCACTGTACCTGGTTCCCTCACAATATCTGTCTTCACCATAGAGTAAGTATTGAATGCGCTAAACAAAAGAAAACGCACTTTGCTGAACGTTTACTTTTTAATAATAACACGATGCTTTATCATCATTTACAATCTTTTTTAATCTTCATTCAGTATGTATATACAAAATGTAACAAATGAATATAAGTAGTAATCAAGATAATCCAGAAATAAAGCTCATTTTTTATGTAACAGGGCGGGAGACTCACCTGATGTTAAGTGATACCGCCGCCCATGGAATGCCGCACATTGCCAAAAGGCTCGCAAGTGCGAGCCTTTCAAGAATTGGTGCGCTCGTTCCTTGAAGGACCCTAAGTCGAATTGGTTCGGAAATACTTCAGAGGGCAGCTGGTTCCACATAGCGGTGGTGCGCGGCAAAAACTGCCTTGAAAAACGCTTAGTTGTCGAACGATACCTAGCATTAATTGAATATTCGTTAGTCGCCCAAGGCATTATAATAATCTTTACTATCTACAGATAAGTAATGTTGTCTAAAATAAAAGTATAACGCGAATCATGTTTAGAAAATAAAATACCGGCAACGCACTTGGGAGCCTTCTGGCAGTGGGCGGCGTGATCACTTAACATCAGGTGGGCCTATTATATATATGACGATAAGAATTTCAATGTTTTTTACTGTCCTAAATCCATCATAAAAATACCATCGTAAGTAAAAATATTTACGTAAAACCATACACTGTTTATTTAAATATAAATTTTAAGTCAACCAAGCGTGCACCACTTATGGTATGAATGACATTAGTGTCACTAATTTTTTGCAAGAATATCATGCAAATGTCAAAACCTCTAAATATAAAACTTCACTCATATAACACGAATATTTAATTAATACTGAATTTTTTCTCCTTATCACTGTTGTATAACAAAATATCTGTATCTGTTTCATGGTCATTGACCAATCTAATAGCCAAGTAGGTGATCAGCCTCCTGTGATCAGCCTCCGACTCAGAATTCGACTTTTTGGGTTAGACCCAATCTGCATTGTTGTTGTTGTTGATGTTTTCCTTTACCGCTCGAGCGAATGTTGAATGTGCTCATAGACAGAATGTACATTGGTGCACATCCCGGGATCGAACCTACATCCCTGAGATGAAAGTCAGACGCTGAAGCCACAAGGCCAACACGGCTTCTTTTAATATTAGCAACAAATTATAGCGAATAATTTATAAAAGCAAAAATACCACTACATAAGTCATAAACAAATTATTACTCGTAATTGTTTTGTTTTTAAGATCAAATTGAATTACATTAAAACGAGATTCTTTACATGTAAAAGGTTAAAAAATCAAGTGTTGGCTCGTAATCTTTCGAGGCCAAATAAATATGTATATGAAAGTCGTGCCCACACGAAGCGTTATAAAAATGAAAAATATTGTCAAACCCGAGTAAACGCCTATTTAGACGAAGTTCAACAACCTATTTATAGTCTAGTCACTTTAATTGGCCCCGTTGTTTTGTGTAGGCTTTAAATTAATGGATTTATAGCGGAATATTTTTGTACTTGCTACTTTTACGATTTAATTAGTTTATGATGTTTATCTAAAATGTTAACAAGATAAAATCGTTCCACCTCATACTCAAAATGTGTAAGGAATTGTTTCCATTAGATTTAAGCCGATTTTTTTTGGCAAGTATGTAGATTAGGGTTCTACAACCTATTTAGAGCCATGCCCCACCTTAGGCTTCCTAAAATTGTTATGATTAACCTCCTAATTATGTACTATATATAATTTTTAATACCTAAACTAATTGTTCACGTAAGAAACTTAAGTGACACTTTAATTAAAAAATTACTTGGAAATTTTTAACAAAACACAGTCACCGTGACCACGCACGCTATAAAGCACGCGAAACGTCGGAAAAAAATTAAATATATGTAAAATAATTATAAGTTTATAATCTAACTTCAATCCGTGTTTATAATAATACATAATTTCAATCCGTTGAAAAAGTGTTTTCTTTAAATGTGTTAAAAGTTATTTCAATAAAAGACAATACTAAAACACAATAGATTATAAAATATATAATGAATTTAAAAAAAAAACTGAAAATCCAAATAATAAATTTTGAGCCCCCGTCCCCCCGTTGCCGATCAGGTGCTAGTGTCTCCCGTGGCAAAAACGTATAAGAAAAAATCATTTGACACGCTCAAGATCTCAGGCTTGTGACCCGAGTGATTCTCAACATTAATTATGATTAAAAATACGAAATACTAAAGACTAAAAGATCCAAAATATCTATCCGACAAGCTGAGAATGTATGTTTATATATGATGATGTGAGCCCGTATGTCTATAGTTATAATAGTGGTTAAATCGTTAAAAGTAGAAGCTTTGCCAACAATATTAATTCCAGCACATTTTACAGTTACTCGACCCTTACATAAATTATAGCTAAAAATCTTTGCGAGCACGCGAAAAATACTCACATACTATTACTGAAGGGCTTCATAACTGGTTTGTTATTTAATAAGAACCCCTAGCGAGCAAAGGTTAATAACTGGTAAGCATTACATTTCTTAGGAAACCTACATGCCTCACGTGTTGGAATTCTAAAATATCGCATTTTTATGGCTTAATATCTTCAAAGCTATTCCGTTTATTTATGCCAGCTTGGTTGGCAAGTGTTGGTCTGGTGGCTTCAGTGTCTCATACCTGAGGTCGTAGGTTAGATCCCCGTCTGTGCTCTATACTAACAATCGCACGTTGACGGAAAACATCGTGAGCTTGCCTAAGACCCAAAAATTTGACGGTGTGTGTTGGACTTGGATCGCCTATTTGCCGATTACATAGATAAATGATCATGAAATCTGAGGCCCAGACCTAAAATGGTTGTAGCGCTGTTTTGTTTTTTAGCTGTATGCTGAACAGAGTTGTAAAATCTTGATAGACATGGATTACCCGCACTAGACTATACGACCCAATTTCTATATTAGATACCAGTCGTTTATGCTACGGCTTTCATACTTTACTATACATATATCGAACGAATTTTACAGCAGCACTTTGCTTGAGAAAATATGTCTTGTAGCAATAAGGTTTCGTATTTGAGACGGACGTGAGGTAAATTTTGGAGCGCTTAAAGCCCCTCATTGGTCACATTTTATAAACATTCACGAAGCTGCAAGAACCTTCAGAAGTTATAGAGATTAATACTTCTTAATATATTGTTAATAAAGACGAAGTTAACTAGTGTTAGTGCTAAACAGTGGAAAGGGAGAATTTGATGCAAGAACAGAGTGTCTTTCCTTTAACAGAGGCTGTAAGTAATGTTCTTGGACACTTACTAAGACTTAAACTTCAATCACTTTTTAGTCTTAAGTTACGCTGGATCGTTATGTGCCATGATGTCTTAGTAAAGACAGATGTATTAAAAAAATAAATAAAGAGTGAAATATAACTAAATATACACAACCAAAACACTCTGTACAACTGGACATAGGTCATTGACTTATTAATGAATCGCATAAAGTTCTTACTAATAGACCAAAATTTATTCTACAACAAACATTTGTTCAAAAGACAAGTGGTCTCTCGAATATGGGTTACCAATTTTCCGTATACTCATTACTGTTGTAATAGAAGTGGAAATGTTTGCGACTCATGCTTCTGAGCTGTCTTTGATGTTAAAAATAACCTGCGCAAGTGCAATGATGAGTGACCCATTTATGATTCCGGCAAATTGTTGTTGCGAATTTTGATAATAATAAAATAATTCGTTAAATCCAATAAATTGTGTTAATACGATGATTACACTAGTAGTCGAGATCAATTTATTTTGTTTTGTTTATTAAGAATATTTAAAGCTATTAACTATTGCTATATATAAAGCTATTATTATGTACTAAACAACTTTTCACGCCAATAAAACTTGCAAAAATAATTTTAACCCAGGCTAACTAGTAACTAAGAAAGAAAACAATATTCCCGCCAAAACAATATTAAAAAAACGTTGTTAAAATTCTAATCTCAAAAACCTAAATCTATTACAACCGCGCAACACCGGCATTCGCAATAATATTAGGATGCACAAATTACGCAATACGCTTACGACTCGCCACGCTAGACTGCTCGACGCCATCTTGTATTTAATACGATTTAAAGACTATACATAGAATAGACAATAGATGTCACCTAGCCTTTATTGGTTGAGTACGACAGAAAAAGATCTTACTAAGCCTATAAGTAGTAACAGTTTTATTATAAAAATCAAATCGAAATTTCTTCTTACGTAAAATAAAAACATTCATTGTTTAAATTAAGAAAATTTACATCCATTGCGTATTTCAATGAACGAGATAAATAGACGCAAAAGATAGTTGAACATCAATTGAATTGTAACTTGTTTATTGCTTTGTGTGTTAATTCTACAATAAAAGTGATGCATCTCCCTTTGACGGTCGTAATAACATAATAAACTGGATTTATATCAGGTATAAATTATGTATATATATGCCTTTTTACAGATTCGTTAAATGTAATACTATAGACTCATAAAAAATAAATGTTTGATTAGACAAACACCCAAATTTACGTATTTCTATTGAACAATATTATATACATTTCAGTGGAATGTACTACGACCCTTTATTGATAATTGATTTCTTTTTTTTTAGGCAAACCTATTTTGAGCATTTTTCCAATGAGCACAGAAGCCCATTTCAGGTTTGGATAACTATGAAGTATAGTAATAAATAAACACAAATTTCAATAATGTAAACCATCTTTTGGCATTTAAAAATAAACACACGTTTTCTGCGTCAAGAA
The DNA here is from genome assembly GCF_905147105.1 of Pieris brassicae. NCBI lineage: Eukaryota > Metazoa > Arthropoda > Insecta > Lepidoptera > Pieridae > Pieris > Pieris brassicae. The sequence continues at coordinate 20,191,076 of NC_059666.1, read as the reverse complement.
ACACGCGTACTAAGCCTGGCTGAGCCTATCGTTACATAAATATGTTGACATCATGCCACGCCAGTCACACATCATCTTTATCGCATAGATAAGAGACTACTTCGCAAAACTGACATTGTCAAATTTCCGTTGTAAACACATTTTCTTATGCCTATTTTACTTCACGAGTGTTGGGATAGTGGATTCAGCGTGCGAATCTCATTCCTGAGATCGTAGGTTCGAATACCGACTGTGCACCGTGTGGAATGATTATGTCGAATGGACTTATAGGAATATTTGTGTAGTTTTTTATACTTTACGCCTTTTACTCGACCTATTGCGATTATTAGGTCTAAGATGATTTAACAAATTACTCGTGCGAAAACGAATCAGTCATTTATAATCCCAAATCCTGTATCAGAATGCTTTAAATGCAGGGCTTATGTCTTATATACGTTGATGAATCAGTAGAAAACGTATTAATTTTAAACACAGTAATTTTCGTAAAGACAAACATTTACTAGATTAGTATTAATAAATCGAATATAACTCATAGTACATCTATTTAAGAGTAAAACTACGAGCCATTATTATAATGGTTGAAATCCGCCATGCTTGAGTTGCGCGCGCGCATAGACAGCGCGTCGTCCCGCAAGGTCACATTTATTGTAACATTGAAATTCATTTGCAATGGAAAACATCCAGTCATCTTTTCCAATGAGCGTCCATTTTAATGGTAATTTATTGTTAGTATTCATTATCATAAGTATTATTACTTAAAATGTAATATAACAGTTACATTACTTTGTTTTGTTTATTTATTTCGTAATACTACACCTAACAAAAAACCATGAAACTATAGCCAAATATTGAATACATACATAAAGAGCTTAAAAGTTTTTTTTTATATATATAGAACAGTCGCAAACGGGCAGAATGCTGATGTGAGTAATAAATGAACACTTGTAGGTCTTTTAAGAATTACCTAGAAGGACCCAAGTCGAAGTCGTTCGAAAATCTTCAGTGAGCAGCTGGTTTCACATAGTCGTAATGCGCGGGAAAAATTGCCTTAAACAAACATTTACGGATATCAATATAGATGTTAATCATTTTATTAAGTAATATCTAATTGCGTGATGGCTGGGTTGTGTGATGGTGTGAAAGTGAGGGTGTATATGTGGAGTGTGCTCATGATGCAGGATAACGCTATGGATATTTTTAACACTCTAAGCATATTCCGTGATAGCTTAAACAAGTCAAGGACTAAATAGTGGTCGTTGTGGGTCCAAGCTGCGCTTTATATGATAACAATAGTTTCATTATCTATTTATAGTTTATACAAATCTTGATATACTTTTAAAAAAATGTTTTACTAAAATTTAGTACTAGAAGCTTACTTGAAAAATAAACAAAATTTATAAAAAAATAGTAATTCAATTAACATTCGTCTAACAAATACATCATAATGGTAAATAACTGAATCTAAAAAAATGCTAGATACAGGACACACACACACGCATTTATAAAAAAGTAAGTTCCAAAGTTCCCAGCACCCATATATTTACGACTGTGTAAAAGAATTTACCAAATTCTAAACCGAAGTCACGAAAGTAGTGTATCATAATGGCATAATAAGTTTTGACTGTAATAAGTTTGAACTCATTACCTATTGAACAATACGATATGCTGCCCTTGGCCGTCGAACGAGGTCAACGAACGTAGCAATAATCCAATCAATTTTAAAGATAAAAATTTCATTTTACTATTGAAAATATTCACTGTTATCAAGTTATCGCTATCAAAGGCGAGGTGAATGCCCTGTTATCAACGTACCAATTTAAAAACACTGGCGATCCGTCCGGACTTTACAACGTTAATAATAATAATAAATCGTATAATAATTCTATAAAAATAGGAATGTAAAAGCCTATATATTATTAAGAACAGGTAAGTTTTAAATTGTTTATTTATAATTGTTGGGAAAATGTACGCTCTAAATACCTACTCACCCATTAAAAATTAATGACGAATTAAGTAATTATTTGTTATCCCGCACATGTCCTTCAGCCTTATATAGAATATAGATAGAGATTAGATAATCAGTATTCGGCTAAGCGAACCGCATATTTTTCCTCACAAGTATCTTTACCTTTATCCTTTATGAATAAATCGCGTTTTAATACAAACATTACGAAAATAATGATAATAAGGCAAACCTTGATCTATATTTATGTAAAAGACAAACATAACATTCACTTAGTATTGTCTTTTGTTAACATGGCTTTTACACATTGAGAGAAAACACTTTTTTAACCGGATTAAAGCTATTTGTATTTTTAATGCTAATTTCAATAGGAAATAAACGGCCTTTAATTATCAAACACCTGGGATCCAATAATATCCAAATTAAAACCCCAAGACAAACAATCCTCGAAAATAGAGGACACCGTGAGTCATTTCTACAAAAACCCGTCATCTTTTAGTGGATACCAACTCCGGGGAAATAAATACAGATAACACAACTTTCTCTACAGCTGTGATACTTTTGACATTCAACACCTTTTGTCTTCAGTGACCAGGCACGCTGTAAAGCACGCAAAACGGCGAAAACTTTTTAATTTAAAATTATGTAAAATAATTAATTCAATAATATTCACATTCTTTTAGACATTCCTTACTCACAACTAAACACAAACTTTATACCACAGAGGAAAAAATACTATTAGTTCACAAAGTCAAAAACATAGGTCACTATAAATTTTTTGAGGCGTATTAAAGAATTGAATCCCGGCCTGAGGCCTGAGATCAGCGGACGATGGAGCGTGCAATACTTGGCATCTTCCCTCCGGTCGCGAAGACCGGCGAGAGCGACGCAGTAAGGGCTATCGCAACATATATCCTGCGGTGAGCCGGCCACATAGCGCGCATGGGCAAGAACTGATGGATCCGCAGGTTCCTTGAATAGAGACCTCGTCAAAACAAAAAACCGCGCTGGGTAGACTAGCGACATCGTCAAGGAGGTTGGCGCCCAGTGGATGCAGAGAGAGTGTAGTAGTGCAGGGTGTACTGGACGAACAGAAGAGGAAGAGGCCGACGAGTTAAAAGTTACATGTAAACATTTTTTTTAATTATGAAAAACATGTTTTTAATAATACACAATACCTCGAGCACTATACCATGTATATATATACATCTTCAAGTTAAATTTCAATTACTTATTCTGATCCAGTAGACGGCAATTTGAATAAATTTTTCGAAAGGCGTTGCTTCAACTAAAATACAAATGTTTCTCGCTGATATTGTTTGCAGATCTTGAAATATTCATAAAAAAACTTATACAAGAACTTATATCACACTTCGAATTTAAATGGCGGAACACGAAGAAAGGAAAACATGATCCGCCTCACTCACGACCCAATATGGAATAACCGCTAACGATAGACAAGTGTTGAAGAGCATTATATATCTGAATGCTTGTTATAATATATATATAGAAGTCGTCATAACACTTAATACAGTTCATGAACAGCGGTAGTTAAAATAGAAAATCAGTTAAACTATGCTCCTGTCCTATAAAATCAAATTTAGATATAGCCTTTTTAAGTCTGGGCCTCAGATTTCTGCATCTAAGGCAAGCCGGCTTTTTTCTCCGTGCTAGCGAAAGTTAGCATTGGTATTTGCCGGGGATCGAACCACCGTCAGGGATGAGAGTCGCACGTTCAAGCAACTAGGCCAACACTACTATATATTCCAGAAAATTCGAAAATTCTATTTAATACATTTAAATATCATATAAAATATTTAACACCATCAGCGTAGTGCATTGCCCAGCAACAATGATAAGTGCTAAAAGTAGCAACATACAATCGTAATCAACACTACCCTAGTGCGCTGATGTATGACCTCAATAAAAATAATGACCGTACACGTCAACAGACATCAGCGCGTGGAAATAATTGTCCATAAAAGTCTAGACAAATGGACAGCCTAAACAATACTTATAGACAATACGTCAAAGCAATTTATCAGTGGTCTAACTAAAAGCAAAATTCACAGAAAGCATTTCATAATTGCTCCAACAAAACATTTATTACGCCTATCCGAAACATTAATGCATGTTAATGGATCATCGCAGGCGCTGGCAGCACGCCAGTAAAAACAAACGGGGCTAGAAAACAATTAATTTGAAAAGCGACAAAATGACCTCTTCCCTTCCCATTACCGTATTTAACAATTCGCAGAAAATGCAAATGTCCTGATTGTTCGAAAAACAAGGCGAGCATTTGACGAAATTCACGACGTCACTCCGACAAATTGAAAACTCCTTACACTGATTGCGTCTATATAAATTCATTCGACTTCGACTCCAAATGAAATTCCCTCGGACGTCCCGCCGCAAGACATCCAACTTCATGAATTATTATTTCAAACGGACGAACCGCAACCGATCGAAAACTAACTTGTAACAAAAACGTACACGAACGATAGTATGATTAATCCAAAAGTTCGCATGTTAGTAATTCAATCACGTCATATCGAGTGCCTGATTTAACATTAATATTCACACATACTGCTCCACCTAACTGTTTTTATAACGCACAGCTCCCAAGGGAATAAACAAAGTTACAAAAACATCCGCATGTAAACGACCGCAGTATTAAATAGATCGGCTAAAATAAATCAGCGGGAGTTGTAATTAAACGCAATCCACGTTCACGCGAATTAAACTAAAAATCGTACGTACGCTGCCGTAATTAAGCGAGAGACCCTCGCATCATAACGTTTTCATAACTCGAATTACATACATTCCACAATTTGCGCGGTTCGGGAGGGACTCGGCAGACGTTCACACCCTGTATCCCTTTGAACGCTATCTGTAGTCACGAGTAATTAAGAAGCAAGCCAGCCTTTGTCCCGATCCCTAAGGGAAGATTGTAAAAGCCTCACCTCGCTTACATAATTCCTTCTAACTGCATAATCGATAAGGTGACGCTTCGTCTAGACATTGGACACGGTAATTCCAGTTGCAATTGCGTTGAGCGTTCTACTGATCCACTCCTACTCTCTATCCGCGTCCGCCCTCGGAGCTCGAGTGTTTTCATCGTCCCACACACCGTCTCGGCATGTATTTCAAAACCGACGGAGCACAAATAAATCTTATACAGATATCAATTCGCAAAGTTCAGCGAGCCGTCATACATTCTGTTACATTGGCGAGCATTTAATTGACAATGAATGACAGTAGGGAGAGAGGGTTCCGAGCCAAGCGGAGCGCCATTAATGGGGTTAACGAAATTGAGAAAAGTGAAACGTTGAAGTACATCGGACGGGCATTTATTACCGACTGGACCAGAGACCCTTGTCCCTACGATTCGTACACGTCGATACGGCACAAGAGGCATTAACTAAAGGAAACGTAGACATTTGATGTCGCTATTGACTCGAAATGCGGGTTCTATATAACCATACTGATATCAAGATTGAATCAATAAATCTCAAACTGGGACATTGAAACAGGAATCGTAATGTAATTGCTTTCGCAAGCAGCTTGAAAACGTTACGACATACAAGTAACTAATTTGGTCACTTTTGAATTAGGGTTATAAATTAACAATAACTACGTTTGCTAAGGATTAAATTTTTTGAGCAGTGTTGCCCTTGTGGCTTCAGCGTGCAACTCTCATCTCTGAGGTCGTAGGTTCGATCCAAGGCTGTGCACCAATGGATTTTCTTTCTATGTGCGCATTTAACATTACCTCGAACGGTGAAGGAAAACATCGTGAGGAAACCGGCTTGCCTTAGACCCAAAACGTCGACGGTGTGGGTCAGGCACAGAAGGCTGATCACCTACTTGCCTATTCAATCTACAAACGATCATGAAACAGATACAGAAATCCGAGGCCCAGACCTCAAAGGTTGTAGCGCCATTGATTTTTTTTACGTTTGCTGAGGGATTACAATTTTTTAAGAAGCTCTCCAAAAAAATCGATGCGTGAAGTATGCACAAAGAGAATAACGACATTAGATAAAATTGTAACACATGTTCTTCCAGCCAGTAATTTCTGTCTCAATTACAACCACGAAACCTGAAACTTCAACCGCTAGTATTTTCATTTATAAGAACTATACATAATTAATTAGCCTCGCCACAGGGGAAGGCTGTTCTACCCACATCAGGCTTGTGACATTTTAATGACCATTTAAACATGCAACCACATGAACCAGTTCTAATATTTCCGCTTCCATTTTCCGCTATCATTCAAATAGGATTAAGAACAGTATTCTTCTTTTCTGACGTTCATAAGTGATTCACCTATATGAATGAAGTTATTTTGAATTTGAGTAGTATTATTGTCAACTTTATTGTTTTATGTATAGAGAGACAACTCAGCATGTTAAAGTAAAAATATCCTGTGTATTTCGCCACTGTATATGAAGGAGTAATATATGCAAAATTGTCTACACAAGCGTCGAAGGTAGATGGCCGGAGGCCGCGGCATCATAAATCGGTGCTCCAATCACGAACTAGAGACTGAATTCAGTTTGCCACTATTGAATTATACTAGCTGCAGCCGGGATGTCATACGCCAAAGTTTAATCTCTTGGAGCGACGGGCTTATTATGCAAATAGTTGCTGCCTTGGTCATCTTCGTATGTACGGACACGTCTCAGAGCCGATCTACTTTGTGCTTGTTTACAACCGAACACTCTTTCAATGGAACACAATTTTGATACATATAATACTGACAATTTTAATGTTGCATGACTAAATAAATCTAAGAAATGTGTTAAAGGAAAAATATTAAAGCTGAAAATTTACATTTGTAATACAGCTTAATTGTAATAGATTAGAGTTTTACAAGCCGAATCCCCTCGTTCTAATTACAATAACGAAGAAACACAAATTACGGCCAGTGATTACAAAATGGAAGGCAGTCAGAGATAAAATTATTCAACTATCAAAAGGCGGGCGCGGACGTCAATTTATTGCCAGCAAATAGAGTCGGACCAAATCTAAATGAAGAAGTTGTCGCGACGAACGGAAACTGGGGGGCAACTCTTTCTTTCACAGCCTCCCCCGACCGAGCGTTAATTAAGCGAAAATCGAACGTCAAAGCCCGACTCCGGCTTTATGCAAATTCGACAAAATTGACTTTTATGTCGACAGTTAGATTTTTTCGCTGGGGGCCAATTTCGAATGTCAACTTGTGGACTGTAGTAAACTTATACAAAGGTTCAATTTTCTTTCGGTCTCGAGATATACCTCGGTAACGAGGGCTTGGCAGTTTACGTGTCGCTGGGAAACGACAAACGGTGCTCATTTTCTTTGTTGTTAATACATTAACACATCAAAGCATACAACAAAAATCATACAATATTTTTAAATAAAACTTAACACTCTTAAAGGACAGTTAATTTGTATTTGGTTTCCGGGAATAAATTTTGGGTGACCCATAGTTAAATACATAACTACTCAAAGACGCGTAAATTAATCGTGAACCTAGTATGTGTTTTGAATCTGTGGAGTCTACTGTCGGTAATAACGGTAAAACATCGAATCGAAATTTAAAAAACATTTTCACTATTTTTAGCTACAAGGCACTCATAAAATGTAGGTATATATTTTAAAATCTGGACAAAATATGAACAGTAAATAGAAAATAATTAAGCTCTTTAATGCGTATTATGCGTTTTACATATATTGCTAAAACCACGGAGCATACTACTTTGTACCGGGGCCGAGGTCGCTACACGGCAAGTTCATTCTAACGGTACGCATCAATAACGACTACTCCTATCGGGTTATACTCGCCTGGTACTTTTCTTTATAGAACTATGAACCATCTATCTATAACTTAGAAGTAGTATGTACATAATACTAATATACAGATTTAATGTACTTGTACACCTAATTCATAAATTACAGACTATCTTTATTTATTCATGACAGGTCGATAATCTTTCATTTATAGCCGACTGCAAAACCCCTAGAGATATATAACTTTGTAATTAATAACAGGATTATGAGACAGTATATAAATTGTATGTATTAAACATTTAAAATGAATTACTCGTCCAAATAAGACGCAATAAAAAGTGGCCCAGTTTTTAGCATTCAACACGGACACAGTTTTCTAACCTGCAGTAATTCAAGCTCCATTTTAATCACTACAATCAGTAACGAAAATCTAATTAGTAAAGAAACTGTAATTCAACATTTTGTGGATATATTCGAAGAAATTCAAGTAAAATCTCAAAAAATTGCCCAAAAGCGCTCGACTAAATTGTTTCGATGGTCGTGGATTTTTTTTAAACGAGGCAGCGCCAAATGCAATTCCCGCCCGTCAAATTAAATCTCACCCTAAGCCTAAATTATACTTACCCGAGTATTACAATTTCCTCACTACAGTGTGTACACTGCACAATCGCGTGATATCATTAGACGATACGACCACAAAATTCCTTCGTCACTTAACACGAACGCAATTTGCGTGACGTCGTTTAAGATAATTTATTATATTTTATCACTATACTTCTTACTGTACACTGTGACGCTAATAAACCCATAAATTACATCAGTGTAGGAGAAAAATATTTATGATTAAATTTTAAAATCTGATATATGAATGACATGGTAAGTCAGTTTCTAGAGTTAGACGACGCAACGATGAACGTTGTCTACGACCGAGTAGTTTTCCTTTGCCGTTGCGTAGAGCCGTCTTTCTGCATCTTCTACCGCATTTACCGTGAAGATGTTCAGAGGTGTTGCTCGGTCTAATACCTGCATCTAGTTTCATTATCGGACGTCAAGGCAGAATACAAAATACCATCCGTATCACCTCAACATCCGTCGTTCCAGAACTGAGTCTTTTTTTAAGTCATTTTTGTTGAAACCTGTTGACCACTAAAGTTACCGCACCAATTCGACTTAGGGTCCTTCAAGGAAACAGCGTACCAATTCTCAAAAGGCCAGCAGCGCACTCGCGAGCCTGTGAATGTCAACATCAGGTGAGCCTCCTGCCCGTTCGCCCAGTTATAAAAAAAATACTATTCGCTTTCTATTAAAACTACTACTGTTACGCATAATGGACCTATTGAGCGTCTAAGTGCGGAAACAGAGTCCACACATACATCTATTAAAACTAGTTCAACGGTGAAGCATGCATCTCTTACATCCAAATTTACGTTTCAGGCACCGAAGGCTGACCTACATATGTAAAAGTGGAAGAAACTGATACAGAAATGACTGCCCAGGAAATAGCGAGAGCAATCCCGGCAAAAGGTGATTGTAAATCAAACACATTACTGCGTCTGTTTAACATTTTATAAAGGTCGTAGTCGTTCATCTGTAAGACATATTGGGTTTGAACGCGCCCATTCGGAAGGATTGAGATACGAATGATATGTGATGTTAATAATGTCTAGGGTAATGTACCATTTCAAATATTCATACAAAATTATGCTTTAAATTTATTAACGTAATTAAATTTATATATTAACAAATCTTTTAGTCAAGTAACTTTGCAAATAAATTCCATGGTTTTAGCTTTCGTTAATTTTAAACTACGAAACACATACACACTTACCAGAGAACATTTGACATATAAATACATTCATTGAAAGGGAAATATTACAACCACAAAAGAGAAAAATACAATAATATAAACGACAATAAACTAGATTAAAAAATACAAACTTCAAATGCAATTTATATAGGTAACCGCTGTGTATTTATGGTTTTTATATAACAGATCTTGTGTTAAGTGATAGCCACCACCTCTGGACACTCAATGATAGAGGACTCGCCAGTGCATTGCCAGCCTTTTAAGAATTGGTACGCTCTTTTCTTGAAATACATCAGTGGGCAGCTGGCAAAAACTGCCTTAAAAACTCTCAGTTATGGAACGACACACTTCACATAATATCTTCAATTAATATCCAATCTAAACGTTATAAATGACTAAACAATAATCTTCACACAAATCCTGAACAAGAAATTCAAATATGCGAATCATTTATAATCTACATCGCGTAATGCGTACACGGTAATGGACAAATAATGCGCACAGGTCGGCCATTATAATGTTATTTGGCGGGAAACAATAATTGCAGCCGGATTATTTCTGAGACCCGTTGCCAAGCTTAAATCATTTCGTACAATTACCCTTAATTTATGATATCACTAACTCTATATATATATGTATATATAATTATATTTTACGTGTGTATTTCACTGAACTCCTCTAACCTCCTCTGGACCGATTTGAATGATTTTTTATGCGATTGGGTGGCGCCCTGGATGGTTTAGATTCACAAATCAACCCGGCAGATGGCGCTGAACACAGTAAGTAGGTTATTTATCTATACAGCAAATAAATAGGTGTATACATAAATCTTCTGTGCATGTGTTTTTAATTTAACTTCAATACGGCTAGATTTTGATTAAAAAAAATTGTGTGTTCAAGTGGAGTCGAGGATGGAAAGGAGTCGAAATTTACATTTTCAAAATTGTCATACGGGCGTCATATGTCTCGGCTCTGAACTTATCGTTCGCAGTGAGTGTTGGGGGGACTCCACACTTGCTGCTGTTAAGGGAATGGCTAATCACTACTAACACCACCTAGACCGCGTGGCTCCGGGGTCTCTCGCACATTCCACCGAGGCCAGATATTATCAACAGTATTCACATATGAAAGGTATACATCTAAACTGTAACCCAGGAAAGGTAGAAAGCACATAGTGAAAGACTTAACACATATTTAACTTATGAGTGAACTGTAAGTACCGCCTCAATTACAGATGACAGCTTACACAGAGTATACACGAATATAGATAATATGTATATATAAAATTCTCGTGTCACAATGTTTGCATATTCAGTAAGTCTAAGAATCGGCTACAATTTATCTTTAAACCCCCTGAGTGATAAGGGGTGTCCACCCCAAAAAAAATGTTTTTATTTTTAGACTATTTTTATGAGAAAGCACACAAAATACATACAACCCTTAATTGTCACCCCTCTACGATCAACCCCTATTTTTATTTTAGTACATAGGTTATTTTCATTGAACTAAAAACAACAACGTTTGCCGGATCAGCTAGTATAAAAATATCTTCGTTTATTATTTAAACAATTTAAATGACATGCCAACAAAATAGTTTTATCAATGATCCATACATTGTATCTTGAGAACGTCTGGCATCCTTTCCGGCTCTTGAGCCAACCAATTATTTTCAGAATCATTGTTGTCAACAGTATTTGTTTACTTTTACCGAAAAACAATGTATCTGGCACGACTAAGTAATCAAAATTTATGACAGCAACGTCTACAAGTTCATATAACGTCAACTACTTCATATAAGCGATACATTTGTTAATTTATTATATTCCTTTGAGACAATATTATCTGTGAATATTGTGATTCACAAAACAGTTTAAAGAATTAATATTAAATTACTTTTGAGTAGAAAGGCTTTCAATTTTAATAGTTTTCTAATCGAATCGATTATTTTTACTGAACTGTATAAAAAATTCAGTGGCGCTACAATATGTTTAGGTCTGCGCCTCAGATTTATGCTTCTATTTCATGATCATTTGTCAATCTAATAGGCAAATAGGTGATCATCCTTCTGTGCGAACCTGTGTGGTGTGTCTGAGGCAAGCCGGTTTTCTCACGATATTTTCCTTCCCCGTTCGAGCGGATATTAAATGCACACATAGAAAGAAAGTCCATTGGTGTACAGCCGGAGATCTAACCTACGACCTCAGGGTTAAGAGTCACGGGCTGAAGACACTAGGCCATTACTGCTCTTAAATATTTCTATTATTATAAAACTGCAGTGTTTGTTTGGCTGAACGCACTTAACTTGGTAACTAATGGTTTGAATAAAAATTGCTATAAATTTTTTTCGAGCGGATTGACGGAGGAAATCTTAGCACTTACTAAAACACTATAATATAAATTCTAATACAGAATAAAATCCTCTGTAATATGTATTTTTACTTTATATCTATATCTTATCGGTGGATGTTTGATGTCACATTAGATATAAGGAAACCTGACGTTCGCCTGACTTACTTTCTGACATATCAATACAATTTTCCCGATATAAGCTGGCCAAGGTGTCTGTCTTTGGCAATCAGTAGTGATTTACGCATTATATGTGGATAAAGTACAACTCAATGTAAGTATTGCTAGAGCTGAGCTTTGTTTAATGTCAAAACATTATTACGAGAGAGACGCCTTATATAGGTGTCGAGGTATAAACCTATAAATACAACATTTAATTAATAATCTTAATGAAAACTCTCCGTTTTGTTAAGCCTAGATAATCTTTCCTTCTTAATACGAGTAACGATGTTTCGACTCGCTCTAGTCCCAATAAATTTTCGGGACGGCAATAACTATATAAATAGCTTCGTATAAAGAGTAATAATATGCCTATCTATTAACTGGTATTCCTTTGAATCAATTAACGATGCAAATTAATATTATTATGTCCAGTGGCCGTGGCAGCCACAGGGGAGTGTTTCAATATGAATGCATAATAATTTCATTATAATAATAATTTTCATAATATAAAGTGCAAAACTGTCCGAATTGCCACTGGAGCGAAATTAATCAAGTCTGTACCTACATACGTAAAAGAGAAATATAATGTATAACAAGTCATTTCAATATCAAGAACTTCTTCGACACAATGAAAGCGCGATATGTGAAGTTTCTATTGATCTAATTCTGAATTCACAATTTACATCCAGAATTCCAAATCAAAATTCATTTATTCATAGATAACAATACCATAGACATCAAAATAAAAAAGTAAATTGTCTTTTAATTATCATTAATTATGTATTAAGTGCATGTACTTAGGACTAATATTTCACAGCCCTCTTATAGTTGTCTTTTTCGTTCTAACTCTAAATAGATTTACCGCATTATTACGTCGTCATTTGTCCTTTTGCGTAAACACAATTTGACAGAAAGAGACATGGAGATTGAGATAGGAAACGTAACATTAAAGGAAAAAGAGGCTTCGTGTCAATCAACTCGTCACGTCAATTGTCAACTTCGATATTGAGAATTGTTAGCATTAAAAACAAGTTTACACTAACTATAATCAAACGTACAAGTTTAAACAGAATATAATTACTATTGAGATAACAGTCGGATGTTTGCATTTAGATATTGCTGTAATAACACTAAACGCTATGTAGGTTATTTCAAGTTGATTTCTATTCAATTACTGTTATCATATTGTAAAACTATTTGTTAAGCTTTCTTTTACATTTAAATTTAATTATTATATCAAGTCTCTCCAATCAGGTTGGTTTTTATAAATCAGAATATCTTCTATACGTAGAACAACAATGAAGAAAACATATTTGTGTTTAAATTTAAAAAATGGAATACTGTCACGTTTCGCGCGCTTTATAGTTTATTGTCATTGTGACAGCTTAAGTTAGTGTTGCCTAATTCCCCGGAATGGGATTATAAATATGATGGGTAAATAAATAAATATAGTTTATGCATAAATTGCATGCGGGTCGAAAGTTAAATCTTTAGCACTAGACAATCCATATTTAATTAAAAGGAGATGGCTAATTTAAATTTTTATTACGTTATTGTCTAGACGACCTGGACGTCGTTATTCTTTAAACCTACTTAAAAATACTCATAAGCCGAAGCTGTGAAAATATAATGAAAATCTTGTAATGGTTTTTTTGGTATTTGAAATAAAACTTGTGTTTAGTATAAGTAGTAATAATACTCACTCGGTCACTCACTCACTTATAAGACATTGCAATATAATCTTTTGGGTCTGGCAACAAATTTCTGTATGTATTTCGTAATCATTTATTATTTATTCTGTTTGGTGACTGACACACATCGTCGAGTCTATGGCATCTTCTTAATACTTATTAAAAAAAGGGTAGTTAAAAAATATATTTTCGTTCAAAATCTTAAACACAATTCATAAATTGATACTTCTGAACTGAGCTCACCTTCTTTGTTGTAATGATAAAATGTAAAAAAAGTCATTCCAGGTTCCATATTCAAAACCAGTCCTACGCTACGTTTCTATAAAGATGGCTTTATAATCTACGAATCGTACAAACTACGTCTGGCATTTGGAATATAAAACCGGGCATTAATAAGCTACGTATAATATGATTTTAATAGCAGCAAGATTGCAGTGATTATCATTGGGCTACTCAAAAGGAAATTAGCTCGGCTCTAGACAGGAGTTGTTTGACATTAACTGTCATGGTACATTACCGCGCGGTATCTTGCGAACTGTTTAGAAAAAGCGAATGAATAGAGGTCATTCCTCTAGAAAAATCGATTATAATCGCCTCTTAATCTAACATATGGTTACTTATAATCATAAGACAGAGACAAAATATTAAATGCTTTTTGGTTTTGTGGCGAACTCTTTCAGACTATGCTAAGAACTTGCCGCTTTGTCTTGAACTTGAACTTGTGTCCCACCATAGCATTAAATTCTTATGCCTTAAACATAGACAATTTTTAATATTACAAAATTTTATTGTTAACGTAAGAAGCTGAAATGATAGATTTTAGGTAGAAATGGGAAATTGTAAATTTTCAAATTTAATGAAAAACCGAAATTAATCTAAAAATAATTTTGATAGAGATCTACATTATCTAACATTGGGTTCCAATTTCACGTTTACAATAAAATTTTCGCCCATGTACTAATTGAATAATTACCGATATGGCTGGACCGAATTGAATAATTCTTTTTGTATGCGTTTGGTTGGGTGCCTTTGATGGTTAAGATTCACTAATCAGCCCGGCAGATGGCGCTGCAGTCGGTGTCTAAATTATTTATCTATACAGAAAATAAACAGCTGGAATATATATAAATGTTCTATGCATGTGTTTGTAATTAACCTCCTAAACGGCTGGAAAGATTTTAGGTATGTTGAAGTGGAGTCTAGAATGATTTGACATTATTAGATTTTTTTGTATGTAAGACGTGTACAAGACAACGTCTGTCCGATCCGCTAGTATGTAATACATAAAGGGGTTCAAAAACAATATTTTCTTACATGGAATATATAGATCCATCCCTTTTGATTGGAGTCCTCTATCTGTTATTTATATCTGCCCAAACGTAAGACCGGTAATAAAACGATACCAGTTTAGGAAAGCCGATTACGATCTCAAATGGTTTTACACGATACGACAAAATATTGTCTATGCTTTTTGTCGTGTGTTAGTATTTTATCCCTCCACATCCGTTCAGAAACTTTCATAACTATGTTCTCATTAATCATATAGGTAACGTAATACACTTATGAACATTAGTAAAAAAAAACATGGTTCTAAAATATCGATTACTGCCAGTTCTTGAATCAATGAAGTAGAACAGACGAGAACTGGCAATAAACTTTAACTAAGTTTACTAAAACTTAAAAATCTGAAAAACCTATCTTCAATCAGCCTCTTGGCTTTAATTAGATTTTATGATATGACTTTGAGGCAATTAGGTAATCCAAATCCCATTATTTGATTTCTCCATAACTCGAAAACTATCAAACTGCGTGTCTCGCCCTTCTCGGCCGAAACGACGTTTCCAAGAGGCCCGAACACAGGGAGTTGACGTGTTGCTAAAGTCACCTTTTGTAGACATATGCATTTTATATTTTTTGGTACAAGAATTTTTTCCATTTTCCAGTCTATTTATCGCTTTTGCAATGTCAAAGGTATAATCGTGTCGTAACTTCTAAAACCATTCAAAGGTGTCCAGTGGTACGCAGAACATCGCTGTTCTGACAAAAATGTTTCTATTATAACACGAACTACAACGAAAATATATTTCTTAACCAAAATCTAAAATTCTTATAAGACATCTAAATATAGAGAAATGTCATTCGAGGTATATTCGATGTACTAATAATAGAACTATTGAAATGTTTGAAGCGAAAAAAAATATAAATAAATATTCCTCTCTTATCCATAAAACTATATTAAGCATTTATCTCTTTCAATCCCAGCGTATACACAATTATATAATTATATAATATACTGCGATGCCTCCGTCAAGTTTTTGGTTTTTGTTCGTAACAGTGACTTTTGTAACTTAGGGTGAGGTCACCGTAAATATTCATAATTAATTAGTTTTTTTAGATCTCGGCCTAATATATATAATTTGTCAATCTAATAGGCAGGTAGGTGATCAGCCTTCTGTGACACACGCCGTCGACTTTTTGGGTCTAAGACAAGTCGGTTTCCTCCCGATATCTTCCTTCACCGTTCGAGCTAAAGTTAAATGCGCACATAGAAAGAAAATCCATTGGTGCACAGCCGGGGATCGAACCTACGACCTCAGGGATGAGAGTCGCACGCTGAATCCACTAGGCCAACACTGCTCTTATATATTTCTATTATTATAAAACTGTGTTTGTTTGGCTGAACGCGCTTAACTTGGTAACCAATGGTTTGAATAAAAATTGCTATAAAATTTCAATTGAATTTTTATTTTAGATCATTAAGAAAATATTCTTAACGCCACTTATTTTTAAAATTTTCTACACCGTAAACCGGCTCCTCATTATCGACATTTGGTGATGATAAAGTAATAGCTGAACGCCACTCCCTCTTCAAAGGACAGCTTGCAGCAACTCCAATCATATATTTGTGTGAGCATATTGTAGATCAAATGTTTTGTTTGTATTGTATATTGTATTTGAATGAACCCAATGCAAAAACCCTATCCCAAACATGCCGCAAATTAATCATAACCTAAACTATCCAGTCATTGTTTGGGTACCTGCTTATAATCGAACGTAAGCAAATTGTGAACGACATATGGAAAATGCAGGCTGTATGACTAAAACATGTACTTTTATAAGTTGTACAATGGGTTTAAGGATGTTACAAAAGTGTTTATTGTAAAATAGACATTAATACAAAGCAATAAAGACGTCAATCGTGCAAATTAAAAGTTACTATGAGTGACACACACGACAATTCGTGCTTGGTATCACGTAATAAGATTTTCCTTGTTAAAATAACTCAGTAAGCGCTTTATAAAGAATAAGGGCGCCCAAGAAAGCAGTTACCACAGCCCATGGAAACCAAGTGTCCCCTTTTTTTACAACCTCTAAATCACAGCCTCGATTACTTTATAGACACTCTGTAATTTGACACACCAGTTTCCTCACGATGTTGAATCAAAGAATGTCTCTTGGTGCAAAGCCGTGATTTGAACGCGACTACAGAGACCTCAATAGGCCTTCACCGCTTCTAAAGTACATATTTACACGCGTAACGCGCAATCAAGATTCAGTATCCTAGAATAATGTCTAATGTATGAATTACAGAAATCCACTATATTCTTCATTATACACGTGAGCGTTAAAATAAATATTCAAAAGCATCCTTTATCCGACTTACGGTCCTTTCATTGCTCGCTTTGTAAGCATTCATTTGATTCAATATATTTTTTTTATTTTACAGCGGAATTTACTGAATTATATTTTTTAACATCGCCCTTTGTATTATTAACTTTAAAAGATCGTAATAGTCTTTGTGTTTGCTGTATAAATTAAATATTAAATAAAAAATCTCATCTAGCTAGAAGTCTACCCACGTGTACATTTTTTAAATTAAATTTAAATTTCAGTCTAAATCAGTACAGACGTTTTCGAGAAACAAGAAAACAAGAAAAAACATTAAACCATTAAGTTACCAATTCGACTTATGGTGCTTCAAGAGCGTACCAATTCTTGGCCACGCCCTGGCAAGCTTTCTGGCAATGTAAGTGTCCATGGGCGGCGGTGACACATAACATCAGTTGATCCTCCTATTATATTTATACATTCTTTAATCCATATTACAAACAATTATTAGTTAACGTCCTGTAGGGTTCATATCAAACGACTACTGATTTTACAAGTTATTAAAAAAAACTACAGATTCCAAGGAAACCGAGAACCAATTAAGTATTCGTCATATAATTTATTAGTTTGCGCCAAATTTTGCCGCAAAAATATTACTCTCACTCAGGCATTCGCAACCCCGCTCAGGTTACCTCCAAACTTTCCAATCACAGCGTAAATAACATTTTACTTAGGTCTTAAGTATTAACACTGGGTACCATATTTTCTAAGACACTTTCTTTGAACAATCAAACTGTGAAATCTCCCTATACAACCTCCAATTGTTTAAAGAAAGAGTATATTCCTTCCTCAAAGACCGGCAACCGTTTTTGGGCGTCCCGAAGGCTCGTTTGCAACACTATATTATATAAAAACATTATATCGCTATAGATTCACATTTTATTTTTAAAAAAAAAGACTAGTTACATTCGTTGCTATGGTTACCATTATTTTTATCTATACATACATAATAATGAGGACATAATTGTTATATGTGACGAATAAGCAATATTTACCTTCAATTCAGTGTATGACGTCATCGTACTAAAATCCAGTCCAGTGCGAAATTGAAATAAAATCGTTAAGCAACTACGATACTAACTTTGTTTTTTCTACAATAAATTTCACAAAGTCCGATTTACATGACTTACAATCTAGACCAGTGTTAATGTGGGGCCCATGCCCAACAGACGTCAATTTGAGGTTTCTTAAGAAAATCCCCATTCGAAAATCTACTAAAATTATTTCGAATTTTAATGCAGATTTTTATTATATGATTGTTAAATTTACTTTTGTTAAAAACAATTTCCTAGTAATTTCTTCCCAAAACCTATCATTAATGTTTCTAAAGTGAACAATTCAATATTAAAAATGACGTATGTTCTAATATGGAACGAATTAGAGAAAGTTAGCCTTAGGACGCTTTGTATAGGCTTGTAGTGACTTCCAAATTTTTTTGTACCAGGTGGGGCCAACTTGGTACAAAAAATGTTGGAAGTCACTACAAGCCTATACAAAAATTATGGCTACTAAGTTATTTTAAGTTGACTAAATTTTCTACTGATAATGAATGCCTAGAACTAAGATAATGTTCATTAACAGTCTTCAGTCTTAGTGTTCTATAATAAAACTAACTTTAATAAAGCCGATTTAATAATAATAAATAGTGAATTTCCGAACAGCACAAAACCTGCTCGAAAATACAGCCTCGAAATGGATTCAGTTTTGCAAATTGTATATTCTACATTGGAATATTATAAATTTTCAGAACGTAATAGTTTTAACTAAAACATACTGTTCGATGAATATATAAACCCCCTTAATTGAAAATCTTTCCAACGAAAATACATTTTTACAAAATCCATTTATGCGCGAAATAGGGTTGCCAGCTCATCAAAAAAAGGGAAGGTAAAGTGACGTTCCATTTTTCACGATACATATTACCTTTGCGATCGGGGTTGAACAAAATTTGTTAAAATGGACAGTGGAATTCACTCACAAAGAAGCTTCTAAGCATTATCATTCAATAGTTAAGAAATAAACGTTTATTACGATATTATTTATAAAACTACATCAGTCTAATTAGGTACTCTTGTTATTTACATTTTGTTGCAATAAATACAGTACAATTAAAATAAACAAATAATAAGAAGGAACAATGTGCGGCCTTATCACTTTCGAGCGATTCCAGGCAACCGATATAAAGAAAAAAAACAATCGAAAATTCCGTCAAATTGTAATTGCGATTGTAACTCTTTTAGAGAACTTAACTTTATGAATAAGGAATTTCTAACCGAAATTTCTAGTCTTTGCCTGTCAGTGTCACAGAGTAAACATAATTTGACAGATTTGAATGAAAGATTTAGTGTTTTAGGAGAAACTGAAGCGAATACAAGGGACCGAAATACTTTGGTCCTTCGTTGTAGAACAGGAAATTATTAAATAGGAATACAATTTCATAAATACATTAATCAATGTGATAGCTAGACGATTCCCTCAACTTCCAATTTGTTAATTACATCGCATCATACCATTACTTAATTACACCACACGTATTAAAAACGAAAATACGGCTAAGAACAGTAATTGTATAATTATAGTGCTTAGCTTATTAACTCCTAATTTCAAAGTCGTCTATTTAACCTAAAAAAATATCACTGACAAAAGTTAGTTTATGGTTTTATATAAAAAAGGTCAATGTTTATGAATCAGGAGGCAAACGGACAGAAGTCACCTGATGTTAGGTGATACCGCCGCCCATGGACACTCACACTGCAAGGCTCGCAAGCGCAGTACCACCCTTTTAAGAATTGGTACTTGGTAATTGGGTTTCTTGAAGGACAAAGAAGGAAGGATAAGTCGAGTTAGTTCGAAAATACTTCAGTGGACAGCTGGTTCCACATACACGATTTGTGAATGCAAAATCTAATTACATATTATTAAAATGATTCCCAGGAACTGATTACATAAATCATGTTTTAGGCTCTAAATGTAGCAAAAACTAATTTTCAGGATTAAACTGGTATTAACTATGACTAGTTAAATAGACGTTAGCCATTTAAAAAAAAATTGTTTAAAAATTTAGTAAATATATTTGCTGAATTTACCACCAGTTTTATAACAAGCGAGTAAGTACATTTGATACATAATATCATATTCAGAAACACTATTGATAACACAACAAAGGGTGATACTCATTAAAACATCCAGTTGGCAGCCCTGTGGGCGTGTCGCGGTCGGTGTTATGCAAGAGCGCAGGTGCCTGGCACGAGATAGCCACGGGCAGCCATTAGGTGAACTTGGCCTCGGGTGACTATGTTCAATATATATCACTTTTCTCTATTTCCCTTCGCAACAACATAAATCATTTTTTACGTAAGTTGTGTATAGAACACTTTTTACTCAAGCAATGATTATGCTTTCCAAAAAAACCTCATAAAACACTATTTTTATGAATATAAAAACAAATATTTCCGACAGTTACCATAAATTATATAAAACAAAAAATCTATTGTACTACAGCCAACGATGGAATACTTAAATATACAAAAAATTTTGATTAAATACATTTACCTGAGTAAAAACTAATTCGGCTGTGTTGTGTGATGGTGTGAAAGTGAGGGTGTATATGTGGGATGTGCTCATGATGCAGGATAGCGCTGTGGATATTTTTAATACTCTAAGCATATTCCGTGATGGCTTAAACAAGTCAAGGCTTAAATAGTGGTCGTTGTATGGCCGGACAAAGCAACTACCGAAAGACGAACGTTATGTTGAAGTAAGCTTTTACAGTAAATATCCATTTTACCATAACAGAAACACCATTAATTTTATGGCGATATGACAAGTTTACAAGTCTCTTGGTACCGGCAGACCAATTAATAAGTGCTGGTACCATTAGCGCTTGTCACAAATAACCCTTTCCTATGGTCGATGCTTGTCAAAATTCGGAAATTATAAATTAGTACGTCATTGATAAAGCCTTTACAAATATGACAATATTTATGGAATTAGAAAGAGAAAGTAAGCCATGGACAGCCGTTCTCGGCTACCATTTTTACAATTTGACTTGTGTTACAATGTAGGTAACAATAAAAAAGCTTTTAATACAAAACGAAAAAGCTCAACCAATTCTTAGAGCAATACGCAATAATCAATATCGAAAAATATCCGAACATAATTCTATTCCACCACAAAAGCTCGCGGCCAGCATCTAGTTACTACATAATACGAATAGCAAATGTATATTCTAGCTTTAGCATGACCTACCAAAAGCTTGGTACAACTGTACCACGACGAACGTTGAACGGTGACCTACGCTATAGCTAAAGTCAAATCGTAGAAATCCCGATCCTATCTATGCACGTGATACTTTTAAACAGTTTGATTCGCTAGAAGAAAATGTTAAAGGTTACATTTGGTACCAATCAGAGGTGTATGGACTTTCCTCGGGTTATTCGTTAGGAGGAGACGATTGGTAGACAATTTTTATAGGTACCTGAAGTTATCACGGTTCCATGTGTTTATCGTATGGACCGTACAATCGTCCAAAACATGTTAAATATATTTAGTATATGACTACTTTCTATATATTTACATTAAAAAATAACATTTTATATAAAGTATTTCATGTAGAGACAGACAAATAAGTTTTTTAAAAATAAATATAGCATTTTAGCATTCTAATTGAGACAATTTTTGAATCGGTTAGGTTAGGTTTTGATTTTATTTGTCTACGAATAATTACTTTTCCTATTCATATTATAAAGAAATCTAAGCCTACTGCTTGATAATCCTATCGTCAATAATGAAGTGATCAATAAATGTATAATGGTTTTTATACACAGTTATAACATTCATAGTAAAATATTAAATTAATATAATAACCTAGAAACTAGAAATTTATTTCGTCCCTAATAAACACGTACGTAATGAGTCTTTTAAATTCAAACCCCAGCGAGGTGACTGCCACAATTTACTACGCCTCCTCTTTTGGTCACGTTCGAACATTATTTTTATAAAGTAATAATTGGATTGTTAACTTATCGCATCATAGTATATTTCATATAAAATTCAGTAGCCTTTCGTATAACACTTTAGTCCATTTCTTTTATCATTGTTATGGTCAACAAAAGAAAACGACCGATAGTTTAGTAGAGAATTTATTCAGTAAGTTTAAAAGAAGCGTACCTCCACTTTCAAAGGCCTGCAACGCATCCAAGAACAAAATCGTTGTCCAAATGATAGAAGTGTTAAAGTTTAGTAAATTTCTACTAATTTCACACACACTTTTCGTTTTTATGAAATTCATTTTCATTTATATAAATTACTACGCTAGAATTCTAAGTTTGTAGCATTTAATAACACTTTAGAGCAATGTTGGCCTAGTGGCTTCAGCGTGCGACTCTCATGCCTGAGGTCGTAGGTTAGATCCCCGGCACCAATGGATTTTCTTTCTATATTCATTTAACATTCGTTCGAACGGTGAAGGAAAACATCGTGAGGAAACCGACTTGCCCCAAAGCTAGACCCAAAAAAAAGTCGACGGCGTGTGTCAGGCACAGAAGGCTGATCACCTACCTGCCTATAAGATTAACAAGTGATCATGAAACAGATACAGAAATCTGAGGCCCAGACCTAAAAAGGTTGTAGCGCCATTAAATTTTTTTCATAACACTTTACTACATTTTTTTATCTACATACACATTTTGGTATGGATACTAAAATAACGCAGAATTTTTTACTTAAATCAAATCGATGTTTTTAGTTACTTAAAATACTATATTATTAACTATTTATATAGGAATCTATGTTTCCTTAATATTTTCTCTAAATCATTCGTTAACAAATGAGGCATTAATATAATTATTGAATCACGGCGACTCTGGAGACGACTGTAAGAAGTATGTTTTCATACACCACTACTAAGTACCAACTAATTACTGCATATTTATAAAGACTTGGAAACAAAAGAAATATTACAGAGCGCGACAAAAACGACAATATTTCGCCAAAATAAATGGCCTTTACCCTACTAACGATACCGAAATGTTGAATTATGTTCTTTGTATCGGGTATAATATTTTTTTAAGCATTACGTAACTCATGTGACCTTAAAAGCTCCTGAAGTCAACGGCCTAAATCGGTGTTTCTCAATCTTTTTTCTGCCATGCCCCGAATTAATTACGGTGCTGGTTTAACTATGGAGATGTTTAAAGAAAACTCTTTGTTTGAAGCTGTGTAATAACTGACTTTAATGTTTTAAAATTTGATCTTATAACTAACACAAAATTAAGGGGTTGCGACACAAAAAATTTGGCTTATCTTAGAGTTTATAAATCTAAATGTCACTTATGACTTAACGAGAATGTTGAAATAGAAATTATAAGTGTGGTAAAAATTAAAGGGTTTTGACTTCAAGTGTGCGATGATTGTTACTCTTCTAATTTGTATGAAACTTAACTAATGTTGCATTACATATATCTATCATTTAAAATTTTAGAATGAAATCACTGGGAAATTGTTAATGAAACAGTAAGTAAGCATTCAAAAGATATAATGAAAAACGTCGAGTTCATTTTCGGTTTTCCAATCAAATTGCATCCCTGTGGGGCGTGGAAGAACCACGTTGGGAAACTCTGGCCTTAATTGTCAAACGAATTTCTTAGATAGTTATATAATATATTCATTAAATTAAACAACATTTTACAAATATATTTTCTACAGTATAAGTTACAATCTCTTTTAAAACACACTTTGACAATAACGATAAATATACAATTTCTCTCTTCTAATTCTCAATTACTTCCAAAATAGAGAAGAAAAATAATGGAAGAACAAATTTTTGGTTTTACTGAGCAATTACTTATTTAAAAACACTTATCGCCTAGTGCTGATTAGTTAAGTTATGGTCACTCACGACGGGCCCCCAATCATCTATGAATATATAGGATTATTAATGTATATATTTGGAAATGTCTAAACAAAATATGTTTATTAAATAAAATGCCACGCGTACAGGAGTTTCAAGAAATGTATAATATAAAAACTATGGAATATTTTAAGCTCTGATAAACTATTTTACTGTTGTTTTCGCAAATAATTGGAATGTTAATATTATCCTAGAACGAACATTGTATACATGCAATAAATATCAATATTAAAAAAGTAAAAATCTTTTGAGAAGGCTCTGTATTCTTTGAATAAATTAGGTAATTCAAGAATACGTATAACTATAACAAAAGACAAAGTTCCCCGGGGATCAGATCGGACCAGATACGCCCCCGGCTGTACCCGCTCAATCCCTTTGACAAACAACATTTTTACATACATTCAATTTATTGTGACGATATATTTTAGAAATGGCATATTTTTACGGTTGAATAAATGTAATTGTTTACTTACAAGATACCCATCCGTCTCGTATATGACCGTGAAGTATCTACTTTTCAATAGAGAGTAAACCATAGGCATCTTTTTTTTATAATAATAATAATCCTGTGGCGCTATTGGTCTTGGTCGCAGATTGTATCTGTTTTCTTGATTATTTTTATACATAGGTAGGTGATGAAGCGTACCTGACACATGTAGATTTTTAAGGCAATAGGATAAAAGAAAACCTGTTGCACGTATTATAAATTTTATAAATACTGGAAGTATATTTAAAATGTCGTGTTTAGGCTAAATGGGTATAAATCTTGTACTCGGCAATGCGTTTGACACTGTCACAATCACAGACTTCGTCGAAAAAATGGTTCGACAGCTCCTGTGGCTAAATTTAATTTTAATTGATGTTCCTTATGAATACCTGAATGCGTTTTAATCATTATGTTTAAACGAGTGAAACAAACAAAGTCAGAAATTTATCTGATCGGTGACTTGCGTCTTACAACACTCTTATCATAACCATAAAGGTTGTTTATGCTTATAAATTCCGTGGGTAGCTTCCGAGGGGAACGCCTTGATTACGTCCATTGTCTTGGAAGCCTCGATCGAGCCTTTGTCCCGTCCACAGATAATTGGACGAATCTAAAAAATCATTCGAGCGAGACATTTCCAAGTTTTAATCCATCGGGTTTCTTGTCTCGCTTCGGCTTCGGTGATCACGAATAGTTGGATATCGAGGACTGATGAACATCAATAAATTATTGTACATTTCAAGTCATTAATTAAAAAGCACACACACACGCACTTCTAGATTAGCTAAAAGTTAAAAAAATGACGTTTTGACATGTTGCATGTCTATTAAAAAGTATAAGAGTACCAATTATTAAAAGGCCGGAAACGCACTTGCGAGCCTTCATGCAATGTGAGTGTCCATGGGCGGCCAGTAAATAAAAAGTGCACCCAGTATTTCATACACTTCTAAATTAGCTAAAAGTTTTAAAATATGGCGTTTTGGCATGGCGCAGGTCTAAAACGTATAAGAGCGTACCAAATTCTTAATAGGCCGGCAACGAACTTGCGAGCCTTCTGGTAATGTGAGTATGGGCCTACTGTTAAAACACAAAAACAAATAAAAAAGATTTAATTAACGAGTGATCCACGTCTAAACCGGCCGGTAAAGTTTAAGCGACGGTTATACACCAGGGTTAAAACGTTAATAAACCAGAGTCAAACATTCACCTGGGTACTAAAAATTAGCAAGAGTTTATCACTGGCAAAATTAGTGCACCGTTTCCAAGTCGTTAATTGAAAGTAAACAGCAAAGTAATTACTGTAACTGAGGTATATTTTAGCTGCACTTCTGAGTATTCATATCTAATTACTTAGGTTACATAAAGTTAGTTCATTTCGTTAAAACTAACGCCAATTGGAATAGCTAAATGATTTTCATTACGTTCAAAAATTAGTACGAGATTTGTTTCGAATTTATTAGCCTTACTGTACCAAGGGCTGCATATAATAAAGGCCGGCAACGCACCTACTGAATGTCCATGGGCTGCGATGATTGCCGTTTTAGGGCGTACCGATAGCTTGACTTGACTCTGAATCCTATGAAAAACCGAGTTGATTATCATCATCAATGGCTTACAGCTCCTTGCGGGCCCTAGCCTCCTCAAGTATATGTCGACATCGCGATCTATTTCGTGCTACTTCGAACACCAATTATTTCGAGATCCTTGACTAGGTACTTCATCCCACCAACTCAGCCTCGGTCTACCGGGTTTTCTCTTCCACCAGGTTGTGAATTCAGCAAGGACCTTTGTGTTCTGGCGTTCGTCATTAGGCGCACATGTCCTAACCACTTGAGTCTGTTGCAGTTGATGAATTGAACAGTTGGAGTCGTGAAAGATCTCTTTTACATCAAAAAACATAACACACATATAACAGATTGAAGTTTTTTTTCGCAAATATTAAATACAAACTTTAAAAAAACGCTGTTAGTTCTCACCGGAGAGTCTTCCACGAAGAATACCGGCATTATACTCGGTAGATTTTAAGACGAATATGACAACAGTTAAAAAGTTCATACAATTAAATAGTAACATCCAATCCATGGAGAAATAAAAAAATGCCTACTAAATTCCTACGCGCAGTCCCGAGCCTTGTAAATTACAATATAAACACCACCCTGCGGCACGTAAGAAATCCAATTTCTTTCTTCCCGAGGCGTCCATACAATCAATTTACAGAATCATCTAAACGTATTACGTCACCCCGAATATTGTAAAAAAGCAAGGCCGCAAATGCAGTCCGTTCACTTACGATTTCGTCGGGCGCCATCTTGTACGATTTGCGCGCCAAAAGTCAAGGTGAACGGCTTCGGTGTAATTGCTTTTGATTCGATTGCATTACAACAACGATTATTATAATTGAACGTAGTTTCATTTTGGTTCCATTGATTTTAAGTTTTTTAAGTTCTTTTAAACTTTGTGACTTGTTGACGATATTTTTCTGTCGTTAATATGTTTCATATAAGCTTTTAAATCAAACGAATAAACATTACTGGCTCAGAATTATTACCATAATATTTCTGGCATAAATATTTTACTCCATAGATAACGAAGAAAGCCTTAGGGAAGCAAATACGTACGAGAAACAAAACTACAAGTTCATTAAGTTACAGTTAAACTTTAAAATATAGAACAATGCTTCCTTTGAGAATCTCTACAATTATTCTTTGGAAAAGAAGTCAGATTTAAACTACAGTATTTCTAATTATGTTCATTAAATTAATTGCTTTGTCACCATTTTAGCTTAATATTTTATGTACATGATTGTAGAACAATCTAAAAAATATTAGTTGTTAATGGGAATCATCAAAGCCCTGACCACTCGCAATACCGCTTTTTGCAAAACCAATATTCCCGTTGTAATTTTATACAATTACCTTTACTGATTTAAAATATTGGGGCCTTAAACTAAATTCCATTATATATTTTCATTTTTGACATCGCGCAAGTGATATTAATATTCAGTGACGTTATTATATAGTTAAATGACATTTTAACAGACAATATTATGGCTCGTCTTTTGTTTGGCGTTAACAAGATTATAATTAAAGCAACGATTTATAGACCTTAGATAATTAAAAGTGATACGCGTCGGGGCAAATGTTTATAATTAAGAAAAAACAATAAACCCATATAATTGCAGTCATTAAATCGATACCGCATCGTCACTTACGTGACTAGGGAAGCGTTCGCGTCAATTAGTCATAGACACGTGTCGGTTCGCAGACACAGCTAACTGCGTTGTCCCGAATAACGAACAATATTTACGCAAACAACTAATTAATTTTATGTAAACCTTTTAGTATGCAATTTTAATCGGATATGGATTTAGTGCTGGAAATTTAAAGCTGAACCCTACCTACGTGCATAGACAATAGAATATTTAAATTTAGAATTCAGATAAATTTGAGGCTCCCAGGTTAGTAATGTTAGGTTGTGTAGGCTTGTATATATCGAACGTATAGCTCTAAGTGTCTATTAAACAATTAATTATTATACTGGCAAAATGAAAAAAAAAAATATGCTAGCGCATAAATCGATGTTTTTATGACAATTCGGATTTTAGTGTGTTCTAAACCTCTTCACCTAGGTCTCTAATAAGAATTTTATTAATAACCGGAAATCGTTTGTACGAAAATTCTTGTTTCTTTTGGAAACCCCTTATCGTTACCATCAAAGGTGCTATCAAATGGGGCAGGTATTAGTAAGTCAGGACCACGTGTTGGTTCGCAGACATGATTGGTGACTGGCCCACTGGGGTAATGACAATGCACAAAGATAACTGTTTTTTACTATGAACTTGTAATGTTCGATAAGGAACATTTAGAGAATTTAGCGCAAGTCCCGTTGTCGACCGGTGCTCTAACGTCGTATTCGTATTCGTTATATATGTATTTACATTATTAAACAGTGTCATTGTCTTATAAGGGTTATTATTGTACAAATAAAAAATTAACATCTAGAACGATCTTCAGTCAGGACAATTAAAACGTAAGAATGTCAAATCGAATGCACAGATAATGTTGCGTATGGATTTTACAGATTATATTTATTTAAAAAAAGAACCAGTACATTGCACAGATACCGTTTGTATTGATTAGATAATATAATGTTTTATTATGAAAGTCTAGCCGATTTGAGGCAAATGACTACATATTGAATCTGAACAAATCATGTTTAAATCTAACAGTTCGTATGCCAAGGTCCCATAAGTACTAACCATTGCCGTAAGCAGTTAACCTTACGCTTTAATTTGAAAGGGTGCCGAGTATTATGAATCGATGACTATTTTAACCAGCCATTTACTGAGTTTAATCCAGACTTATATAACACCTGATTACGAAAGGGTACTGGGGGTCAATAGCCTGTCAGTATCAATTAACTAGCCTCTTCCTTAATGGCTAAATTATTTTGTTAACATTTCTTACGAATCGAAAAATATTCTGACTTCGCTACAGAATTCGAAGTAACCATAATTTGTTGAGATCTGTGAATTGTAAACGGTAAACATTAAGGTGTCTTAAAACTTTTAAAATAAAGTTGGAATTACTTAGCAGCAATTTGAACGGCTTTTCAAATCCATTATAAAACAGCAAAAATAAAATCAAGAATGTTTTCTTAAAATGTGAACACATAACGCTACTGTCAAGTGGAAAAGTCCAGCGATAAAAAACAAACACGGCGCAAAAAAAACTTCAACTACGCAATCGAGGGCATTTTAGAAACTTCGCGTTAAAGAAAAAATGCCAACAAAAGAATGAATCGCTATGACAAAAATATGACAACGCCAACTCCTAACTTATAATAGGTTACAACGTCGCGTTGGGAAGCTTTTATTAAGTTTTAACGCTAAAAATCTAAACCGGGTGAAAACTGAGAAAGTTGGTACAATCGAATGTTTACACTCGACGATAAAGACGGGCAGGACTGTTTTTTTTTTGAGTTTGTTGAATATGAGAGCGTTAATGTAAATATTTATCTTCATCCCATTTACACCCACGCATATCTTTCCAATTATTCCAAACACAATTCTTCTAAGCTTTCTGAACTTACGAAATAGATTATATCATTCGTTAATTGAACAGTTTAAAACGAATCAATTTCAGCAATGATGCGTCTTTTAGATTAAATATATTATAATGATCAAAGCATCTTAAAATTTATTATATTTTTTTTTGTATAAGTAGATAAAAAAACTGAACTGCGTTTTGTGATTATGTTTGAATGTGTATTCCGTTTTTAGGCTTTTGTGTATACTGTTATTGTTTATATATTGTACAATAAGTAGAGGAATACTGATAAGCAAATAAATAAATAATTATTTTAAAAAATCCAACTATTTGTAAATTAACTTTATCTTAGATACTTCGTTGCTTTAACGTGAACAATCTTACTTCGGAAATGAAGGATTTTTATTACCTAAAGCAATTCAAATATATATATACCAATGGTGGTACAACATTTTAGGTTTGATGATCATTACAAATAGTCAAATAAGTGATTAACCTTTTGTGCCTGACACAATGTCGACCCAACGGCTCCTCGCGCTGTTTTCCTTCCATTGAATGTTAAAAGCGCACAAAGACAGAAGGTCCAAAGTCCGCACGTTGAAACCACTAGGCCAGGCCACCTCTGCTCCTAAAATGCGTGGGATACGTATGAAACTCTACAATCCTAATATAAACAACGTGGGTGTATTTAACAACTCTCAGACCGTTTCAATATCCACAATTTGAAGGGCCTTCTGTAAACATTCAAGTGGGAGGGTCAACCGTCTACAATCCAGCTACAGCTCATTAAAGCTACATCTCATTTACGCCGAGCGTTTCGATTATTTAAGTTCGGCCCAACACAATAGCAACGAGAGATGCGATATTTAGAAACTATAAAAAATATATCTCTTAGCGTTTAATAGCTCACGGGAATAAATCGCAGTGCCTCATGTGGCTAGTGTAACATGTCGTAGTGTTTTCAAACCACCCTCGCCTCCACAGCTCATACATTCATTAGACAGCTTCGTTAGTGCGTATCTCAAAGGGCTTAAAACTATTTTTCTGTTAGTTATAATGAATGACGATTTCTTGTTAATTGGACGAGTGGGTTTGTCAATAGATACAGTTATTTTTTTCCTTTAATTGCCTAGTGATATTGTTAAACTACAGACGTGAGAATCTGTTTTGTTTTTAACAAACGGTGGTAGAGCTTGTGGATAAACCATTAATGCCCATAAAACTTGACAAGACAACAGACAAAATAAATAATCATAAATAAAAATCCAGTGGCACTATAACCTTGGCTGTAACAGTTTCATGATCGTAAATCTAATAGGCAAGTAGATCCTTCACCGTTAGAGCGAATATTAAATACGCACATAGAATGAACACACAAGTCCATTGGTGCACGGCCAGGGATCGATCTTAGGACTTCAGGGAGTATCACGCTGAAGCCACAAGGCCAACAATGCTCAGTAGACTATGATTATTAAAATATTCAACAATATAAAATATACTGTAAAGCTCTCTATAATAAATTTAAATAAATTTGGGCGGTGCACTGTAGTGTTGTTAATTTCTTTTGTCATGTGTTAGCGTCGGCCATTTTATCGATGCATCTCAAGCGATGACGTCAAACTTCAAAACAATGTCTTGTTACTGCGCAATATCATATATGTTTAAATAAAATTTAAAAAGTTTTTAATTTTAAAAATAAATACATATTAAAATAACCCGTTTCGGTAATTTCGAATTATCTTTATACACAATACGAAATGCATATCAATCGTATGCACTTTTTAGAATAAAGCAAGCGTTATTATGTTGTAACGGGTGACCTAAAAATGCGTTCTGATAAAATTTTGCAGTGCAGTTTTTGCATAATGAGTCATGCATGTAAATGATGTATTACTTTAAATAAACATTTATGCGATGTACAAATAGATGTGCATTTGTTTTTTTTTTTTATGGAACATCAGGCACACAAACACGGAGATCACTTAAAATTACCGCCGTCAGCCGCCTTTAGCCGTCAGTTAAAGCTATCATCCTTCACTGGACATAAGAGGAGGCGGTTTACTTAAAGTCTCGACGCCCATGGTCAACCGCAACACAAGGAGGTTTGTAAGTGTATTGCCGTATTAGTTGGTGCGATCTCCTTAAGGCACCTAACTTGATCCAGAAATACCTGGATGGTTCCATAAGGTCGTGGTGCGCGGCAAGTGTCAAAAAAGCTGTCGTGAAACGTCAGACGTCAAGGGGGAACGAGTGAAAATATCGCCAATAAAGTTAAATAAATGTGTATTTTTAAATCGTATTGACGATTTCAAAATATTATTTTTTTATTTTATTATCACGTTAATATTTGTTTAAATATAATATAATTTTAAAATATAATATGTTATTGTTACTAATTCGATCAATTCAGCACAGATCTATACCTAGAACACAAGAAACTATACTTAAACAGTTTAAAAAAAAAAAATGTTTAATCGACTACAAATCGTTAAATTCTTCATTAAAATCCAGAACGTCTTGTGACTCGTTATTTAACTCATGTTTGGTATCATGCCATCAAAGGAAGTGGCAATGTAATGCAGTTTTAAAGTAGCTAGTATCTAGTTAGCATTATCATATATGTGCTAATTTCTGCCTATCATGTAATAGGAGCTAAATGAAGGACGTTTTACACCTGTCCGCATTTAGTTGATAGATAATTAAGAGGAAACTGAAATGTACAGTAAGGCCAAATCAAAGTCCAATCATTTACTTCAATAAGGCATATTAAAAAGGCACTTTTGAAAGTCGAAATAACGTTAATAATTTTGAAATATTAAAAAAAAATCACTCTAGTTACCTCTTCCAAGAGGTAGTTTCAAATGGAAAAATGGGTAAGAAACTCCATACTCACGTTTTAAAATAGTTTTTACAATATTTTGTATACATTGATATGATAATATATGTGAAGACAGATATTAGCAACTATAGATTGTATGTCTTATCGATAACAAGTTTAAAATAGAAACGTAAATTAATAATTATATAATAAGCATTAACACCAAGAAGCTAGAAACCGTCTAGCTGCGATAACAAAAACCAAAAAATTTGTCTATATTTTCTATAATATTTCTTTTTTATGAAAAAGGAGGAAAAACGGGTAGTACGGAAGAAGGCTCATCTGACGTTCAGTGATACCGCCGTTGCCAGAATGCAATCAGGTACGTTGACGGCCTTTTAAGACGCTCTTCTCTTGAAGGACCCTTGAAGTTGAATTGGAATATATATAATATAATAGAATCAACTAAATTAAAATTATGAACTAGTGAATTAATGTTAGTGGACTTTAAATATTAAGTGCTAAACAAAAAAAATATGAACACAAGAATCTTCCTTTTAATAGAGACTATGAGTAGCGTTATTGGACACTTACTTATGATAACAATCCTTTTTAGTAAATTAAGTTAGACTTAAATTACTTATTAGTCTTAAGTTAGGCTAGATCGTAATATTCCATGATGTCGTAGTAAAGACACATGTATATAAAAAAAAACTAAATTAAAAACTTATAAATGACTGTTTCATTTAAATCCCCAAATACATGTCATCTGTTCTCGACATTAACCAAAATTCATCTCTTCGATAGAAATCTACTAAGAAAGTTCATTCATACTTTTAGCATACTCTCCGAGCTGATATTAAATTAGATTTTTATTAAAAAAACGTACTTTCAATCCAAAACGCAGATGTCTATGCAGACTCAATAGTGAACTATCGGACACATGTATGGCGTCCCTTCACGAGCTAATTCAGGTACAATAGTGAATAGAACGATAGACAAGACTACCATTGACGTCCAAACATTAAACTAATGGCAAGATAATGTTACAAAGTTGTTAAGTAAATTGTAGCACTATATTATTCATGTTACTATGTTGCCACTAAGGCTTGCAACGAATATTTATTTTAAATGGAAATTCCATAGTTTGAATATGTATTCGTTGATAGTACATAGAGAAATATAAACATAATAAATAGTTAAGTTATCGATGGTTTTGCTCATTATATCTCTTGGTCAATTGGTCTGGTCTTGGTCTTTGATTAGTGCGAGTGCAAGTGATTAGTGCAGGTGATTAGTTGCCTGCGTAGTAAAGTGATTAGAAGCGTGATCTATTTTTTTGCGAGTGAATTGCGAGTGAACTGCGAGTAGTATCGTCGTTTTTCTCATTATATTCTCTCAATGTCAATTATTTGTTAATATCACTAAAACTCTTTAATAAAAGGTTCAATTTCCTACGAATAATCTGAAATGAAGAATAATACACATCACCTTTTTATTAATAACAATAGTATTTTACATCGTATTTGCGTGACCTGAATATAGCATTTTCTAAACATACGTTTTCTAACATATGCAAGGCTTGAAACTAGTTAGGCATCGCGGTTACATTACCTAAGTGGTAAAAGTGATACGTCAAAATACTAGGCACTAACGCGTAACCTACTGACTGCAATCGCAAAGAGAAAGCGTGACAGTGCGCAAGTCAAAACTATATCTATACATATGTATAATATAATGGTCTATTTATTTATTAAAGTACAACACATCATATATAATACATTTTAATATATGTAAGTTACAACCTATTCGAAAACTACAAAACATATTACACTTCCAATTTTAGATTTTACTTGTAATTTTTTGCAGATAGGCGCTTAAAAATGCTTTTTTTAATTGTACAGCCCAGTACTGAATATATTAAACACTGAGATAAGTGTTTATTCTGTTATATTCGAGAAGAATTCGAAAGTGATTATCTATGATGTTCACTAGGGTCGAAATATCTTATAAAAAAACGTAGTCTTTGGTCTGTAAATTTACTTTTTTTTTTAATAATAAGTCTGTGGTCTTAGCCACAAGATGCATCTGTTTTAATATTTTATAGACAAGTAGGTGATCGCACTGTGCCTGGTTCCCTCACAATATCTGTCTTCACCATAGAGTAAGTATTGAATGCGCTAAACAAAACAAAATGCACTTTGCTGAACGTTTACAATGCTTTATCATCATTTACAGTCTTTTCTTGAGCTCCATTCAGTATGTATATGTAAAATGTAACAAATGTATATAAGTAGTAATCGAAATTATCCAGATTAACTCATTTTTTTAATGTAACAGTTAGTTCACGTGTTAAGTGAACCTGCCGCCCATAGACACTCACATTGCAAGAGGGCTCGCAAATGCGTTGTGGCCTGTTAATAGCTCAAGTAGATTTACTGTTATATGAAGCTGGGACGCGCTTATAAAACTATTGAACAATACTAGAAAGTGAATCGGTTGCTGTGCAACTGTAAATGTATACTGCGTGGATTGAAATTCTGGTGAAAGTATACACACAATAAGATAATAACAAAGAAAAGTTGGTCTTCGGTCATCTGGGTGGTGATACTTCAAAACGTTTGACGCAAGACCAAACATTCGATTGTGATTGGTCCAATAGTCTAACATGACGTTTCATGCCACGTGTCACCGCGTATTCGACTAAAATTGCTTCGTCCATTACCTTATCCGTATATGTGAAGAACGATGCATCTCAGACACGATAAATAAAGTTCCATTTAACGAGTGATTTTAGCCTTTGCTTTAATCTAAGTAACGTTATAACTTGCTCGTTTAAGCCTGAAATATGTATTTAATGTCTGATACAAATCATTCAAAAGAATATACACTGTTTACTATGTTTTTTTTAATAGTACAGGGAGCAAACGGGCAGAAGGCTGATGTTAAGTGATACAGCCGCCCATGGACACTCAATGCCAGGCACCCATGGGCCCGCGAGTGCGATGCCTGCCTTGGTATGCTCGAATTGCTTCGGAAATAAAAATAAATTAAACTCTAGGGGTCGTTCAAAGTGTTAAGGACATTCACCTTGTTATAATTTAGAATATGAATATAATAGCAACTTCTTTAATAAATATGTAATTTGTATTTATGATAATTCCTGATTTATTTAATATTTCAAAACACGATTATTTCGCCAAAAATATAACTCAATACTGCGCTGTAATTATAACCGCAAACCTAGATATCAATGTGTAGAATATCGTTATATAAAACAGAATTAACCATATTTTCATTTAAATGGTCGTGCTATCCGTCTATAATATGCATAGTTTTATTAATTTGTTATGATAGTGGGATGAGGCCACGAATATTATCTCCTGGATCCACGCCAATTTTACCTGCACACGAAGGTATTCACTAAATTGTCTCGTTATACATTATATACACAGTACTCGTAAAGTCTGCATTTTATTGGACAGCTAATACGTAAAGGTAATATATAAGTTTACCTTATTCAAAAAAATATATAATAAAGTTAATATTATAAAGTTTTCACAAGAAGTGAAACCCATGAACACTCTCAATGCCAGAGGGCGAGTGCGCTGCCGGCCTTGTAAGAATTGGTATGCTCTTTTCTTGAAGGAACATAAGTCGAATTGGTTCGGAAATACTTAAGGGGAAAGTTGTGCGGCATAATTCATATGACTTCTCACCTCAACTGTCTCCAAGTATACTACTATGAAATATAGTTGTGTTTATTCTTTAATAACTTTTTCTTTCATATCTGTATTAAGCAATTTCAGGGCACACAATAATTTTAACTTATATTTCCTTTAAAAACCCCTTGTATATTGCGCAATATAATGCAAAATGTTTTAACAAAAAAAACTTCGAATTAAATGACAAGGTATATTGCGCAATATAATGCAAAATGTTTTAACAAAAAAAACTTCGAATTAAATGACAAGCCAAAACTAGCGTCTATTCCACAGATTAACAAACAAACACATAATAGACAATCTAAAGAATCTAAACTAAGAAACATATGTCTTTACACATATTTAACGAAAACACGAACAAGCATCGAATATCGTGAACTATACAGATTGTATTTAAAGTGGATTAGATCTGTATAGTATTGATGAAACAATCGTAAATTTCGTGTAAAGGCCATCGATAATTCCATTGAAGCAGTTAGTATTATCTCATTTGTAAATCGATCACCTCGAGACCTTTATATAACATTACAGTACATCGTTAGCGTAATTAGATACGCGCACAATTACGTACACGTATCTTGTGAGTATCTCGCCGCCTGCGCAGCTTCAATGACGACTCATCAAACCGAGCCCCAATCAGAGAAACCGGTGAGTGAGCGAGACAAATTAATCTCTTCTAATATATGCCAGGGAATGCCAGGAATTATCAGAAAATGTTCTGATCGAGAATTGTTGCTTTGGTTGATTGAGATTCCTTCTATTACTTATCATTATCATATATAAGAATAATAATTTATTTTGATTAAATTTGTTATGTTATTATTTCATTATTTAACTCGACGCGATATTTAGTTTGGACAGTGCGTTCAGAGTACGCAGGTTAGTTCTCATTGAGTATCCCGAGTGCGAGTAGTCAGCACTCGCACTCGGGATGGACCAAGTTGGGTCTACGTGATTTGTGATTAAATAGATTGTGATTAAAAGTGAGATCGGTGCCTTGAACCCGCTGCTCCTTAAGCTTAAAGCTTTATATGTAATGTTAAATGGAACCAGTCTAAAATAAATATTGTACGATAATTCGTTTTGGGCTCGCACTTAACCCACTTAACGCCTACTACATATTATCACGACATCTATAATCTCAATTAATATAGGCTATTTATTTCAACCTTAAAAAAAAAACAAACTCCAATCATGGTACAGGCGGCAAGTGAAAATGTAATTTTACAGATAAACCAGATAATATTGTCTTTGGTTAACATAGCTTTTACACATTGAAAGAAAACAATATTTTAACCGGATTAAAGCTATTTGTATTATTATAAACTTATAATTATTCACATAATTTTAAATTTTCGACGTTTCGCGTGCTTTACAGCGTGCATGGCCACCGTGAGTACGGGGTACACAAAAAATTGTTTTCTTTTTAAACCAGATAACATACTTATCTTCGTCATTTGCGAGTTTGAACACCCATTTAATAATTTTAGACTTAATGGTAATCAGGCGCAACGCATACGCAATAACAGCAAGCTTACCACTTATCCCCAAGTCAACACGACGACATCGAACCCTTACATCAAAACCTTAAACATCGTAATCAGCTCGAACTTATAATTTGAAATTTTTCCGCCCTTTTAAGTGTAGACTAAAACACTTATTTATTCATTCCCTTAACTTTAACAATCAATACGAAACTAATCTCGCTTTCGAAATGTTTAAGAATCGCTGAGCGAGTTTAAAACTAACTTTATAATTCAGTAACGCTTATTATAAAGTTAAAAAACCTATGGCAAATTTTTAAATGGAAAAATCTGGAATTTGAATATTATATACATATGTATATATTGAATGAACCCGTCATCTTTTAGTCGATACCAACTCCGGGGAAATAAATACAGATAACACAATTTTCTCTACAGCTGTGATACTTTTGACATTCAACACCTTTTGTCTTCAGTCACCGTGACCACGCATGCTGTAAAGCACGCGAAACGTCGGAAAATTTTAATATTGTATAAATAATTACAAGTTTATAATAATACAAATAGCTTTAATCCGGTTCAAAAATTGTTTTCTTTCAATATGTAAAAGCTATGTTAGCCAAAGACAATACTATATGTATATATTATTTGAAACGCCATTGCTATATAGTCTAACCATAAGCTGATATAGTGATTGGTATAAAAGCTAGTTAAATTCAGAGAAGGGCAAAAGCGCTAATTGACTTCCGTATCAAAAACTAATGAAATTTGATATACTGGAATCATACTTTCCGTTAAGTCTCGACTTATCTAATCTTACGCTAAGTATACTTCATAGTGACGACTCGTATTTCGTATAAAAATGGACATTAGTATCTTATTAACAGCATATAGCAACGCATTATTAGGCGTCAAAATAGGTGTAACAAAAGAACACATTGGAACAGTGTTTCTCTATTTTTCCGTATTCAAGGCGTAAAGCTAAACGGAAGAATGGTGTAATATCTACCTAATAACTCTTTATCCTATAATGATAATGACGTCAAATCCAAAAGGGGAAAACGTGGCTTGTCCGCGCTAAATCTCAATAACGCTTGAAAATAACAATTTTTCCCGTTCCGGCAAGTCAATTATTTTGTCAACCCTACTCAGTTTGCTAATAAGAAAGATCTATCAAGAGCCAATTAGCCATAAAGTTTTAATAATTCCAAGTGCGACCAAGGACAGTTCTTAGCGAGGGTTGAAATTACCTTCAATTTAATTGAGATCAAGAAATTCCAATTTAAAATATAATCCTTATTCTATTTTTTGCTATTTCTAGTCAAAACATTTATTAAAATCTAAATGGAATTCAGAGGAGGTTATTTTAATTAACTATTTTATTTCTTCCTATCATAATCCGCTGTTAAAGGTAGAGGATTTTTATTTTTGTACTTAAAGGCAACAAAGTGCGTTCTGACCTTTTAAGAAGTCCTGTAACTCAAATAATCCAGATTTACTGTGAAGCCATAGAAACTAGAATTTAATAAGCATTCACTGTAAGCTCTAAAATTGTATATGTGTGCTAAAATATTAAATATTAAAACTATCGAACAATACAATATTTATCGATGCACGGAATGAAAGCGTCAATTGTATCGAAGTATGTCACGTCATACAACTAATCACTCAACGAATGACATGGGGCGAAGGCCGAATGGTGTTCTTTGTAACTGTATATGACTATGAGCTTTTAATAAGGCCTTTGACGACTTTTTAGGCCATGAAAGAAGTCAATGTTTGTCCAATTAAAGATATAGGAACGTTTATATAGCTTTGCTTCATTCGCTGGACACGTAAATTATAAAAATTAAGACCCCCGGTCCTAAATGATCGCGATAAACTCAAAAAATCTGATTTACTGTTTTGCGGCTTGAAAAGATAGTATGATCCTGAGAGGGTATAATTCATTATGGTTTTATGTAAATTGTTGAAGAGGTCGAAAATGTAATTCCAAAATACAGGAAATTCACGCGGGCTACTGTTTTAAATTTCGAATTATTTTAATGAACCCAGTCTAAAACGAACCCATTAATTAATTATTAGTTTTTTTACCGTTATTATATACACTGTATCAAGTCAATTTATGTACAATTTACATATTAAATCATCATTGAGAATTGTTAAGCAAGAATGCTGCAATACATATTTTACAAAGCTCGAATTAAAATAGCACGTTTTCACACGTTCGTGAAAAGTATGCCATCTTCACTTAGAAACAGACATGAAAATTATTAATAATAGAGACAATGCGGTCAAAAAGGTGACTTTTCAGGATCATTCCTCGAAGGCCGATGCGCGGACGACCGCCACGCCACATTGCGTAATTGTGTTCGCTTTGTCATTCATTCATACTATTTTATATAATTAGTGTTCATCTGTAATGACTTAACCTTGGCTAGTAAATAAGATATTTTAAAATGCATTAGTGAAAATAAAATCGCCACTTAATTTCGGGGCTTGTCATTTCGTTAAACAGCTTTCATGTCAACGATATTTGCGATTTTAAGGTTACCTTTGTCGGACACTTTTTAATTTAACCCACGCGTTTCTACGAATGCTATAACTATTTTGTGTGACGCAATATATTTGTCTATTTCTAATCATTTATATCTAAATACATTAGGACAAATTAATTCTTGGTATTGAACCGAGATCGTCTGGGAAAGCCGTGAGCCCATTTTTATGAGATGCAGAAACGAAAATATATTTTGTACCATACATCTTAGGGACCAGAACCAAACGATATGTACTACATTGTATGTGCATAAATAACGGTCAGTTACAAATCAGGGAATTGATAGTAATTAAAATACACTTAATATTAGATTACAGAAACACTTTTGATTCGTGTTATAATGCTCGTGTTCAAATTCAATTGAGTCATGCTTTATAATACGGATCACATATTACTTGGTACTTTAGTTATAATTATAGTTCTATATTGTTTAAAAATATAAATAAATATTTATAATATTCTGAGACTCGCGAAAATAACTTTAAAAAATACGACTTATCAAACTACCGTTCATGGTTTTCGTGAATACAGAATTTAATGTGTAATTAAACATGTCATAACGGACAAGAAACTATGTTAAATATTACAGAGTTCGTGAACACTTTCATATTTTGGTAATAATAGGGTGTAATATTAAATGACATAAATTATTTTAATGTTGACCATATGGCTGGGAACCGTTGGGGTTGTGCAAAGATACAATGCCTACGAAATATATTACCTTAATCTATTATTTCTCAAACGAATTTCATTTCTATAAAGACTTTTTTAAATGTGATTTTATAAACAAAATGCGAAGGATAGGTGCTTGCAATACATTTTTGTATTATAAATAATCATTGTTGGTTGGTAAACTCTCTATGACTAGAAAAAGGCAGTTTTTTTTTTATTATAGACCGATGCTTCTCTAAACCTTATTTATCGAAAGCTCCGAATTGGTATTAATAATAACTACACTTACGATTCCCCAATATGTTTCATTTAGAGTGATAAATTAAATTTAAAGTTCGTTGACCTTGCAATTCAACAAGAAATAGAAAGTTAGATTTTTCATTGCATCAAGATTATATTATTCGCGTTCAAAACTAAAATTACTTTGTACGAACATTTATTTTAACGGCTGTAGAGAAATACAAATTTCGTTTTATAATAACTTTATTTAAACACTTCTGAATTTATAGAGGAATTGCTATGTAAATCAACACTGTACCACATATTACAATCCGAAACAGAGTTGCTAGTCAGCAGTTTTCCTTAATCCCGACATTAATTAGCCTCCTGCCTCTATCAGATTCGCTTTTCCTGCACATTTTCCGCTTATCCGGCCAATATTCGTAAGGGCATCAGTGTTTTACATGACGTAACCTCATGTGGCAGCGTTGCCAAATGGGTTACAACTAGTAATCTCTACGTCTACTACACTTCCCTTCACATCTTACGTCTGCCAAGGTCAGCCACCGGCTTCTAACCCTAAGCGTTTAAAATAAACACCACTAACCTGTTCTTTTCCAACTCGTTATGAGTCGTCCTGGAACAAAAAACATATATTTGTAACTTGCCACGGCGACACTTCACAACAACACTAATTCACTTCACTAGCACTCCTAGCCGGCAACTCACCTGCTGCCCTGAGATTTCTTCGTCTTCGGACGCCTGCCTCCAGAGCGCAACTCTTCATACGCCGGCAAACTAGATGCGTACCCGTGTTCCGATTCTGCAACAAAGAAAACTGCAAATCCGTCAAAATCAGCTGATTATGGCAAAGCAAAAATAGACGGGAGCCATGTTGACGTGTGCGAGTAGTGCACTCAATTGACAATTCAAACAAAGAAAACCCAATTCACCTCTATCACGCCTTTCGATGTATTCAGCAGCTTGGATCAGGTCAGCAATACTCATATTTATTGTATCACGGTAAAACACACGCGTTCACGAACGTAACACGACTTTATTCGATTAAAACTATAAATAAAAGTATTTCAGTCGGCTCCGAAGTTCACGACTGCATCGGCCGATGTCAAAAACACACTGCCGTTTCGGGACGCGCGACCGTTTACAGCGCTTCGTGATTTGTCGGCTCCGTTCGCTGAACGCTCGGCCGTCCAATCGCAGGCGAGAAATGCTCACAATAAAATACCTGGGTCAATCACGTGAACTTTGTGTTTCCAAACAAAACATTTTTTTTCTACATTTCGCAAATATAGGGTTAGCATTATTAAATATTATATTCAATTTCAAAAGGAATTGTTCGCTGGATATGATTCACACCTTAGAAGTAATAATAGAATTTCAATGTCACATTATGTAAATAGGATCGTGATGGATGAATGGTTATCAGCCCTTATCTAAGAGGTCGTTTTGTGACAAAACAAAAACAAATGACATCATACACGCAAAATAAGGGATTGTAAAAGAAAGTAGAAGTACATTTGTGAAACACTTTTAATATTCAATAATCTTAAACAGGTTTTTAATGTATCGTTTAACGACTTTAACATGTAAATTCTCGCAAACATTACTGGTAAAAGATGCTTTCTCGGTTCCTGTAACAAAAAAATCTAATTATAATCTTATTAGGAACATTAAGAGCTTTTCGAATGGGAAGAGTTTCTATTGTAAAATATAATATTATAATAAGAAACTATATTGTATTACATAAACATTTTTGTATGCGTTTTTTTTGTTAGGATGGTGATATATCTTAAGGAATAAAATGCTTAATTTATATGAAGACTAAAAAAATAGTAGTTGAAAATGCGAACGAAATTGCGAAATTGTTTATAGAGTTCTACATACAGAAATATTCAGATATCCACGATTTTTTTTAATAAATTGTTGTTGTATTAAATCTAATAAATACTTGTTATATGAATATGCAAATCACATTTCTATAATTAACTAAAATGTAACTAAAATAGTCTTTTGTGCCATCAAAATCATTTTTTTTCTTGAATAAGAAATCAAATGTTATGTGTAATTTAATACATTAAAAACCTGTAAAATGTATTGAATTATTAATGATATAGCAAATAATGATTCTTAGAAATTTTGGTTAATTTCTTTAATTGATAGTTTTGTGAAAGTACCTTCTAATTTTGAAATCTTTAAATAATTATGCACATTAAACTTACAGTCAAAATTCTCACTTTTCGGTAGTATTGGCTGAATACTTTGACCATTGAGTTGAGATAGGCACATATTAGATGTGGTCTAAATTCACATCTCTCGTTGCTTACTTCCACGCAGATCTTTAATAGAGCTGGGAGTCCCAGAATATAGTTGAAAACAAGGCACCATTCGTCCTGTGGATTTTTTATTTATTTTGAATACTGTAATAAAACATAATTCAGT
This sequence comes from Pieris brassicae, assembly GCF_905147105.1. Lineage (NCBI taxonomy): Eukaryota > Metazoa > Arthropoda > Insecta > Lepidoptera > Pieridae > Pieris > Pieris brassicae. Next base: position 20,147,283 of record NC_059666.1, on the reverse strand, counting down.
GCACCATTTTAATTAAAGCACTCTTATCACAACAAAAGAAATAACTAAATTTCTTCTCATGTGTCAGATTTAATCTAATATACAAAATGACACAATGTTGTCTTAACAATATGCATATAATCATCAAATATCTTAATTCTTAACCAGACTTATCCCTTATTTTTATATGTCATAATGCATATAACCATTCCTGAATTCACATATTAATATAAAATAGGAAATTGGTTTTACAGAAATAAAACAATAATTTCTTGAAGTGGTGTCAAATTTCGAGATTGAAATAAAGTGGTGGTTAGCAAGAGTGCCAACAACTTTGGAAAATTTAATCTTGGAAATTTGCCACTTTAAGATATTTTGCAAGATACCTATAATTTTCAATTAAAGTTTTATGTATACCTACACTAAGTTAACATTATTTCTTTGAAATTATAAATTTGAATATCTTTACTACATAAATATAGTTCAATTATATAATAAAGGTTTTTTAAACAGGAATTTGCATTGTCTTCTACTAAGCCATAAAACTTATACACAACAAAGAAATTTGGATTGAAACATATATTTACCTCATGTGTCAATAGTGAAATTTGAATTTCATCTAAATCTGGTAATAATGGATAACTGCCTGCATTTACTTTCTCATTAAATGTTCTAATTATAGTTTCCAGCCTTGCACAATTGTACAAGATAAATGCCGCACCTTAAAGTTGTAAAATAATGTTACATATATAAAAACATAAGTTAACTGCAAAAGTTAAAATGTGTCTGTCAAAAAGGACCCAAACAGAGTATATTTGTTATATTTACATAGTATTATTATTCATCAAGAAGTCATAAATATTTTATATTCCTGTGTAATTAAAATATACAATTTACCTTTACTAGACCCACTAGATGCATCAAAGTGTATTTTAATAGAAGTAGAAGGCCTAATTTGGAGAAGTTCAAATGCCACTGCTGACTCCCCAAGGTGTGCAATAAATTCCTTCCATTTTGAATCAGTTGATACCCTGACACCATACTTATGTTGGGCAATAAGAGTCAGCTCATCTTGACGAATACTGTAATGGGAAATAATAGTGTGAGAAGTTATACTTGTCATATAATTTATATACTATTTTTAAACATAGTAACATAGCATATAGGCTACTATTACCTTTATCCCACACTGATGTTATGGATATGAAATAATTCTTTTATGAAATTGTATGTCATAATTTAAAAAATAGTTACCTTATCAATTCCTCTGCACTAATACTGCTCTCTTTAGTACCTGTTTTTGCATTTAACACAGCTCCACATAGAATAACTCTGCTTCCTTCACATTTACCAGTAGATCTGGTTGTTACATACACCTTTGGCTTGATATCTGAGCATTTCTCATTTAGACAATAAAGGTTCTCTATAACTTTCACTGTATATCTTAACCGTAAAGATGTTATACAACTTGAATTTAAACTCTCATGTTCCACTAAAGATATCACTTTGTTAAGTTTATTTAATATATTTTCATTTGTTTTAATAGATTGTGAGAGAGCGGTTCTAATAGCTAGTGGTCTTTCTAAAAATATGTGTACACGATCTTTAATTTCTATAACCTTTTTTATTGGTAGTGCCCAACTTTTAGACTCTTGTAACAAACTATCAATGTCTTTTTTTAAACATTGCAGTAGAGTTTCAGATACATTTTGTAACACTTTACTGTTTAATAATTCGCTCCAAGATTTCACTGTGTTTGGGAAACTGTAATCACCGAGTATTTGTAAATTATTCGAATGTTTCTTCACTAGCAGACCTTTTACTTCTTTGTCGATGCCGAAAAATTTAAATACGTTCGATGAAAACTTATCCAATTCATCGTCCATCATGATATAATTATACTCTAATGATATTTATTAATTAGGCATTTTATTTTACACTTTGATTAAAATTCTATTTAGATTATTGCGACTTGAGAAATAAAATGTCAAACGTCAGAAGAGAAATTACTCAATACTCAGATTATATTATTTAAGATAAGATATTGTCACCGGAAAAAATCGGATATTGCTTAATAAAAAAGTAATTAACTCAACAAATGCTAACAATTTAGAATTGTATCTATACCTCAACAGCGGAACGTCCACGTGACCATAGAAAGAGGCATCTTAAGTACTTCAACCTCAGACAACATCGGCTAATTCACTCAAGTTCAAAACTATCAGTAAATATCTTCAACAAAACCTAGCTCTACGTAAATTACTTAGACTATGCTTTGAATGCGCATCGCTTAACATGGGTGTCTACTTTTCTATATCCATACAAAATATCTATCAAACAAATAAAATTAAAATTTTCTTTTGAAAAAGCAACCATTCCATCAATATTTTCTTATGACGTTGTCATGTTCAACTATCGTCAGTAAACCACCATTACAGACAACCGACTTTTTCTGAATAGCTTAAGTATATAACGTATATTACAACTATTGTGTTCTTTCTAACTAACTTCTCTTTGAAAGATATTGTGTATCAGTACCTGTAATCCTGTGTTTATATTAATAACTAACTGAAAACATCAAGTACTTAGGGGTGATTCTGAACAGCAAACTGCTTTGGAACAAACACCTTGAAAATTAACTAAACAAAGCAACGATCACCTTCTATCAATGTAAAAAGATGCTAGGCGTCAAATGGGGTTTATCTCCTAAGATTACTTTATGGCTTTTCACTGCCATAAGCAGGCCAATGCTAGCATATGGAACCCTGGTTTGGCGGCCAAGAACAGAACCTCAAACGGCAATAACGAAACTTGGACGCTTCCAAAGGCTTGCCTTGTCCGCTGCTAGTGGCTGCATGAAAACAACACCAACTGCAGCAATGGAGGTAGCCCTGCAGATTGCAGATAGTCCTGGAGTGTCACATTGCACTGGAGGCAATAACCCTGACAAATAGAGTTACCCTACAGTGGATTAAGGGATACAGTGGATCTCTCGGAAATGATGCGGCAGACGAACTTGCGAGGAGAGACTCGGAGTTGTTGCCTGATGGCCCGTATCTGCTCCTTCCTTTGCCCTTCTCGCAAGTGTGAACCTAGATTCGCCAAAGATCTACGGTTGATCGCGAATTGCAGACTGCAGGCAGTCCAAAATGGCTCTGCCAGCGGTCAACCCGCAACTGACAAAGCAGCTTCTTAACTTAAACAGAACTAATCTCAAATTAATGTTAGGGACAATTACGGGCCATTGCCTTCTTAATAAACATCTTTTTATCCTAGGCGTGACAGACAGCCTCATGTGCAGAGGCTGTCTCAGCGCAGAGAAATCAGTCCTGGAATGCGAGGCTGTGGTTAGGAACGTGTCGAAATCCTCGGAACAGTGAGGTCACAACGTGAAGCCTGCGAAGTGCCCAGGAAGCTTCTGAGATTTTGGAAGGAGTTAGGCTGGCTTAGTTAGTCAGGACTTTACGTACCGGATCTACTGAGCGTCTAAGTGCGGAAACTGAGTCCACAAACCATATCATAGATTAATAACTATTGGAGTACCTACAATTATGATATTAACGTAACACATATGTCTACGTCATAAATAAATAATCTAGTAGTACACTTACATTACATTACACGTGCAATAACTATTTTAAAATTATTATTTTAGATATAAATTTTAATAAAAATGCAATAAGAGTACTACGTGGCAAAATTACCACAAATAAATGAAGTCCTGTATTTTATAAAGGTCACTAATCATATGTTAAAAAAATGTATTGTTGAAATACAAATTAATGTATAACTATTTAAGGCGAAAGGTCTGTAAGGTAAATTAGGCATACTATTTCGAGTATTTTCTATTTTCGATAAATCGACTTTATGAGTGGCGAAATATTATTTTGTGTAATCAAAATATTTGACGTTACTTCAAATTTCTAGTGGGAGTATCCAATTTTACATAAAATTAGCTGACGATGGCGTGACGTTGACATTTAAAGTGACACGATCCAGCTGTGTTGCTGTAGATAATTTGTCTTGATCTTGAAATAGATCGAATTGTGATGGAGATATTTAGTTGTCGATAGAACAAATTTGTCAGTTACACGCAATTATTTTGAGAGAAGTGTTTTTAGTGTGTTTGACGAAAAGATTATGTAAAAACCGAATCATGTTATGTTATAAACATTTATTCATAATTCTTTTAACATGCCTAGTTACAGTCGTATTGGGCCACGATCATTTGCTTGAAGGTATTTATTGTGGTAAAGAAAATTGTTATGAAGTTTTAGGAGTTACGAGACAAGCAACTAAAAATGAGATCGGTAAGAGCTACAGACAGCTGGCAAGGAAGTTCCATCCGGATTTGCGTAGAGGCGAAGAAGCGAAAAAAGAAGCCGAAGAGAAATTTAAGGAAATCGCGACAGCTTACGAGATTTTAAGAGATGACGAAGCTCGTTCTGATTATGACTACATGTTGGACAATCCTCAAGAATACTATGCTCACTACTATAGGTATTATAGGCGTCGAATGGCCCCTAAAGTGGATGTGAGAATCGTTGTAGCTGTTACTATAACAGTTATTTCTATAATACAGTATTATAGCGCATGGTCTAAATATGACTCTGCAATAAAATACTTCATGACAGTACCAAAATATAGAAACCGAGCATTGGATATAGCAAAAGATGAAACTAAGGAATCACAAGGGAAAGGTAAAAATAAGAAAAGCAAAGCAGAACTTAAGGAGGAACAGGATAGGATAATAAGACGAGTTATAGAAGAAAATATGGATATAAAGGGTGCATATGCTAAACCAGAAATAAAAGATATACTGTGGATTCAGCTAATTATGTTACCATATACAATTACTTATTATATTTATTGGTATGTACGGTGGCTGTGGAATTACACAATTTTAAAGAAACCATATGGAGATGAAGAAAAATTATATCTAATACGAAAGTATATGCAACTTGGTCAACATCAGTTTAATGCATTAGAAGATTCAGAAAGACAATCATTTCTGGATAAAGAGTTGTGGATTAAGGAAAACTTTACAGTCTGGAAAGACATCAAAGAGGAAGAAACTAAGAAATCATTAGCAGAAAATAATAAATATAAGCAATACAGAAGGTATATTAAGAGTCATGGTATAGGACGCATGACATTTGATGATTCATGATATATTCTAAGTAATACTTTAAAAATTTGTAATAAATTTATTTATTTTGTAATGAGTTGTGAAAGAATTTAGTTGAAAAATATTTGTAAATTTCAAAAATTACTTTAAGAATGTCTTTACTATTTTAATTTGTAGATTTTGGATTTAATTACTTTAACAACCAAAGATCCTTGAAAATTAAACATCAAATTAATAATAAAACAAAATTTACACAATTCATAAGGTAATTTAATTTTCTATCTTATTAACATATGCTACAATGATTCAAATGACCAACCACACATAATTTACATTATCACACATGGCAACTTTTTAAGGCATTCTAGAAGTGAACAATCACCAAGGTTACATTTATCGATTTTTTTTTATCTTTATCCATTCAATTTAGTGTACATCCAGATTAAAAATCCTTCAGTGTATTAACCTTTAGCTTGTTACCTTTAATTAGCACATCTGGCATTTTATTTCTTGTTCAATGATTCAAGAGCTGAAAATTTCCAAGATAAAATCATGTTCAGATATAATTTCATACAAAATATTTATTTAAACAGATAGTTTCATAAATAAATTCTAATTATAAATTCAAGAGTGTTTTGTCTGACCTTCACAATATTATCACCTATTTTTTAATTTCAATTCTTGAACAATTGATAAGTAACCATTTAGGTAATTGTTAGTCAAACATTGAGATCCAACATATTCATATGAATCAATTAGCTACAAACATTTGCAATGGCAGTGCGTATGATATCATTATTATTACATAGTCAGTTTAATAAAATTTTGCGTTACATACAACTAATAAATATCAATATGAAAATTATGTAATGGCAATAATTGTACTTGTCTGTATAAATTACAATGGTTTAAAGCTAATACAAATAATCAGGAATGTCAATTATTTTCTATCATCCCTTTTGAATAAGCGATTTAATGTAATAATTTAAAAGAAAGTTTAGAACCGACTGTAAAAATTGTCCCTTTACTGATCTTCTGATCTCAATTTTATATATAAACACATTTATGCCCTCAACCGTTTATGTCATATACGAATTTTGTGCGTTCAAAATAATTCAAAATGTCCAAGTACCAGTTATATCTAGATGCTCGTAGGCCCATTAACCACAATACGACAAATCTGGAAACAAGATTAAAGGCGTCCCCAGTGCGTAGTCTCACAAATTACAACATAACGTAAAGTCAAATTATGGTCAGGATATGTAAAAAAAAATCATGAAGTTTGACATTAGAATAGAGAGAATTTTTTTTTAAAGAATAAAGCGTCTTAATAGTAGATTATAGATAATGTTGTAAGGGGCCCAAGTCCTGTTTTTAAAACAATGTTGCTGCTCTGAAAATATATAATTTTCATCAGGCTTTTACTTGCCAATAGCTGTGTCTAAATTTGCTTTATTATTTTTGGCTTTAACTGAGTTCTGGTCAATAAAATATATTTTTTTTCTATTTCTCTAACACTCACATCCAAAAAACCTACTTTTGTACATAGTTATTTACAATCAACCGACATCAGTTCAGTCACTTATAAAAGTTTACACAAAATAATATTTGTTTATGACATTACAAATATATATTGCGATTTTGGATCGCGAAGTCTGAAAATAAATGCCTCTAGTCAAAATAAGTATTTGGACTTTAAAAACGCGTCAAAAATATTTGTTAAATAAAAGTATGTTGGTCTACAAATGAAGATGATTAACGCCTTTGAATTATAATATTTCGTGTTTTCTATAAAATTCTGACGTATTAGTATGTTAAAAATAAAATAAACTTTAGTCATCGTTTGTCTGTGTTAACCGTTACCAGTTTTAATACATATTTTTAAACGTGTTTCAATCCAGCTAAAATCTCTTTTATTTTGTGTCATATTTTGTAAAAATGAGTATCAGTATAGATTAAGCGCGTTTTAAACCGCATTTATTGTTTTTACATTAAAATACGATTAAGAAAGCCGCCAAAATCAAAATTATTGCTATCTTCTTCACATCACACAATGAGAAAGAGACAGATAAACCAAGTCACGTGATACTATTGGGTATAAACAATAATTTGCATACAAAATATACATCGTTATATTGGTCTCTTTCACACTGTATCGTGTAAAAAGAGTAAGCAATACATGATTGCTGTATTCGGGTTTCTTTATAAAACTTCGCGATACCGTCTTAATTTAATACAATACAACTACAGAGATCCGTTCCAATCACAAATTCAAGCACATCTAGCCAATACTGATCATTTGCTCAACGTTTAAAGCTATTTTTTTTAAATCAAACGCGAAGACTATTTCTCTGTATGTAATCTTTACCAACAACGCGAAAAAAAATTTTTTTTTTTAACTTTGACTCCGACTTTTGTGACTTAAATATGCGCCGGAGCGTATTATCATGAATTTTGGAACTATAAAGGTAATTTAAATTATAATATGTATAGTTATTATAATGAGTATAATGTTTGTATATACTTCTCTGTGGTCTACAAAACGCCCAATGTTGTCAAGTTCTGACGTCATTAAAGCGGGTATTGTTGACCCATGTGAAATGTCATCCATATTTATTTGTTGTTAAGACGTCAAAACAACGCCAGAACCGTAAACTCAAACATATGTGTTTAACAACGATCACAGATATCACCAATATACTGTCGTCACGTCCCAATTTCAGACTATAAATTTTCAAATAGATTGATAATTAGTTCAAAAGGTTAAATACAGAGAAATAAGAAAAGTTACAATTCTTTTAAACGGAAACACACTGAAGCTAACCGCAAAACAGTCGAAAATCGTTATCTTAAAGGAATGAATTTAAAAATCCCCGAATTGTCTAAGTTGCCGAGTCAGAATATTGGTAATATAGAAGGTCACATTAAAAACAGACATTAGATCAAACATTCTTATTGACAACAAAGAAAATTCGGATCATTTCATAATTTAAAGTCTCGTTCAAGGATATTTTGACAATTGGCTTTGACTCGCTAAAATAAACCTTCACTCTTCGGTAATAGAGTTGCCAAAACAAACTTGTAGCGCCGCAGGTTCACCTATATTTAGGACATTGTTAATTCGTCCTTATGTTAATAAACATAAAGTCTCAAATGCCCTAGCGATGGTCGCGCCTGCGCGGTCTAACCGCCAGGTGCAAAGCGTGACCTCAGACTGGTGTTTCGTGGTCTGTCTCCTCGATTCTGCCAAGACGCCATGCGTTCGGATCTGTTGCTGTAAAAAATTGTATTAGAAATTATTTTAAACCGTTAAAAATTCAATTGCAGTTTTAGAATAGTGATACGAATGTGCACCTTCCCATGGTCGTGCGTTCGAAGCTTTTACTTTTTAACATGGTGAGGAAATGCATATCTTAGAACCAGAAGTCGAAGTCTAGCAAAGAAGGTTGATCACCGGACTTGTTTATAAAAAATATCGTTGTTTATAAAACCTTTTTTTATTATGTCTATGTGAAGCAAACTATTTATGAAATTAGAAATGCTAGATTAAAACCTTCAACTTTGTATTTAAATACGATTTGTAATGTAGTATGGATGTTTCTTAAATAACTTTCAACTTGCTTTTCATTAATAACTAATGGATAAATAATTACCTGATTCACTTGATTCTTCAACATGCTTAGGAATAACGGTATGGGAACTAGGATACTAGATACTGAATAAGGTAACATTATATATGGTGGTAGGTCAAGATACACCATGCTTGAGTCATATGAAAAGCAAGTTGAAAACTGGTAACACTAGGTCGATCTGTCACTGTCAAATGTCAAAGTCAAAGTGCGGGAACTAAGGATGTTGTATGACAGCCAAGCGTGATTATCTCGACCCAAAATACTTATAAATACATATACATGTGTGAATTATAAGAACTTAAATCACACAAAAATATAAGACAGGCACAGGGACTCTGATATGAACATGCAATTTAAGACTGATTAATCAACACGGGTTTTGAAGGAGGACCTTTTACGAGATTTCTTTCATTTGTTCTTCTTACAAAATATCTATGCTTTTATTAAAATGTTTTTTGGTCCAAGACTCATTTGGGGTCACAGATCCAGCGAAGTGAGTATATGTTTTGAGAAACTTTTAGCCGATTAGGTTTCCGATCTAAAGCTGTCATTCGAGCTTTAATAATGGATGTAGAAAATGGTAAGTTTGTGTCAGAAAATTTATCCAATTAGGTACAGCGCCATCTATCGGATCAACTGTATTTATAAGATTAATCAGTCTAATATGAAATCGTACATACACTTAAAAATACTTAAATCACTAAATAATTGTGCGTTAATACTGGTTAATACCAATTGATTGTACTTTAATACTAGTGAATATGTCATGGTTAAATATAACATTAATTCTAATGAGACAGAGTGCAAACTCACTCTCTAAGATGTCAAAATCTGATAAGAGTCAATTTGCTCTTAAATTTGTCTCTGATTTAAGGGAAAGAGTATCAAAAATAGTGGCCTATAAATGTAACCAATCACGTGAAAGTGACGTGAAGTGAAACTAAGAACGTAGTTAGCTAACTTAGTCTATTTTTGGAACTCCCGGTTAATGTGCAAATAACACGTACAAATATAAATCACATTAAATTGATAAATTGTGATAAGGACACAGGAGTGATAGTATAATGCAAATATGATATATTGAACATGTATATACTTTTGAAACCGATTCCTTATTTGACATAGATAATAATTTTTGATAATATCAAAATTCAAATCAAATGAATCGGTTTCTATATTAAATGTTAATACCAATTGAGCGTTAATACACCGTATAAAATAAATTCGTTAATTATAAAGGGACGGATAAATTTTGACAATACGAAAATTGATTCAACTTTTTTTTAGGGACTGCTTATGTACTTCTGATCAAAGAAAAAACAACCTTATGGTTTCAAAATAGAGTTCAAAGTTGAAACAATTAGTCATAGGGAAAGGGATTATGGATTTAGTCGTAGTTCAGCACTCGGGCGCAGGCGGCGCTCGGAGCAATGGCGCGTGCTCGCCTAAACACCAATACAACATCGAATAATGTGCTAGAAGCGGCTACGGGTTCCTATATTCTAATAACGGATTCATTTGACGAGTCAGGTCAACAAAAATAAATTAGAAATCTGTTTTACACCGACTATTAACGAAGCGATTTATCACAATTGTTTATTAAAAAACATAATTATGGCCGTCTAAACATATTAAAAAATCCGTAAACTTGCCAGAGCATAGGAATTATATTTTAACCAAAGCAATGCTCATATAACTAAACAGTTACAACTAGTATTTACATTTTTGATAAAAAAAAACTAATTTTATCTATTATTATAATATAGGAACCCAAACTGTCTTCATCGTTTGACACATGCCTGAATCAACCAAAAAATAAGGAATCTGCTATACTTTTAGAAACTCTTTAATGATATTAAAAAACTACCAATGATGTATGCTGCTCAAACTAAAGTATTTCAAAATTGAATGTTGATAAAAAAAATATCTAGTTTATTTTACGGTGTCCGAGTAGCGACTAAACGATAATAATTTTCCAATAATTACCAATATTGATAAATTTTGGATTTTCTATTCAAAAATATCGTTGCATTTGTCACTAATAAGTTCCGGGCATAAATATTTTATGCGTTTTTCGCAATTTTCAACCAACACCATAATGTGTTTATATTAATCAGGTAAAAGCCTGTGTATACTTATAAACCAGCGGACCTTGCAGACGTCATCCTGCATATTATTTCAAGCGATTTGGAGGTAAAACAAAATATGAAATGAAAGACAAATATTTTTTTTTAATATGGGCGCGGTTTTTGCGAACCATACCCAGCCCACAATCGCAAAAAAATCAATCAAATCGGTCCAGCAGTTAAATAGAATAGAAGAATTATATATATAAAAATCACCCTCGTAAAAAAAAAAAGAGAAACTTGTAGTTGGATTAATAGTAAATAATAAAGTACATATGTATTCCGAAAAACTGCCTTACAATGATCGGTAATGTCAGATAAGTTTCTTATAATACTAACAAATAAAAGAAGCAAAACAGAGGTTTACGAAGGCCAAATTATTAAAAAAAATTGAAGGCAAAGCAATAGCTTACAATTTGAAAAAACAAAATCACCAATTACTTTCATTTATCGTTGCGTGTTTGCTACAAATATAAAAAAATACCCAACAATTTTTCACTGATAAAACGCAATTTAAATTATTCAAACACCTCAAAAGTAAGGAGATTAACGTATGTTCTATTTAGGAATACAGTTTGCGTATGTATGTTTGTCAAAAATTCTGTTTTAATTAATTTATATTCCAACAGGAATCGTCGAAGTTCTTTAGAGAAATCTCAGAATGTTTATTCAATACCTTGTAATTGTCGATTAAGCAATGCGGTAATTCCGGGCCCATCGCCAGCCTTCTTGACTATGAGCATTGGCTTATCCTCGCCCTCCTCATAACTGTTCGGCAGGTGGCCGTTACTGACAGCCATTGTTTCGCTCACCTGAAAATTTAATATGAACATTGTACTACAAAAGTAAAATTTGACATTAATTCAATATGACGGCTGAGGATGCACTCTCTTATTTTCTAGAGCAGAGCTGATGCAACTGACCGCCATCCGCTATACTCATCATAGTCTTTTCAATATTATCATCATTCTAACCTTAAGACATTTCCATTTTCTCTCGAGATCCTTCAGGCTTTATTTTGACTTTTTTTTAAGAACTCGATAATTTTTTTACTGTTTAAATTATATTATTATTAAAATATAAATAAATCTATGGCGCTAACCTTTTTAGGTCTGGGCCTCAGATTTCTGTATTTGTTTTATGATAATTTGTTAATCTAGTAGGCAAGTAGGTGATCAACTTTCTATGCCTGACGCACGCCGTCGACTTTTTGGGTCTAAGGCAAGCCGGGTTACTAACGATGTTTTCCTTCACGGTTCGAGCGAATGTTAAATGCGCACATAGAAAGAAAGTCCATTGGTGCACAGCCGGGGATCGAACCTACGACCTCAGGGATGTGAGTCGCACGCTGAAGCCACTAGGAACCTACTGCTCTGTTATAATAATAATATTGTAAATATATCACGGAATGTCATAACGATTTCGTAAAATTTAAAAAAGCATTAATATAAGCTTACAGTTTAAAAACAAATAATAAAACTAGTAAAATAATAAAATCTTGTCAGTCATAGAACAAATAAATAGGTCTACGTCTATAATATCCCTTATCACTCGTATCGTTATCACGGAAATATTAATTAAATATATCATTAATTAAGCATCGATAAATTGCTACTTTATCACACATTACACGTCTAACAGCCGTACTCAGATTCATTCATTAAGATAACCAAGTGGTAAGAAAGTTCTTAAGCTATTAATACCTATACGTTATGTCTTATATTTGGATCTATGACAATCTTATTAGGATCTTACTTACGTCGGAAATATTTAAAATTATGTAAATAATTATAAGTTTATAATAATAATACATAGCTTCAATCCGGTTAAAGGTGTTTTCTTTCAATCTTACTAGAGTTGTACTCTTTGCGGACAATGATGATGGTCGAATTTGTGTACGAAAAGTAAATTACAAGATACTAGTACTACTAAATTTTCTTAAATCTTTCAAACAATTGAAAAATTAGTCTCTTAAACTTTTTACTTAGTTCATTGTTCTTTCAATTTTTGAATGACCTTAGTAAAGAACTCTATATAAATAATAATAATAATGATGGTTTATTTTAAAAATTGTATACACAACTCACGCAACTTACACCGCTTTACTAACTTAACATTTGACATATGCCAATATCGGTGACAGTTGACACTTGATGTCAGTAAAATACGTTTACGTAACGGTATACTAATTATTTCTTGTTTTCATAACTTCAAAAATTCATGTGAATATACTTCAAAGTAAAATTCATGTTTATTAGTATTGTCTTTTGTTAACATAGCTTTTACACATTAAGAAAACACTTTTTAAACGTCGAAAATTTTTAAATTATGTAAATAATTATAAGTTTAAAATAGTGCAAAGCTTCAACCCGTTTAAAAAGTGTTTTCTTCATGTTTATTTCGTAATTTTCTCTTGGTCGTGGAGTCAGTATACAAATTAAAACCGTTTATTAAAATTATACTAAATTTTTGTAATGGAATAAAGTCCCCAAGGAATCTGATTACATTATTGTGAAAGTTATACGTAGAATGCAACCTCAAGAGACAAAGTGCCGCTAGATATTATACGTCGACAAAAAATAAAAACTCTCAAGAAAATTCTTTCACATAAAATAGTATATAACTTACAGCTATCGACTTGCCATACAATTACGCATACACGAACGATAAATATCGATACAAACACACGACTAATGTGTATTTTTAACGAAATTTTATAAAAATTTTGTCCGACCTATATACAGCTTTTAATCTCGAAAATGGATTTACGCGGTAAACAGAATTTCATACTAGTAATTTGTTTGATTGAACGCGCTAACTCATTAGCTCAGGTCACGTTACAATTGAAATAATATTTTTTTCATACCTGCATGAGCTTGTGAACGACGTCTCTACCAAGGATGTGGTCGAACACAGCCTGCAGAAACGCGTCAGACATTATCGACAGTTTTAACTTGTCCCGGTGCCACACCAACACACGTGATTCCTCCATCGCCATTATTGAGACCTGGAAAGTTTGACAACACTGCATAACACGTCATCTGGATTCAATTACCGGCGGTGCAGTATTTGGGATTACGAGCTTCTTCTGCAAGTACAGAAAACCAATAAAACGAATGCTTCACTCCTATGTGAAATGTATAATTATTTATAAAGTGGAAAATGACGAGGCGTATATTTAAAATACATATATGCAAAAGTATCTAGATTAAAAATTTGAATTATGGCATAGAAAGTTGTCAAAACAAGTAACTTGAACAATTCATGACAATTTTTAAATAGAAATTCCATAACTAATATGAGCAATATTACTTTACGTATTGTAAAATGTGCTCATTAAAATCGATTAAATTTGCATACAATAGCCTATATGATGTATTGTAAAATAATCGAGTACTTTCTTTAACCTTACCGCATATCGATCAATATAACGCTTAGTCGCTACTAAGCGTTCGACTATCATAATACTAATCGTACGGTGTGACCTTTTTATCTATAATACAGATAATAGATAAAAATCAACATTTGTCGGATATAGAAGGCCGATCAATGAGAAAGATGCAGCAGTTGAGTGTCATTGGATTATCAACTATACAAATAAAAATTAATCGCAAAACATGTTGCCAAATTTTGAATACGGCTGGACTAGTTCGAGTATTTTTATTATTCCTTCCTTGAACTTGGAGGGTTTTGCAGAGAAAATTTGGAATAATATAAAAGTTTTATTTATTACTAAGGTTTTAAATTCAAAAAAAGCCTTTATGGTGTAATATTCCATATGTTGGTGTGTACCTACTAAGTAAAAAATCATATTAAGGCGAAATATTCGCGGTGGCAGCTATTATAATATTTATCTCTTTTGTATGAATAAAAAAAGTACGATACGTTATTAAAGATTGTTAGCGGTAGTTGATTTAGTTCTTAGGGTAGGAAATTAAACACTTCAATGATGACTTAATTCACTATAATTTACTTCACTGATTTTACGTGAACTGTATAACTTAAACTTGTGCAAAGAAAAGGCCCGTGCGCATGTGTCACAACCTCTTTTATAATCACAACTCCCTCCTCCGACTCGACCATCCCACTTCGGGAAGATGGGTCGAGTCAATTCGTAACAACTCGTAAACAACCGAACGATTAAAATGAATAACTATTGCACATTCGCATTTGTAGCAAGATTCTTAAGAATATGTTTCATAAAAATGTTTAGTATTTAATTAAATAAATATTAGAAGCTAACAAGATAATCTTCGTGAAAAAAGCTGCCTACCGGGAGATTTGTGTGCCGCGCGAAACCAGTTATACGCTCAATAGAGCCTATAATGGCAGCCCACGAAGCAGAGTTCCGACTTCATAGTAAACATAATATGCAAAATACATTTTCATTTATTATCCCCGCTATTCATAAAAAACTACATGAATCTAATTGCACTCTTTTATCTCTCTCTATCAAATGTTGATTACAGTGTAGTGAAAAGAGACATGTGTATGATATATGATAACATAGCGCAAAATAAAAAACAGAAACAATTATTGTAATATTAATTTCATTTCTCGTTGTTTGCCTTAATTTCCAAACATTCGAATACATATAATAATTATTATTATTTTTAAATATCTGGGCGGGCCAAAATATACAGTGCCATTACGGCATGCCGAAAGTCCAAAGCAGTAACATTTACAATAACAGGCATGCAAACAAGTGAATTATAATGGAGTAGTTGTAAAACAAAATATGCATATTCTATTATAAAGTTACCCGCATTGCATTCGTAAGTTTTGTTACCTGAAAGAACTCGTCAGTGGAAACTCCGAACCACTCCGGTGAGTCTAGGAAGTGATGTGGAAACACTATATGCAGTGCGCGTTGATTCTGTGACACTACCAACCTGGAACATTGCAATAATGTCAGAAATTAAATCAACGATACGAGTCAAATAATCATAAACGAATGTTTCGTTAGTAAGTTCAATAATTTTGCAATCATTTCTTTATTATTAGAAGGTTTGTTGCTTGTCGGTTGAGAAATATGCGTACACCATAGGCCTTTTTTTTAAATTTGTCTTTTAAGTTTATACTTACTAACTTGTTACCATTGCACCCCCTTTCCTCCGCATAAGCAATACCTCCACCCCAGGCAACAGTATTACAAGACGAAAGACATTGAGAAGTTGGATGGGTCCGGTCAAATTCTCAAATTAGTAATTTTCAATTCTCATATTTAAATAAATGTAACAGTTTGATTAAAGTAATTAAAATATATTTTGCGTTTTTTTGGGATTCCCCATTGGCTCTCAATTAACTAGAATTGATCTTTGAATAGTGACTTATTTTTATATTTCTACATCAAGGAACTCAGTTTGAGTTAGGTGAAATATGATTAATGAGAATGTCAGGATCTTGCTGACTGAGAGATTTACTAAACTTATGAAATAATTTTGCAATATCGAGAATAAATTATAATACACAATACACAAGAGGGCAACTTTGGTATAGGTCACAGTAGGTCCCCCAAATTTGATATTTACGAGACCTTTTCACCTACGCCTTATCAAAGGTCAATTAACTTATACTAAATAATTTTCGTTAGCTGAATTGACATTCAACTATTCCTCTATTGAATTGAAAATGGTTATAAAGAAGCTTTCTCGAATGTATCTTTATTTATTTATTTAATTGGATGTATCCAAAAGTTTGACTATTAAAAATGTGATACATAGTTTTGCTTTATTCTGTGTAAAGTAAAACATGACAGCACAAAATGTATAAATCCGGACAATGACAAACATACCTATAGCTATAATAAAGAAGAAATATACAAGGATTAGGGTATTACCAGTTGTTTAAAATTATTTTTAAATGAAGCAGTAGAGGAGTGCGAAAAAGGGCTGAAGAGTGTTGATGATAATGTGTAAATTGTAACGTTAATTCATCACAAAGACTAACAATTATTATTGACTTCACTGCACGCATACGACGCCCTGTCATATGTGTGTCTATGCAATAAGATTCATAAAAACAAATGCAGTCCAACTGTGCCTTATCCGAATTGAAATTGTATAAATCACTGATTTTGTTTTGATTTTTATTTGGTTCAAAGTCCCAAAGCAATAGATATTCTCTGTGAATTTTACGTACGATGTTATAACTTTTGTATACACTTAAAGTGTATGTTTTTCGAGTTCAATGTTTGTTTCGATGACATCTCTAAGACTCATAAGGTTGGCCCTTTTCAATCACATTTCATTAGTCCACGCCAGTATACTCGTAACGACGACCTCGCAATCAACTTTGCGACGGAAATTCGTCAACTTCAATGGTCATATGTCTTCATTCATTATTGTTCAGTTTCCAATCTGTGACTAATGCTATAATGAAAATACCATTTAATAGTATTTTTCTTATCTTTTTGTACTATTTGCTTCATGTGTAGAAGCATTAGTAAAACGACAAATTGTTTTCTATAGGAAAATGAGTTATTATTAATGTAACTCGCCGGACGTCGACCTCAACAAAACAGTCACAAACGCTTTATTTTTGTTTGAACTTTTCATACACAATTTAACAAAGTTTTGTGCTTTTAGTTAACAGAACATCAATCGCTAGATTTCAACAGCAGGCCCGTTGCGTGATAAAACGAACTATGAGACAAGACCAGGTGTTAGTGAATTCATTATTCAAGCGTGATCAAGTGGTGATTTGCGCCCAAGGTGCGGTAACCAGCTCGCGGCAATCCGAAACGGGTTCATTCATTCAAGGCTCACGATATATAGTTATACATAACAGATGCAGCCATCTGTGCTAAAATTATTCATACAAAATTTATTAAAACGGATTATGTTGACGAAGTTTCACCCGTTCAAACTTGACGTGTGGCGTTTCACGACAGAGCGATTTTTAAGACACTTGAGGTGCACCACCTTCAACAGAAGAGCGTCCAGCCTTAAAGACCGGCAAAGCATGTGCAAACCTCCCGGTATTTCGGGAGTTCATGGCGGCGGTAAACCCTTAACTATAAGTGCTGCTCGTTTGCCTAATTGAACTATCCCATTAAAAAATACAGTAAGCCTACCTAATTTGATTAATCAATAACATTGCTAAGTCGTGTTCTTAATAATCATTAAGAAGTTACTATAGGAGATATTTTTATTATTATTTAGAAGCCATTCGAGGTAAATTAATAGTGAATAAGTATGTAATAAAATGACGTTTCATTAATTTTTTTTTAAGTTGTTTATAGAAGTTGGTAGGCAACGCTTCGGAGTGATTTGCAATTGAATGACGTTTAGATAATTTTGTGCATTTTATTGTTATAAAAAAAACTTTTAGAGAGATAAATTAAAGGCTATAATTGAGAAGGCGATATTCGTGAAGTTCAAATATATTTGAAAGTGAGATTAAAAATGATTGTCAAAGTTAAACAATGATTGTTGTAATATTGTAAAGGCGTGACAAATAAAACAAAATCTTTGTATTTGCAAAGAAATATTTTGTGGTCTATTTTGAAAACAATAATATATCTAATAATTACTCATAAAATTTAAGAATAAATAATATTATTGTCTGTACCTTTGCATGTTACTTTATTTTATATTAAGTAAAGTAATCATAATTATATTATTATATTATTATTTATAATTAGTAATTATATTGACTATTATTTGTTAATTAAAAATTACAATTTAAATAAATTCTTCTAATGACGTACAAAAACGTTTTTGTATGTATATCATAACTGTACAATATTAAATAAATACATTTTCTAAAAAAGACTTAATAGGTATATCATATTAATACATATTCAACAGATTAATCAAGATTATACATAAAAACGTGTATTTTAATAACATTGCGAATTGATTATTGCAAAAAGCCGGCCTTTCCTTTTCTAGCATATATGTTATTGACAAAGAACTCAAAAGGTCGATTTTGTAATAGTTCAAGAATTTCTTACATTGCAGGTGATTCAAAAATTCTTTATTAAGACTTAGACTACTATAAAAAGAATTGTGTGTCATCATAATGAAATAGAGCGGTGTGTCAACTCTTGTGTTCGAATAAAGGTGTTGCATCACGGGAATTTTTTCTCTTCCCTTGCACCTACGGCGAAGGCACACATCGTGAGGAAACCTGTGTGTACCAAACCCAAAAATCGACAAAGAAAGCTAATCACCTATTTGTCTGAGTTCATGTGTGTTTCATTTATAATATATAAGGGACCACGGACCAGAGTGCGCCAAGTGGCTGAGCTAAGCCATAATAGAATAGCTACGATTACTACGTATCATCGATTTTTATATGGAAACGTTAATTGTTTTTTGACTGGTATATATTTATGTTTACCTTAATGTTCATACATTTTATATAAAGTAGTTTGTAAATAATACCGTAGATTTAGTACTACGTATGATGTGGTAAAATTTAATAACTAAAAAAATTGAAGCGTATGTAACTGCCATTTCAAACAGAAAATTCCACGAACATTACGTGTTTTGGATTATAACCTTACCAATTCAGAGAGAACGACACAACGTAACCATTGCCGTGTGCTTTTGACGTAATTTGAACTCTAACAAAAAATTAAAATCTATTCGTTAAAACTTTTAAATTGGCTAAACGAGGTTACAACTTTATTATTAACGGCTTAACAGACGACGAAGAACAGAATTATCTGTTGATGAATTGTAGCTCTAAAATATTTTCTACTTATATTTAAGTATGTATATATAAGACGAACTTTATATGGAGCAAAATATTTATATTGTAAAAAAATTAATCAAGGATAATAAAATTCCAAATATGTAAGGTTACATTTTTAATTAAAAACAAAGGAAAAATGTAATTATAACATTTCATTTCGAAAGCCACATCATAATTTGTTCCTACTAGCATTCAATTAATAAATGTATATTATTTTGTATTTTATTAAGCTCAATGTAAATCACACAACAAAACTTCGATTTTGCTAAATAGTTCTATTGACCTACAAAGTAGTCTGTAGGTCAGGACATGAAATTATAATATAGCGTAATTAGTGCGCGTCATTTAGCGTGATTTATTAAATTAGTTTTCTTCAATAAAATATGATCCTATGGTCTTTAAATCATATATTTTTACCTAATACACATTTTAGTAGATCTGAAATCTGAGTTCTAACTTCCAATAGCGTTATATAATAACTCCAAAAATTAGTTTTTGTTCCGAGCGACGCTACGGATATTGAGACAACTGAATTGTGAGAACATTGAACATCTTGAAGGGTAATAATAATAATATTTAAATACGAAAGTAGTGTGGAATAACTCGACTTTATAATATATGAGTCGAAGGACAAAGTAACAACTTCATTGGATCGTGACATTGCTTATAAAACTGAGAAAAGCCTTCGTGGCACAAATGATAAACCTTGGCCCGTGCATATGATATTTTTATATTAGTAATCTTACAGCGAACATACATATTATACAACAAAACACTTTCATTATACAAAGCCAAAACAGAATACATAGATAAACAATATATATTGTTAACTTTTATTACATTTTTAATTCCCATGTACAGCAAAACCTTTCAACTCTTTGAACGAAGAACATAGATTGTCTCCTAGCTTTGAACGATACGCTTTCAAATTTAAAGAACAACCACAGCGAAATAAGAACCTTGCTTAATAAGTCTACAAAAAGTTCAACTTTGGCTCACTTTTAAATACCTCGGTACCTAACACCTACGTACATGTCTACTTTTTATTTCGTTTCACTCGCGTTTTATACCCGAATAAAATAAAATTTGAGCTTTTATTCGTCTGTATTTGGTTTTGTTTTATGCCTACTCGAAGTTTTAATAAAAGTGAAAAGCGCAAGCTTTTGCCGCAATTTCATATGGATTTCTTTGTAGACTTTCAAAACGCAGATAGACAAGAAATATATTACGAAAATACCTTTATTATATACTATAAATATGTTTGTTACTTTCCTCACGCCTGGGGCTCGATCCCTTGTCTGAACTGAGAAATTTTCTTACGTGGCGAATATGCTGACAGATACAATATTAGGTCAAATACCAAATTACTTATTGCGAACGGTAATTATTTGGTAGGTCATACGTGAGTTTTTTCTGGCTTATGCAGGCTTAAGCAATCTTTGTAGTATTTATGAACACATGAAACTCACCAGATGCATGAGGTTAAGGTGAGTAAGTATTTGATAGGTTTTTGTAGAAACAATAATACCTTCTCTGTAAGGCTTCACAAAAGACCCTTTTCCGTTTAACTGACAACATAATATTAAATAACAAGGGTTTTATATTTCCAATTGAATATCGATTTCGAACAAAAGGGAAAATTTTTATTAATTTTATAATTTATTAATTTTAATTCGTCGCGCTCTTAAATTTACACAGAATTGATTTTTTTTTTGTTATAGACCACTGGCGGAAGACAACCCCACCATATGGCACTGACACTACTATTATACGTATATAGCCAAGTATGGCAACAAATTGAGAATACTATATTTGGGGAGGAATTACATTGTCAATTCTTTTTTTTTCAAGGGTTCCCAGTATGCTTCGCATGGTAGCATAGGCACAGCCCTATCCTACCGCATCATTCTGATAGACATGGAAGCCTTGGGAGTATCACAAATCGTTAAGGATCCCCAAGACAAGTTTGGTCGACCGGCCTTCCCGACCTTTATCGACCTTGTTCCATTAGACCAATCTAATACCTTATGTAATAGACGCAACTAAAACCACCAAGTGAACTATTGCAGGGAGGACGGTGGACAGTTAATGACCTCCCGCGTGTTTGTGCCTTGCCCGGAGCCCCGTACCGGGTAATGAAGAAGTCATGGAGGTTGAGTGGCGTAGTGCGCTGGCTCGATTGCGCGTTGCACACAAGACACTTCTTTGGTCCGTATTTTACCTCAAACGGGAGCCCATGGATTAGCTGTCCAGTATGAAATTTTTGAGAAGAGTCATCAAAGGTAGCGCCACCCCACCTCTTACCACCACAAATAATACGGAGGACGGCCAAATAGCAATCAATGCCTCTTACGTCATTGACAAGGGATGCTATAACTGGCTGAGTCGCCGAGACCCACGCCCCGATGGTTCACCTGTGCAAATCACCTTGGATGAGGTTTTCTTTCAGAAGACCGTGGGGACTGAACTCAGTCAATTATGGGTCTCAACATGCCTAATGCCGTGAGTAAAGCTGAGGATACAGTGGTGTGAAGGCATCAAGTCGTATCAGTTAGCGCTTTTCAAGACAGGCATGACCTTCAATAATGAAGGCACCAAGAAGCAGTACAGATTTCCATTTTATGAATATTCAGTGCATATAATTTTGACATGTGTCTCTCCCAGATCTGCCTCATTGGGTTAATTCGTTATGGGACCTAACGACAAAAACGTGTGTATATAATGTAAAAGGTAGACCGAAGTCACAGTCAGGAACAACCTAAAAGGTTGGACATTGGCACAATACTAGTATTTTCATATCTTTCGACAATAAATTGAACAGTGTTCGCCTGGTAGCTTAGCGTGCGACCCTGAAGTCTTAGGTTAGATTTCCCTGTGCAACAATGGACTTTCAGCGTATTTAACACTAGTAACGGTGAGTGTCAAGTACATAATGACATATATCATCGACATGCCACAAGCCATATACAGAACTCTGATAATATGATTACGTTTCGAGAAAATACAATAAACAAATTTAACAACCCAAAAGATTGTTATAATTAAAAAACAAAACAAACCGTTTGCGACTAAGATGTGTTGGTGAAGATTAATGCTGAATTTCAAAATTATTCAAATAGCTATAATACAGTTCATAAGGTCGGGGTATGTTTGCTGAAAGCTGATGTAATCACGCAGCTCGTAAAATCACCTAGCCCTAACATTTATGTCTCGCTAAGAGAGTGAGAGAGCTTTTCACTTCAATTTTGTATTCCATAGGCTTGTAAACTAAGTGTGTTATATAGATATATATACAAAAATTCATACTTATCATAAGTACAGTAATTATGGATTTATGTATATACATATATTGTAAAGGTCAAAGGTTAACGATTTAATTATTTTCTTTACAAATAGTTATCAATTTCTCCGTCAAACGAAGCATCGACATTCGTTGCAATAATAAGAAAAAAAGGAAATTTAAAAACAATACTGTGACAAATTGAGCATACACAGTTTGAGTTTGTATCTACCTTTTAAGGCACACACACTGACAAACACATTAAAACTATTCTTTAATCGTTTTATGATTGATGATTAATATACTTATCCCTCTTTTTCACTCTAATTGCAGCGATACAACTAAACCACTCACTGTCTCTTTTCATCACAGTACAAAGCAGAATGGTTGTGAATTGGACGTTACATCGCACAAGTTTCACTAAGAGTCGGAAAGCGCTAGAAAGATAAAGGTATGACAAAACGCGGTCATTTACAGTATCAATATAATTTGTAACAGTCTAACACCTATCACTATGCAAGTCTCACGGGAAAGACAGTTTGTAGAGGGGGAAAAAAATCAATAGAATCGCTGAGAACAGAAACGATGGGAGCTATCGCCATCAAAAGTTTACTGTGAAATGTCCATTTAAAGAAATCATATATTGGAAATTTCTTAGAAGCTACGAGATAATTTATTAATTTTTATCTGTTTTTTAATTATAAAGTATTGTTGACATGATTATTTATAAAACAAGGAGCGAGGCACGAGGCTCACCTGATGTTAAGTAATGTCAGAAAGCTTGCGAGTGCGTTGTCGGCCTTGAATAAAAATAAAAATGTCAAACTATTTAAATCAAAAGAAAACACTTTTTTACCGGATCGAAGCTATGTATTATTATAAACTTATAATTATTTTACATAATTTTTCCGAAAGTGTTTTCTTTCAATGTGTAAAAGCTATGTTAACAAAAGACAATACTATATTTAAATCAAGTCCTGCGCAGGCTTACTGCTTAACTTCAATCCCGATTTCGATCTCTATTCAGTATTCGAAACACGTAATCACAAGATTGCCAAACCAGGACCCTAAAAGAGTTGCCTCGAAATTGGGAATCGTTGTCAGATGACGTCATTATCTTCGGCACTTTATTCGAGAGCGCCAATTTCACAATGACGTCATTACACAAAACGGCTCAGTCAAAGAATTGCCAATTCCACGCAATTATTGTAATTATCGCACAGATAATAAGAAAAACACGGGCTTACAATGCAAACACTAAGTATTCTGTGCAATAGTTAACTGTTTGTCTTAACTAGTGACCTGTGTTTGTCCCAAGGCAATTGAAGTCTAATATTGACCTGACATTTCGTAACCCAGCTATTATAGCTCGAAATGTGAAACTATGTCATTCACTAGCATAATTATTGGTTCGTACAAAACCTAAATGAAGAATGTAGAATGTTGAAATTTTATTAATTCCTGCTAAGCCGATGAAGCAATTTTCTTATTAATTAGTTCAATCTAACAAAATCTGAATCCGACTAAAATTTAACATTAACATCAGCTCAGCTCAACTCAGAACAATTGATTTAAAAAATTAATATTAAAATCAGAATACTTGCCAGAACTATCCGACCAGAGGGCAAACGGGCGGAACGCTAACCTGATGTTAAATGATACCGTCGCCCATGGACACTCTCAATGGCAGAGGGCTTGGCGTTGCCGTCCTTTTAAGAATTGGTACGCTCATTTCTTGAAGGACCTTAAGTCAAAATAGTTCGGAAATACTTCAGTTGGCAGCTGGTTCCACATAGCGCGGCAAAAACTGCCTTGACAAACGCTCAGATGTATACTACTATATATAATATAATATTTTAATTAAAAGTGTAATTAAACTGATTTAGTTTACATAAACGAGGGCATATCTAAACACTTATTAAAAATCGGAAATATTAACGCTTACGCCTAGGACCGCACAAAGGTGTTAGACAGTTGTTCCACCGCTTACGATGAACGAGAAGCGACTCGAGCTAGAATTAAAAACGAGTTGGCGAGCAGCGGAAAGCGAGTGTGTAGTTCCGATAGTTTTGTCGCTATAAGCGAGTGTACGAGTCCGATAGGCGATTAATAGCGCTACACTAATGCTATCAGAGAAAATCAAGACAATAATCATAATTCAAATGATTGTTTGATGTTCATAATAAATAAAAACACGTGTTGTTTCAGATCCGTAATGTAGAGAAATGTAGAGAAAACAGAAAACTGCCGCCGCGTCGTGAGTTCTAATCGCTGAGCAAGAGTCGCTAAGCGAATTATCTTTGATAACTCTTGTGAAGCAAGCACTCGCCGGCAGTATGAACAATCAGCGATCAACTATATATATGGACATCTCTTTTGGTTACACGGAATGTATATCTATTGAACGTTTCATGAGCGAGAAAATAGCCGATAGTCGTTTCTTTATCGTTGGTGGGACAATAGCCTAAAGATATTTTTATTCTAGCTTGGCAACATAAATTTAAGATAGATGTAATATTTTTCAATTTATAAGGAATTAAATGAAAGGCACTATGGTTAAACCTCCCAGTGGTTTTTGGTGTTTTCTAGACTTTATGTTTATTTATAATGTTTAGGCAATAATATAAAATAATTCATTGCAAAATTTCGAAAAAGATAGCAATTTTGCGAGTGTGAGGTTGAAGGGATCTTACACATCCTAGGCTTCTGCGTAAAAAAATGTCCAATATATTAAACAAGGATTATTTTAAAATTTCGGCGTTAAGCCTACCATAATTATAAACTTTGCTTATCAAAAATTCTATGAATTTTTATATAGAGATTATTAAAAAACTTTGTCTACGTCAATGCGATCCATAAAACTTTGCTAAACGAATACTTCATCCTTAATATTGTATCAACATTTTTGGAAAATGAAAAAAAAAAATTGTTTCCAACTGATGACACCGCAGTCAATTAAGCGTTAATTAATCTATTAGGGTCATGTCCTGGGTTTGGTTTTTGTTTAATTATTTATATTTATACTATGTAACATTAGAAAAGTTTTATAAAGAAAATTAGTACATGGACAATATCGTCGAATAAGGCACTTATAAAAATATTTAAATAGACAAAGCAAATGTGTTCCGTAATCCTAATAGGCAACCGTAACCTCCCAGATTTTTGCTTTTTATTCTATAAATAAAATAATGGTGATCAGCCTTCTGTGCCTGACGCAACTGACCAACTTTTTGGGTCTTATTCGTATTTAAATCTTTTATTCATATGGAATCCTAAATATAAATACAATTAGTCGAATACACCTTACCGAGAAATAACATTCCAATGGACCTATGGTAATATAATAACTTTTTCTCCCTTTTATCGTTGTGTGTGGAAATAAGTCAGGTATAAATTGCCGACCGCGACTCTAATCGGCCAATAAATCTAATTATGCACACATTTGCACAGTTAACTGTATGACATCACGATGTGTAGGTGACCTAAGAAATTTTGCAATGTTCACTTGTCATTTTCATATACAAACCAGTATCATAATATCAACGCAAAAATACCTTCTATTTAGATATAGGGTTTTGGAAAATAACACAAAATAGCGGTGATATTATAAACCTACTATAATCCGCTATTAATAAAACTATATTTTGCCACACGAATGTAAATACATAGTAATAAAAGCATTCAACTGCCATTTCAGTGTAGTGTTTTGTTAATCAAACAGAAAATAACAGGTTTAAACTTCAACTGAGCGTATGACTTAAGTGTTTATCTGTAGCCAATGGAGATTCGCTGTTAATTAATGAGGTTCTCATTTATAATTTACACAGCCAGAAACTCGCGAAACTTTACCAAAGTCAGCCCTTACTTCAGGGTAACATTAACAGGGTAACAACATTTGCCCTCCATTAGCCTAAACATGTCTATTAAGACTTATAAATGAGAGCTGTCTTATAACGCTATTCGGGATATTTCACACTCCAGATGCTCTTCTAAGAAACACACTATGAGTCACTTGCGAAACATCCTTCTAGTGCTCAAAATAACTGTGGAATTTAGATTCAAGTTAGCCAAGAATATAACACAGTAACAACTTGTTACGTCAAATGCAAATCTTACCAAATTTCCAAGACAAAAGTAAATGTATGAGTGTTTTAAAAATTTCCCTTAAAGAAACCTTTGTCAGGACTTGCTGTTCTAAAATAATATTTTAAATATGTTCAATTCGAAAATGATGTAGACTAAATATATTGTTTATTAGTAACCAACCAAACCAATCAAATATACAGTATATACAATTTTCTTAACCAACACAGTAATAATACAAAATAAATTTAAAAAGTTTGCTTCCTGTGGCGATACTTATTCGTTGAGCGAGGAAAGCACCAGCTCTGGGGTCACCGTTAATATCTACCAGGCGACAAATTAAATCTTTAATTAGCGCCTGTGCACTAGAACACCACGGCCCAAGAGTCTCTACTCCAAAGGGAACAAAATCGAAGTTGAAGGAAAGAATCTTATATATGTTTATTATCTTTCGCCTTCTCTGCGGGTCTCCCATCGTTTTTGCTTGTCCGAGGGTGTACTAGTACTTTGGCATCGTTTTTGTGGGTAATGATTTTGGTTCTAGGACGTATTCTCTGGGACTACTTTCTTGAATAATTCTCACCCGTAGCAAGCAAAATTATAACATAATTGATACATATTTATTGTTATGTTTTAATCTACGCTGAACTTGACACTATACACGTGCGAAACACTAAACGTACCGCAAACTGAATGCGGTTAAGCGTATTACGTAAAACTGGACATCTGAACCGCAAGATTGAGTAATCAGTATCAAATAACTTTTTGATACGCTTTTAATTGCTGCTCACAAGTTGCGATTTCAATTAATAATGTATGATAGAAATAAATCGTGGTCGATTGACAGCAACTCTATTGGCGACCAGCCGAGCAATCCCGGCTATTATATGCAGTTCTATCAACATCCGTAGCGCTGATGTCGCAACCTTGCGATCCCTCAGAACTCATTATTGAGTTCGGGATCTCAATTGGAAGTTACAGAGTCACTCTAATTACTTATTCATAAAAACGATCTGTTATACATTATTGTACTACTTTTTTATTGAAATCAAACAGAGACAGAGTTCTATACTAAGAACGATGCATAATATTGATTTTATTTTTATCTAAACCTATATAAATTTATTTTGTTTATTTACTACACATTTGTAGATCAATTATAGTCACTTATCAAATTGATTATTAAAAAAACAATAAGCAGCATATCTTTAATACGATTTTCACTACCTTTAAATTACTATCGAATTGAAGCTCTGATATAAAATCGTATCTGTATACAGAGATCCTTACTGAAGAAGCTAGTTTGGAGACAGTTTTGAACACCAGCAAACATATATTATATATTAATATAAAACAATTATACTAAACAAATATTACAGAAGGAAAAATCTGTTCAAAACATTAAATAAAACATTGATATTATTAATTCTCTTTTTAAGCATATTCCGCTGAAACAAGTCAAGTCTATATTATTATACTATATTGGTCGTTGTATGTCCAGGCCAACTGATACTGTGAGGATAAAATTGAAATATGAAACTGAGTTAATAAACGAAAGAATATATACGTACATGACTTGAAAAGTTCTCCAGGCTTTTATTTACCGCATGAGTTACAGAACTGAAATATTTTAGTTTTATATTCTCTCTTTTCCGAGGCTTACACCCGGGAGACTCGTACAATAAAATACTAGTATTACACAGTTTATAGCTCAACCTTATTTTGTGAAATTTTCATTAAGTTTCTCTTTCCTTGGTTATACTTGGTCAAGCCAAATATAGGAGTTCAATATTTAGCATGATTATCTAACTACCAAATTTTTCAAATTGTTTATCGTAAACAACTTTTTTCCACGGATCCTGCGGTAAAACGCGAAAGCATGACAGGATAACCTATTTTCGGGGTTTAGATTCCTTTAGGCATATTATCATTGTTTACCAATTTACACAAAGAACGGCTATTTACGTTATAAATAGTCTAAATGAGTAACAAAAACAATAGAAGAGAAGCCAAAAATAAACAAAGAAGTTTTTCCGAAACCAGGAGATCGCGTTCACCGTCATTAAAGATCAGAAAACAGAATTATAATAAAATTGACCAACAAACATGGTAAACCTTCTGAGGACGTATTATCAAAGTGAATTTCATTACTGAGCGCACTAATCACTCAAGTAACCAGATTTTGCAGGCAAAGCGATTGCGCTTGTACAGTAGATACTTTACTGTTTTCTTATTATTCTCACGGCCCATGAGATTGCTTAACAATATACCGAGGGTTCATTGAAGAAATATTAAACACGTTTTAATACAGCAAGGAGCGTTAAATTGCAAAAAAAAAATTGCGACCACTGTTTCAAAGCGCTCCTACCACGTAATGCCCATCCCATCCCATCAACTAGGGCGATGGTAAAATTACGCAAAACACAACAACTGACTGTGTTGTGGTGACATTTGCTCGACAAGAGTCCACAGAAGATACCAACCGTGCAGAAACTACAGATGTATACAAGGTGTTTAGCGACAATGACATCCAGCAGATCAAGCGACGCAAATGAAAATGGATGGGTTATACACTCCGAAGGGATCCCTATCATATTCCCAAGCAGGCGCTTTATTGGCACCCGGAAGGAAAGGCGCCGTACAACGATGTTCACATTTCAAGGATCGTCATGCTCGCTTAAATGTCATTGCTTGTGGCGGCGTCCATGCGTTGGGTTGTCTCTCTCCCAAAATTACGGCGAGGCGGCTGATGACTGGCCATGCGTGATACTCGTGAACGGGTGCTACTTGTGGTGATGTTAGTTATTTCGACTATGTATTTGAATTGTTCCTAGGTGAAGGTAAAAGCGTACTCCTATTTCACCATGCCTCCTGCTGATGTTATGTGGAACATGGTGTAATGGTTGCAGCTCCTTACAAATGTTGAGTAATACAAAAAAACTTGGCGATTAAAAAGAGTGGAGGAGAGTTTATTGCCAGTTCTTCTCTTCAAGGGCGTACCTTGATTTGAGAACTGGCAGTAAATGTAAAATACGCATTTAATGTATTTTTTTTTTGACGCTCATAAGTGAACATTGTGTTACCTATATGAATAAATGATTTTTGACTTTGACTGAGAAAGCAAAGAGAGCCAGAAAGACTTGGAGCGTGGTAAAATACGAGACTCAAGACCGAACGCTATGGATATGGAAACAATCACTGCTGTTGACTTAAACTAAGCCCAGCTAATCGGAAGTGCAGTTAAAACTTTCCTCTTGGTTACTACAATTTTAACGGGTTTTTTGAACAAATGCTGTAAAAATGAGCATCTCAAGGGAAATTGGCGGTGCTAGCAACACTTCGGTTAGTTCGTGAATAAGCCGACTATGAAGCACATACGTACAGTATTTATACAATAGTGACTCTATATCAGTAGTTATCGTTTTGTTAATTAATAACAGCAATTTCCACACCGTCATAACCTTTAGACAACTAAACTTTCCAAAGGTCAACAAAAATAGAAGCTTGTTATTAGATGATTTATTGGAAAAGTTTGTGCAGATGAAACATAATTTACCGCATCGAAAGTTACCTAAGCACTGACCTTACCTGACATCAAAGTACAGTGAACAAGTCGATTTAAAATTCGATTTTTATGTTTTTGTTATTTTGTTTTAAATTGACAAGGCTAGTAGATTACCCTTTTCTTGTATACAATTATAATAACCTCTGAAGTTAAAATAATCTTGCGATCACATTTAAGAACAGTTTAACTTTTGTTGTATACAGAGCAAGCAAATGAGCAGACGGCTCGTCTGATGTTAAGTGGAACCGCCCCGACGCCCATGAGGGCTCTCAGAGGGCTGGCGAGTGCGTCCCCAGTCTTTTAAAAATTGGTACGCTCTCTATTTGAAGGACCCTAACCTACCCTTAGTCGTTTCAGAAGTACTTCTACAGTCAGCTGCTTTAAAAATCTCTATAAATGGCGTACGTAACATGTAAACGAAGTTATCATAAATTTGCAATAAAGTGAAAAATGTTAAGGCGTAGGAGCCGTTCCTGTCTCTGATGGTAAGATTATATGAATCCCGTATGGAAAAACTATCTAGGATTCACCATACGTGATACTTAGCGCTATGTTTCTGAAAGTAGCATTGCAATCCTTACAAACATTTCCTTAAGATCATTTTATTTTAATACATACTTTTTCGAACTCACTATTATTTGGCATATACCTGAAAAAGTTGAGGATACCTGAAGATAATACTAAAGTAATAAAAGCAATAATTACTTACTTTCCACTTAGCACGAGTGACAGACTGTCCACCTTCGTGACTTTCTCATGGGCGTACAGCTCATGACACTTGAGATGCCTGACATTGCGCATGCACATCAGAACACGTCGGAACTGTCTTCGCGACACCCTCAGCGGCTTGAAGAGGGCTACATATACCTGTAGAGGAACAATTAGGATTACTTCTCTGAAAATAATAAAAAAAAACTAAAAGCTTTCTAAGGTGAACTTAAAAGCATACGGAACATATCGGGAAAATGATGGTGGGGATGAAATCGGCATACTCAAATCGATCTGGGGAGCCACCTAGGGTTGTCCCCAGCACTTTCCCGACTTCCCCTACTGACTCTGATTTTAGGGCCGCGTGTACACGCTTTAATTTAACCATTAAATCCTAATTAACAAGTTAATGATTAATGAATTTGACTGTTTTGAAACTAGGGAGTCGTTCTTTTATATTGTCCTGATTGTAACTGTATTCAAATGATAATCAATAAAAAGAGCCTCCTCATCTCGGCCGGCAACAAATCCTCTGAACCCATGAGCTGGGAAAGCCTTTTATGACTGTACCTTTCTCCCTATCTTAACAAATATTTAGTATCTATAGTCTTCGGGGGCAAGAAGTGTAAATGAGACTGACGTGTATATGTACGTAAGTTAACAAAGTCATTGTTATTGGTAGTCTGTCATTAGTTATCTGTTATTGGTCTTAAATCACTATCTATGCTGTAATAATATATGGATGGCTGTAAATATTTAATAAATAAATTATGTAAAACCCTATAAATCTTTTTTTTTCAGTACTACTATGCTATAAAAAGTATGACGCTTAAGATGTATCGTAATAAACCTCATCAAAACCCACGTAAACCGCCCAAACTTTGCAAATTTCCTACCCAAAAGGATTAAGGGATTAGCTTAAATCCACAAGGGTCTCAAGCAAATAGCATCACTTAGATAGTTACATCCAATATCAAACCGCTAACGAGCGAGAATTCTGAAGAAGCACATTAGCTCAGAAGAGGTTTTACTTACTAAATGATGCTAATAAAAAAGTCATTAAGTCTTGTATTAAAATACCATTGCTGTCATGAAATAGTCTAGGCGTGTTTGAAGTAAAAACATTGTATTTTTGCTTTGGTATGCATTGATTGTATGTATGTATATATTGTATAGCTGATAGTGGAATGTTACGAATGCAATCTAACCTAACCTATAGCCAAAATTATCAGAATTCTTTAATAATAATGAAACGATATAACTAGGAATTTTCGAAAACTGTAGAAGCGTTTTTTTAGTTTATTATATGTTTCAGTCTTACTTTGAAACGAACCTATCTTATTAAAAACGTCCTATTATAATTATTTAATATTTATATAATAAGTTAAATATATCTCAAAAATGAATACATCCCTTATTAGATCCCGCACTCCGTGAATTCTATGTTACACCTGTTCCTAGTATAATTTCTGTATAATATACAAAAAAAAAGTTTATTTTTTACGATTTCACAAAGAATTTATTGAATGAATGTCTTTTTATCTACGCATTTACGACCTTACGAGTTTGCTAAAAGTTATTGGAAATTATAAATAAATAAATCAGGCTTTTTATATCTGACCTCAAGTTTCTTTATCTGTTTCATGATAATTTGTCGATCTAATAGACAGGTAGGTGAACAGCCTCCTGTGCTTGACACACGCTCGACTTTTTCGTCTAAGTCAAGCCGGTTTCCTCACGATGTTGTCCATCACCGTTCCAGCGAATGTTAAATGCACACAAACAATGCAAGTCCATTGTTACACAGCCCGGGATCGAACTTACGATCTCAGGGATGAGAGTCGCACGCTTAAACTTCTAGGCCAACACTGCTCATAAATCTAATATAGGACACGTAAAAGCCTAGGTGCCTTATTCTAAGAATAACGTCGTATAAAATGAACAAAAAGCCACAAGCGATTCGATAGAGTACTATAAACCTCGCGAAATCTTAAAAGCAATGCAATTTTAAACTTGAAACAATACTTAACAGAGACTGCAGCGTATTGTTCATTGTGACGCCGTTTTATTATTTCCCTAACCCTGTGACTTGGTATAAAATTGACTAATTTATTTGTTCATTCTTGATTGGCAAAGATTTATTTCAAAAATTTACCTCAAAGGTATACTATCCTACGTTTTAGAAGTTACATGTTAAGAACTAGTATGTTCCTTTATTAGATACTAGATGGCGCTAGCAGTCAGTCGCGATTGGCAAAAGCAGTTGGTTTGGAGTTGACAGTAGTCAAAGTCATCGGGATTAAATTCAATACTGTTTGTGAGGTTTTTGTAAAAAAACTTATATGATAATTTTAATAATGTCGTTTCTTTATTTTAAGGTAGGATAGTGTTTATTTAAGTGTAAGATAATGTTATTAGTATAGTTTGTATGTACTGAAATAAAAAACTTTATTTTCAGAGAAACACAATTGTTCATATGAATTAACAATTTCAAATAAAATAAGATATATCATCTTATTAATATATAAAAGAGAATTCTCTATCACAACGAATTGAGTTAAATGGTTTGAAGCGGTCTTTAAAATAATTTCAAGTTTATATGCATATACTCTCTCTTTGAGGAACTTGGGTCGAAGTGGATTTAATAATTAAATGTGACATATGTCAGTCCATTACAAATTAATGCACAAACGAAATATAACTTCAAGTAGCTGCCTACGCGAACTTCGATTCGCCTAAATATGTTTTTTTACGTATCCTACGTTTTAAGTAGCCTACGTAACAACATATGGAACATTTTACTTTGCTACCCCATAGCCACTGTTCAGAATCTGAAACTGAATTTTACAATATTTTCTCTCTACAAAAGCTTTCCTACAAAAGCAAAGCTTAATAAATAAAAAATATACTCGAATTGATCCAACAACATATTTTGCGATTCATTTTTTATTTATATAGACAATAGTTTTTGCACAATATATACATATATCGTATCGTCGAAGATCTTCTTCTTCTTACGAAAGGCGACGGGACCAGAATATTTTTTTTTTATATTTCTCATAACCAATCAATAACTGACATTTTAGTCAATTGTAAAGTCTGATAGAATTGATATAAGAATCATATTCGTGTGGTATTTGTAAATTCAAATGAGAACGGTAAATATAGCCTCGGGTTAGATTTTTCAGGACAAACAGTCATGTTTACTTCAATTGGGGCTTGTTTTTCGTCCATATGCTATTTAAGTATATAATATTAAACAAATATTCCACGTAAGCCAAGCTATTTTGGCAAAAAAATAAAAGTGAAACAATTTTGCAGCATCCCATGATATATAGTCCCAGCATTAAATTATAGTTCAAACAATATGAATGTATTAAAGTCTCTTCCGTTCTAGGGTTGGTCACCCAAACAGGTAGTCGTTATCATCTGTATTGCGTTATCGATTGTATCACTTCAAAGTAACCTAAGAATAATATAATAAAAGTTAAAAAGGCCTTTCTGAATTCTTCTACAAACATTATATGGAGCTCCAAGGCTCAGCGTCATATGCATTCCTTAACATATGGCCAGGAGTGAATGAAGAGTCTCGACAAATTGGAAGTGGTAGGGAGGAGTGATGGCAGGAGAAGTCGGGGTCGATCGTCTACCCAAGTTCAGACAATTATGGGTCTCAACATCCCTAAAGCCCTGAGCTGAGGATAGAGTTGTGTGGAGGCAGCAAGTCGACGTTTCGGTTAGGGTTCAAAACAGGCCCGACCTTCAGTATAATAACTAAGAAGACATTGAATACTAGTGAGAAATTTCATTTTAGTGTGTTTCTCATTTATTTTTTTAATTTTAACATAATAAAATAAAAGGAATTTTAAATTTAAAGAAAACTCTTTTTCAACGGATTGAAGTTTTGTATTATTATAAACTTATAATTATTCTACATAATTTTAATTTTTTCTCCGACGTTTCGCGTGCTTGTCTCCATGACCACGCACGCTGTAAAGCACGCGTAACGTACATAACTTTAATCCGTTGAAAAGGTGTATACGAGTAAGTGTATAAGTGTAAAGACTACTATATGAATTAAAAAATAATTAAAAAAATATTCCAATTATTTTTGATGTAATAATCATTACAGTAATGAAAACGAGTATTAATCAAACATCGCTTGTTAATTATTGGTACACGGCGGAATATTTATTACTTTACGACAGTTTCATGTAATTATAGCGGCCTTTTTTATAGAACTGGGGTAGAAGGCTCATCTAATGGTGATACGCCGCCCATGGACACTCTCAATGCGAAAGGATTCGGGAGTGCGATGCCCGGTTTAAAAAAAAATCGTAGGCCAAAAGTTTGGTTCGAGAAATAAATTGATATTGATTAAAATGAGATATATTACTAGTTAAGGAACAGTTTTAATTTTATCAAAATCAGATTTCTTTCTGACATATGGACATCCACTAATTTCTGGACAAATAACTTCTGTAAATAATATTGAATGATATTACTTCTATTCAATTACAGTTTGTCCATGCGATGAAATGTATTTCTTAAAATAAATATAGAAAGGTCTTCGTTCTACCTTGAGTTTAAATAACATTTAAATTGCAATTTTTTTTACCTATTTACCTTGAATATACCATTTCGTGGGA
This sequence comes from Pieris brassicae, assembly GCF_905147105.1. Taxonomy (NCBI): domain Eukaryota; kingdom Metazoa; phylum Arthropoda; class Insecta; order Lepidoptera; family Pieridae; genus Pieris; species Pieris brassicae. The sequence goes on along the minus strand of NC_059666.1, from coordinate 20,111,430 downwards.
TTAAGCACTTTGGAATTACGTTATTCACCTTTTAAAATTATTAAATACCTCATGAAAAGAAATAGAAAAAATATTATCCTTTGTTGCTGCTGTTATAGTCTATACTATCACAGTAACCATAACATACACCTACTGCTGGACTGTTCAGCTTATGGGACATCCAAGTGAGAATAAGAGCAGAAAACAAACGTGCCTGTGACAAAAGCTTCAATACCTCACTTAATGACACACACCGAACACAGAATGTACCGTGTAATGTATGTTTTAGCGAACGGATACTTAAACTTCAAGAAATAAATAAAAATGAAACATTCCCATCAAATATAGTCCCAGTATTAAATTAAATTACATACAATAACTACGATAATATAGTGTCTTCCGTTTTCGGAAAGAGGTAAAACAAAATTAATTTAAAAAAGAATACACCCTGTTTGACGTTATCATCTGTTACGCGTTACCGATTGTGACACATTAAAGTTACCTAACAATCTATGTATATATATACAAATTAATCCCTATTTCCCTTGTTCACGGCATCACGCGTGAACGGCTGGACCGATTTCGGTTATCATCTTTTTGTTGTATTTGTTATTGTCAGGAGAAGGTTTTTATGAAGAAAAGATTAAGAAAATTGCGCGAAAAATTAGAAAATTTAAGAATACTTAACCACCATATTCACTAACTGACTTTTGTTACTATAGAATTTTTTTTTTAATGTAACCTTATGGCGTTTGACATTTGCTGCAAATATCGACAAAGAAAAATTAACGTCGTTTAAAACAAATGCTTCGATCGGAGTTATTATTAAGTACTAAAATAATTAATGTATGATTTATAACAAAAAAAATATTGCTTAGTGCACATCACCGTTAGTGCAGAGCTATCACGTCTTATTTAAAAGTTTAAAATATTTTTTTAGTTAATTAAACAAATTCGAATTCAATATTCATAGTTAAGACAGGGCAACGTCTGTCGGGTCCACAAGTTATATAATAAAGGCTAAAAGGGGCTTTCTGAATTCTTATACTAAGATAATATGAAGCTCCAAAAGTTTTGCTTAAATAAAATGCAACGCGTCAGGTGCATTCCTTCATCAATAACACGCCAATAATACAACCTCAGAGCTTTGAACAGGTAAACCCTTCGAAAAAAAACATCTAGATGGTGTTTGCGAAAACCGTCCGTAATACTGCCATAGTAGAGATCATATTGTGAAATAATATAACGAATGAAATTGACTTAAGGATAAGACCCTTATTGGTTTTTGTTATTAGAAAAGGACTAACAATTATTTACCACATTTAAATAACAATATCCTATCGGAAAGATTACAAATGTGGAAGATGTTTAAAAAAATACAAGAAATGGTCGAAGCACATGACAACAGTAAGTCGCAAGAAATGGACAAAATTCACTAATTAATGGCAAACCCCAGGAAAAGAAAGACAGATCAGGGTATAGAGGGATGATCTGCAAACTACGGCAGGGGCTGTCTGGACTAGAGATTGACTAGAAGTGGAGAGATCTAGATATGGCATACGTGTCCCAGGATACACCGTAAACCATTTTGTATTGTGTTTAAAAAAATATTGTTACATAAACAAAAAACGCTTAAGGCCCTAACCCAGCACGCATTGCTGTGTCAGTGTCACGAGGTGGAGACTGCGGTACGCAATGGAGAGCTGGAGCGCTGAGGCGCGCCGGCCCGTAATAACAATTAGTTATGTTGTTTTAAATTAATGTAATTTTATCTTTTTTTTCTAACATGGATTACTTGGCTTGCGATAAAATATATCGTGTAAATTTCAAAATCATGTGCTATATACATTTTCGTCATAAAATGAATTCAAAGTGTCAAAATTAGCTATCATAGGATTTTTTTTCTGTCCAGCGAAGTTATCCAAATCGTATATCGATCTTTCAAAATGCATACATAAACTACTCAACTCTACCATATATTTTTTTCATTCGCCATACTTCAAGAAACAATGACAAAAAATAGAAAGAAACAATGTACTTTTTTGGAGTTGTGCCCGTATAGTTGTGATCGTATAGGCCCTTTAAAACAGTCTCAATTATTAATGCCTATTTCGACATTATATTATATTTCATATTCTTCGAACTTACGCAATACATATTATATATATTTATAATCATGTCCTCCAACCTACGAAAAGGATTCGTACTTGATATGTACAATAGATAATGTATAATAAGAAAAATGTATTATCCAGTATGTAAATTGACTGAAACACAAAGTTGTTGAAGAGTTGCTAATATACACGATGATAATTCCAACGCACGACCCCCTGAGGTCGGCCCCATGAGAGTTTTTACCACTAAATAAGTAATGAGTAATTAGAATCAAACCAATAAAGCATTTATCCAACCCTTTTATTGGTATTTGACTTAAATACCGATCAATAACAAAGTGAAATTGAACAGCAGTGAATCAATATTGGATGTGAGTCTTGTTTGGGAGACGCCTTTGCATAAATTGATCAATGCGACATAACGTAACTGGTATTTTGTATATATAGATTATATATAGCTCGCAAGTATGCATACTAGTCGACTGGGTCAAATATCTTCGAACTCTGTAGATTTTTCATAAATATTTTTTTTTAACATTATCGATTTTAATGGTCACTTACATACATACTTAAAAATCATAAACACACACAGACTTTTTAGGTCTGAGGCTTGTATATCTGGCTCATGATCAATTGTCAATGTAATTAGGTAAGTCGGTGATCAGCCTCCTGTGCCTGACACACGAGTCGACATTTTGGGCCAGGCCTTCACGATGTTTTACTTCACCCTTCGAGCGAATGTAAAATGCGCACATAGAAAGTCCATTGGAGCACTGCCGGGGATCGAACTTACGACTACTAGGCAAACGCTGCTCTTCAAACATACTTAATGGTTTATAATGACCATGGTCCTATACTATGAAAAGTTATTGAGTTTATTAAATACTAGGGCAATTATAGGGCTTATATTTGCTACGCTTTATACTTGCTTATATTGAGTGATGCATTGAACGACATAGTACGAAAAGCTTTAATGAAGAAAAATTTTTAAAAGTAAGATTTTCAATTTAAATATATGACAAATCCGTGTTTGAGCAAAAATCCGTTAAACGTTAAAGTTTTCTATAATCTATATAATCGAGGTCTTTATCTATAGTTCCACGTATTCATGTAAATAAATTCTACTACAGCTACAAAAGTATAGATAACAGAAGAAGTCGAAAAGGTTCAAATATAGAATGCACCAGTACAAAAGTAGCCAATACACCTAAGCGACGTTTGAAACGTATGAAATATCTCAAACAAAACGGCAACTTGAAGAGATTTTTAATCACGAAAAACGTCGAAGACTCATCTCCGTAGCAAATAAGTAAAAGTAGGTCAATTTGTTTCTCTCTCCAACTACTTATGTCATTATTTTAGCTCAAATCTGGCATGCCTTTTTGGCACTGGACTTCGCTGAAATTGCGCTGGGGTCAATAAATAATTAGAGCAAGCACACCGAAATGTGAGTTTAAGGGTTATGCTTGCTGGACTAATTCTAATGAAATGAAATACTTAAGAAACAAATATTATATATATTTTTAGATTAAAACTATGTTACGTTAAAGTGGCTGACTCTCAACCCAGTATTTTAAATTAGAGTATTTGTTCGACACTGTCAGTTTTTGGAAGGATCTGTATTTTATATAGAGATGCAGGGCAAGAGGCTCATCTGATGTTAAGTGATACCGCCGCCCGTGGACACATATTGGCAGAAAGTTCGCAAGTGCGTTGCTAGTTTTTATTAATAATGATAATAATAATAGCACTCAGTGGTGGAAGGACGGACGTCTAGGTGGAATCTCGTATTCTGACTCGACGAACGCTGATGTAGATATTTTAACATAATTTTAGTGTTGGTGTAGTAAAATTTAGAATAAATTGAAAAAAATCCACTATGTTTTAGAGTCAGAGTTCTATGTTTTGACTCTGAATCTTACCCATAGATAGTATGAACAAACTATTGTCAACACGTAAGGAAAAATGCAATTTTAGTTACAACACACAAAATGTCATTCACCCCGCCCCACTAACCCACAGCCTGGAGGACGCGAAGTAATGGGGTTGAATATAAACAGGTCATTTCCATCAACTATCGATTTAAAAGTGCCTATTTACAGAGTTTTTATTACAGAAATTATCAATAAAACAATCAACAAATTAATATTTGTAATAATTGTTATGTCATATATCTTTATACCAGTTTAGTTTGAGATGTCCTCGTATTAACTTTTTTCTCTGAATGTGGTTGGGGAATTGGGCCTATACAACACGTAAAGCAATCCATTCCATGGACACGGGTAATGGGGGAATCACCTCCAGTTTATTAGTATAGAGCGACCATAAGTTTTACCAGAAACTGATCGATGTAATTAGACTCCATCAGAAACTAGTGGTGATACCAATCAATTATTTCTCAATATCCGTAGCGCTCCTTTATTCGCAACCTTGAGATAGTGCGGTACTCTATATTGAAGTAAGTATTGTAATCGCTATCGTTATTAGAAGCTTTACAGAGCCCCGGCGGTTAGACCATGGTGATGAGCTAACTGCAGCGTTTTTAACAATCATGTAGGATACATAGTATCGTAACTACAACTCAAGTTTAAAATAATATCAATGCTATTGATTTTAATGTTATTAATTTAACATTTACATATTGATTGCAAAATTTGATGGCTTGATGGCTGGAAGTCTTCCCTGGGAGGTACCACGCCCCCATCACAAAAAAATATATTAAAAATTTTTCAAGGGGACTTTCAATCACAAGAGGAAATTCTGTGTTGTTTGCTACAGCTGGATTTATCCAAATAGAACCCGGACGAAAATCTAAACAGTTTTACTCTGTACCATAAGGCTAGTCAATGTAACAATAGGCCCTAGAAATCCCTTACTATAAATACCAAAACTTCAACTATTACCAGCAGAGATAACAATTATCGAATTTGTTTAACGTCCAGTAACTAATGTCATTAGTTGTAATTTGGAAAAATAAAGTGTTAAGGCAGCGTCGTACTTATCGGAATCTACGTTTGGAGTGATTGTGTCTGTTGGTTTTACAGAGTAGGCCTTCAGGGGAAACTATACGTGGTAGGTAGTTACTGGTATCTTGCACCGGTAGTCCGGTACTCAAAAACGTATAATAGCGTAATGTATATAATGTAATGTATAATATCGATAGCGATCGAGTATAGATATTGAAAGAACTATATCGAACTGTGAGGTATTGACAGACAGACAGTAACAGAGTCCCAGTGCTAGGCTTGTTATCATTACGTTGGTAACACTGAAAATGTTTAGAAATGACCAGTTAGAAACATTGCTGTGTGCCGCCCTGAAGATGCGGTGAAAGCGTACGAAAATGCCATAGAAGAGGCCCCCTAAAGAAGAATAGGCCCACTGCTTTTCTCAGTGGTTCCATCGAATGCGACGATGTGTAGAGATAAACGGAGTTTACTTCGAAAAACAATCAAAGTATTGGCAACTTTCTACATTAAGCCGTTTTTCAGTTTCTAAACATTTTCAGCGTTATTTAGGTATTAGGTATTGTTAGGCAGAATTTCTATATACAACCCTAAGGAGTTTTGACTGTTATCGAACCCGTGCGTACGATGTCTAAATCACTATTTTCTCTATTCAAAGGGCACAAAAATATTTCTGTTTATCGTTAGGATTTTTTATCACTCTCGGAAGCGGTAAAGCGTCTCGCTAGAGTAATAAATAACAGTATGAACGTTTCATAGCTCTCGCTTGCTGAAGGTGCTATAATACATTCGAGAAAATCAAGCCAAGCCATGAGGAATAATATAAATAAATAATTACTATTAAAAGCAATTTTATACAGTAAGACCTCAGGAGTAGGGAGATGCTAAAAACAACCGACTAATTTTGCCCTTCTTTCCTCGTACTTTATCATAAAAACCAAAGTGCAACTTTGTGTCCTGAAACCATTAAAGCCTCATCAGCTAAGACAGAACAGGAAACTAAACTGGGAAACTTTGTCAACAACCAGCACATTATGTCATACAAAGCTTCAATCATTCAAAATTGATGCATAAATAACATGTATTGTAGCAGAAAACTCAACTAATAAGTACAATTATTCGATAGGATGAACTACAAGCCACCGTTATGAAATACTTTGAAATTGCGATCGTTAGACAAATTAATTACAAAATAGAATCGCATATATATCATTTAAGAAAATATGCCTCAATTATTGAAATAAAACTGGAATCACTTTGAGTTTCAGCAATAAATTTTAACGGCATGATGCGGTCGGAATTATTAAACATACCGCATTGTACTGGAGAACACGATGTGCTTTCTTAAAATTTTGTTCTTCTAAGAGACAACATGTAATTTGCCTAGCGCTACGAAATTTTAGTTTTACTAACTTTACGTGAAAAATCTATCGCGCATGCTGGAAGAAAAATCTTATCAGTCAATTTACCTTTACTGGATATTAATATTAAAGAAGCTAAGTTGCTAATTTCCTAATTAAAATTGTTAATAATATATAAATAAAAATGAATCGTAAAAAATGTTGCTTTATTTATTCCATGAACTCTGCGGAAGGTTTTTTTGTTTTGGAGAGAAAAATTCGCTTCGTTACCGTTACCAAAATTAATAAATACGAAAATATATTTACGAAATTTTATGTCCGACTATGGACTTATGGAAGAAAGGATAAATACTTTATTATGATATAGTAACGTTGATTGAAAGGTATAGCGGGGAAGAATTGAAAAATGGTGATGATGAGACAAGTGGAAGAATTTGGAGGTGGCCTTCATTTTATAGTAGGTCGTGTAAGTTAAACATGGACTAAATGTAATCCTGATTATGAAGTACTATTTCTGTTTTATATTTATTTTATTAAAGTTGGAATTATTTCAATGAACTTAAAAGTTAAAAAGGGATATTTCTACGAGTTTGATAAAGTATCAAACGCTACACATACATTTGCGGCACATTTAGCGGAAGACTGAAAAGATTGGCGTGAAGTTATTGGTATTTAAATTTTGTTTTACATTTCTAATATCTCTCTAAGATATTAAGCCTTTATCTACAATGGTATGAAGATGTGCTCGTGTTAAGCGTATAATCCGAAAGTGAGTAATGAACAGTCACATTCCCGTGCGACAACGCTCGTCACGAATTCTAACACTAGTACAATAGACTAAGATAAGCTTAATGTTTCGAGGGAAAACCTTGGATAAAAAAGGCTGCTTTTAAATTCTTAAATTTAAGATCAGATAAATCTAATAAAAAGAAGGCTATTTCTTCTACCAAAATAATAATATGAATATGGAAAGTACTATTACGGGGAAGTCCCCCGTAATGTCTATTAATGTGTGTCTACACGTGCGAAAAAAGACACCTTCCGAAAACAAGCTACGGTGAATTTCCCGTTCTATTCGATAGACGCGCACCGCACATGAGTTAATGGATCTCAGAAATTCCAACCTTATGATTGCATTTTTTTTTAATTGTAGTCATTTTTTTCAAGTCCCAAATATCGCCTATTTTTTTCAGTGGGGACAGGAAGCCCTTACAGGGCCCTGGGCTACAGCACAAAAAGCCGTTAATTAGATCCGCCCCTGGTTCTGGGGGTGTTAGCCACGAGAACAGGATTGTAAGATTCGAGATTTAGTGCGAAATATGATACTGTATAATTTGAAACATTTTTGACAAACGGATGTCATACTTAGTTCTAAATCTCGTCTCTGAATAACTATAATATGCTCCGTGTGTAAGCAGTTAATAGGTATATACGTTTTTAATATACTATAGGTAATTATTATAACTAGACAGCCATTTCTAAGGCTTCAAGTATAAATTAGTATTGCTAAATGATAATAATTTAAAAAGGCTGCTGGATGACATTGAGCGCAATCCTCTTATAATTTTTATGTTAAGCTTAATTGGATAATATGAAATGTAATAAACCTTTGCAATTCCTTTTAACATATATGCAAGTTTGTATAATTATATATATATATTTATAGATACGTATTCAAATTGTGTCTTGGAAGATTATTAAAACAAAAACAAACGGGATTATTAGACGAGCAATTATATTCCTTGGTAATTGTCTTTAGTAGCACCAAGATTTTTTTAGTAATTATATGATACATTTTACATCTGAAACTGTAGTGAGTGGACACGTATACGGACTCTTCGCGGAATCCTATTTCATTTTCCGCAGAAATGCTTTTACACAGCCATACAGGAAGATTCGAAAGCTCTAAGGGCTAGATTCGACCTAATTTTGTATAGTATATCTAAGTTGTATATTGTACATCTAGCGGCGAGCAATTACGAGCCTTAAATAGGTGTGTTTATCATAATTCAATTAACAAGAAATAAAATAATAATAAAACTATAATCGCTAATATAATCTAAATTAAAACGATAACACATTTAAATCTGATAAATATTATCAAAATCTCTAAATATATTAATAATACTTCGGATAATACCAACATTAATTCATGATAAATGTAGACCACTCAAAGCGAAGCCATCGTCCTAAATAACACTTACACGTACACTTAACCTAGTTCTATCTAAGTTAAATGACCCTTTTCACACAATCGTTGTAAATTTCGCTGGCGTAATACATTTACGGGTATGGCTAGTCTTAAATTCAATTTGCATTGTTAAATCCTCTAATATAATTTTTTCCTTAATCCATCTTTGTGTGCGCACACATTTGTTACGTCTTCCACAAACTCACACATTTACATAGTTATCACAATATATTCATATATTTATTATTTTTACAGTACCCTCGTTTTTTTTAAAAAAAAATTGTGTTGGTTACCCTTGATGAAACTTTGTAAATTTAAAGAAGAGCGAAGCTTCCCTGTCACATGTCTCTGCCTTACTAGGGAGGCCTCAATCTGAATTCTATTGTACATATAGCTAAACAAATAAAGAATTTTGAATTTTTGAATTTGTAACCGAAATCTATAAAAGGCAAAATTATGTTTGTATATTTTAGTTGTCATTCACGTGACTTGAAATACATTATATATATATATTTCTGTTTCGCAATCTAGTTTTTGTAGAACAGAAAACTACCCAACAATATAGATTGCATATCACAAACAGATGCGGGTAGAAGTAATTAAGGTACCCTATACGTAAGAGGTTATAACATATTACCTTGAAAATGATTCAAAATTTTTCAACGATTTCAACACTATGAAGGGTATCTGTGATTGGTACCCTCAAAAAACAATTTTTGTTTGAAAAAATAAGAGAAACATTGAAATGGTCTGTTAGGCTGTTATGAAATCTACAAGAATACCAATAATATATATATTTCCTGGCATATTGCGTATAAAAGTATAAGAATGGCGGCGTCGCAATTTCCTCGCACTAAATATCCCATCTTCCTGTAGACAATGAATCGAAGGACAATTTAACCGGGAAATTATATTCACACTTAGAATTGCTTTTATATTTGTTTTAATTAAAGATAAAAACATCTACACATAATACTGCAAATGCATGTTAATTTTTTCTTGTAAGATCAGATGATATAAAAATCTTTTTGGCTCAACCAAAAACCAGTTTGGCTAATCTAAAATTACTGAAATTGTAAAAGTTTGCGTTTATTATAATGTCTCAGTCAGTTAAGTTTTAATTTATTGTAACATACATATTAATCCGGTGAACTACACCTTTTTTAACTGAACCTTTCAAATATCTCGTAACTGTTACATTCATTCGGTAACTAATTAAAATTTTGTAATGATTCAAATTAGAAATAAGGAACTAGTAAACAGTAATTTCTCGTGATTTATGATTACTTGTAAGTCAGATTTAGTTGGCAATTAGTAGAACAGCGAATCAAAACCAAGTTACAATGTTTCTAACTCAAAGTTAAGCAACTATTCCGATTCTCCAAAGTCAGAATATTAATTACGAAACGTAAATTTTGATTGTTCTTAATAAAATTCTATTACCATTGTTAAACATTTGTATCGAGGAGTTCTAAGCCGAATTCGGACTATAATACAATATCAATAGTATTTTCTATGATATTTCGTTGACATGAAAATATGTTACAAACGTTACAAATGCCCCTAAATTGGTATCATTAACTATCTATAATAAAATCGTATAACTATATAATTAATAAGTTTTTGTACGTACTTGAACCACGATTTAAACCTCGATATCGACTTTCGAAACGTGATTCATTGAAGCAGACGCGATTTGTTATACAACACCATATTGGGTACTGGTAAATTACTTTAACACATGGCTTAATATTTTAGTATCGTTTATTCTATTATTGAAAGTAAAAGTTGACAATAATAAAAAGTATTCATATGTTATACGTTATTCTACTAAATCAAGGAAATAAAGCGAATTTACTGAGACGTATTTGACCTATTGGCGAAAATTATTATACGATTTTATACTTGTTATCGAACCAAATGTATTGTGTTAGAATATGTAAACTTTTAGGTTAAACTTATTTAACAATCAAAAAAGGTATTATTTAGTTTTTGATACTTCTGTTTTTAATCATAAATTTTTATTTTCTTATGGTTAATAGAAAATCTCTAAAACTGAGTGTGTCCACACTATGGTAATAAATAGTTTTGTAAAAAATTTGTAGTACAATTTCAACTAAAGTGGTAAAATAAACGTTTAATGTGTAATAATATTTTACGACAGATAAGAACTCGCGTGAAGTAATTACGTCTTGGTAGCTATAAAGATATAAAAATGAATAATGTGATAGAAACTTTTGTGTATTTGAATAAAAATAGCATTATGAATAAATATTCTGCACTTTGAAATTCAATGAGTATCTGCAATATTACATCACTCTCTGTCAGAAAAACTATAGAAATTTCCAGCAACTATTATAGCTTTACGAAATTTATTTACCCAGACTTAAAATTCCTTGCAATAAAAAAGATGACGTGTGCACTAAAACATAGTTTATATAAGTGGTCTACTAATACAGACTATTAAATTTTACAGAGACAACAATGATTAAATTTAATTTATATTTCTAGAAAGAGATAAAGTTTATTTGTTGACTTACATTGTAAGGCACCAAATTGACTAAACTAAGTAATTTTATACAAATAAATTAAATTATGCAACATTTTAAATTGTGCTTGTGTATATACATGTGTATATGTAAATACAACAACTAGAACGTAAAAAAAATAATTGTATTATACATCACCACAAACAAGTATTGGAAATCGAATTCGCTATTAACAAAAATTATACAAGAACTGCTTGTTTCAATAATAAATGTAAGTTATTGCACTTTCTACTGTCTATCTTCATATAGAGAATACATTAACTAATGAAAGTGCAGTGATCCCTTATCATAAGGTAAACAGTACTACATATCTATACATTCAGACCCAGAGAAAATAGTCCCAACATATACGTATATAGGTATATATATATATATGCGAAGTTTTGTTTGTCTCACATTAGAACAAAACTGATAATTCTATTACTACAACACACAATAACACAATAAAAAATATTATTATTTGAAATATGTTTTCTGAGTAATGTTGTTTATATTAACACAAGTTATGAGTTATGATGTCTTGATTATAACTACCCTCATTTATTTTAGAAAAGAAAGTAATATAGATAAATTAGTTATGTAAACTTATAGAAATAAAATTGTATTTAAAAGGGTTTTACCTCTTCAATCTCCTTGTGAAACTTGATAGGCCTCATCAAATAAAACTGAACAGCAAAGTACACAAAATTAATAATGATGAAAGCACTATTCCACAGCACAGCATCCAAATAGCATTCTATACTCCAAGCCCACAAGCCCGAGAATGTGCAGCCTAGGATAAGGGCAACACGTAACCAAATGAGGCCACTAGGAGTGTGGGGTGCCAAAAATGAGAGCAAGAAGAACACATTTGATACTTGGAAAAATATATGGTTTATGGGCCTCCAACGCGGGCAGTGGTTCAAATACAAGTCCCACATCGAGGGCCGTTCTTGAATGGTCACGTTTACAAAATCGCCGCTATCAGGTACCCTCGAGGTCTCTATCAAGCCCATATCTGTCGTCGTTGATGCTATGTCACTGTCCGTTGCCGTCAGCTCCACCGTACCATTCTGAAGGCTTGTTATCACTCCGATTGCTAAGGCACTGAGGAATAACATAGTCCCACCGAACACACAACTCCGGGTCCGAACCGCACATCGATATTTTCCCGAGGACGTTTTGCATTTGCGCGCAATTTTATCACACTTTAACACAGCTTATAAATTTAATAGTTTGTCTCATGAAGATATTAAATAAGCGCGAATTTATTTTTTTCATTAAAGTAAATCGGGCGCGGGTCACTTATAGGATACCCCGTTTCTGTTTTCACAAAAACTAGTATTGGTATTAATAAAAACTTAATGAAGAAAATTTATACAGCTTTAGACATATGATTAAAGAAATTTAGTTTTTTAAATAAAATCAGAAATATTGCACGAGTGAAGCAAACAATCATACACGAAAACTACAGAATCAAGAATGACAATAAATTGTCAAAACAGGAATTTGCTTGAAAACAAAACAATGACAGTGACGTCGTAAATTTTTGACAAATAGAAAAACTATCGGAAAAGGAACTAATCAATAGGTTGTTGACAGTCAATAGTCACTGTCAGTGTTTCATCTGATATTTACTATCAACTGCCACTTGAAATAATTTTGAATTTTGAGTTTTGTCTTGCTTTTATAGGTTAATGTTATTTTTGTAAATTAAAGAATTTCTTAAATTAAATAATGTAAAGAACTATGGCTTCATCTTGCAACAAGTTGCTTCATCCAGAATTAATGAGCAATGAAGAACTCCTATTAATTATCGAAGAGGTAAAAATTTATAATTGTACTGCATTTTTGCTGTTACATTTTAGTGTTTTAATTAAGTATATTGTTATAGAGACGCTTACGAGTGCCAAATTTACATACCATGCAAAGAGATGAACTTTTATCAATATTTCACAACTTCTGCGTCCCTTATGGACAACGAAAGTACAAGGACACTGGTAGAGGGAAAGTATTAAATAAAAATAGAAATAGCAGCCCAGAATCACCTAAGCTTAATGCAGTACATAGTATCAACAATTGGCATCATTTAAAGTTAAAAAGTAAACCAGATGATGAGAAACTAAATCCACCACCAGATCTTCTGTCAGGACATATTAAAAGAATAAAATTGGATGTTAATTTAGTTAAAGAAAATGATAAATTTAAAAGAAAAGTCCCAGTTTGTCCGGTTAGTAGCATTTCTTTATTGCTATTATATTCTTTAGGAGACAAATGTAATGTGGTGTGTATAAATATTGTCCTATGACAATAAAGCTAAAAACTATAACATAAAATAAAATATATAAATAATTTTTATATGATTGCAGTATTTTAACAGTCAAATTTTTTTTAGGATACTGAAGCCTCAGATTGCACACCACCAAAAAAGGACAGGAAATTAATAACTTGGCCATAAGTTTTGTACATTCAAATCTGGACTGATCACTATGCATTTTAAGTGTACACAAATTAGATTTAAGCTTTTTTTAAATGACATGTTCATATCATTTCAGTAATTCATCATAAGTGTATGTACTCATAGTCTTTTCTTAAAAATATATTTTTAGCCCTGCTAAGCAGACCATGTTTCAGTTGGTAAGTTTGTGGTATATAGCTAAATAAATTGTTATAGAAAGTAATGAGTATTAGCCATTTTATTGGCTTTGACTTTGAGAGTGATTTTTAGTCCAGATAAATTGGCCAGATTTTGCTTGGTTTTTAAGTTAACTGGTCTATATATTTGGTGGACTTTATACACTGTCTATGTTTATTTGTAACTTTTCTGTGAAGTTATCATCAATAATCACTGTAAATGTAAAATGAATGTTGTATTATAAATTTGACAATGACAACTTTTTTTAAAAAGGTATTACACTTATCAAAAAAATAGGTATTCAAATATATAAACTCTCAAAAAATTTATATTGTGTTTTCTATTTCAAATTTTTCCTGCATTTTTATTTATTAAAATATATATTTATAATTTGAAAATATTTTAGACTCATAATTTATTATTGTTGTGCTATTAGTGTACTTTCATATTTATCTACATGGTCATGACATTTATGTCAAATAGTTGTATAAAAAGTGTGTGAAAAGATTTAAAAATCCTTAATTATGGTAGACCCTACTCCGCGGAGCGTTAAATCGGTAAAAAGTCGCCTGGATACAATTAAACAAGGCGATGAACCTCAGCATAGTGTATCTAAAGTGCAATCACACTTTTTGGTACCGTCAGACAAATTGGATAAAATAACTCGACGTGTGATAGCGCCATATGCGCAAATAGAACGAAAGGATGTTAAGGAAGAAGTGAGGGAAGGTCCGTACTTGGATATAAGTAGATTTAATGTGTTCCTAGAGGCCACAGTTGATCTTAACTCATTATTATATGAAACGGCTAATGTTTTAAAAGCTGTTACGAATAGTTCAGGTATGTATTTCAATACAACCTAAAATTAAATATAGTAAAACTTTGATCATTTGAACATATTTACTAATTGCAGGTGTGTTTGTATATATTGTTGATCCCATTAAAAATGAAATTGTTTTGATGACCCAAAACACAAAAAATCCTGAAAGGCATGAAGTAAATATACCTATAGGTGATTTTATGCATTATTTTTAATAACTTACAAATATTGGAAGAAAATCTTGTTTCTTCAATCTATAAAAAAATTTATTCGCAAATACCTGATCGGCATTTGGTGTTTTTTTTTCCAATTACATGACATTTACTTAAAATTATATAATTAATATTTGTCTACATAGAGGAAGGTAAAATAGCATCAGCACACGTTGCCTTTACCAAAGAATACCTAGTGATAGAAGACGTGCAAAGGGATCGTCGATTTGCGGAGGGTCTGAAGTGGGTAGATGCAAAAGTGGCGCTGTGTATGCCAGTACTTAAACCAGATGGCGACTGCTACGCTGTTCTAGAACTGTTTAGAACGCATTGCGAACCTTACGATCATGTAAGTTCTGTTATGTTGTTTTTCTACGTATGACACCTACGTTTTTGGCTATTAATGATAACAATTATGTACAGAATGTTTGTTTTAAACCTTACCGGATTGCAGGTTTTATATTATCAAACTTGAGAGTAAAGAAGAAAGGGTAGCGTATAGAAGATAGACACTAATCAGTATTCTAGCTTCTAAATGATGTCTTTGACATTGCATGAAAAAAATATTATTTCCCCTTATTCATGGGGCAATATTATTTTTATTTCAGTGTAATTTCTATTACGTGTAGAATTTGTGACATGCGATTTTATGATTATGTTATAAAATACCTACTTACATATTATTTTGTTATAATATTATATGTGCTTACAGTAAACACAATCATAAACGAATATTAAATATAACTTCAAAGTATACAAAATACGTAAGTATAACGGCCATTCGCAGTACAAAATTGGACATTATTTTTCAGAACATAATATACACTGTGGTTAGTGTGGCGTGTTGGTCAGGTGCTGCCGTGCATCAGGCTCAAGCAAGGATCACTCTCCAAAAGACAGCTCATCTTAACAGCGAGCTGAGAACGTTGCTACACAATTACTTCTGTGATCTCGCATCTATTGATACGATGCTCACTGATATGCTGGTGAGTAAACGTTAGACATCTTTGTAGCATAGTTGTTGGTAATGCACAGTGTTCTGTGTTAACCCAGATGTTATATTAAAAGCCGTAAGAGGCTACCTAATATGTTCTCCAAGCCTACTCGTCACTCCGGCTTTCTGTATTGAGACTTTCCAGTTAAACAGGCGATATTATATGGAATAAGTGTGTGCACATTATATTTCATAACTCTTATACTCCGAATGCACTTTTTTATGTATGTATATTTTGATAAAGATCTAAAAAAATGCAGAATTATGTCTGCTCACACAAATTTCATTTAATTGGGCGTACATTATTGTACGATATACGTCGTAATTCAATAAATTAAAGTTCTTAACACCACAACAATGTAGCTAATTTTGTTATTCAATTGTAGTGACTTTCACTGTTATAACAAAAATAGATATGTTAGCATCCTCCTTTCACATCTAGGTATACCTCTACTCTCCTTCCATTATAAAATCTAATTTATATATCATATTTTGCCAATGTTTATTTATAACCAGAGCGATAGATAGTTGAGGCTTATTTATTTATTTTATTTATTAACAATTCGTTACATTACAATATAAAAAATTGAACATAATTAAATCAAAAGGAGGGCAACTGGCGGCCTTATCGCTTTCGAGCGATCTCTTTCAGGCAACCACTGTGAGTAAACTAACTGCAGAGGAAACCTTAAAGGAATCGCCAAGAAAGGAGGAGTTATGAGATGGGATTTCAAGGGTATAGTTTTCGGATGAGCGTAAGCGATAGTTATGGGCTCCCAAAAATTTGAAATAATTTTTGAGATAGGAAAGAGTTTTAGGCTTATACGTTTACTCATAGTCAAGGAGAGTTATTTAAATGGAAACATGTTACAACAGGCGGTGATAAAATCCTTTATTGGCGCTATGAGAAGTAGTTTCTTTATCATTGACCGGGAGCATACAGGTGAACACCTGCAAGCAGATATGTGGGATGATGGTTGGAGTTCGGAGAATACCACCATGCCTCGTAGGAAGATGAAAGTTAAGTTAGTAATATTTGTCTGTATTGTAAATAATTGGGAGGCAAAGGAGTGAACTAACAATGGTATCTAAAAAGCATGTACGTACATACAGTAAACATATAATTACTGTATGAGTTCGTATACATAACAACATTCGTTTTTAAATTATATATATTCCAGTGAAGGAGTAAACTTAGTAAATATAAAATGACGTAATGATTTCTTAATGTAGAAAAAAATTGAATTGACAAGCTCTTGTTAGCCTTTCCGCGTTACTGATGTCCATAGGCAGCGGAAACTTTAATAATCTGCTCGTTTGTTTCATATAGAGGTAGTAAAACTGTATTCCATGTAACTTTAGATTTTGTAGGTAAAACCTATATTTACCTTACGAATTTAAACATCATACACTAAGAAAAATTAACACTTTTTACGCTTATTGAATTTAATATACAACATACTCTTTATTTTATGGTAAATTTTCCCCAAAAATTATCGGTATATGTCAATGTACTATCATTATAAAAATCGCAGGGATTGTTATGTATGTAGGTTAAGGGCATCAAAATGAACCACTTTTTTAATTTCAGCTTAAGCCAAGAACAGACACCAGCCGGTCTAGTCGCTCGTACAGGTCATGTACTGAACCTACGCGATGTGTACCGCGACCCTCGGTTTACGAAAGAAATAGATCCCACTACTGGGACAGTTGTCAGAACGAGCCTTGTTGCACCCATTATGGACAAAAATGGGGTTATTGGTTAGAATTATGGGATTTTCTTGAACTAAGTTGTTTTTTTCTGAATTTTTTACACTGCCTCCTATGGGCAATGAGACACATTGTTTTCTTTATTAGTAATTATTTCCAAGTACTCAAGAAAATTTACTGATTACAAAGTGTATATTGTTATATTTTACGTAATACTGATGGCATGTCAATCCGTCTAAAATTCAAAAGTAATGAAATTCTCAACTTAATCCACGACTAGTAGCTTATTTACACAGGTGTGGTCCAATTAACAAATAAAACAAATGCCCAGCCATTTGACGCTGATGATGAGATGATATTCAGCGTTTTCGTTAACTATTGCTCACTCATAGTCCATTTTTACAATATGCAGACCAAGAAAATATACCACGTATGTATCTTTAAATGTTCGTTGAATGCGGGTAGATGTAATTAATAGTGTTTACTTTTGTAACTACCCACTTTAACCTAACCTAACTTACCAACTTATAAGCCTAATTGTACTATTTTTACAAGTTCGCTTTTGTCTCTTTCTGTCAAATGAAATTTAAGTTATCATAGAAAGGGATAGCTAAGTAGTTTTATTTATTACATATATGTGCACATTGCTACACACCTCTGTGCCTTTTTCCAGCGATTTCACTTAATACTTGTAATATTTGTAGTTACGTTATAAACCGGATGATTTATAGGATGGATATCCTACTAACCTTGGACACACATTTCACACGTCTGTTTCATACATCATTCTTCTTCTGCCTTTTCTGTTTGATTTTTACGTCAAAGCAGATTGTTTTCCAAAGCATACTTTGGAGCAGCAATAATCTTGTAAATCGAGACTAAACGAGCTCAATCACAGTAAACGAGAAAATTGTATGTTTAATTCTGATATTGCAGATACTATACATAACCTTATATATCTAAACTAGTTTTATTATTTTCAACGTTTTTAGGAGAATCTTAACAAGGTTTACTCAAATCTGATGGGGTTGCATCTCTTGCCGTGCAGACATGATTTAGAGGAATTGATGGAAACTAATGGGGTTGTTCTACCACCGCCCAACTTCAAAAAGTAACTCAAATTAAAATAAAATAAAACAGCCGCTATTTCCATTATAGCTTAATAACAACAAAGTAAAATTACATTTAAACCGTTATCATTAGTAGTTTATTTGATTTGTCATGTTGCTAGAGATCTACAAATTAACGACTATTTGATAGTCTATAGAAATAGTAATTATTAATAATGTCAGAGAAATGGATCTTTACATTAACGATTATTTGTTAGTCTATAATAAAAATTACTAAGGAGTCACTATTACTATTACCATAAACTATTCAAAAGTCGTTTATTTGTAGATCTAGTAACATTAGGAAATCTATTAAACAACAAGTGTTAACGGTTATAAACTGAAAGAACTTTGACGTTGTTAATTTACGAGCTGCGTGAGTCTGTGACATAAAATGAAAATGTCAGCTGACACCAGCGCCATTGCTCCGACATTAATGTGATAAACCGGATTTTAATGGACGCTTCATGCGTTATCTATTTACTTTGTACGTTACAATACAGTTAAAAAAAACTTGAGAAATTGAATAATCATTGAATAGGTTTACCAGTTTTAAGGTTAGTTATTCTGCGAAAATTAGGTATTTTTTTAGAATTTATCAGACAACTGCTTTTTTTAACTTTTTGGCACACTTCTATATATGAGTTGTATACCTGTTTACAGTTGATTATTAGCGCCATTAATGACAAAGTATTGTCGAGGCTTATCACAAATATGACACGCGTATGTCATAATTTTTGGATTTTAAGTCAGACAGACAACAAGTCATAGTAGGCGTTAAGAATCTTATATAATTCGTTATATATAACTAATAATACAGAAAATTTCAGTTACAATTACCACATAAGCGAAGGTAGCAAAGAAGACATGCCCGGTCTAGTTTGCTCCATGTTTGTGGAAACTTTTGCTGACCGTAATTTCGAAAGACAAAACTTAGCTGATTTTGTGCTGACCGTACTTATGTCATATCGGGACAATCCCTACCACAACGCCGAACACGCGTTTGTCTTCACACATACCATGTATTTGATATTGGTTAATAATACAGGATATTTTGATTTTGTTGAGGTGAGGTTTTTATTGTACTAATATTTGTTTAAGAAAATATTAATAGATCTCTATTCAAAGTGCACTTAGGTATTTTATAGAAATAAAAATATATATATATATTTTTTATAAGTGACATCTTGACCCCTCTATGTATTGCTGGTAATCTTTTAAGCAAATTATTATTATCATTAGTAATGAAAATTGGGTCAGCCGAAGCCTTTTCAATTGAAATTTTGAAATTGAACTTCTTAGAGCCTTTTGTATTTTTTGTATTGCCGTTTATATTATATTTTTCCTAGTATTATTAAAGTCAAGAGTTTTTTGTTTTTTTTTTGTGCTTCTGTCCCTGCCATTTTTTCCCCACCACTTATATTGTTACTACAGGATACATACAATAAAATCAACCTTCGTGTTGCGCGTATGTACATATTATAATATTATTATTGACAACATTCATTGGCGAGCCGGGGCGCAATTGCTTGCAAGATCCGGTCTAATTTATATGAACTATGTTACGTTATATCCCTACGAGCTTTTGTTATATTGTTTTTCAATATAATATTGATGCACAGACAGCAGCTTTGATGTTGGCTGGCCTGTGTCATGACCTGGATCACCCTGGCTTCAATAATAATTATCTGCAATTAACGCGACACCCGCTCGCTAGTATGTATCGCTCTTCAACGCTGGAACACCACCATTACTTCCTCGCTAAGAAGATTGTCGAGGTACTTTCATCATGATACTACTGATACAATGAGATATATAGTTTAGTCCGGCATTCAAACACTAGCTGTGGTCTAACGTTTCTTGTAATTTCGTAATTAATACGAAGAAAACTTCGTGTCGAATCAGGAAATAAAACCAGAAATTCGAGGGTGTTTTAGCTACAGAAGAATATGTAACCTTTTCACTTGGTTCTATAATTTTCTTGTGTAGTTTACGAACTATTCATTGTTTAGAAAAACAATATACATTAATTATTTTTATTTATTTATCATATTGCATTTTTGTATGTTAAAATACAAACTACAGGCGAAATATAAAAATTACTTCACCATGCTACATATATTTATTCAATAAATGTAAATTACGATGTTTGCTTATAAGTTTTCTTTTAAATCTTGTATACATATGATATATGTACTTATACAAGATTAAAAAAAAAACTGTAACTGTATAACATACTCTTCCGGTCAGCCCTAAATCTAACTCCTGTTTTCAGGACAAAAATCTTTTATCGAAGCTTTCGATTGCGGACCGTGAAAGGATAATGCTAGAATTGAAATATAATATTCTTTGCACGGATTTGGCGGTTTATTTTCAGGTTCGTAATTGTTTCAATACTTTATTCCGTTTTACTTAGGGTTCTTGGTCAACGGGATGCGTAAAATAATAGAGGGTATTATTTTTCCTCTATAATGTCACGTATAAAAATAGAAAAATAAATGAACGTAATATTAATGTTGAAGAGAGCGCCTTCGTATGGCAATACTCTCGGGGATTTAGGAAATCGCCGCGCTTATAAAACTAAACTGAGTTATTTTAATTCGATTTTACCGGTAAACAGGGCCGAATTTAGAGGCCTCGGGGCAACAAAGGAGTGGGGGCAACGAATTTAATTATGACGTTTTCAATCAATAATTTATTGTGAAACCAATTAATACATTCGTTTAGAGTTAAACTAACAAATATAGATATAAATACAGCTCAAAGCTTTCTGTTAATATGTATTTAAGAATAATACAATCATGTTTGTACAAAGGCAAAAAAAATAAAAGTTACTTACTAGTCAGTATTTAAATCTTTAAAAATTTCCTCTTTCGTGGAAGCCCCAGGCCCTGTAATTGACCTTTTACAAAATCGAATCAACGTTGAACCTCATCTTGAATCATACTTAAAAATACTATTAACTTGTTTTATTGTGTAATGCCGATTTATTTTTTTATAAAACAATTTACTGTACACCTCATATAGGTAAATACTTCGCGATAGGTAGGGCTGAAAGTCATGCATTTTATATATAAATAATTCCGTATGTAATTGGATCGTCTATAACCAGCATTTAGAGATTTAATTGTCTATGGTGGTAGTTTTTGGCGTCATGGATAAACTGAAAATTTGACTTCTACAGTAAAGGCCTTAAGAAACTCCTATCAAAATGGCACAGTTGAATAGATAATATAGGCTGGTATTTTGATTAGCTGGAATGAAAAAAACATTATCATTTAAAATTCCGATTCAAATGTTCTAAGATTTTCGGAAAAATCGTCATCAATCATACTTGCCTATTTATAAATAATGTTAATTAATTTTCATATTTGAAAACTGATAAACGATATCTACGTCGTCATATTTTATTATATTAAGTTTACTAAAATTAACTAACATAATAAACGAATGGACAAATTTTATTAACCTAGGTTCGCGCGCAAATAACTCCTATTTTGACGGAGTGTGCGTTTGACTGGACAAATAACTCTCATAGGAGGATGCTTAAGGTAATATAAATAATATCTATATTTAATCCGGAATATTATTATATTATATTAATATATTTTTAAATATTGTTCTCATCACTGTTTACATATGTTTGAATTACTTTGTTTTGCCTCCCTTTCATTTAATTATCATCTGCAACGTTTTAATAAATAAATATATAATTTCATTAAAATTTCCAAATGTCAGTTAAAAATCTTTAGTACGCTATACATTTACTTATATACTGTATATTTTAATAATATCAAACTCAATAGTTATATGAAATAAATAAAGCCTTTATTGACAATCTTGTAAGTTACATTTTATCTTATTTCTACTTAGTTACCAACGAAATTTAGTTAAAGTAGTTCTCTTATTATTTTCTATTAGACACCGGTTTCTTGATCGTTTTGCTTTTCAACATATGCATTCCCAAGTGTTCTCCACAAAGATCTATCCCTTGCTTTTCTCGTCCATGTTGCTCTTGTTACCTTTTTAATATCATCTTCCCATCTTCGATGTTGTCTTTCCTTCTCGTTTTATGTCTAGGGCACCATTTCATAACTTCTTTGGTAATTTTTTTCGTATTACTTCTTATCGTGATATGAAAGCCAAGATCAAATCGAGATCTTTATGAGTGTAAGTTCTGTATCCACTCGGGATTTAATTCATGAATACATTTCATGTATAGTTTTGTGTGTGTCACTTACACATGGTGCATTCCCATTTCTCTATTGTAATAACTTGGCTGGACACGCTGTCCAGATGCAGTTTTGTTATCAATTATCATACGGGACTAATTTTAGATAATTTTATGTGACTCACAAGTTTTACGATTTCCATAAAAATTTAATTTCTAAATTAATATTAATTCGTAATATTTTCACAATTAGAATCGTACATAATTTAAGTCATTTACCTAAAGGCTTTAGAACCATTCCTTTACTAAAGGATTTAACTAATTAATTCACTAAAAAACTTCGTAATAATGGTATCTACCTAACTGAAATAACATACGATAGCTCGTAATAACACACGATTATTTTGAGTAATAATTCATTTTTTTACGTCATACATTGTTCAGGTCGATTATATGTACCTTTGAAAATATTCTATATTTAATTAATATTTAAACAATTACTAGGGCATATTAATGACGACAAGCGACTTGTCTGGTTCGTGTAAACCGTTTGGGGTTGCTAAAGCAATTTCTGAGGCCGTATACGAAGAATTTTATAATCAGGTATAGCTCTTTTATAGTTTATTCCACAGTAGCAAAACTTATTTCCAATCACTGGTTAAGAAATCTTGTATCAAAAGCGGCACAGCTTGTACAGATACCGGCAAACTTTTTGAGCATTAAACAAGGGAGTGGGGGAAAGTTTGGGCATCGTACTCAGAGCGGGACACAAACGTCAGCTGATTTACCAATCACGCGATCGACACGTCACTCAACAGCCGCCGCGCACCACCGAAGCCCCCCTCCCCCAGTGATACATAAAAATCGCTCCTGCGCAGACAAGGACAGTTGTTCAAGATGTTTGCCGGTATCTATACTTTGCTTTAGGACTAACAAATGCAAAACGCAATAGCATAATTTTAAGTCCACCAGCATGACATTATCACTTGTAAAATAATATTAACATCAGACACGAGACCGACCGAAGTGAAACTCTTCTTGCGTCATTAGTTTTAGAACCTAACTAATGTTAAAAAACCTATTTAGAGATAAATTGTTTTAGTCATAAAATATCATCTAATCACAGAAAAGGCTTTCAAGCTACTTGCCTATCTGATGCATTTTACACCATAGTATAGTTTTATTATATCTTTGTTTAGGGTGATAAAGAGCGGGCACTAGGCTACACTCCCCTTAGCATGATGGACAGGCGCCGGCACCTCAACCAGCCTCCCGAGCAGATACAATTTCTGTCAGTGGTCGTCATCCCATGCCTCATGATTGTTCAAACTGTATTTCCCAATACAGGCCCGCTGCTTGAGAATTGCAGGTACTAACTTAATGTTCTTGTTAATTTATGTTTCTGATTTCGTGAAAGTCGATTAGTTTCATCTATTAACAGAATTACTACGCATACAAGCTTTTACAAATATAATAATTCTCGACGGCAATTTCGATTTGTTTCATTTATCTTTTGCTATCATTTTTGAGCAGTCTTGGTCTAGTGGCTTCAGTGTGAGACTCTCATCACTGATGTTGTAGGTTCGATCCCCGGCTGTGCACCAATAGACTTTCCTTCTATGTGCGAATTTAACATATGCTCGAACTAAAAGGTTGTAGCGCCACTGATTTCATCATTACTGAGCAGGTTAAAACGTCATAAAACAGTCCATATAAATGGCGTCTGACGGATGGTCTGGACTTCATTACAAAAAAAATTTACTAGAAGAAGGGATGCTAACTTGAATATGTAATCATTGTGATGGACGCTGAAATATATTATTTCACACCCCATAATATATTAGATAGACCAAACTTAATTTTATCACTAGGTAATATAGTTGAGCCCTATGTTCTTTGTTACGTGACTAAATAAACTAATGAAAAACTTAATACCAAAATGTCAGTCGTTTAAAATTATTGAATGCTATCTAATGTGAATACAAATCTATATTACGTTCCACAGAAAAACTCAAGAAGCGTGGCACGAAGAGATTGCGATTCGCGGACAAAAATTGTGGCGTCAAAGCGTTTCCGTACCCCGAGCCAGTCGAAACCTATTTCACGCTAATACTGACACAACAACTAATTAGTAGATTAAAAAGGACGCTGTTTTATTATCATGTAGTAAACCTCTAACAGGATATACTCAATCACGTTTTTTTTCACAAAGCTATTTTATTTTTTTTATGAATAAAGAGAAACCCTTCACATGGTGTTTATATATCGAATGGCGCCTTATTTAAAACTATTGTCAAGTAGTCCATTTACAAATGCCCTAGATTTTATAATTATTGACATTTTTTGTTAATAAATTTAAAAAAAAATATTGCATGGGATTCGTGTCAAGCTCATCACAAAAAATAGTTTGTGATGGCGGGAGAAATCTAACATTATTTAAGTTACATATACAAATATATTTTAGAAGCGCAAACTAAATGTTAGCAATCATCGCAGGCTTGAAGCCGAAACGAGCCGTTTAGTTTTTCTCTCATAAATCTAATATATATATAAAACTCGTGTCACGGTGTTTGTAAACATTGTGAAATTTCTCGACCGAGTTTTGTGAAATTTTGTGTGCATATCGGACAACATACCCCTAAATGTTAAGGGTGGTCCACCCCTAATTTTTATATACAGCATACAAAAATACATACAACCCTTCATTATCACCCCTCTGCCATCAACCTCTATTTTTTATTTGTTAATTAAATATTTATTAATTCACAACACCTAAAAAAAATTCATCCCGGAAAACTGAACAGTCTCTGGGGTAGCCTAGCAAAATGTTCCATGTTGGTATGTACTAAAAAGGGAGGCTAAGTAAAATCATATTAAGGAGAAACGAAGTTCGCGGGGGCAGCTAGTAATATAACATCATCGTTTCCGATAATGTCCAATAAGCTGACTACACTTATAATCTTTATACGTAATCGAAATCTCACTTAGGTTTAAGAACCTTTAAGTTAGTTTTTTGTTAATTCAACGTCGCAACCCCAATACCTCTAATTTTATGTCAGTTATAAGCTCATGTTTTAAACTGTTACAAACAACGGACCTAGTGAAAAAAACAAAAATCATTTATTCATATAGGTTCAATGTACACTTAAACGTCAAAAAAATACATTTAATGCTTCTAATTTTTCATGAACTGCCAGTTTTCAAATCAAGGGCGTAGAGCAGAAGAGAAGAACTAGCAATACTCTCCGCCACTCTGTCTCTTTCTAATCGCGAAGTTTTTTTGTACACAACAGGGTATTAGGTATACCATTTTTCACATGACATCTTAAGTAAAAAAATAAATTAAAAACAAAGAGAATAAGTGCGGAAACTAAGTTTGGTGAACTTAGTTTCCGAACTCATATTTTAAACGATTAAGACCAGTTGACACCAAGCTTCAAACCGCGTTTCATTTATGTGAACATCCTTCCAACAACCGCCAAAGAACTTAACTCGGGGTTATTATTTTACATATAATACTCATTAATATACCAATTCCGTGCAAAATTAAGAATTTAAAAATTCCATCATTGGAATTGCTAATTTTACGGTAAAACTTGATAGCTTGTTCACAGGTATTTATTAATTGAAATCCAATTGTAAGCAATCATTTAATTGCAACTTTTACAGACGTCATGTCGTCGAATTTACAAAAACAATATTTTCTTGTAATTACTATTTTATTTATTAATATTTTTAGAGGAGCAGCAGCGACAAAGTGTTCGTACGGCGATGTGGTTCTTTGCGGAAGTAACGGTTTCACTTATAATCTTTGCGATTTTCAAACGGCCCAAGCTGTCCGACCAAACCTGAAATTGAAATATTTAGGTGCTTGCCAAATAGAAGACTCATTGAAATCTTTATTAAACCGTTTAGATAAAACTAACTTAAGGAACAGGTAATATAAGATAATAAATTAGTGAGTTGAAATCCGGGGTAAGAATGTAAAACGCAAAACAAAATGGCGGCATTGTCAGTCTAACTGTCACGTTTATCTTATTGATTAAAAATGGTGATCGGTCGCCGCCGCCAAATTTCGTTTCACATTCTTGCTAATCTGTATATTTTTAACCGACTTTAAAAACCTGAAAGAGGTTCACAATTTCACGGGTTCTTTTTTGTGTAACGGTATTTAATAAGCCTTGTCTTTTCAGAAAACATCAACAAGTCCGTAAAATAAAGAAGCCAACTAAACTAGTATCAGAACTGTTACAACACATCATAAATTCACGAAGTACGTTGCCGTTGAATTTTTAATATATTTAATTCTCATAATTAAACGGGCTGGAGGCTCGAACCTGATGTTAAGTGATACCGCCGCCTATGGACACTAAATGCCAGTGAGAACGCGAATGTGATGTCAGGCTTTTAAGAATTGGTACGCTCTTTTCGTGGAAATCTTGTAATTTACGTTCTTGAGATTGAAATAATATATAATGGTTTAAAAATAAATTTTTGGTAGGCACATCAAAAGTGTAGCAGATTTCGATTTATTTAACATAAAAGATGGTATAATGTTTTTTCAGCTAAATTGAGTAGCTTCCACAATATTGGTAAACATAATATATGATACATACTGAACTGGATGACCAAAACAGACGCATTTCAATTCCTACAAAAAATATTCAATAAATTATAAAGAAAATGTATTTTTAGCTAATTTTTACTTTCCCCTCGTATCTTAATATATAAAACTGATTTTACTAAACCATAACACTAATAAATCGCGTATAAACCAATCTATTAATTTGCTGTCCGTTGACATAATTTATTAAAGTAAAATGTTTAAAGAGATTTTAATTGGAAAATGAGTTGTCTTCAGTACTGTACTTTTAATCGTTCTAATATTATATGGTGAACATAACGAGTTAATCTCACTTTTTACCCATAACATACCTCTATAAAATTAAGCTATTGATATATAAGAAAATTATATGCTAGAAATGTTACCGTAACCACATTGATTAAAAACACAATTAATAAAAAATATTTCTATACAAGTTCATGACTATATAAACGGAGGTAAACGAAACCTAAAATCCTAAAAAAAAATATAATCTCGTTTTCTCAATCACGTATTTAAATAACTATTTCTGACCTATTCCTTCGAAAGATTTGAAATGTGGACGGTATGGAAAAATGTGTTAATTAAATTTGGATTTAAACTAAGATTGTTGTTTTATACAATCTAAATTAAAATAAATAGGCATTTTGACACCATAGCAAATTTATTTTATAATCCTAACCTAATGATTTACAAAACCAAATGTCATCTGGTGTAAATAACATACTTTCTGTGTCTAATGATTATAATGAGTGCATCTGTACAACCAATCAATAATTATTCGGCGATAAATTTATATGATTGGTTCATAAAATTCAGAATCTATTAATATATTACAAAAAAAAAGTCATTTCAGCATCACGTAAGTGAACTAAACTAATTTAACTAAACAAACAATCCGTCTGTTCATGGCGACAACATTTTTTAATAGATTTTTACAACTACCCTTTCAATTTTTTTTACCATAACTGAAACATCTTTGTTATGATATTTATGTCTTTTATTATGGAGCAAGTCAACATTTCGCCAAGAACAGATTTAATAAATACAATTTTAGAACATGATGACAATAAAACAATGAGATTTATAAACTTAATAGGAATAAGTGTTACCTAAATTCATTCCGTGTAAAGCTATTTGTATATAACATTTGTTTAAACCAGAAAAAACAGGAATGAACTAATTTAAAACAATTACATAATTTAATCTTACGCCACTATAAATCTTTATATTTTGCTTTAATCGTGTAAGCTAAAATGAATAAAAAAGCAAAAATAGTAAAGAATATATATTCCCAGCTTCAAGTTTCTACATCAAAATACTTGAACTATTCCATCATACAAATAATATGTTGAGTATTTTGTAAGATTTATTATCTTCCCTTCAGTTCCTCTTATAAGTTTAAAGAATTTCAAAATTCGTAATATGATTGCTTTTTGTATAAATTCATTTATTCAATAAATAAAAAATTGTTTTAACAATCAACTTGGCAAGCTCTTGAAACATAAAATGTTTACCTACAGAAAATATACTTAATATTTTCAATCTTTTATGCATAGAAACCTAAAGCATAAGACTTATATATTACCTTTAAATATTTGATAAGATTGCACCGATTTTAAGCAAATAAATTTGGTATATTTAAATTGTAGTGGCGACTCACTAGCGTACATTAAAAACAATATTAACAATACCATATTGCTTAACGACACTTACCTTAATATAATTTTTGTTCTAAAATACACTTTTGAGAGACCTTTTCAACTAGTTCTTTATAAAATGGTTTGGGACGAGATACAAATTGGCTAACAAAACTAATATACGACAAAAATCAATGAAGACTATTTTTGTATCAGTCCCTCTTTAAGCGTAAGTAGACATAGTTTGTTTTGTTTTATAATTATGATTGTATACATATATGTTAAAGTCCATAGACAAGGCCAACCCTCTCCAATACAATGCTTTGCTATCCGATTGTCAATCTTGGCGAAAAAGATGATAATTTTCTTCTAGATAGTTTTTATGATTTTGACATTTAGTCTAAGTGTACTTTAATGTTTATATCTTGATCTGATTATAACCATGTCTACATAGCTTTAATTTAAAAATTAACATGATTTAACAGCTAAATATGTGGCGAATCAATGTGGAATGAAATAAGTTACAATATTGTATTACAATGATATTATGCATTTCCTTCTTGCATACTTTAGGGTTGCCATACAAGTCTTTATGGATACTGGTTATAATTATTCCCTTGCATTAATTACTCATCTCTTATATGGTAATATAAGAAATATAATGATAATACAGAGTGAAAATTATGATAATTGGCAACCCTGGATTAGGACGGTTATTTGTAAAACAATTCTCCTAGATTTCGAGCAAAAAAAAATTTCAGCATTCAATTCAGAATTTCTTTAATAGCTTGTTTAAATATTTAAATTAACATGCAAATTATCATTAATTGAAATGTTTTGCATAAAATAAAACCCTAATTTTATATTAGTATCTATACAAAATTACTCTATAGCCACACACACTGACTCTCACACCAAAATAAATATAATTCTTAGAGGTTGATAGTTAAGGCCTCAAAATATTATGTACATATCTCTTTCATTAGACAAGTTGAAATAGTTTCTTCTAGTTAAATTAATTAAGTTGTTTATGAAATGATTAACAAATGGGCTAGCAAGACCTTACTTTTATCAATTAATAGTTTAGTTTAATCTGAACTATATAGAATGAATGCTTTAAATAGTGTACCATTAATCAATATTGTTATTAAATTTAACTCATTGTAGAACCAATAATTGGGACCCTGGATAGAGTGTTTGTCAATTCAACTCGGGTATTCAATTTAAATTCAACTAAAATATGAGAATATATGGCAATGGTTAGTTTACTTTGGAAGTTGGTGGCATTTGCTATAAGAAAAGGAGAATTGTTTTACAGTAGTAATAATTTCATTGGTTATGTGTTACGAATCTTGCCTGGTACATAGTTGCGATCGATTGTAGCCTCTTGTAAAAACATGTGAAGACAACGCTCATTCTGTGCCAGGGGGTGACCAGCTATTTTGTTTATAAAGCCTTCTAGACCTGGAATTAAATATAACTATATTAATATTATATAAAAAGAAATGGCAACAATACAAACATATTTTTATTACCAAGTCAAATATTTATAATTGATTTTATAATTCTAAGTTTTTTTTACATATTAGAATAAAAAAATTGGAGAAATTAAGTTGTGAACAATGTATTTTTATTGTGCAGATAAAAATATTGACTACTTGAATATGTAATGACAACTTAGCATTATAAGAAGCAAAACTAAGATAACACAAGGTCAGTGTTGGCATGGTCAGTGATTGAGTTAGTGTTATTATATGGATTCTCTAATTATTATGTACATAATACTTGATGCTAATGCCCGTGGAAATAATTTTAAAATTCATTATTATCATTTTTAAATAACTATATTTTATATACACATAAAAGTATTATCTCTCTGAATGTTTAAATTGAATTGTATACAAGGAGATAGGATCGGCTTTTAGCAAGGTTCACATACATAGAAATATTTAATGATAAATATAAACTCAAATTATCATAGTAAATATTTAGTAAAAGGAGTTTGTTTTATCCTTGAACTATTATGAAATTTGTCCTATATATATATTACACATACCTTTTCTACGGTCTTCAATAAATTCCTCTTCAAAAATACCATCATCACTCCGGAATGGTAGTTGTCTTTTTAATGCCTTGCCAGGTAAAGGTGGAACTACAATCTACATATAACATAACACACTTAATCAGTTTCTTTATAATTTTACATTTATCCAATAAGGATACTCTTTTTTAAAATAGCAGAATTCTAATATATTAATAAAAATAGAGAAATATGTAACATTAATCCTTTATTTTTTATAACAAAGAAATAGCTATGTAATGACTCATGCTATGTTCAAGCTTTTTAGAATAAAAATTCTTCAATTTAGATTATCTGATTATCAAGCCTTACCTTACTATCCCTTTCAAGTTCATTTCTTAACCATTCAAAGTCACTGTATCGCCGCCTAACACTGGATTCTTTCACTTTGAACACAGGAAGGTTCGTCTGGAACAGGAAACTGATTAAGTACAGCTCAACGACCCTCCGAATCACAAATTGATTGCCAAAACGCCCACTTACTAGATGGTTGAACCATCATGTACAGTGATGTATTAAATGCATTTTCTTAGCGTGTTACTTTAGAATATTATTCAGACTCACCCTCATGCGTACTTCGTAATCCGTATAACGTTTTTTTCCAACACCCATGGTCGTTACAGGGTTTACCACGTCGATCTCAAGAAAATTCGCCGGCGCAGCGTACGCATCATCTAATGTCTGTTTTTTAACATTTAATCGCCTTGTGGCATCTGCCGTCGTATCCTCAGCCATCATTACGATTTATTTAATAAAATCACAATCCACAAACTAAAAGCTTGTTAATCAACAAAAAGAAAATGATAAAATGCGTTTGACATTTGGGTTATAAATTTTGAAGTGACATTGACTTTACATTTAACAATGAGTTTTTAAGATTACAAATGACTTTTGCGTAATTTTATAGCCTTTCGAAACTTACTAAAATAATTGTATTATTTATTCATGATTAAGTATCTCGTGATTTAAAAATAATTAACATAGTAGTAATACAAATTCTTAAATACATAATCTAATAAAAATATGAATACAATATGGAAGTTATCCATCCATATATCTTAACAAAGCATAATATAGTATTTACTATCGATTCTAATATAGAGGTAAAAAGAATTAGGTATGGTTGGCTAAGTCAATCCCATTGTTCGGAATTGCAACTTGTTGTATTGTTAGTACAAGCTACACCTGTTAAACAAAACTATAAGCGCTATAAGGGCAAGAAATAAAAAAGTTTATCTGTACATATATTATATTCAATAATTATAACATATGGTATATTTTGAATGCACATCCGTCATAAACGTTGTGCATCATCACCATCATTGCAATATATAATATTAATATTATATATTAGTAAAACCAACTTGCAACACCAGACCAATTATAACTGTCTGATTTTATACTCTATGACATAAACTGGCTCATAGGATCTTCATCCCTTCTCCTCTTCATCATGTAAGCTTCCATTTCCTCTTGAGTTGGTTCCTTTACTTCAATCATACTGTTGTAGGGTCGCTTTCTTTCATCTTTGGATAATAAGTAATCAGCATGCCTTTGATTTCTGTCCTCCATTTCTAAAGCCTGTTAGATAAATATTATGAAGTTGGATAATTATAGAATAATTTATTACCCTTAAGTATAACCATGTATTTTTACAGACTACCTTTTGTTACTAAGTTAAAAAAGTTGGCGAATAAATAAATAATTTGTTGAAAATACTTTTGACAAAGCTATTAAGCATTAGGGTTATGGCACTATGAATAGTATAATTTAATAACTAAATAGTTATTGTAAAAGTGATTTTAAATTAAACGAACCTTCTTCAATTTATCCTCTGTTTTCTTTTCGTTTTTGAGCGTCTTCTTCTTCTTCTTCTTAGCTTTCTTCTTATTTTTCTTCTTCTTGCTTGTCTTTTCTGTCTTACTTTTCTTTTCGTCTTCTGATTCTGATGATGACTCTGAGCTGGATGATGAAGATTTCTCTATTTTTGGCGCGGCTGCAACACAATTGATAATTTTTTCCTTTGAAATATGAGCATAGCATAAGTTCTAATATTTTTTATTTTGATTTCAAGGATTTTGAAAATCCCAATACGTTCTGTAATCATCCAAAATATTATTATTATTCTTTGAATATGCATCTATTTTTTGGTAACTATAAAAGCCCCCAACGAAAGTCTACCGGCATAGTAATTAGCATTAATATGACATTTGCATGCCTCTTTTTATATGGCTGATTTTAAGTTTTTTTAAATCAAATTGAATGTACTTTCTTTGCGAAAAATCAATTAACTATTATGATTGAAAACTCTCCTATTATTTCAATCAACATTTATACTTTATTTTATGACTACTAATTTTATAATATAAAATGTCTGATTAGTAAAAAATCTCCAATATATATAAAGGAATTAAATAGATTATATTTATTATTACCTTTTTTATCTGAAGTATTTGGTTCTTGTACATCTAATACAACAGACTTGCCCGCTTCACCCACGCAATAAGACATCTGGAATTTAATACATTTTTGAAAAATAAATTTTTATGTATATCGAGGTTATAAAAACAATTATGACTTTCATGAAATGACGATTGTTTAAGAGTTTGTACATTAACTGTTAATGAGAACTAAAATATATTATAATTATATAGATTGTGTCTTTGTTTTACTCAAGCATCGAAAACGAATGATTCCATGTTCAGAAGATAAGTCTTATTTGTTATAAGCTCTTTGTTTGTATGCCTTAACTTTTAGCAAAATTATTCAGTCATTCATTTGCTTTGCATAGTCCAATAATCTGTGGTATTTCAGGTTACTTAACCTTCTCTACCACGGGTTGTGCTACAACTGGATTTCTAAAACCTTTTCACAATTAGAATACTACATAGCTTTATTTCCAAAGTATTATCCATATAGTCTATCTGAAGCCGTGACACACTAGTGTAGACATACCTTAATAAATGAATAGCAACACTTGTATCCCCACTGGCCATCCTTCCAATACGATCCCCAAACTGATGTATGGTTATTTATGAGAACGTCTTCTTCGTATTGACTCCTGCAAATGATTAATTGACAATCTGATATTATTGTGTTTTATATTATATTTATTTAATAAAACGTTCTACAATACTTAAATGACAAATTATGACATTTTGATTTATTAAATTGCATTTAAATTTTTACACAAAAAGCACGAAATATCCATAGATAATACATGAAAACTTTGTTTTTAAAACAAAACCTGTTTGACTAGAATTAGATTTCATTACATTTTACAGCATTTGAGAACAGCAAAGACAATATGATATATTAATAATATGATTGAACTTACTTTAGCCATTGTTTCTCAGATGCAGTAACAAGTGTACCGTCTCGATTATATTGAGTGAAGATTTCTGTTTGTGCCAAAAGTAACTCACGAGGGGGTGCTTTTAAGTGCTCCTCGCCGCCATATTTGTCCAGAACGGATTGTTTAACCTTGAAAAAAAATTACAATATAATCCCCTTATATTTGAGGCAAGGTTAGTTCCTGCTTGTTTAACCACTGAATGGTGTCATTTAAAAAAAAAGCATGTGTGTGCTGTGTATGTACATGTTATACTTCTTTCGCGTAACAAGAAAAAATCTTTTTACATTTTTTATATTTCACATTATTGTAGACAAAAAACGACACTAAGAATAGAAAAAAGGTATTTAATGCATTGAAAAATATTCCTACATCATTTAAGAAATGTAATGTAGAAATGACATTTTTATTTTAAAATGTAGTCAACATTTTGCTAACTTCAGGGTGTCAGTTTTTTGTGACGGTATGCGCGCTCATCATAAAAAAAATCTCTCATAATTTTTCCCTAATTTCGCCAACTTCAAAAGGTATTCATTGCTTAAAATGTTTTCAAGAAATTTAGTATACAAAAATATGACAAATACATGTTTGTGAATTATTTGTAAACGGAAAAATGAAAAAGTATACTGAAACACAGATTTTTTAGATCTCTTGGAACTTTGGAAATGCGATTTGACATGTAGACAATAACATATTCTTACATTTGTCAAAATATTGACATCAGCTAAGTACCGCATATCGTCTTCGATCATCAAACGACACTTATGAACGTCAATACAAAAATGTGAACTTGGAAAGTTTTATATATTTTATAGATTTATAGTTTTATAGATTTACAACTAGTTTCTAATTCAATGGCTGAGAGAGAAGAACTGACTCGAAACTCTTCACCACTTCTTTTAATGTCAAAGTCTTTTTTTAAAGCAAATTGAAATTCGATTATCTATATTATAATCAATACACACTCACCTGTCCCTCAAACCGTTCTTTCTTATGATGATAGTCATTCTGCAGCATTTGCAACTTAGTTGGTTCGGCCAAGAGATGCACGTCCAATCCCGCCGCTTGCGCTTCCCACGCGAACACTTGTGCCGCGGCGTGGGAAACTGTGTCACCTGTCAGGCGGACAAAGTTCTCACCTGCGTAGTCACTTCTGTAAATGTATTAATTAAATATACATATTTCTTTTACCAATATTCTTTTATTTCTCTTTATACCAGAAAATGATATTGTAAATTTTCGAAGCCAAGACGAGTCACTAGATACAAAGTTAGTTTAGTGCTTTAGTTAGTACTTTTATTGTAAAGGTAATATTTTACTGGAATTTATGATGGTTTGTTTGATTTGGTTTGGCCAACACTATAAAATAGTAATTCTTAAATTTTTAATGTCAGACTTGGTTATTCGAACTCTATATGTATTGGTAGTCTTAAATTTAAATAAAAAAATAATAAATAATGTAAATATACTACTTTTGTATAATATAAATTTATCAAATAGTGGCTTAGTGTATATTATAGTGATCATCATCAATAGTATTGTTAGACTAGACCATAGATAACACAATTGGTTTAAATTATAGATCAATCATTAATTCTTATCCACTCTTGTGTTAAATCTATTTAAACTTACTCTGCGGCTTCCGGGTGTGGGTTATCTCTCATAGATCTAGTTTTAGGATCATAGTACGCTGAATTTAAGTCTAAATTACGAAGGTACTTCGCTGTATCTTCACGTATACGAAGATTTCGTACTGTGATACGTTGTTTTGAATCCACCTGTCAATATAATTTATAAAAAATTAACATCCATTAATTCATGTCCATTCCATATATGTGTAAAATATATCAAAAACTATTAAACCAATAGTTTACCTAAGCGGACTAATGTCTTAGTTGTAATATGCCTTATGTAAGTAAAAATGGATCACTCCAGGATGTCTTTTATTTCACATTACACTATGAAATTTAGCACTCTGAATATATTGTTATACTCTAATTTTATCAAATTTTAACTATTGTTGAATCTGAAAGCATTTGCATTTACCTTTGTACCCGGCATATCCACTTCATCAACATATTTATCTTCATCTTCACCATCATTATCTTCATCTTCAGCAGCTGTAGGGTCTAGAAAGTTAGTCATAATTATAAATTACTTACATTGGACATCACTTACAATTTAAATATATAAATAAAAATTATAATGATTTTATATTACTCAAGAGGAAAGTCTATTTTGTTCTCCTGTAAAATTATGTATTAGTGTCAAACAAGACAATAATGTGAAACCATAAATAGACCGTTACTTTTAAAGTAAGTAATCAATAAAGTTCTAGACAATAATTTATTTACCTTCTTCTAATTTTTGAGCTCTCATTTCTCTCTTAGCCTCTTCAACCTTTTGATATTCTTCAATTATGGCTTTGTGTTCTGATGGATCGTATCCATTCCACCTGTCTCGTTTTCCATCATAACTTAAGTTTAAGTTTGGTTGGTTAAATTCATCTAATGCTATACCTGCATTTGTGAACTTTGCACCAATCTAAAAAGATTAACTTATGAAAATTTTACAACACAAAGAAGACTATATTATTCTTTGTTATAATTTTGAAACAACAATGAACAAAAATTAGATAAATAAAATCACAAATCTTTACCTTTCTTGGCCTTTCAAGACAATCTTTTTTGTTATGTGTCATTGCTCCACAATTTTCACAAGCTCCTTTTCTGAATTTTGTTGAAAATTTTGACTACACAATAAGAAAAATTAAGTTTATTAACTACTAATCCTTTTTATATAACTATTTTATAATGCTATAATCAAACTCATTCAAAATATACAACACATGCTCTAATTATATAAAGAGCTATAATAGATTTACCTAACCTTCATAAAATAATTTAACTATTGAAAAGTAAACAGATCATATAAGGATTGTTCTTTTAGCAAGAAGCAATCATTAATAAATTTGAATAGTTAAAACAATAACATATGTGCAAAGAACAGAAAAAGAGAAGCAAAGCTAGCTGCTGTCAACTTAGATTAATAATATTACTTACAACATCCACACCCTTGTTGTAATAGGTATCAAGCTTTGTAAAACTTCCTTCTCTATCAGCCTGAGGTCTTTGATGTTTAAGTGTTGGTCCACTTGTTCCATAGTACCATGGAGCAGATGATATATATTGAGGTATGTGAGGGTTTATGTCCTTGCCTAAAATAACCACACAATTAGCATATTGTTGAAAACTTTACAGAAAAGGATAAAAATTATAGGTACCTGTCTCATCTACTGCAGCAGGCGCTGTTCCTGCTTTACGCGCCTCTTCCAACTCTTTAGCTTTACGCCAATCCTCGCGAGATTTCTTCTTGGGCTCGTCATCATCTTCACCCAAGTCATCTTTGTGGCGAAGAATTTGCGACACAGACGCTTTTGTAGTTGCAGTCATTTTAATTTTCACAAATAGGATTACATTAATTTGAATAAGATTCTATAATAATATACGTCTTTAGCCCTTAAAATTTGTATATGCTGAAATGTTATATATATATGCAGTTTATTATTTACATTAGTAGCAATCTACGATTTACCTCTGAAAGACATTTGTATAACTACTTATTAGTTGTCAGTTGTAAGTCGTAAATTATCACTTAAAACATTAGTTGACAATTGATCGTGACCACAGACAGACAGAAAATTTAATCTTTACTTTACCTAGGTATCACTGAAAATGTTTTGAAAATGAAAAACGGCTTAATGTAGAAAGTTGCCAATACTTTTATTGTTTTCTTTCACCGCATCTTCAGGGCTCGTAAAGCGAATACCTCGAATTTTATCTTAAGTTCTTGGGAATAAATTAAAGTCGCAGGGCGCCAGGACTTTATGGCGGATGACTCATTATCTCGACACCTGCCATAGTTAAATATTTAACAGTCCGGTTTACGGATTGCGCTGAA
This sequence comes from Pieris brassicae, assembly GCF_905147105.1. Classification (NCBI taxonomy): domain Eukaryota; kingdom Metazoa; phylum Arthropoda; class Insecta; order Lepidoptera; family Pieridae; genus Pieris; species Pieris brassicae. Next base: position 20,073,005 of record NC_059666.1, on the reverse strand, counting down.
GCATTGTCGTGGTGAAGGAGGATCCTGCATCGAGGGCGCTGCTGTCGAATATTTTCTAACAGGCAAACAGCGATTGACATACCAATCTGCAGTAACTGTCCTACCATGTTCTAGCACAACTGTCGCGGAATGACCTTTCCGACCAAAGAATGAGACAATCATCTTTTTTTCTTGACTTCTTCCTTTCTTTACCTCAGTCGGCGTATCATCGAAAGGAAACACCCACTGAGCTGATTGGCTTTTGGTTTCGGGTTCGTAGCAATATATCCAGCTTTCATCAATTGTGACGTCATTTCAGCAATTGTGACAATGTCAAATACAGCATTTGAGTCACCGCCATTGAACTTATCTAACATTTGGCGACACCATTCCATGCGAAGGTGTTTGTGTCGTCGGTTAAAGTATGGGAAATCCATCTGGTACAACGCTTCCTGACGTCTAAATGTCCATGTAACATTTTTTTAACTTGACTCATACCATTGCCTAGGCTTGCCCGTATCTGTTGATAGGTCACTCTCTTATCTTCCGCTATCGTGCGTCACACGTGTTATCTTCAGTTGTCGCTGTTAAAGGACGTCTCTCAAGCGGATCATCATTGAGATTGCTTAAACTCGTTAAACCAATTGTAAATAGTGGTATGAGATGGGGCTTCATTAACCACTCTCACGTACGTGGATACTACAGTATCCAAAAATATCATGGCGGCATCCGTACATGGATACTACAGTATCCAAAGCGACAAGTTTAAGAAAATGACATCTAGTTGAAACTAAGGTTAGAAATAAACGTTTTAATCGACGTAGAACGATAGCTTAAGGAATTGTTCATCCAATAAACTACAGATGGCAATGAAATATGATTAGATCTTTGTAATAAAAAATTCTAAACTCAGTCGACTCGTTCATGTGAATTTTGTAAACAAGTGTTTCGGAGTTTCAGCAATTATGTCGTAATTACTGTAGTTTTATATTATATTATATAAAATAAACTGAATATTTGCACTTTACGATTATGATAAGGTTATATAGTTTTAAGTGCTAAATTGACTTTAATTTCACTTTTTTAAAAAATTGTCATGGGCAAAATGGCTTCTTTGAAGTTGTAGGCTGATTTTGATGAATTGTTTACGTCTGTTTAGTGAATTAATAGTTAAATATGAATATTGAGTCCTTCCTAAGCATATTCATGCCTTTTTTAAATAGAAATACATTAAGATGATTTAAGATTTCCAAATATTATCGACGTGTTCCTCAGGTCTATTGTTATGGACACTGCGGTATCCACGGACGTTAGAACAAACGTCATAAATAAGGGTTTGAGCAAACGAAAAAATATGTTAGCAATTTTTGTTACGCTTGGTGTATTGTGTTTATTTATGTCTGCTGATTAAGATATTGGAAAATAATTTCATTCTTGATGTGAATAGCATCATAATGCTATTTTGTATTAATTTAATTGACATACGAACATTTATTTGCTCATTCATTTGCTAATTCTTTAAATTGTATCATTAAAATTCACGACAATGTTATTCTGTTTTTCATTCAAAAGAAAAGATTGCAAGAAATCGAACATACCCTTTTTTTAGTTAATTAAAAAAGTACAAGGTGTTTGGCAGACCTTAGATGGGCGGCCATCATGCACAAAATAATCATAGCGCGCGACTCAAGAGGCTATGGTAAAATTACGTGAAGTGGTTGTTTTGAATTGATTTATTAGCCCACTCAATGTTAATTAAATATAAAAATGTTGGCATCGTTTGAAAGGATAATTAGTTTAGTTTTTTGTAAAATTATTCTTATAATGAAATCGTTTATATTTATTGCTTATGGCCTATATCTATGAAAAATTTAAGCATTTTTGCTAAGACTCAAATGTTTTATCCCGTTTTAAGAACTAATTTATTAACCTTTATTATTTTTTTGAAGTATATAGATTAAAATGTGATTTTAATCTATATACTTCAACCTATTTTTCATAGTTGTATTTATTATATTTCAAGAGATATAATGGTTTTTGTTGCGATGTAGCGGGCCCGTTCTGCGCGGGTCTAGACCGCGCGAGTAGTTGTACAGGTGACGTGAAAACAGTCGAGCAGCCCGTACGTCAGAGTGGTTAAGAAATACTAATCGCAGCTTATCATAGCTATGTTGTTGAGCAAGCCCACAACGAAAGTCATAATAAATCATTGACGGAAAATTTTCACACACATTTTCACGTGTAACAAGTTTTAGATTTGGCACCGATTCACAAAAACAAATGAATGCAATATACTATATAAGGTTACCAAAGAGTTCTAAAATTGAAATTCAAAAAAATATTAGCAATGTTTCTAACAGGCCAGTTTTAAACATTTTCAGTGTTACCCACGTATGAATCATGCTATGGCAACTTGGAATAAAACAAAAATTTAGTTTTATTTTATTGATACTAGCGCCAACTATCAAATCATCAAGGGAAACAATGCGGTGTTGCCACAATAAGATAATATATTCTTATTCTTGTACTTTCGTTTGAAATCAAAAACATTTTAAAGCAGCAAATGAAAAATAAAAACATATATTATTCTTGAAGTAAACATAGGTAAATTATAGAATATATACATTTGAGCATAATTAGGATTTTACTACCAGCACAATAATGCATAAATTATGAAAACGTTCAAAATTTTGTTTGTATATCGGGGGCATTCTTAAAATGCAAATGGCTGCGTGCTGGTGTATTAATAAGTATGAGTTATTAGTTTGTGAGTGTGGAGAAAAGATTGGTGACCGCACCTCCGTTCTGTATTTCTCACAATTATTACATGTTCCGTTTCCGATTAAAATCTCCTGCGTTTTGCTTTATCCTTTATTATATTATCTTCTTTTATAATCAACAATAATATTAGGATGTAATATGTTTATGTACATATTTTGTTTTTAACTAGCTTATCACTTTGTTTTCTTTTGATGTCTTTGTCCATTTTATCTCGTGTGTAGCTTCCCAAGCTTTTACATGAAAATGGCATAAAGTTAATACTAATGCCATAATATTAAAAAAAAAAGTTTCACTGACAGTAGGAATGTGCACGCTATGCAACCCGTTATCGATACTTAGCTACCTGCGCACGCACTCTGACTCTTGATTGGTCGGTTGTTTTTTTTCTATAAATATAAGTTTTTTTTTGTTATGACACCCATTCCCCTGCTACAGGTGCTTCAGTCGCGATTCATGAGAATCGGTGACCCCTTCTACGTGAGAAACGTCGATCTCCCTACCATAGCCCGCTGGATGAAGTTGGCGCTGGTGCGTAATCAATTATTACGCCTTTCCGACAAAAAAGGCCTGTAGGAGAACCCGACACGTCTTACAGGAGACGCCCTTGCGCTAACCGCGGGATAAAACGCCATTCAGGCCGAGCTACGCTCGCCAAAACAGCCCGAGCTGAGCTGTAAAGGCCTTTAAGGCCAACAGCGAGATTCCATAACAAAGAAAAATCACACTCATTACATTAGTTACGCTTCGTTACGCAATACGCACAATGGAGAATTTATTTTCTAACGTTGTTTTGAAGAAATTAAATGGTGACATTAATCTTACAAATTAAAAACTTATATTTTCAAATATCGATCGTACCTCTCCCGTTATCGATATGCACATCTACAATTCTTACGCACTCACTACATAAGACTGTAAGTGCGAGCGAGACAAACAGATAAATATGATTTATGACCCGAAGATTATTTAACAATCTTCAAGAAATAAATATATTTATTTGCGGGATGCAACAGTCCTTTCATGAAATGATCAATTTTCAAGTTGTTTGTTTTCGTCTTTTATGAATATATTTATCAATCGTCAACAACTAATGGCAAAAAAGGAAATTTAATTAATTAATCACTTTTAATTGCAAGGTTTGTTAAACATCACTGATGTTGACAGGTCGTTAATTCTCCCTTGTACACTACTTTGTGGACCATTTCGAGGCAAAATAATAAACACGTACTAAACATATTTTGTAATAAAACTGAATGGAAAATGACATTATTTATTTTTTGATAATAATACATAGATAATCAAGAAAGCGTGACTCGCCATAAGTGAAAAGTACACATTTGCAACTAGTTTCTTGTACACAATTGCACGCCATATTAAAAAAATTGCTCTAATTCTACAAAAAAAAAAAACTGCAGTTGACTTCGGGATTCTTGTACAGTAAGTAAAATTAACATAATTATCTCCACATGGTTACCAGTACCAAACTAGCTATGAACGTTGATTTTTCAAAGCTTTCTACGGGCTCTTGGCCGGTGATAAGAAGGTCGAGGAACGCGAATTTGCTCGCCAATGTCAATGGTCTGTGGACATGTTTCCTCAAGCGCCTCTGCTCTTGGAGTAAACAGCTTTCTTCGGCTGCGAGTTACACTAGAAAGTAATTACAAATTGATATATTGGTTTCATCCAGTTACTTCAATAGTTTTCAAGGATACCTAGACAACAAAACTTCTACCACAGGCGTAATTGCCTGTCGTCCGTAATCGGTATGAATTTGTTAAAAGAGTCACATATTATTTTATATTGCGTCGTTATGTTTTAATCCATGGAACTGTTAAATCACAATAATAATGGCCCACACGATTTGGTGGTATTTATCGGTTCATATAGATGTTTTTGTAATAAACAAATAATGACTATCTATATATATAAATGAAAGGAAGTAGGTCCTTTGGTCACGGCATCACGCGTGAACGGCTGGACCGCTAATTCTTTGTTTTGTGTTTGTTATTTTTCTTTCATAAGAGAAAGAAAAAATTAAGGAAATTGAGCGGAAAATTAGAAAATTTAAGATTACTTAACCACCATATTAATTAATCATGACTTTTGTTACGATAGGAATATTTGTTTTCAGTGCATAGCGCTTTTACAATTCTAACTTAGTATTGTCTTAGGTTAACATAGCTTTTACACATTGAAAAAAAAATATTTTTTTTAATTTAAAATTATGTAAATAATTATAAGTTTATAATAATACAAAAAGCTTCAATCCGGTTTAAAAAAATGGTTTACTTTCAATTCAAACTTTTTTCATGTAACCTTATGGCGTTTGACAGAATGCGTGCTGCAAATATCGTCAAAAATAATGTAAGAAAAATGAATATCGTTTAAAACAAATGCTTCGATCGGAGTTATTATATTAATAAAATACATATAAAATAATTACAGTCGCTAATTGTTTGTGGTATTAATCTTGAAAATCCATGTTTTTAACATGGCCAGATATATTGCCTCTTCCCATGTCGGAAAAACAACAAAACTATTTATATACGCGCCAGAAAACAAACAAAGAATGTTGTATATCATTAGTTAATTATACCAATTCGATATCAATATTCCTAGTTAAGACAGGACAACGTTTGTCGTGTCCGCTAGTAGTTGATAAAAATAACTTACGATTTGGAGGGACAGCTTTGCATGCCTAGTACTGGAGATATATTTTCTTCGTCATCTTTTATAGGCGAAGGAATATCTTCTACCAGTTTAGTTGGCGCAGGCAAATTCATAGTAACGTCACTAAATTCAGCTTGCAAATTGGCGATATTCTTAAATTTCAGTTCACTTTCTTCATTGCGCCGGCGCAGTCTAAGATTACGTTTCGGCTTTGATTCACATTTTACTTGACTTTCAAAAACCATTTCATCATTGACTTTTAATTTTTTAATCTCTTCCTGATCATTTTTATTATTTTCTAACTGAAGTTTTTCTTCTTTAATATGTTGAGTTCTGGTTTTCTTAGATTTCTGTCTTAAATTATATTTTGTTTCAGTCTCCGGTGGGGCAGCTTTCTCTTCAGCGGTGGACACCAATAAATCAAATTCGGTCACACGTGGCAAGGTAATATTCTTGTAAATATCCTCAAATGCATCTAATGTATTGTTAATAGTTACATTTGTAATTGATATGTCATTTGATATCTTCTCATTACAATCATTGTCATACTTTGAACCTTCTTTGTTCTTCTCTGTTACCTTCTCCAGTTTGGTATTATCATTTAATGGTAAAGGTACTTTAAACAAATCGGATGGTTTAGGTAAACTATTAACATTTAATGATGCATCATTAATTGAACTAGGTGATTCTGTTTTTATTTCATCTTCTAGAATGTTTGGTTTAGTCGTAGTTTCGATTTCACGACTTGTTTCGATTAACATTGAAAGGGATTTTCGATCTTTTAATTCCTTTTCGTCTGTTGTTTCGATAATATTTTCTTTTTCACTATCATTTGCTAAAACTTCCCCAACGTGAGAAACATCGACGGTACTCAGTTCACTTCTTTCGATTAACATTGAAAGGGATTTTCGATCTTTTAATTCCTTTTCGTCTTTTGTTTCGATAACAATATTTTCTTTTTCACTATCATTTGCTGAAACTTCCCCAACGTGAGAAACATCGACGGTACTCAGTTCACTTGTTTCGATTAACATTGAAAGGGATTTTCGATCTTTTAATTCCTTTTCGTCTGTTGTTTCGATAATATTTTCTTTTTCACTATCATTTGCTAAAACTTCCCCAACGTGAGAAACATCGACGGTACTCAGTTCACTTCTTTCGATTAACATTGAAAGGGATTTTCGATCTTTTAATTCCTTTTCGTCTGTTGTTTCGATAATATTTTCTTTTTCACTATCATTTGCTGTAACTTCCCCAACGTGAGAAACAACGGTACTCAGTTTACGTATGTTGTCAGTTTCGCTTTCATTTATGTTATCCTTACCTAATGGAGGAAAGCTAGGGATAGTTTTATTAATACTCGACTCTTGAGATTTTGCTCGTAAATTTTTAGGGATTTCTAAGGAATTAATATTATCTTTAGGCTCGTTATGCTTATCACTGAGAACAATTTCTGTATTACCTGGACGTGGTGATTCAAATAAATCAACAGATTCATGAGAAGCTTCAAATGCATGTTCTGGAATTTCACAGTCGAAACTTTCCTTGAATTCTGTTTCTTCGTTCCCTTTAATTGTATCTTGGTTTGCATTGAAATTCCCAGGTTTTTCATGTAGCGCAACAAATTTCTTTTTCAAAATCTTTTTAATCATACTGGGCTCATAATTGTCATTCACGTCATCTTGAACAATAGACGGTGATCTCTCATCATCTATATTAATTTTGACCAGTTCAGAATGTGTTTCACTATCATAAAAGAAACCTTTAGTGTTACAAGGTAAATTGTTACCAAATTCATTTGGCGACAAGGATTCTGCAGGATTACAATTATTTGATTCCAATTCAAATTGTTCGAACTGAGCCAACGAATCGTTTCTAGTCTTATATTTTATGCCAGTTACTTTTTTCGGAAGGGAACTACTTTTTTTAACTAGGATTTCTGGTACATCATCAACCTCATCGTCACACTGAAATCCCTCATCTATGGAAGATTCAATTGCTTTATTTGATTGGTCATTTGAAGTGACACAATATGTTCCTCTTACATCTGTTTTCTCAGGAATTACATTATCATCATTAAAAAAGAAAGAGCCTTTGTTACCCATTTTAAAACTGACAAGGTCCAAATTGCATTCTTCATTATCCAGATCATGAGATATTTTTTTTTTACATGTAGTCATTACATTCTCATTTGATTCGACACTATCATCTTTTAACGTGTCATCCAAATCCGAAACATTGTCTGTTCCATTATCATCATCCATTACTAGACTTTGTCGAAGTAATCTAGTCCTATTAATATCTTCTTTTTTAAATGTAGGTTCGAGACTTTCATTGCACAATTCGTCTTGTTCCTCTTCACTGTCGGACTCAGTTATGGATATGTGTTCGTTTGATACTTCGTCATTTCCTGTAAACGTTATTATATTAATGAAATATAAAACTATTTTTGTTTATATAAGATTATTTATACTATTTGCATAATTTATTACCATCCCTCTCTTCAATACATGCTCGTAAATGCTGAATTTCTTCTTCTGCTCTTGCACGCGCTAACTCCTCGGCCGTAATTTTTTCCTATAAAAACGTTTTATATGTATGAACTGCTGGAATAAAATATTTTTTAATTCTTTTCCCATATCAATACAATTATTAATAAACTTAAAATACAAGTTTCTCTTTCTGGGTTAGTAATGTGTCGCAGTCAGCTGCAGTGTAGGGATCTGATGCAAAAGATTTGTTTCTACCGAATTGCTTTTTTTAAATTTTTATATAATTTGGTTTGAATATGCTTTGTAAATACCTTTAATGTAGCAACTTCAGTCATAAGTTCATCGATCTGAAATAAAAACAACAACCATGTAGCATCCTAAAACCAGTTATTTCTAATTATTATTTTAATTAAAATCAGTTATTTTTAAAAAATTACCTTGATTCCTTTAGGCCCCACCATTTGTTCTTTCAAATCACTTATCAATTCCTCATATTCTTCTTTCAACTCCTCTATCTATAATCAATGTAGAGATGACAAATATATATCATTTAAAAAAAGCACGAAATTTACAACTAATACTATAATTATAATTTTATGAAGTACTGTATTGTGTCTTTCTGTAAAATTTACACTGATGAAGACAGATTACTGTTTTTTTAATATTACGGCAAGATCAGTGTTTTTCTCAAAATACTGCAATTGGACTAATTTTGTATGTATAAGATGTTGGGTATTATTATTTATTTTATTTTATTTTTTTATAAAATAGGGGGCAAACGGGCAAGAGGCTCACCTGATGTTAAGTGATACCGCCGCCCATGGATACTCTCAATGCCAGAGGGCTCGCGAGTGCGTTGCCGGCCTTTTAAGAATTTGTACGCTCTTTTCTTGAAGGACCCTAAGTCGAATTGGTTCGGAAATACTTCAGTAGGCAGCTGGTTCCACGTAGTGGTGGCGCGTGGCAAAAACTTCCTTAAAAACTAGGTGATACGGATGGTATTTTGTATTAGGCCTTGAAGTCCGATAATAAAACTCAGCTGGTGGTATTAGACCGAACAACTCCTCTGAACACTCTCCATGGTAAATGCAGTAGAAGATGCAGAGTGACCCCACATCTCTACGCAACGCCAAAGGATCGAGCCGCTCGGAGAGGGATTGGTCATCGACGATTCGAACCGCTCTTCGTTGGATACGGTCAAGTGGAAGGAGCTGGTACTGGGGAGCCCCCGCCCAGAGGTGAGAACAGTATTCCATGTGGGGCCGTATTTGCGCTTTATAGAGTTGCAAGCGGTGGCCCGGAGTGAAGTACCGTCTCGCCTTGCTGAGCACACCAAGCTTTTTGGAGGCTAATTTAGCCTTTCCCTCTGAACGTCGTTCGATATGTCAACGCCAAATATTCCGATGCTGGCTGTGGCTTCAAGAAGAGTGTTTTAATTAAAATACCTCTCTCTTAAGCGCTTCTATCTGTGGCTCATAGAACTGCCGACTGCCCTCCTTGGCCAAATTGACTATCTCCTGCATAGTGACTGCATTTGTTGCCTGTTTTTCGTCTATCAAAGCTGTCAATTCCTTATTATAGTTTTGACATCTGAAATTTAACAATATGACTACAATAAAAAACTTGTTTATGCTTTATAAACTACAATAATTTAATAAGACGATTATTTAAATCCAATATTCCCACTTAGGGATCACTCCCAGTGTTTACGAGAAGAGTCGACTGAAGAAAAATACTCCTTAAATAATTTATTATTACAAAAAGGTTTTTTTCTAATTTTTTATGTTTGTAACAAATAAACTAAAACTACTGCTATCTCCCTGATTAACATAGCCTATATTAATGTCTCAAATTGTACTATGAATTTACTCACTGTAATAATTCAAAGTTGAGTCTTTCATTACAGGACCGAAGCTTCATCAACTCGGCACATACACTGTTATTCAAGTCATGAGTGCTACTCTCAAGTGAGCTTGGGTAGTCGGAAACTGTGTTGTTTATTTCTGAAACAAAGTAAATACAAACTGTAATCAAGGGATCATAGTCTTAAGGTGCATAAAACATTTTTTTTTTAATTTTAGTGTTTTTTTTTATGACAAAAAAGGTTTATCTTAAAGTGTGCATCGATACTGGCCACCTTTAAAAAAAATTGTAATTTAATTAAAAATTCGTTTTTATTTAGCTCATGTGTATCTGTAGTATGTATCACTCAAAAGACAATGCAATTCCATCCTTTAACTCCACTCTCGGTTCAAAAAGGGTAATTTACGTAACTAATACGTTTATTTAATTGAAAAAAATAACGGTTATAATTTTTTTTTAAATCTAACATTTTAGTCTAAAAATTTGGCTTTGCCATAATATGGCTAATGATGTTTTGTCAAATAACTCACGTAAGTCCTTAGCAACAGCGGCCAATTGTAGCACGTGTCTTGTCTCGTGAGCGTATTCGGGTGAAGGGTTAAGCGTGACAACCATCGTGACCGATTCGCCGCGAGTGCCCGATAGACCCGCCCCAAGGAGACGAGTTAACTTTGACTCACTGAAATGTTCAGAAAATTAGAATACATTTTTTTTTTAAATTATAGTAACTCTATCGCTAAGCAGCAAGTATTACTATTATTTCCCTATTTTATACTTTTAGGGACAGAAATTACAGTTTAAAATCTATTTAAATAAAATAGTTTGCGGCTACAATCAATGCGATGACGTCATACCCTAAATGTTCTAACGAAGTTATTTCGGCCGCTAAGGATAAATACAACTTCTCGACGTCAGCCACTGGGCCTTGGAGTCGGCCTCTCAGTAGTAAGAGTGGTAGGTTTGAGGAAGCGCATATCCTTCCTACACAAACTCAAACGCGAATGTAACATTGTGTCAGGAGGTGGTTATCGAGATAGTAAAAATGACAAGTACTAAAACGCCATTGCGTAATAAAGAAGAAGAGTACCGAAAGGCTCGACCAATTATTGAAATGCGTCTAGTTATAACAGTCATGTTCTAACAATCTTTTCTATTAAAAGCATGTTATATTTGATTCGAATGGAGATTGAGGTTTGCAACTACAGCCCTTAATATATGTTTTGGAATCAAACATTTATATATGTTAAATCATTTACTCTATAAGAAATAGTTATATTAATATATTTAAAAATTACCGATAAGGTACAACAGCGCGGTTAGCAACGGCCTGCTTCCGTCGAAGGGAGTGCAGACATCTCTCCAGGACGTGCAATGACGTGTTAATCGCACGTGACTCCTGCATACGAGCGCCCGTGTTACGCGTACGACGCGCTCGCTCGCTTCCCGCCAAGTCGCATAGACGTACGCATGACGTCACGATACCGCCGTCTGGGCAATTATTCGATGGTAAATTTAAAAAAGGAACCACCATTTTTTTTTAATAATTTTATGGCCTGGTAACGAGACCTTTAAGCCAAGGAACAACCATGATAAATACCTATAGACAAAATAATCTTGCTAATAGTGATCATGGTACAAATATGACAATTAACACATTAGAAGAAACAATATTTTAGCATTGTGGTGGTTCAAGATAATATTAAACAAATAGTTTAATGTTAGTGTAGACCTTAGATTTGTATCAGTTGATGATTATATATATTTCTTAATAGACATTAGGTGATCAGACTTCTGAGCCCGACACACACCGCCGACTTTTTGGTCTAATGCATGTCAGTTCCCTCATGAAGTGTTCACCATACAAGCAAGTGTGCAAGATAGAACAGGTCATTATTGCACAGACACAATTCGAACAACCTCAGGGTTATGAGGTTCCCACACTATGTTGGGTCACAATGCCAAGACTGCTCTCACTCACATAATTATTAACACAAAAATTATCAAACCATTTTCAGTAAGCATAGTAATGGTGAAAATGCAGTGTGAGCGCGATGATTGTGCATGTACACCGGTCGCCGCAACTTGTAAATTATGTTTTCCAGCTACCATTACATCATATGCTTCTTCACCAGAACGGACAAAGGCTTGTGTTGCCCCCTGTACCCAGAAAAGACTTAATATATATCATACACAGGTATTTAGTATTTTATATTAAAATTGAGATATCTTACCTTTACATACACATTTCCATTTAAATCTTCCCGTATGACAAGTTTTGCCGCTCTACGATCAGACCCAGCAAGTAGATCATATATACCTTCATTGTATATTTCAATAAAGGAAACCTGGTACAATAAATGTATTACTATAAGTAAGAACAAATATTAATAATAATTAATTAAATCCCAGTAAAAATTACAAGTTGTATTGGCAAAACAGAAATTGTTAGCTCAAGGAAGTCTAGACATCTATTATAATAATTAAATATACTGTATCAACTTCCTGCTCTTTTCACACCTTTGGTTATATCCTTCATATTTATAATATTTACCTGTCTCATCTAGATAAAATCCAAGATTGAATTCTGTATTCAGTAGATAAGGGGTGGGTTAAATAAGATATCTTTAAAGCATGCTAAATAAATGCAATCCTAAGTTTTACTCTCAAAATGAATAAATACTTACCCATATATAATGCTTTGATTTTGATAAGTCCAAAACACTACCCCTTAAGTCTGTTCTTAGTTGAGAGCTCATTCTTCTATATTTATCTCTTAATGGGGCAGATAATTTTCTTAATCTCTTCACGAACTAGAATAAAAAAAAAACAATTACAAAATCTTTTCATATGGACTAACCAAAATTGTTAACACAGAATTGCTAATCATGTGATAGATAATTTTAAATCTTACCAACAGTTCATATTCTTGAGAAGAACAACTCAAAGGGTCAAAACCTCCTTCAGCAGGCTTATAAACTGGATGCATCTGGACTTCTACATTATTAAATAAATATTCTAACGACCTTGGCACTAAACCTGGAGATGCCACAGTACCCATAAGTGTGTATGTTTTCCCAGAACCTGATGCACCATAAGTAAGCAAGGTAAAACTTCGACCTTCTGGCAACTTTTTTAAATTATCCTTTACTACATGGTCAAAAATTTCCTGTAAATTTTAAAATATTAAATATATATGGTAAATAAGGTAAATGTTTATTAAAATAAAAAATAGCCTTACTTTTTGAGATATATCTTCAGGAAATATATGCGAAAAAGTGTACATTTTGGATACATTATGTTGAGTCTTTCGTCCATGGCCCGCTGTAGTTGTGTCGAGAGAGGTAATCAAATATCTATCACCTCGAACTTCGTATAAATTGCTTGGGATGGTACACGGTTTTAAACGCAAATATACTTGCACTAGTTCCGGTTCATCATATGTTGATTCTTCTTCAAATAAATCCATTAGATTAGTGCCCTTTTGTGGACGGCGTCTCATAAACGGATTAGTAATAAGTGGGGGTCGGGGTTCTATAAACGAAGGCACGTCTCGTTTGCATTCAGAATTCGAAAAAATATCTGACATAGCTACCTACATATGAAAATATTATTTTATATTTGAATGTACACTGAAAAATACACCTCTGTTTTTGTAAAAAAAACTGTCGACAAATTTAACCGTGAAATTCAAAATAACAGTCGTTGTAAATTGAAATCCAATTTTAGAATGTCGATTCTACAGAATGCTACAGAATAAAAATTGAAATATACATAAACGATTGTCAATTCCGTATAAATATGAATATGTATGTATTTTGTGTTCTTGATATTTTAATTGAGGAAACTTGTTTAATATAAGTTGTTCTTTTTACTATATTTCGTTTCATAAAAGCGGAAAATGTCACCTCTCTTTACCTTGTGGATATCTGTCATTATTGATTACCTATAGCGAATCACGAATGAACTGTCGTTATTGAATTCTTGACTTTGACAAGTTTTAACAATTAATGTCGACCAAAACTTGTGTGTGCTTGTATTGTTGTTTATTTTTCAGTACTTACATTGAACATTGTAATTTCTAAAATCACTTAATTCTTCTGACAAGCAGCATACAATAATAATTTATTTTCACAATTACATTGTTATTGTTATTTAACATTTTGTATTTACCTTTGTCTAAATGTGCCAGTAAAGTGTTCAAGAATTTATGAGGGCTGAAGATGTGATAATTAAACGAATTTGGCTTTCTGCCATTCTCTGGTTTTATGTTTAAGAGCAAAATGATTTGGTTATCATTTATTGTGTGGTTTGTAGTAGTAGGAAAGTCGATAGGATTCTGTCCATCATTATGTTCATGCAAAGGTACCAAATTGGGTGATGGTGAACCTCAACCTGAAGAGCCCTTAAAGCTAAGATGTGGAGGGAGTCCCACTCAAATAACTGAACTGAAAGAAATAGATCTTAGTAAACTATTGGCAGTTGTTGTCAGCCTGTAAGTTAACAATGTGTATTAAATAGTCAACAATATGCTTATTTATTGATTTCAATATGCCAAGCATTACACATTTTGAATAAAAATTGAAAATCATATTTCATTAAAACTTGTTAATTTTGAATTGTGGAAATGTTTCAGAAACTTATCAGGCAATGCAATAACAACACTCTCCCGAGAACTTAATTTACCAAAGTTACAAAAATTGTAAGTACTAATTTGGAATTTATTTAATTTGTAAATAAAACATCTTATAGTAAAGGTAGTCTCAGTTATAAAATCATGATGAAACCATTTTTTTTTCAGAGACTTAAGTAAAAATCAAGTTAATTTGATAGAATCTGATGCATTCTACAACATGACATCAATACAAAGACTGGACTTATCACACAATCAAATAAGCAATGTCTATAAAGAAATGTTTAAGGGTCTTATTAATTTGGAAAGATTGAATTTATCACATAATTATATCTCTGTGCTTAACACAGGCACATTTGACTATCTTGTTGGTTTGAAACAAATGTAAGTATTTCTCTAACATTGAAATTGACTTGGTTTATATTTGTAATATCATATATCAATTTATTTTTCTCTTTATGTATTTTTGAAGAAAAGTAATGAAATGAATTATCATTTTTTACCAATTATATGTTGTGTTAACAAACACAAAAGTAGACTAGTCTAAACTAAAAAGTAGTCATTATATATAATAATACTAAATAATTTTATTCCAGTGACATAACAGAAAATCCATTGATCTGTGATTGCAACCTTTTATGGTTTGGTGACTGGTTAAGGAATACAAGTGTCAGGCCAGTGGGTGGCCCCAAATGTGCATTTCCAGAAAATATGGCTGACAAACCAGTAAAAAAACTGAAAATCTTTCTCGATCTTTCTGCGTGCGGTAGTGTCTTACCAGCAAACAATCTAATTGTAAGACCATCACATGATCAAGTGGTGTTCGAAGGTGATACACTAAGTTTGACATGTAATGCACCATTTGCATCTGTTATTGCAAAATATGAATTAAACTGGGTGCATTCTATGCAAGAATGCTGTGCCGACGTCAACATAACGAGTACAGATATGCAAGAAGAAGGATTAGCGGAAACAACAGTTTTCTTTCCATGCGTTTCAAACCACCATGCTGGGAATTGGACTTGTTCATACTGTGACCAGAATCATATTAAGCATAACTATACAATTCAGCTCATTGTGTTATCAAACTATACACAATACTGTCCTACAGATAGTACAACAGGGAACAAAGGGCTATATTCTTGGCCCCAACTTTTATTGAACCATACAGCATCTGTACCGTGCCAGAGTGGTGATGGATTAGCATATAGACATTGCTATGCAAATGTGACGTGGGGTCAAGCTAATACCACAGAATGTTCATACATAAGTAATATAACCAAGTTGTTGCAGCAATTTGCCTTATTAAATGTTAGTTTGGTACAATTTTCTGCAATAAATGCTACTGAAAGACTGGCCATGTTGATTGAAGAGAAGACATATCCTTTAGCAGAAATTTCAGATGCAGATGATGTTATGTTTATTGCCGCTGCTGTTAGAAATTATATGCAGTATATAGGAGAAGAGAAGGATTTAGGTAAGTGATGTCATGTATGTCAGTATGTCAATGTCAAAATAATCTTATATTTCACTATCAAATTATACTTACCATATATGTATGTAAAATATATAGCAAACATTTATTCTTATGATGTATATGTATTTCCTATTTTAATATTTTAAAAAAAATTAATATTTTATTTTGGTCTAGTCTTAGAACCTTATGACATACATTAATTTAGTTTGTCAAAATCATTTAATTTGACCTTCTTTGATGTTTGACTTTATGGTAACATTTTATGGGATCAAAAGAATGAGTTTACATCATATTCTAATCATTTATTTTGGACTCTAAAACTGTTCCAAGGTTGCATTTATTTTGCTGCAGGCTGTTATTGGTATTCCCACTTCTTGTGTTAGTAATAATACCTAAAGATTAACACAAGAGCTTAATATAAGATTAATATAAGCCCACTAGGGAATATCTTCAAACACACAGATGACACACAGTTAACAGTGTAAATAAATTATTAATATTTATTATTATTAATTATTAGTATTAATTTAAAAGATACATTAGACGAAAGTTTAGTTTTAAATTTTGACAAGATATGCCAGATATGTTTAGTCTAATCGAAATAAATGATGTTTTAGTTTTGTTTTAGTAATATTATTTTTTCCAGGTTCAGCATTACTGGAAGTGATAGAAGCGGCTATGAATATATCAACTCCAGTGATGTCCCAAGCGGAAGTAACACATGGTGCCTGCACTGACATGGTGAGAGCTGCTGAAGAAATATCCACACATACAGACAATGTTCAAGGGCACAAGGTATTTTTTTTTTAAATCTTTTTAATAAAAAAAAATTAAAATCTTAATTAATTGGATAAGGTTTTTGTTACATTTGAAGTATGGCTGATTCATGATTCTTAGCTCAATAAATAGTCTTGCATAAGAAAACTTATTTTCTGTCTATTAATATTTTTTAGACTACCGCATAGGTCCCTTTTAAAACATGGTTTCATCGGAGTTACTCAAGATTAAAAACTGTTGTATTGCCTGTAGCAAGGAGTAACATCGAATTATAAAAATTAAAAAAATGTGTGTGTGTGTCAGCTACGACGCACAATTGGAGTTTACTCCTTACGAACGATAATTATGATATACATCGAATAGAAAAAAAAAGGATAAATGAACGCATCTGTTAAAATGATAAGAGAAACAAACATATATCTGTAATTATTCGGATTATTTATATTACTTCAATAAAGCGTATTACATAAAGTATGTTACAAAACAATAAAAATAATAATAATAACAATAATAATTGTGTTCAATTTATACAAATCCAATTTTAGAGAGAGAATGAGATGGAATCATTCTTTTACACGTTCAATCCTACAGATATATATGTTTGTCTCTTTCTACGTAACGCCTCAACTTTTCCTGTTACACTTGATTTTACTCCTCATAATATTTCCGTACCGGGCCTTATAACTCAAATCGTTTCTTAAGGAGTAAACTCCAAAAAGTAAAATAATAATAATAGCCATTACTCGAGTACTACATTAGATTACATTAAGTCCATGTTATTATGTTTTACACTAGTACTCGACCTCCTATGGAGGGTAGGCCTCCCCAAAATTCTTCCACTTATCTCTCTTCCTCACCACAATTTTCCAATCCTGCCCCGCTATCCTTTTTATTCCAGGTTTCTGGTGTGTGTCCTCTTTTTTCATAGAATTATATTAATAGGTAAAATTTTAAATCGACGGCATATCCGACAGGTGGTCTAAGGGACAGACCCTTCACAATGTATAGATATAGTAAATAGCTATGTAACACATAAATTATTGCAAAATAAAAGTATCGAATAAGAACATTAACTCATAATAAATGATGGACTTTATGTGACGAATACGGCTATCTAGCCGTAATGTAGTGTTTATATTGGTAAATAAGTAATAAATAGCTTATTTGGTACTTATCCGTACATTGTGAAACAGACCATAAGTTTCCTTAGACACATATTTCGTCCGTTATTGTTTAGTCCTGGCAAAAATCATATAGTAATTTAATGCTATCCCTCAATTTTATTTGATTAAATTAAATTAACATTCTTCTTCTTCATCTTAAATTATTTTTGTTGTGTGTTCTCTGTCATTCATTAGAACTAAACCACTCTTAATACGCACGCAAATGAAGCACAAATTATTATTATTATTTATCTTCGTCAAATGTGGTACGATGTAATTATAATTGTCTAATACAGAAAAAGCTGGCGGTGGAGCGTTTTCCCGCTCGTGAAGGTTTTAGTGGGGTGACGTGTGTGTGGTACAGCGGGATGACGGACAGGAGGCTTCACTGCTCCACAACTAACAGGACTGTGGCGCCATTACTCACGGTCACAGATGCACTTATACACGCTAGTGTGCAGGTATGAGACTAAAACTGTCATTATTTACATTCTATTGGACAATTATATTGTTCTGCTGATTCCTCAGTGTTAAGATTATATATTTTATTCTTATTGAGTGTCTATATACAATATATATATATACACAATACAATATATATATATATATGTATATATATGTAATCTAGTATACAAAAAGTTTTTATTGTTATCATTACCGTTTCATACAAGTTCCTTGTACAAGTTATATACAGCTATTATTTAGAGGGAGGAGGCAGTATGGCTGAGGCTCTCGCTTCACCCTTCTTCCTATTTATTCGTTTCATGAATTCAACAATTTAAAAAAAATCTTTTGTACAAGTTACAATTTCTTTTTTCTTTTTACATTAGTACTCTATAAATAATTTATGAAAAATTAAAAGATCTTTTTTTCTTTTTACATTAGTACTCTATAAATAATTTATGAAAAATTAAAAGATTTTTTGTTCTTTTTACATTAGTACTCTATAAATAATTTATGAAAAATTAAAAGATTTTTTTTCTTTTTACATTAGTACTCTATAAATAATTCATGATAAAATTAAAAAAAAATTTTTCTTTTTACATTAGTACTCTATAAATAATTTATGAAAAATTAAAAGATTTTTTTTCTTTTTACATTAGTACTCTATAAATAATTTATGAAAAATTAAAAGATTTTTTTTTCTTTTTACATTAGTACTCTATAAATAATTCATGATAAAATTAAAAGAAAAATATATTTTTTCTTTTGTACGAGTTACTATATCTTTTTACATTAGTACTCTATAAATAATTTATGAAAAATTAAAAGATTTTTTTTTCTTTTTACATTAGTACTCTATAAATAATTCATGATAAAATTAAAAGAAAAATATATTTTTTCTTTTGTACGAGTTACTATATCTTTTTACATTAGTACTCTATAAATAATTCATGAAACCATTTTTTTCTTAGCTGTCTTCCTCAATCGTCTATTTCCTTAAATTAATTGTAAAATTCAGACTAAATATTTTGACCTCATACGACTCTATTGAGTGAAATATAAATTACTGGCTATATTAAAACAGCTTTCTTGACTCATTGTTGTGTTAATCACCTAAGTATCATTGAGTGAGCAGTGGTTTTACCGGCCTTTCAGATCCCCCAATCACTGCTGTACAGCACGACAGACGCGGGTGTACTTTTGCAAACTCAACCCCAAGAACTAGTTGTATCTTTCTACGAGGATGCCTCCTTATTCCCGCTACTTCCAAGTATGGATGAAGGTAACATCAGGGGTCACAGGTCAAAGGACTATTATGGACGAAGTACTAAACGTGAAGACATGAATATGGAAATAACATCTCCGGTGGTTGGATTTCAATTGGGTGAGTTTTGACAAACGATAATAGAGGGTTTAAATAAATAAGTGTCAATAAAGAAGACGGCCCAAAATTATCAAACACCTGGGATCCAATAATATCCAAATTAAAACCCCAAGACAAACAATCCGCGAAAATAGAGGACACCGTCAGACATTTCTGCAAAAACCGTAATTTTTTAGTCGATACCAACTCCGGGGAAATAAATACAGATAACACAACTTTCTCTACAGCTGTGATACTTTTGACATTCAACACCTTTTGTCTTCAGTCACCGTGACCACGCACGCTGAAAAGCACGCGAAACGTCGGAAAAAATGAAATTCAAAATTATGTAAAATTATAATAATACAAATAGCTATAATCCGGTTAAAAAAATGTTATCTTACAATGTGTAAAAGCTATGCTAACCAATGACAAATAAGTTTGTGTTATGTGTTTGTTTCTTTTTTATAGAACAGGGATCACGGCCAGGAGGCTCACAAATTATTTTTTCTGATAACTCTGCAAGGATTAGCATTGCTCGCTATTCTTCGACTAACTTTATAAAATAACCAGTGGCTCTACAAACTTTTTAGGTCTGGGCCTCAGATTTCTGAATCTGTGTCAGGATCATTTGTCAATCGTAATAGGCAAGTAGGTGATCAGCCTCCTGACACACCGTCGAGAGAATTTTACTTCACCGTTCGAGCGAATGTGAGGAATGTTTCAGGGATGAGGGTTGCCCGCCAAGCCACTAGGCCAGGACTGCTCTTACTTTATACTTATTGAATTATAAACTTACTAAGAAAGATTTTAATTTGATGATATTTCAAGTGGAACAATAATTCTTTACATTTTCTGTACAATAAAAATCAATATTTATATATGATTTCAGATAAGGTATCTCTCCGGGGTGAGCTTCTAGAGCCCATAATAATAACTGTACGTCTATCATGTGGTGGCGGCGTTGAAGCTCGTGCTGCTGTATGGGAACACGCCACAAGGCGATGGACTGATAATACTACCGGTAAGTAACTTACTCCCAAATTGCAAGGGCCACACAATTCCGTGACAGTTAATTGCTTTTTAAGGCGAGATATTTTTGATTTTGAATTATCTGACAACAGTTTTTCTTTATTTGCATTATTTTCAAAGTATAAATGAAACAATATGACACTTGAAAGTATTGTTTTTTAAATATCTAGTATTTTTTTAAATTGAAATTGATGATTTTATATTTCAGACTGTCGGATATCTCACGTTGTATCAGAAATGATAATCATAAGTTGTAATCGCTTAGCGTACGTTGGTTTGTTACAAAATGTCGAAACGGGCATATACGGGGCTAGGACTGACGGCGCTCGCTTCAAAGTCTCTCATCCAGCTGTATACGTCGGGAGCCTTATTCTCATCGGCTGCGTCAGCTGTGCCATTCTCACGTATATAATGTGCTACGCCAGCATACAGATGCCCAAAAAGTCTAAACACGCGCTAATAAACACCTGGATTGCGATCGGGTTGCTATGTTTCCTGTACACTTTGGGCATCTACCAGACGGAGGACGTCAAGCTTTGCCAGATTCTGGGCCTTT
This sequence comes from Pieris brassicae, assembly GCF_905147105.1. Lineage (NCBI taxonomy): Eukaryota > Metazoa > Arthropoda > Insecta > Lepidoptera > Pieridae > Pieris > Pieris brassicae. The sequence continues at coordinate 20,051,778 of NC_059666.1, read as the reverse complement.
TGATCCATTATCTATCACTATGCTGCCTTCTTTGGATGTGTGTGTCCGCTAGTAACATGTACAAATGGGTCACGAAAACCCACGGCCCGGTCAGGACTCCGGAAGACGAAATACCGCCGGATATACCAGTGCAAAAGCCGATTTTGGGCCTGTATCTAGTCGGGTGGGGCATAGCGCTGATCGTATGTGGAATTTCTGGGGCAGTCAATTTGAAAGATTATGCTGGATATTCTCAATGCTTCTTGAGCACCGCTCCGGCGTTGAGCGCTCTATTCATACCGGGGGTGATTTTACTCATGATTTTGTCCATTCTTTTTCTCCTCATACGATGCACTATAAGGAACACGAATGTCCAGTTGTCGGAAGGCACTCAGGCCACGGAGAATGTCGATTTGGAAATGTGGGATCCGAATCAGGCGAACGAGCCGGACAGGCGAAGTATCAAATCGGGCGTCGATTCCGAGACCGAAGATGTGGAACATACACCCATAATACAGTTACGAGCTCAAGTTATTGTGCTGTGCCTATACATTGCCGTATGGACGTGTGGCGGAGTTGCTGTCTATAGGCCTTTGCCAGCATATTTACCCTATCAAGAGGACATTTGCAGTATCGTTTACGCTGTTTGCGCGACCATATTAGGAACGTTTATACTTTTCTTCTACGGCATAGCACGCAGTGACGTCAGAGCGCAGTGGTCGCTTATGCATTGCTACCTGCAGTCGAGTAAACAGTGCTGCAGGAATAGAAGCGTCTTTGATGCAAATCAGAGAAATATATCTGCCAATCCCAATAATGCTCAGGTTACGCAAATATCAGGCGATAATAGATCCAGATCGGGCAGCAGAAGCTCTAACAGAACTAACTCCAAAACAAACAACAGTGGCACTTTCAAGGCTGGCGCGGAACTGAATGGACAAACTTTACAAAAAGACGCTTCTAAAAATATTAACGGAAAATCACCGAATATAAATCTTGTTGTCTTACATAGACAGCAGTACAGATCTAACAATTCAATGATGACGTATCCTGATAGTACCAACTTCATCCCTGAGATGTTTTATAACCCGAATCAGATAAATGTTGCAAAGAAGTTCTTCAAAAAGCAAAGACAACACATGAAGAGGAATTGCTTAGAATTGCCCATAAAAAGAAATTATGACGAAGATTCGCACATTTCGTTACCATTACCATCGAAGGACGCGTACAGCGGCCTCACTAATATGATGAAATCTGGAACCAAAGTTAATAACACAAATCTTCATGTAGACAAACCTAATGGAACCAAAGACATACGAAATACAATGAATCCTAACTTGTTGGAGCAGGAAGCAAAAGATTTGAAAAATTATTCAACAGTAAACAAGCCTTGGAATAGAAAGGACGATCCAAAGTCTGGAAGAGATCAGATAATGAATATTTACACGAATGTGCCAGAAACTCAAGTGCCTCAGCATCAAGTTGTTAAGTCTAATGTTCAAAAACCATTAAATGGACAAAGAAATAGTGTGTCAGAGGAATGTCTCCAAAGTCACGCCAGCGAACAACCCGAGATGCGTACAATATCGCAGCAATGTAGCTTGGAATATAGTTCCGCATCGGAAATGGCTATGCCCCACACTTGCTCCGACCAAACCATCAACACACACTCAGAAATGACCTCTCTCCAAGAAACTCACAGTGCCTTATGTTCTACAAATGAAATAACCGACACAGAAAGCTTCGGTCAATATATTGATTATTTGCAGCCGGCAAAGAACCAAGATAATAAAGAAGGCCTGGACAAATCATTACAAGATATATCTGAAGAGTGTACTATGAATAGTGATGAAATAAATCACTCCAGTACGCCGCAGACTTTAGACGCGATTGGAGAAATGGACAATTTACTTCAAAATCCAGACAACGATCTCAACGGGTCCAAAGAGAAACTCGACGATGGCGGCAAAGAAGAATATTTTATGGCGAAAAACACGTATGACTTTGAGACGTGCAGCACTAATGCCAGTGAGCAAGGGTTTGAAAATGAGAGTGATATATACTGTCCGAACTATCAAGTGTCGGAAGTGAGTATACGCAGTCATGGTCTATACGCACCGTCGCCATCTTCTATGTGCCCCAACGAGATCAGCTTTAGTAACGAAGACGTGTCTACGATGGAAAATCAGTACGTGAACTATGACCCGGGCTGGCGTAGAACGATAAAGAACAATCCAAAGTTGGGCAAATACGTTCCAACTCCCGCGCTTAGTTGTCCAGAAGTCAATCGGGAGAGCCCGGTGTCATTTTCTAGTGATTTAGATGAACTTTACACACAGATTACTAGTAGGGACAAAGAGAGGTTGGCGAGGAGGGAGCAACTCGATGTGACAGTTAACAGTGACGTGACACTTAAACCTGACAGTGACAGTTGCGTTAGCGAAGCGGTGTCAGATGTCGAGTGTCAGAAAGGGGAGACTACTGTGTAATTTTTCCTTGATGCATTCGGGATTGTCTCGAAGCACAATTTTTAAGTACCATTAAGATTGTAAGTTTTTAATATTCCTTTCATATATAATGAATTCGAATGGATTCTTTCAACGGATTGAAACTCACTGCCAGTAATGTTTTTGGAATGTTCTATAAACTTTTGTAGTTGTAATTTTGTATAGATCTGTGCCATTTTGTTTGTAAAATATAGCTTTAAGATGTAATTTATGTAAATCTTTATGAAAGTGTGATTTATTTGCAGTTAAACGATATCATAAAAATTACATAAAATCGTATATTTTTACTAGTATGGTCTCACTCTTACACCATAAGTTACGTTATGTTTTGTCCTTATCACTCATAATAACTTACGAGACAGGATATACATGAACTATTTGACGGTTATACACGAATAAAAAATTGTTTTCTTGTAAGTAGACAGCTACTTTTAATAATTTCAATTGTATTTAATGTGCCAAATTTACTGGACTGAATTGTATCGATATAAGTGTTCGCCTTAATTCTAGTCTATTTTCATGAAAATTTATTTTAGTCTTCCAACCCTTCACAAATGTACTGTACAATGACATAATCAATCTATGATTATGGACAATCAGTTAAAATAATTTTTAATCTATATAGAGACTTAACAACCTAAAAATATGTATTGACTGATCTCAATTTATTTATTTGGAAAATATTAGTTCTTGTAAAATAAAATCTAGGTTCGTATACCAAGATAAATTTCAAGAGGTGTCAAGCATTTTCTCTGATTGGACATGTGTTTGACACAACGGTATGGTAAGAATCGTAGATGTGTATAGTTATAATACATTTTATACATTGTGTGTTTATTATTTTAACACAAGCATAAACACGTAGTCGACGCATTATGAACTGAGGCTTCGGGTCGTAAATTATATTTCTATGCCTGTCTCGCTCGCACACAGGTCTTATGGAGAGGTGTAGTGATGTGCGTATGAATTGTAGAGGTGCATATCGATAACAGGATCGATGTGCTAAATTATGTTAAGTATTAATAGACTGGCACAGACTAACCGCTCTTTCCATTACGTACTTTCGTTCATCATTTTTTAAACATAGCCGATCTTCGTTAAATTTTTTCTCATTGAACAATATCCGCACTTAAAATTGGTTCTTGGTATTTTTCTAGAATTTTAGCTACCGATAGATATTGCCCATTGTCATAAAATAAGTCAATGATATGTGCGCAGGTAGATTGATAACGGGTTGCGGGTACATTCGTAGTGTCAATGACATTTCTTGCCCGACTGCTCAGTTTAAAATGCGGTCGTATTAACATTGTGTATGGAAAAGTCGGCGCTCTGTGGCCGTATTAGGAACTAAAACACGTTTAGCGTTCGTAAAGTAAACTATGTATATACAACCCTGTGTTGCCACACCTTACATCGTAGTGAATGAATAACTAAACTTGTGGGCTATTGAAGTGCGAGTAGACGAATACGATCGCTTTTATAGTATAATTCGAAACGTTTGTAGAAAACCTATGAAGGCTTTTCAAACAGCGATGACGCATTTAACTGCAATTGGATTGGTTGTTAAGGTAATCTTTAAAACATCGATATATGTGATAGTATTCGTTTATTCGGTAATTTTTATCGCTGTGTTGCACTCTATAAATGAACGCGTTTAGCCAGGCTTGTATTACAAGTCTACGTACCTATTGTATAGCTGTTGTGCTGGCCAGGGGCCATCATTAATTTCAATACAAAAGAAAATAAATATTTGGAATAACGTTTAAAGTGGAATGTGACACGCTTAAACGCATGTGTAGTAGTCTGTTTCTCTATAAATATTAACGTTTTGTGAATATTTAATATATGGATAGAAAATTTATAAACAGTTAGCTTTTTGTGGGCATATTGCATAATAAAAAGCATTTGCACTTAAATTTGGTTTTATTTTATAATTTTAAATACTATTGCACATATAAACTGAGAACTGGTATACGTGGATCATCATCATCGACCTTGTTCGATTGCTTGGAAAATTTGTATAAAAATCCTAGACTTAATTGCTTTGTACTGCTTGTAAATCGTAACTATGTAAGGTTTTAACGAAATTTGTTCTAAAGAGGGTACATCGTCATAAGGGATCTAGATGGTCGTGACTTATCATGACTGTGGTGTGGGGGAGGGGTGAGAGGCGATGGTAGGGCTGTATTAGGGAGGTATTTGTCTGTAAATGATGTTGTATAAAAAGATCCAAATCAGTAATTTTACTAGTACATCTTAATAATACAGTGACTGTGTAAAAGGGGTATTTGAATACTTGCTTGAATTTTAAATAGAACTAATTTATGGCTTCTACAAAGACAGAAAAAGACTTTTATAAGTCCCAAAGCTAAAGGTTATCAATATTAAACATGCATTGAAAAATCATGCAATCGCGTTGTGTGAAATGCAAAAATAATTATTATCGTTATGACCCTATGTCGGTTTATTGAACTGCGATTAATAATAATTATGAACATTATTATTATTTCGTACACTTTCATTTAACTTTGTCAAAATCCCGTAAGGTCATTCAATACTTAAGTAGGCCAAAAGTATGGTAATTATTCCAAAATAAATTTAAATTGTAAAAAGCTTAATCAGCAATATCGTGTGATATTCGAGTCATAGAAATAGTATGCTAAGTATGACTTTCGTTTATGATAAACGTGTTGTATTTGATATACAAAGGTTGCCTCAAAGCACTGTATTTCACCCGAAGAAACAGAAGATCGTAAAAGCAAAACTTTCAATATTTCTGGAAGGTAAAAAGTACCTTATTACATAGAAATAAATACGCTGTTCCGATTCACGCAATTCAATTTATAAGATATCTCTTTTTATCGCTGCATAAACACAATCTAACGAAAAGAGAGGTCAGGTTATTTAAAAGAACAAAGTCTAAAAAACATAGTCTATATTTTAAAAAAAGAATTCAATCTTGATTTTCATAAAAAAATAATTAAGATCTAAATTTAATAACTAAACCTATACTCGTATAGAAATAAGATTTAATAATAAACTTATACATTTGGACTTTCGACAGCTGCCAATTAATAATATGTCAATCTGTTGACACTTATAATTAGAGCAAAATTTTAAATCCGAATACATAAAAATAAACAATTCTTATCCATCATCCTGAATCGAGAAGATAATAGAATAGTAATTAATAATAATAATTTCTATCTTAAACTTTATCTTTGATAAAGCTTAAGTAGGCTTTTAGGATAGCGTTTTCAGTCTAAACAATTATTATTGAACACAGAATCTCGTACAGTTAAAAGCAGTTAATTATAAAAAGTACATTAGTTCCTAACATAAAGCTACACTATATATCTCGTAAGTAAACTCAAACTGTTATAATATTACGCGAGATTCGAGACCCTCGGGAATTTGATGAATAAAAACTATGCGTTGGCTGGAAGTGCCAAACGGGCGGTGAACTCTCTTCCTCGGTCCGCCACAGCTTCTAACATTCGTGTGACCAGCCCCCGAGGTATATCTTCTACTTGTTTCTTCTTACCTATATTTAAAATTTTATTAAGGAACGTTAGAAAAAAAAAATTTTCATTAGCTAGATACGTATAACTTAACGATTGATTTTTTTTATTTAACATTTTTTGTAATTGAACAGAAACGATTGCGATTGCATATTAAACATTTAATTTATGTTTTACTTCCTATCGATTTGTGTAGTCGGCATTCGATTTCCGGCGTAGGAGTACCTAATTGTATATGGTTGCTGGGCAAAAAAGTATACCTATCTACTTTAGACAAGAAAAGCTTTTAAAAGGGCTTATTGTAACAGTGTCCATGTTCAGTTTATATCATGTGATTATATCCAGGTACGCTTTAGGGTGTTACCACATCAATCGGTCGACGTTGCTCGATTGGTTTGGTAGCTTTAATTGGTGGACGGATACCGGTCGACTAACCAATCGATCGATTGCCGGTTGATTGCATCGGTCGACGTAGATCGATTGACCCCGGCTATATTCCCTGAGTTTCATTCGAAATGTTCACAAGAGGACGCGTTGTTGTTGGCCAGTACGATTTTGATCGTACTATTATTACCGAGACACAAACGCAGCACACTCTGGATGCGACGGTTTTTAAAGCAAAAGATCGCTTACATTCTGCAAATTACATTGCAAGCAGCTCGATCGACATCGACTTATCCATTCTACCATCGATCAATGGCATCTATCGACTATCGATTGATAGGTGTGGTAACACCCTTAAAATTGAACATTATATAGCGATACTCTTATTCCCAATGCGATTCAAATACGTCGTTATTTTAATAAATCAATTATATTCCGTCTTAAAGCCTTGTGTCGTGTACACAACGCAGATACTGTTTTTACTTTCTAGAACATACTATAATAAGAAAATCTTACCAACGATAAAGTCCAAAACGTGCAGTGGTACGTCCTTGTCCCCTGGCTCTGGTTTTGTGACCAATCGAAACGCGGGACCATTGCAATGCTGAGCACTAGCAACTAATTGCGCTGCGCTCTCCTTACCACCGATCAGCAAGCCTCGCGGCTGAACTTTGTGGTCAGGATGAATACGATACCAAGCAGCACCTTGAAAAGAATATAAGTGATGGTGACATTTCTTCTTAAGAGTCTACAATGATTTAGTAAGCAAACCTTAAGTGTCCTTTATATTTGTTTTTGATGAATATTGTTGTTAAATATTGCAACGTGAAATATCTATAGCATTATATTATTTAAATAATCCTAATCCTTAGGATTGAGTACCTCCAGTTCAAACTCAAAAACTTGATGGTTAAAAATAGTGGTGGTGGTTTCCCGCTCTACGTGACTCGACGACTTGAATGTAAATTTAGAATCAATAAAATTATTAATCATAAGTGTACACTTAAAAGGTAACTTATATGAATAGAAATATTTTGATTTTGAGTTTAATCAGTTATGATGATACAATAATACATCAGCCTCCGTTGCGACACAGCAAAGGTAAAGTATATTAACATATATTTCAAGTGGTTGTAGTATACAGTTTTAGTTCAATATCTAAGTATAAGTAAATATGAGATCTGTTGGTAATGAAAACGATTTTTTTGGTATTACCTCTCACGTAGTTAAGCGCACCGCTCCAATCTCTTGCTCGCGAACTGGCCCATTTTGTATTATTCTGAATTTCACTCTCCGCCAACCATCTTTCGGGGAAATGTGGCCACTGTAAACCAATGATTTATTCAGTACACTATATGACATTTATTTACTATGAGGGAAGGAGTGCTCGTCCAAACTAAACTTTGACAACTGACAAATGAATATTAAAAAAAAGTGGGGCTTATACGCACCTGAATAAAGTGTAAAGAACGTTTACAAAATGCTGCTGGGGGATGTAGCCAGTAGAGGTTTGGGTGTGGCGCGTCGGCAACTACGAATTTACTGACAATTGACCCATAGCAATGCACAAAGTACCTGGTAGAATATTCAACACTTATAATATATAATATATGGTATGAACTTAATTAGAAGTATTTCTTTATGTACCATACACCTGTGGAGATGTGTGAGTGTGTAAGTAAACACATGCACACACAGTAGTTATTGATCAAAATAGTATTTGGTTGTTAATCTATATCGTATTATTAATACTAGAAGACTTATGGGTAATTTTATTTCACAGTTTAATCTTTTTGTCGAAGTCGCCGTAATATTTATCTATACTAAAATTACAAAGAAAAAAATATTTGTATTTTTACAGGTAATAAATAAATTGAAAAATTACGTACATATATAGAAAGATTGTTTGCTAGTTGGTTTCGGAGCGTATCACTAATAGGCAAAAGCATTTTATGGTAAATAGTAATATATGCCAAAGGGCTCGATTGAGATTTAAAATCAAAGTTACAATCGGTGTGATACGAAACCGTTCAAGTGGAAATGGACCGGTCACATTGGCCGCATTTGTGATGGCAGATGGGTCAAGAAGACCCTTACTTGGAATGTCCCACTGGGAGGAAGAAAGAGAGGACGCTCACCAGAAACTTGGGAAGATGGAATAAAAGGGATATTGGGCTAGAATTGGAAAATTGTCGCAGGAAATAGAGGAAGAAGTTTGAGGAGGCCCTCACTCCGTCGGGGCTCGAGTAGGTACTAGTGTGAAACATAATGACATGGACTTAGTGTAGTGAATAAAGACTTTTTATATTTATGTATATAATATTTAACTCATTTACTTATTACCAACTTTACGAAGTATATACAAATAATTTTTATAAATTTATAATTCCTTAAGTATGAATCAGTTACCTTCTATCTGATTTTACGAGTCTTTTTATAAGCACTAATACCCATTTAATTTCGTAATGTGTATTTCCAGTTAAATTTCAACACCGCATGTTGTGATAATAAACAGGATTTAATTGATAAACGATAAATTTGTCTCAGTCGGAGTCTAAATAGAGATTAGGAGTTATCACTGCATTACAAGGTGCGATAAGCATCAAGTCCAAGTTTCAAAGGTTATTAAACTGTAAAATAGGCCTGAAGATTTAATAGTTCGTTGATATTTTTTATATTATATATTTGTGTTTATTCATGATCGGCATTGCACGAAGGCAGTGTAAACAATGACAGAAATGAATAATAATTATCTTAACTGTATATTTATTTATTAACACTTCGTTGCAGAAATATAATACAATTGCCACAATTAAATGCCGAAGAGGACAACTGGCGGCCTAATTGCTTTCGGGCGGACTTTTTCTAGCAAACACTGTGAGAGAAAAAAATTAGATAAGATTAGCAAGACCTGCAAAAATAATAAATAATAACATAATAGTTATTTAGACAAATATACTGTAACAAAGCAGCGGATTAAATGTTTATTTCTAATGCGTTGTAAGCGAAGGAATTGTAGACTTTCACGCAGTTTTCACGTGGAGATACAGTGTTATGACACGATATATAAGCATTTATTCTGTAATCAAATTATTCAACACGTATTAGAATTATAGCTACTAATTATTCTGATTAAAAATAATTTATGTTGTTTTGACGAACACACAATTTAGGTCTCAGAGCCAGAGGTGTTCGTTTTTTTATAAATTATAATGTTAAATACTTACCATGTCAGCATACCACCAATTCCGAAGCCAATTACAATGGCTGGGTGGGTCTCGGACACGCCTAGAGCTTTCAACAAAGCTGCCAATTCCCCAACAGCCTTTGGTGGAGTCAAATCGCGTCTGTTCCCAGTCTCACTGCCCCCAGACCCACGAAGGTCCAGGGTAATGACGTGGTATCCGTTTTCAGCAAGCCGTCGCACCGCTGAAGACCACGTTGGGACCCATAGGTTGCCAGTGTCTGGGGCATCTCCCAGGATTAGGATTAATTGACCAGTTTTTGGACCTGTTTCTACGTAATGATATTTTACCCCCTAAAAATATGAATTGCAGTGTCAACTAGTAGTTAAGCATGCGATTTTAAACCCTTTGTTTTTCTATGCTCGCAAAACATCACATTCGGCTTTTAAATGAGAGTTTAAATTTCGTTAAATGTTAGGTGGGATTATCCTTGAAATTACGAATAAAAACAAAACACCAAAATAATTTAATACGTAAATTAATTGCCAACAAACTATTTTGTTTTACTAATATTTGTAAATGTTTACAACTACCCACATACCATAATTTTAATATAACAATGAATTCCAATCGAGGAGTCTACGGTTAGTTCTACCGGCGGTGCACTATTAGAAATTTTTCTTCTATGTCCTTTCCATAACCTTTTTATTGCTAGTTGCATTAACTGCCACAGACCCAAATATATGCACTCAAAGAATAACTGTACTGCCTGCCATCCCGACACCACTTGCAATATCGAATTACTTTTAACACCCATCACTTATAAAACTGTAACACGACCGATCTTCTTTTGTTTCACGCGTTCTATGATTTATTTATACATTACATATGTTTCGTCGTCGCCTTATCAGTGTTATCGTTTGTATGAACTTTAAATTCAAGCGCTCAGTTGGGGACTACTGTCCGCGATTAGCCTCAGACAGTGTCATAGATAATGTAAATAACTGTCCAACTGACATTGACAAGTGAGTATACTGTAAACTAAAGTCAATTCTTTTTTTCAGTGAAGTATTTACGTGTTATTTAGAAAATATTATCGGAATTTTTAAAACACATATTTTGCATATACAGTACATTCAGAGTTTTGTAATAATATATCATATTACTTTCCTTATAAGGATGTCTACGTATTACTTCTGAATGTCATCATTCGGGTTTAAAAACAAATTAAGGCGGTGAGACAGCGCACTCAAGATGAGTAAGTAATGACAATCGCAGACAGCAAGTCACGGTGTCTAACGACGACATGAGAGCGACCCAAGCAACGGACCTCAGGGACAGACTTGAGGCAACAAGGCAACTTTAAATTTAATATGACTATAATTAGGATAAATACGTGAAGAAATATTAAGTTATTGATTATAGATGGATTTTAATATCTTATAGCTACGATTAATATTTCAAATTTATATATTTTAGCTTAAGACTTGTTTTATTCACAAATAATGTTCTTATATCTGTTCATATTTACGTTGTTACCTAATTGTTGTTAATTAATTTTAAAGAATTAATAATGCTTATACGAAACAAGTTCAAATATATCACATGTCAGTATAATTTCTCTTAGGTTCTCCTTACTTCTTAGGGCCCTACACGGATAATCATCAAACATGTCAAAAAATATTCAAATTGTAATGTCATCTGTCAAAAGTTTCTTACGGCTTAAGGTCAGATAATGTCTTAAATAAAGATGCTAATAATTGGAGCCTCAATGAATAACCATTAGTATCTGTACAATTAAAGAATGTAACGCCTACTACAATAGTAACGCAATAAAATAATTTCGCGAGTGAAAAATTGCCTACCGCATGACAAGGAGATTCTATACAAGTTCTTTTATGACTACATTGCTAACATTATCACCTGTATACAATAATTCATAGGCGCTTTATTATCTAAGAATATATAGAAGATTGTTTACAATTTAACAACCAACGCAGTTATTGTAGACTTTTATTCACAGCCATTTAGTACATGCGTTGCGGTAATTCCAATAATATTTTGTATATACATTCTAAACCGTTTACGACGACGTTGTTTAGAACAATACACCGGTTATATTGACCAAAATTAAAGGTTCCGGTGGGTAAAAGTATAAAGTAATTATTAATAACACTATATTAAAATATAAATCGATCTTAGAACTGCTTTGAAATGCAAATTTATTATTATTGTGATTTTTTTATATCAGTCTTGCTTTGATGGTCATCACTATTGCAGAGTAGGTAACAAAAACAGTCAACACAAATTTATTTACCTACAGATCTCCAGACATAAAAATGTACCCGAAAACTCTTCAAAAGCAAGGGCCGTAATTATAAATCACGTCACGTCGCGGGGCGTGCCTACTCTATCGCCCCCGCCGTGTCATTTACATGACAATCCCTGGCCCTATATACTTGTATGTTAATAGCAGCCCCCATAGAGACTATGTATCACTAAATGCATCTACACGTTTTGTATACGACGGCATTATAAGAGGTGTGAAGAATACGAATCATCGATATTCATCAAGGAAAATCAGATAAGTATTGGGATTGATTTGCTCCAGTTCAAACAGTTTCGGACGTCGAGGCAGAATATAAAATTCCACCCGTATCACCTCGACGTCCGCCGTTCCACGCCTGAGCGTTTTTCAAGGCAATTTTTGCCGCGTACCATCGCTATGTGGAACCAGCTGCTCACTGAAGTATTTCCGAACCAAATCGACTTAAGGTCCTTCAAGAAAAGAGCGTACAAATTCTTAAAAGGCCGGCAACGCACTCGCGAGCCCTCTGGCATTGAGAGTGTCCATCACTTAACATCAGGTGAGCCTTCTGCCCGTTTGCCCCCTGTTTTATAAAAAAAAAAAACATTTTTATGACTCAGAACTTAGCGATTTAAAAGAGTGGCGGAAAATTTCTTGACAGTTCTTCTTGCCCGCTTTACGCCCTTGACTTGCAAACTGGTTAAGTTAAGTTAATTGTAAATTTACATATACTAAATTTACAATTAACTTAACTTCTTTTCTGACGTTCATAAGTGTACTAAGTGTGTATATGAATAAAGTTATTTTTGAGTTTGACTTTGAGTTACACCATAAGGTTGCTAAAATGTTGAATACTTTAACATAGCAATGTGAAACAAAACACGAAATAGCTGTGACTGTAATGCCAACATTGGAGTATCCCCCCATTAGGGGGAATCAATATGTCCTGGGGGATCTGCACAGGTGCCACCGTTAACGCTATCCCGTCAAGAACAGGAATCTCGGCCCGAGTCTATATCCATGGCTGCTGGAATGGAAAATATGAATCCTCAAAATGACCCCGGTTCGTGGCCCATAACAATTAATGATGTAGACCGAACTGAGATTGTTTTAAAACATCCAATCCGGGTCGTTGATTATTTCCCGTAAATGATAATGGATGGCGATTCAGTGAATACCATTATAATAAGATATTAGTTAACGGTGAAAAGCTTGACAGGCGCTGGATTACTGATTCACAAACAAAGGATGCCATTTACCTACTGCTTTCCGTGTTGAATATTCGGGCTAGAAAATACAAAGATTGGATCAAATGAAGGAGTGTGTTATTGGAAACACTTGGGTGATTACCTAAAGTCTCACGAATCAAGTGGACAGCACAAAGATTGTATGTTGAAATGGATTTATTTAGAGAATGGTTTAAAAAGCTGTTCCACTATTGACTTCTTGGCCCAGTCACAAATCGAACAAGGAAGGTAACATTGGAGAAATATTTTAGAACGATTGCTTGCAATTGTAATTTTTTTAGCATCTCACAGATTCGAGTGAGCCAAGCGGCAGCTTTATAGATTTAGTAAAGTTAATAAATAGTCCGATTTCGATAATATCCCGTGCTGAGACTTCACCTAAAACAAGTAGGTAAAGGATAAGACGATCAATGACCACTATATCGGAAAAAGTATTCAAAATGAGCTCATACAATATATACTCTCATACATAGCAAGCCACGTGAAAACACAAATTGTTGGAAAAATAATTAATAGTAAATATTACTCGATAATTCTTGATTGTACTCGCGAAGTTTCTCGTGTTGATCAACTTATGCATTGACACCACTTTTTTCATTATGCATAATTAAAAATGTGGTGTCCAAAAACGTATTCTTGAAGTTAATCCAATTGCATAAGTTTTACCTTGTGGGAGTCATAGCTGGAATCTCATCCTAGGAGATGCAGCATCGTTTTGTGTCCTAGCAAAATCTGTTTTTGGTTTGCTACAAAGGTTGTACACTCTGTTTGCCGGCTCAAGTCAGAGGTCGGCTATTTTAAATGCTCATGTAAAATCGTTATTGCTAAAACAACAATATAATTTTTATCAACTTGAGAAATATACTTTATTAATTTGAGATATAAACTTTATCAACTTGAGATATAAACTTTATCAACTTGAGATATATACTTTATTAGCTTGAGAAATAAAATTTATTAACGTGAGAAACAAAGTTTATTAAATTGACATATAAACTTGATTAAATTGAGATATAAATTTTATTTAATTGAGATATAAACATAATTAAATTGAGATATAAACTTTAATAACCTGAGATATAAACTTTTTCAACATCCATACAAATTTGGCAAAGCGAAACCATGCACTTAGATGTGGCAGTACAACACCTAGACGCATTCACAAATTGGCTCGATAATTATCGAGATGGTTTTCAGTCATTTCTTGTAACAGCGAGAGAAATGCGCAAGCTGCCATCCTAGGTTTGAGGCCCTTAAACATCATGAGAGCATATTTGGCTTCATGTATAATATAAAAAAAATTCAAGGAAATTAGTGAACTTTTAAAGCAATACAGCGAAATATCTACGAATTGTACGAAGAACTGAATATGTTCATCCATGTGTATGAAGGAAACGACGACATTATTTCGCTGCTAAATTACATAATAGAAAAAAAATTAACCTCTAGAAAAAAAAATAAGAAGTTTACCTCACTATCGTAATAGTCCTGAAAGTTATTGCTACCACACCTGTTACAGTTACGTCTGCTAATGGAGTTTATCGAGGCCTTAAATTTTAAAACATATCTGAGGAATTCGATCACACAAGATCAGCTTTCTGCCCTTGCTATTATTATTATATTAATATCAATCGGGAACGATGTAGCTCATTCATTCGATTATTGTGATTTAATTAAAGATTTTAGCCCTAGGAAAAACCGCAAACATCAATTTAAATGTCATTATCTAATAATAAATTGTTAATTTTGTAAACCTTTCAATGTAAAATATTTTAAAATTAATTTTCATTTATTTGTATAATTTAATCATTTCTCTCATACCTAAACTAAACAACCAGACCTACTTTCCCGTCACATACTTTTCACGCAGGACATAGAGCCTCGGAAAGACCTGCCGCCCGGAGCCTCGCAATGGGTAAGGCCGCCTCTAGTCGAACAGATGTGCGACACGATCTGTCATTGCGTTTAACCAATCCTAGCTCGCTTTATATTCTCTATCCCACAGGTTAATAAAACTAAAGACTAAACACCCGCCTTGTTTGTGACCATGATTATTTTTAACATGATCAACGTTTATAAATATCCAATGTTGTTTTGAATTCGGTCTGATTATTTATTTTTAATCTACCAACTGCATAGTATTGTCCCCCATCTAAAAGCCCGCCTAAAGACGAAAGATAAGACCCACATATTTTAAACGACAGTAATTCAGATGTCACACAATATTATGTTGAATACCACAAAAGCTTTTGAATTCGTAATGGAGATATTTATCAAATTATTTGTAATACCAGGTAACGTTCGTGGTGTCTGATTGCAATTTTTGTGGCGTAATATGAAACTAAACGCATTGCGTATTATAAAAGATTACTCGATAGTTGAAAATGATATTAAATAGATCCCTGTTTTTGAACGCTAGTGTTTGAGTGGGATATCATTCATAAATTATCGTATTGATACCTCGTATGATATTTGTATATGTATATGTACAAAGGTTATTAAATATTGCACCAAACTGAAATCGTATAATTAAACGTCGAAATTACAAGCAGCCCCGCTGTTCGAAAATTGAAATTCATTTCCCGTGCGCGCCTGACAGTTTCTTTTTTAATTTTTCAGGGCATTAGCATGCGCTCGGCGGCCAGTAACTAAGTTATACTCTGTGCATTACGTAGGACACAATAGAGGGCACTCGTTATCTACTTGACTGTGTAACTTCGTTTGTGAACGCTCACGTACCCTCGATATTGAGGAGCAATGAGGCCTTTAAAATAACACATTGCATTGTGTTATTCAACTCTGAGTAAAGTATGATTTATGACGTATTAAAGTAAGTACAACTCAAGATATATTGGTATGTACAGGGGAGAATCATTTAGATTTTAATTTACAAACTCCCGTATTTTCAATAGCACATCATATTTTTTTAACGTGTCATAAATTCTTTTTTTTTAATTATGCTTGTTTTTTCTCTACTTAATTAGTAGTGGTTTACAAGTTCGTAAACCAATTTGTGATATAGGTATATTTTGTAAGGTACAAATAGCCGTGAGTGAAATAAAATAATAAAAATATTTCTAATTTGTCCATTTTGCTCCTGTGTAATAACAACATTTTGATTTCAACTTAGAGGGTGCGTCACGCGTAGCAAGAGCTCGCAATACCTATTATGGCGCCCCTCCGAAAAGATTCATTTAAAATGTTATTTTACACCCAGCTATGTACATCTTTTGTATCGATGCCATTCTGTAAAATTACATTGTAATAAAATACAAAAGAGGTTTCATTCGACTCCGAACTTTATGACCGTTAGAAAAAATTGTACTGTCTATTGTAATTAAGGCGGGAGAAATGTCGCCATTTTGTTCTATGGGGGTGAAAAGTCAAATTCACATCTTAGAAGTAAAAATTTATGACTATTTAGTTTTTATATTAAAAATAGCTCTTATCTATTTATTCAAATGACGTAAAGCTCAATGAAATGTGTATATTAAATGGTTGGTAGGTATTAAATTGTCATGAATCCTAAACATTTACAGAAATCAGTTAAATATTTCCTGTAAGTATCATTCAAGCAAGTATTTTTCTATTATCGTTATTTCATCTTAAGTGTACTAATATTTCCAGGAAGTCGTGATAAGTTTCAATTAGTAATAAATGTACGCGCTAGATGGCGACAGCTGTGTCTAACAACGTGTTAAAGCATTAACTTTCATTATAAAAGCAAAATATAATCAAGTAAAGTTCGTAGTGAAAAAAAACCGAGAGGATCTAAACGATGTTCTTTGAGGACAACACAAATAGATATAACTACTATTTTTTGCGAAAATGTTATAAAATATTACCAAAAATTTAACAGTTATAGAATTTGTCTTATGTAGGTAGATTTAATGTTTTGAATGATTAATTTGTATACTGTTTTATGAATGAAATTAAAAATAAGTTATATAAGCAGGCTCAGAGAGACATCATTTTTTATAGTTGTGGAAATATATTACATAATAAAACGCCAGCATTCTGGTGGTGTAAGAATGTTCTAGAGATGTCTAGGTGCTGTTATTCTTAAAGTAGTTTTTGAGTTCGTTCAAACATACAAAAATATCAATCTTCGTAATTTAGTAATAAAAGCTTGTTTAATTTATAATCATTACAAAAGTAAAATAAACATTACAGCTTAGATTACTTTTTTTCTTGTTATCCTTATATCCTTGCTTCCTTCAGTACCGTTGATCGCAACCTCTTCACGGGTAAGGCGTCCAGCTTCTTCCAAATAACCATGGATTCCTTACTCCATTCGCTTCCCGCTTATGCTTCTATTTCTTCTATCTTTTTTGGGCCACCCTCTTCTTCTTGGTCCTTTCCATATAGTTCTCTTTAAAGTCTACTTCATAATATAAATAATAGTATAAATCCATACAGCCGAAGCCAGTACGATCTCTAAAGTAGCAACAGTTCAGAGACAGGCACATGCCAGTCGCGTAAGTGGCTTCGTTACTTCGCTCGGCTCCTTCAACTGCCAACAATTATCTCGGTGAGTGTAGTTTCGAGCACTTTTTGCTCCTACCCGTCACCTACCTACCATCTTGTTCAGCTATGTGATTTTCATTTATACAGTCTGTGTTTACTTGCAACGAGATATTTTTTTTGTGAGATATTGAAAATCTCGTTTTGAAATGGATTTTTTAATGAAAAATATCAGTAGGTATTATAACGTATAGGTTTAAATATACGCAAATCAATGAAGACACGATATAGAATATAATGTGTGCGTGTACTAGTACACACGTAAGAAGTGAAACTTCTTTATGACCTTATTTATCGAAAAATGATCTACTATATGAAACTTTACAGAAATTGGTTCAATAAAGTTAAATTAGATAAAGTTTAACAAAAGGCTTTTATTATCATAATATACATAATACAATTATATCATTTTACCTTATTACTACTAAGATTATTATATACTATCATTGTTATCGTTATTATATATTTTTGATATGAATGGCTTCGAACGCCAAGATTGGATAATTTTTGAGGAGGACTATGTTGTAGGACAAGGTGTAAATAAATAAATAACCAAAAATAAATATATTTTTAAATTATATTTAGTAATATTATTAAAATTCGTTGAAAAATTGAATCATGAAATGGTGTCTGCCGTGGTACCACCTACCTACCATTAAACAATGTATTTTTATAAATTGTCTATGCAAAAATACATCATTCAACATTAAGATCTAGCCTTTTTTAAGGCCTTAATAAGTAATTAAAAAACTAAAACGACTAAGAATGATATATATTTAAAAAAATCATATATTCCAGCTCGGTTTCACATGAGTCTAGATCTAATAAGGGAATTAGTTTCAATATTATTGTATCATTATTTTTCATGACTGACCAAACCATTGGTACTCTATATGTATAAATAAAATTGAATCGAAAAATATATTGCGACACGGATAACTCTTAGACGGCTGTGCCAATTCGAGTTACTTTTGTTTGAGAACAATTGGAAGGTTAAGTGAATTATATTAAGGCGAAAAGAAGTTCCTAGACTAGGTTAGGGAGAGGAGAGCCAGCCGTGGGGCTCGTTGTTCCTGGTGAAATCTCTGGTGCAATAATAACGACCCCCTTTTTTAATTAAACATAGTAATGTCAGCCAGCCAGCATAGTATAGCCGATAACTGATAGTCAAAGTATAGATTTTTTCATAGCTCAAAAACGGCAGTCATTGCAGCCCATGAACATCGATGTTAGTGGGTGCGTTGTCGGTCTTTAAAATTATTTATTTTAACCAACTCTGTTGTGCAAATAACCAAGATTTAGGAATGTTTTGTAACCATGCTCATCGTTATACCTGAAACAAAGTAACACCATAAACCCTACAGTGTTACTTATTAATATTAATTCCAGCGTAGTGATAATTACACAGGTTATATAATCATTAAAACCAACATTGTTAAACATTTCAACCGTAACTTGTTGGGCAGATGTTAATTAAAACGTATCAAAATAAACACATGTTTCAAGTACTGTCTTTATACGCAGATGCCACTGATACTCGGTACAAAAAGTGAGCCGGTTTTTATCTGTGGTCAAGTATTTATGGTCAGTTATTGTCTCTGGTCACGTACGACATTGTGGCATAGACAATGAGATGAGGATGCTGTGTTATTTCAACTGGACCGTGCGTGATTTTATAGGCGTGATAAGTTAAGGGCTCCGTATTATTGTTAATTTTTGATAATATTTCTTTTATTTGATTTTTTTAAGGTAATAAAATTGTTTAGTTAAATCAATTGATTGCCCATGTGTCTCGTTATAAAAATAAATAATAAAATGTATATGTAATATGTATATAGTAGTAGTAGGGACAAGTTCGATTCCTGATAAAAAAGCATAGTTGGGCAGTTGATAATCAGCACAGGGTGATCATCGATGCTGTTACGAAACATTACCCGAAGCCGAAGCATTATGTAATGTCTCACGAGGGGTCAATGACCATGTTAAATTTGCTATACACAATGCCTACAGTGTTATTATTAAATTATTTGCTTTGCGGCCAGTTCAGTGCTCCGCACCTTAACCTGGCAAACGCTACGATAATAATGTTCTATTGATCTATGAACATAGACAGCAGATACCACTTTAGTATATCCTCAATGTCACCATTATCTATGATCATAATGCACCTTAGGTATGTGGTTGGGCGGAGTTAATGTTAGCCAATCCTGTAAGTGATACCTTACTTCTTCTCAATTCACTGTACACTAATATAACCTATAAATCGTTAACTATAAAGCACAGTTTCCCATCCGCACCTTTAGGTACTTTTGTAAACGATACCCCCGTACTGAATTGACAAGGAAGGCGATTATTGTCTTTTCTACAGTGGCATAGAGTTCAATTTCAAATGTAATGTTACTGTAATTGATATGATTCGGGAAAATTGACGTCGTAGTCGCTAGAATTTATGAAGTATATATATATATATATATATTATTATATGTCCCAACGATTTGTAGGCATACTAATACGAAATCATGATTCTATACTTATAATAAAGTAAATGTATGTTTTACGTTTACAGACGCTACAATATTATAGTTCTAGGTATTTATATAATAAGATACATTTAAATAATTATGGATACAGATAATATAGGAATAGCTGTGCCCCGTGGTTCACATTATTTAAGACAAAAGCCTACTTAGAAGTCGTTAGAACATCAAACATCTTAAAGGCCATCGCACTCTCGTAGGGTTGCCACTGATTCATTAAACATTGGATTAGCTTTATAGCTATATTGAAAAAAACAATAAATTTCGAAAACAATACGAATTTCTACGTCACCAAGCTGCGAAGATACGCGAAGATAATTGAAAAGTTCCATCAATTCTAACAAAGTCCGAGCATACTCTATTTTAACGTTTTGTCAGAGGTTAGGCGAAAAAATGGGGGGACGCACCTGACGGCGGAAGTCATTAGTAAATAGATGGTCACAACGGACCGATAACGCCCCACTCTACCCAAAATTACTTCCCGCATTGTGTACTAAGAATTAAGCTGAAAAATGAAGCGCTTATCCCGCTACATTTACGGTTGAAAGTTGTCTATCTGACATTTTCGACGCTTCAGAATAGCTTGGTAAATTTGTATTAAAAAAGGTCTGAAGACACCCCATTGAACTGTATCTATTGTTGAGATCTCTAAAAGATGTCTTTTGAGCTTTCGATTTTTTGTACGTTCAATATTGAACTTACACTAAGTAATTTCCTGTAAAAGCACAATATTTTGGTTAGATTAAATTGAACGATAACATTAAGGTTCTATTAATCTAAAATAAAATGACAAATATGTATGATTTATTACGATTTTTGAAGCATTAATACGAACCAAGAGGTTTGACGTTTTACCCTCCACGCGCTATCGTCAAATTGTCACGAACGACATCCCCAACCCGTTCCCACTTATTAACTTACCAAAACCAACAATCGTGATTAAATCGCGCGTGAACTAATAAAATAATAAGACTCGCTGTTCTAACGCTTGATGTAAGACTGGGGTTACATGTCACGGAAATGATTTGATTGGAAATATTTAATTGCTAAGAAACTTCAGTTTTATTTTTTGTAGAATATAAAGTATTATTTGATTGACCATGTGTCTCGTTATAAAAAGCAATATTAAAATGTACCTATGTTCATAGTAGTAGTAATGACAAGTTCGATTCCTGTTAAAAAATAATAGTTAGGCAGTTGATATTTAGCACATCAATGCTGTTAAGAAACGTAACCGTCGCTATTTTTTTTCGATGCTTATTTACTTATTAAAGTTTACCACATCATACATAGTACTAAATTTAATGTAACAAACTAATTTATCAAAAATGTATGACAATAAATATGAATGATACAAAAACATATAAAAAAATAAATAAAATACCAGAATTTTTTGTTAAGCAGAGAAAAAATACCAGCAAAACTGCGGATTAGGTTCAAGATAGGCTAAACAATGCTTTCTTTAAAACCGATCAGCACACTACCGAATACATATATCCAGCTCGATATATACATATCAATATCCATACCGCATTAGGTGCAAATAAATGAAATATATAAATTCACTTAATCTATATTAGTAGAATGTCTGGTAGCCTAGAGGGTTTTATTAGATGTCTTTATGTATCGGGATCGATTCCCGGTCGGATTGCAAGTTTATTTTATTAGGACTGTACATCCGGGGCAAAGGGTGGGAATCACATGTGGTGCCTATGTAAGGCGGCCTTGTGGAAACGAGTCGAGGTACCGGCAAACATTTTGAACAAATGTCCTTGTCTGCGCACAAGAGATTTATATGTATAACTTTCGATTGCGTAATTGGTAAATCAGTTGTCGTTTGTGTCCCGCGCTGTGTACGATGCGCAAACTTTCCCCCGAACCCTTGTTTAATGCTGAAGAAGTTTGCCGGTATCTGTAGTTTTAGTGTCTTTTGCTCACCCGGTCTCTAAATAGCAGAGATTCTGGTATGCGGGCATGCTCTATGCGCAAATGCAAAATCAAAGATGTTCTTAGTAAGGTCATTAAATTAACCAATTCCTAATCTATATCTAATAACTAAATAAAAAATAAGTAAATTTCATATAAAATTTTCAAAACACGAACAGTATTCATCTCCATGTAGCCCCCTTTCCGTAACAAGAGTGTAAACGGTAAGAGGCGAGGGGAGGGGGCATAAATTTCATTACAATTAGCTGCTGTGGTGTATGAATAATTCATTGGCGGGGTCGCGCAGGCCCGACGCAAACATCGAAGGGTTGATTGTCAGATGACCAGTTAGAACTGTTTGGTGGAATTACTTGGGCAGTAATTTGTGTTTGACATCGCTTGATTACAGCCTGGTTTAGATTTAGCTTCATTTGTATATAAACGAATTAATAGTTCTGTTTCTGTAATGGCCTAGTGCATACGCTAAACAGTTCGTTATTTCTAAAATCAGTTTCATAGCCAAACGAAATGTAACATTACAACATCTCAGAAGATAGGTATTAAATTTGATTAATATTATAATATTTTGGTAAATAACTGATTTAATTTTAAGAATACAATTATTTATCTAACAAACTTTGTAATAATCTACATTGATTGTTAAGTTATGAAAGTTAATACAAACTAGTTACGTATATACAAAACTAAATTATTCTTCTTATATGATATAATGAATAAACATCTAATGACAAACAACTTAACCAATTTGTTAATGACACTGGAAAGAACTAGCGTTTAAGATTCAGGCTAGGCCTAGTTTAAACGCTAGTGCTCATAGAAGTATATTATGTATAAGATAAACCAAAATGAATATTGTATCTCAACGTTTCGTTGCCTATTGTAAGTATGTTTACAACCTTTAGAATGTTAGTACAAAGTGTAATGTTTTTTGAGTCAAATAAAGTAACTTTTTATTCTATTTTTAGATTGGAGCACTCATTAAATTGTATTAACGAAACATATTAAAACGTTAAAACTTATATTTTTATACATATTAGTATACTAATATTTTTTTTTAATTTGTTCCGAATCTACGTAATCGTTCTAAGGTAAAATGCCGTTTATAACTTTTATTATTGTATAAGATGATTCTAAATATGCCTTTCGACTCATTTTCCTATATCCCCTAGGTGGGGGGTGAAGGTCGCAAGGATTGTTAAGGGCTGCCACGTTTCCTTTTTCCTTGGGGAGTTCGATTTTGTGCCTGTTTGTTTCTAAGAGTGTGCCCAATCCCACTTATGACCAGCGCACCGTTCTAGTAGTTGTTTATTAGAAATCATCTCATGCCAAAAGAGTTTCAGGATCTCTCTCCGGGAGCGAGGTAATGAAAACCGGTATTCTAACCTAGGTAATCTATTAGTGTAATTTTATCTGGTTTGTTATATGTCAGTGTTTTGAGTGTTAGTGTTGACAGTTGGGTGTTCATTTGGATGTCTCCTCGTTTTACAGACTGCAGACGTGTCACCTATAACCTTAAGCGTCAGATTTCATAGACACATATGGTAAGCTTTTGCGTTCTAATTATAAAAATATATATGAAGTTTGGCATAGACAATATTATATACAGGCAAAACTTAATAGTAAATTTACTAATTACTAAAATCCACTGGCTACAACTCTTGGTTGTGATCTCAGATTCCTATTTCGTGATCAACTGTCTGTTCTAATAGGCAAGAAGGTCATCAACCTTGTGCCTGAAACACACCTTTTTGGGTCTATGTACTCAAGAATGAGAGTCCAACGCTCAACCTACTTTTTTTTTCGTGGGGAAATGCAAATCACTAAAATCCCACAGCGCCACCAGCAATCGCCCGAGGCAGGAAACGGAACGTTCAACCTGCTAGGCCAGGCTGAAAAGACTTTCAATGTATCAGAGCCGGAGGTGCAAATGGTCGAATATCTACAACGACAAACAACTGCCAAAATTAGATTAAACTCATAGACTCTTGCTAACGTCAAGTAAATGTATTTTTCTTCTCTTCTCTTTAATATTAGTCGGTATATTATACACATCATGTCAAAAACTCCATGTAGGTATAGTACAATAAAAGAACAAGGTTTTTCTTTGCTTTAAAATAAGAAAGTCAAAACAAATAAATGCTTTTGAAGATTAAAAGTATATGTTAAGAAATAAGGGCTAGGGGTAGGTTGAATTCCTATTTATATATATTATATAGGAATTCAATACGTGACTTGTATTGCCAGTAGTGAATTTAGAAAAAGACAAGCGCCGTCGGTCTGTGATAGCGCCTGCAAATCCGTCAAGAATCAAATCGTATTATCCGTATTCTGGCTTTTTGAAATAAAAATGGAATACAAAATAATTTATTTGTAAATTTTACTACACAAAAAAGGCCAAATTAATATAAAAATTCCTACTATTCTTACTTAATAAAAGTGTTTTATTCGACTTCTGAAGGACTATTTATAAATATGCAACTCTAGAAATGTTACTAAATTAACGCAAATTTTATTGCAATAATTTATGAAGAGTAAAAAGCGCCAGTAATTTTTTCGCCTTTTTATTCACAGCATAGAAGTACGGTTTTATATACAGTAAAAAATCTTTTTAGTGACATAAAAATGGTAAGAATTCAGAAATTATTTGTGACAGTAAAGTTTGGTTTATTAAAATAAATTGACTGTAGAGCAATGACATGAGAATGAGATTAAAATAAGATGACTTTTGAACAGAGCCATTGCCAATCACGCAATTATAATAATACTATTAGGAAAAAAATAATTTTAACTAAAACATATAATCTTTTTTGATTATTAAAGAAAATTTGGCTGATTATTAATATTGTTTGTAACAAAAACCCTATTCAGTATTGTATGTTGTCTGTGGTAATTATCGTCAAAAAAGCTGACGCCAATTGAATTATCTAAATGGCACCTAAATAGGGTTACCATTTCTGTTTACAATGAAAACATTTCAAAAATATTTTGCGACAAGATGGCTAAATATTATTCTCCATTACAGTGAGACGCGCCTAAGTAAACACTCAGATACACTTCCGTTATTATCTGAATAGTTTTTGCGATTCAAAATATTATGTTACTGTTATTTTTGTAAAAGTTTTCGGTTTTCTCACGCGCCGGCGCCATGTTTTTACGAAACCATAGACTAAGCTTCTACATAGATTTACAATAGATAAGCGCATGATAAAAAATATTTTTGTTTTTCTTCTTACTACTAAGAATACTACATAATCTTCAAATAGTTTAAAATAATGACTGTACTCAGTACACCTTAATAAATCTTAATACTAGTTCAAAGGCGCGTAGTAGGTATATATTTATAAACTGGCAACATCAGAGGTAGCCATATTCACGACTTATCAAAGTTGTTATTTTATCTATACTAATTGGAAGTCTGTACGCCAAAATAAATCCACAATTTTGATAATGCACCAGACATGAGACATATGACTATTAAAACAAATTACCCGTTATTCATTTAAAAGTGTCATTATCGTCCCCCCGTAATCATGACAAGTGAATAAAGTTTGCGTATGCAAAAAAATAATCTGAATTTAATTAAAAGGAAATGAAGTCATCTCGTATAATTACAAGGTGGGCGGTGATGAGCCGTAATGGTAATGAAAAGATGGTCCCGATATAAGTTCGGACACCTGTCGAAATTTTAGCAAACAAAAAATTCTACTAATGACGTAATATTGGGTAAAATATTCTATATATAGGTATCGTAGTCTGTGAATTGGGTCCTTTTTTATAATCTGTGTTTTATATTATTAATAAATATTAAATAAAATTAAGAATGGACTTATCCATGTTTGTCAGTGACGTCTCTTTTAGGCGGCATTTTCGAAAATTATTTAAAATTCATGAAAAATACACAACTCTATAGGTTTTGTAATTGAAAGGTTGGTTTTAATTTTGCTCTCCAAACATTTATTTATTTGTTGTTAAACAATTATCTTTAAAATTTAAACATGTATACAATGATAGCTTGTTAATTTTTATTATGTAATATCATTAAGCTCCTTATAGGAAGCACCTGAAAGAACGTTAGCAATTGCCTCATTATTTTTAATGTTGCCATATTTGTTGTAGTTATCATTTATTCATAGTGCCCACTCGCTAATACTTGTAACCCTCTAAGGAATTGTCATGAATACTAAGATTATTAAAGCAGATGTGACTATGGATGAGGGCATTATGTGCACGATAGGTAGTAAGCAATTTCTTTAATTTACGTTTAGATAGAGTCGATAACAGTATATATTTTTTTTATTTAACTTTTATATTATGTACTAGATATATATGATTTTTTAGGTTCCAAAGTGTGATGTTTAGTTTATTCAATAAAAGGTAGCCTGACTGAGTGACAGTATTGTTGGATCATTTTACGATGATATTTTATAACAATGTCCGTAAGCTCTCATCTAAGTTAACCAGTCATACATACCTATATAGAACAAACAAATGTTCAGGAAACTTAGGCTCTGGAATAGCACTAGAAAAACCTGGGCGTCAAGTGGATTTACTATATCTTTAAAATATCCAACTCGTGTAATAATGTAGTTCTGAAGTTTGTTTGTTTATTGTATTCAATAAAGGGTTGACTGAGTATTGTTGAAGCATTGTTCCTCCCATCTAAATTAAAGTCAACCAGTGAGAAATACTTAGCCCTGGTACAGGACTGAAATCCTGTGTTTCATAGTCAGATTTTTTACTATATCTACAAAATATTCAACTCTTTGACAAACCTAACATCATTATCTTATTAGCGACCGTCTATTGTTTTACGAAGCGCTATTTATTGCTGGCATTTGTATATAAATGGCGCGCTAATAACACTTATTAGTTAACACCAGTTTTCGCCGACACCTGTAAACTCCTTTTACAGTGCGAGATGTTATCAGTGACGTCATTGGAAAGTCATTTGATAAGCTTCGTTGGCGTTGCGAAAGTAAAAAGAAACGAAATCACGCTATATTTAAATTTATAACGATAAATTATATTGCCGCTTTCATAATTGTTCATATTTGGTTGTGTATATTATTTACGTTCTGGTATATACATAAATCAAATATTACTAATACAGCAAACGTCACTCTAACCTAACCTAACCTAACCACTGAGCTACAAGTAATAAATGGATGGATATCCTGTGATTTGTTCAGGTTGGTTACAACAGAAATAATGGCCGGACTATCGGTCGGGACTTAGTGACTTACGACCGCAAATTTTACTACTAGAGATTGATATTTGAATCCATTTCTCATAAAATACTTTTTAATAATCAACATCTGTTTTTGTAAACCATCTTTGGGAGAACCGGTCGGTATTTTTGGATTGATCATTGTTAAATTCATTTTTCATAGACTACTATTGGTAAGTAAAATATAATTATACATTCAATACGTTCATATTTGCGTGAGGATGATTCAAGAAAACAAGTAGAATGACATGTTGAAAGAAAACACTTTTTTACCGGATTGAAGATATGTATTATTATAAACTTCAAAATGTGTTTTCTTTCAATGTGTAAAAGCTATGTTAACAAAACACAATACTATGTTTCACATGCTTCATGAAATTACTTGCAATGAAAAATTCAGTGAAAATTAGTGACCGAAAATAACGAAAAGGCTTGACTTTGAGGTCTCATTACCAGGCCATATAACAAAAATAATGTATGGTGTTATTTTCTTGTGTCATATATTTATAGCGGATTTCTGTACGTCAGGGATATATTGATGTGCGGGAAACTATTCTCGTTTCTGAATCTTATAGCGTGATCTATATGTTAAAGGCTCAAACAATTTTTGACGTACGAGTGACCGCTTTTTTTTATAAAATAGGAGGCAAACGGGGAGGAGGTTCACCTGATGTTAAGTGATACCGCCGCCCATGGACACTCTCAATGCCAGAGGGCTCGCGAGTGCGTTGCCGCTTACTTTCAGTGTCTTAATTTTTTAAATCTAGTTTATATGTTGCCACAAGACGAAGGTCTTCAGTTCGACTCTCATCCCTGGGATAGGTTCGAACCCCGGATTTGTACCAATGGGCTTTCTGTCTATATATGCGCATCTAACACAAGTTTCTATAAAGAAAAAAATTATAAGTCCAGAAAAACACTACAATATCCGTTAAAGCTTGCTTAGAACATCGGTAGAACATCGGTTTTCGTATTTAAACGGAGAAAACGAGATTTTTACCAACTATAACGAAAACAAGTTTTACCAGAAAGAGCAATTACTTAGATCAAACAGTTTTGGTTGTATTTTTGTGTTTGTCTGAAGGCGCCTTCAAGCCCGGGCTATATTGTTTTAAAATCGATCTTGTAACACGAGATGATTTATATTTACTCTATTTTAAAGACATGTCAACACGGACGCCTTCCGATCTTTGTATAGGGCTGTTACACACTGAATTATATTAATTTTTATACATAAAAAAATTACATTTTTATTTATTTATTTCTGGAACTCTGAGGAAGGTTTTTATGAAGAGAAAGATTGGAACAATATAATAATTTAATAGTTTAGTTTTAATTAGTACTAGTAATTAGGTTTTAATTTCGGAAAAAATCTATGTAGCTACTTAAACGGTAGTAACTAAGTAAACAATCATATTATGGCGACAGTTGGCGGAAGAAGTTTTGTCAACTTTGTCGCGGATTTTAATGCAGTTGTGACCAATATCTGTACTTTTATTTGTCGTAGATCTCTTTAAAATTTTAATTCTTTATAGAGTATATGAAAATGTGATTACCATAGTTGGTCGCTTACGAGCGATACTCTCAGCCTTTAGGTTTATTACCGTGAATCCTAGAACAGTTTTACAAAAGTTTTTTTTTATTAAACTAGAAGCCCTGGGGAACTTCGTATCACCTAAATATAACTATATTTATAACAAGCAAACGTTAAAACAAAATTCCTCATACTACAACTATGAAACAGAAATTTCAGACGGCATATGACAACTAAGTTAAAATACGTTCGTTATATAGTCAATGAATAAAACATATAAAAACTTATCTTATTCATATTTGCTGTACAGCAAACGAAAAAGAGGGAGACAACTTAGGTGAATAGACCAAATTAAACAAACAGCAGGTCATGGCAGAGAGTGGCAAAGTGCATAGAGAATGACGGGATTTGGAGAAAGAAGAAGAAGAAAGAATATTTAAATAGAAACGTGTATAAATGTAAAATGTATATGAATTAAAAACTATTATTGTTAATATTAGTTTTATTTAATACTGATGTTCAATTGTATTAGGGACAGCCCTATTTAGAAATGCGACACGTAGTTTGAAGTAGTTGGAGTTGTTTAAAAACACGCGGACAAACATACGGACATGACAGCCTGTTACTTCCCACGTTGCATTCCAGAGTGCACTGCACATTCTTCTACTGTATCTTTTTGCGTTATATTCATTTAATAAATAGATTCGAGGTGACATAATTAAAATATCAATGAGAGCACTTAATGAAGGCGATTCTTTTAAGTTACTATGGTCCTGTAACAATATCTACCGTATTGTTACCTCCTCTTCAATTATCGAAGAATTATCAACATTCCGTGAATTTCGTTGAGTCAATTAGTCTATTCTGTTAAAGTAGACAAAATGGACTTCCTTTTTACTCAAAGTTCCACAACGTTACAATCTAAATCAATCTCTCACATTGCAATAACCAAGGCTATTATGGGAACCCTGTTTTTATCCCTTAATAGAAAATGTAATATCAGAGTAAGTAACAAACTAGAGTTTAATGAAGTGTTGATGTTAAGCCACACTCGCAAAACCCAGTATCTATTCTCGCAAATAACCATTTGCTATTATCGACCGACGACAAAAACATAATACCGTAAAAACAATCAAAAGGCACCGCGGCTTGGATCAGACGCGCCGACTTCGCGACAATTACTCCCCTGCACAGCCAAGGAAACTCATTTTCCAAAGACTACAAGCCAAGCGCTTATTACACTAATACATACAATATTTTCCGACCAAACATGTACACACAACCTTATTACAAGCGCAATAAAGCCTATAATCACAACATAACAACTTTATCATACAGTTAAAACAAATTGTAACATCTCCTAGCAGCGAGCGCGCATTTGTACTTGACGAAACTCAATCATAACAACGAGTGCTGTATATGTATTGCATTAGAGTTGAAATTCGTGTGAACTGTTTATTAAACAGTGGTATAAAGGGAATGGTAATGTTATATTGGCGTGAATCGCACGTCAATCATTTCTCGATCGCGGGCTGACAAAGGAAAAATCCTTTTACGCGAACGCGAAGTAACTTACGAATGATCAAAGTGACACATACAAACTCCTAGAGAGTTAATTTAAAATTAGGCGATTCCCCTTCTTAATCGATTGCTACGCTTTACGTGGGCAACTTATTGTTTATTAGTAGTAGTATTTATTTTACAGGATAATATAATCTAAATCATTATATGCTATATTTGAAAACCACTGTGACTTGTAACCATAGCAGTCTTATTTAGGAGCGCGACAAATACATAAAAATAGATTTTCAATGAACTCTTTTAGTACATTTATTAGCCGCGGTAGGAAATAACTGAACGTGCTTTCGCCATAGACGTTGTTTGCTCTCGACGTACAGAGGCAAACTTGCGTTACAGCTCGGCTCTGTACGTCATGCTCAACTCTTTTTCTTATATCATCTCATCTTATGACATGTTTGAGATATGAGTGTTCTATTGATACCGTAATTAGCATTCTATACATATGAACCTGAAACAGTTTTTGTTTCGCCAGAGTCTTAGGCATGACGTTATATTAAATTGCAAATATTGAAAAGGTATTAAAAAAAAAACTAATTTCACATCTATTATTCATGGCTACAACTGCATTAAATCTATAATACCGCTATTTCATAGAAAGAAAATTATGCAAATCGAAATGTCGACACTATTGTCCCATCGCTAATTGATGAAGTACGCCGGATACACCAAGTGTCACCGAATGCCCGCTGAATGCAACCCCAAATGAGCATATAATACACGCGGTGATTGCTCCATAAAATACCACTGGATAAAAGAGCCATTGTAGAGAGGAAACGGAGCAAGGAAGCGTCGTATTGTATGGAATCAAAGCGTACCGAATTGTATGAGTTTCGCGAAAGACGATCGTGTTTGCTAGGTGAAATTAGTATATTTCTCGCGTTTCGGCGACGATTCATATAAAATGAATGCAATTGTTTTGGTATGCGAATGATGGAAGTTAATTTAGACGTACAGGATATTGTTCGGGATAAAGCGGGAGAGTAGGATTTCACGCGTTGATAGTATTATATTGAATTACTTTTTGTGCCATTTTGCAGGCTAATGAATTGAACTGATTTGTGGTAAAAGGTGATTATAGTCATTATAATTTTCTTATGTCGTAATATTTTTGTAGATTGAGTTATGATCAAAGTCTTTTAACTATAATATTTCTATACCCACATAACCTTACGTACTTACATATCGTTATTTTTACAGTATCACACAACACATTCGCATTAGGTGTTTATTTTAATGAATTGAATATTTTTTGGTAATTTTTGACCCTGTTTGTAAATATTATGTATAGAATACATAATATATAATATATATAAGACTTTGGATTACAGAATAAATAGTCATCATTACTGTGCCTACTTATAAAGCCCTAACCGATACTTTGACTCCTGCCTTCACACCGCTCTATTCTTGAAAGCTTGTCTCAATGCATTAGCGATGTTGAGACCCTTAATTGTCTTAATTTGGTAACAGAGCGATCGACCCCGACTTCTTCCATCACTCCTCCCTACCATCACCATTACGTGCTTACCATCGGCAGTTTACACCATCATAAACAATTATGCGTTTCTAACCTTTGTACCCTGAGGTCGGCTTACGCATCAATATCCACAATTAATATTCGCTGGGTGAAGGAAAATCGTGAGGGAACTAATATATCTTAGACTTCAATTTTAATGATTAAAAATTGAATTTTGGATTGAATTTCAATTGGGAAATTAGGTGTACTTATCGAATTATGTAAATCATTAATGATACGAGGGTATCACCCTGCGTATGGACGTGTCCCAGAACCCTTTGTTAACTTGAACCTCTGTTTTAGATATTCAATAATAAGATTTTTAAATGCTTATAACAAAACCTTATTTTGTAGGTATCTTAAATGGATATGTGTTGCTTCTAAAATCTCATTGCTCCATTCGTTACTAAATGAAGTAGGAATGACTAAGATTTAAGAAATAAACCAGTTTATTGTGTTTCTTCAGCAACACAGACATTCGTAGTCGGCCATCTGAGTATCAACTTCAATAGTGGGCAAGCAACTTAACAAAACTGGAACTTGTTAATTAAATAAAATATGAATAAAAATATTGCGAAAGAAGTGAAGTGAAGTGAAACTTGATAACCTTATTTTTCGAAAAAATTATCTTCTTTATCCAACTTTACATAAATTGGTTAAATAAAGTTAAATTAGATAAAGTTTAACAAAAGGCTTTTAATTATCATAGACATTAAGACAATTATTTCATTACCTTATTACTACTAAGATTATTACAGAATTTCGTTAATTTTAATAGAATTATTGCTATCATTGTTATCGTTATTATATATTTTTGTTATTAATGGCTTCGGACCTCTTCGAATCAACCGTGGTAGGGACAAGAAAAATATGTCGAGTAACGGAAAAATGTGACGGCAATTTTTTTTTCCAACGCTTAAAAAAAATGATAAAAAACAACGTTAAACGCAAAATTTAAGCCTACATGATCGAAAGAAAAAATAAAAACACCTAGGCATTCCCCTTTAGGGAACGGCGCTCCCGGCTCCCGGGGTGTAATTGTCAAATTAGCGACGAGATCAAAGGATTCGGTGATTTGCTTTCTGATAAATGTGATAAGTTTCGCGCCTGATTACTTGTGGGGTGCTCCCGTTTCAATACTCTATTGACAGCTGTTTTATAACATGGATATTTTAAGTTGGTTACTGGATTTAGATTAAAGAAATAACTATACGTTGTGTATGTTTTTTGAAGTTGATGTGTTGACACCTTTAACAGTTCTTCGACAACTACGTATCCGTATTAAAGAAAATGTTTGCATTAATTTTGCCCAAAATAGTGGTGCAACTAATTATCTCTGGATTTCTGTAACTGTTTGGTGATATTTGTTTTTTCTAATAGTCAAGTATCTGGATCAGTCTACTGTGCCTGACAGACACCGTCGTGTTTTTGTGAGAAAGAATCGATTAGTGCAGTGAATAAAAGTTTAAATATTACACTTATAAAACAATGTGTATGCCCAAAAAATACAAGCGAATATGACTTTCCAATTTAACACTCATACACATACACATCAATTACATTAGAACATAAGTAATATATCAAAGGAAAAAAGAAAATTAAACAAACAACCACAAAATAAAATAAAACAGAACAAAAAATAATAATAATAAATAAAACTAAGAGATAAAAAATAACAATAACAGTAATAAACAAACAAACAAAATGAAAGCTTAAACCTCATCAAGAGCCTGCAAAACAAGGTTACGGTAAGTTGGTAGACTGTTGTAAAACACATCAATATTTTCATCAATGTTTGTAATTAAGTTGTCAGAGCGAGATATTCCTATTCACTGGACCATTGAAAGTAGCAGAAATATTGAATGTGTCACTATGACTTTTAATGTAAGGATTTATTACACACAAATAAAGAGTTAAATTATTATTAATTAGAGTAATATTATTAACCTACATAATAATAATAATTGAATAAATAGAAACAAATTTAGAAAGACAGTTTAATGCTGGTTGAATGTGCACATTCAATAATCGCTCGTGAGGTGAAGGAAAACAACCGTAAAGAACCAACATCCTTGAGACTCAAAAAGAACCGACGGCGTCAGGTGTATCATCACCTACTTGTTTATTAAGAAAAATAAATGATCACGAAAGGAAAAGGGGACATATATACAAAATATCGGATTGGATTGTCTTTGATTTAAAAATGATATATAGAACTAAGCACATATGCCGTATATATGTACCAATATGCATGATCTGTATTAACGGACGAATACAATTTCATCTCGTCCAGTATAATGTCCGGTGGTCCAATGGGTGCTGAGCCAAGATTGAAGGCATCCTGTCGCAGATGAGGATGTAGCCACACCCGCCAGGACACGTCTGTCTTTATTAAAGGCCTCCTGGATAGGGCTACCACTCTTTGGAGAACCACGATAACAATCACTATTATCGCTTCACTTCACATTTTGATCCTTAATAGTAAGTTTATTTTGCTACTAGGCCTACTTCTACTCACCTTATTATGCGCGTTCGATCCCAGCATCTTTGGTTGTGTCTTTAGTCATGCCGTGAAGTAAAAAAAAAAAACGAACAGCTAAAACCAACATCATCAGACATGGAAAGGTCACTTGCGTAAAAACGTAAACCCTGAGTTAAAATTAAAAAAGAAATTCACAATATCTTTATTCAATAACAAGTTACATTGTATTATCAGGCCCCTGAACTAAGTCTAGAGAGACCTGTACATCAGGGTACTTCCAATGATTTAATGAAATAGTAACTTATATTATAAGGAAAAACAAAAAGCTGAGACATTTGTACACACCAGAATGATAGTCTTAGGGAAGGGATGAATGCGATGGGAGGTGGAGGGTAAGTGTAAAATAGTGTAAGTGTTAAAGAATTAACAAGTTTTTGCTCGCAGAAGGTAATTTAAATTTATTTGTAACTTTCTCAAATATCAGGTTGGTAATTGTACGGAGGGTTATATTCATAGTCGAGACGTGAAGCATGTAACAGAGTCTTTTCTTTTCTTCCTTTGATCCCGTCCCATCTCGATCTTCATTAGTGTTGGTCTTGCATAGCTTCCTACAGTCCCCCTGTATTCGCACCCAGTTCCACAAGCCTAAGCGCCTGTGGTCTGTTTAAGCTTGATCGGTGCAGCGAGAATCGGCTTCAAGGTCTCGTGCCTTCCACTCTTCTTTCTTCTTCTTCTATGACTTCTATAATCCAATAAATATAGCTCGCCATCCTTCACAAGTAATGATAAGATATTGTTGCAGTGGAATACCCAATAACGATATCGGTCTAATCACCTACGGTCAAATATGCTGAGAGTTTATACCTAGTGACTTACAACGCTGATTATTATTAAGAAAACAAAAAATAACCTTCATTATTGTAGAAATACCAAAATCATAGCTTTATTTTAAAACTATCTTTTATATATGGTTATGGCTTTGGAATAGAATGCTACTTGTGTCGACATGTTAGTCCTGTTTACCTCTCTCGGTCAAGCACGAAAGCTGGCGCTGCCGCAGAGCAGGAGTAAATAACGAAAATAACGGCTTAAATATAAGAATCTTCTTCCAACATTGATTTTGTCTGAAGCTCTTGGGTTGTGGGGTTAAAGTGCACAGGCGAATAAAAGATTTAAGTTGGCGCTTGGTAGATAGTACAGCTGACCAGCTCTGGGCTGGTACTTTCCTGAATAAGTATCGCAATACATCGAGGAAATTGTGCCAGCATTAAAGATATACTGCCAAACCTTTTAAATTTGTTTTAATTTCCTTAGATCAATTTATATTTTTTATTATTATTACGGTAGATTAAGAATAAAGTGAGGTGATACCTAGGTAACACTGAAAATGTTTAGAAAATGGAAAAACGGCTTAATGTAGAAAGTTGCCAATCCTGTCCTTTTATCTTCTAGCACAACTGTCGCGAAATGACCTTTCCGACTAAAGAATGAGGCAATCGTCTTCTTTTCCTTATTTTTTCCTTTCTTTAGTTTAGTTGGCCGATCCTCGAAAGGAAACACCCACTGAACTGATTGTCTTTGCATGTATCTAACTGTTCAGTTCTAAAAATTTTGAGTGTTACCCACGTACTATATCAATATATACACATAGGTATATAATGGAGGCTCTGATTAAACGTAGTTTATCGGGTATTAAAGGAATGATTTATCCTCCCAATTAGTCACTGTAAGACAGCTCAGCAGTCCAGCCGTAATTACGTCCATCCAAATTAATGTTTATTTAAATAACATAAAAACAGTTCTCATCGTTACGGTGTCCGTTCGTCTGTCTGTCCGCCACACAATTAGGCGATCCACGAACAATGACTAAATAAACGATCGTAAACGGAAGCCTCTACGACGGTTTTCTAAAAACATTTTGAATAGTTTAAGAGCTGGCGATAGCTAAAGTTTCTTAAAGGTACACCGACACTGGGATCAAACTTATGAAATTTGTTTTAATTTTCTATGTATTCATTTTAAATTATTATTATTACTATGTAGGTTAAGAATATTATAAATACTGTATATTTATGTGTTGGAAATAAATATCATTAAGTTTCTTTCACTCTCCGTTGGCTGTGCGACCGAAAAGTGTCTTACTAAATACAAAGCTCCTGTGCCACCTTCCGCCAATTTCTGGCTTTCAGCTGCAGCAGGTTCTCCTTAATAGAAATACATTCATACCATAACAAAATCTCGCACAGAATGAGCATCCTGGACGTAATTGAATGATAGCTCCAAATCCAGAAAACAAATTGTATGCAAAAGTCATTTAAGACTCAAAAATGCCATAATCGCATATATAACAATTAATTATAATTGTAAATCTTAAATTAGATATACTCCGTAATTCAGCCTTTTTGTACATATATAATTTTTAATGCAAGTAACAAATCTGACTCGAGCAAAATTACAAAAGTTGCGTTACAACACATTGTTACAATATATTTATTTTTATTTATTTATTTACACTTCGTTACTCTACAATATAAAATAAAAAATTGAACATAATTAAATCAAAAGGAGAACTGGCGGCCTTATCGCTTACGAGCGATCTCTTCCACACAACCACTGTGAGTAAAGAAAAAATAAAAATGTATTAAATTACATAAGATAGGCAAGTAGTGCAAAAATACATCTTATACACATGTATTAAGACAAAACTAAACAGGAACAAAACAAAACAAACTAAACTAAAAAGATGATACATTAAAAATAGAAAGTAAAAAGACACATATATAAGTTATACGAAAAGGCTTCAAGTAATAATTATACTAGTTATTATTAAAACAAAATGCTTGTATTGTATACTTAATCTTTTTGTAACTGAACAGCAGACAACAATGGTACTAATTGTTTCGTGTAAATAAATTGACCTTTTAGAATACTAACTACGTAGATTACTAACTAATTATTTATAATATACTTAATGAGTAAAATTAAATTCTTTGTAAAAACTTATGTTTTGCTACAAATAAAATATTTTACTGTTAACTAATTGTATACTTTAATAATAAGTATACGTCGATATTTAATTACATATTTTACTTAATTTTAATTGTCAATGTCAAATTGATGAAAATATATTAGGATTTTACAACCCTGATACACAGATTTGCAAATAGGTTAAGGGCCTATACGGTCGCACAACTCCAAAAAAGTACATTGTTTCTTTCTATTTTTTGTCATCGTTTCTTGAAGTATGGCGAATGAAAAAATTATTTGGTAGAGTTGAGTAGTTTATGTATCCATTTTGAAAGATCGATATACGATTTGGATAACTTCGCTCGACAGAAAAAAAATCCTATGATAGCTAATTTTTGACACTTTGAATTCATTTTATGACTATAATGTATATTGAACATGATTTTGAAATTTACACGATATATTTTATCGCAAGTCTACTTGGCTTGGCTATCCATTTCAGAAAAAAAATCGGTAAAATTACATTATTTTACATAACTAATTCTTATTACGGGCCGGCGCGCCTCAGCGCTCCAGCTCTCCATTGCGTACCGCAGTCCACCCCAAACACTGACACAGCAATTCGTGCTGGGATAGGGACTTAACGAAAGAATGTTATAAAGTACACAAAATAGTTATGTGTGTTAGAAATCTCATTTGGCCTAATTATATAACGGTAACCATGGTTATAAACGCAATGTTTCAGGTCACGTTTTATTCCAAGACTGTTGTCGATCGATACAGAAAATGATTAAAAGTTTTCGTCAACTCTTAGCTAGTTTTGAGGAGTGACGCGCTCACAATGGCCGCGACTGGGCTACCGACGCGCACCGGCGATTATTTTATTATAAAACACTTATTTCTTCGTCATTGTGCTCAGCTGACAGCATGAGTAGTGAGTTTCATATGTCCAAATGTTGTGTCAATTCATTAACAACGGTTATTTTGCTATAAAAACTCCATGGTCCGTAGAGTTATAACGAAATGAAGCGCCGTACCACAGAGTATAACGAACGTAATGTGGGCGAAAAATAATTATAAAATCCCGTTTTATTTCTATCACTAAGTCTTCAGTAAAATACTGGATTAAAATGGGTAAATAAAAATTGAAACGTTATCACAGCCAAGCTTCTGTGTCTGTTACCTTTAGAGTATTGTCAATCACATTATCTATAGAACATGAAAATCCAAAACGCATTTCCCGCTGCAAAAATAGGAACGAATTACGAAGAGAACTCAAATTACTACACTCTATCTCATTCCAACACTCCTGTATATGTATTTGCATCCCCGTCTAGCGTTACACAAACTCTGATAAATAAATACAAAGGGCCTAATTGAGTAACTAGTAAAACGAGCATCTCCGTCCCTTCACGATCAATACAATTTAACACAACACTTCCATCTACAATATCACACAAATTTGAACCTTATCCGTTTATGATAAGGCTGCATATATTATGTGTAGATGTAAGTGATTTGGTTTTAAACTAGGGACAATTTCGTTCTCTCAAGTGGTAAGGGACGATGGGGAACTTAATTTGTCAACAATTTTAGATATTTGAATACGTTTCGCTGTTCAATGAGCTTCTGTCAGCTTAAATTGTTTTTTCTTTCTTTTAAATAATTACGTTTGTTTCTTAGCTCGTTAGTCGAGAGAAAAAGTCAATAGGTTCGTATTGATATTGTTTTGTTTCGTTGTTCATTAAAAAATGTAGTTGCCAAGGAATAATTTAATTGGTAATTTAGTTAAGCATATGACTAAACTATAAAATACATTGTTTATTTGTGACATATAGTCATATAGTCATTGGACAGGTACACAGAAAATCCTACCAGTAATACCGACTTTTATGTGGAGTTATGCGCAATCCCAACTAGACATTACTGCGCATTTTGACAGAACTTTATCTACTGTTTATTGTGTTTTTTATGTATGTGTCATTCCTTCGGGCGTCATAAAAAGAGGTGTATAGAAGTTATAGAAGTGTTAGCAGGGAGTGAATTTGAAAACCTAGACATACAAAAATATACATTAAACTGTATATTGTTATGGATACAGAATGGAGATCCATTCTGTATCCAAAAACGGGCTTAATTATATCATTCCATTCTTTACTGTAGCTCAGGATCGATTCCCGATACTGATACACTGTTCTACACGGGCGTAAGCCACCCAGTTTAATATTACTGAGATAGATTCGTGTTTGTTTTTGGATTATTCCGGTGATGGACAAAATGATAGGGACTTAGGTGTTTTATCGGGGCTCTCTAAGTACAACTCTTTTTTTATACAACAGAGGGAACTGAGAATTGAAACGCTTTTTTCGTTAATGACCCTAAGTCGAATTGATTATGAGTATGACTTTCTAGAATCTTTTCTGTGATATAATATGATACGTCAGAATAATCTCTATATATATAAAATTCTCGTGTCATAATGTTCGTTCCCCTAGTCCTCCGAAACGGCTCGACCGATTCTTATAAATTTTTTTTAGACTACATTTTTAGTTTTTTATGATACAACATCCAAAAATACATACAACCATTAATTGTCACCCCTCTACGATCAACCCCTATTTTTATTGTAGTACATAGTTATTTTATTGAACTAAAATATGTTTCCTATAAATAATAAACATGGCAAAACGACGGGTCAGCTAGTATAGTTATAATATTATAGTCAGAATGAAGTTTATATTTAATTTCTAGTTTCTGTTGTATTATAACTGCAATCTGATCATGGAGGATTATTATTATATATATATGCGAAACCAGTTTAATAAATTTAGAGTCAAAACAGGAAATTCACTGAAATCTTAATATTTACATTGTATTTGTATTCATGTCATATTGCTAACGATTGCAAAAGTTCACCCCTCTCTGGAGAAGTGATTGAGCAAATATCGATGCGACTTTGCCATCGACGCGATGGTGCATACAATATAGACTCAAATGGATCGCATAATGCAACACATAAACAAAATTACAAATAATAATCCAGTTAACGCTATAACCCTATATCTTGGCTGATTCTATGATATTTTTTTATGGAAAATGGGGCAAACGAGGAGGAGGCTGACGTGATACCCATGGCTACTCAATGCCAGAGGGCTCGCAATTGCGGGGCCTTTAAATAATTGGAACACTCTCTTCTTAAGGAACCTAATTTGTTCGGAATTCTCTTCTGGTTTCGCATTGTGATGGTGCGAGGCAACTGCTTTAAATAACGCTCAGTTGTGGAACGACAGACATCGAGGTGATATGGGTTTCAAGGACAAGTAGCTGATCAGGCTTCTGAGCCCGGCATAAGTATATTTTTTTAAGATATTCAATGTTCAATATTCTAGAGTAAAACAGCAACGTCGCCTAACTGATTGGGGAATCAGTAATCAAGGGAAAAGAGCGAAATTGTTGAAGATGTATTTCCTCTATCAACTTATACTCGTACATGTTAATCCTGCATGGAGGCTGCGATCTGGAGTGTTTGTATGTAATTTTGTTCTCAGAATCAAACCTTATAATTATTTTACGTGCAATTCAACGAAATTGTTGGATTGTAAGAATAATCTAGGGCATGACAATTGTAAAGGTGAGGGTGGCACAAACTTCACAGCCTCTACCTTGAAAATTCGCTACTGAGGCTAAGACCGTTCTACTTTATATTCGACATACAGACTAGGCACCTATTTAAACCCTGTCCGTGGCTTCGAACCGTATACATTGATACTGAAGGCTTAACGTTTTTTTACTTCTTTTTTATTATTTATTATATTTTTATGATAATTCTTTTGGTGTCGTGGAGGGCAAAGTGTTATGTCAGTAGGTACAAGTTTCTTATAAAAATACTTGACGATTAAAAGCAGAATAACCATTTGCTACTTGTACATTCTTGTTAAGGTAAGTAAAAGTACCTATTCGAATAAATGATGTAACGAATTATAAGAATACTTGCCAAAATAAATGTGATGATTAATGATCATCATAATAGTGAAATGTATTGTGATCATCTCTATTAAGGATATATTTTTAAATTTTATGTCCAATGTGGTTTTTTTTAATTATAATTATTTTACACAATTTTAAATTTTTCCGACGTTTCGCGTGCTATACAGCGTGCGTGGTTTCTTAAAATATAACAATATTTTTTATTTAAACAGTTTAAATATATGTAGTATGTGCGATAAGAACACTGAGATAATGATTAATTAAACATTAAGCTATCATATTACTGTAGCCAGAGCTATATAAAATATTTCTTTTTTGTAGGCTTCATAGTTCTGTATCTTGCATAAGCCGACCAG
The DNA here is from genome assembly GCF_905147105.1 of Pieris brassicae. NCBI lineage: Eukaryota > Metazoa > Arthropoda > Insecta > Lepidoptera > Pieridae > Pieris > Pieris brassicae. The sequence goes on along the minus strand of NC_059666.1, from coordinate 20,009,989 downwards.
CAGGTAAGCTTTGGCAAGAGAGGGTGGCGTTTCTGGGCGCATAATCAACTCTTTTGCTACGTGTGGACGGAGCCTATACCCTTTGTTGACAGTTCAAACTTGATTTGTTTCGCAAATCTTGCGTGATTGATCAAAATCTTGCTTTGAACATTAAACTGTGACGTGAAGAAAAAAAGATTTAGTTACTTGTAAAATTATCCTTCATCTCAATGAAAACTTTCTCCAGCTACAACTTATCCAATATACGAGTATACTTTGATTCCTGTGGCAAAATAAATCATCATATACCCTGAAGGCCGTTACAGTCTAGGCCATTTAAAAATAATTTGATATTAGAATTTGGGAGGTGTATATTTTATATAGGTAATGTTTCCTTTCTCTATACATTAAGTTACCTACATTGGAAATTCCCACGTGAATTTCGAAACAAATGTTAATTTCAAAGCATTTAAAAATCAATTACACTTCAGTGTTTGCCACAGAAACAATTGCCAATAGCTTAGGGTGCAATTCGACTGTGCTGTTTTCTAAATAGGCATAAAACCTTATTGTTTAAAAGTTAAAATCCATTGACGAAGTGCTCCACTAGAGGGCACTCGATACCAACTGCTAACAAACCAAAGGGTTGGTAATTGTTCAATTTATTAAGTCATTTTTCCTCACTTTTTGACTTTAAAGTCGAGATGTTGTGTTTTGTTCCCGATTTTGACTTTGACCACTTCTGATACTCGACATTTAACATCGCATTTCTTTAAAACGTTATATGAATGTATTTTAATTGAAAGGTTCTTAAAGTAACTTTTCAAGGGGTAGGATGGAGTTTCTGTTGGTGCTTTGAACTTGGTAACCATTAGTTGAAATCGTGAGAAAATTTAAGTAAGTACTAGTTTTGTTTTACTAGCCTTTCCCACGAAGAGTTTTATTGACGCATGTAATAGAACTCATCTTTCAAATACCGTCTGTAGAGACCAAGCTAGGAGTTCAGGCACGGCCCATTCTCCGAATATACAACATAATGAACGCTATTGATATATTCGGTAATGGATGATGGATTTAAAAAAAAGCTTTACGCACCTAGATTAGATTTGTGGTTACATTTTCTATTTTGGAAGTGTAATATTTATATTTTGTAAATTTTATGTCATGTATTTAAGAATACGTTGTAACTTATATTGTAGAAAATGTATCATATAAAATATCGTAATACGATTTTTTTATTAAAGTGTCCTTTAATAAATAAATTCGTATTAGGAAGAACGTCAATTGTCACAATATAGAAGGACTACTAATCCACTGTTTTATTGTAGATTTTGACAAGTACTAACTGGATTTATTAGAAAATAATGACAATATAAAATGACACATAATTAAAGGTGGAATTTAAAGTTGGGTATGGAACAAGGATATTACAGACAGGATATGATAGAGATATTAGGAAAACTCTTCAGAAGGCCTTAGGATGAGGAGGATTAGGATATCAAGAAAAAAATGTATAAAACAAATGTAATCTGTTTTATACATAATTGTCATTATATAATGTCACAGATTTTATATTAATAATTTTACAGACATTATTAATAATATGTCACTTTTAACTATTTTACATTTATTAAATACTAACATCAAATTGTAGTTAAAAATAGAGATTAATTTTTAATAGTTCAGGTCAATGTAAGTGTTGAAGTTTGACATTCGTCCAGTTTTCAAAGGTCTCTCGACCTGTTTTAACAAATGAACAGTTGAACTGTCGTTAAAATATTATTTTGAGAGTTCGTTAGTTTAACCTGCACTACACTGGAGTGGATAAAAATTCTGGCAACCTATCTGCTTTAAAAATCTGTTAAAACTTTCTTTTATATGAAAAGTCACAAAATTTTATTATTGGAATTCTTACATCTTATCACTTGTTTTTGTTACTAAGTTTATCATATGATATACTTGAGTACAGTTTGCGTATTTTGTATCGCCTCGACATCCGTCGTTCCACAACTGAGCGTCTTTAAAGCAGATTTTGCCACGCAACACCATGTGGAACCAGCTGCCAACTGAAGTGTTTCCGAACCAATTCGACTTAGGGTCCTTCAAGAAAAGATCGTACCAATTCTTAAAAGGCCGGCAACACACTCGCGAGCTTTCCATGAGCAGCGGTATCACTTAAGATAATGTGAGTCTCCTCTCCTACCCGTATGCGCCTTGTTCTATTAATTAAATCACTAGCGCAATTCATCGAATGAAGCAGGGGTATGTGTGACTCGTCTCATACCATTATTTTTGCTATTTACAGATTGGGTGAGCAATACCCATTAAAACTCGGGTAGTTCCTACAAGGTCTCGTTATAGGATCCACGACACGGATTGAATACCATCTTACTTAAGAGACGTGTAATATTGTGTATTTGTAAAATCGATGTTTTTTCTTAAATTTAAACCTTATTTTTTGCTGAAATAAAAGCTTGACAGATTTTATTTGATAAAGCCAAAACAACATCCACACAAAATGAAAACATCAAAACCAACCCATCAAAGAACGACCATAACCAAACCACTCAAGTACGTGTTTATGCAAAAATATTGTATGCTCGCAATTAAAATATCCAAAAAGTGTCGCATAATAGGCACTTATGCATAATTAGCCGAAAATAATAACCAATTTATATGAGAACAAAAATTCACTGGAGGGTCGTCGAGTGTGCAGGGTAGATATTGCACACACTTGTGGTATCTTGCCAACAGTGGTGCAACGCTGAGAATAGAAGAAAAATCATCACTGTCAAGAGTCGTTTTACACTGTGTACTGTTTGTTTATATATAGACAACATTATATATATTTAAGGGTTTAGAAACAATTATTTATTAAAAAGACCCTTTGTTAGAAATTATTAGAAATGTCCGAATTCTTGAAGGTTGGAAACTCTCTTTCTTACTGGCAGTGTAAGTGTTCATAGGTGACTTAACAACAAGTTAGCCACAGACTTGTTTACCCCCTGTTCTATACAAAAATAGAGGAATTAATTAAAAATTATTAGGTCCTTACATATGAAATTGGCGTTTTGTCGTACTGGCCACTTTGACCTCAAATACCTAATTTGTGCTTCGATGACCGTCATTCATTTGTTTTTTTCTTCTGTTTTATTTCTGTTTGCGTCACTCTTTTTACAAAATGGAAAACTTAAAGTATCGCATTATTTACGAGTACGAGTTCCGCCGTGGCACTAGTGCTGCGGAAACGACTCGAAGGGTGAATGATGTGTATGGCGGTCATGTTGCAAAAGAAAACACAGTTCGTTTTTGGTTCGAACGTTTTCGTTCTGGTAATTTCTACCTGCAGATAATGAAGTATTGAAGGCTCTTGTGGAAGCGGATACATCACAAACCACGTCCGAGTTAGCTGCACGCTGCGGTGTTAGTGATAAAACTGTTTTAATTTACTTAAAGCAAATTGGGAAGATTAAAAAGCTTAAAAGGTGGGTACCTCACGAATTGACTGAAGCAAACCGGCAAACGCGCGTCGACTGCTGCGTTACATTACTGAACCGGCACAATAATGAAGGTATTTTAAACCGAATCATTACCTGTGATGAAAAATGGATTCTTTACGATAATCGGAAGCGCTCAGTGCAATGGTTGGATCCTGGCCAGCCAGCCAAATCCTGCCCCAAGCGAAAATTAACCCCAAAAAAGTTACTTGTAAGCGTTTGGTGGACTAGTGCCGGTATTGTTCATTGCAGTTTTATCAAATCTGGCCAGACTATTACGGCTGATGTATATTGTCAGCAATTGCAAACCATGAAGGGAAAGCTAGCGGCTAAACAACCTAGGCTGGTCAATCGCTCCACGACACTGCTAATTCACGACAACGCTAGACCACACACTGCACAACAGACGGCTACCAAATTAGAAAAGCTGCAATTGAAATGTCTAAGACATCCTCCCCGGAACTTGCTCCAACAGATTACCATTTTTTTCTAAATTTCGACAACTTCTTGCAAGGGAAAAAATTTAACTCTGATGGGGCAGTCCAAATCGCCTTCACAGATTTTATTGATTCCCGTCCGACTGTTTTTTTTAGTAAAGGGATCAATGAACTACCTATGAGATGGCAAAAGTGCATAGAAAACAATGGTTCATACTTTGATTAATTAAATATATTATATTTAAAAATATTCGACTTTTTGTTCCTCCCATACAAAACGCCAATTTCATATGTAAGGACCTAATATAATGATTGGGTATGGCATGGTTGGTGTACTCAGTTTCCGCACTTAGGCTCTCACTAGGTCCGTTGTGCATAAAGTCCTGGCTAACTAAGTCAACCCAGCTCCTTCCAGAAACACCGAAGTCTCCTGGGTACTTTGCAGGCTTCACGGAGTGACCTCACTGCTCCGAGGATTTCTTGACGTTGTTTAGCCACTTTGCATTCCAGGACTACGCGGGTGACAGACTCTTTAGACTGGGAGTGGTATAGTTGTATAAGCTTAAAATAACTTGAAAGTTTCCGAACCAACTTCTCAAGAAAAGTACAGTTATTAAAATGCCAGCACCCACGCAGACAGTGTGAGTGTCCATGGGCGGTGTGACTTAACACCAGCAGAGCTTATTGTTTGTTTCTATAGAATATGAATTGAATATATAAAAATATGAAATGAATGAATGTGGTGTAATTGTAAAATCTGCGTAAGGAATTACGGAGTTGGCATTTCTACTATAAAAATGTATTTACAAAAGAAAATGCGGAGCAGCGAGCTGACTAACACAGTTAGGCGCGGGTACCGTCAAAAATGCAACTAATTTTAATTGCGATTGTTGATAGAGTCGGTATTATCGCATTATTCCGCATCCCGGCCTCGCCCGTCTCCCCCATTGTTCGTTTTTATAATCTTTACCTTTGTCTCTGCAAAGCGAACTCGTAAATTTAAATTTTGCCGTAAATTAATATGTTTTAGTCTAGTAATTATTAATTATCTAAATATTAACGGTTTAAAACGATCTTAATGGTTATTCTGGTTATTTTAAAAATATGTTAATAACAATTATTTCCTATTAATTAACCCATACTAAACCATCCGTATGAGTTTGTGATGGAAGCGAGTTTGTACTGGAAGTTACTCCTTCCAATAACTGACCGTCCAAGATTGCGACAACAGCGATACGGAAATTGAGAGAACTTCGGAATCGGTATCACTATTGGAAGTTATAAAGTCAGGCTCTGGGTCAAGGATCTTTCGGGTGACTTTCCTCCTCCGTAAGAAAAGTCCTCGTGGTGATGACGTCTCGTGAATGTGGCTGCCATTTTTATACATCATACAGGTCTCAGATAACTTCTTTATAATATATTGAACTCAATCACAGTGGTTTAGATTGTTTGATGTCGGAACAATATCTCAGAATATTGGTTTGATTCAATTTGGGATGGGATGCTGTTGTTATATGTTGAATCCGTAAATGTGTGAAGTGACTGGGTTACCGTATTATATTTTGGTTAAAACGTACATAAAAGAGTCATGTGAATATATCTGATAAAAAATGTGATTACATCAACCCATTTTTTCTCCTCTGATGGCCTCCTCACAGACGAGCGCCGTGATGCATTTCTGAGGTTCTCCAGCTAGGTGAATGCAGTCAGGGGCCTTAGTGCCCAGGTTTTGTGATCGGTCCATCGTATTGTGCTGTGACTGTGGCTCTTTCCCTCTGTTTTCCTTTTCCATTCTTGGACTCTTGTCCTTGAGGACGTGTTTCGATTCCTGGCTGTGCACCTCATGGACTTTCTGTCTATGTGCGCATTTAACATTCGCTCAAACGGTGAAAGAAAACATCGCGACGAAACTGGATTGCCTTAGATCCAAAGTCAACAGCGTGTGTCAGGCAAATGAGGCTGATCACCTACTTGCTCTGAAATCTGATGCCCAGATAATAAAAAGGACTTTTCGAGGTCTACCTATCCAGCTTGCTTAGCTCTGACCAACAAAAATCTCATGTTAAAACTGCAAAATTGATAAATAATAAAAACGTATCCGTCATAAGTTATTCACTCCGCCAGCAGAGCATAAAATATTACGTTATTTTCTCATTTAGAAGATACCAAACGCAGTAATTGTGTTCGGATTATCGTATCGGGTTACGGGGGTTCGGTGCGGGCTACTTTCTATTACATTATGAATAGATTATCTATTTTAGTTCTGGTTTTGTATTTCTTAATGGCCGCTAAATGTTTTTTTTTGTAATATGATGTTAATGTGGTTTATTTATAGGGGCTGCTCAATAAGATAGAACATATTTATAAACCTTCTGCTATGACTTCTAAATGTGTTGACAGTACTACTGGAGTTATGGCGTTTAATAAGTAAAAATAAATCATTGGCGCTACAAACTTTTTAGGTCTGAACCTCAGATTTCTGTACCTGTTTCAAGACCATTTGTCAACCTAATCGGCTAGTAGGTGAACTCCTGTGTATGTGACACGCCGTCGAATTTTTGGGTTCGCGAATGGTGCACAGTCGGAGATCGAACCTACGAGCTCTTAACGTATTAACCTATGTAATAATAATAATTAATTATATTGTACATACTTTAATTTTGTGACAAATATATGTAATGTTAAAGTGTATTTAAAGGATATAACTAATATTTCGATATTATAAGTTGTAAGCTTTCTCAAAAGCCAAAGATTTTATTTAGATTTTAAATTACCTTATAATTTCAACGTTTAGCAAACGTTGTAGGTAGCTTTTGAATTCGGACAAAAATGAAATTAGCGAGTTTCATTGTCAGGAAGGAGTCGACACAGAGTCGCTTTGTGACTTTAATTGTAGCTGCGGGCAGAGTGAAATTACTTCATACTAAATTGATATACTCAGACGAAATTATTTAACTATACTCTGGTCCATATTCTAATACGTATCTCAATCATAATATCGTCTTGAGAGCTGTAATTTTTTTTATGGATGACGGGGCATACTCTCAAAAGGTCACCTGATTTTAAGTGGTGGATGCATGCGTTGCATAGCCTAAAGCTTTTCTCGGTAAGTTGACTTTTAAATGCAAAAATAATATTAAGACAAATATAGTAGAATTTTCTGTAGATGTTGTTGTCTTCTACAAAACTGTAGTCTGTAGTCACTTTGCTCAATTGTCAATAGCTTCCGCGTACGTGATTTATGATTTTGTAAGTCTTTAGTAATTTCAGAACACTAACATATTTGATAGCCTATGTTCATCAGGGATAACGTAGGGTTTTATAGTGAAATAATTTTTCAAATCAGTGTTGTAGGTATAGAACCTATTAAATGTTAACAAACACAATAAAATATTTTCTGTTCATAATATTATTAATCTACATGAAAAAATTAAATCATGGAAATTTCAAGAACGTCAGAGATGGGTATATGGTTTTGGTGGGAAAAATGTCTCTGGGTTTGACAGAAGAAAAACTCGACACCTAAGATGGTACCCCTCTATTTGAAATGGGGACTATGATATAAATTCCCATATCGTACCTTAATCCTGATTATTTTACTTGTACCGTAAGTAATACCTCAAAGGGGTCGTTTACGTAGTTCAGAACAAAATAATTAGCTTTTGATCTCGGGATGAATTTCCTTATAATAGAATCTAGCTCGCTAGGAGTCGCTCTACTATTAATTGGTTTAAACCAAGATATTTTAGGGATGTTGACAATATCAAGAGAAAAGCTAAAAATAAGTGTTAAACATATCACAGTTATAAAATGTTATGTCATATATTCATCATCGTGAACAAAGACTTTTCGTAAATTCGAAAACAGATAGATAAATTTCATGTTTTTTTTTTGTTTTTTGTACTTATCTGCCTCCCGAATATACAACTCGCCTCCTGAAAAATAAGTTTTCCAGTACATGTGCTTCGTAACTGTCAAACAATGAAATATGTTCATTCCGTTTCGACTGAGCTCTCCCTTCTAATCAAAGAACGTATTTATTAAAGGTTTCGAATTTACAAATTATTCACAATATTCGTGTGGCCTATTTCAGATTTGTAGAATAAATTCAGTAATGAAAATGAATTGACATGTATATTGGTTGTCAATTATTCATGCGTTCGTTCAGGCGCGTAAATCTTTTTGTGTATTAGGAATGTAATCACGAAATATATAGAGAAACCTTCTGCCAAGGTCAAGAGTTTTAGAAGGAAAAAAAATAGAAAAGTTGAAACACTCTTCTTCTTCTTCTTAACTAATTTATTTGAAATAAGTATAGTAGGATTTTAATTATGAATAGTTTTGATTAACAAATTTTAAGTTAAAATATTTTATAAATGCAGCGAGATTGTTTAATTAATAACAATTATAAGTTCAGCTGACCTGTAACCTGTCAAGCCGGGTCCATATACCTAGTCAAATTTAAATTAAGTTTCAAAGCTGTCAATTATTTTCATTTAATATTTTTTTCTATTTGACACCGCTTTCGATAACATTATCTCCTGAGATACAAATAAGAATATGGACCTTTGCTCACTGCTCTTGATCAATTACTAAATGAAATGATTAATGGCGAAATTAAAACATTGAGCTCACTTGATCAGAGACACTCAGAGGCGTCATACTGTCACAATAAAGACAATTACGTAATTGAACATCAATAAAGTAAGGTATAGACTTCAGGTTACCATAAATAATATAATGTTGGCATGCGTACAGTAAACATACAATAATTTCTATAAAAGGCGAAATTTAACATAGGGCGTTGCCACTTTCACAGCTTAGTACAATAAATAGCGGCGTGCACAGATTCAATCACCGAACCCAAACATAAAAATGTACTATATTTTATAGAGCGAGAGGGAACAGTCTTGAACCGGTGACTTCAGCGTGTGACTCTCCCTGAGGTCGTAGAAAAGATCCTGGCTTTCTTCCAATGTGGGCATTTAACATTTGCTCGAACATTACAGGAATACATTGTAAGGAAACCGGCTTGCCTTAGACGCAAAAAGTCGAAGGCATGTGTGAGACAGAGGAGGCTGATCACCTACTTGCTTATTCGATTGAGGTTGTAGTGGCCCTGATTTGTTTATTATATTTATATAACATAATTTAAACACACATTTATATGTATTTATAAAAATTAAAGTGAAGTCCGTCTTGGCTGTCATTTCTCTACATTTCCAACCTAAATTCATAAAATCTACTTAATGTGTGTTTAGCTTTACAATAACATCTGCCAATCGAAGTGAGCTGTCAAGTTAAGACAATGGGCTGTTAGGGCCTCGAGAGGGATGAATTAATTATATCCCAGGACGTCCTGACCCAAGCGGTGAAGGGTTAACAAGTCGTTGAACCGTTTGTCGCTTCATAAGTGGGTTGTAATAAAAATATTGACAATGACGTCTTAAGAATGGTCTTTTTGACAGTTATAACGTATTTACCAGAAACCTATCGCATTTATTAACTAAGCAAGGATCGTCTGTACAAAAAATAAGTTCTAATTTTTAATTCATTTATTTCCAGCACACAAATAATTAATTAATAGAAAATTAAATTAAATTGGTCACTGTGGCAGTGTACCATTACTGCTTGCATTTCCCAGCTGTATGGTGATACTTATTCGTTGAGCGCGGAATGCACCAGGTCTGGGGTCTAAATTACTCGTACAATAAAAGATAATTATTATTATTATTAACTTTTTTGTTTATTTTTACGTTAGCAGAGCACAACAAAAAAAGTTCTTATTTAGCACACACAATAGTTCTATAGTTCCTGATAGTTTTTAGACGAGTTTTGGGTATTTAAGCCCAGAACTCGTCTCTCCGCGGTTTCTAATAGATCAATATATATTTATGCATAAATATTATAGTGAACTATTACAATTGTGATTTTTTAAAATGAAACCTTATTTTTCGAAATCCTACTATAAAACCATTATCTGACTTTTTGGTATCTGGAGATTTAATTTATAAGATTAAAAAACAATTTTAAGACTATAAATACGTTAATTGAAGTAAGAATTACGTAAAATATATCGTTTAGTGTCGTTTAACGCGTGCGAGATCTCATCTATCATGCATTCAGGCGAAACATACAATTAACAATGATCTATCATCGTAATATCGAAATTTGAGGCCAGTCCGGTTATTAAGATAAGGGCTGTGTAATTAAAGAAACTTATGCCAGGCATGGCCTGTAATTACGAGGTGTTAATATAGACGTCTGCAGTAGGGTTGTCATTCTCGATTTTAAATGAAACCTGGGTGAGGAGACTTTGTAGGGAAATAAAAAGGATTCAAACTGATATGAAGTTAAAACATTTGTTGTCACATAGTATGGCCAAAAGATTTTGCCAGGAATTATTTTAATTAAATTATCTAAGCGTTGACCAATAGAAATTAAATTGAAACATTTTCTGACGGTTTTTAAGTCTACAATAATGTATTTATAAACTTAAGACAATTTAATTTACTACAATTAAGACATTAAAGAGCTCGTTAACATGAATAACTGCTCTCAGTTATTGGGCATAGACAAATAGCACCTAAGGCAGAGATCATAGACAAAATATCAAATGGACGGCTTAATTAGAGCTATTACTATGGGAACCATGTCAGATTATAAATAATGTTTGACAAAATGTACAGATTTATTTTATTACAATATTTATTGTCTTCCGCCAACGTTAAATTCTGGCTTATAAATTAACTAGCTATTGCGCTAGCGTCGGACCTATGGATTTCGGGATGACGTCACAATCTGGAACGATGACAATTCCACAAAGATGTCATGTAAAATTCTTTGATATTGAGTTAAACACTTTCTGCTCTCAGCAATTTGCCTTATATCGAGGCTAATGGTACGCTGGACTGCAAGTAGATAAATGGGTTAAGGTTTAGATGCCATATACTACGCAAGGTGATTGTATGCATCGTGAAGAAACAGGCATATCTTACGCAATAGTCGAGGATGAGTATCAGGCACATAATTATGAAAGAAATAGATGGAATCTGTTGCCAAAATGTATAATAAGATCTTGCTACTCCGGATATTGATTATATAGGAGACATAAACTGAAATATCGAAAAATCTTTGTATTAAGGGTACACCAAGCACCGGCAAGAGTACACCTGCAGGATCAATGTTCCGAATGTTACCAATGTATAGCTAATGAACGTATTGACTTATCTCGAAGTCAATAAATACGGCGCTCCGCCTCCGCCGCAGGCGAAGCCCCAAGACTTTTAAACCCTTTTGTTACGAAATCGATACACTTCGCTATTTATGATCTTATAAGCGTGTGTGATATTGCTTATTTTTAATTTCAAATACCGTCACGGCACCTGCCATAACGTTTTTGGGGTATTTTAAGAGATTTTCTTTCATTTCAATTACCTTTAATTACGTATTATTTTATTGCTGGACTGTGTGCTTGAAAAGAATTTCAGATCGCGGTTGTATGTTGACTGAGGTACTGAACTCTCCGCCAGCAGTCACTTATTCTGCATATGATTTCGCTACTTAACCGTTTCCAAAGTTCTGCATCAGAACTGGATATATTTGAACGACTGAGAGACGAATATAAGATGTTTTTTTTAATAGTATTACAAATTGTTGCTAATATAAACTTAATAATGAACGTGTCATTTATATGAATCCTAAAAAAATACTTTTAACAGTCGGTAAAATACTATTATTGTTTTTGGCAACATAACACTGGTTAATTGCCAAATCAAATATGTATCTTTTAGCAATAACTTCAAATACATTAATATAATCTTAATACAACTACTGCACGATAATAAATTTATGCTACCCTTGAGAGGTAGACAAAACTATACGTAGCGATAACGACCGTTATTCTAAATTGAATCCGGGCTACGTCTTTATTGTTTCTTCAGAATTTCTTCTAATTAAATTAATACCGCACTACTTAGTCATAAAAACCTCATAATTGGAGATGTTCAGAATGCTTTAATCCCATTAATTACTTGAAAAACCTCGACGACACGTTTCGGCAAGTTATTATGTGTCACTAAGTGCCTCTGTGATGTCTCATTTAGAGATTTCAACTTAATGAACTTTCTTACAACATTTTAGTAATTACTCGGTTTTGCCAAAGAGTTTTTCTTGAAAAAAGATAAGATTTAACGTATGAATATATTTAGGTATGAGAAATTCCTATTTAATTCACAGAAATATAACCACTATCCCAACCTGGTCATCGCAAACAAATGGTCTTCGCCGTTGCACAGAACACATAGGTTCTAGGTACAATTGAAACAGAGTTTTTGAAGAACACTTGGGTTGCTCACTATCCCCGCAAGTCTTTAAGTATATAGTAGGCCAACTGTAAGTGTCACATACACCGGGTGTTAAGGCGCAAATGAAGTATATTTAGAAAATAAAAAAGTGGTCTCATACTGTATCCGTTTCATGATCATTTGTTAATCTAATAGGTGATCAGTCACCTTGCAAAGCAAAAGCGAATGTTAAATGCGCAAATTGTAAGAAAGTTCTCTCACCTCTTAGAATACATGTAAAATAAAGTCTATGATTGACAGATAACACATTAAAGCCAAGCTAACTAAGCATTGATTGCGTTCTTTGCACAGATTACAATAATATCACAGAAAATTATTTGAGTCATAAATATCAAAGCTTTGTAAGTGTGTAATGACTAAAATAATACAGAAAAAATAGTCAAATACTCGTTTTAATAATAATGATGTCATTAACTAACAATACCCAGTTATGATAAAGTTCTTTCAATATTCTTGGCAATAATCTCACTTGATACAAAAACTCACAAATCGCTATCGGTATTGGCACACAAGTGCGGTATGAGTAACGTTCCTAAGATCAACTTATTTTTTATTTATTTCTCATACATTCGTACACAGCTGGCTCTGCGACCCAACATGCCGGCGAAATGTTATTATTTAATAAATAAAATTATACGTTGTAACTAAATCTCCTCCTTTGGGTTTATTAAAATAAAAATAACAAAATCTAATCAAATATAAACTCAATAGATTTTCGTCAAGTAATACAATAATTATCTTCTAATTTGTATTCTTATCAAATTATTATCTTGCTTGAATAACCATAATTCCACATTTATTCTACATATTAAAGTAAAAATGTTAATAAATACACCCGCCATGTTATAATCCCACGGTCGAGTAATTACAAACTATAATTATATCAATCTCACACATCGTGACAGCGAATCAAATCATTAACACTTCTATAATCGTTTCTAATCGACCAATCGTGGCGGCCATTTTGTATAATCGCAGTGAAATGGCGCGACTTTTTATATTTTTTTTCAAATCTTATTCTATTTGAAACTCCATGGACTGGTGTTTCTGACAGGCAAATTCATTTTTTTAACGTAGTTCCTTATTCTTTAATTACAATTAATTACGAAATCATTGTAATTAAAAATAATAATGTTTAAAATATATAATGAGAAAATATTGTTTACACGGAATATTCAAAATAAATTAAAAAAGTGGAATTTCCAGAAATTCCAGATATACCAAATTGAACTTGTGAAGTGCGTATGAAAACCCTATCATAGTTAAAATAAAAGCCTGTCTATTGTCACTAACATTAAAACGATTGTCCTTTTACAAAGTTTACGATACGATTGCCTGGCATTATCAAAATACTTGAATTGCTGATGCTATAACCAGTTCTAAAGGACTAGTAGCAGTACAGCTAGTAGCAAAGATTCCTCCCAATCATTAACTATAGGGCAATAAATCTAAAAAGGTCTGGAGCCGAAGCGTGTATTATGTTATTACAACGGCGCGCGCGTAAAAAGACGCGCTTATTTGAGTATGCGATGATACAGTACAATTAAAGGGATGGGATCGGCGCATAGCACGCGGGCCCTTCTTGCCAACGTGTTTCAGATTCCAAGGGTTTGGGGTTCCTTGGCAAATCTTTAAAAATTTTATGCTTTTACGCATCGCAAATCGTACATCACATTTGGATTTTTCAAATTGCACTTTGAGTATAATTAAAATGATTTTTATCAACTATTAAATAAAGTTATGCTTAAAGTATAAAGTATTTACTGCTACATTAACATTTATTCCTCGAAGAATGAAAACATCGTGAGGAGACCGTCATGCCCAAATGTCGATGGCGTGTGTTAGTCACAAACTCATCACACACTTGTGTATTAAGAAAAATGATCATCAAATCAGACATATGTGACCCAGATCTAAAACAAACTGTATTTAACTTTCTGTTATACCCAGACTCTTAATATAGCATAAAAAATAATGTTCTCAACCAAATACAGCGTAGACCACTCGAGTTAACGTCACCCAAAATAACACGACATTGGTTGACAAGTCAACAATTGCTACAACTACTTGCTAAAACATCAATTCTCCCCAAATAAGGACATCTCTATAACGCCAGAACATATGCGTTTTCAGCGTCGCTATGTCGTAGTCAACTAGGTTAAGAGGCGTTTAATTAACTGCCTAGTCTCTTTACTAAACAGTGCTGTTCAACTAACGGCTTAAATGATGTTCCGCCATTTAAATAAACAGCTAGACAAATGACTTCGATCGACGACTTTACATTACATTGCTATCCTATTTATTTATATTAATATTCATTTTCTGCCACCTACACCCAATAACACAACACACAACTGTCAATATAGCATTGGCAAACAACAAATTTGATGATACGTGTAACAAAATATATCTTTTCTCATGTTAGTATATTTTATTTGTAACAATATTGTGAATAATGAGTCCAAAGTCACTATTTCACATTCGTGTAAAGTTTTTATAGTATTGCTCATCGAGTCTTATTTCCAGACAAAAATCGTCACGCATGCAAAATAAGGTCGAATCTAATTTTTTCTTAGGTTTGTAAAACAATATAAGCTGCTGCATCAGTTTGTCCGCCATTGCAGCCGTAGCTACTAGCCAAGCCATGCATCTAGACCGTGTGAAGACAAAATAATGAGCCATATACTGTTGCAGAAATACTGCCGAGATTAAAATTTTTTAGCCAATTAAAATGTTTTCTGAATATTTGGGATATAGCTGGCAATAATGTAGCCACATATTTCATAAAAAATGTAGGCCGTGTAGAGACCCTTAAGAACACTAATATGTTACATTTTAAATACATATAAATACAATAAAGCATTTCATATGTCAGATATTTCACCTTTTTTTAATTTCTGTCACATGGTTGTACGAATGGGCTAAGCATTTTATTAGCAGCCAGTTTATTAAATGTTGTAACAAACACTATGGCTGAATAACATTTAGTAAAGAGGCTAGGCTGATGATTGAACGGCTAGTTTAGCTAGTTGGCTGTGACAGCTATATAAAGTTTACATTGTAATGCATAGAATATTCATCAGATTGTTTACGTAGAATGTGAGGAAACAGTCTAACAGATGCCTATCTATATAATTTACAATGTACCAAATGAAGGAATGTAAATCTAATAAAATGGAATAGCTGTTTATCGAAATGTAAATTTTTAGTGAATAATTTTCTCTCATATCGTTTTTTCACGTAATAAGGTATGGTTCATAAAGTCGTAATATTTCTGAACATACTCGGACCGTGTATGCCAGTTTTGTTAATGTTTCTAGTAGAAATTGAAAGATATATCCTAATTAAGGTGCTTAAAACTATTGTTAACTACAATACAGTAAAAGCAAGCTATATTTGGCTACAAAAAAAGTATATATCATTTAACAGGATTTTCTTCATTGCGTATTTAGAATTATAAAACCGTCTGTTAGGAGTGTGCAGGGCACCGAAATCTGACACCATCTGCTCTTGTTTACAGTTAAAAACAGTTGTTACTAGTATGAAAAACATATATTTAATAAAAATATAGCTA
The DNA here is from genome assembly GCF_905147105.1 of Pieris brassicae. Classification (NCBI taxonomy): domain Eukaryota; kingdom Metazoa; phylum Arthropoda; class Insecta; order Lepidoptera; family Pieridae; genus Pieris; species Pieris brassicae. Next base: position 19,994,136 of record NC_059666.1, on the reverse strand, counting down.
TCGACATTTGAATCATATAAAAGACATCGAAGTATTAATTATACTGATTTTGTTATGAACATAGTAAAACAAATGTTACACAAGAAAACATTATTAACACAAATATATAATAAATACATTACAATTAAAACCTAGGTAATACTGAAAATGTTTATAAAATGAAAAACGGCTTAATGTAGAAAGTTGCCAATACTTTTATTGTTTTTCGAAGTAATCTCCATTCCTCTCTACACATCGTCACATTCGATGCAACCACTGAGAAAAGCAGTGGGCCCATTGTTCCTCAGGGGTCTCTTCTATGGCATTTTCGTACGCTTGCACCGCATCTTCAGGGCTCGTAAAGCGAATACCTCGAATTTTATCTTTAGTTCTTGGGAATAAATGAAAGTCACAGGGCACCAGGTTAGGACTGTATAGTGGATGACTCCATATCTCGTTACCTGCCATAGTCAAATATTCAACAGTCCGTTTGGCGGAGTGCGCTGAAGCATTGTCATTCTGAAGGAGGATCCTGCTTGGAAGTGCGCTGCTGTCGAATTTTTTCCAAGACAACAGGCAAACAGCGATTGACATACCAGCCTGCAGTAACTGTCCTTCCATCTTCTAGCACAACTGTTCCGAAATGACCTTTTCTACTAAAGAATCAGGCAATCATCTTTTTTCCTTGACTTCTTTCTTTACCTTAGTTGGCCGATCCTTGAAAGGAAACACCCACTGAGCTGATTGTCTTTTGGTTTCAGGTTCGTAGCAATATATCCAGCTTTCATCACCTGTGACGATGTCAAATACAGCATTTGAGTCACCGCCGTTGAACTTATCGATATATATACACTATAAATTTTCACGTGCAATAAGAGTTTTAGATTTGCCGCCAACTCACAAACACAAATGACAAATGAATGCAATATACTACATCGGGTTACCAAAGAGTTCTAAAATTGAAATACAAAAAAGTTTTCATTAGCAATGTTTCTAACTGGCCAGTTCTAAACATTTTCAGTGTTACCCACGTATTAATTAAATATCGTAAGAAAATATTTAAATAATGTGTGTATTGATGATAAAAAAAGATAAGAATTGACTATGATTAATAAAGTAATCTTATAAGTAACTACTTATTAGATTCTATATGTAAAATTCTACCTTTTAATTATTTAAGACAAATTTGCACGACATTATGTGTGGCTAAATATGCGGAATTTAGTTTGTACCACCACAATATGTTTGTACTATATTCTTGCAAATAAATAAATAATTATTTAAATTGGCAATTTCTACCTTTCGGGTAGCATATACTCAGCTTTATGTTCTAGCCGCGGCCTAAAGCCAACAATATTAGAGCCTTATATGGAGGTGTTTCAATATGTGTAAACGCACTGTACGCCCCATTTAAATTCAGCATTTCATCAATCATTGATGTTTTATAGAAAGTTTTATCAATCATTAAACTCACTTTATTATTGCGATAAATCACTTATATATACCCAAATAGAGAGTGAAGGACCAGAACACGACGAATAGCGAAAGAAAGCTATTTATTCAAAGGCATTTAAAATTTTATAGTTTACTTTTATAAGCAATTACGATACCATGTTAACTTTGTCATTTGTAATGAATTTCTTATTCGTTCCTATACCAAGAAGTCGTAAATTTTATAATTAGTTTTCGCCGGCTAGTGGCGTAGGTAAGTGTTTATAAAAATGCTATTTATATTGTTTTTATTAATCGTCATAATTTATTGGAAATTAAAAAAGCATTATGATTATTGGAAAAACCGTGATGTGTTCACTGACAAGCCGATTTTATTCCTCGGAAACCTGACATTCTTTTTGAGGAAGGCCAGCTGGGATTATTTTTATGGTCTTAAGCGGTATCAGTCTGTTTGCGTGGGCATTTTCTTGGGTTGGCAACCAGCGATCGTGGTGCAGTCCCCTGAGCTTGCTAGAAAAGTACTGGTTGAAGATGCTGACTGCTTCCAACATAGATCTGCTCACACAGGTAGCCACCAGGACCCGATTGGTGCAAACAGTGTTATGTTGGCCAAGGTAAGTGTACTAAAATTTTAAATAATAATATATATTTATTCATACCCTTGCCATGTCTGGCAATTTCGTCAATTTGGCAAGTGTCGTTTAATTTTCAAACGACCTTTCTATACCAAGGACATTACTATATTGGAAAGACTTAACAATGAGTTTATAAAGTTTAATTATTGAAATTTACAGGGCCCACTAAAAAAACATTTGCAGAAGATTATAAGCCCTTTGCTAACAACCGCTCGTTTGAAGGGGTTCTGTGACGTGATGAATGAAAATGCAATAGAACTTAATAAGAGAATACATCGCGAGTGCGTTGATCAAAAGAAGAGATTTCTATTAAAGGTGTGTTGTTTTTACAACAGTGTTACCAATGCCTGTGAGATTCTTTAAATTTATTTACGTAGATGTCAATTTTATAGACCGCCAATAGTTGTTCTATAAGCTTAGTTCAACAACTAATATAATCATTATATGTAACCCAAACAATAGACAAAAATATTATTTTTTCTAATTCCTTCCATTTATCATGCAAAAATATTCCTAAATTATATTTTAAAAAAATAAACCAACGGCGCTACAATTTTTTTATCTGGGCTAACTTTGGTCTAGGCTACGAATAATTTCTGTATCTGTTTCATGATCATTAGTAAATTATTATAATTATAATACATAATATCACCTACTTATATGAATTGCTCTAATATAAGTAGGTGACGCGACTGAATCTTTCGGCTGCATTCCAGACTCGGGGGCGATCGTCAACATCCACGACTGTTTTAGTGTAATGTGGGAACAAATCGTGATCCATGTGGTATCGAATTATTTCAGTATTATTAGTATTTTTTTTCTTATGTAGCCAAGTTCACATTTGAAGGATCGTCATGCTCGCTTAAATGTCATTGCTTGTGGCAACGTCCATGTGTCGGGTTGTCTCTCTCCCTAAAATATGGCGAGAGGGCCGATAGCTGGCCATGCGTCATACTCGTGAACGGGTGCTACTTGTGGTGATGCTAGTTATTTCGACTATGTATTTGCGAGTTGTTCCCACGAGAATGTAAGTGCGTGCTCCTATTTCACCATGCAGGAGGCAGGCTGATAGATGACAAATCTTTGTTTTTAATTTATTTTATTATTATTAATTACTTAAGATGTCAGGTGGAACATGGTGTAATGGTTGCTCCTTACAAACGTTGTGAAAAACAAAAAATTGGCGATTAAAAAGAGTGGCGGAGAGTTTATTGCCAGTTCTTCTCTTCCAGTCTACGACCTTGATTTGAGAACTGGCAGTAAATGTAAAATTAGAAGCACTTTATATACATTTCTTTTTTTGACTATGATTAAATGATTTTGAATTTTGAAATCATATAATCTAGGTGATCAGCCTCCTGTGCCACACACAAGTCACACGCCGTCGACTTTTTGGATCTAAGTCAAGCCGGTTGCCTCGCGATGTTTTCCTTCACCGTTCGAACGCATATTAAATGCACATAGAAAGTTCATTGGTACAAGGCTGGGAATCGACACCACCTGATCTTGTTTAAAGTTAAAAATAGTTATCAGAATATAAAAACGTAATATTAATTAAAATATAACTTAACTAAATGAAATTTATACATAATAATGTGATGATGTAGATAAAATAATATAAGAATTGACTATGATGATAATCATATCATGAAATGTAATTTGTAAGAGTCTACCTTTTAATTATGTAAGACAAATTTGCACGCCATTTTGTGTGGCAGAATATGCGGAGTTTAGATTGTCCGAAATTAATAAATTATTATTATAATTGGTCATTTGTATAGCTGAACCTACGACTTCAGGGATAAGTCGCACGTTGAAACCACTAGGCCAACACTCAAAAATTGTGTAAGGCCTGAAAATATTAATACAATATTTCATTATACTGGTCAATGCCAGAAATCTAAAGCCTAGCAAAAAATTAAGCACCTCAACCACAGCCGTCTCCATAAAATTTTAAAAGTTTTTTTTACTTTATTCATAATTCTTTAAAAAATAGGTTCATAGTTACCTACTTGATTCCAAGATTTTATAGTTTTTTTTGCATACCAGTATAATATTTTGACTTTCCTAGTATTATTATTCGTTGTCAACAGTCGATCAAAAATATGAAACAAACGACCTAAAATAACATAGTAATAATGATAATAATTAAGAATAGTTTAGTAGCTAAAAGAACTGAAACTATATTACTTTTAGAAAATGTTCGTCTTGTTCGCATCTGATACGATTGTAAACACCTTTCTTGGTTTAAAAGTAAGTGCATTACGGGGTGAAAGTACACCCTTGCAGTTTGTCATAGACGAAATGACATATTGGAGTGGCCCACGCGCACTTGAACTGTTGATAATACAGTTTTTGCCTGCATGGGCTGATTTCTTAAGGTTCGTGAAACATTATTTTGGTATAATGTATTAAAAATGTATAAAGCAAATTATTTTTCTACTTTCGTTCGGGATATTGGTGGACTTTTATTAATTTATGGCTATTAATTATTGGCTAATATATAAGGACCCTTATATATTAGCCTAACAGGCACACGATCAGGCACATCTCTGGCTGAGAAGCTAGACAGCAGGGGAGTGTCAAATCACACAATTCCTAAAAACGACTTTATTTGCTTAAAATGCTTGTCATCTCACACAACTACTCTGGAAATATCCACAGGACATTTATGAGCCAGTGGAAGCCCGCTGGTCGGTGCGACACGCGTTGCCTCTGCTATTTAACTTCTTGACATATTTGACAATTTTATGGCAAAAAATTACCAGTGCCGTCACCAATTATTTTTTTCTTCTTATAGTGCCATCTCCTTTTAAAGTCGATCATCATGGTTTTTTCTCATCACATTTTCACATTTTTTTAACTTAATGAATTCTTCTGCAACACATGCTGTAAAAGAATTTAGCATAATTCACATTATCGTTTTAATATATATGTTACACTATTGTCGTAGCCTGGAGATCGCGTGCTACAAAAACGTAACAATGAAGTTCGAAATGCTTTTAGAGTACTTCCATTTTATTAGCAATTATAAAAATAATGTTACTAAAAAATAAAAGTTTTCCAACTGAAGAGTTGTACAAGTCTTGCAAACTACTGACCATACGCCAGCTCTATATTCTCCGTTGTGTCCTTAGGAGACACGCAACCTCTCCACATAAAACAGACACACCTCAAAAAAGGACCCAACATAATATAATCAGCTACACAATTTGCAAGACTATCTTTGCACGTAATCAATATAACAATCGCTCAGCTTATCTCTATAATAGTTTAAATAAAACCCTTAGCTTTCATAATCTTACATACCATAAATGTAAAATAACTTTAAACCATTGGCCAACCGACACTTAACTACAACAAAACAGAAGCATTGTTAAATCATCTAATATAATTTTTTCCTTAATCCATCTTTTCATGCAACACGCGCACACATTTGTTTCGTCTTTCACAAACACATTACATAGTCATCATAATATATTCATATATATATATATATTTTTTTAACAAATTGTGTTGGTTACCCTTGATAAAACTTTGTAAATTTAAAGAAGAGCGAAGCTTCCCTGTCACAGGTCTCTGACTTACTAGGGAGGCCTCTATCTGAATTGTATTGTACATATATCTGAACAAATAAAGAATTTTGAATTAAAGAATTATAACTATTATTTATAATTTCAGGCTTAAGTTCTTTTCTGCAATTGGGACGAGTTACCTGAAGAATCTTTATAAAAAATTATTTCAGAACCGTAAAGATAGAGGCATGATAGATAGAGATGTTATAAGCCATTTTATGAAGTTACAAAAGAATGAGGAGTCAACCAAAGATCCTAGTAATTAATACTTTATGTTTAGCTAAACTATTACTAATTTAATTTGAATTTAACTATAAAGGTATGTTGCTCGCTGTTAAGAAAGACAGTTATATTTGAGTGGGAACTGCTTTTGCGTTAGCTGTATAATATAATAACTAGAAGTCGAACTTTAAACACTGTTTCAGTACGTTTTGAGGAGCTAATGACATCTCAACTGGGTACCCTCATTCAAGCAGCCATGTTGAATGGACCAGTTACACTTTGTCATTGCTTGCACGAGCTGGCTTATCATACAGCAGTGCAGGTATTAATCCGACATTCCTTGGGTATTCAAGCTTTGTATTCACAGAAGAATATTTTATGTCATATATTTATTATATTTATTTAATATATTTATTAGTGCTTATTATAGTAATAAGACCTCCCCCAGCTCTAACCATGGCGATGTGAGTATGGTCCTTGCTGTGCCAAGGTCCATCCTACATCATTAATAGACGTTGATGGACTTCAACTGTTGATCCCGTGGTGGGATGCGGACAAGGCTGCGCTGTTACCGTGTCTTGCTTCGGGCGATTGCTGGTGGCGCCGTGGGCTTATAGTGTGTATGCCAAAAGAGTCCCACATAACCCTCCACCGGCACTCGCGCTGGGGGAGGATGTGTGTAACGCCTTCACGATAAAAAAAAACAATTGAAAAACTAGTATTAACTTCGATTCTATTATTTTCGGTCGTTCTTGAAAGTTCCTTAATTTTAGGATCAGAGTGTGTTTCTTGGCTTGTTCTTTTCACTGTTATTAATATCTGTAATTATTTTATGAGTCAAACAAGCAAAAATCTTTAAAGCGTTTGTTCGAAGAGTAACTTCACAGTAGCTAGTCTTGGTATGTTATGTGTTTAATATTATATACTATATTTTTCTCGACTTTATCGTATTGGCATAGTTTATAAGTATAATGTATGCATTTGTAAATAAATAAATTTGAAACCCTTCTCTTCCAGGAAAGACTCCGAAAGGAAGTAAAACGAGGCTTTCGAGAAAAAGAGATTCTAGACTATGACAGCATTAATGATATGAAGCTTCTCAACGCAATTTTAACTGGTAACTCTTTGTTCATATGCCAAGAGAAACGCCTTCGTTAAAACTAATTCAGTCTTATAATATAAACTAAAATATCTATCAAAATTGTGTTTAACGTGTGATAAAAATAGACGGAGTAGATTGATTTGGTTTTTAAAGGAATGGAAACGGTTTTTATATTTTGTAATTTCTATTTATTTATAAGTGTGATAAGACATATAGTACGGAAATTGTTAAACAATATATAGGCTAACAGGAAAAAGTTGTCAATTATACTTAGTAAAGTTAATTTATGCCAGTGGCATTACAACTATTTAGGTTCTCAAATTTCTGTATCAGTTTTGTGATTTTTTTTAAAAGACGCAATGTGGCTAAACACGACGTCAACTTGGGTCTAAGGCAGGCCGGTTTCCTCGCGATGTGTTTATGAGCGAGTGTTAAACGAACAAAGAGTTCTTCTGTAGGGACCACAGAACTGCGTAAATTCACACTTTCAGAAACTAATGTGGTGATTTTGATGGATTCATCAACCTTTTATGGTTGCTCATCTCGATATGACTCTTAGTTCTGAATAAGTTTGTGCAAATACATACACTTATAAAATTTAGCAGTCGTGTTAGTAAGCCTGTATCCTTTTGGGTCAGTTAAGGGTGTAACAACTGAGGATGACTCACAGAAGTCTAAAATCAAATTCGCATCCAGAAGGAATAATTTACCGAGTTGCTTTATATATTTGATATATTTGTTATAATTTAGAAAAACATATATTTTAGAAACCTTGCGGAAATATCCGACTGTATCCTTTCTAGACAGGATAACTACAAGAAAGTATACACTAAAGGAAAACCTTAGTCTAGATGAAGGTACGCCTGTGTTTGTAAATCTCCCTGCACTTCATCATGATGAGACGCTGTTCCCTGAACCCATGAAGTGGTGTCCAGATAGATTTCTGGGCGCCAATACATTTGACAATCGCGACTATTCTTATTTGCCGTTCGGAGATGGACCTCGGTCATGTATGGGTAAGTATAAAGTACAATAATAACGTAATTCCATATATATTATATATGTACACTCAGCAATAATGTGGTGGCGTATGCTCTTTAAAGCCATAGAAATTAATTAAAACATCATGAATTGTGAAATTCATGAAAGAACGTACAAATTTTTTGCTATAACCTAACCTTAGAATAAAAAAAATAAAAACATAAAAAGCCTAATAGTAATTAACTGGGAACATGTCATATTATCTGTTTTTAAAATATTTAAGGGGTCCAAAGCTATGCGCCTTGATATTATTAATATCCTACATAAAAGGTGTTAGAGAAAAATTTCAAGCTGTTCTAAGGCGGAAAAATTAACGTTTTTTGGTAATACAAACTTCATGAATCATCCGTTTCCTGTTAGCAATGAAATTTCTTTCTTTTTAATCCCGTAATTAAAATATTACGATACTAGGTATCTGCTATTATTTTTTAGGAAAACGTTTCGGCATGCTCCAGATGAAGATAGCGTTGGCTCATGTCATTCAGAAATACAGACTTGAGCCAGATGTGCCCTACATACAAGAATCGGACCCGTACAGCATTGTTTTGGCCCCCAAAAGTGGTGGAAGTGTTAAATTCATACCACTGTAATTGTTTAAACATATTTTTTTTAAATAAATGGATTATTTATTATTTTTGATCTAGCAAAAAGTAATTTATAAAAATTAAACCAACTTCAATACCTATTAACTAAATAGAAACAATATAACTACATGATAATCGAAATATTTCTATCAATTATATTGCAAACCTGTCCTAATACCCACCAATATAGTGCTAGAACTACCCGCATATTTTATACGGTACGGCCATATGGTATACGGCCGGTATTTAGTCTATATTAACATACGTACAACAATAGAATATAAGCGAAATAATTAAATGTTAATTGCTATGTAACGATTGAATGCAATGTAACAGTTGAAGAGAGTGCCTACGTCTGGCTATACTCTCGGGGCGTAACTCCGACCATTTAGGAAATCGCCACGCTTATAAAACTGATAAAGCCTGTGTGAGCAAAATGTACAGCCTTGGCTCGTAAAACCCGCCTATTATTTACGTATAAACAAGATAATGTCAGTTAACAAGGCTCCAATACATTAGTACAATACAAACACTGCAATTATTGCAACATAGTTGCTTCGGTAATTATTGAAAAAATAATAGATAGTTTATGAATTACCAGGAAACTTAAATGTCAAGATCTATAAGTATAAGTATTTAATATAAGTATATAAGTATGTATATAAGTATTTTTATGTTTAACATCGTAATTTGGAACGATAATCGAATAGGCAAATATGTCAATAAAAATAATACGAGCCTTTACTAACCAAATGTAAATTTTAATCTAAGCGATAATATATATTTTTTAGCATAGCATTTTATAAAGACTGGTTATCAGCAGCCAGTTGGTCAGGTTGTCTTCCGACGAAGGTCTCCCCTTGTTTTTTCCACTCGTCTCAAATGCGAAGATGTCACGGGACTTAAAATTATAACCTATGCCATTGGGTTACGGTTCAGAAACCACTCCAACTGACAATTGACTCAATAAAATGTTTGCATTTTTTTATGTGAACTTATGGACGTCAATAAAATTCATTTAAATTATAAATTTACTAATTTACCCCAAAGTAAGGGCGTGGATTACACGAGAGAAATGGGCAAGAAACTCTTTGCCACTCCGCCACATTAGGAAGCTGTAACCTATTGTCCTTTGTCTTGAAACAAATAGATATTCATATGTTTATTAAAGTAATTTGTGTTTTTTCGCGCTGAACGAGCGAGACTTAGCGCTTTAAGTGTCACTTTCGTATGGCAAAACCTAGTTGAATTAATTATGAAGTTAGTATTATCTTTTGTTAACATAGCTTTTCTACATTAAAAGAAAACACTTTTTTACAGGATTGAAGCTATGTATCATTATAAACTTATAATTATGTTACATAATTTTAAATTTTGCCTACGTTTCCGACGGTTTATAAAAACATACATACATAGATTCAATCCGGTAAAAAAGTGTTTTCATTATGAAGTTTTACAATTCAACTTATAAAAAATATGGGAACATAAAATACTCTTAATTTGTTTTATATATTTCGACGTTTATTTCCACACACAAATATACAGCATTTACAATTTTCTTAACCTACAAAGTATATGGTATTGTATCTTTAACGCTGGCAGCATTTCCTCGCTGTACTGCGATACTTATTCATTGAGCTAGGAAAGCACCAGCTCTGCGGTCAGCTATACTATATACCAGGCGCCAACTTAAATCTTTAATTACCGCCTGTGCACTTGAACCCCACGGCCCAAGAGTCTACTCCAAAGGGAACAAACATTTAGAAAACAACCTCTCTTAGTTTCTATCTTTGTTAAGGACCGAGAATCAACTGCCTCTGCTCCCACTTGTTGTTCATAAGCCTTCACTTTGATTACTTAGCGTATCAGATAGGCAGAGGTTAGCATTATAGCTTACATAAGGTTATTACAGTACGAAGCCGGTAGTAACAATTATAATTTAAGTATATGCACGTAATAAATGAGACGTCACAGAATACTTAACGAATCATTCCACTTTGTCTTCTAATTAAATGTTAATAAACAAAAACTATGCGCTTGGTGCAAAGTGTAAACATAATGCGATGATCAATTTATAATCTATTTTAAAACCATTTTCAACATTTAAAAAAAACTTTATTCTACATAATAACAAAGAATGTTTAGTTTAAAAAGACAGTTACTAGCTCCACCACACTAGAATTCCCTATGTCGTGGGCAGCTAGTCTCCTAAAACTAAATTAAAAACGTATACACAGATTATGTAGCTATCAGCTCTCTTAGTCGAAGATAAACCCTATAATATATACGAAAAGTAACTCCATAAAATAATGAACCACCTATTGAATGGAATGGTATCACGAAGGCTCCTGGATAGAAGCCCCGTAGGCTTGTGAAGTCGATTCATGTTCAAAATTACGAGCTGCATTCCAGAGCCCCGGATACAAGGGGCCCCCAGTCCCCACTGAAAGCAATAGGCGATATTTTAAACAAAATATCTGAAATTAAAAAAAATACAGTCATAAGGTCCCTGAGATCAATCAACTCATGTACGATGCGCGTCTATCGAAACTAAACAGGGTAATCCCCGTTGTATGTTATTGTGTCGGTGCGTGGTGCGGTGGTTTTTTCGCGAGTGCGTCTATTACGGGGACTTCCCCGTAATAGCCCAGCGCCCCACACCAAAACAAGACTGGTTCTTGGTCGGGCAGGTTAAAGCCCCATCGGTTGCAGTAGCTTAATTAATGAAAGAAAAATAAACCACTAACGTCCAATAATACCAACTCGAATAGCCAGGGATATATTTAGATAGAAATATATGCAATTCAAGATTCATTTCATTAGTCTAGAAGCTTCAGTGTACGACTCACATCTCTGACTTCGTAGGTTCGATACCCTGCACCATTAAACTTTGTCTATGAGTGCATTTAACACTCGCTAAAACGGTGAAGGAAAGGGTCAAAAGGACACCGACCTAGAGCCAAAAAGTCGACGGCGTGTGTCAAGTACGGAAGGCCCATCAGAAATAACATACTGCAATAAAACATTGTAGCAGTATTATCTTGTATTAGTCTTATTAATTTGATTATATGTATAATTTACGTCTATTCGGTGACGTAACAAGGAACAAATGTTTCGTAACCAAATATCTATTAAGATTATGCTAAAAAAAATTGTAACATTTTTAGGTATTAATTGTGTTATTTCTTAAGACTGGCCTTCGTTATTGGGCCAGATATTGTGTTAAGGTTGTACGCGGTTGTATTTAAAATAAGAGATGAAACCTTTGGTAAGGATTGAATATTCTGCGTTAAGGCTATGATCGTTTTTCTTTCAACTTATACCACACGCCATCTAGACGACAAAAACTGGAAGGACTGGCCGTAACGGCCGGCTCGGCGTGGGCGCATCGCCCGCTACGAACCGACTACGTCACAGCTCTATAAAGATATTTCTTAATCGACGGCGCATTTCTATACATATTATTTAATTTCGTGTTTTCAAGTCAATGTTTTAATTTAATATTTAGAATGTTTGGCCAACATTACAAATGTTACGTAGTTTGTAGTGTTCTTATATGCAGTTTCACTATCAATGCCAGATAGAGGCAGAGACCTGAAAGTGTCGGAGGAATTAAAGATTGGACCTAATTAATATTAATAAATTATTCCAAATAAAATGTTCAATATTTTTCAGTCGAATTCCAATAAACAATGTATTGTGAAACGATTCGTTTAAACGTCGTTTAACGAACACATATACTTGATTCGTTGATTCTTTTATTATTAAAGTGTCTATGGTGGGGGTCGATCCTTTTTCGAGGCCCAGGTTTCCTTCTCCTAACTCCGGTGCTGTTCACTATGCGTATTTAACAGTTTTTAAAATCAACTAACACTACTTCCTTGCGTGTTCATCGTTCCAAATTTCCGTTGAAGTTAACACTTGTATACTGTCCTATAAAATTAGTATTTATTATTCAAACACAAATACATAAATACTAACTATTTTGTTATCTATTATATAATTTTGATTAATACAATTACTAAACTAAGTATTTTAAATAAACATTTCGTTGCAGTAATATAGAAATACAGTACAAGCCTTATCGTCTTTGAGTTATCGCTTACAGGCAACCATTGTGTGAACAAAAATTAAAATTAAATTAGATAAAGTGAGTGTAATAAGTGCATAACTACATATGTTATATAGACTAAACTAATGGACAAAATGAAACAAAGGAAACAATTAAAATATTTGTAAACACTGAAAGAGGCAAAAATAAAAACAATGTGTTAATGTCTACTATCTAACTACCCTGTCTTAATAAAGCAACTATTATACCCCTTTTAATCAGGTTTTAAGTGCATTTTCTATATGCATTTCACCAAGGTTGTGAATTTTTAATGAAATCACTGGCAATTACTCAAATAAGCGCGTATTAATTGCTTTATTGATGAGTTATGAGTGTTAATTAGAGATTACACCGGCTACGCGTTGCGCACGAGTTGACTATACTTTCCAGAAAGAGGGTTACACACATGCAGGAGACAGTATAATTAAACATATATCGCCCTGTTTAGCATTTATGGAAAATAAAAGACAAAGAAAAAACTTTACTATACAATAATAAAATAATAATGTATGGTTTAGTGTAACTGTAGGTACATACTTGACAATAATTTCTACATACATTTTATAATAAAACTATTGTACCAGCTGCCCACTGAAGTATTTCCGAACCAATTTGTCTTAGAGTCCTTCAAGAAAAGAGCGTACCAATTCTTGAAACGCCCGCCACGCACTTGGGAGCCTTCTCGCACTGTGAGTGTCCATGGGCGGCAGTATCACTCCACATCGGGTGAGCCTCCTGCCCATTTGCCTCCTATTACATTAAAAAAATCACGATTTTTTTTTCTATTTCAGCATAGGACAGGTTGAGAACATGTTGTTTAAGTTTGTTAGTAATTATATAAAGTTTCGACAGGACAAATAAAAAAAAATTATAATTTGTCAATCTGACAAACGTCCTGTACCATAGATAGTCTCAAATAAAAAAAAATTGTAGATCTAAACGATATTTGAATCCACTTAAACCCACGAAGAATTAATCAAATTAAGAACTTTACTCGTAATAACAACTTAAAGATATACATAATACTCAAACAGTAACAGTCGCTAAAAACCTCAACGACATTAAAAATTCAATCTTTTATGTATACTTTATTTGATAGCAAAACGTCAGTCGTGCGTCAGGTACAGAAGGCTGATCACCTACTTGAGTATTAGATTAACAAATGTTCATGAAACAGATATATAAATCTAAGGCCCAGAACTAAAAAGGTTGTAGCTGCATTGATTTATTTGTTTTATCTCACATTTTACACTTTTCCTGAAGTTCTATAAATATCAAGGTCAAAATTAGCCAAATCAGTCCAGCCATTCTCGAGCTTTTGCAGGACAATCTATATATTTATTAATTATATAATTATACATATTAATTTCTGCGCCATCTATGTTAAGCATTAGTTAACCTCATAATTATTTCTATTTATTGTAAAAAAAACCAATACCAAGGAGGTTGAATTGAATTTTTCCAATTATTACTTAATTATACATACTATATTATTAACAAAATAGTAAATAATACTAAATTCGTTTTTAGTTTTGGTTTTTAGTTTACAAGTCATATTATCAACTATTTACGTTCGCTTTTTCTCAACGGTGCTGAGTAGCAGATGAAGCGTGAAGTATGTGTTATGAATAAGTAACATTTGACTTAGCTCTCATAATGCCGGCAATTCCATTTAGAGATAATAAGCAAATTAATTCTGTAATTATTTATTTTCAAAAGCCGCTATTGGCAACACAAAAAGCTTAGTAAAGTACGCTGTAAACGGTAATACTCTATAGGTCTTAAGTTGAAAAATTATTTTAAAAAATATGAATTGAAATTGACTGATTTAATCGTATTTTTTATGTTTTAAATAAGGCATTGTAATTGCCTTTGAAAAACTACAGTTAAAGATAGGGTGAGCTTCAGAAACGAGACTTGGCGCTAATATGAGTCCTATGTCAAAATTCAATACAGTTTCGACGTAAAGGAATCTGAAGTTTAATACAATATGTATTAAAGGTATTTTTTTTAATTTTAACGGTATCTAAACAAAAAATACTCGGATATTTGACACTTGAGACAAGCCACAAAGTACTTGGTATACTATAATAATGTATTGTCTTTTCAAATGAGTTTCCCGCCGTTTCTCTAGTCATAATTAAGTAACTGTCAATAATTACAGATACTGCAACGTATGATATGTCATGAGATTATAGGTTTGTTTGACATTACTAATACTAAGCGACCTATTAAATTGCATTTGTGTGTGAAATTGTTTTTTGTTGTTGGTTAAATTACAAATAATTACTTATGTTTGTACACGCAAAGTATCTTAAACCGGTTTACTCATACTGTATAAAAAACACTTATTATAAATATCATTCGTTGGTTTATGAAGTCGGTTTTTAAAATCAAACTGAGAAGCGCCTACTATATCACGGATTGCATTACCATTTTTTACTGTAAGTACACGAAATCGTTTAGCCATTTGTTAAGAGGAATGCATTGTGCATTTCTCTTTCTTACACCTGTCAATTAATTAAAACAGTCTCGACACACTTATTTTACAAAATGGAAAACTTAAAGTATCGCATTATTTACGAATACGAGTTCCGCCGTGGCACTAGTGCTGCGGAAACGACTCGAAGGGTGAATGATGTGCATGGCGGTCATGTTGCAAAAGAAAACACAGTTCGTTTTTGGTTCCAACGTTTTCGTTCTGGAAATTTCGACCTGCATGTTCTGCCCCGTGGACGGCCTGAGACCCAAGTTGATAATGAAGTATTGAAGGCTATTGTGGAAGGGAAAAAATTTAACTCTGATGGGGCAGTCCAAATCGCCTTCACAGATTTTATTGATTCCCGTCCGACTGGTTTTTTTAGTAAAGGGATCAATGAACTACCTAATAATGGCAAAAGTGCATAGAAAACAATGGTTCATACTTTGATTAATTAAATATATTATATTTAAAAATATTCGACTTTTTGTTCCTCCCATACAAAACGCCAATTTCATATGTAAGGACCTAATATTACAAAAAATATATAAATTATACTTAACATTAAAGCCAAAGATGAAATACTTAATATATACAAAAAGGTACACATATTTACGAAAGGACATCAATAAAAATGACTAATTACATTTACCTAAGTAATAACTAATTCGGCTGTATTGTGTGATGATGTGTATGTGAGGTGTGGTGTGATGCAGGTTCTTAATACTTGTTTGAAGCACATTCCGACATAGCTTAAACAAGTTAAGGCTTAAATAGTGGTCATTTTTTTATCAATGGCGCCACAATCTTTTTAGCTCTGGGCCTCAGATTTCTGTATCTGTTTCAGTATCATTTGTTAATCTAATAGGCAAGGAGGTGATTAGCCATCTGTGCCTGACGCACGACGTCGACTTTTGGGTTCTAAGGCAGCCCGGTTTCCTTACGATGCTTGAATGATGAAAGTCCATTGGTGCACAGCCGGGGATCGAACCTACGACCTCAGTGATGAGACGTGCGACTCTCATCTCATCTCATGAAGCCACTAGGCCAACACTGCTCAACCAACTGCTGTGGTCGTATTTTGTTCATTATAAGAGCGAGTGTACAATGCAATAAATAGAATAGCAAATGTAAAATCTATTACAACTGACATTAACTACAATAAATAAATTTTATTCACATGACGAACACGGTAAGGGTGGGTTGTAAAAACGTAATTTATTAAGAAATATATTAAAAAACTTATTAGTTTGCAGGAAATAGATTGTGATATTGTTTTTTTGTTCAAACATCTGCAATACTAGAATCTGCAGGTGTATTCAAATGTGTTTCACTTGTTTTATGATTTCTAGGTCTTATTAATTTAATATTTTTCCTTATAATATATTCACTCAATTCTCAATAGGGTGGCAACGCACTCGCGAGACTTCTGGCATTAGGAGTGTCCATGTGTAACACTTAACATGAGATAAGCCCATTTGCCCCAGTTCTATTAATGTTCTATTATGTTCACTAAGACATACCCTACGAGGTTCCTAGACATTACTCTGTGAACAGTGTCAATTTGGCACTCCTCTTTGTGAGTGGGTGGCAGAAGGCCTTGCAGCTGTGAATTTATTTCGGATGAAACGGCATTCAGCATTCGCCCCACATCTAAGGCCATACACTGATAATTCTTATCAGTGGACAAGTTAGAAGATCTGGTTTTTCTATCAGCTGGCATTTAAATAGTAGAGGCGATTCGACCAGTTCTGGGTGACTCAAAAGGGTGGGTGGGTGACCCTCAAATTTCAATTAGTCCAAATATTGTCAGAGCATGTTTGGTGTTTTGGGCGTTATCTGAACCTAATCGCCCAACGAATACTATTTTTTTAACTATCGTGTTATTGCGTAGGCCATTGATCGTATATAAGTTTTATTATTTACTAACTTTATGTAATCGTATCAAAGAGGAAAAACAAAAACCTAATTTTTTAATACTTATATTAAGAAATGTTAACTAGCCAATTATTGTATGCATTCATTAATAAACCTCTAATAATAATAATAATCAAAGAGAATGTGTCTACACAATAAGCATAATTTATTTATACCCAACGTTATATAGATAATTTGTAAGTTATTCACTAAAAATGTGACGCATGGTCACCGGTCGATGTAGGCGCAAATTGCCGTGACCGATGATATTCTGTAGACGTTGCAATAAATCTGGGTTACTTGAAATCCCGATCGTCACGCTAGCCGCGCTATTTGCATGTCAATATACGACTTGTAGGTTCACCATGATTTTGGTATATAGTGTATTAGGCAACTATGGGAAAAATAGATGGCTCGAAGTGTTGTACCCTGGCAATGTTCCTGCATCAAGCTTAGTGCGCCAAATGAAACCTATTAACTATATATTAAAACTTGAACATGTTAATTTCATAATAATAATATGCATTTTTTTCAGATACAAATTACATTTAAGCAGTGTTGGCCTAGTGGCTTCAGCGTGCGACTCACATCCCTGAGGTTCGATCCCCGGCTGTGCACCAATGGACTTTTTTTCTATGTGCGTGTTAAACATTCGCTCGAACGGTGAAGAAAAACATAGTGGTGAAACCGACTTGCCTCAGACCCAAAAAGTTATGGCGAGTGTCAGGCACAGATGGCTGATCACCTACTTGCCTATTAGATTAACAAGTGATCATGAAACAGATACAGAAATCTGAAGCTCAGAACTAAAAAAGGTTGTAGCGCCATTCATTAATTAATTACATTTAAGCACATTTATACTACTATATATTTTTTTAGGTGTCTTTGTAGGTGTGTAGGGAAGTAACAGGCTGTCATGTCCGTATGTTTGTCCCCGTGTTTTTAAACAACTCCAACTACTTTAAACTACGTGTCGCATTTCTAAATAGGGCTGTCCCTAATACAATTGAACATCATTATTAAATAAAACTAATATCAATAATAATAGCTTTAAATTCAGATACATTTTACATTTAAACACGTTTCTATTTAAATCTTCTTTCTTCTTCTTTCTTCAAAACCCGTCATTCCCGTCTGCACCCTACCCCTCTCTGCCCTCATGCTGCTTCCTTAATTTGCTCTATCCTCCTTCTCAATTGTCTTCCTCCTTTACGTTTATTGTACCAATATTTATTGAATAACTTGATGTAATTGTTTAGTCTTTTGTGTATATAGTATAACATCGACAAATGCCAACATGGTCCAGTACATAAAGTGCTCAAGTGGTTGGGACATGTGCGCCGAATGGCAGTTGAAAAAACTCCAAACTCCTTACTGAACTCATAATCTAGTGGATAACAGCTGGTAGGCCAAGGCTGTGATGGTGGGATGGAGTTGTTAACGATCTCGAAACAATAGGGGTTCAGAGATATAACACGAAAAGATTGCGATCGTAAAATATAAGGTGCCTAAGAAAATAAAGAAAATCTAATCTTATCTTGATGTGTGTATAGAAGCTTCACTTTGTTACATTTTACGCATTCCAATTAGAATCACAGTCAATAACATTATTTACCATTTCTGATAGCCTCACACACTCCTTGGATGTTCACTAAAAAGTCCTACTAACATTATATTTGATAGTCACCTTACTTTGATAGGCGCATTCACTTAGCGCTAAGCAATAATTGATCATTGAGCAACTGTTTTATTGTATAAATCCACTTTGCATACACGTAACAATCGTCTAATCATTGTTTCGTATTAGAACTGTGACAATTTTCAAAGATTATTTGCAAATTGATGAATATGTATTTTTTTATAACTTTGTCCATAACTTTTGTGAGCGTAATTAAATCTTGTGTGTCTGTTATACGGAAAAAGCAGTTTTGGCCTAGCATGCGATTCCCATCTCAGAGGTCGTACGTTCGATCCCCGATTCGACTTTCTATCTATGTGCGCATTTAACATTTGCTCGAACGGTGAAGGAAAATATCGTGAGGAAACTGACTTGCCTTAGATCCAAAAAGTCAACGGTGGGTGTCAGGCCCAGGCTGCTGATCACATCCTTGCCTATTAGATTGACATATGACGAAACAGAAATTTGAGCCTTAATAAAAAAAGGTTGTAGCACCACTGCATATTTTTTTGTGTACGGTAATGTCTTACTGTCAATCACTTATCAGTTCATATAACAGTCGACGTAATTAAAAATTATGTAAGCTCTATAATGCAAAGCGGATAGACAAAGAAATCTGCATTATGTAGAAAGTTCTATGAAGTTTTAAAATTCATATAAAAGGCATTAATTACTTATTTAAAGCACGTTCTGTGAGCTTTTTCCGCCACCACAATGGACGAGAAATAACTGAGATTCAATCGATCGAAATTTCACGTACGCCCGACTCTTGCCCCCTTTATTTTATGTCTTCATACGGACCGCCGATAACCCCTAATTACGCCAACACACAAAAACACTAATCGGACAGCTTTATTATTAAAACAAAACGGCGAAACTTCTTTCATAATCAATGAAAAGTGTACTCTACCACAATACAAACAGTCGTGTTTTCCATTAAAGTTTTTTGTACATACAACGTTTTGTATCTTCAATTCAAATCAAAACAACTATGAAGCAACCTAAGTTTACAGTGCAGTTGTGAGGCAATTTCAGAAGTATAACTTAGACATTTTAGTATACCTTTAAATAACTTAGTACTTCTGGTGCTTGCAACAATTTTCTTTGGTAAACTCTGGTTAAATACCCACGGGGATTTGAACCCTATTAGGATGTAGTACGATAAAAAATTGCTCGAAGTTTTGTGTGCAGCTAGGATGTTTATTCATTAATAAAAAGTTGGTCTTGAGAAGCGTTAATGAGCCCAGTCTTCGTCGGATTCTCAGCTATGTTACTGTATCAGCTTTTGTCGGCGCGATACCACTTTTTGCGATGGCAAATGATAACAATAAGCCGTGTTAAGAAGTGGGATGCGAAATTCTAAAGAGATAATAAGAAACGTGATAATGTGTTGTTAATTAATTAATGTGCAGAATTGTGTGCGCGGGTTCCGCTTGAAGTTGGCTTTTTTTTCGATGGCTATCTTCAGACCCTGCGAGTGAAATGAGCTCGTAGGCAAGCTATAAGTGTTGCGTATCTAACATTAAATCTACTTAAATGTTATGTTAATTACTTAAACTTGAGTTACGTTCGTAATACTCTGTATAACGAATATAAAATAATTGGAATATTGACCACGCAATGTATACATGAATTTAAACGCCTTTTAACAACTATATTTTTATTTTTAACGGCGCAAACCAAGGTCCAAATATCAAATGAACAATTTTATAAACAATTTTTTATTACAAATACTTCATTAAAATAAAAAAAAGTATTCAAACACTTTTAAAGTCACGTTATCCTTTTTTTGACCGAAGTAGAAACTGTTTGCATCCCTCATTTCATTTAATATACACGGAGTTTGATTAAATTATCAATTATTAAAACTGAAACATAACAATCTAAACAATTACAATTTATTATTTCTTAATAGTAAAATTATTTGTCTCAATTAATAAAAAGATACTGAAAACAGTATACCTAATAGTACATTTAGATTTGTAATCGTGAAGTTTAACCAATCCTTACCACCTGCGCCTTGTCATCATAATCAATATAATCCCTACTGGGCAACTCGTACTAAACGAGATCTAATCGTAACACAGATAATTCAAAAAAATATATGGCAGTGACTAGAGAGAGTTGTGTCTCTTCAGGCATTTGTAGTCCTCTCAGGCCCTGAATAGGGAATATCTCCTACATCGAGTGATTTGTAACGTTCTTAGTTTACCCGGGGCATCAGTGATAGACTGATCAGAATTCGACAAAGAATAGATTTCAAGAGAGTGTCACAATCATACGCAAAAACGCGCTTTCTCTTAACAAAGTCCAGTTATTAACGCTCTAAAAATTAAATAGTGACATTTAATTGGAATATTATCATGTCATTGACCTTACGGCAATAATTGTAGTTCCCAATTTACGAGTAAATAATTATCCATGTCCAAATCGAACGGTTATCGTGTATCGAACCAAATGGAGTTATTTAACACGGTATTATGCGGCCAGGAATCAAGCGTAACGGAAATATGTATTAATTCCATATGGTCTATACCATGAAGTATTTATACTTATTCATATACTGAGCAGTGTTAGCCTAGTGGCTTAAGCGTGCGTAGTTTCGATCCCCGGCTGAGCTAATGTCCATTAATATGGACTTTCTTTTTATGTGCGCATTTAACAATCTTTCGCACGGTGAAAGAAAATATCGTGAGGAAACCGGCTCGCCTTAGACCCAAAAGTCGACGGCGTGACAGGGACAGGACGCTGACTTACCTTTTAGATTGACAAATGATTACGAAACTGAAATTTGAGGTCCAGACCGAAAAAGGTTAAACGCCATTAATTTTTTTAAATACCGTTTTACGACTTTTTTTAGAAGGAATCGTAATATAATAGTAATATGTCTTAAGCACGTATCAATCTAGTGGAAGAAATGTTACGCTGATGAAGAAGCGCACTATTTAAAAGGCACTGCAGCTGTGAAAATTTAATATGGGAATACGATCTATCGCTAGTTTAGAGGCCACAAAACGAGTAAGCATGAATACGGTAGGGTTTAATTATGGGACATATTTCAATGCACCGTACGTTTGTTTATTTCTTTCGTTAATTTGTTTATGACTATCTGGTTCTCCGTGCTTTGAATCTCGGAAACTCAATAACTTACGATAATTATTGGTTAAGACCACGTTTGTATGGCTTTTAATATTTCATATCATATGTAAAATTAAGCAAGTACAAAAGCTGGCGCGGCCGCAGAGTAGGAGGAAAATAATATGTGGCTCAAGTATTCAAGTCTTTCCTTTTCTTTCCAAGTAGAGACTATTGGCGATTGGAGAGAGAGTTGGCGCTTGGTAGATAGTAGCGACCCCAGAGCTGGTGCTTCGCTCAACGAAAAAGTATCGCGATATAAGGATGAAATGGTGCCAGCAAGGGGGCCACAGGGACGAAACCTTTTAAACTTGTTTTAATTTTATATTTATTAATTTTTTTTTATTTTTTATTAAAGTACAGCTACTCATTAAACAGTATTCAAATAATTACATTATACACAAAAGCCAAAAATGTAACAAACATAAACATAAAGCACAGTTTTACCTATTTATACAAAAAATATAACAGAGTACAAATTCATACTAAATTCTAGATTATAAGTTCTAAGTTTTAATATAAATTAAGAATAACGAAGCCATTATTAATAAAAGATACCAGAGTTTTTTAAATGTTTTTTTAAGCATCCTTTAGTCACATTATTATTATTACCATGCAGGTTAAGAATATTTAATTTTTTGATTTAAGACATATTCATGATGAACATAGCTCCACGGCAATATCGACTAACTAGTTGAAGGTACATAAAGAAAACTTAAAAAAATTAACTGAAATTTTTTCTGTATGCGCGTGCGTCTTGGCTTTTGAAGCAGAAATGTATACGGAACGGCAATTTTGAACTTCAAAACAAGTTTATGTTTTTAAACGGGCGGAAACTCATTTACAACATTCACAAAAAACAATTAAGAACAATGTATTTTATTATGTGATATATTTTCTGTCAGTTTACTATCAGCAATTATTACAAGAGACAAATTAATATGGCGTTGCGCACGCGACGGTTCCGGTTTTCAAGTGGACAAAATTGTCAAGCAATAAAGTATAATTAAATATTTTACTGCTAAGTTGTATAACATGTGTGATAAAATAGTACTATTATAGCAGGTTATAACGCATTTATTGCGTGCAATTTTTTCTTGGGAATTAAGTTTAATTACCGAGTTACCGGCGTGGCCTATAAGATTCGTTTTATTCGAAGACAATTAGTATTTGGTACAGAAAACTGATTGCCCACTAACATAAATCAATAAAGCAGATATAAAAAAATACTGTTTAAAAATGAATCGGGTTTTGGTATAAAAGAAAAGGTAAGTGCATCAAGAAAACAGTCACTCACTTCGCTGGCTCTGCGACTCAAATCGGTTTACGGTCAGTAAACGAGAAACTTCTGCCTTTAGATTCAATAAACAATTTAATAAACTAACAAGTAGTAAAGGTTAAGGTTATCATTGAATTAAGGCTGACTGAATTGAAGCTGACAATTAAGGATCAAAATAGATTTAAAAACTTATCAAACATTCAAATATACAAAATAAATTTGTCATAACAAATTGGTACAACAACATTTCTTGAAATCCCTATATGATAATGGAAAAGGTTATCAAAAGTATTGAAAGGATGCATTCGTTTTATAATTCATCATGGACTTCACATAATTATCAAATCAATGTATACACAATACAGTAAAATCTATTTTAAAAGAGTTGTAAGAGTGTCAATCTACATATGAAATTTTGGAAGGGGCAACTAGTCTTTTTTTATTGTTAACATAGAATTTTGACTTTCCAAAGTGCCATTATAATAGGCCTGATTGTAATTGCATTAAAAACCTCTTTTCAGAAATACATTTATAAATACAACTCTAAAATTATCCATTTTAATGTTGCAAACATTGTAATAACAATTACCAAACCGATTATAATATTCTTCGTTTCTACGATATTAATACCGTCGACCCGGTCAATAATACTGATCGTTCGTATCGCATAAAAACTACAAGTGATCACATCGAGGTATCATAATCAACTCCGTTGCGGCGTGTTAAAATTAAATTATGTCGAAAATTAAACGTTAGTGCGCCATAAATCGAGCGTCGCAGGCGCCGCTGTTACGCGTCTCTGATGTATCGATGGACACACCTATTCGATATAGACTGGGTACAAGATATAAGATGCCGCGAGAGCGGGATATAGAGCGTCTAATTATAGATATCAACACTGGAAATTCAGTGATGTAAGCCATTCTATAGGGGCTCCGTCATAAACGCTTACATATATTTAAAATTGTAGTATTGTTTAGTTAGACTTAGATTTGTATTGAATTAAGTA
Source organism: Pieris brassicae (assembly GCF_905147105.1). NCBI lineage: Eukaryota > Metazoa > Arthropoda > Insecta > Lepidoptera > Pieridae > Pieris > Pieris brassicae. Next base: position 19,969,938 of record NC_059666.1, on the reverse strand, counting down.
ATGTGAATTAAATACCCATAGTATTTAATTCACATTACCCATTTGGGAAGATTGTGGGTTTAAGGACGTATCACGGATACGTCAGGGTAGGTATGCTTGGGTGGTTTGGCCATATAGAACTGTTAACATGTAGGATATACAAGGCAGTCGTGAACAGTGAAGTCGGATTGGGTAGGCCTTTTCGTACATACCTGGACTAGGAGGTACAGAAGGTACAAGTTAGAAATATCCATAACCGACGAACATGCACGGTGAATTGTATGAAAGTGGATGAAGCGAGAGAGGCATGTCAGGATCGTAGCAAGTATAGATCTGTGATTTCTTTCTACTCCTTCGGGAAAAAAAGCCGTGATTATATCCATAATTTAAGCACTCTCCTGGAACAAGTGCCGGTGGACGTTTAATATATAATGCTTTGTACAAAATTGTGTCTAAACACTTTAAATAAATGTTTACCATTCCTTGATATCGTTGCCCACCAGCAATATATATTGTGACTTTGTATATATTGCTACAGACAACAGAAACGCAAAGGAATAGTTATTTACGAAACTTCTATTCTTTCCAGTTTTGTTTCATTCATGTGATTTTTTTAAAATGTTACATTAATTCAATGTTCTCAATTTTCTGTTACTCTGACTATGTAGGCAATGTAGATATCTATATATATATAGACAGATTTTATTTTTATGGTTGCTTAAACATTATAAATAAACTCAAAGTACAAAAACACCGAAAATCCGCAAGGTAACCCACCTTGGGAAGGGCTACACCACAAACATATTAATTTTAATTCCTTACAACCAACAGAGAAAAATCTACCTTAAAGTAACACGATGTTACGACAGGCCTTCTATATTCTTATTATAGGCACCAGCCTCACACAGAGGCACGGCACGGATTTACATTTCGTGAAATATTGTGAAGAGACAAATAAAATTTAAGCTTTGTTAAACAGTTAATACAAAACATTAAACAACATCGGACGTCGAGGCCCGGAACCCGAAATTCCACCTGTTTCACCTCATTTAAGGCAGTTTTTGCCGCGCACCACCACTATGTGGAACCAGCTACCGACTTAGGGTCCTTAGAAAAAGAGCTTAATAATTTTTAAAAGCCCGGTGCGGCCCGGTTAACATCAGATCAGCCTCCCGCCCCTTCGGCGCCTGTTCTATAAAAAAAACAAACAAAGGCAAAAACGTTAAAAAAACATCTGAGCTGTAAAAGGCCTTAAGGCCAACAGCTAGATTCCATACGAAATATATATATATATTCTTCATATGCAAACACGTCAAGTTATCGCTCTGGGATAATATAACGTTACTCTTGTAACTTGGAGTGCATCCTTTAAAATACAACTTAATCTGCAACGCTTCCATTGTACGAGTTCATTTGTTTGTTTTTGTATCGAATCAATACCGCTGGCCGACTTTAGTGGCTTATAACTTGATTATGAAACCGTGGTTAAGTAACATAGTAATTTTTCACATTACAAAAGAGATCGGAGAAGTTAGTCGTTTCGATTTTTACATTTATTAATTAAATAAATATTTGCGGAGGATGCTCCTTCAATTTCAAAGGATCAGTCGAATTAGTGACTAGGTCTGAAGGTCCGAGCAAAGGTGGACAATTTGGCAAGGACGTTAAAAAGCTAATGAATTTTATTGTAATTTTCGTGACGTCGAAGTTGTCCAATATGATGTTGTGACACACATTAAGCATGTTATTTTTCCGAGCGGCTTGATCCTTTGGGTTCGCATAGAGAAGCGGCGACTACCATGGAGAGTTATCATCGTCCCGCATCTTTTACCGCATTTACCATGGAGAGTTAGCAGATGGGTTGTTCGGATATCTGCAGCTGAGTTTAATCATCAGACGTCGAGTTTCCAGAGAATACCACCCGTATCACAACTGAGCGTTATTTAAGGCAGTTTTAGCTCTACTTCGGGTCCTTCAAGAAAAGTGCGTAACAATTCTTAAAACGCATTGCGAGTGCTCATGGGTACCTATCACTTAATACCAGATGCCCGTATAATATTATTTAAATAATATAATATTAATAAATTAAAATATTATATTCTTACATAAAATATTTTCGTTTATCCTAACCTGCTCAATCGTGACTTTTGTAATTGTCATATTGCTTATTTTGTATTGCATCGAAATTCATGAATACGTGAGATTAGCTTTTTAGTTTATTATTATTTTTTTTGTATTATTTTAATTAAGTTTGGTTTTTATAAGATTTGGTTATGCGCTTTTTGCACTCTACCCTTTTTTATTTTTTTCCGTACTAGAAGAGATCCGCTTGTTAGCGATATACAACAGTTGTTGTATATCGCTAACAAGCGACAACAAATGTTTATGTATTATGTTATTTTTTTCTATAAACGTAACGAAGTGTAATTAAATAAAATAACTACATATCTCTAACCAAAGACAAATTTCTATGGGCTATGGTATAGAACTAACTAAGCTTTATGCTTTTCTGATGAACGATTATCAATGTATAGTGTCTACATAGATAATCTGACATTAGAGATCATAGACTTAGGAATTAGAGTACAACATTGATACACAATTTGTATAGTTCATCAGTTTACCTTAAATTATTAACTATTTAGTTTTATTTATTACGATTGTCCTTGGACTATCGCTATTATTTATGAATTTTTAACCTTTAGTTTTTATCGCTTAATTGACATTTCTCACTTTCGAGCATTACATAGGTATTAACTATTAACATTTTAAAAACACTCCAAATGTCACAACATTTATTTTTTATTCAGTTTTAAAAACAATTTCAAGGATTATTTAACTGGTAGATATCATGACAAATAAATGTACTGATAAATCTGATTAAAATGCGATAATTAATTAAATAAAATTCGAGTTTATTAATTTAAAAGTCTAGGTTCCTTGTGATGGTAACTCCGAATAAAAGATGAATCGCTAGACCCACAAACGATTGTTCTATTACCTACAAAATCTCAAGTTTGACACATTTGTTGTATTTTGTAGCCCTAAGCTAATATAAAATAAAAAGTAAGGAGCCGTAAAATCATGCCAAATTTGTGATTATTAATTTCACTTTACTTTATATGTCAAAAAATTTCCATTCATATTATCAAATTACTTTTGTAATCTACTTTTATATATTATTTAGTGATGTAGCTACCAAAAGATGGCGATGCGTAGAGATGTGGAGTCTCTGCTTCATGTACAACTCTCCATGTTACCCTGGAGAGTGTTCAGAGGAATTGTTCGAATGTTCGAATGAAATTTGTTGCGGTTCCACAACTGAGCGTTTCTTAAGGCATTTTTTGCCACGCACCACCACTATGTGGAACCAGTTGTCCATTGAAGTATTTCCGAACTAATTCGACTTAGGCTCCTGCAACAAAAGGTACCAATTCTTACCCGCAACACACTTACAAGCCTTAAGTACATGAGCCATAGCCATTTAATACAATTGACCCTAGAACAGTCTTATAATCGTAAAATCAAAACTGAGTTGGACATAGCTATATATACTAGGTACTTGCTATAATAGGCTGTTCTTTGCACTAAACAAAAGATAAATGTACGACGCAAGAGCCTTAAAGTTACAGAAAGGTGCCGCTAATTAAGTGTTTCATCCATATAAGTGCATAGATCTGTAAAATATTACTGCGTGCGTAACGGCTCAATACAGCAGGCTGAAATACTGAACAACAATTTTCTGAAGTTGAAGAAATATATAAACAAAACTTACAATGAGCCCATTCTAAAATCATCGATATATGATGATATATACCTAGGAATAGTTGTAGACCTATAATAACAACGGGTGTATTGTGTATTGACATCTGTCAAATTATGCAGAATATTACTATTTATTTATTATTATACGCTAGTTACAAAATTCCTACCATGTTATTATTTTAAACTTAAAATTAGGTACTAAGTTACTTAATTGTATTTGTCATAGTGTTTATGTAATAAAAAGAGACATATATGGCCACTTTCTTAAGAACAAAATTTTGCTTAACAATTTAATACTTTATACATTCAATCACAATCTTAAACTACATCTTCCTGTCCTATCTTGAAACGGAAAATATTGTTGCAATAATTAATTTATAAAATGTAAGTGTTATGTAAAAATCATTATGTTAAGTACCGTTAATACGTCAAAAGGAAGAAAAAAAAGCTGAAGAGAAAAGAGATTAGCTGCCATTGGGAATCCAAGTGTATACTAGTGGTTATTATGTATTATGTAAAATTTATACTTTATTACAACGACCTTTAAGCCCGTATGTATATTCATGTTAACGTGCAAGGGCGTATCAGATATAGCGGTCGGCTTACACCTCAAAGGCTTATAGACGATAAGCCACGCAACTATTATGAATTTGAACGCTTTGTTTATACACCTTGTTATACGAATAATTTAGTTTATTTAAAACGCGATAACAGATAATTATTATTTTTTTGTTTATTTATCTTACAGCATAATATAATAACATAGTATGTTACGTCAGATAACCGATGTTGTTTGTATAAATGTAAGAATAGCAGTCTTGTTAAGGAACGCGACAAATACACTAAAACATATTTCAATTTACTTTTTTATTGGTTAACGTTAGGCTCACTAAAACTGACTAACTTTTATATTTTAAAACAGTCGAAAACAGTTTTGTTACAGACAAAATTAGTCTAGAAATACGAAATGTAGGTTGATTGGACTAAATAAACACGTTATATTTATTACTGATTACGTAAGCAGGCGGAAAATAATAAATTTCTCAAATATAAGAGTCTTTCCTCCGACTTTGATTTTGTTCCCTTTGGAGAAGAGACCCTTGGGCCGTGGGGTTCAAGTGCACAGGCGGTAATTAAAGGTTTCGGTCGTTGCCTGGTAGATAGTACCGGTGACTCCAGAGCTGGTATTTCCTCGTTCAAGTAATACAGTGAGGAAATGCTGCCTAGAATTAAAGGTTACACTTCCACAGGGACCAAACTTTTAAAACTTATTATAATATTTTAAATATTTTTGAAAATACATGATGACGTTATCCATCAACCGTGGTTTAACAGGTTTATAGTCTGTTTCACAATGTATGGATAAGTTCTACATAAATTCCAAATAAGCATTACTTATTAGTAACACAATAGTGTTTATATCAACAATAGTTGCGTTTCACGACTGTCACATAGCGCTATTCGTCACATAAAGTCGATCATAAGTTATGAGTCCGATGAAACGTGAAGTTTCTTATTTATCTTCCAAATAATTTATATGTTGCATAGCTATTTGCTACTTTATCCATACATTGCGAAACAGACCCTTAAAATAACTGCTTTCATATAAATTGTTTTATTTACAAGCAGAACTAAAGTTTATTTTTTTTACTAACGTAAACTGAGAGGGTATAATCGTACGTTTATTAATTGCATTGAACTAATTACAAACGACGTAGTCCATGTCTCCATATGTCGATAATTGATTGCAATTTGTATCGTTTCCTTTGTGTCTATTGTTTGTAACAATGAGTGTATGTGACAGCTTTCTTTGGATTTACACGAGAAAATCTGCGGAAATATGTGTAAGTTTCAATGTGATATGTGATAAAGGATATATTTGTATTTGTTTGTAACAAAATTCACAAACTACTGAAGATTTAAAAAAGCGCTATCCCTGAGTGACAGGCCTATTCATTTCAAATCTAAGATAGGACGATTACAAATATAAGTATAACTAAGTGGCTTTTGGACTAGTATTGCACTTCATAATTTGAATATTAAAACAGGCAAAGAGGTTATAGTTTTGTCTATAAATTGACGTATTTGTTTTGTGATTTTTCTAATGCATATTAGTGAGCCTTCTATACATACATCGACATTTTGACATTGACAGAAATACTATTATTACCAGGGTTCAAAACTACGACGTCGGGGACTAGCGACAAGAGTAGCACGCTGGACGGACAATTACTGGAAGTAATGTTTTCTAAAGTTTTAATATTATATTCTTGATAGAAGTCACCGACGGAAGCAAGTAATAATAATTAGTTTATAATATAGGTTTTATTTGCCATAGTCATACATTTTGGCATATTTAAAACTAATCTTAATGAGTAATTCAATAAATATATCTACGCGTTTAGAAAAACGTCTTAGTTTCATAACAATTATAACCTCTAGACACAACGAAAGCTCCACGGAATATGTAGTAAGTACTAACATTTGAATCTTTTAATTAAATCTGAAAATCAGGTAGTATTCTTTAATCACGCTCGCTTGCAGTGCCTACATCCACCCTTAACATTCTAGGCACTGTAGAATTGGAAGATTCCAATAGTGACCGTTATACGGTAGCGACATTTGTATGCAAGTTCGGTGTAATTCTCTTTACGACCGTAGCGTCGAAGTCGACTTAGGATCGGAACAAAAACTCATTATTGAGACGTGGTAGGTAGCTATTGGAAGTTAGACAGGCTTTGTTTTGTGGCGGCTACTGAATAAGTAACTGCTCAATAGACAAATTTAATAACTAATTCATTTAGTAAGCCTCTGCTATGCTAAAAGATGTATAATGAAGATAGCGAATATGTTTTACTATGTACGATTTAGTGTTTGTTGTTAGAGCTATATTTTAGTGAGATTATGGATTAACCACAGTGCATACACAGTGGTTTTCATAAATGCCCAATTCAGAATCGGGATAGATTCTAAATCTTCTCATCAAAACAGATTAACTGAATATAATTCGGTTTTCGGATACATTTTAACGATAATTATTAACCTTGAAAAATAAACTAAAATGTTAATTACATAGTATTGTCTTGTGTTAACATAGCTTTTACACACTGAAAGAAATTACTTCATTTTTGAAGCGACCTGTAGCTGTATTTACCTGTAGCGTCGTTACATCTAATTCCCTAGAATTTTAAGCTAAAATTAGTACAAATAGGCTATAACGAATATTTTTCATGAATCATTTGTAACAAATTCCTATAAATCTCATGCATCACCTGGGAGGAGGTCTAGAATCGGCCGGGAAAGACACATTCCAATCTTTCTTAACGATCACACATTTGGTACGTAAGCGTGTACGTTTAGGAGTTAAATTTATAGTAGAATTACAGAGTGATATTCTATGTAACAACTCATGTCTGTATATATATACAAACTTACTTTTTGTTTTAAAATACCGGCAACGCACTTGTGACCTTTCTGGCAATGTGAGTGTCCATGGACGGCGGTATCACTAACCATCAGGTGAGCCTGCTGACAGTACAAAAAAAATCGCTGTATCGCTGTCCAGATAAAGCGAATATATTAGTCGTGCCTTTAACGTCATTATAAAACTACGTATTCAATGCAGTCAATTGCGTATTCCAAAAAAATTTTGTGTTGCCAATATCTAGCCCATGGGGAATCACATTGAACTACTACATATCCTTACGCTATTTTAACAACCTAGCAACCTCACCGATCCTAATCTTAAGTATTTGCGGCACCTGCCTCTAATTAAACCGAGAAATGTTTGCACAATAATCCTGCGTATTTCTCACTTGTGTTCTACACTTACGTTTTACCCGAGTGCTTAATCATACCTGCAGACCTTTGTTCGATATCATTACAAGTTTACTTCCAATATTCTTAACCTACATAGTAATAATACTTATTAGAAACTGATAAATGGAAAGGTAATTAAATTAAGTTAAATCCCCGGGGCCATCCATTAATGCTGGCAGCAAGTCTCTACTTTAAAGGGAACAGAAGCAAAGTTCTCGACAATCTGTACAGGAGAGAATATTTTGCATTCATAGTTAACCTAGTCATGAGTGTAAAAAATATAGATAATATTTAATAATGCTGAAATACGGACTGGAACCGAACACGGTACTTGAATCATAAAAAGAATTTAACTCATCTGAGCCTTCGATCTTTTAAACACGACCCAAACTCAGCGGGACCTCTATTTATGAAGTACTGTACCTTTATATCTCGTAAACGAATTAAGTTTTGTAAGAAAGTAAATAATTTTTAATGAAATTCTTAAAATGCCGGCAAAGCACTCGCGAGCCATCTGGCATTGTCAGTGTTTGTAACAGTTAACATTTCTGAAGGCTTTTTTTATTTTTTTATTTATATAACTTTAATTTTTAGATTTTTTTTTGTGCAAGTAAAAGTTTCTCATAATTTATGATCTTATATACAATATTGACCGCGTTACTAATGGCCTGTCACAATCACTCTGAGGCTGAAGTAAATTGAATTCTATTAAATAAGGGTTTGACCCCACTTATTCTAACCAGGACTGAATAGCAATAGTTATGAGTTTTTAGGTGCTCGAACAGGTCTGTTACTTAAGAAACTTCCATTTGGACAGCTATGTAAGGTTGGAAATTTGAGGAAACGATAGCGCCTCTCGCTTGATTGTGATTGGTTAACGTCTCGTACATGACATTTAACACGCCAATGACATTTAACGATATACGTCGTGCTTTGTCCTTCGAGTTACAAGTTCCCCAGGAATAGTTTCATTTTATAACCGATGTAATTCTACTATTTAAAGAATTTTGTATTCCCGTACTTCTAAAATCCAACGAAAACTAATATTTCCAACGTTCGGCTTTAGCGTAATCCATTTTACCCCGGACCGTCAAGTCAAACCGTGATTTCTGTAACGCCGTTCTGAATATTCAATTTTCCCTACAAAAGACCGCTAAACCTTCCCAGTTTTCATTTAAATCCATCCCTTTTTACTTCAGAATGGAAGATAGAGACGGGAGAGGCATCAAAGTGGACGATTGTTGAAATTTTAATAGACTCGGACTTGATATTCTTTGTGATTTCATAAGGGTGCTGCTGATTAGTTTCACTGAGGCTTTCTTACTTGTTTAGGAGGGGGGGGAAGGATTTACAAGGGGAGGGGGTAAGCTTTGTATACGTGACCTTATGCAGTTTTATTAAAAATTAATATTTTATACACAATCTTTAAAATAATTCGGTGGCGCTACAACCCTTTTTAGGTCTGGGCTTCAGATGTCTGTATCTGTTTCATGATAATTTGTCAATTTAATAACGAAGTAGGTGACCAGCCTCGTGTACCGGTCACCTAAGGCAAGCCAGTTTCCTCACGATTCCTTCAACGTACGAGCGAATGTTAAATGCGCACATAGAAAGAAAGTCTATTGGAGCACAGCCGATCGATCCCACCAGGGATGGGAGTCAGACGCTTATGTGACTAGTGACTATGCCAACTCACTATTCCCATACGCAATCCTTACGATAAAAATAAAATTAATTATAACTTTTAATGTAACAAAATATTTTTAAACTAGATACGTATTTAAAAAAACATTTTTTTTTTAAACGGATTGAAGATATGTATTATTATTAAAAATTTATAATTATTTACATAATTTTATTTTTTGTTCCGACGTTACGCGTGCTTTACAGCGTGCGTGGTCATGGTGAAAAAAATTAAAATTTAATATTATGTAAATAATTATGGGTTTTTAATAATAATACATAGCTTCAATCCGTTTAAAAAAGAGTTTTCTTAATGTGTAAAAGCTATTTTAACAAAAGACAATACTAGATACAAGTTTATTCTAACACCCACTTGTTACCCACGTTAGCAGGGCATAAAATTTACGAAAGACGATTACTTACACCTCGCATTCACGACAAAACGGTATAATTCTCTTGAGCACTTGGATGTCAACTTGAAAAGGACAACTCCATTATACTTGATATAAGACAATAGCCCTCAACGACCCTCGTTCTACCTTTTAGGGGCCACTACGTTTTGTAAGGTCTCTGGGGGGTAGGCGTCAAGTAAGTGAAACAATTCTATAAAATCCTTGATGATTAACTCGTGGATAGTTTTTTTTCTAGAACAGTGAACAAACAGGAGGCCCATCTGATGTTAAGTGATACCGCCGCCCATGGACACTCTTAAAGGGGCGACCGAGTTGTCGGCCTTTTAAGAATTGGAACGCTCTTTTCATTAAAGACCCTAAGTCTAATTGGTTTGTAAGTTACTTACGTGGGCATCTGGTTCCAGATAGTGGTGGTGCGTGGCAGAAACTGCTTTAAAAAACGCTCTGTTGTGATACGGGTGAAATTTTCTGTCCTGCCTCGACGTCCGATGATGAAACTTGATGCTGTTATTAATTCTAACAATTCCTATGAACACTCTTCGGGGTAGGTGAATACGATAGAAGATTGTTCGCTTTTTGTTATAGAGGTTTCCTCTTGCATATATCAGACATAAATACCACAAAAATACATAAATTATCCTTACTAATGTCGATAAAAATAAAATACATATGTAGTTGACTCTCTTGGGCCGTCCAATGCACAGGCGCTAATTAAAGATTTAAGTTGACGCCTGGTAGATAGTACCGGTGACCTCAGAGCTGGTGCTTTCCTCGCTCAACGGATAAGTATCGCAGTACAGGGAGGAAATGCTGCCATAAAGGTACATTGCCATAGGGACCAAACTTTTGAAATTTGTTTTAATTATTATTATTACTATGTAGATTAAGAAAATAGTAGATACTGTATATGTGTTTGTGTGTTTGAAATTAATCTTAAATACACTACATCGCTCTACGAACATACACAGATGTCGATATTCTCGAAGACAGCATTCATTAGGCGCAACCTCTTTGTCAACATTTAATATATATCAAAATATTCAAAATAAAATAAATTATTGCCGCTCCAACATTTTTAGATCTAGGCCTCAGATTTCTGTATTTGTTTCATAATCGTTTGTCAATCTAAGAGGTAAGTAAGGTGATCAGCCTTCTGTGCCTGACACACGCCGAGTTTTTGGGTCTAAGGCAAGCCGGTTTTCTCACGATGTTTTCCTTCCCCGTTCGAGCGAATGTTAAATGCGCACATAGAAAGAAAGTCTATGTGCACAGCCGGGGATCGAACCTACGTCTACAGAGATGAGAGACGAACGCTGATGACACTAAGCCAAAACTGCTCGTCATACACAATATGTAGCTAAACACAAACACAAAAACAAGTTAACTGTTTTAATCAAAACTATTTCATATTAGCGGAATAAAAGGTATAAATATATTTTTTTCCTTTAGTCACAGTGGTTGCCTGGAAGAGATCGCTCCAAAGCGATAAGGCCGCCAGTTGCCCTCCTTTTGATTTAATTATGTTATTTTTTTATATTTCTTATATTGTGGTGTAACGAAGTGTAAATAAATAAATAAAAAAAATTTGAAATTGACGTAAGAAATTTTAATAAAGCAATTATTTCAATACATTTAACTAATTTCAAAGACTTCATTAACTGATATACACAACGAACGTTTTGAGTTTATTTTAATTGTAATAGTTTTGATGTTGTAAAAGGTCTTATTTCAATTACTTAACTTAAACAGAATTAATAGGACTTGAAAAGAACACCTCCATTATGAAAGTGCGTAAACGACACTTAACAACCCTCGTTGACTCACCCATTGTCGCTAAAACAACCGTATTTCGAACAATATCTTTCTATCCTTAGGGAATTCTTTTAATTTAATAGGATTATTATCATTATGTAGATGTATACACTACCAGCTAAATAAGCTGATGAATGAATGATTTGGTGAATTTGGAGAAATTGTCCAGCCTATTTTTATAAACTATAACTTTAAAAAAGTATATTGACCTCAATACTTGCCATTTGAAATGTAAAAAATAACTATATAACTGTTTATTTTTTTTTTATTTTTTATCTATAGCACAAAATTTAGCACACTATAGCATTACACTTAAATATCAATCAAATTCCAAAAATATCTTGGCTTAAAGGTCTCGTTACCAGGTCATAAAATTAAAAAAAAATCCAAAAATATCTACGTCAAACAAATAAACTTCTTTTTTCAAATATTAATAATTGTCAAGTGTCAAGAACACTGCCACAGGGACCATACGTTTTAAATTTGTTTTGATTTTCTTTTTAATAATTTTTAATTATTTAAGAAAATTGTAAATACTTGATTATAATTACAATTAATTATTTTTTTGGTCAAATAAAAAACAAAAAATACTTTAGGATGACACAGGCAATTGTTTTATTTTATTTATGCTCTCAAACACTACAGATGTTAAAATGAGGACAATTAAAAACTTATGACATAAGAAACAATTTTAAAATAATCGTTTATTAAAACATAAACATAACTATCAATATTCTTAACCTACATAGTAATAATATAAATTAATAAAGAAGATTAAAAACAAATGTTTTGTCCTTGTGTACCTCTAACGCCGGCTGTATTATTAGTTGAGCTAGGAAAGCACCAGCTCTGGGGTCACCAGTACTATCTACCAGGCGCCAACTTAAATCTTTAATTAGCGCCTGTGAACTTGAACACCACGGCCCAAGAGTCTATACTCCAAAGGGAACAAAATCAAAGTTGAAGGAAAGACTAAGATATTTGAGCCCATTATCATTTAAAATGAATTTATTTTATAAAAAAAGACACTTGTGAAAATTACATGAGATTTTAAGAAGGCGCAGCGCTAACCATAAGCATGTCTTAATGTAACTTCCTCACAATCGAGGAGACCAATGTGTTGAGAGTTTATTTTTGTCGAATCAAAAAAGGCCATTTACCATGATGTCGCGACCGATGCCAATATTTTCCGGAACCTCTATCTCTATCATTGAGAAACTAATCGTTATTGGAATCTGAATTATGATTTTGCTCGGACATCATCACTTCCTCCTTAATTTTTAGTTTACAATAATGAAACAAGGTGGCGCTTTATCATTGGTCAAGACCTATACTTTTCTCCTCGATTCCTTTTATATAGGCGAGAATATGATCGATTCATTGAAGTATTTCCAAACCGATTTGACATATGGTTCTTTAAGAAAAGAGCGTATCTATTCTTACAAGACCGGCAACGCACTTGCGAGCCTACAGGCAATGTGTCCATAGGCAGCGATATCACTTTACATCAGATGGGCGCCGTTTGCCTTCTGTAATATATTAAGAATAAGATCTTTGTCTTACACTCTCTGTCTTTTATCGGCAGCTCATGCCTGCGTCGTGGTCAGCAAGGAAGCATCTGCGAACTATCTGTTTCTGTTCCTGTCCTGAGGCCTTCACTTTATCGGTCCATCTGGTTGGCGAACAGCCTACTGTGTTACCAACCACGACCAGATATGAAATAAGATACAATTCGCTGTAGGCATATGGTAGACAGGCGAGTCCGTATGTGGAGTTGGGTCAGGATCTATGTATTGGTTGTTGCCCTATTAGCAAGTGTTTTTTGGATCACAGACGCGCGACTCCGGTATATTCATAAACCGTATGATCAAATTGCGCACCTGGATTTAGGTACAATCGGCGTCCAAACGCTCAACTTAATGTTTAAGAGTCACTCCACAAGCCACTAAAGTAACCCTGCTATAACATCTAGTAGAGCCTACTAATGGTAAACCTAGTGCTTAAATGCTTCAATGTAGCTTTGTGATTGTATTTGTATTTCCGACTTGTATTGTAATATTTGTCAAATATACTTGTATTAGCGCATATTGTGTTTACTCTGCTACTACAAGTCAATCACGGAAACACTTCCGACATTCTCTAATCCCTGGCAAGTGCCAGCGATTCGCAGCGCACCAAACAGAGGGCCGACCGCTACCACGAAACACTGTCGCTAAAACGTCGCTCGATTTGTCGATAAAACTTGTCGTATATGAGAAATATGTTGGATAGTAATTAATTGTTTTATAACCTAATTGAATTAACATATAGCTTTACTCTGTAATTGGTGTATGCCAGATATATCAACGCATCATTGCCTAGTTTGAATAGACTTTTCGTTTAATTTAGTACTATAAATTTCGCCGGATTAACTGCCCATCAAAATTTATTGAATGCACCACTCTAGTCCACTTTAGTATCGCCTACATTAATTCCTTCCTTTAATCTTTATTTTCCATAGCTTTGCGATCACACGAATTTTGTTTGTGCAACGTGGTAGAGAGGCCGAGGGCGCTCAACAGAGGGCAGAGGCTTAATCGATTTGTGAGCACTTGCGGTAAATACTAGTCTGATTTTTACGGGTCACTATCGTTCAATGATTTTATTGTTAGCACATTAAATTCGGTATTTACGTTATCTTTGTCTTCTAAATGGAGACGGAGTTAAAAAGGTTAATACTGTTAAAGGAACCTTATAAACTAAGTATTTTTTTTATTACTTAATGGGCAGTCAAAGATAAATCGAAGGATTTATATCAACATTAAATTACAAATTAGCAGCCCGCCCGGCTTCGCAAGTCAAGATATATTTCTTACAATATTTTGCAAATAAATAATCTACCGGTAATATAGGAGAATGTGGAATTTTAATCGAAGATTTTTTAAATATATCTAGTAGTTATGGATGTAATCGTTCTAATACAATGTTTTTATCATATATATAATATTATTATATAACTGAAGAATATATGCCCACCCTTGTATCGGGTATCATTGAGACAGCTTCCTAAAATTTAATCCCAAAGCATCCCATAAAAATTGACAAACATTCTAATTCTTAGTTGAGATAAATATCATTATTTATCACAAAACCAGCTGATCACTCTCCTTATAGTATGACATAATTGTCATCATAATCTAAACTAAACTTAATAGGCCATATTATATCTTATGATGGGTCACGAATTCGATTTCGAAGCAGGTGGTGGAATGACGTACTCACTGTAAAAGGGCAAAAATATTTAATAATGTTGTAAGCATTTTTTTACTGTTTTGCAATTCAAGTTCGCTGCTTATTAACTGTGTTGCAGTCGTAAAAACACTTAGTTTACCCTGCAGAGTCACATGAATTCGTTCATAGCGTCATGTTAATAGCCTTCATCAATAAATGGTGCAAAAATGATTTTAAAAATCGAACCCGAACCGATAATTAAGGGCTGACTGAACTGAACAGAACCTTAAAGAACAAGCCTCCAGCTTTTACAGGTGCTAATGACTCTAAGTTCTTATCTCAAAATGTCTCGCTCTCGTTTCGAGCGCGTTCGAACAGTGGGAAGTTCTCAAATGAAAATCACTTTTTCCGTTAGCTAGCTTAAATCACTTACTGATAATGTAAGTTTATATTGGTAAATATGCTTACATGCACACTAAATTTGTATTTGCGTTTTCGGTAAGTCTCAATGAGAAGTCTATCTTAAGCTTAAAATATACATTAAACATTAGTTCACTGTATATAATAAACAGCCCTCCACGTAGTCCTGGAATGCGTGGCTATGTCTAACCAACTTACAGAAATCCTCGGAGCAGTGAGGTGGCTGCCTTTTTTTAGTCGTTAACTAATCGGGCCTTTAATTACTCTGCTAGAATTAAGCTAGAATGACTAGTTTGGAAACCTATTCCCCCTATTAATATAATCCTTATAAATTTAATTGTCAATTTAAACGTCAAAATCACACACATTTGTTGCCTTGTTCTTTAACAATTTTATTAACTTTCTGTAACTTCTGACCGAATATATTTTTTGTCTCTGAAGTCCACTGTAAATCACTTAACCACTAAGGTGCAAGACTTTTTAGGTCTGCTTTTCGTTTAAAACATGTGCTTTAAAGAATGTACTGTATTTTCTATTCAACATACAATATTGATAATATCATTCGACATTATCTGACACAAATAGATCGCACATTAATAATGCGCGCCTGTCATCAATAAATTGAAAGAGTAGGCCGTGTGAATAATTAACGATTCAATCATTTTAATAGTAAAAGCTGCATATGAAGGTCTTTATAGAAATATTTCTTTTTTGTTGGTTAATAAATATTCATATTGTACGGTAAACGTAACTTCCAATAACTATACTGATACTGATTTTGATCCCAATGCATATTGAGAGAACTACATTGAACTTGCATGCAACAACGTTGGGATCGGTATCTCCGTCGCTATTGGATGTTAAAGAAAAGTTTCTTATCTTATCATATCTATATTTATTCAAAAAACTACACTAAATACATCTTTATAAAGAAAGCAAACACAATAAATATTTAACAATGTATTAATAATTTTGTAACGGTCAACGGTTCTGAGACGAAGAACTTTAACACCTACCGTAGTGTAGTTGTATAGTACATTACTGACATGACAGTATATGACAGACTTTGTCCTTTGTCTTGTATAAAAAAATCTAATAATGTATATTATTCTCGACTGCACTTGAACACAAAAAAAATCATTCAAATCGGTCCCACCGTTTAAGAAGTGTTCAGTGACATGCACACGTACAGTAGAATTATAAGACATATATGTAAATATAAGGTACCTACATCAAAGCGAATTGAAAGATGCTCTACTACAATCTATGAAAATATTTACACCGAATTCCCTTAAACTTATTAGCTACGAGATGCAAAAATGGGTTGTACTGGTAAAATTAGCAGGATATGTATAAATGGAACCACAATCAAATTATCTACCGCAATACAATAACAAAAATACACTAAACTAAATAAATAACTAACGAAAATTATCGTGATTCATGTTTACTTTTCTTTTTCATGCGTTCCAGTTTTGGTTTTGTTTAAATAATTATGTATTATTGCACTTTTTGCTTAGCTTATCTAATTTTTTTAGAGATTGCTCGAAAGCGATAAGACTGCTAGTCACCCTCCTTGTCATCTAATTAAGTCGATTGTATTAAATTTCAGCAACGAAGTGTTAATATAAAAAAATAAATATTGAGAGAGCTACATCGAACTTTTATACAAAAGTAAAAACGTTCTATGTCGTAAATAAATAATACGAGCGCCAGGAAGATCTATCAATGCTACTAAAACCGATCTTTATGTGGTACTTAATGTTCACCACATAAACAAATTGATATTTTAATTATCCACTTAAACAGTTTGAGGGCATTTATAAAGCTTAAAAGACAAATATTTCAAATAACTTCACGAAAAAATATAAAAACCGTCACAAACTTATAACAAAAATCCAAAATTTCATATAACACAAGGAACAATATATAACTCAAAAGCGTCCAATACACGGCAATCACGGTCCGTGGCTTTCGTTTTCCACTACCCTCAACCTATTATAACATCAATACAAACATATTGGAATTAATCTACGATATAAAAGACCTCTAGCAATAATCTAGACATAAAGAATCTATGGTTCTATGGTGATGTCAGAGTTGCTGCTGAGAAGTTCGTCAATGTATTCAATCCGCAATAATCATGTTCCCAGACACGTACAAGTTATAGCCTTACAAGACTAGCTGTTTATTGTTGCGCATAGGCAAAAACTGGAAAAGGATTTGGAGAACAATTAATATTACTCAAAGTATGTAGATAATATACATAACAAGTAGTTGTTTAACTAGATTTGATTTTTTATTCTGATGTTAGAAGCTTACCAATGCTCGGCACACTGATACATTCCACTATATACAATCTTTAGTGTGACAAGAATTTATAAAAATGTCATTGAACATGACATACACGAAGAGATAATTAAAATAAAATATTAAAATGTTAAACAAAACAAATATGAAACATTACAATTACTAAACAAAACAATTAGTTAAGTTGGTGTAAAATTGGCCATGTACAATCTCAATGCCAGAGGGCTCGCGAGTGCGTTGCCACCCTTTTAAGTACCCTCTTCTCTTGTAGGATCCTAAATCCAATTGGTTCGGACATACTTCAGTGGGCAGCTGGTTCAACATTGTGGTAGTGCGCGGTAAAAAAAATGTTTATAGTATAATATTGTAGAAGCCTAAAGCTTCAAATCAATTTGACTTTAAATGATTCAAATTCAAATAATTTATTGGGATTAATTTAGAAAGTTTCAGAAAAATTATCTGCTGTTCAATGGTTCATACATTTTAAGCTTATTTAATTTTAATAGTCATCACCATAAAATTCGTATAGTTTACTACACGAATACTATTGATACGCACGTTTAAGTAACACTTTATAGTATTCGTGTACGTAATTTATTCGGAAAATCGTGTTTGACAGCTCTCAACACTTGCACCATCCACGGAGCGATATTAACTGTCATTCGCAAGAATCGTTGATTAATCACAAACAGTCGGACACAGGTGATGACTATATATTTAATTGTGGCCTCAATCATTAAAGCAAGGCTTAATTAAGACTTTGTAAACAGAGAAAGTCACTTTTTGTTTACACCTCATTTAATTTTAATTTACTAATATATCATTTAATGACATATGGTAATGTCTTAATTATTTTAAATGATGAAATCAATTTTTCGAAACTATTAATTATATATCTACTGTACTGGTTTAGTTATACAAGGTAAAGTGTAAAAACGGAAGGTAACTGTATTTAAATAAATTATTTTTCCGTAATTGAGTGATATTTTGAAAATAATACTCTTATTGAGGTTTTTAATCTCTAATCTATCTATTTTTGATCATTTTGTAAGTAATATAAAATACTTTTTAATTTTACATTTTTTTATTTACAGTATTTACTATTTTTTAACCTACATAGCAATAACAATAATTGAAATTGATTAATAGAAAATTAAAACGAATTTAAAAAGTTAGTTAGGAAGTAACTTTAACGCTGGCAGCATTTACTCGCTTTATTGCGATATGTATTCATTGAGAAAGGAAAGCTCCAGCTCTGGGGACACCGTTAGTATCTACCAGACGCCAACTTAAATCTTTAATTAGCGCCTGTGCACTAGAACACCACGGCCCAAGAGTCTCTACTCCAAAGGGAACAAAATTTGAGCCGTTTCTTATTTTCCGCTTACTCCACGCCACTTTTACCTTGTACCAAATGCATATATATGAAATGGTGTATATAAATAATTTCTAAGATTTTCTATGACAACTTTAGTTAATTCTTACGTATGTTGAAAATCAATACGTTATATATAGGAGTTAGAAACAAAGTTAAGTTTTGTTTCGGTAAGTTACAGAAGAATAATTGAAGTATGTACGGCTTAATTCATAATTAAAATCTTTTTATATAAAGCATGACCTATACAAATGGTTCAATTAGGCTATGTAAGGAAAGAAACTCGTTGAAACACCATACCACCTTCCACTTTAGGTTTACAAAATAAAATGAGAATGATGCCATTCAAATATCAATTATTGGGTGTAACGTTAAACGATTCAACACGCATACTAATTATTTTATTTATCCATCTCCCGCGTTTTTGTTTTCAATGAATGGACTCCTCATTCAACCATTCACTAAGAACGAATGGTTTTGTGAACGATTGAAACACGATATTGGGATAAGACGAGCTAATGTGCGAAATTTAAGACTGAAATCTGATGTTTTAAGTATTCTATTGTGAGATTTATAAAGGTAATGTCGGGTTGTACCCAAATTGGGGCATGGGACATTAATTGATCTTTTGTTTTATCATAACAGCGTTTTAGTGTTCGTGAAACCGTAATGTTTTTTTGTCTACAGGCAAAACCAGATCTTCGAGTTAATCACAAATGACCAGGATTTACCTGATGTTAAATGAACACTCACTTGAATGTCCACAAGTGCGTTGCCGGCTTTTTAAGAATTGGTACGCTCTTTTCTTGAAGAAACCTAAGGCGAATTGGTTCGGAAATACTTAAGTGGGCAGCTGGTTCCACATAGTGGTGCTGTGCAGTAAAAACTGCCTTAAGAAACGCTCAGTTGTGGAACGACGGACGTCGAGTTGATACGTTTGGTATTTTGCATTCTGCCTTGACGTCCGATGATGAAAAAACATCACATTGAAATGGAGCATTATCAACTGGACTGTAGAGGTATATTATAATTGTTTGTACTACATTAATTAAAATCTGAGTATACTGTAATCTTTTTTCTATAAACCCATTACTACATTTCACTACAGTTTCAATTTATTAAGAAAACACTTAAATCCTAAAATAGTCAATCCGTGTCTCCCAGAGACCTTCTAATCTCTTCCAAATAATTGCCTCATTCACAACAATAACATACCGTTCATTCACATTTATTCTTCATTCATCGGTGAATCATTCCGTCAGGCTCTATCAACAATTGTCATACACACATTTTCTTTCACACAAACCAATTGTTGTAATAAGCTTCCTACTGGTCAATCTAAATGAAAAATACGACGTAAATCACGAACGAAACGCACAATCTTCCTCTGTATTGCTATAGTTATAAGGTAAATATTGGCTTATACTAATAAAACTGATTAATAGGTTTTTATTGTTACAATGCATCTATGTCCATTGTTCAGCGGTATCACCCGCTGTTTTTCTTACTAATTGGGTGAGAAATCATTCGAGATTGTATTTTGTTTTAGTACAGTACCATATATTTGGCGTCTTTATTGTTTATACACTCACAACAAATATCTCATTATTTGTTGAGAGCAGTGTTGGCCTAGCGGCTTCAACGTGCGACTTTCATACCTTAGGTCGTAGGTTCGATCCTCTTCTGGACCCTTCTCGACTTTTGGTCCACCAATGGACTTTCTGTCTATGTGCGCATTTAACATTCGCTCGAACGGTGAAGGAAAAAAATCGTGAGGAAACCGGCCTGCCTTAAACCCAAAAAGCCGACGGCATGTGTCAGGCACAGCAGACTGATCACCTACTTCCCTATTAGATTGACAAATGATCATGAAACGGATACAGAAATCTGAGACTCAGACCTAAAAGATTTGGATTTTTGAAGGTTATGCTTGTCTCTCCTTCGACTTGGGTTCGACCCTTAGCTGTGCAATTCTTCGCGTGCCGTGAAGGATAACTTTGTCGGAAAATCGGGACGCTTTAGCTACCGAAATCGGCGTGTATCATACAAGGTTCATCAAGTCTTTTTTAAATAAATTATCAGTGTAGGATATCCAGAAATGTTATCCTTACTTAGGAAACAGCTTAATATTTGGATTTGAATATTTTTAAGAATAATTACGTCTCCTGTAGTAATCTAGACTAGCTTGAAGCCTGGCTGTGCTATGAAATTTACGTATCTAGTTTACTTGCTGGCACGGTGAAGGAAAATATCGCATAGAACCGATAAACCATAACGGTTGCAGCGTCCGCGTCCTTTCAAAAATATATCAAACTGTAGAATACGTTGGCCATAAGGCAAAGCTTAGTATAATGTAAGTTTTAGTAACAGTATGGTGTAACGAAGTGTCCAACCTTGAGTTGGTTGCGTCAGTAAGTTCGCAGTGTTATTAGAAGCCGCTCACATAAGTCAAAAGGACACGGGTTTATTTGCAACAGTCTTTACAATAACCGCAAGGAGAATGGTCTAAGTTACCGACTGTTTTCTAAATAATTGATAAGTTGACTTTAAAGCATTGCTGCGGAAACAATCGTTTGCACAAAAGCGAACCGATTCCTTCGATCATCAACGGAACGAGCTTCCTGATAGTATGAGTGTCCATGGTTGGTATTACTTAACATAACGTGATCCATTTGCACCGTGTTCTAAGAAATAGCACATATTCCAGAGGTTCGCAGGTGTGAATTTAAATTGTGAGTTCGGGAACTTAGGTATTTTGAAGAAGGTCCGCATTTTTGTCGGTGTAAGTCTCAGTTACAACAATGACGGGAAACTTTTATTGCATTCTTCATTTTCTCTGTTCTTATTGCCTACGATTATCTCTCTTTAACTATCTACTCTTAAAATGTATATTATTTGATAAATCTTATTTGAACTTGATTTTCCTTTTACTTTAGTTTTTGTAATTATTTTTTAGCTGTTCGTGTGTGTTATGTTTGTCTATAAGTGTTTGTTACATTAAATATTTTATTTCATTTTTCATGAATTAGTGTGCCGAGCTTTCATAAATAAATCTTCTTGTTTACCGCTCAAATTATTTCACATATATTAACTAAAAACTTTTTTTCGCTAGAAAACGATATTCCAGATTCAAAACCTGTAAACATTTACCTTAAAGATACGAAATGTCGAGACAAATATGTATAAAAGGAAACAGTGACACAAAACATGCCTGAGCTTATGCCTTATACCGCTAAAAGCTACAAAATTAATAATTATGTCCATCAATGTTCGGTAGCAAATTGCCTTTGTCGATTTGCTGGCGAGCGATACTGACAATGGTCCATTTACCATAAACAAACCCAGAATGGCATACTTTAGTACCTTAAAATCTATGGCACCCAAGCCCTCGGTTGAGTAGTTTGAAAAAGGAATAATTTTATTTTTTATAGCGTAATTCCCAAACAATTAGATACAATAGTTTGAATTGATACTATTCATAAACTATACCTATTTATTTGTTACATATGTTTTAATACACACAGCGGACCAATTGAGATAAGTTATACATCATATATATTAGAAACATTATTAGGAAAGGAGTTACCATGGGGAGTGTTCAGAGTCGTTCGCATACCTGCAGCTGAGTTTCATCAGCGGACGTCGAAAAACGAATACATAATTCCACCCGTATCACCCCGACGTGGTTCCACACCTGAGTGTTTTGAGGCAATTTATGACGTGCACCACTATGTGGAACCAGCTCAAGCATTTTCGACTTCGGGTCTTTCAAGAAAAGAGCGTACCAATTCCTAAAAGGCCGTCAACGCACTCGCGAGTCATCTGGCATTAAGAGTGTCTATGGGCACTAAACATCAGATGAGCCTCCTGCCCCCTGATCTTGTTCTAGAATTTTTTATCCCCGCAACCTCATTAAACATCTATTTTCACGCCTGTTCTCTTAACTTTTTTTATTTTTTTTAATACTTTTGTGTTTTTTACTGTTGTTTTTGAACACTAACTATTTTTAAACTATGCTTTTGTAATGTAAATCACTGTTGTTGTTGGTCGACTGTTTTCGACTTCGGTCGACTCTGTTCTATACAACTTTAAGAAAAATGTGCTGGAAATACGAATGACGAAGTTTCTTTGTTAAGAAGACTTTTACTATGTATTTGAGATATAAACCAAATTTGGCGTTATAAATTTTCATGTTGCCCTATATTTCTTAAGGTTATATCATTGTATTCGTAATATAAGCTGCGGTTTAAATTTCATACAGCTTAATGTGAAGTCAAACGTCGGGCGGTGTACAACGAGCTGCCAATAAATCATCTGCGCCGGCGCAACCCGCCCCCTGATTTAATATTGTCATAATAATAAAAACGTGCGTTAACGCATCTCGGTCAAACAAAATACAGTAGATATGGTAATATGATCGCTGGATTATAGAATTAAGAAGAATTGCACAATTACAAAATATTAAAATATAATTATCAAGAATACTAATTTATTTATTTACTATAAGTATATACAAACATAAGTCTTAATTGAGAAATTTATTATTAAGAACTCTAATTAGACTATGCCTTTAAAATGACTCCTCATCATCATCATCCTCTTTTTTGGTCCATTTCTGGACGTGTTCTCTCTATCTACTGGGAGCCAACCTTCTAGACGATGTCGTCAGTCCACCTAGTCGGTGGGAGAGTCTTTTGCCGACGTCTCCATGCAAGGAGTCAGTGGGTCCATCCGTCTATACCATGTGGCCTGCCCAGCGCCACTTAAATTTTTCGAGAAGCACTACGAAAAATTAATTGAATTCTTCTATATTAAATATGAAAAATTAAAATAAATATTCATTCTAAGAATTTACTATCAATATATCTAATATGAATAATTTGTTTTTGACTTTAACTTTGGTACAAACCTTTTTTAATTGCCTCATTATAGCACTTAAATTAATCACAAAGCCTGAAATTGATACAAAATTAATTTCTTAATTATGTTTTATGTATTTAGTGAAGCCAGATTTTGTATAATTTTCTCCATATTCTGTATTTCTGCTCTCTGTTCACATCTGTGGTTTAGTCTTTGGAGCGCATCTTCGTGCACGTTTTATGCCTGATGACCTTTTTTGCTCCACATCGGTAAAGCTTTTGACACCTGCATGATAGCAAGTTTAATTTGCCCCGGGGTGGGTACATCAATAATACTTAGTGTCGCACCGGCCGTAATTAGGGCCTCGATTGATACGTTAGCTTAGAGAAAGTGAAAACATACCATTTGAAGTACGGTTACAGGTTGTAATTATTTCATTTACAGCGAGCTTAGTTCACGTTTAGATAATGTTGTATCAGACAAAAGATATTGACTGTACGTCAGTGGCGTTTGACATCAGATTTCTGTGTATTCCATGATTATTTAGTGGAAGTGAGTGCTGGAAGCGAATGCTATTCTTAGCGTGCTTATCGTGGAAGGCCATGCTCACCAATACATCGATGTTCTGACCTGACCCAACTTCGTATACGGACTGGCTTGTCTACGATCGTACAGAGAATTGTACCTTATTTCGGATATATAATGCGCAGAGGCGATGAGAAGTTGAAGAAACTGATCGTGGTTGGTAACACAGAAGGCAAAATATCACGAGGCTGTTCACTAACCAGCTCGTCCGATCAAGTGAATGACTCATCGTCCTCAAAACTGTACACTGTCATAAGATGTTTCCTTGCTGACCACCACGTTCATACATGAGCTGCCGACAGAAGACAAAGAGAGATAGTTGTCCAAATTTCATTGTACAATTTTGAAGTTAAGTTCACAAATTATAACGTTTTAACTTCAAATTAGACCTACATGAATAAATGGTTTAAGAGTTAGTGTAATTAGCCTGTGAGAGAAATAAATTGGCAATACCAGCTGTCCGCAGTCGGACATCAATCAGAGCCGAAGATATCATCTATAATAATTATATTCGGTCGTTTGTCTCGTCTGTTCGTACCGCGGAATGTAAGGACTTGAATTTCACACTCTTGTTATGGCGCGCGTAAAGGATTGTGTATATTATAAGCGAATAGCGGGTTAAAAAAAATTAAAGAAGATTTTGTTATTCTGTATGTTATTTATTGTTTATTATGTATCTTTCTCACTAAGATACCAATACAAGCACAACTCGACAAGCGTGTTTGCTTATCATGAAGCCGCGCACGAATTATTTAAAGATTTTTTTTAATAACTTAAAGCTTTAAAATCACACATCATTAGAAGGCAAAATTAGAAAATTAAAGCTGTTGTCCAATGGCGAGGCAATTGGCATTATAATTAAGCTCTCATAAAAATAACATTGTCATTTTGCTTATGCATATTATATTAGACGAGGAAAAAGAATGTTATGGAATACAAATGAGTGTTCTTCTTCTTCTAATGCCTCCTCTACTGGAGGTTGGCAGTCAGCTTCTCGAAACTACTACGCTGTTCTACGCTGGCCACTCCAGTCCATTCTCTGATATTGCGGAGCCACGACTTCCTCCAGAAGGAGGAAACCTGCGGTCTTTTCTCCTCGGTCTTGCCCATCATGATGACTTGAAGAAGTCGGTACCGTTTGTGTCGAAACACATGTCCCAAGTAACCTATCTTCTTCTTTTTAATGCTCAAACTGAGTTCTCGGGATCGTTTGGCGCGCCGTAGAACTTCTCTACTCAACTCACTCTATCGACCCAGCTTATCCTCAGCATTCTTCAGGAACACCACATTTCCAAGGCGTCGAGTTTCTTAATGGTTACCACCTAGCTAAAATGGGTATTATTTGCATTATTTACTTTATATCAGTTTAGAAGCGTTTTAATAATTAAGAGGAACTATTTTAAAAAGGCTGTTGTGTTATCTAGTGGTTTCAGCATGCAACTCTCATCTCTAAGGTTGTAGCTTCAATCCCAGGCTGTGCACCAAAGGACTTTCTATGTGCGCATTTAGCATTCGCTCAAACGGCGAAGTTGACGGCGTGGGTCAGGCACAGGATACTGAACACTGTTAAATCTTCCCGGCTTAAGGCTTAAGGCTTCCCGTTAAATCTTTTGAATTGCGCCAACCACAACTAATGACAAGTTTGGGAAAAGCGTTTAGTTGTGGTGAGATTCGTCACACTAAGAAGTGATGATCATTATCAACCGCTATCAATGATATCATATTTTATACCAAGGAATGCTGAGAATGAATACAGGTGATTATCTAACTTCCAAGTGTCAAAACAAATCATTGAATATCTAAAAAAATATTTGTTAAGAAATTACTTTTTATTAAAAAAAACGAATAATGAGAAAAAGAAAAAAGGTTATCTTAGAGTTTGGTTGTGTCTATTCTGATTAGTCTTTGATCACTATGAACAAAGAAATCAATCAATTGTATTATGTAACTCTTGTAATTCTTGGCTTTTATACCTAAGTGTCCTTCTATGGGTCAATGAACGCGATAACAATTAGAAAAGTATTTAGTGATGATTTACTAAACTGACCACTAATTGTTCGTACTGTGAGGTCCGGTTCTCACAATTTATAACTCATTACACATACGTCATTTGAAACTACAATTCTCTATTCAAAAGGCATCTTTTTAAAGTACATTCGCTATTTAAAGCAACCCGTCACCCGCGCGCAAATTCGTTTCCATAGATAAAATGTGAGACTTACAAACTACTATGTAACATAGTCTGTGCATAAAAAAATGATTTATTCTTAATAAGTATAGATTACTGCATCGTCCTTTGTTCCAATAAAATAACATTAATCAGTCTTGCCTTTGAATCGCCGCCGGTCACCCGTCGCGTAACACAATACGCCCTCCCGAATTAGACTGTATTGAACGTACCGTCTTACAAGTGGAGGTCAAGATGTCTTTGATCAGACCTCACAACTATTGCCATTTATCGTGTATGGAAAAATTATTTTTTTAACTCTATGGTATGTTTGTATCGTATAGTATAGTATTTGAGTTCGTACATTTTTTACTGTTACAGGGTTGCCTGGACACCGCTTAGTGGCGATAGACCCGCCCACTGCACCATGTTCATCTGTTTTTTCAAGTTTATTGTTAATATTTAATTCATAATTTATATCAAAAAAACGGTAAATAAATGAATATAGAGCCGGTGGAAAACCCTGTCGTGACGCGAGGTGAAAAATTAAAATATTATTATTTCAGAATTTATTTTCAAAGTTTTTTTATGTCCAACACACAAACATACAATATTTACAATATTCTTTAACTTGAACCAATTTTTTACAATTTTTATATTAGTTAGTTAGTAAAAAGTCTCTTTTGATATTTCTATTTATACTCTGTGGCATGTATATGTTCCAAAAGATAATTGCATTACATTGCTATACCAATCAATTTATGTATGCCGTGCAACTATTCAAGTGATGCAACTGATCAATTAGTTGTAGTGGATATAACGATAACATCTCATTGAAGTTTAAAACTCGTGTAACGAAATGCAATGCACGAATGCAATGCCCCTGGTTACAATAAATATGCCTTATCTTGTCTGTCTTAGTTAAAATAGTATGACATAAGTCGTGTTATGGAAAGCGATCGAAATAATAAACATTGTGTTTTAATCCTTTAAATATTAAAGGAAATCAGCGATTATTATTCCGAAAGAAATTAAACAAATAAATCTTTCTGAATAAGGGAGTCGAATTAAAGTTATAGTCAAAAGTAAATAGGTGATATGGCGAAAAGTTTTTAGCCTGCCCCTTTGATGTATTGAAAAAAAATAAGTCCTTTCATGACACAGAGTCGTCCTATCGTAAAGTACACATTCATCACATTCGTAGATTTATATTTTTCCCACAATGCTGTGCATAAATTATTTAAGTTCACGCACAATTACCTACAATTACACATGTAAATACATAATTAATATACACTACGGATTCTTATCTAATTAAAATAATATTAGCTATCCAGTTTTCTTTTAATTTCACGAAAGTAAAATGTCATCTAATCCACATTCGCGGCATTTACGCTGTCATTCCTGCTGAAATAATTGCTAGCCCCTGCTAAAGCAGCTGCAACTTATTATCTGTGTAATTAAATTTATTATCTACATTTTTAACCTGTAAACTCACCGGAATGTAAAATTTTACTTTAACACATATTTATCGTAGAGATGAACTAATGAAGTCATTAAATACAATTAATTTATAGGTTAATAAGACAACTGTTGACAATAGTGTTTTTACAGCAAGCAAATATATTGTACAGCTTGTCAGAGACAATATAACTATTTGACAATAACGATAGTCATATTTTAAAATAACGCTTAATTTCTTATGTATTGTTTACGTTGTTAAAGATTTATTTAATAAGTAGCTATCAAATACAAAGTGAGATTTATTAAACGGAAATCAGCAACTGCAACTCAACAACCTCAGTGTTTCTTTGTAGCTAGATCCAAGAGAAACCAATTTTCATTTAAAAAAAAACATTTTTAACGTATGAATGAAATAAAACCCTCGATATGAAATATTAAGAAATTGTACGGTAGGTTAGTGAATATTGTATTTAAAATTTTCCCTCCGTTTCATTAACGGGTGGTGGTCAACTCATGCGCAGACGCAAGTAGTGCACCGTAATTTGATACTTTCGGCCCGACGAACACAACAACGTGCGACCACCTGGACCAATCGCTTACAGAGATTTATTTACCCATTTACGCGGAAAGGGTAATTTTTATAGCAAGTACTACATCAGTTGAGCGTTCTGTCGCGTGTTACATTACGTTACGATTTGGTTTCTGTTTGGAGTTATTGTATTAAAGAAATTGTCTTAATCGATAAATCTTTATATTGTTACGAAGACGGGTCGACTGCATGTTTCTAGATTTTTCCACTAGTTAGAGAACTTTTCAGCAGGCTGAAAAGTGATTTCTGACCGTTTCAGGAGAGGCTCAATCACATATTAGAAAATTGTAATTTTCATAATGTTACCCTAGTTTTCAGGAAGCTGAAACCTTTTTTCAGTCGGTTTCAGAACATGTGTAGTCGAGTGGTGCAGTTTTCAGGAGACCCGTTTTCAGGCGTTTTCAGGCCTAGTTATACCCCTTTGATGAAGGAATATTCTAGACCGAACTTTCTAGGTGTGAGACAAGGACGAAATGATACGAGAGAGAGAGAGAGAAGATCAGAACTTTCTGGAAACTAGACGAGCACTCTAGAACGCCGTACGACAAGGACGGAGCAACGTGCGAAAGAGACAAAGAGTGAAAACGTTCTAGAATTGTGCAATCGCTACTCAGTAGCAAGCCCGCCTAGAAAGTTCTCGAATATTGTTTAGAATTATTCCCAGGGATATATAAGCGAGCCGAAACGCGACTAGTCAGTTAGTTTTGAATGCGATTACACGAGAGAAACACCGAAGCGATAAAGTGCGAATAAAGTGAATATAAGTGATAAAGTACTGTGTGAAGTGTGCATAAGTGAAGTAATTAGTGACTGTGTTTTTGCGTGCAATTAGTGCATCTCTGCAATTAATTTGTGCCCATAAATTCCTCATTGATTTATCAAGAAATAAACCCTTGAATAAATTCACGGCATTTTCTATCCGATCCCCTAGCTCGTAACATTTTGGTGTCAGAAGTGGGATAGAAACATGCCAATTACTCCAAGGGAGAATCAAGAGGAGTCTGTGGCAGAGTCTCCAGCTGCGGAGGGAGTGCAGACAAGGGCGCAATCAGCACGCGACGCCGCCCGGCGACAAAGTTTCGATGCAAACCGCGGGATGGGTGAAAGTAACGATGGCAACATCCTCCTTGCTCTGCAGCAAATGATGGAAGACCAGGCACGCCGTCAGGAAGAACAGGCACGCCGTCAAGAAGAACAGACACGCCAAATGATTGAAGAACAGACACGCCGGCAAGAAGAACAGGCACGCCGTCAAGAAGAACAGGCACGCCGTCAAGAAGAACAGGCACGACAAATAATGGAAGACCAGGCACGCCGTCAAGAAGAACAGACACGCCAAATGATTGAAGAACAGACACGCTGGCAAGAAGAACAGGCACGCCGTCAAGAAGAACAGGCACGACAAATAATGGAAGACCAGGCACGCCGTCAAGAAGAACATACACGCCAAGTAATGGAAGAACAGGCTCAGACACGTCGCATGATAGAGGAGCAGGCACGACGTCAAGAGGAGCAGGCTCATCAGATGATGGAGGAACAGGCTCGCCGTATCGGAGAAAAACTTTGTGACCTGAAAGTACAGGTAGATAAAAAAATCGAGAATTTGGAATCTAATATGGATTGTAAGCTATCCAAGCAGGATAAACGTATCCTTGGATTAGAAAATGAAATCCAATGCCTGAAGACCTCTGGTGTTGTCACGACTGTAGCACCACCTGGAAATGTGAAAGTGCCTCCCTTTGATGGTACATCTTCTTGGGGCGCGTACAAGCTTCAATTTGAGACTGTAGCACAGTCAAACGGGTGGACTGACGATCAAGCAGTTACCGCCCTTATTCTGGGATTGCGAGACGAAGCCCTCTCCATATTAGATACCAAGAAAGGTAAGGTGACGTTGAAGCAACTGTTAGATGCCCTGGAATCACGGTATGGAGACGCACATTTAGAGCACGTTTACAGGGCTCAATTGAAAGATAGAATACAACAGACAAATGAAAGTTTGCAAAAATGGGGACTTGAAATAGAGAAGCTGGTAAGGAAGGCCTACGCATCCTCACCAGATGTTGCAGACAAGATGTTGGTTCAAGCTTTTGTCGACGGTATTCGAGACCGTGAAATTCGAATGGCTGTGAACCTTGGTCACAATAAGGACCTTAAGGATGCTCTTGCCCATGCGTTGGAGGTGGAAGCATTTTGCAAGGATCATCGACCTAACCGCATCAGGGCTGTCACGGAAAAACCAAGTACCCAACGTGGACCCACCTGTTACCTCTGTGGGGAAATAGGACATATGAGGTTTTCATGCCCTAAAAAAGATCTCAGAGGCGAAATAAAGACTAGACGTGGGGAACCGGAAGCAGCGGGTGTGACTGCCGCTGAACAGCGGCAGGGAAACGAGTAGAAGCCAGGACCACGGGGCGGGTGCTGGCCGGTTCTGTAAGGAAGGACCGAAAAGTTATGATCACTCAAACTCAGGATGGGAATACCATTGTTATCGATGGAGAAGTTAACGGATGTAGGTGTGAGTTAACCCTTGATACTGGAGCTTCCCGGACAGTAATTAGATACCAACTTCTGAAGTCATTTTACAAAAGCCTTTCTGGTGGAAATGTACAGCTCCTTACAGCTACTGGTCAGCACATAACCGTTCGAGGGGAAGGTATCGCTACCTTCAAGATTGGGGGAAGATCATACAGACATAAGGTGGTTATTGCTGACATCGTGGATGACTGTATTATCGGTTTAGACTTCATGAAGCATTACAACTGTAAGATTGACTTGGAGAACGGTACGTTCAAGTGTAGAGATGAGGTAGTTTCTCTAAAAGGTAATACATTGCAGGGTGGGTATGACGTCTATAGATCCATCACTGAAAATAGTACAGTCAGTAAACAACGAGATCTAGTTGAAGAAGTATTAGAGGGCTGTAAGGAATCCTTGTCGAAAGGAGAAATGTTGAAAGCAAAGGAACTATTGAAGTCATTTTCAGACATGTTTGCTACACACGATGGAGATCTAGGAAGGACAGGTGTCGTTAAACATCGAATTGAGACTGGAACCGAAAGACCGATACGTTTGCGACCGCGACGAGTACCTGTCGCATATGAAAAAAATATGGACAAGATGATTGCGGAAATGTCAAATCATAATGTCATTGAATCATCTTCCAGCCCTTGGTGCTCTCCAGTAGTTTTAGTCAAGAAAAAGGATAACAGTTTAAGGTTCTGCGTCGACTACCGTCGTCTTAACGATATCACAAAGAAGGACAGTTATCCCTTACCTAGAATAGATGACACCTTGGATACCTTAAGTGGGGCAAAATGGTTTACAACTTTAGACTTGAAAAGTGGGTACTGGCAGGTGGAGATAGACCCAAGTCATAAAGAGAAGACAGCGTTCTCAACTGGAAAAGGACTATGGCAGTTTAAAGTTATGCCGTTTGGGCTTTGCAATGCGCCTGCTACCTTTGAAAGACTAATGGAGAAAGTACTGTCAGGACTGATAGGACAAGCCTGCTTAGTATACTTGGATGATGTAGTCATCATTGGGAGAAATTTTGAAGATCATATACGGAATCTGCAACGGGTGCTCACCAGACTCCATAAAGCCAACCTGAAATTAAGTCCAAAGAAATGTTTATTTTTTAAAAGAGAAGTGAGCTACTTGGGTCACATTATATCGCAGGACGGAGTTCGAACAGATCCCGAGAAGATAGTTGCGGTGAAGGAATGGCCAGTACCTAAAGATAAAACTGAAGTCCGTGCTTTCTTAGGCTTATGTTCTTACTACCGAAGATTCGTGAAAAATTTCGCGGATATTGCAAAACCTCTTCACAGACTCACCGAAGAGAAGAGAAAATTCACATGGGATGGAGAGTGTGAAGTTGCATTTAATGAGCTCAAGAACCAACTATGTGAGACTCCGATACTAGGCTACCCGGACCATGATGGCGAATATGTGGTAGATACAGATGCCAGTGGAATTGGCATCGGAGGTGTACTATCACAGGTAAAAGGTGAGCGCGAGGAAGTAATAGCCTACTTCAGCAAGTCGTTATCGAAACCAGAACGAAACTACTGTGTCACTCGGAGGGAACTACTGGCTGTTGTGAAGACGCTGCAGCATTTCAGTAAATACTTACTAGGTCGCAAGTTCCGTCTTAGAACAGATCATGCTGCATTAAAATGGCTACTTCAGTTCAAGAACCCAGAAGGACAAGTGGCTCGATGGATCGAACAATTGCAAGAGTATGACTTTGCTACTGAACATCGCAAGGGTAGAGCGCACGGGAACGCAGATGCATTGTCTCGTAGGCCATGTGAGGAAGACTGTAAACATTGTACAAGACACGAAGGTAGAGAGGTTGCCCATGTGAGGATACTCAGAACGGATACCATTAGTCCAGATTGGTGTGGTAAATTAATTCAGGAAGAGCAACAACAAGATTCTGACATTAAACCAATTCTGGACTGGATGAAATCTTCAGCTATAAAGCCGCGATGGAATGATGTTGCATCTACTAGCACCACGACCAAGAGTTACTGGGCTCAATGGGATAGCTTAGTTCTCCATAATGGGGTGTTATGTCGTAAATGGGAAAACGCTCGTGGGGATGCATCTCATCTACAGTTAGTTGTGCCAAGAGCCAAGATTCGCAACATATTGGAAATGTTTCATGACGGCTCATCAGGCGGACACTTAGGTGTAAAAAGGACTCTTTTGAAAATTAAAGAGAGATTTTATTGGATACATTGCCGCGAAGATGTAGAAGATTGGATTCGGAAATGTAAAGCTTGTGCAGCTGTTAAAGGCCCACAGTCGAGAACTAGAGCGAGTATGAAGAAATACAATGTCGGAGCTCCATGGGAGAGGATAGCAGTTGACATAGCTGGACCATTTCCGTTAACAGAAAAAGGAAATAAGTACATCATGGTTGTTATGGATTATTTTACGAAGTGGCCCGAAGTATTCCCTATTCCCAATCAAGAGGCAGTTACAGTAGCTGAGATACTTGTAAATGACGTATTCTCTAGATTTGGAGTACCTTTGGAAATGCACAGTGATCAGGGAAGAAATTTTGAGTCTTTACTATTTCAAGAATTGTGCCGATTAATGGGAATTCATAAGACGCGGACTACTCCATATCACCCACAGTCAGATGGAATGGTGGAACGCTTCAATCAAACTTTGGAAAGGCACTTGGCAAAACTGGTGGACAACCATCAAAAAGACTGGGACAAGTATATTCCATTATTTCTAATGTCATACCGGTCTGCGGTTCATGAAACCACAAATGTTACTCCTGCTTTAGCCATGTTTGGGAGACAACTTAGATTACCAGCGGATATTGTAACTGGGCGACCACCTGACACACCGGAGAGTGTTACAGAATATGCTGCGGATCTGCGTAATAAACTGGACGAAATCCATGAACACGTACGAGCATCACAAAGTAAAATAAGTGAGACTACGAAGATTAGGTATGACAGAAAGACGAATCACATAGAATTTAAAGAAGGCTCGCAAGTATGGCTCCATAACCCAACAAAACGAAAAGGCAAATCACCAAAGCTTCAAGCTGACTGGGACGGTCCATACACGATAGTCACGAAGATAAATGACGTTACCTATCGCATAAAGAAAGTGGGTGGTTTAAGGAGCAAACCGAAAGTCGTTCACATAAATCGATTGGCTCCCTATAAAGGATGTAATGATGCTCGGGACGAGCATGTCTAAGGAGGGGGTAGTGTTACGAAGACGGGTCGACTGCATGTTTCTAGATTTTTCCACTAGTTAGAGAACTTTTCAGCAGGCTGAAAGTGATTTCTGACCGTTTCAGGAGAGGCTCAATCACATATTAGAAAATTGTAATTTTCATAATGTTACCCTAGTTTTCAGGAAGCTGAAACCTTTTTTCAGTCGGTTTCAGAACATGTGTAGTCGAGTGGTGCAGTTTTCAGGAGACCCGTTTTCAGGCGTTTTCAGGCCTAGTTATACCCCTTTGATGAAGGAATATTCTAGACCGAACTTTCTAGGTGTGAGACAAGGACGAAATGATACGAGAGAGAGAGAGAGAAGATCAGAACTTTCTGGAAACTAGACGAGCACTCTAGAACGCCGTACGACAAGGACGGAGCAACGTGCGAAAGAGACAAAGAGTGAAAACGTTCTAGAATTGTGCAATCGCTACTCAGTAGCAAGCCCGCCTAGAAAGTTCTCGAATATTGTTTAGAATTATTCCCAGGGATATATAAGCGAGCCGAAACGCGACTAGTCAGTTAGTTTTGAATGCGATTACACGAGAGAAACACCGAAGCGATAAAGTGCGAATAAAGTGAATATAAGTGATAAAGTACTGTGTGAAGTGTGCATAAGTGAAGTAATTAGTGACTGTGTTTTTGCGTGCAATTAGTGCATCTCTGCAATTAATTTGTGCCCATAAATTCCTCATTGATTTATCAAGAAATAAACCCTTGAATAAATTCACGGCATTTTCTATCCGATCCCCTAGCTCGTAACAATATGTATGAAGGATTTTTATGCCAAATTACGTAATTTAATATATAAAAAGGAAACATTTTTTTAATCCTTTCTTTTTATTATTACTTAATAAGAAATAAGAAATGATTTTAATTTTTCATATTTTAGAGCTAATCTGCTGACATACATGTTACAGAATAGTTTAGGCAATAGGCAATTCTGCGATCTTTAAAAAAAAAATATCGGTCTCGGGGCAAACGGAGCAATCCAACAAAGGCACCCCCATCCACACTCGCCGTGGACTTCACAAATATTAGGGGGCTCAACTCCAACATCCACGCTGTCCACTATCATTTAAAGACTGCGAAGCCGGCCTTGCTCTTTCTTACCGAGACTCAGATTTCCTCCCCGGCTGATACTTCTTACCTCTCCTACCCGGGGTACAAATTGGAACATTTATTTGTGCCGCGGGCTGGAGTTTTCGCGTACGTCCGAGAGGATATCTGTTCTCGTCGCCTCGGGACGCTTGAAGGAAGGGACCTATCTAGCCTCTGGCTGCGCGTAGACTGCGATGACCATCCGCGATTCTACGCATGCCTGTATAGGTCCCATAGCGGAAATACCGAAACTGACCGACTCATTGAGCACATCCAAATGGCTACAGACTCCCTGCTCGAAAGGATTCCTACCGCTGAAATCGTGATACTTGGCGATTTTAACGCCCACCATGCCGATTGGCTCGGCTCTGAAACCACCGATCACGCGGGAAGATCCTTTCACGACTTTGCTTTAGCCTACGACTTGACGCAAATGGTCCCTGCGATTACGCGAATACCAGATGTGGATGGTCATAAACCTACTTTGTTGAACCTTCTGCTGACTTCACATCCGGAGACCTACCAAGTCTGTTGACCCGCCATTGGGTTCATCAGATCATTGCGTGGTACGGAGCATTGTGCCGCTCACGCGCCCTTTACGGCCTAGCTTTGCGGGCTGTCGCCGTGTGTGGCACTATAAGTCAGCAGATTGGGACGGGATGCGGTCTTTTTTTGCGTCCTACCCTTGGGGGCCCATTTGCTTTTCGTTGAGTACTCCGGATGCCGTCGCTGACTCTGTCGCTGATGTGGTCCTGCAGGGCATGGAACTTTTTATTCCATTCTCTGCGGTGCCGGTCGGTGGCAAGTCCCAGCCTAGGTTTAGGCGTTCGTGCAAAGAGGCTTTGCGCCGTAAGCGTGAATGCTTTAAAGCCTGGGCAGAAGCGGCGACATCCTGTGATGCGGCTATCGGCAAACGTAAAAAAGCATACAATTCAACCTCTAGGTCCTTCAAACGGGAAATCGCTAAGGCAAAGTCAGAGCATATTGCCAGGTTTGGTGAGAAATTGGCCCACCTTCCTTCGGGACTCGAGCCTTCTGGTCTCTTGACAAAGCTGTCCAAGGGAATTTCTGTCAGCCTTCTTTTCCACCACTGCATAGGGAGGATGACTCACTGTCCCATACTGCAAAAGAGAAGGCCGATCTTCTAGGCTGTCTCTTTGCGTCGAACTCAACATTGGATGATCAGGGGAAGGAACCACCGACATTATTGCGGTGAGATACTACGATGCCTGAAGTTACATTCCGGCAACGTGCTATCCGTAAACATTTATTTTCCCTGGACATCCATAAGTCGAGCGGGCCTGATGGTATCCCCCCAATTGTGCTGCGTACTGAGTTGGCTCCGGTCCTAACGCGCCTTTTCCGGTACCTGTACTCCCTCAACACTGTTCCGAAGTGCTGGAAGACAGCTTTGATACATCCGATCCCTAAAAAAGGCGATCGCTCTGATCCGTCCAACTATCGCCCAATCGCAATAACCTCCTTGTTCTCCAAAATAATGGCAACCATTATTAACGGCCAGCTCTTGAGGTATCTAGAGGGCAGCCAGCTGATTAGCGATTCTCAGTACGGCTTTCGTCGTGGTCGCTCAGCTGGTGACCTCCTTGTATACCTTACACATAGGTGGGCAGAGGGAATTGAGTCCAAGGGGGAGGCGCTGGCGGTAAGTTTGGACATAGCGAAAGCCTTCGATCGGGTGTGGCATAGAGCACTGCTCTCGAAGCTTCCAGCCTATGGGCTCCCCGAGAAATTATGCAACTGGATTTCCAGCTTTCTCGCTGATCGGAGCATTAAGGTCGTCATCGACGGAGCATGCTCCGACCTTAAACCCATAAATGCTGGTGTCCCACAAGGGTGTGTCCTATCCCCGACCCTGTTTATTCTGCATATTAATGATATGTTGCAACTTAGCAACCTTCATTGCTATGCGGACGACAGCACTGGGGATACTTTTTACACGGGCCGGGCAGGTATTTCTCGGGCTGTTGTTGATGAGTGCCGGAACAAACTTGTGTCTGAAGTCGAAACTCTTTTACGTGAAGTCTCGGACTGGGGTAGACTAAATCTAGTCCAATTTAACCCCAAGAAGACACAAGTATGCGCGTTTTCCGCTAAAAAAACTCCCTTTGTCGCTACTCCCCTCTTTGAAGGCACTCTCCTTAAAGCCTCAGCTAACATCGGAATATTGGGCGTTGACATATCGAATAACGTCCAGTTTCGCGGTTATTTGGAATGGAAGGCTAAATTAGCCTCCAAAAAGCTTGGAGTGCTCAGCAAGGCGAGACGGTACTTCACTCCGGGCCACCGCTTGCAACTCTATAAAGCGCAAATTCGGCCCCACATGCAATACTGTTCTCACCTCTGGGCGGGAGCTCCCCAGTACCAGCTCCTTCCACTAGACCGTATTCAACGAAGAGCGGTTCGAATCGTCAACGACCAATCACTTTCCGTGCGGCCGTTGTTGGGTCCCTCTGCATCTTCTACCGCATTTACCATAGGGAGTGTTCAGAAGAGTTGTTCGGTCTAATACCCGCAGCTGAGTTTCATTATCGGACGTCAAGGCAAAATACAAAATACCATCCGTATCACCTCGACGTCCGTCGTTCCACAACTGAGTGTTTTCTAAGGCAGTTTTTGCCGCGCACCATCACTATGTGGAACCAGCTGCCCAGTGAAGTATTTCCGAACCAATTCGACTTAGGGTCCTTCAAGAAAAGAGCGTACCAATTCTTGAAAGGCCGGCAACGCACTTGCGAGCCTTCTGGCAATGTGAGTGTCCATGGGCGGCGGTATCGCTTCACATCAGGTGAGCCTCTTGCCCGTTTGCCTGCTATTACATAAAAAAAAATTTAAAAAAAGTTTTCATAGCACAGACCAAATTGTCACCAAATAGTTGTCATACAGTAACAATCAATTGATCTCCACATATAAAAATCGTCCTTAAACTAAACAGCTGACGGCGGGCGTCCTTGATTTAATTGTGCCAAAGAAAGCGATGTAAATTCTTGTAAAAAATCAATCCATTCATAGGACGAGTTTATTTAATGGTGTCGAGTTACTGATCCGTACAAAAAAGTATTCGAGCTGCGGCCGATTCGCGGTAAAACATGTTATTTATGAAATGCAGCCTCCGTGCGGTCGATGTTATAAGCTTGCGCTTTTCTTATTCTATACTTTTGATTGTTAGCCCTAGAAAATTCATAGTAAACTTTTAAATAATATTCTACACTTTTTTCCAGTTTATTTAAACTGAAACTTCTTAGATCTTAACAGTTTAATCCGTGAAAACATTATTCATCGCTAGTACATTTTTTTTGTAGTCTTTTCTCATGCGACAAAACGTGTGTGGAGGAAAGGTATTTATGTATTTAAGAAAGGACAAACGGGCAAGAGGCTGTACGTGGATGTTATGCGCTTCCTCCGCACTACCGTAAGATCCTCGACCTGTCAAACCATCACAGTTCCTAACGCTCCAGTAGGTTAGGATTAGTGAATTATTATAAGTTGTATATATCTTTAACGGACAGAATAACGTGTTTCAGGATATTACGGCAGTGATATATGATGATCGCGAAGGCCAATGCGTATTTTCATGACGTTGCGCTAACTGAATAGTTATTAGTTACTGAATAGATGCCGATAGTCGAATGACTTAAATCTTTATAGGTTCGCAGACTGAGTTCATAGTAGCGATCTTATCTATTTAATATTATAAATTTTTTTTCGACATTATTGTATTGCATAATAATGTTGTTGCTATGTATTTATATGAATAAATAAATGTGTGAGAAGTTTTAATACATTATTTGTAAATGCACCCGCTTAATCTTTTAACTTATGCCTGTAATTTGATAGTAGGCGAATTTTCTACACCCTAATTTCTCACCTCATTAAGCAATCTTTTTGCAAAAGCGATACTAAGATCGTCTTATTGTAGCCACCTCTACCGTGAACTGGCATATCGCTTACCATAATTATTATATTACGGTTAACGCTTCGTTAACTTTACTAAAATATCATGTAACTATTGTAATATTGTTTTTGTTATCACTGTCTACATGTTAATGTTTTACGTTGTATGGCTAACACAAATAATTGTTAAGTGCCTGGTATTTTAATTGATTTTTTTTTATCTTGTAGTCAAACTTGGATATGGGAGAAAACAAGGGACCGCGACCTCATTCTCTCTTATAGAGGTTTCTCTCTAACTCAAGCCTATAGCTTACACTGTTACAGTAGGGGTCTGTCAAATATGTATTTATAAAATCCTCTAACAACGTTACTAACTGCAAAGCTCTGGATTCCTAATTTTTTGGCGAAGTCTTAAAAGTTAAATGCGTCTAACTATCCCTTATAGGGGTATATGCAAGTATCAATCTCACTAATAGAGGTTCACCCGTGAAAAATGACTGTCATAGGTTTCATGTTTCTCACGATTATAGAGGTTTTAGGAGGGAAAATGACGGGACAGAGTAAATACTTTCATTAATAGAGTTTTCTCGCTTACCAAGTTGTCACTTACACAGGCTTGACTATATTTTAATTGTACTTTGTAACATAAATAGATTTATACTATGTATAATGTGGTAAGCTTCAATAAATAAATAAATACAGAACGGTAAGCTCGTACAGAAAATTACCATTGTCGTCCCTTATTTAATCGCAAGGTTCAAAATCTGTAGAATTTTCCAAATTCCGTCTGCAAAAACCAAACTAGGAGTTCAGGCTCATCTCAAAATAAGCACTCTTAAGCGCGTATATGCACGCGTAAGCCGCATTGTTATGCAAAAACTTACAAGTAAAAGCTAAAATTGGAAATGTTTTTTTTAATTACTTTTTGTAAAATGTATGTTCGCCGAACTTGTCATGTATTTTAGAATATGCTTGGCGTATGCTTAATATATACAAGAAAATATGACGTCTCATTTTACTTTTTATTTTTTTTTAGTCTTATTTTGTGTTCTTATTGTATGTGTATATTTTATACACATACAATAAGAACACAAAATAATCAAACTAGTAAGAAAAAACATAACTGAAGCATTTATAAGCCCGATACATAAAATTACGATACCTAAGTAGGAAATGTATTGTAAAATATAGCAATATGTATTTTGATATACTGTAAATTAATATATAATGTAAAATCCTAAATATCTCGTGTTATTTGTTAACGTTAACTTTTTAAAAAGTGTACAAAAAAGAAATAAGTATACATGTGTATTGTTTACAGTACACAAATGTAATAGTAATTTATTAAAATCGATATCAAAAATTTTCAAGCACATACACATTAAAATCACGTAGTATTGTCACTATGAGACAATTTACGTATAAAATCATTGATTTTTTCACAGGATCGCATTGAGTCGGCCGCTCAAAGAGCTCGTTAACATTTTTGTGTTCAATTACCGCGCAGTTTACAGAAAAAGTGTGACGCGCCGCCATTATAACGATTCCATCAGGATTGGTAATGTCGAACTAATAACGAAAATCGGTTCACATTGCTTGAGGTTAACGCATTTTCATTATACAAAACATTCTATACGTTACTGTCTAAAGAGAGGTCTAGGATTTATTGGATCCAGGCCCATAACTGGTAAAAATAGGTATTATTTATCTTATCGGAAAAATGTGTCTTTTTTGATCATGTGTGTATACGTATAATATTATGACAAATGTAAGTACTACTTACCACTGCCACAGAGACCAAACTTTAAATTTATTTTATATTCTATTTATCAATTATTATTACTAAGTTAAGAGTATTGTAAATATTGTAGGTATATTTGTGTGTTAGGTGTTAATAAATTACCACAGATATTATAACATTCAATTGTTTTACGACAATTTGAACAAAGCAAAATCATGTTAATAAAAAAACATCTAATTGTTAACAATTAGATTAACGATTAGATTAATCTAATCATCATCTAAACGATTCTCGAATCAACTTGAACACATAAAAAATCATCTAAATCGTTTTAGACTTTAATTTCAAATTGAAGATATACCGATAGAGTAAATCGTTTTACAAATCAGTCTTCTATCTATAATACATTTAACAGCCAAACATTATATTAATATATCAAAATTAGGCAATCTCGAGCCTCGAGTCGAATCTTTTAGCGAGACAAGTGAACAGCAATTCATTTTTATATATAGGTAAATATTAATCACAAATCCTATTTTTCAACGCATCCACTGTTCCACTGGCCTGCATAACGCCCAGGTGTGTGGTAGCCGGAACCAACGAAGCACGAAAGCAAGATATTGGATAATACGGACACATGATACTTTACACGGTACACGTACTGGAAAGGAAATTGTAACAGTATGCAAATTATGTCGGTACGAAATATATTGTGTAGTTTTTTACGTTAAGATCAGACATTTTCCAAACCTTGAGTATTTTGATTGAACTTTTATTGATTTGAAATACTCCAGCTATCAGATTTACACTATAACTTACATATATGATTGGTAATTTGCACTATAAGGAATAATAATAATAACTAAGCCTCATTTATTAATCCACCTTTACAAAAGATACAGATACCCTTAAAATTGTATACAGATATAATTATTTGATTTTATTTTCCATGGACCTCAAAGGCACACCCATTGTAGACTGACACAGCTTGCGTTTAATAAACCGTATTAACTCTTTCTGCGGACAGCTTTTTATAAGCCTGGATACGTCTGTATGCATCCAGGCCTTGCACGGTGTAGTCCGCCCCGTAGATCACGAGGGCTGTTGTACTCTTGACATAGTCTAGAAGCTTTTTATAGCCCAAATTAGTTCTAGAACTCGTAACAAATATTTGGCATTTTAGCTCTGGGAACGCACAGGTGTTCTGTAGAATTTGCAGACGATTATTGACAACTTTATACAAGAATAGATCCGCAATCCACTTTCGATGCTCAAGTCTTTAATTTTAAAATAGTTTCATTATTACAATGATTTACTTATAAAACAACCAACTTCATGAGGCATGTGCCCATCGAAATTATTGTGAGGCGTGTTGAACTCATTTTTGGTTATGGAAGTAATTTTGTATTTATTTATTTGTGAATGCAACATTAATCAAACAATTATATTATCTGATCGTTTTCAAAATGCAATCCAAACATAGTTGTTTGAATTGAATTGTTTCTAGTGCCGGAAACTTAATACCAAGCTGGGCACATTATTGGTTAAGGAAGTATGGTTTTTTTGTGTAAGCAACATTAATCAAATTAATATTTTTTCATTTTTTTTCAAATTTCGACTACTATAATACGATGTCCATCAGCTCATAGGAGCGTCTAACTACCGAACAGGTCTTTGTATCGTTTACATTAATTGATACAACTTCAACTATTATTGATAGATATGAAGAGTTTGCAAAAAATCTGATCAACATACAAGAAATACATACTTATTTATTTATGTTAGTGCAAAAATATTCTCTTACTTTCACAGCAATTGTATGCATGTGTATGTTAAACAAACCATTGAGTTATAAGAATGTCGGCTTCTGTTGGAGATAAAGTGTGAAATTCCGGAGAGCGGCTACTGGACTAATTAAATGGAGCCAAAGCGACACTTTATCCGGAAAATCATGATTTTGATATTAAAATCTCGGGTTATAGCCAATCTCGGGATCTTTGAGGAAGGGACGGTACTCATGGCTGTTGATATATTAATTAGGCGATTTTCTCATTAATTTACTTCATAATAAGCGCTGTGTTTGAAGTCCCATAACCACGGGAGACAATGGGGCGTGGTCCAAACGCATAACTGCGTCTGTTTGATATTTTTAATGGAATTGAGTAGATGACAACTCTGTAAAACAATCTTGTATCGCTGGGAATCAAACACAGCACATGGCTACGGATTATACGCCGATCAAGCACTTGTGCTTTTTGGTTTAGTTTTAAAGATATCTACAACGAAAAAGTATAAGTTAAGTTGAAGCAAGAATGTGTAGGCAGATATCCCTTTTTTTATAGAGCAAGGTGCGAAGTGGCAAAGGCTCATCTGATGGTAAGTGGTACCACCCATGGACACTT
Organism: Pieris brassicae; assembly: GCF_905147105.1. Taxonomy (NCBI): domain Eukaryota; kingdom Metazoa; phylum Arthropoda; class Insecta; order Lepidoptera; family Pieridae; genus Pieris; species Pieris brassicae. Next base: position 19,926,575 of record NC_059666.1, on the reverse strand, counting down.
TAAAGGCCAGTTCAATGCCAAAGGGTTCGTGAGTGTGTTGACGGCCTTTTAATGGTTCTTCTTCTTGAAGGACCCTAAGTCGAGTTGGTTTGAAAATGCTTCAGTGGGCAGTTTGTTCCACATAGTGGTTGTGCGCGGCAAAACCTGTTTAATTAATTTTTAATAATCAGAAATGTTGCCATAAATTTCACCGGGACGTGTACAGGTTTACCAGTGCAAAAAAATCCCAAATCGCGTACTCGATACTTGCAGCAGTATCGCATTACCCTGGCAACATTGAGCCTAATGATCCGTTAACCACACTTGACCACCGGCATAATGCATCCAACAACAAATCTTAAAAAATAATGAATATATTGTTCATATTGGCGTATAATTCGTGAGTTTGAGTAAATGTAGAAAATCGGTTTTTATAAAACTAATTTTTTTTGTTGCCTTTCACTAGAAGTACATACCTATAATTAATAATAAACAATGCCAACACTCGGAGGAAAGTAAAAACATGAACATTTTACATTGATCGCTTTAAATAATAATTGTGTAACTAAATTAAAGATGTCTACATATATAGATAAGATATAAACATGAAGGCCATCTGCCCGGTGGAGGAAAAAGCCTGCTCGTGTATTTTACCTTTCAAAAGGAGAAAAATTACATCTATTTGCATTTAAAAGACTGTCTCGTGCCTAGCAAAAGCGTCGAAAGTTTGCGCGCGCATTTCACCTATGAAACCTACAAATAATCTACGAATCAAATTTATTTTTATCTATACGACCGTCTCGTATGTGTTATTCACAATTTCACACTGGCTTAGAATAATATAGATATCTATTTGACACATGCCTAGAGATTTAAGACAAAAATTATTACAGAATGACAACCACGAGATGGAAAAAGGAAAAGATCATGACAGAGAAAAAGTTGGGCAGGCGATACAAAGAGAATATGGGGCACAACTTGGACAAGAGTAGCTAAGATTAGAAAATAATGGAAGCAGCTGGACGAGGCCTCTATGTCACAGAAGTCAAAAATCATTTATTCACATAGGTATGTACCCACACTTATGAACGTCAATAAAAAAGAAATATACATTAAATGCTTCTTATTTTAAATTTACTGCCAGTTCTTAAATCAAGGGCGTAGAACGGAAGAGAAGAACTGGCAATATACTCTCCGCCACTCTTTTTAGTCGCTTTTTTTGCAGTATTGGCTTAAGTTATATATTTTTTATAATATACTGGACATCAGCTATAAAGACATAAAAATAATAATTATTATATCTGTTTGACGAATGAGTAATGCCTAAAGCCTTGCAAAAACATAAGGTATAAGCTTCAATTATTTTTCTAAGCTTTAAGTACTTGTTACCGCGTATCAACAAATCCATTGACATAGTTTAAACATAAGGTAATCTAATATTATAATTATCTTCAAAAACTTGATACTAAACTAATAGATATACAATGTTTCTGTTTTGTTTTAACAATCAGAGACATTTTGATTTAAGTAAGAGGTCTAACAAGTGTACAACAAAACAATTATGCTCAATAAACGTGAACTGTTCACTTCAATCCTATTTAAGGCAATACTGACGAGTGACAATTATTTTAAGTACTTTTAGACCACAGAGTAATAAATAGTTTGGTAAAGCGGTCTTGACATTTGTGTCTACGTAAAAAAAAGAATTATAAAATGTAATTAAAAACGTTTTTTACGTTAGTATTAAAAGTTGTTTCCTTTTCCATCATTTTAACCTTACTTAAAATACATAAGTATACTGAAGTAATTCCGAACCAATTCAACTTAGGGTCCTTCAAGAAAAGAGCGTACCATTTCTCAAAACGCCGGCAACGCATTCGCGAGCCCAACTGGCATTGAGTAAAGTGCCTGTTCTATAATAAATATTGATTAGTTTAAAAAAACAGTCCAATTTCACTATCATAATTCCACCTCATCTCTTTTATCTCTTTTCATCATACCATATACCTAATTTGACTGATAGAAACGGTAGAGTACGTTTGAGTAGTTGAATTAGACTTCATTAGTGTTATAACACATTATATCTGTTTGACAAATGATATAAGTGTTATAACACTAATACTGTTAAAACGTACGTTAAACGGTAACTTTTTTTTTTCAGAATATAATATATTTGTTCATAATCTCTGGATATTTTTACTCTAGGTACTAATCTTTTTACTCAACACCAATCGCGTCCAACTAATTAAGTTGTTCGGAAGCTCAAATGTAAACAGTGATGTTTATTCTAACAGATTGACGCCGGCACCAGTGGCAACATCTCCCCACAAATTGCGTTTTAATTTTTAAACTGACAACACTTATGTTGGGGCGTGTCATCTATTTTAATTCGGTGATTGTGTTCAGACGACCCTTTGAGATAAATCTTACGCTCCGCCAGTTATTTGACACTTCTCTCACTTAACTTAAACGTAAGCAATATAGCATTCAACACAATATACTTTATGTAAATTTATTTAAAAACAATTCAAGGCTTTTTTGTTCGAAACCAAATATTGTTATTTTATATTTTATTATCTATGGTGCAAAAAAATGATATCTCCGTTGGGAGATGGAATGCTTAACAATCCCTACCACAAATGGTAAACAATTTTTAGAATCATGATTAGAAAAGCGTACTAGTATTGCCACCTTGGAAATTCGCTAAGGTCCCGTTCATTTGTCTTTTAACACACGCAATACAAAACACTCTCGCGGCGTTTTCCGAAACATACACGGGTATGCACTCGACTAGCATTAAAGTCGAAGTCCACCAGTCGAAGATGGTAGTTCGTGCTTTAAAACGGCGCGAAGGCCTGAGAGCAGACCCTTTCATTGCCCATGTAATGAAAGTAGGAAGGAAAAGCCAGAACATACTTTTTTTGTACCAATGTGCCGAGCGTTGGCAAGCATTTATAAATAAATAAATCAAATTGTTGTAGACACTCAAAATACGGCTTTTATTTGTTGTTCACATTGAGAAATATGAAAGGAAATTTGATAAAAACCGAAAAAGCGGCAGAAGGCTTAGTGGAGGGAAACACGATCCTATTGCGGATTAAAATCGCGTGAAATATCAAGAGCTGATGTTTCAATCCCCGTTTGCTTGGATTGGGCGTGACCCGTCTTACAGCGGATTTTAACGTTTTAACAGAGAAGAAACTAATAATTTTAAACTGCTAAAATAAGCGAAATTGAACAATCAATTTAAATATTTAGATAAATAAGGATTATATAGTTTCTTGATACAATATTAATTAATTAATATGACGATTATATTTGTAAATTAATGAAACCTAATTTTAAGGCTCAAACTGCCGCCAGTGATCAAATATATTTTCATTATAATGTTCTTAAAATAACCTAAACAGTACAACTATTTCTCTTATACATGTTTATTATATTCATCATCATTGTTCCACTCATCTACATACTGTAAAGAATAACCTTATGCAGTCATCTGAATGATATGAAACACGGGATGGATATATATGAAACTATTTATATCCATCCCGTGTCGCTATATCTTTGACATTAAATCGCTATATATGTCTTTACTGTTACACATCTTTGTAATTTTGGTCTAAGATAGTGCATAGTGCACCAAAATTACAATTTTTTTTCTCAATTCTTATTCTCTGATTACCGTAAAAGTGCTGATTAATTGTCCATTTACGCATAGCTGGGATTGTATAGCAAAAGTTTTCAATGCTTATCAGGCTCATACTGGTCTTTAATTTTAACAATATCAACAATTGTTTTGTTCTATAAAAAGGTCGTTGACGGCAAGCACAAGAGGCTAGACCTACTTGCCTATTAGATTGTCAAACGATCATGAAACATACATCAATCTGAGGCCCAAGCCTAAGGGTTGTAGCGCCACTGCTTCGTGTTTGTTTATATATGCTTAATAATAATGTATTTTCAGTGTCGCTGTCAGTGTGGCCACAACTATTAAGCAGAAAGCGGGTAGCACGTTAGCGCGGTGCGTTTTCTCTGTGTGAATTATTAACGCGCGGCTGCAACAACTTCGCTGGGGTTAACGGAGTCTGTAAATTGAGCAGTTTTTAAATAAACATGCCGCTTACTTGCTCACTTTTATGATTTTTTTCTTTAAAATTAAAAGAGTTTTTACTGCAACACTGAAAGCGGGTTCTATCATTAAAATATTAAAATCAAATACCTATTTTCAGATAATGCTTCAAAAATTCTTACAGAGAGAGAGTATAGTCATGTAAAGAAGTCTGAAGTAACAAAGACATTACTAAAGCTTATATTAACTGTACGTCTGCAGCTAGGTACCTACTGAAAGTTCAAGCACCTCAACTTAGTTTTTTTAAAGGAGGCAAACAGACCGAAGACTCATCTTCTATTTAGCGCCCATGGACACTCACATTGACAGAAGTGCGTTGCCGGCCTTTTAATAAACGCAATGCCAGTAACTTGTAATGACGACCAGATTTGACTTTAGTTAAAAGTCCATCAAAAAAGGTAATTAAAACTACTAAAACTTATTTTTTACATTACGAGTAGTGGACTCAACATCCGCACATAGGTGCCCATTTGGTCCGTTGTGCGTAAAGCTGGCCATCAAAGCCAACATAGCTCCTTCTAGAAGCTCAGGAGTTCAGAAGAAAAAGGCTTCACGAAGCGACCTCACTACTTTCTGTTCGTTGGGAAACCACTGCCATGCATTCCAGGACTACGTGAGTGATTTATTTACGCTGAAACAATAACCAGTCTGTCTGTCGCGCCCAGAACAAAGAGATGTTTATTAGGTAGACAGTGTACCGTAATTATCCCTATGGCTGTGTCATTAGGGAATTTAGATACTGCTGGCAGTGCCATTTTGGACTGTCTGCAGTGAACGTTATGCAACCATCGGTGATGTTGGAGTTCTGTGAATCTTTGGAGAATCCACTTTCGCACTTGCGGGAATGGCAAGGGAAGAAGCGGGAATTTCTCATTGCAAGCTCGTCGTCAACATCATTAAGACTAATAACTGATTTAAGCTTAATTTACTAAAAATAATAAGTAACATAAAGTATCCATTAACATTACTTACAGTCTCTATTAAGCTGAAGTATTTTTTGTATTGTAAACTGATTAATTATTAATTAATCAGTTTACAAATTTACGGATCACCATCACCACCATCACTAACCCAAATATGTTGTCTAATAATCCAACACCGTGTGATTGATACGCTTACTACATCACAGGTATACCCCTGAAGATGTTTTGTCCCTTTATTTTTTGACGTGCAATACGTATGATGTAAATTTTGGTGATGAGATTAAAGTTAATTCAATTACTGTTAAGCAATTTTGGAAGCTTTTATTATTTTAAGACTGTAAAGCTCGAGACACACTACCAACGTAGCAAGAAAGCGCCGATAGGCAACAATGCCCTCTACCCGGTACTACTAACAGACTTTTTTTAAAGTGTTTTATATAGAAATTTTATAATATACAATCCTGTGCCTGACACACGCCGTCAACTGTTTGGGTCTAAAGCAAGCCGGTTTCCTTCACCGTTCGAGCGAATATTAAATGCGCACAAAGAAAGTCCATTGCACAGTATCGAACCTACTACCTCAGGGATGTGAGTCGCACGCTGTAGCCACTAGCCCAAAACAGTATCTAATAATAAATATTATTAATCATTACATATCGATTCGTATATAAAATATAAAACTTTTATTATTTCGTACCGTCTTTATCTTACAATAATAGCTATTCCACCAGTAAAAACACGCAACAAAGCACAATGATTTATAACAAGACATTATGAATGACCACTTGAAAACCTCCGAACGTTGTGGCAAAACATATTAAATATTGACAAAGATAGAAAATGCTACTTGTATCTTCAACCCTTTGGAGGACCTCTTCAAATACAAAGGCATAATCGCTATTTGTATCCACTCGTTGAATGAATGTTTGCGTGGGAATGTATTTTTTAATTACTTTTATTTGCCGATTTTATATTTATAGCAAAAAAGACTTGCTTTTATTACGATTTTATCATCTATCAGCCACGTTGGATGTTAACTGTCTAGAACCACTACAATAAATAGAAATTGCTAGTATGCGATTACTATATAATTAGGATCACATTAAGTCCATTTCATTATGTTTAACATACACGACCCCCGACGGAATGAAGACCTACAAATTCTTCAGTATGTCTTTTATCTTTGCTACTCTTTACCCACTGTCTTTTTCGTTTCATAATCCCAGGTCTCTGGTGGGCGTCCTCTCTTCTTATATAAACCTCTTTATATTAATAGATTTAAAAGCATTTAATTCTTACAAAATATATAATACTCACATAAATTTATCTTAATATTGTTGCAAATAATAATAATGAAGTCCACGTGGCTGATAGAAAATAAACAAAACAGTGGCGTTACAACCTTCTTGGGTCTGTGTTTCATCATCATTTGTCAATCAAATAGGCAAGTAGGTGATCAAACTCCTATGTGCCGTCAACTTTTTGGGTCTATGGGACGCCAGTTTCCTCGCGAAGTTTTCCTTCACGTTCAAGCGAATATTAAATGCGCACACACAGCCAGGGCTCGAACCTACGACTACACTAGGCCGACACTTAAGCACAAAGGTTGCATTAATTTTGTTTGATTATAATTATGACTTCAAGTTGCAAGTCATGGACATGTGCCCGTCAAAATTGAAATGGATTCATTTTTATAAAAAACCTAATATTATTATAACGTTCAACCTGCTGATCGTTAACTCCGTAATTAAGACGAAATAATTGTATTTATTAGTTATAAATCTTAGACATAATTAATTTTATATGTTTTAATAACGAATGTTATCAGACCTTAACATTAATAAAATGTTAAATAACACTGAAAAGGCTAAAACACGCCAATACTTTACAATGTAAAGTATTTATTTTAGATATGATAACATAATCCTACAATTTATGGATAACATGACTGATACAGAATGATAATTCAACCCACCCTTTTGGTAGATATATACATAATTAATACTTATATTTTTTCTATAAAAATTTATATTGTCAATGCCAGAAAGCTCGCGATTGCGTTGCCGGCCTTTTTAAAAATAGGAACAACTAAAAACTAAAGACAAACCAACAAACTACTGGGTGTACAAGGGTGGGCCATCCTCTCCGGAGGGATGTAAGTCACATCGCCAAGCAAGCTCTCAACTGGAATCCCGACAAAAGGAAATGTGGCCACATAATACAGACCTGGCAATGAAGCATCATTGCAGAGGTGATGGAAGCTGGAATAACGTGGAGTGAAGTTAAAAGAGCTGCCCCAAATTAATCCGGCTAGACGCCCACCTAGAGGACCTTAAGTGACCCAAATTCTGATGTTTTTATTTATTAAGGTGTTAAGTGAAGGGAGCCAACCTTGATTTAAGTTCCCATAAACAAAAACTGCCTTAAAACGCTCACTTATGGAACGACGGACGACGAGTTGATACGTAAGGATGTTTGTAATCTGCCTCGAAACACAGCTGCAGGTATTAATGCGAACACTGTCTATGAAGTTAAGTAGAATGATCCGAAGTTCCGCCCAGCGCCCCGCTCGTGCCACCAAAACATTATTTTATGAAATTTGTTGCAATTACTTAACTATAATTTCGAATGAGTTTTAGTTCTGAGTAAAACACTTAAGTGCCAATTATAAAAACAAATACAAAATATCAACGAATTGTCCGATTTTCTTTAACCATAATATTAGTTTTATATAGTTATGGGCTGTTCCTAGTCTATAATTACAAGAAACATCGGAACTACTTCAGTTATAATGCATAACGGTCAGTAGTTTTTATACGTAAACGTCAGGTGCTACTTAATACGTTTTTCGATAAGACAAGTGCAAAAAGCATACTCATTAGCAGCGAAATCGTAAATAATCGCAAATACAGATTAAAAATCGATTAAGACGCGGACAGTCGATCTTAATTAGGGTTGCCATCCTGCAGCGTAAACCCACAAAATGCAAAAATTAAATATCATATATATAAAACAAGGAAGAAGTTATATACATATTTTAACATACGGGAGTCATAGTTTGGCTAATTCTCGATTCTGAGGGTTAGATTTACAGACGAGTGACGCCAAGTGATAATGTATTTCTTAATACAATAATTTTTGACGTACGCGTTTTATACCTATTGCTGAGTCTCAATTCTGTTTACTCAGAATTTTGTAGTGTGTTTGGCCAGATCTGGTAAAGGCATTGCTTGAACTGACACGAAGATAGATACCTAGCTAACTTTCTAAAAACTTACGAAAACAGCTAGAGCAAAGCTTGAATATGTAAATGTTGAATATTAAAAATTTACTTCAATAAAGCTATTTAAATTTAAAAACATCGAAATAAATTTATGACTTAATGTCTAAGAGTAAACGCAACTTTTCTCTATGCCTTTTTATTCTATGTACCTAACATTCTAATTTTAAATATTTTTCTATATTTTTTATTTGTTTTTAAATAAAGCATCCGGTACTTTCTTAATTTTAAACACCTCTAAGCAGGTTCTATATGAAAACGTTATGCCTCGCTATGAAAAAAAAACAATTGCGGGTTTTAATTATTGACAAGTGAACTTGATCGATAAGTCCTAAATATCTAGTCGTTGGCCTGTCTAATTATGTATTTCAATTTAAAAAACATCTGTAAACCACTTCAATACCTCTATTAGTTTTAATCGCTGTTTATTTAACACGCAACAGTACATTCTTATCAGTAGGAATTGTACAAAATACGCAATATTTTAATGAGAACAAACTCATGTGATTACGTAAATAGTAATAATTTTTCTAATTGTAAAAAAATTCTAATCTAAGTAAGTAAGATGTAATTATGTTCAAATGCTACTTCTTTATTATAACAAATAAATTTAATCAATTAATATTGATGTTTTATTTACTAAAATACACATTATTTACCTATATATGTGACCTGAAATCTTAAGAAGGAAGACGTGAAACGAAATCCTACTGTTCTAATTGTTCTGTTTCAAATGTTCAATAGGTAATATGAAATAGATTCATAATCCTACGTCAAACTGACAGGGCCATGACTATCGAAACAAAACAATTTGGACTGACAAACAAAAAACAAACAACTTTTTATCGAGACGACTTTATATGGAAATCGATATTAAGACACTGAGATAAAATACTGAATCATCATTGAAAAAATTCTATGACGCCACACGGTAAGGGGATTTCAAAGGGACCCGGGAATTTTTACCATCTTTGATAAACAGGGTTTCCTGTGTTTAAATGTTAATAAAAATAAGACTGTATAATTCAGAGAAGTAAAAAATCAAGTAATAATAGACACTTAGTCAATTTTATCACCATTTTCTAATAAGATTAATAATTTATAATTAACTAAAAAACCGCAAGAACATCACTGAAAAAATCCTCAATTAACGTATAATGAAACAATTTCTATTTGGACTCACTATTTGAAAAAGGAAAAAGTTCTTTTCGATTTTTAAAATGCCCTGTCAAAAATCTTTGGAAGATCCCTTACTCCTCACGGTGTAATTACGAGCTAATACTTACCCTGGCTGATTGAATCGGCTGTCCATCGCTGACGTTTCAATCAACGTACTATTGTTTGTATTGTGTGTTTAATATTCTTAGATCGTGTTACAGATATACGTTGCCATGACGTATACATTTTATAAGATCGATCTTTAGGATTCGAAATTTGAATTGTTTTGTTGTGGATTGAGAACGAGTGTTTAATAAGTTTTATCTGTTCTTACATCGCATAGTCTGTTTGAGTTAAGACGGGTTTTCGTGGAACTGATTAACAAAGATGATATACACACAAGAGTTTAAACTATTGAGTTTATAGAGGACTACATTCATGAGTATAAACGTAAAAGTAACGTCAGATGCCTGCCTATTAGATTGACAAGTGATCATGAAACAGATTCAAAACCCTGAAGCGCAGATCTAAAGAGGTGGTGGTGGTGGAGCTATTGATTTTTTTATAGGATTTTTTTACAGAATAACATATACTAAAGCATTTATAGAATTATTTGAATAACTAAAGAGTCAGTGTGCGTAACACCGATACATTGCACTCGATAAAAAAGCAATTAACACTACAAATAATCCATTACGCACTGCAATAAATATACGCACTCATTGTTATAGTTTTTATTACTTAATGATGTCATTGAAGCTATTTTTTCCTCAAATAAAAAGAAATAACATGAAGTAGGCTCTTCTTGTTGCTTCCTTACTTTTTCATGAAGCTCTGTCATCAACTATCAACACACTCTCAAAGACAGAGTGTATTACGCATACACACACATTCACGTACTAATACATTGACGCCTACTTAAGGTCTTACACGATTACTTTTTTCTTTACAAAAATTGTATAACATGTACCATGTACCAAGGAATAATTGTAATCTAATCCCACAACACAGAGGTCTAGCGTTGGATCAATTTTGTCACAACCATATTTCTATGAATAAAGTTTTATTACTATTGTTAGAAAATAGCCATAATTAAAACAAAAAACGCGTTTATGTAATAAAAATATTTTTTTAATTATTGCATCCAGCAATACGGCCAGTGTACATGAAATTCCAAATTCTGACCGAGTGACATGTCTAAACATTATGTGTCTCTTCCGTCAAAGGAGAGACATAATTTGACAGAAGGACACGAAAGTGTAAAGTTAAAAAAAAATCGGTACAGAAATTTTAATTTAATTATTAGTCATCGATAAATTTAGATAACATACTGGAATATTTTAAATACATTTTAGCGTATTTACGGAATGTATATCTCCTAAGCAAAGATTAATAGCCCAGAGACCCGGTCCATCAATAATGGTAAGGGGTCCAATTATACAATTTCTCAGTGAATTAGAGTTGCCAAGTTGAGAGTAGAAAAACAGCCGGAACTGAGTATCAAGCTTAGCATGGTTTTTTAGCGGCTCGTAAGCTGTTCCTTAAGGGGCACAGAGCGGTGCCTATTTTGTAAAATTATATATACTCGACCTTATTTTAAACAGACAAATATTTAAGAAAACATATTTTTAATTATTAATAATAAGTTTTTAACAACAAACCCACTCATTTTTTTGTAATTTAAACAAATTTTGGATGGTTCCACTCAATTTCTCTGGGATGCCATCATGGTTTTCTAACCACCGCTTATGATACCAAGTATAGAATATGTCCTTTAGAACAACGAAAAAATTAAAATCGGTTCACTGCACAGATATCACACAAACGAAATATACGGTCGAATTGAGAAACCTCCTTTGAGGTCGGGTAAAAATCATGGTCCTGAAACTGGCTGTCTTATCGCTACCAAGCGATCTCGTTCCGGCTACAAAAATTTAAGAAAACAGTAGTAAACACATGAATCATCTTCAAAGTTAAGGGGGCTATGGGGCAGGAGGCTCACCTGATCTCAATGATACCACCGCGTATAATCAATGCCAGTGAACTCGCGAGTGCGTTAGCTGCCGTTAAAATTGATACGCACTTTTCTTGAAGGACCTAACGTCGAATTGGTTTAGAAATACTTCAGTGGGTAGCTGGTTTCACATGCTTTAAATAACGCTCAGTTGTGGAACGACGTTAGTCAAGGGAGGCTAATCTTGTCACCAATTATATTAATGCAACTCTTGTATTTTTCAATAAATAATTATTTCTTGAAATTTTCAGAGCTTTTGAGCTTCAGATAAAAAATAAAATAAATAAATCAGTGGTGTTATAACCTTTTTAGGTCTGGATTTTTGTAGCTGTTTCATAATCGTTAGTTGATCTAATAGACAAGTAGGTGATCAGCCTCCTGTGCCTGTGACGCCGTCGCCTTTTTAAGTCTTAGGCAAGCCGATGTTCCTCATGATGTTTTCCTTAACCGTTCGAGCGAATTTTAAATGCACACATAGAAAAGTCCATTGCTGAGCTGGGGATCGAACCTATGACCTCAGGAATGATAGTCGCACGCTGACCACTAGGCCAACACTGCTCTAATGAGCTTCAGATTGAATTAAATAAAGGTTGAATATACAGAACACCGCAAGCGCAGGTTGAATTCTGCATATGGCTTGGCCGTGTTTTTAATGGAGGTAGAAGAGCCGCCGATAAATTACAATGATTACGTCAGCACACCACATAAATAATGTCACTTAACGCCTAGAATATAGTAAGACTAAGTATAACTAATAAGTATAACTCAATAACGGATATTATACAAGTATATATATAATTTTTTTTGCAAAATGTGTTGCCAAACGCAAAACTCAAAGACGGCTCAATTTGAATATTTTTATTTATTCCTCGAACTCTGACGAAGATTTTTATGGAGAAATAAGACTTTTATAATTTAGTTTTATTTATTACTAAGTGCACGGCTCTTGTTCCAGTTTTAAATATTAAAGGATTTTATTTTTCCTATATATATACTTGCGTACAACAATATTCGCTTATTTCGCTATGAAATGAATACTAAATTAATTGTTATTTATTTATTTTTAAAATAAATTGGCAACAGTGCACAACAAGTGAATAAAATTTACAGACGAAACAAATACAAACATAAGAAATTAACTAGGAAAATTAAAATTACCAAAAATTTACTGACTTCTTTTTATTGCTGACACCCAGTAAAATATATTAACACTTATCTAAGATACGTAATAAAACTTAATTCTAATACGTAAATAGAATTTAATCTAATACATAATATGACCCGTTTTAGGTAATCAGCGTGTCCTGTGACACAGGACTCTTCCACCTGCTCCCATTATTTCCTGATGTTAGCTATTCTTGTCCACGTTGTGCCTCCTATGCTCTTCATACCATCTCAAGAGATGAGCAGACGATATAAAGAGACTGACTTCTATAAGCCCTTACAATTAACTTTTGTCATTGTAATGTAACTGTTGAAGATATTGCTTACGTCTGGCAATACTCTCGAAGAGTAACTCCTGATTAAGGAATTACAGCCTTGGGTCGTACACTTAGGTTTTTATTCCGGAAAAGTGAACAGTGTTTACGAGGTTGCATATTGTTCCATTTGTTGGTTGGTATGTAAAAAGGTAGGCTAAGAAAAAATCATATTAAGGCGAAAAGAAGTTCGCGTTTTGCATACCCCTTTGTCAAAGGTTTCAATTATATGTTTGTCTCGTTTGCACTTAGAGACGTTTATTAAATTACCTTATACTCGGTATATAAATAACGTAATACAAACGAAATAAATAAATGCCCGATTAGTCATTATATTTAGCGATAAATTTAATTAATATTTATATAATATATATATATAAGTTTGTCTATAGTCAAAGTCCGAGTTTGGCACACGAAAGTCGTATTATCGCTTAAATAACGAGTATTACGGCTGTTTAATTTTTAATTAGGTCATTATTAACTGCATCGTGACCACACCCCGAATACAGACCCTCGCGTCACAAAGCCGAAATACGTACGTATATTTAATATTTTTGTCTATACGAACCTTTTTGTGTATATTATGTTTTTCATCTTTGGCTATAACTGTTATGCAATCAATAATTATAACAATATTTCGGAGTGGTAGCTTTCATTATAATGAAAGTAGAATTGGAAAGTATTTCCACATTTTCCACCGACCTCTGGCGCCTCTCAGCACGATATCTGAGTAATGTCAGAACTTGTGCCCAATACAAATAATGTTCTGATGTACAACCCTGATAACATCAATGGAGCAAGGGTTGCCTACACTCAACTAAATTGCTCAGTTTTTTTATAGATATGTCTTAATATAGTTCTAAAACAACGTGTATGCATACAGTTACATACATACACATCAACTATATTAGAACACAAAGTTTCAAACTACCAAGCAAAAAATTAAACAGAGAAAATAACTAAGCGCATGATACACAAAATTACGTTAAGTAGGTACAAACATTGTTGGAAAATATATCAATATTTCATTAATGTTAGTAATAAAGTTGTAAGAGCGAGATAGCTTCACTGGGCCATTAAAAGTGAGCCGTATGTACGTATAGAAGACATTTACTTCTAGTAACTGTAGGTTTACAAAAAAAGGAAAATAATATTATTATTATTTAATTCCAGAAGTTTATTTAGCAGAACCTTGCTACCATAGACACTCTCAATGTAAGACAGTGTGGTTCCTGACTAACGTAAGTTTTCAAGTATTACGTACAGAATATTTATATTTATACCCCATTAATGAGTTGTACATTTCAGTGTGCGTGGTCACGGTGAAATATAAAATTTAGAATTATGTAAATAACTATAAGTTTTAAAAATAATACATAGCTTAAATCCGTTCAGAAAGTGTTTTTGTTAATGTGTAAAAGCTATTTTAACAAGGACAATACTAGTCGTAACGTTTTTCTGTAACCCTCTAATAAAAGTATGCCAAGTAACACTATATACCTAAAAGTTACAATTATGTGGCGTAAAGAAGTGGAAATTGGCCGCTACAATACATTTGTTATTAACGCAGTATTTCGTAACTTCAAAAATATAGGAAATCCCTGCGTACAATTCTGGGAAGCAGCTAGTAATCAATAGAATAGAGCTCTGTTGGCCTAGTTCTTTCTGCGTGCGAGACTTCACAACGAGTGTACCGCTCAAAGCAGCGTTTTACTAATATTTTCGTAGTTCAACATTTGCTAAACACCGGACGGAAACCGGTATGTTTTAGACCCAAAAATCGATGACGTACATAGGCTGATCACACAAAATTAATCAAAGATGTACCTAAGTACAGTGTAAAAGATTGCCGTGACTCTAGTTTACTATTATTTTATCAATATAGATAATATTACAAACAAAATCAATATACGAAAATAATATTTTATTTCGTCGTATTGAGTATTGAGATTTTATCAGCCCTAGCAGTCCATACCCGTCAATCGGCCACAGCGTGCGCCCGCGCCGATATGATTCGCTCCGTGTCAATTTATTAGACCTTCATCAAATTCTTACAAGTGTATTAAACAAGTTATCCCTAATACACTTTATATTTGTTTCACGGTCAAAAGTTCAAATCAGGAAATAAAAAATAAACAGGGTACATTCAGTAGAAGTAAATCTTATGAGTCTTTGATTGAGTTCATTTTTGCCACGAATGCTTGTGTAATCTGGAATTTATGAGGTCGTTTTCCAAACAGTTTTTTTAATGTAATAGGAGGCAAACGGGCAAGTGGCTCATCTGAAGTTAAGCGATACCGCCGCCCATAGACACATTGCCAGAAGGCTCGCAAGTGCGTTGCCGGCTTTCAAGAATTGGTACGCTCTTTTCTTGAAGACTAAGTCGAATCGGTTCGGAAACACTTCAGTGGGTTTTGGCGTAATAAGTCATTACGCCAAAGCAATTCTTGTAATAATCTTCGCAATGGATAAAAATATAATTTAAATTTGGCTACAAAATATTTATAATTATAAATAAATAGGACATCAAAACAAATTTTAAAAGTTTCATCCCTGTTGCCAACCTTTAACGCTAGCACCATTTTCTCGCGGTATTACGATACTTATTCTTAAAGGAAGGAAAAGCACCAGCTCTGGGGTCACCGTAGGCGCCCTAAGGAGCCAACTTAATTCTCTTATTAGCGCCCGTGCAGTAGAACTCCACGGCCCAAGAGTCTCTACTCAAAATCGAACACTATTTCTTATTATTAAAGGATATTTCTGACTCTTTGAATTACTTTCCTACGAAAAGTTATACAGAAATATATTTGCTCTGGAGCTTGCGGTTGCTTGCCATTTTTGGACAATATTATAATTTTTGCATGTTATTCTTAATGGGCCGATAGATAGCCTCTATTTGCTATCGCTAATTTCTCTAAGTATCCCTCTCATGTATGCAACAAGATATTGACAATTATTCCGTGTGACTCGTACGAACGAACGAATTATCTTTAGCTAACTAAAATACAATTTATGACGTTGACATTTTCCACCTCACCAAAAACTCTCTTTGAGGAGAAATCTTTGTATGAATTTTAGGAAGCGTGAAGACTTTGACTTTATTTAGGAGTTTTAATTTAGTTTTTTTTTATATTAAGTTGTCGTTCGTATAATGTTTAATTTCAGTTTTCTTCTACTTTGTTGACTTATAGTTTGTGTTTTGTATGTCGTCTTATTATATGTATATCTGTAGGTGTAAAATAAAATAAAATTTAACCGAAAAGAATCCTGAACCCAAATTACGTCATCAAAGCTATCAAGTTCTCAAACTTTCAAATTAAGTTGTAGACAAAATAAACAATTAGGATTGTCAAAATCGTTACGAATATTCCCATAGACCGGCGGCGAGCAGGCGCCATCTATCTTGCAATGTCATCCTGTGCAGGGTTACCACCAGCAAACAATATACCTATTTCTTATGTCTTGTAAATGGACGTTTTTGAAAAAAGTAACAAACACAGCAACTAAAATTAGATTTATGAACATAATACAAATGCTTTATTATTATTATTTATTATAGTCCGTACTTACGGAAGAGCAATAAAGGCCGATAACGCTCCCACTAACATGGGCACGTGGAGTCTCTCTTCTCACCACCACCTCACTTCCCATGGAAGATTTCCAGATGAGTTGTTCGGATTAATATCTCCAGCTTAGTTTTCATCATCGGACGTCGAGGCAGAATACAAAATACCATCCGTATCACCTCGACGTCTGTCGTTCCGTTGAGCGTTTTTAAGGCAGTTTTTACCACGCACCACCACTACGTGGAATCAACTGCATACTAAAATATTTCAGAACCAAGTCGACTTAGAGTCTTCAAGAAAAGACCGTGCCAGTAATTAAAGGCTGGCGACGCACTTCAGAGATTTCTGGCAATGTGAGAATCCATTAGATAACATCAAGTAAGCCCTGCCCTTTTGCCCGGTTAAATAAAAAATGGGTTGTGTTTGCTGCCTATTACGGTGGCTAGTTTAGCGCTTTATCATACAAAAAGTATCTTGTTGTAGAAAACGTAAAACGAAAACCACATAGTGATTTGTGCAGTTGTTACCATTCAATTCAAAACTACATTAAAACCGGTGTCGTGTGACATCTATTAATACTTTAATCTAGCGAGCATAACCTAAAGACCTCGCTAGAATAATAGTCTTTTGTTTGTAGCTTAGTTGATACACATTGCCTTAAAATTACCAATTTTAATAACACTTAACCGCTATAACTTTCCTCTTTAACGTTGTGTCAATGTAATTTACATAATTTCCTTTTAAATTCTTTATTTATCTTAAAGCAACAGCCCTATAGTCCCTCACCATTATCTTAGATATTCCCAATATAATTATGTACGAGTTTCGTAAAACATCGCGTTAGCATTTAGTAATTGATTTTCAAATAAGCTTTGTTGCCTAGATTGTTTGAGGATTAGTTAACCTCGCCCCGCCCTCCTTCGCCAAGTGTTTTCTAACAGCTTCAAAGGTAAATTAAATAAACGTAGGTATATATGTATCCTACAGCTAAGCAAATAACAGCATACTACAACTGAGCGTCCTTAAGCCAATTTATGCGTGAACCACCACTACAAGGAACCAACTGCCCACTGAAGTGTTTCCGAACCAATTCGATTAAGGTTCATGAAAACGGTGCACGAATTCTTAAGAGAACGGTTCGCACTCGCAAACACCCTCTGGCATTGAGAGTGTCCATGGGCGTGACATCACTTAGACATCACACCAGACGAGTCTCCTGCCCGTTTTACCCCTATAAAAAATATGTGTTTCCTATATCCGAGCAGAAGTAGTTGTTATATGTAGGAAACGATCCCAGTACATCCCAGTCCCACGAGTTACTCTGAAAATTGGTTACTTCCAACACAACCTCATGTTGTTCTACGACCTTCCTACCATCGGGTCCCATGAGGTCGCTTTAGCATTGTACAGGGATTA
This sequence comes from Pieris brassicae, assembly GCF_905147105.1. Taxonomy (NCBI): domain Eukaryota; kingdom Metazoa; phylum Arthropoda; class Insecta; order Lepidoptera; family Pieridae; genus Pieris; species Pieris brassicae. The sequence continues at coordinate 19,908,629 of NC_059666.1, read as the reverse complement.
GAGGGAGTATAGCAACGTTGCTTCATCATAGTGTGTTCAACATTAGTGACAGGAGAAGATTACTACTGTTTCTCCCTTTTTAGCTCTCAAGTCTTGCAAGGAGCAAGACACGTCGCTATGTCATCTCTCAATTTCTACAAACTCCTTCTGAAGGACTACCTACTTGCTTGTGTCTTTCTTATCTATAGGGTCCTTCTGTGGGTTTCTTATAAAAGAAGACATATGATCCCCTTAATTTTCGCTATGACTATGCTCCGGGCAATCAAATTCGTGAAAGACCATTAACATGCGTAATGAACGTACATGTCACTTATGCATTGGTTCATTCTCTCGATCTTTACAGGGTATTGATCTTCACAATTGGTTTCTTTCAATAGGTAATGATATGATTCATATCCATTGCCGACATCAAAAAAACCTCGACACTAATTTAAAACTTCAAAATAAAAACATTAAAAAGGACAAAGTATTATAAAGTGACATTGAATTAATCCATAATGCCACCTTGCGGCTCTCATTAACAGAAATGGAGTCACGACGCGACTCGACAATAAAAATCGCATTTACACAAAAAAGAAACTTGATTAATGATACGGAGGCAGTTTAGTATAACGTGTGTCGAACATACAGGCAACAACAATGACTAATATACTCAATGAAATGTGAATAAATAACTAGGAAGCAATAAAAATTCAACAATTTAAAATGTATTCGCTTTAAATAATGGATCTGTTCCAGACAGCCCGAGCTAAAAGAGAGCTAAATTCTCTCAGCAGTCTAAATATTATAACCCAACAAACTAAAACATATATTTTTCTAGTAAGAGTATGAGGGAGATTTAGGTTTGAAAAGAATGGAATGAGGAATGAAGAATATGAAGAAGATACAATATAGACCTTATAGAATAAAAAAATATATATTTATTTAATTCACAAAAATACAGACACTACCAGTACAGTACTAAACTAACTACAAACTGAAAATGTCAGAACTTAACAAGTGCGTCATGCAATCGTTATCTGTTAACAATTTAAACTTATAGTTCATTTATTAAATTATATGCCAAATAAACAATTATTAATATTATTTGTTTATTTCAATTATTTTACGAGTTTACAAATATCCAAATTATTAATTTTCTTTATGTAATTAAAGATTCCTAATTGCTACTGTATCACTCTGAAAATTAACGTGTTTTAACTTCGCTCAATGATGCTTTATCGCGTTCAGCTTCGGTTTCGTCTTTCTGGTTCTCTTCGACTTATCTGCATCTACGTCGCCACGGTTCATTGGGACGGCCACGCTTCCGTGTCTATATAGTTTAACACATTCCAACTGTTATCGAATGTTTAAACATACAAAACATAGCATTGCAGATAATACGATGAGCCGGTACAAGATACCTGTATGTCTCTTTAGATTCTCACTCAATATAGCGATATGAATGTTGTTGCAGTCATTTTTCGATGAACGATACATTTGTGTTCCGATAAACACCAGTATTTGAATGGCTTTCTATATAATATATAGCCTTGGGTTCTATAACCTATACATATGTTATGACTATCTGGGAGCACGGCAGTGCGCCCGCCAAGTCAATGTATTTATTTTAAACATAAATTGTGTAATATTGATATTGTTAGTATAAGATGTTAGCTAAATACGTAATAACTTAAGACAGAGGGGCCCGTAAGAAGGGATTGAATAAATTCACGCAAGTCGGTGGATAACATGGATCACACAACTTTTTACGGCAGAAGATAAGCGTTGCAAAACTTGTTTTTTTGCAAGTTAAATTTTTAATGGCATGACATATATCTTCGAAATATAGTGTATAATGTTGATGTTACATTTTCATGATATTAAATGTTAAGGTATGCATGTATGCATACTACCAATGACAGACCATATTAAAAGAAAATGGGGGCACTAAAGATGGGATTTACTTTATTGAAACAAACATGACAGATGATCACAAATACAAGATATGTAGAAAAAAACGTATATAACAAGTTATAATTAAATAAGTGTTTCACAGATAAGATTTTTTCTATAAAAGTATGATACACGGCAGAAAAATAATAATAAAGAAAATTAAAAACAATTATTAATACAGTTAACCTAATCAATTTACTTTCTTAGACAACTAATAAATTGTGAAACATAAAAAAATTAATATTAGGGTGAATAAAAAGCTTATTAGAAATAGAAATAAATTCTGGAACGTATGCGTCCATAAACTCATATTTCCTATGATTAGAGGGTGATCACAACCCGAAACGAAAGAGGAATTCAGAAATGACAATTTTATGTAACAAAATGCATACAAATAAAAAAAAATAATCCACAAGATATTATCTAAACTATTCAATAAATCCATATTAAATAATTCCAGAGCCCAAACAATCAATTTAACATATGAAAAATGTCTGGTATTTTAAGTAGTTAATAAAAAACGATGTTGCAGGCGCCTCGTCGCCTCAACAACATAATAACAGCCTTCCCGAGTGCTTCCGAATAATAGCCAAGGCTTTTTTGTTCGGCTAGAGATGCGTTTTAAAATAAGTTATGTCATAGGTATTGTCGGTATTAGTACCACATAATCATTATATATGGGACTTCAAAGTTTATTCTTTTATATAGTATTTAGTTTTTTAATAAGTCTTCGTTAATATGTAAAAATCTTTTGTTTTATTATATGTTTCACACTACTATACTGCTTCATGAGTTTTTTACTGCTTTCATTAACTAAGGTCGCCCTTTGCGCCATGTTTTTTTAGTTAATATTATCATTTACTTGTCTGCAAAAACTATAATAAATACATAAACCAAATGTTGATTAAGTGTCCTCGGTCAGATATTATAGCGACCTATAGCGATTTTTTTAAATAATATTTTGGAAATCTGCTACTCGTTTGCTACATTCCAATGATTAAAATATTTTTGAAGGCCGATTATTTTATGCGTTACAAACATACAAATATACTATATAATATTAGTACAGATTACGAGAATCAATCGTAAAAAATACTTGAGTACAAATTACGATACCGTTTCTGTTTAAACCTTGAATTATAGATACAGTCATTACTTCAATAAAATCATATCAATTTAATTTAATAGTCGTAATGCAATGGCCTTGATTAAGACAAGCTTAATAAGCTTTTAAAAATAAAGGTACTTCGCTTACTAAAGCATAATTAGAAGTGTTGTAACTAAATAATAGCAGCCTCAGGAATCTAGTGGTGTGCGCGCATTCGTACTCGCGAAGGCATTTTATTATCTACGAAATAATTTTGTCGGGTTGGTAGGAGTACGTACTAACACCTACTTACCTTAAAAGCCTTAACACCGAAATAGCATCGGTCTATTCCTGACAAACGCCGACAACTTTTCTAGTTAGTTACTAAGTCTAGGACTAGTTCTTCACCGCACGAGCGACTGTTCAATGCACAGAAAAGTCAATTGTGAACCGACGATACCAGTAATGAGATACGTTAAACCACTAAGCCATCATTGTTTATCTGCTCATCATCCCATGGAAACAAAATATTTATTTATAAACTACACAAATTTTTATCACTCAATATCGAGTCATACTTACTTCACTCCACAAGTTCGTGACGGGTGACCTAAGCGTGCATTTGACAATCGAAATGAACGGGTTCATTTAAAATAATACTTTTTTTAATGAAAAACGAGCCAACGCTATGCCAAGCCGACTTTGTGGGTTGCCGGCTTTTGAGGGAGGAGTATACTCTTTTTCTCTGGGATCGTATCTCCCAAGGTAGACCCCCACCGGGAATGGATTCAAAGTTCGCTAGTTCGCAAAAGAAAATGTCTTGTGAAGCGGACCGTGGCCAGCCATCAAGGTGATGCGGAAACCGGGACCAACCCAAACAACGAAAAACCAACTACAATGTAGCGAATCATTTCCCGTCAGGACCACACAGCATCTTAAAATACACATAACTTAAAAGTGAATAAATTCAATGTAAACTTTATCGGCGAAATTTATAAAACAATACACCTGTATAAGTAAGTTTTTCGATTCGCGAAGAGATTGAAACAATAACAGGGGATGAAAAGCGAAATCCTCGGAGACTACGCCCGCCGTCTATTGATTCGATTTGCGGTGCACAGGGCAGGGTATTTGTGACGAGCGCTCGCGATTCAGAAGAATAATAAAAAAGCCCGTTTAATTATCATCGTTATATCATCCTAGCTTCCTTCAGTATCGTTGATCGGAACTCCCAAAACTGGACATTTTCCAATATGTCTGTCCATGGGGTTCTGTCTATATTCGCTAAAGTTGTCTTTAAAGTCCACCTTTTCGCGATCTCGCGATACTTATATAATAGAAATCAGGTGAGCTAAACGGCTTTGTTTATCCGGAGGCCACTGTGAGTTAAGAGAAACTATAATTCATTTAATAAAATGAAAAGTAAATTACACTGTAATTAACGTATTCATTTACACACAACTGATTTATTTACACTATAACTCCTTTTTTCTCTAAAATGTTTCCGTCGTTGTAAGGAAATCTGCACGCCCAAAAAGTCAGCGGCGTGTGTCAGGGATATATGAAATATCTACTTACCTATTAAGAGAAACAAATGTATTCATTCACTATATGTATGCGTAACAATGTGTAAGATTGGCAAACCTTTTAAGTAAAAAACGTATGTCAGAGTTATAACAAACTTAATACTTCCATTATAACTTTTTTATTTTTTTTATACAATTTTTTATAACTGTTTACAACAATCTCTTAGTAGTAGAATTATGCGACGGATATAAACAGCAATAAGGGTAATCGCTTCCGCTATCGCTAAAGCTCATGACATAAATCTCGGTCTTCGTATTGGATACGAATTGATGGTTATTTGGTTATCAACTTCTTGCGCAGTTCATTCCCAGCGATACAGCCTTGCAGGTTTTGTTTCAGCATACCTTATGTATTTACTTGTATTCTACTAGTTTTAATGTTTGTATACCTAAATACGACAACACCTGTCATTGTATACAGAATATAATCTATGGTTTAAATAAGTAAGGCTTTCTCTCTCATTTTATGTGAAATGAAAGGAGCAAATACGATGTGTCATATTGTTTACTTTGTACCTATAACAGCATTTATAACGTTTGAAGTTTGGTTGAAATAAATAAATACTATATAGTTGTATATGTATGTCAACATGCCAAAAAAGTGATCAAATGACGAACTAGTGACAATTTTTGTCCAATCTCATGGATTTCCGGCGCCGGCTCAGCTTCCGGTCGCCGGAAACTAAACGTCAGAAGCCGCGCGCTCTCGCTAACTCACTCATCGATTTTACTCACCTCTTTGCAGTAATACGTTATGAACCTCCTAACCTCGTACAGTTTGTAATGTTTATGAAATTGTATGGTTGTATTGATATATTGAGAGCATTAAAACATAAAAATGTAATTAAGTCTCGCTAATGTATTTGATTCAATAAGTGCGAGATTTCGTATACATTTTTTGTACACATGTTGTTTGTTGCTACTATATAGAAGTAATATACTGTAAAGTATATTTAACAATGTCCGGTTAAATACACTTTTTTAAAGTAATACAATTTAATTATGAATGAATAGATATTGAATGAATCCAAAAGCTTTTTAAATAAACTTTACCAGACTTTTTCCTTTCGAATTTGTGCAGATAACAAGCCTCTATAAGCATACCTTGCCTCCAGATAATATATGCGATAAAATTTGTGTAAAAAGTGATATTTACAAAGGTTAAGTGTAATAATAAATCTTACTTTAAAAATTTCACTTTTAAATTATTAAGTAAACATAATTGACAATAATTACTTTGTTGGTACTAAAAAGAGTCTTTAAACAGTAAAATACGATCAGTAATTACACATTATATAGCATAACTATAATTAAGTTTACGCCACGATAGCTTTGTAGTTGTATTTCGACTCTCCGTAAAGCATCTTCCTGTATATGCTATGCAGGTAGAAACTAGAAAAACAAGCTGAAAATAGTATAAAGTAGATCAACATACCGGTTATATTGACCAAAATCAAAGGAGGAATTCTACTGTATTAGGTACTGATTAACAACGTCAGCAGCTTTTACGACTATCGATTTTTACGACTAAGATAAGACGCTAATTGAAGGATACACAAAATATTTCATAAATTTCGTAACAGATTCAACATTCACCAAATGCATTAGTTAAAACAATCTTGGACTTGTACAGTCTACGAATTTTAAAGCAGTTTTTGCCGCGCACCACCATTGTGGAGCCAGCTGCCCACTGAAGTATTTCCGAAGCAATTCGGCTTAAGGTTCTTCAAGAAAAGAACGTACCAATTCTTAAAAAGCCGGCACCACACTTGTGAGCCTTCTGGCAATGTGAGTGTTCATGGGTGGGGTGGTATCATTTAACATCAGATGAGCCTCCTGCCCGTTTGCCTCCTATTACATAAAAAAACTATGTTTCAACTTAGCCAACTAGATATAGACACAACACAAGCGACCCTTATCTCAAATCTACAACCAGTCATAGACTACAATTAATAACCAATTATCTTAATAGATATTTATAACTGACATTTAATAAAAATAAACTCGAGAGGTCATTCAAGTATTAAGTTATAAGAGTGGTATGACAAAAAAATCGCACGATTAAATTCAAATCGTTATGCGATACAGAGTGTGGAGGCATTTGCGACCTTTCTGAGCATAATTTTGTAATAAAGCATCATTATAGGTGTTATAAAAACGATACACATTATTCAAACATTGTTTCTGATAATTTAAAGGTCTTATCGAGTTGAGGTTTTTGTTATCTATCAATGGAAAACTTGAATGCAAAGCGGGACAGGTTTGTGAGTTTCTAAAATATTAATAATCTGCATTAGAAAAAATATAGAAAACTAAAACTTTGTATTTATATGTTTTCAAATCCTTTTTATTAAATTATAATTAATTGTATTACTCGCATTCAGCATGTTAATACTAATACTTAACACTTTATTATAATACTTTTATATTATATATAATGCTTTTAACGTTATTATATTATTATGTTACGTTAGTTAAATAAATATTATACGAAAACTTACACATAAATTACGTACTCAGATCTTTGCTATTAGGCACAAGGTGTTATTCTGTAGCGTTGAAGCAATTATGTTATTAAATTATTACGTGTAAGAGTTAATAATCTCTGAATATGGTTCTTATGACAAAAAATATACTGAAGTATTACCATACTTAGAGAATGTGTATGGAAATGCACGTCGAAGCTGTTGCCAATTTAATTATTGCACCTAGACTAATACGCGTATAAGAAATAAATTATTTCCCATTTCTGTGTAAAATGTTGTTATAATGGATAAATTGATGAAATAATTTCAAGTTCTCACATTATAAATTATCTGTAACTAGTAGCCATAGACACCTGTCATCTGACTTTTCTATGAGAGTATTTCTTATCTGTACTGCAGTTTCGCGCCTTTTCGACCCTATTCTCGTAAATAAGTCACGAAGCCATAAATTTTATTGATCACACGCATGATTAGATCGTCGATCAAAATAACGTCTATTTTACACATAATTTGTTCTGTCTAGTTCAATAAAAACTTATTAAATCCATTTTAGTACGTCAATAATTTTACTCGACATGCTTATAGTTGGGACGTGACGATTGTTTTTATTGTAATATATAATTGGTATCCAGCTGCTTTCTAACGACATTAACGCCTTTCTATAACTGTTCTAGTTTATTTATTTTCCTCAGAGTTTTTTAGGAATTGCATTTACATAATAAAATGAGCTGCTTGCAAGTCCTTTTTTAATGAAGGACTTTATTGAAAGGTGTATTACTTAACTAGAAACATCTTTATTATATTTGTTAATTTTCTCAATCATCATGACATATATTTATTTTCATTGAACGAAAACCACACGGCAAATCAGATATTACATATTTTACACCAGCCTACGAGTAAGTAAGTAGTCTATTCTCTCAATAAATATTCAATCTGTGTAATATTTGTTGTATAGAGTATAAATGTCGCAATAAGTGTGTAATATCCTGTGCCCGCCGGCTGTAGGGCTGTAGGCTAACGTGCCGCCAACGCCACCCTCTTCTGTAATCTGTAGTCAATCGACATATAAAATAATGAGCCGAGTATTAATAAAAAAACACAACCGTACGATTTTGTTTACTGTAAGTTTCTAGTCAATAAATGTTGTCGGCTACATGTTACTCTGTGAATAGTAAAAAATTCAATTTTGACACTTTTTAAATATCTAGGCTAAATCATTTTAATGATTTCAAATTGGATCATAAATAACCAGGGTTATAACAACTAACATACAATGTATATTATTTTTAGGGATTTTAAAGATCTTCTTCAGGCAGTAACTGAAGTGAAAAAAAACTGAAGAAATAAAGGAAGAAAAACTTAATTACACATTACCAAAAAAGGATCTATAGTTAAAAGAAAAAGTGCACTAGTGCACCAGGATTCCCTTTGTCAGCTAGTATCTTCCATTTGACATTATAATGATTTAGGTATGACGTAAAAATTAGACTATTGTTACAAGTTTAAAGTATGTTTCTTAAGATTATTATTAAATTTACACTGGATATGAATACAAGAAATTTCACTGCATTTTCAGCAGCACTGCACATAGCAGGTTAAGAGAAGATAATACTCAGCTACACTCTTATACACACCTACATTCACACATACTCAATCTTTTATACGGCTTGTGTATGATAAGTTGTAACAATAAATACAAAATTAAATCAATAGCGCTACAACCATTTTAGGACTGGGCCTCAGATTTCAGTATCTGTTTCATAATCTTTTGTTAATCTAATAGACAAGTAGGTGATCAGCTTTCTGTGCCTGACGCACGCCGTCGACTTTTGGGTCTAAGGCAAGCCGGTTTCCTCCCGATGTTTTCCTTCACCGTTCGAGCTAATGTTAAATGCGCACACAGAAAGAAAGTCCATTGGTGCACAGCCGCGGATCGAACCTACGACCTCTGGGATGACAGTCGCACGCCAACTAGGCCAACACTGCTCACAACAATAAATTACTTTAATAAAAACAGTTTTAAATATGTACCACGAAATAATTGTTTTCTAGTCACCCACAACTCCCTAATGTAGGGACTAGCGATTGACGAATTTTGTCACAACCTATTTCAGTTCATGAATAAAGTTTTTACTCTGTATTGAACTTTAAATTATAATAATAAAATTATTTAACCTTTATTATTTTTGAAAAAAAAAGTCGAACTCAAACAAATCCAGAGATTTGCTCCATTCCTTCAGGTTGTTGTTGGTTCACATAACCTTCTCACAAAAAAACTTACTTGGAGGACAATTTGAACTAAATCAAATTGTGAGTAAAGTAGGGTCTGCACTCGAGGAAGATTGATCTTTCCCTCAATGGGCTCGCGGTTATTGAGTTTTCTCGGCAGACAGACGGACCCTCACCAATTATCTTGCTGTAGGTTTTCGGATTTTTATATGTAATATTTTATACTTATTAATAACTTACAAACCTCTCATTTCTTCACACATTACAAGTAATGTACGGTGTCATTATTTTTATATAATACAGCTATAACAAACATGGATATTGGGACACGATATCGAAAATGTATGAAATCTCATTTAGAAATTTCCAAATATAAATAATGTATAAATAAAATCGAAAAAATAAACAATCCACCTCCCTTTTGGACCCTGGATTACTTCAAATTGTCACCTGCCTACGCTTAAGACTGCCCATATGTACTTCTCAGAAGTGACGATAAGGCCATGTTTGGCCTTGGACACCAGGCCAACAGAGAGCAGACGAAAAAAAATAAACGTCTAATAGTGCACAGCCGCTAATTAAAGATTTAAGTTGGTAGACACTACTTGTAACCCCAGAGGTGGTGCTTTTCTCGCTCAACTAATAATATAGTGAGGAAATGCTGCCAGTATTATGGTACACTGTCACAGGGTCAAAACTTAAAAAAATGTTTTAATTTTCTATTTATCCATTTTTAATTATTATTTTTATTACTATGTTAAGAATATTGTATATTTGTGTGTTGAAAATAACAATATTCAAAAAATAAAACTACTTCGCGTTACTGTAACTTACCAGAAAAGCCCCGGTACTGTGTGGCATAAAGGTACCCGGAACATACCTTAGATGACCCTAGGATACACTGTAGAAGTAATATAATCTATAAGTATTAAGAAAGAAAGCTTTATGGTCGAGGATGAGTCATAGAAATCTTTTTCTATTGTTAAATTAAAGTATTTATTTCGTGATGTGGTTATCTATCTCAAAAACATACAACTATTATTTTAAAGACCCTAACAAAACAACTATTATAAGCTATTAAGGTGTACTCTTCTACCCTTGTAATTGTAAACTGTAACACGAGAGCCCTCTCTGGGGAAATCGGAAAACCTGTAGACGCCATGACATTCTCGTTAATTGATAATTGTGTATTGTATGGTTTAAAAGAATATGAACTTGTTATTAATTTATTTACATTTACAACTAAAATGGCATTTGAATTCCTCTGAAATTATATATTTAAAAAATTGGCGCTAACTACTTATGTATACGAATATAGTATTATTATTATTCTATAACGTTTATTAATATTATTACATATTTTAATGAGATAAGATTTTAAGTTAAATTCCTCTTATTTATTTGGTACTATCTTATCACGCTTGTTCTTACTGCTGTAGCCGAAATACAAATAATACTAATGGACCTGACAGACGATGTCCTGGATACGGAAATTAAATGTAAAACAGGTAATAATAGTAAATTTACACAATTCGTAAATCCACTTGATTGAACATACACAGTAAAATTCAATCAAAATCAAAATCTGTTTAGATTTTTTACGACAATTTAAAGATATTTATAAATCAATCTTCTATCTATATTATATTTGACAGCCAAACGTTTTATTATATTTTTTTAATATATATTATCCATGTTTCTCACCGTTTAAATCTTACCGGAACTATCACAAATATTTCCAAAATATGTCAGCCATTCCGGAGTTTTAGCGAGACGAAAACAGCAATTCATTTATGTATTAATATAGATAAAAAGGAGCACACTTCATACTCTTAAATTTCATTATTTTGTTCGTACTATCTCTTATACTTTGGACCATTCCCGAACTTCAAGAATTGGGGTCCTAAGTGTTACTTTTCACTCCACCCCTACCTAAAAACTTCACTTGTAGGAGTTAAAGCCCTTAATTCCTACTAAATGTTTGTCTAATTCGCCCCTTTAAAGTAGTTTTTAGTCAAAACATGTCGATTCCAGTGTAATGAACTGCTATATGCCAATAATAAAAGTGCGTTATTTCGTTTAGAAAGCACTAGGAAGGAATAATTATCCAAAAATTACCTGTGTGCTTATAATAATTGCGGAACATCTATTTTGCAAGACTAAATACTCATTTATAATTTTTCTTAACATATAAATAGTGAAAGAATTGACAATTGACAAGTAGTGTACAGCTAAGTATTATTTCTAGTGTAGGTACTCATTGAATAAGTCATACTTACTGTTATGGCTTTGGAATCACAGATACGTATATCAAATTTGCTGCTTGCCTTGGAAAATTTCGCCTGGACCTACGTCGTTTTGAGCTAGTTATGATATTGCCGTCATGTCTACAAACGTCGCCACAATGACAACATACGCCTTTGATTTGTCATCGAAATAAAAAAAAACTATTTCAATATTATAGTTTATTTATTAAATTTTGTGAAAAGCCGATATTTTGATCGGTCGTTCTTGCCACAGCTCGTTTATCTTCACTTGAAAAAGTAGACCTAAAAACTACCATGAAATAATAAAATGCCCCAGTGATTATGAGACGTCAGCGTAATTTCGGTAAAAAATAGATAACATTTTTGCGTGTTCGTTTGATGGATGGCCGGAATGACACCGATTAATCATAACCACGCCTCGGGCGCAACTTATTATTAACTACTGGGCTTAGGAAATTTTATGAAACAGGTAAACATGAAATTACAGGGTTTTGCGTTGTTTTCTAATGTAATATTTCAAAGTTAGTTGTTTTAACGTTCCTATTTTTACCTAAGCCAAATAATATCAATATAAACCAAAAGTCAGTCAAAAATGTTGTATAATATCAAAAGCTCTTGATGAAAATGTCGTCAACCAATATGTAACTATTATGCACAATTCTTTACGACTATTTCATTCGTGTTATAATCAAACTGGTATCAAACGAATAATAATAACCATAATAAATTCCATTCAAATAAATCCTATCCACGTCACTGGACACTGGCGCCAATTAGTTTTAACACGATAGATAAAAACAAACATAATCGTATATAAAATGTTGTCAACTAATAAAAATAAAAGGCTGGCTGAATAGAATTATGGCTGAGCACACAGAGAAAAGGAAAAAAGAAAAAGTTACGAGCTGTCAAATTGCGTGATAGCGCGCGACGGGAACTCGATACAAATCACCGGCAATAGGCCTACATAAAAAAAATTTGGTGAAATAATGTATCGCTTCTGAACAGGATTTAAATCATGAGAACTCTGACAAATTGAGATGAATGTGAATTGTAACGTGATTATTCGTGAATCTACACTACTGTTATAGCTGAAAAGCGCCGTATATATTGTGATAATTAAAAAAAAATATTTGTTTTATTTATTTTTACACGGTCAGAATGTATCTGTAGGTAGTGTTACCTTGCTCTTATGATGAAAAAAACAGAAAACAATTTTTTAATACTTTACAAATACGTCTCAAATAGGTACACAGTAATACATATGTTTTTGGTTCATTGCCGTAAATAGTAATATTTGATTATTAAAATAAACTGAATCACTAAATTCTGTTCAAAGATTCGCGTATATATTTTGTCTAAGACTTAGTGACGCATCAATGCAGACTGAACATTTATTTTTTAAATACTTTGAGACGCTTTGGAACTACATATACATAATAACAAATACCTAGTTTTTATTACACTTTATGGTTGATAAAATACGGGTTATCAAGAGGTTTATTAGAGAGTTTAAACAATATGTAAACATTAAATTAGGTCTCATTAACAGACGATTCAACGGTTAATTTACCGCACTTGATATAAAATTAACGGCTTAATCCACGTTGATTTGATACAATTTGCAAAGTATCTAATGTTCATTTAAATATTGAATATTAATTTGAAAATTCCGAAATACCCCAATGGAACATTTATATGTCTGTTGAATTGACATTTTAGTAAGGAGGAGATTAACTTCTGTATTTACTATTAACAAAGACTAATATTATGGAGATTCATTTCCAGTGCGGTAATAGATTGTATCAGGGTCAAATACTTTGTGTATGACTGCAGTGTGCGCTTCGACTTGCAGTGAAAAAATATTTTATTGTAGTTACCAAATAAGAAGAAGTGTTTAGGTTTATAAGAGTTCTTAAAAGGCCTAGTGCTCTTTAAATTAAGTAAAAAACAGTTATTTTATGTTAGTTAATTTTTTTATTATTAGTTGGCCTAGTAGTATCAGCGTACGACTCACATGTGGTCGTAGGTTCGTTCCCCGGCTGTGCACTAATGGATTTTCTACTATGTGCGCATTTAACATTCGTTCGAACGGTGAAGAAAATCCTGAGGAAACCTTGCGCTAGACCCGAAATATCATTGGCGGGCGACAGGCACTGGAGGCTCTTGACAGATAAATTTATCTGATCCAATACCTAAGAGGGTTGTAGCGCTACTGGTAATTGTTATTAACTGAAATAGGCTTTATTACTGAATAATCAAAGATTAAAGTTACCGCATCTTCCTTTTCTTCCATCCAAGGCACGGTAGAAATCCGCACCGTGGATACCTAATTCAAGTTTACTACATGGCTATACACACCTTACATATAACTAGGGTTATAGGTATATATATAGGTATAACTAATTAACGAACCGGTCCTAATTAACACTAATCCGTTAGATTGAATATATGCAAATGTTGTATAATGAAGAAATAAGAAAGCAATTCTACAAGTGGACCGACGGCAGAGCAAAAAACTTTACGTACCCGTGATTAACATAAACATTAATTTGCTACTGGTTTCGTCTGTATATATCAACACAAAATTAAGCTGTGGTCCTGCTAAGTCGAGATAAATTTAGTTGCTGGAAATGAGGATAAAACCTTATTTACATAATAGAATAGACTGACACAAGAGCTTGGTGATACTGTGGCGAATATCGTTTTTTTTTCTAATGCTACTGGCTGTTATGGACGCGGAGCCATAGACAGTAGAGGCACTAAGATTATGTGGATAGTTTTATGCCAGATTATAATCCAAATGTCAGTTGTCAAAGTCAAAGCATAAGTTATTTTAATTTAAATTTTGAAAGCAAGAATTCATAAGAACTCGAAGTAAAAATCAATTCTTAACGGTCTAATATCTAATAATACAAACGACATACTACTTTTCAATTATTTATTTTTCAATGATCAGGTAAATGTCTCATATCTATGGACTTAACCTTTATTTTTTCACAGATATAATTCACAGAAAAAAAATCAGAAAAACAGCAATCGCGTCTGTGCAAACGCCGTACATACAAATTGACAGACGATACACTTCCATGCATTATAGTACTCTACGTTGTAAGAACCTGATTATTCAACAATTCGAGGAATCCTTGAAAGCAACTGGACCATGTAAGTCATCATGACTAAGTACTGGCCGAGCTGCCTGTTTAGGTATTTTTAGTCTTCATTAGGAAATTGTCGTAGGACATTAAAAAGGTTTTATTTTATTTGAACTGTGATCTGTGAACTTGGTTTGAAAATGTAGTTATGAATAAAACTTATTGAAATTACAGTCTAGACTTGTAGCGAGTTATAGCATAGGCATAGTAATCTAAAATACTTTTTTTTTCTTTTATTTTATTTATGGCGTTATGTTCGGGTCTTCTAGAGGTTCTTCTTCTGGTGGTTTGGAGAACGCAGTTTTCTTCACTCAGCAATCCCAGCATTCACGCTCAACAGACACCTTCAGAAGAAAGATTACTACTTCATTGTTTAAAACTTAATATTCAAGTAGGAATATCTATATTAGATTCAGATTTATTCAGTATTAGATTGGCTTAAAGGTCTCGTTACCAGGGCATAAAATTTAAAAAAAAATCAGTATTAGATTGTTCTGGAAATTATGGACGATACATGTCAACCACTGCCCATGAATACATAGTTCTAGATGGCTCGCCCTGTGGTTTGTCAAAGAACTTGACTATAACCGCTATAAAAACATCCAAAAAACGAGTCATAATTATTAAATAGGGATTAATACTTTAATTAACTTAATAATAGTTACAGTTAAATACTTACAAAACTGTATGATCGATGAAGCGTCAAGTTTTTTTACAGAATCAATCTACTTTCCGATCACGTCGGAAGGGTGAATTGAAATCTTGCATTCATAACTTGTTTGTTAAGTAGTTTAATTAGTTGACATTTAAATACTAGAGAAGTTATCGACGCATACGGAAAATAATAAGTTTACTTGGGAAAACTTTTATTCATGTGATTGTATGTTGGTAAATTCAGTTTTGTTAGAACTTCGTTTTGCGATCTGTTTAGGGAACTAAGAATATTCGTTATATATTTGCCAAGAAATTTCGCTTAAAGTTCTAAGTACATAAGCTTAACTATCTTAAGTAATATAAATGTTTCTTATTTATTTTAAAGTTAGTATCAAATATAAAAATGTTAGTTTCCTTAACGCCCGGTCCAATTTTTTTGGCAAAATCATTATTATAAAGTGTTAAGGAAGGTTAATGATTTTGGCTTCAAACCGATAATTACAGATTCTTTTCTTTATACATTCAGTGATAAATAATATTAAGAATCAAATATAAAATCTGTTAGTTTTGTTAACGCTTTTCCTCAATTGTTTACATAATCAGAATAATAAAGTGTATAAAGGTTAGGTAAGGATTTTCACTTCAAACTGATAATTACAGATTCTTATCTGCATTAATTCAGTGGTAAAAAATATGAAGATTTTTTTTAGCAACAAATATAAACATTTTCTTAGTGCGTTTTTCCCATTTTTGGCATCACTGTAACAATCACATCAATGTTATTTTACTAAGGTAGATTTTCGAAATCAAAATTCTAATATTCAGTGGTAAATAATATAAGGAATATTTGTGAATCTTTTCACATAAGAAAAACAAGTTATATGTTTACGAATATAATTTTATTAACAATGTTACTTTAATGACTGTACTGAAGTCGATATTTACAATTTATATAATACATTTTTACAAATCTCTCCTATATCTAATCTGTGCTATATTCAAATGTAATGCATAGTTTCATAAATATTATATAAAATGTTTCGTTTATCATAACAAATAAATTCACAACTTCATTTGCGCGTAGGTAAATCTATTTTATCACAAGGTAAAAAGCGAGCAAAAACAGATCTCCCAAAATCATAAATTTTATATATACATAGTATTTGTAAACCTCCAGTTTAAGGTATTCGGGCAAGATTGAACCACATTTTAAACACTGCTAAAAAAATCTGTTGTAAATTCGATATAAATATAGAAATGCTGTGATTGGAGAAACATTTAAATAATCTTTAATAGTAATAAATTTATATTAAAGTTAAACGTGTATTTTTCTTTATAAAACAGGTAGGTATTTTCCTTCAATAAGAAGCCAAGTTCTCAACCGCTTAGTCACAGATGCGCAATCAATTTGTATATGTTTTCTAGACAAGAATTTTTCTATTACTTCCTAGACAATGTATTCAATTATTAATGCCTTCTTATGAAGCACTTACCGTTGAATTAGACAAAGAAAAAGCGACATAATTACTTGTGGCGCCGATTTATTAAAAACGTTATGATCCAGTCATAAATTAATTTAATATGCGACTCTCATTAATATTGATTAATACCAAATTAGGAGAGATAATTGTAAGGTAATTAAAAGTCATGACATGTTGCATATGTATAATGCAAATATTGGAGTGTTGTTACGCGATTTGCAACCAGGGAGAAAATATCTATGACCTACACTTCCGGTTGTTTCTAAGGTATAGTCTGTGTTGACACAGACTGTATTGACGCAAGTAAAACAGTGATAAAAATATTGTTGTTTGTCAATACTGGAATATCACCTAATCTGTGGCGTATGTGAAATAAATTTAGAAATAGGTACATGGCTAAGACCTATAGCTAGCGCACTCTAGCAGGAAAAACCTTTTTGAGTTAATTTAAATCACTACAGAAACTTTCGCATTAATATATGATCTTGTCTTGATTGTCATTTTCAGACAACTTGAAAATACATACAATACGTCAACTTAGAGCCAACATAACTGTTTATTTATGGTAAACATAAACATTGTCTATTGCTCATTTTCGTGGTTGGTTTGTTAATACCGAAATAAGTCTTTAATAAGCTTTTAACCCTAAGTCGTGGTATTGCAAAATGTGTTCCATAGATTAAATTGAACTACACGCAACATAAATGAACGATAATTCATCAACGTTCTTTAAACCTGTATTACTTATTAAAAAAATATTTTAAAACATTTCTACACAATACTGATATGGTAAAACAATTAAAGGTTTACAAAGGAGAATGAAACTGATTTATTATTAGTACCTGATTATATATACAAAATGACATAATATATCACATTCAAACAGTATACAATCAATATTTAATATAAATGTACTCACACATTATGACAAATGGCAATTTACCAATGACAACGCAAAAGCGCGCGAAACGTAGAAACAGATACAATATATATAATTGGATACTGAATCGAACTATAAATTGGTAGTGTATTTATTTATAAACTGTGGTGTAAGTTATTTCACGCTAGTAACTTATTAGTATTTTGTTAAGGGTTGATAATCAATTTGATATGAAATTCTAATTGTTTTATAGTCTGATGAACAGTTTACATTGATTTTAATTATTTTTTTATAATTTCAAACATTTTTAAAAACCATTTGGCGTCTTTTGCTAAAAAACGCGTTAGAACTAACATTTGTATATATGTAGGTACTAGAATATCTATCTAATTTCAAGAGCTGTCAATATTTTTTCTGTATGATGATATATTTGACTCAAGACGAGATTGTGACTTCAAATGCGACCTTTGTAAAGTAATGTTTCCGACATAAAATAACGTTACTTTTAATAATATTTTAGTACAAAAACATTAAAACAAAATCTATCCATTTGGGGAAAAATTAATTTAAAGATTTTCATTCCGTATTATGCATTGCTTTGCTTTCATAATTTAGGCATTAATAATTATAAAATGTAATTAAGTTATTAAAATCCTTTCTACATATGACATATAGTAATATATGTCATAAAGAATAATAACGTTTTGTTCTCATAAAGCTTCATTTTAAATAATTCAAGATTACACTCTCGGTTCCCGACAAACGTCACTCCCATATAAGGTATCGACTACATTCATAGATACACATAGCTTTATACAATTATTTCCATGTATGTAAGCTATTTCGCCGTAAAATAACATCATACAGACAAAAACACTATGAATGACTTGGTAATTATACATATGGACTGTTTCCTAAAAAAGGAAGAACGTCTGCTAAAATCTAGATTTTTCTATCTAGGCAATATACAATCCCTTATTAACCCAAACACATTGTTAAGAAAATAAATACTACATTTTTGTATGGAAACGTATGGACACGTAAAGATGTGTAAAGGATCCAGGAGGGGTCTCTGGAAAGTTGTCTTAATCACATATTTCTAATTGATTGTTACTAAATACTAACACAACAATAACATTTAAACTAATAATTTTCTGCTTAAATAACCAAATTGTTATTATTATTATGTTTAGTAATTGTTAATTTTACTCAGGATCGATTCATGATCCCGGTAGACTTGCATACGAACCTAAGCCAAGTGAACACAGTTTTTGATTAATATAGAAATTTGCGGGTAATTCGGTGATTAAGTTGTGGGTGTTGGGTATGGCGATATCTAATAAATGTAATGTTTTATTGCCTTTATTCGTTTTTTTTTTTTCAAAAAGTATGAATATGCATTTAATAAATACTTGCATAGTTCTAAACAACGCCTTTTTTAAGTGTTAAACAACGCCTTTTTAAATGGTCTGCTCACGAACGAAGTCACTAGAATTCGAGTAAGAGTCGTTCGAACTGAGTTTTTTTTAAAGTTATAGCGCTATTTTTGCGATTCCGATCAAGCTCTCAATATGAAAGTCAAAACTATTGGAAGATATAACACCAGTGTAGATTTAATCTTAGTGCGACAAAGTTACTAAACATTAAGGGCGAAAAGTGGCGCGAAGTTAACCCATATGTCAAAATGAAATACAATTTTGACATACGTCATATTAGTTTCCCGCTTCTGAATCGTACCCTAAGCATTTATTGAAAATAAAAATTAAACACATATTATTTTTAATATACCTAATATAGATCTTGCCATGAGATAGACTTAGTAATGTATAAATCATGTTTTAAGTGGTTGATTTTCAAAGATTTCGCCCGCAAAGTTTTAATGAAAAATTAAAGAAAATCCTAAAATAAACAATAAAAATCCTTTTTTTTATTAGTAACCTATTGCTTTTGAGAAAAGAAAAAACCGCATGTGGCTGTAAAATACAGGTTTTGAGTGAGATTTTTATAACAAAAGAAATTGTTCAATAATGTTAAAAACACTACAAAAAATACTACTATGACGGAAAAGACGCGTTTAACATTTATCGAATTAGAAAATTAATGTAAAAATAGATAATAACCAGTAATCGCTAAATAAATCACGTAAAAAGAATGTTAGGGGTTTAGTTGACACACATTTATAAGTGATTCTGTGTTTGTAGGGTGTATTAGGGTTCCTAACGTCTTTAAAGACCCCGAGTAGACCTAATCGGAATAAATCTGTATTTTATTTATGTTCTCAAACATAACACAAAACGTGGACAAGACAATGATGAAATATATCAGAAATAATATATACGCGTGTGAAGATTAGATTACGAATCAGGCGCTGCACTGACCAGATCAAATGTATTAATTAGCGAAACCTTTGTTTCACTGGGAGTTGAACCTATAACCGCTTATTTATAAAAGTGTTGTCGTGCGTAAACTATGAACATAGACGCATATTTATCTACTTTAATATAAATGCGAAAGTTTCACTTGTATTGATTAATTAAGTCACGTTATTTAACCATGTGTGAATAAATCATTTTAAGTCAAAATAAAAACTTGGCAATATGATAAGTAAAAAGGTTTTATATTTTAAATCGATAAATAAATATTTTACTCTTTATGAAAATAATATATTTGATGTTATATATTTTTGTTTTTTTTATTTAACAATCATAACTTAGTACCCTCAGTACTACATTTATAACCAAATAATAAAGTCGTTTTAAATGTGTTTCTTTGTTGAAGTCTAGATCTAGGTTTTTAACTTAAATCGCTTAGAAAATAATAGGCCTACAATTTAGATAGAATTAAGAAACAATGTATTCAAAAGTTTCATATTATTTTACAACATATCACAGCATTTCTATATACGAAAAATTTCTAAGAAATTCTCTACAAATAAATAATTACTTAAAAATTCACTTTTTCTACAATAGTTGCTGACCGTAACGTCCATGCGAATGATAAAATATATCTACAGCTAAATTTACAACTAAAATTTGATATGATAAATAAATTCTTCACTTATTAGTACAACTCGGTAAAACACAAATAAATGCGTCTGGAAAGATGAAGGGCCTTAGGATAAATAAATCAAGAATTTAAATTTGTAATCGTTGAGACAAAGTCAGCAATTCCGTTTGTATAATCACGTTTCATCATTATAATACAGTACGTACCTGACGCGGGAGCCTCAAGCACAACACTTCAACAATTAAAACCTATAGTAACTATACAACTCACATCACAAGAATCATCTATTGCATCGTCACTTCACGAGACAAGTGGCGACATTATCACTGTATTCACACTATCAGTCTGACCGCAGGTCACTCTTCGTCCACGTTGATCTCCGAGTCGGCTGAATCTTCGTCGTAAGTCGAGGAAGACGCAAAACCTCTGCCCAGAACTGCGGATCTATTCTTTGCGGCGGCCGCGCGGTCTCTTTGCCGCCGGTTCTTGAACCAGTTGCCGACTTGCGTCGGTGTCAACCCCGTCGCCGCGGCCAATTCCCTTTTCTTCGTTGGATTCGGATAAGGATCCTGCAGGTACCACTCTCTCAACAGAGACCTCGTCCTCTCTTTAAAACAGTGCGTTTTTTGCTCGCCATCCCAAATCGTTCTGGGCAGTGGAAACTTCTTCCTGACTCTATACTTGTCGACGGGACCGAGAGGGCGACCGCGCAAACGTTCCGCTTCTTGGTAATGCGCTTCCAGCCAAAGAGCCTGTAGCTTTGCGTGGCTTGAACGCTGAAATCTATGCCGCTCCAGTATCGAGTAGAGTTCTCTGTGACGGCCGGCGTGAAATGCGACAACCGCTCGCGCTCTGAGGACGGCTTCGCAGCGTTCCAACTCCGCGACATTAGGATGTGCGACGGGTAACGACCACAGGAAACGCGCCAGTCGTTCCACATCTCCACTCTCTTCCAGGGTCTCACAGACGGTCGCCACTTGAGCGGCGCTGAAGGAGAGCGTAGGCAGCGGCAGCAGAGGAGTCGGAGCGGCCAGCTCGAGCGCGGAGATAGAGAGCGGCGGCTCAGTGCAAGCGGGCTCGGCGGCGGCTCGCTCGGGCGCCGCGGGCCCGCGATGCGCCTCCAGGATGCGCGCGTGGAGCGCCGCCGTCGTGGACTCGTCCCAGGAGCCGCGCATCGGTGCGAGTGAGCGCCGAGTCGCGCGCCGTGTGAGCCACCGCCGTCGGGCGACCGTTCGGTAGGCGTTCCGGGCTCGCTCGCGATTGGCTATCGGTTACCGTGGCGGGCCAATCGCCTGCGCGACCGCCCGGGGGCCGTATAGCTTTCAACCGCGGCGCACTACGTATCCGGCGGGCGCGTTTAACGAGGGCGGCGGGGCGAGGCCCCCCGCGCCGCCATGATCCGTCACGCACACCTCCCGCCCGGCGCGCCGTGATCCCCGACGCCTCGCTTCGATAGATTACCTGCAAACCTGCAATTAATAGCCGCCATGTACTCATCCGGGTGGATTACGCGCTTTTATTTGCGCGATGTACTGATCGATATTAATAAAACTCGCCGGTTAATGATTAACATCGGTGGTTGTCCTAACGGAATCTGAGCGAGAGATTGACATAGCTGTTTCTCAAAATAAACTTTACAACTGATGCAAATGTTGTCGATGTAAAATTAAGCGGTAACATTAAAGTTTATAAGGCACTTAGCCAACGTCAAAGTCTAACATATAAATTATATATGTATCTGTATATTATCGTACATTTAGGTAACTACTACCAGTTCTCAAACGCTGTAATAATAGTTTAGTTATTTTGTGATTTACACCAGGTAAGTAGGAAGGATATAATTTATAAAGCCAGTTAAGTAACACTAAGTAATTTATAATGTTAATTAAAAGTCAAAAATCATTAAATTCCTATAGGTAACACAATGTAAGTACACGTAATGAACGTCAAAAAAAAATGCATTAAATGCTTCTAATTTTACATTTACTGCCAGTTCTCAAAAGGGCGTAGAACGGAAGAGAAGAACTGGCAACAACACACTGCCTCTCTTTTTTCAATAAAAAATTACTTTAACCGTTCTTCTACAGTATTTATTTTATAACCATAGATTAATTTTACCGAAATAATAAATTAATCGTCCGAATCTTGGTTACACTATAAACATTTTGAAGTAAAACTCTAGTATCAAATAGATTCCGTCGCTGTACATCGAGCGAGATTTCACCGTGAAAGCCTTTCCAGAGTATTAAGTTATTGAACGGCAAACCACACCCAGGCACAGGTGGCCCCCACCCCCCGTTCCGGGGTATGGGGCACCCCGGGGGCTCGCGTTACTCGCGCACGGATTACATGTATTTTGTTATAATGGATTTTTATTAACTTGAGCGTTATTGTCGGAGCAGAAAGCAAAGGATTTGAAAATAACAAATCTTCTCGTAATCCGTTGACGCTTTTCCGTGACATTCGCGATTTGTCTTTCGGAGTATTTTGTTTTATACTTATTTCATTTTTAAGTTCCCCCTGTGGGTACACCTTATTTAGAAAATGCGGTCCGAACGATATTCCTGCCATTTATTATAAATATTTAATATACTAATATAAGTATCATTATGAATAAAACATTGATTTGATTGAAATACCTAATGTATTAATTATGTGTTTATAAGTCATTTTTTAAATGTTATATTTTTATGTTATTAACTTGCTACAGATGATAAAATTGTCGTAAAATTTATAGCGAATTAAAGGGTGGTCATAGCAGCTGTTATTAAGAAAATACAGACTATATATATTTATTTTAATAGACGGAATACCATTCTATAGGTAAAATATTGCAAATGGTGCTCTTGTGACTGGCTTTGTTTAGGTTAAAACGTAACGAACGTCTAATGTACGTCTAATGACGCATATTTTACATTAGAAATTAACAACTATTCGCGGGTGTAATATATTTCTGTCAGATTTCTAAGGCGTACGCCACGGAATATGTTTTGTCGATTGACAGATCTCTATAGGTGCAATTATGCAACCCAATACATTGATCTGTTTCTGGCATACCCAAAATCACTATTGATCTCCCGGGATGCGGTTAAAGTGGGTAAACTAGTAACCATGGCAACAGCAATAATCATCTTTAGATATTTTCTAACAAATACAAGATAAAAGTGCCCATAACCGACGAGCATGCGTGATGAATGTCATGAAAGTGGAGTGAGCGAGGTCAGGCCGTACCAAGTGGACATCTATTTATTTATTTAATTACGGAAGCTTAATATATAGCTTCATACATAAGAAAAATAAGACATTATATATGTGACGAGCACGTATATGCAAACCTAACAAACGCGAAGGGAAAAGAATCTTTATAAAAACTGAAGAAAAAATCATATGTGTCGGGTACACACGTTAGAAGTTATACTTCTTTGGCGTAACAAGATTAAAATCTTCATATTTTTTTTATCTTTCGCGTTATTCACACTACCAATAGAAAAAAGGTATTTAATACATTGAAAGTTTTATTATAACGCATTATCTAGTTAAATAAAGTTTATATGGATATCACAAAAAATATTTCCACATAATGAAAGAAATGTGACCTTTTTTATTTCACTATGCTATGCTAACTTCAGGGTGTCGGTTTTTTGTAACGTTATGCGGGAGTCGGATTTATGTGACGAAGTTCGCGCGCAACCTAAAAAATACTGTTATAATTTTTCCCTTACGCGCCAAAATAAATATAACTTCAATAAAGAAAAATTGATTTAGAAGTGTGAAAGTTTTTATTTAAAGTTGTAGTTTGCTTATCTATTAATATAGATACTTAATTAACTTATATTTTCTGTTTCGTGTATTTTACACAATAATGTAATATGTTTTGGCTGTAATATGTTTGCGTAGCTGAAACATTAAAAAATAAATCAATGAAGCTACAACCTTTTTAGTTCTAAGCCATGAACATTTGTCAATGTAATAGGCTAGTAGTCACCTACTTCCTCAGCTTCCTGTGGTCAGCACAGGCAATACAGCACACGCCTTTTTTGGGTCTAAGACAAGCCGGATCCACTGAGATTTCTTCACCGTTCGAGCGAATGTTTAAGAAAGAAAGTCTATTCGTGCACAGCCGGGGATCGAACGTACGACCTCAGGGATGAGAGTCACACGCTGAAGCCTAGGCTAACACTATCACAGTAGCTGTGATATTATAAATAAATATAACTGAAAATCCAATAATTTTGCTCGCGAACCTGTAGTAGGTTAACAAATAGAATTGTCAAAGTTTTCAGATTGAACATTCTAAGATAAACAAAAGCGAATTAATCTTAAGCCGTAAGCTGATTTGTGTGGGGCGGAGGGTGAAAAATGCTAATTGAGTGTTTTCTTTGGCTTAGTTTCGGATGTGGGTTTTACATACACGTGGGTTACAAGGCAATATAATTTTCGGGTGAACTTCGATCAAAGGTTTAAGTGTTTACCGACCGGCAATTGTTTAATTGTTTATTTTACGACATATTATTTATTTAACGCGGAAAAAGGAGGCTATCTTAATGTTAAGTGACATCTCCCATAGACACTTACATTACTAAAGGGCTCGTAAGGGCACCTTTAAAAAATTGGTACGTTCTTTTCTTATAAAGAAGATTATCAAGCATTTAATATTAAAATGTAAGTTTAATGTAATTATCTCAAGTACATAGGTACCGTTAATGTGACCAATGGACACGACAAATCGAATCCTAGTGTGTTAGATAGGCTATTGCGCTTTCCTTTTAAGTAAATATCCTTTTAATTATGTCAAGTTTTTTTCCTTCATTAAAGCAACTGGTGTTGGTAGTAGAATTAGGAGACGGCTGATGGTGATGTGTATAACGATACATTTTTTGTAATGACAAATAAAGTTCTTTAAACATTTGTTAGACCCAAACAGAAAAAATATTATCAAACTTAGTAACTTTTTTTTTTCTTAATTTTGAGTACTTTCTTGGACTTTTTTGTAAGACATAGCTTGTTGGCAATAAAGCCGCCCTTTGCATGATAAAAATATAATGTTTTTATTTGTAATGTTACAAAGTTTTAATAAAATACTCTTAATGCTTGATTTAAGCATTGTTTTTGTTTTTATTTTTATTACCTAAGATTTTAAGGAAACCTACTATATTATATTTAATAAAAATGTACCTACCAGTCAGCCATATCCACTATAGCTATGCAAATGTTAAGACAAAAACATATAACTCAAATAATAATACACTTAATTTATCATTAAGTTTTAAGATCCATTATTGATTTCCATCATAAAGTACTTAACCTATAACCTCACTATTCAATAAGCGTAAGAAATTACGCTTTTCTCGCTTTTCGTCGTAATTGGATATATGATGAAAATGACAAACAACTCAAAATTAGTTTCCTTTCACATCACGAACACTATTCAAGCATTGTTGTCGAGGACTAGTCATAAATCATAGACCACACCCTGTAGGTTTTATATCAAACAATGCCACCCTGTATCGATTCAACCCCCGAGGTGGCTGTATACTTTAAGATATGTGTATGGGACCCCCCATCTGTCACAGATTTCTCCATAGGCACAGACTACCACGAAATTTGTTTCGGATACAGTCATATCAATAAAATTTAATTCAATTATTTATTTTTTCTGCTGTTGCGAGCACAGTTCAATGTTCCTCATGCGCACTAAAATTTCGCGTTTATAGTGGCGACCATGCAACGGGTTTTCCGTCTCACTGCAATATGTGCAGGGCGATTGGTGGCCATGCATCCTGCTCCTAAACGGGTGCTACTTGTGACTCGTTGATATTATTTATATTTCATTCTTTAAAATCGTATGTTAAATAATACCGGCCATTGACACCCACACTTCCACAAGGCTCCTATTTGCATTGCCGGTCATTTTACAATTGGTACGCTCCGTTGGCCCAAGTCAAATTTTTGAAGAACCCAAGTCAAATTGGTTCGGAAGACTTCAGTGGGCTGCCACTTAGTGGTGGTGCGCGGTAATCACTGCCTAAATCAATTCAAGAAGTCGCTTTAAACGTTAACCTCGTCAGCGTCCATCACGCTGTGCTGTGTTTTGTGCTGTTTGTGTGTGTGAAGTGTTACTTCTTACTTCAATTGCAACCTTTTTATATAGAACAGGGGCCAAACGGACAGGAGGCTTATCTGATGTTTACCGCCGCCCATGGACACTCTCAATGATAGAGGGCTCGCGAGAGTGTCTGCCTTCTTTTCCGCTGACGCTAAACGTTCTGTAACATTCAATATGTCATGTGAAGTATGGCTTAGTAGTTGCAGTTCCTTACAGTTTCCTTGGTAATCAAAACTTGGAGATTAAAAAGTGTAGCTGAGAGGTTCTCGCCAATTCGCTCTAAGCCCCGTATTCTGGCAATTCTGGGAACTGGCAGTACCTTAATGTATTTTTAATATTTTCGTTTTTCGCTTAGATGATGCAATTAGATTTTGATTCAATCCAAAGATTATCGTAAAATATCAAATTATAATCAAAATTGCTTTTTCCCAACAAAAATATACCTAACAAAGGCCTATTTCGGTTAAAATTCGTCGAAGCTCAAATCTAACAATACGCCATAAGGCGATTTGAAAGTAAAATGGAGATGCTACTGTATTGCAACATAGTTGAGAATTATTGCTGGCTATAAACATAATTTCATGGGAAAGTCGCTTTTATTACCTGAGTCTGAGAATTCAGAATCGTGTAATGGTATTTGAAGGACCTTAAGGTATATTGTAGGGAAAACAATACGCAATATGTTCCAAGCGCTTTACGATGTATCGTATCGGAGTTAGGGCTTATGATTTGTGTCCTGTCCACCTCGTGCTATTCCTAATAACCTCCAACTGCGAACTCTGAAATATGTCTGCAATATTTCTGAACCAATTCGACTCGTTGATGAAAAGAGCGTATCAATTCCTAAAAGGCCGTCAACACGCTAACGGAATTAAGATCAGGTGAGCCGACTGTCCGTTTGCTCCCAGTAGGGAAAAAAGATCTCGAAAAATGTATGAAATTATATAAAAAAATTGTTGTGCATGACGTACAGACCCGAACAGAAGAGAACGACTCTGTACTTCGAGAGCAATTAACGTCTACGGCGAGAAAAGAGACGAAAGAACGTTGAGTTATTTGCGGCTAATAAATAGATTAACCGGTCAGTATCAATAAGTAACATAAAAAGATCGATCTAGTGAAATATCTATTCATCCTCCTCAAAACTATACAGTATTATATAGAAAGGCACATGACGGAGGTGGAAACAGATTGTCTGCTCCAAATGTTTCCTTGGTAACCACGACGCTTAGACGCTTTTTTTCATTACTATACGCCCCTATATGGTTCAGCAAATAGCTACTGCTGGCCTTATTATTATTTTAAGGCCAGAAACTCGCCCAGTAAATGGTGTACATGGGCTGCCCTTTTCGGGCGTCTCGTAGGCTCATTTGCCCCCCTATAAAAGCATATAGTTACAATCATGCTTAAACTGCTGAATAAATTATGATGAACATGTTTACTGTATACATCCAAAATCCTATATTACGTATTAATGTAGAAAATCGATTGATTACTGAAAAAAGTACTTTAAAGTATCATTAAAAGCTCCTGTATAACGTATCCAGCATCAATTGGCATTCTACCGCTCGACTGCATCATAAGAATACCAAAAATGAAAGCCAAATCATCGGAGAGGATTAATGTGGAGCCATTAAATCGAATTATCTATACTAATGAAGTCACTTTATGATTCGCAAGCGTTATTCCATTCGCCATTCATACTTCATACAAACTCGATTAGTACAACATTTTAGGTGAATCATTTCTCAAATACTGTAATTGTATTATAATTTTAATTTTTAAACAATTTGAAAGAGACGATTGATTTAGTTAGAACAGTGTAATTGATTAAGTGTGTTAGTAATAGTTAGACTAAATAGCTAATATTATAGGGAGCACTGTAAATATCACTATCGCTTCAGCTTATCGCTATAAGCAGCTCTATTAGTGGACACAAACTAACCCTTGCATCACGGTTAGTTACGCGGCTTCGGGCGGGTCGGTCCGTTGTAATGGTCCGTGAAATTACCGCAATGCACCCAAATGGCCATGGGACATTCCGGGACATCAAAGTTATATGAGCTTTGTGATACGCATTTCATTCTGTATTGAATTAGAAAATTTAAAATGTTTACTAAAACTTTTTGAAACGTGCAATTCTCTTGATATTTATTAATTAAAGTACTATATCTAATACATTTTCTATAGTATAAGTTGCAATATACTTGTTCTAGTTAGCCCTCTGGCAATATGTGTGTATGACAATTATGAACTTAAATGTTACAAAAATTAATCAAAAAATTAAGTACTAGAAAGGTGCTTAAGAACGTTTTTTCTTTAATTGATCAGCCCAGTACCAAACATATCAAGCTCTGGATATAGTGTTTATTATATATAGGTTTTTATTTTTTCGTTTTACGAATTAGTATAGCAATACAGCGATGAAATGCTAGCACTACACTGCCACAGGGAATTAATAAAGACATATTTTGTATTAATAAATATTTTTTTTATTTTATTATCATTACTATGGAAGTTAAAAGTAAATACTGTATATTTGTGTGATGGTAATAAATTATATGGATTATAATAAAAAAAGAAAATATTCGTACGTACCTACATCAACAATTTACCTCACACAGACTATAGAGTAGTTAACTTCAGTGACATACCTCAAAGCTATTTCATTTTCTTGCCGAATGTACAATTTACACAACAATGATCATTTTACAATAACCACCCGACAGTACATATTCAAATGGTACAGTTGAGTGGCAATGTGCCATTGTAAGGGAACACCTACGGGGACAAGCACCAAGCCTTCCGCAGTTACGCGTTTTGCTATCACCTCTACTTACAACTTGGGGTATATGACATAAGCGATAAGACGTTTTCATATTATAACGCTATTAAGCTAGTAAGCTGTGCTCTGCGGTTGTACTCGCATTCATTTGTTCGTAGCACGTTGTTCTAGCATAAAGCTTTTCCCGATAAATAGACTTTTAAATCCAAAAATAATGTTTTTGCTAGATATTACGGTCATTTTTGTAGATATTGATATCTTTCTTCAAACTGTAGAAAGTACATCACTTTGCTCTTTTATCAATAGTGTACGCAGTCCACCTGATTTAGGAATGTTTATTTATTTATTAACAATTCGTAACATTACAGTATAAAAAAAATGGAACATAATTAAATCAAAAGGAGGGTAACTGGCGGCCTTATCGCCTTCGAGCGATCTCTTCCAGGCAACCACTTTACTGTGTACACATTGAGTTACACTATCGTATTCTGGTGCAAAACACTAACTTGTTTGAAAATATTCTGTGGCGTCAATCTTACGTTATTACGTAGGGTTCTAATTGTGAAAGAATATTTCAAATCTGTCCTGTGGAAGCAATTCAATCATCAAATCTCAAAATTACAACTTAAATTTACAACAAAAACAATTATACCAAACATATAGCTAAAGATACAATACATAATATATACAATATGGTACAAACATTTACGAAAGGAAAATATCAATAAAAAATATTAAATACGTCATGCCTAAATCGGCGGTGTTGTGTGATAGTGTAAAAGTGAGGATATGTATATTTAAATTTACTACTAAGATATATTTATATGTAATTACATTCAAAAGTAACCAAAAATAAATCTACTGTCTTAAAATGTTAAAAAAACATCCTTTGCGTAAACTGAAACGCAAATAAAATTTTAAAAATTATTCTTATTATGTAGGTACACACAATAAACTGACGCGCGCATGTCTGGAACTTAGGAGAAATTATCCAGCCTGTATTTCAAAGAATTCAAAGTGTTATTAATATAATTCTTATTGTTTCCTAGACATAGTAAAACATATACCTATTATAGCTCGACAATTAATACAAATATTAACCAGAAGGTTATTAAATTATTTAAAAACTATCTTTGATATCTTGTACCATACAAAATCATACAATCGCAGACATGCTTTGTTCGGCAGCAGTTTAGCGAAAGCAATTTGGTGTTTTACGTGCGTAGATATGAGTCGACACGAATACTTAAACCACAACGATTTTTATATTTAAACGGAATTGAAGATATTTCTTTACACAGACAAATAAATAAATTCTTTATTTGCCTTAAATGTAGAATAAAAAAACAAAATCTGCTATAACGAGCATGCATGTAATGTAATGTAATGTTATTTAGTGATTTTTCTTAGCTCCAGTAGACATTTAAGAAGTTTTCTTCTTTCTTTCTTTTTAATTTGTTCCTTTTTGTTTCTCTAACATTGTAATATTATACGGGCACTGTAGACCGGAGTCTCTTCGAATGGTGATAATGGAGTCATAGCTGAAAGCATCTTTCTCTGCAAGAGTCAGTTAAACTTCAAACACTTATTTATGTGCCAGTGGAATAAATATTTGGTTTTTCTTTTGAATTAAACCTTTTTTGAGGTCGTATGAAATAGGCCCAATGTTGTTTGTGTACCAAGACGATTTTGACAAAATGAACGAATATCAAAAATGCATTTAAAATACAGAACTACCATCCAAAGATTGGCTTGATTTTTTTTTAGATGACGTTCTAATTTAGTGTTTTTTTTTTCGTTATTCAGCAGTCCTTTCCGCTAGACTGATGTATGTAAATTCATTATATTTAAAATAAGACGAGTGGCTAAGTGGAAGCAAATGGCCGCTAAAGTACAAAAAACAAACTTTTGACTAAGTAAAAAATAATTTTGACGGCGCCTAATGTGCTTTCATTTTTAATAATTACAAATATTATTTAAAATGAAATTACCTTTCAAACTTTGCATAGCGTTTCAAACTTTGCACCAGCATTTTTCATCTCTGATTTTATCTCATTTTTTGTCCATTATACATATATACAGCTACTTTGTCTCATTTATATTCTCTGGCATTATGTCCATATTACGTATATTGAGGGTGTCGGTATTATTTAACATCAAGTGAACCGGTTTGCTCCCTGTTCTATAAAAAAAATGAGACACATTCCATCACACTTTTACCCTTTAGTAAGATTCTGTATATATAACATCAAATCTATGGTTTTTGACATACATCAGCGCTAAGTCGCGACTCTATTAGACTCTAAAGAATTTAGGATCAAAAATCCTGTGAGTGACGACATACCTGCTTGAATACAACGTTTTATTTGCAATAATAAAACACAGATAAACAGCTAGAGTACCAAAGTTGAGATATTCTTTATCACTAAGCCAGTTATGAATAAAAGTTTTATTATGAAATTATATAAATGACTTACAGGTTAAAGAACAAATGTATCTTTTTAAGTAAAATGAAAGAAACCTGTGGCGCTACAACCTTTTTAGGTCTGGGCCTCATATTTCTGCATCTGTTTGTCTATCTAAATGGGCATGTAGGTGATCAGCCTACTGTTCCTGGCACGCCATCGACTTTATGTGTCGATGACGAGCTGGTTTCCTCGCGAAACTTCTTTATAGGCGTTAGAAAAAATTACCAGTAATTACGTTAAAAGTTGATTGCGCATCACATTTTCCCAGTGCGTTTCTTGTCCCTACCATGGTTGATTCGAAGAGATTCGAAGCCATTAATAACAAACCATATAATAACGATAACAATGATAGTAATAATTCTATTACAATTAATGAAATTCTGTAATAGTCTTAGTAGTAATGAGGTAAAATGAAATAATTGTTTTATTTGTATTCATGTCTATGATAATAAAAGCCTTTTGTTAAACTTTATCTAATTAAACTTTATTTAACTAATTTCTATAAAGTTGCATATAGTAGATCATTTTTTTGAAAAATAAGGTCATAAAGAAGTTTCACTTCTTACGTACATTACACACGCACACACATTTTTTTCCTTTACCGTTCGAGCGAATGTTAAATGCGCACGTAGAAAGTCCATTGGTGCACAGTCGCGGATCGAACCTATGACCTAAAGGAAGCCAATAGGCCAATACTGCTCATATTTTTAAGTATATTTACCGTAAAATGCTGTTGCTAAGCTGACTTACCACAACTTACAGTGATTCATGTGTTCCAAGTTACACATGCTAAACGAGTAATGATTGATACTTCCGTCTTGCTTATTCATATGTTACGCTGGAATAGATATATAATACGCGAAAATATTAATATGCTGAACGGATATAAATACATCTGAAATTAATACCACATACTCGCTTAATAATTACATTTTCATTATTCTCCTTGTAATATTAACAATATTCATCATCGAGCCGTACATCAGGTCTTGGCCTGGTCGCGCATGAACCTTTAGTCCTGTTTCGTTGTTTTTCTTCCTGTGATTCCCAAGGTGGAGGTCCTGCGTCCTGCATTCGTCAATATATAAGATGTAACAAAATTCACTAGTATAACTTCAATCAATGATTAATAGGCAAAACACTTCTAAAACCCGTAAACATGTATTTTCAAAAGAAAAAGGCAATCTTAATAAACTCAGGTGGTATGTCAAAACCCTACATTACCGCCAATGTAACCTTTCTTAACTCGCAAAGGAAACCGCACAGTAAAAACTGTGTCACATAAACTAATCAGCGGTTGATGAACGGCGACGCGCCCTAATGGCCCCGGTCGCGGCGGCCACAAGCACCTTTTGTTGCGCTGCGGTTACGGGTTAACTCGGGGACATTCATATTTTCTGATCATATGATGGAGATGGTTCAATGCGTGAAATACGTAGTTACGGAATATGGTTTTAAATCATATCTTACGAACATAAACACTGAATCTATGACAAGTTGCGTTCCCAATTGTTAGTTTTTTTAATACTTAGTAACCGGGGTCGAAAATAAAAGACGAATTTGGAATTTTTATGCCGGGAAAATGCTCATCTGTTAAGTGATACCGCCGCCCATGGCCAGTACATTACCAGAAGGCTCGCAAGTGCGTTGCCGGTGGTGCGTGGCAAAAACTGCCTTAAAACACTCAGTTGTCGAACAAAAGTGTGATGTTATAAAAATAAACGAATTAATTATTTTCTATATTTATTTTTTCATAATTTACTTTCCGACCACAAAAACTAAAATTTCCAAGTTATTTCTAAGTTAAATCTATCAGTCCATTAATAATTAATTAATATAAGCACGGTATTAACAATTTCCCTAAAACAATCCCTCATTTAGTCGGTTGAAAGGATTAACATTTTCACCACATTATTCCCAATGGCAGCCCCTGTCAGCTGTCAACTGTCAATCACTGACAGGATTTGCGAACCCCATATAACGTGTCTTCTTCTTCCATAATGCGATAGAAAAGGAGCAATGTAGTGTTGTTTATGTTATTGAAACAGATTTAAAAATCAGTGAGCATTGGAAAGCGAATTTAATAGACTTGTTGGGGTTAGACCGATAGTTTTTACATATTATGTCCACTATACATTTTTTTTATATATATGATACGCCTATAATTAAAATATATCTATACTTAGATGTATATTTATAAAATTCCTGAGATAATCGACACGATTTTCATATATTTTGTGGAACATTAGCGGCCCGAGTTATTTTTCCGAAATAAAAACTTAAGTACTAAAAACTATTTTTACTATCTCCAATTTTCTCTATAAAAACCTTCCTCAGAGTAAATTTTAAACCGTCTTCAACTTTTGAGCTTAGGAACATACTAAACCAAAAGCTAAAACCAGTCTGTTGCACAGATCCCCGTTATCAAAGACGGCTGCTTGCTGTCTCCGACACTATCGACATATTTATATGTTCGTAGAGTGAATTCACAGTAGCGTTGTATATTATGTGTTTAATATTTTTATTTTATATACTTTATTTTATTTTATCTCGACACAATCGTATTATAGTATGTTAGGATAATGTATGTGTTACTGTAATAAATAATAATTCGCCGGTTATAACATTCACAACCTATAGGTATACCATGTTACAGTTATAACAGTTTCAATCTTACTAAAAATCAAAGTTTTATTTTGTCAATATTTGATGCACTATAATGTTGTTTTAATATGTTAGAGGGTGAACTAATCACTTGTGGGAGCTTTAGTAAGCTCATCGGTTTACTGAAATAATGTTTATGTTTACTTTAAGCTTATTTACGGCATAGGGTCAGTATTAAGACCATAGATTAGGGTGTACTGTATGGAATAATGGAAAAAGTACATTTAAATTTAATTTACGATACACGCACCAAACAGCATGTTATAGTGAGCTAATGAATTTAAAAAAATGTGTATATTGTAATAATTCCTAATCAACAATATTTTAATAACTAAAAACTATTAGTATTTATATGTTTGTACATTTTGTGTTCGTAACTGTCATACTTATATTATAGAACTGATTGTAACTAACGCTTTAGAATATTGGATATTTTTTTAAATAAATAAAACCCGGAACTGTCACGAACAATTGTCAATTCTTTAGCAAATGTATTAAATTAAAATGTAAATGAACAATCCTTGACATAAAAAAAAATTAATATATATATATTGTATTGAGATCGGTAATGATATACCTAAACATAAAAACACAACTATCATAGTAAATCTATGAATGCCACCTTTTGCACGTAAATTGTCAACACAATCCAGGTGTATACCAAATACCATAGACAAAGTGATACAAAGATAATTGAGCACAGACCAGTGATCGCTTTTAAGACTGGACATAGACCGTGGCCACAGATCCATGTCTATATTATCTGGTACACAAAGCACATCAATACATCGTTTAGTGGGAAATCACTATTGAAAGTTGAGACACTTCTTAAAATTGTACGCTCCACATGTTGTGGTACAGACTACTGGCAGAAGCGTTTTAAGGTATTTTATATTTGTCTAATACATTGCTCAATTAAATAATAACATGCGCTCCCAAAAACCAATGGCGCCACAACCTTTTACACTAAAACTTCTATGTCATGATATTTCTTTTTACTTATGGGTAAGTTGGTGATCAGCCTTGTGCCTAACACAGGCCGTCCGCTTGGGTCTAAAGCATGCCAGTTTCCTCACTATATTCCTTTATCGTACGACCGAGTGTTAAATACGCACATAGTCAGAAAGTGCATTGGTGCCCAGCCAGTACCTACGACCTCAAGGTCGCTAAGGTCGGAAGTACGCTAGAACTGTGTTTTTAAATTGTTTAATAATCTAGGCAAATAATAATTATATTCGGAACACTTTTAATTCGACATAGACAAGAACCAAAGACAATTTTGATACATAGACACTATTTTGATACTATAATTATTTTCAGGTTAAATATTATAACGCTTCTAGCTCTTGCTTGAGCCGCACGCGTGTCCACGCAGTAAGCGGATTGCGAGGCATTAGCTCGGCCGGACGCCTCCACGATCGACAGCCCATTGTGAATCCACTAAGCCGTCAGATTAGACGCCTCTACGTAATCTTCATACCACATTGTTAACGTGGCATAAAAACTGTGTCAGTTTTAACCTTCTTTTTATCTAAAAAGTTTTAGAAGTATTCTCGGACGACATGATTCCAAAGTCTACAACAAATCATCTATCAATAGGCATCCAGTGTCATTTTAAAAAAAAGAGTTGCCACCATACGAAACCCGGTTACCACTTTAAGATGTTGTCATGCGAGAATTGTAGAAAATTCATTGACATATCATTTGCGTTTAAGATATTTCACAATCAGGTGGACTTCCCTAACCATTTAACCAAATTTCGTGTATCCTCTAGATACTCCAGACATCCCGTCATCCCATTTGTCCCTCGTTTCAGAAGAACGCGTTTTCGCCAAAACTCATCGATATCCAGAATGCACAATTCTAATAAACTCCCATCACACTTTGAATAATTTTTCTTAATAAATTTATGAAACGATGTTTTTTTTTGTCTTCGTGTTTAAGTCTGCCTATAAGTGCTTGTCACATTAAATCTTGTCTTTTATTTTTTTAAAGTAACAATATATCAGTGTGCCAAGCGTTGGCAATCTTTTGTAAATAAATAAATAAATATAATTGTAATTATATTCATTTAAATACGTAATCATTTCTATAATATTTTGATTATTAAACACAAATTACTTTTTTGTATATATTATGGCAATAGTTTTGACTTTATGCCACACAAATTACTTTGTGGCCTAACATTTCAAATGTCACTTTGACATGTGCGTCAATTTGTCAAAGACCTATTCCATGACAATGGATCTATTTTCAGATACGAAGGCCTATAAATAAAAGCTCAGTGTGAATCCAGTAAAACCAGTCTCCATATTACACTTTTTATGTTAAACCATATAAATAAAGCTTACAAAATTATCAATGTTTAATTGGTCGGAATAACTACATAAACCCTCTACCACCAACTGAAACCTGAGACAATAGCCTCGCGTTACTAACTAAATAAATTATCCCGTTCAATTCCATTACAATGTTACAATCGATTTGTATCGTTTAACGATGTTTACATGTTAGAATTAAATTTTACAGAAGACGAAATCACGCGGGGGAAGTTAGTATAAAATAATCCAGTGACGCTTATATATCCAGTAAGCAGACAATACGGTAGGCCTAATGTATATCGATGTTTTCCATCACCATACAACCAACACCAAGTATTAATTGCGGACTAGATAGAGAATTCCATTGTTGCACAGCCGTAATCTGAACGCACGACCTCAGGGTTGAGAGTGAATGGAAGCTTAAGCGTGTCGTTAATAAAATTTTGTTATCCCAAGCAAAAATATTTGTTTTAATTATTATGTACATATTTAGTAGCAAAAATAGTTATTTATTATTCCAGTTTTATGTAAGTACTAATAATAAGTTTAATTCATTGGATGCGAGTCAAATAAACCCTACCTACCCTTTATGAGATATCTATTATACTCTAGTTATGTTGGATGTTGCAGAGAAACAATCATAGTGAAAATGAGAGCGGTTAGAAGTATGTGAGGTGAACATTGCGTGGCAGGATAAATAGTAGTGAGATACGTGGGCAGTGTGGGTTAAAAGAGGACAAGGGTACAAAAGGAAATGCTTAGTTGGCTATGTAGAACGGTTGAAGGAGAAGCGATTTACCAGTAGGATATATAAGCTAACCGTGGATTTTGAAATCTGGTTGATTAGGCCTTGTAGTACCGAATCTAGGAGGTACTAGACACGTTTAAAATAACCGAGCATGCATGGTGAATGTCATGAAAGTGGTTGAAGCGAGAGAGGAAGGTTTATGTAGCAAGTGGACATGCGTGGTATCTTCAAGAAAAAGGCGTGATAAAATATATAAATAAACACTACACTCCGTCAAAGTATTTTACTCATAAATATTCCATAATGACTATTAAATTATCTATTCCAATGTTTTCAGTTTTGGCTTCATTAATTTGATCATAAGGACTTGGTTTAAGTGCTCGCGAATTGTGTTTTACACCGAAATCTGGTATCCTGAATGAACAAAAACAGCAATGTCTGTCTCATATCCCATCAAGGTGTAAAAGAGATAAGATCTATATTCTTTATAATAACTATCTCCTCCTCTTTGACACATTTAAGCGTTTATTATTCGGTGTAAGATAAACTTTTGAAGACGAGAAAAAGCCAACTTTAGATTAACTTGTATAATCTATAAATGTTAAGTTCACAACGGAAGTTTTCATACGAATATTAAATAGAATATAAAAATCACTCGGCCATATTCGTAACGGATGCGCCCCGCGGTGCGCGTATCGCTACGTTATTATGTCAACTTCATTGTAAAACGCAATTATGTCGCGCTGAGGGGACGCCATTTTGAACACAGCTAGATACGTATTGACTATTGTTATTAATATTTAAAGGTCTGTTCCTGAAGGGTGGGATAAGAAAGTGATAGAATTTGTTACATAGGCTGTGTATTCCATTTCATATCATTGTAAAATTATTTTTGTGTATTTATAAATAACGTTAACCCTTTCTACGTAAAAATACTCCGGTTTCAATTCAAAATCGAGACTTAGGGTGAACAATGACTCCCGAACTTTGACAAAATCTAATACATTTTTGACATACGGGAGTCAGTAACATTTAGTCCTTACGTTTTTTACATGTTATGTTAGCTTTTTTATTTATTTATTTATGTACACTACATATATAATGCATTTTCTATAGTATAGGTATGTTACAATCTATGTGTCCGGGTCTCAGATTTCTGTATCTCTTTCATGATCATTTGTCTATCGATTGAGTAAGATCAGCCTCCAGTGCCTGACACACGCCGTCGCCTTTTAGGGTCTTAGGCAAGTCGGTTTCATCACGATGTTTTCCTTCACCGTTCGAGCGTATGTTAAATAGTTACAATTAATCTATTCTTAAATACATGACAATTATGTTGAACATAAATTTTACAAGAAATAATATTTCTTAAAACTTCGAACTATATATATTTATACATTCATACAGACCAACATCTAGCTCTTTTTAACAACCTAAGCTGCGTATAAAAACTTTCAGCTAGTTCAGCTGCACTAGTAAAACAAATAGTTCTAAATTAAATGCTTTTAAACTGCGCTTACGCATATTCGTAACAAAACAAACAATGTACGAGATTTCGTTGATAGCGAATTCATTATAATGCACTTAAGGTACGTAACTATCCGTTATCGTAAAAGAAATCAGCATTCACACCGACTTAAATTGTTAATTCTCAAGATATTAATTTATGTATAATGGAAGAGAGAACTAATTCAGATCGTGTAACTCATAGCTTAAGAACCCGTAAACTATTCTTTGTATAAACTTATCTAACAACACAAACTAATAAAAAATAGGTATATACTTTTTATTCTAATGATAAAAACTGGCATAAACTATGAAAAAGGGTAGAAGTATTTTATAATACCCATGGCCCATGGACACTCGCTCTGCCGGAAGGCTCGGAAGGCCGGTTTTTGAATTGGTACGATTTTCATGAACCCTACAAGACCCTTGAGATTTAATTATTATACAATTCTAAATAATCAAACCTCGAAATAGTATATATACAGATTATTCTCCGTATCGCATATCCACAGAAAATACATAGTAACTGCTGCTCTCAGAGTTGTAACATCTAAGCTGTGTTATAAGAGCGTTTATATCTTAAAATCACTAAAAAAATAATACATAGTCTTGTACGTTGTGCGATCTTCATTTGGTTTTAAATGAACTTTGGAAGGAATGCTGTGAATGCACGGCGTTGCGGACAACAGTGTTTAAATCTGTTATCATAATAAATAACAAATCGTTTCTTTGCCAAGACAGTGGTAGGTACAATTAGATCGATCAACTACAAATATCCGCATAATCAGCCATATATAAATAGGCATGCAAATGTCATATCAATTATAACAATGTCATAAAATAAAAACATATATGGTCTGAATACTCGCCCACGCTATAAAGGCACCCTGTCTTTAAAAATTTAATGACCGGAACCCTTGAAAGAATTACGCGGCAGTGATCTATAACATGATGAAATAATTAATATTAGTAACTACCGCATGGCCCGAAAGACGCCACAAATCTAAAGAAATCACCAAATAGGTGTTGTAGGACACATATATTTTTGTCGTTCATTATTTTCCGCTCTGCGACATCTTTTGTTGAGCAGATTTATGATTTTATATTAATTCTAAAGTTAAGTTAATTTCTTTAATACGAAACGCATTCCGTTGCTTTGTTTTATCTGGTTTATGAGCATGATTCCTCCCCGGTACATCTAAAAGCCTGACTACTTTTTTATTCATAAATATTTTTTTAAGACAAATTCAAAAACACCAAAATCATTAAAAAATGTGTCTCTAACTGTGTCTGTTTTATTTATACCATAGTTATTTATTTGATAATTCATTTCTACTAACGATATTTAACGGTAATTAATGCCTTATAGTATAATTTTAACTAATAAATAAATATAAATTTCTTATCCTACATAGTAATAATAATAACACTTAAAAAATTAATAAATAGAAAATAAAACAAATTTAAAAAGTTTGGTCCCTGTGCCACTATCTGTACACTATCTTTAACGCTGGCAGCATTTCCTCGTTGTATTGCCATACTTATTCGTTGAGGGAGGCACCAGCTCTGAGGTCACCGGTACTATATACCAGACGCCAACTTAAATCTTTAATTAGCGCATGTGCACTGAACCCTCGTGGGGTGGGGTAGTCTCTACTCCAAAGGAAACAAAATCGAGGAACATTGACGGAAGTAAGAGATATGGCGGCTTATTATGTCGTTGAGCACATAAAAACCTATAATTTTTGTTTTTATAGATAATAAGATTTACTTAGACAACGTTGATATTTATTTTTGCGTCTAGCCAATACATAACGGTATTTGCTGTTCGTATCGGAATGCTGGATGGGTTAATCTTCTATTATCTATTTCTTAAAAATATTTCAAATATAGTTTTATTATAACTTACACTACAATACATGAAGCAGTTGTGGAACTGTATTTCATATTCACCTCACCAAAGAGGTTGTGGGGAAATATTTGAACAAGCGGGAAGACTTTTACTTTGTTTAGAATAAACAATTTAGTTTTTTATTTGAAATATTAAGTATTGATTCTCGTATACAATTTTAGTTTTCTTTTATTTTTTTGTCTCATAATGTACTTATGTTTTCTGGTTCATACATATTGTTTATAAATGTAATGTGTTTTGGCTTTGTATATTGTCTAAGTGTTTTGTTTTATATTATGTTAGCTGTCAGATTACTAATAAATAAATATGCCATTATAATAAGAGATGTCAAAACCTACAAATTATCTCAATAAGTCCAAATATTTCTAAAAAGTTTAAATATGTAATCGTAATTTATAAAAGATTTTATCTATGGAATTTCTTTGATTGTATTTCAAGCATTCCCCTTAATTCAAACAGACATTTCGTATTGTTAAAGAATCATGAAGTATCAAAACCTACCCACAGCATCAAGTTACGACATCGGAGACGATGCCAACCCAAAACTATTTCGTACAAAAGTCACCCTTACCACAACGAAATAAAGGTTTTCAATCTCTCTGTAGTATAATTTACGGAATTATCATTATTGTGACCACAAATAGTTTCATATTACTCTTAACTAATTGTTAGTAATAGGATAATTGTTTGGGATAATAATCTTTTCAAAATTTCTAAACGTATAATGGTCATAGAACCTTCTTTGGTAGGGATATTTGAATATGTGTAACGTGTAAATAAATATTTCACTTAATTGCATATAATTTGAAAGATACAAATCAATTAATGCAACATATGATTACAAAAATAAAACATATTTTATGCCTACATACATAACTTATTTATAACATTAATACGGGAATAAAACTCTAGTTTAAATCGAATCTATAACACAGGTAATCTTACGTTTAGCCTGCATCAGTATCACACAAACAAGCATTTCCCTCAATAGAGGAAATACAATTATTTATTTATAATAATAAATAACTGTAATTGTTTCTGTACTATGTTTTTGTGAAAAATAAATATAGAACATTTTTTTTTTGAGTCGAACCACTTCTAATATATGTATCAATTAAAACACATATTATTCAATCATATATATTGTATTTCAAAAAAGCCGTATTTGCGATGTAAAGTTCGTGTAATGTTTGCAACTATTTGTATCCATTAAATATACTGGAACGTTACTCCGTGAGTGTAGAAGTGAGGGAAAACAAATCGGTATATTAGAATTTGCGCAGTGTTGGCCTAGTGGCTTCAGCGTGCGACTCTCATCCACGAGTTCGTAGGTTCGATCCCCGGCTGTGCACCAATGGATTTTCTTTCTATGTGCGCATTTAACATTAGCTCGAACGGTGAAGGAAAACATCGTGAGGAAACCAGCTTGCCTTAGACCCAAAAAGTCGACGGCGTGTGTCAGGTACAAAAGGCTGATCACCTACTTGCCTATTCAATTCCCAAACGATCATGAAACAGATACAGAAATCTGAGGCCCAGACCTAAAAGGTTGTAGCGCCATTGATTTATTTTTTATTTGAATTTATAAACTTTGTAAGTGTATATAAAACGACTAATTAA
Organism: Pieris brassicae; assembly: GCF_905147105.1. Taxonomy (NCBI): domain Eukaryota; kingdom Metazoa; phylum Arthropoda; class Insecta; order Lepidoptera; family Pieridae; genus Pieris; species Pieris brassicae. The sequence continues at coordinate 19,865,730 of NC_059666.1, read as the reverse complement.
TGTTCGTATAAACATAATAATACCCTGACAATAATAAAATAAAAAGTCAATTTGCATTAATAACTAAACAACTCTTTCGTCTCCTTTAGTTATAACAGCTAATTAATACGGGTAATGGCAATTCGGTAGAAACTGTTATACATATAATAGAATAACTATAAGACAAAATATTAACAATAGTCACGAACCGAAGCGACAGTTACAACGTAACGTGCATATTAGTAATTTGATTTATTAGGCACCCCTTGTGCTGGCAGCCATTACGATCAAATGACTTCCCTCTGCGATTGTACAATTTGTTACTGCTTAATGGCTATGTACAAGTTTATATAGACGTGACATAAGGACCCTTTTTACTCTAGAATCAGCATTTATGCACTTCTGTCTTTTCTAATGAGATATTAAAATCGCTACAATAATAATTTGTGTGTAAAATGTCCGATTGATATTGAATTCATTCTACTCCTTTATAACAATTATAAAAAGAGCCACCAGACCGAAAGAGAGATCGTCGTCTTGCAAGGTGGGATGCCGAGCTTAAAGAAGTTATCTATCTTGAGCATTTTATCCTAATTCAGCCAGTTGAAGGTATGATTTCCTATATTAAAAGAAAAAAAAGAAAAATATTTTTGTATAAAACGGTGTTTTTTAAAGATGGATGAATGTTTCAAGTAATAAATGGTACCTTAATTATTATTATTATTTATTCTAACTACCGCACTTAATCATTAATTAAAAGCCATTCAACATATCCATATTCTATTATTTGGATAACATGCACAATGAATTTTATTTAAGTTTAAACTAAATAACATCAAGTTTTGATTGATTGACACTGATTTCTCCGTTCCGTATTCTTTAAGAAATTAGTTCAAAATACCGTATTTCAAATCCCTTTTTTTTGTAACATAATCCATACCACAATTAAATATTAATGTTTATAATCTATTGTTTGACCACGTATTAGGTTGGCTTTACTTATGTTAACAAAATAGGTTGATGAGGTACACACATTAAACTCCAACACAGCTGAACCGCAATTCTGTCGTGAGGCATAGCGTCAACGTTGACACCAGTGGCCAAATAAAAAGTAACACCATTTATTGTGTATAGGTATTATGGCGGGATAATTCAGTGCAAATAAATAGCAGGGGTCCCGAATGCCATTGTACCCGTGTCATTGTCACTCATGTTATGTGCTAACTTCACTAATGCTTTTGGGTTTCGTAGTTCGAGAAACTATTTTATTCGAGTAGCTTCGTCTAATCGGTTTCCATGACTAACGAATTAAGAAACCGGAAAATACCGATTATTTTTATACGAACTAGTTATAATTTGCGTAGGAATAAAATATATAAATTATATTTGCTTTCCTATCGTAACTTATGAAATCCAGTCGATAAATCAACGTTATGTAAAGTAAAAAAAATGTCCAGCACTCGTAAGGTTTTAGTTGGACTGTGGAAAGATTAAAAGTAAAAAAATCATTAAATGAATTTGTATGCGGAACCACGAATGTATAACTATCTATTTTTTGTGTAAACAAATTGTGTCCTCGTATCGGGATTAGTATAAAATCGGCTCGCAGTGTCGAACAAATATTTGCCTGACACTTGGGCGCATCATAATCGGCACAGCACATGATCACACCTATTATAGCCTAAAAATAATATTGACATGGACAATAGAATTAAAAAAGATAAACTTTATCAATTCAAGCTTTCATATTTTGTAGTTATATTTATTTAAATTAGAAGGTGTCCTGAATAGCCAACATTCTTTATTTAGTAACATTATACGTAGGCTAAATATACTTATTTAAATTTGTCTATGTTAAACTGACCGTGTTTTTTTCTTTTAAACGAATGTGTCGGATCTTTATTTTCTATCTTTATACACCTTATGATTATTACTATCTTTTTGTTATAGCATAATCGATTGTATATTTATTTAAATGTGGTTACAAAATACATAAATAATTTACAAATGTAACGATTCAATATATGCTCGTGAATCTTGTCTTTACCCCGGTTAACAAAAGGCTTTATCAAATCTCAGATAACCCGTGACTAATAACCAAAATACCCATGAATCTTATCATCACACCACAAATCTTTAAAAGGTAACACCCAAAACTAATCCACCCATTCACCATTGTACTTTCAAAACCAGAAGCTTTTAGTGAGAAAAGAAGCGAATTTAAACCTTATTTTATTGTTGTATTTTTTGTACTCATTTGCATTTATGAAATGGTTATTGTCAAATGTTGCCAGACTATTATCATCATGGCCGGATGGTTCTGAGTCCATAACTTGCCTTTTTCACACAATTATAATAGTGACAACACTCTTTTGTTCTTACCCGGAAGGATTTACAGCTTTAGGAAGATTATACCAAGATTATGTTAAACAAAGGTCGCATTTAATGATAACATTTTAGTTTTGGTAGTGTTTCTTGCGCAAATGAAAGATTATAGGCTTGTTTAATAATATACATAGATAGAAGAAGAGGAAATTATTTCAACAGTTTCTATTATAGGGCTAGGCTAGGCTTAGCCAAATTTTACCTAGGCACTTAAGTCTAGATAAATTAATAATCTATGTCTATTTCTAAAGTCTATGTTGTAGAGATTTGATTAAAGCCTTCGTATAAGGGAGACTGCGTAGTTTAATATTGCCTTAAGCTGACAGTAAATAAATAATCTTTACGAATTTGAAAAATGTACATAGTATTTACTTTGTAGATAATAATGATAATCCTAGAGAGAATTCAGAGCGATGTCAAAGATTAGCTCAGTGCGGGGCCGGGTGTAATTTCCGTAATGGCGGCATACAGCTCCGGTGACACAGACAGCTGTAATTACGACTGCGACTAAATACCCGATACCAACTAATTTCAGGCTTCCACCTACACTATGCGCTTGATTGTTTGTTGTTAATTATGTGCTACCTGAATATAAAATAAATATGTATGAGTGCCACTTCGCTTGAATGTGTTAAATGTTTTTTTAGCCACCTACACCTATCCAAAGATCTGATTGACAAGATATATCTAATGTGCCAAAAACAGTGAAATACAGATGGCCATATCTGCTTTTATAAGTTATCTAGTGAAACTCTTTCAGTAAAATATTACCTATTTTATTTTGTTCGATTTCATGCAACATGATAATAATAAATATAACCATTTTATTTATATAAATACCTCACTTTATAATTCTTACATTAACACCGTTTAGGTAAGTAACATATTAAGATGAGATTGATTTTTACCTTTGTTAATCTTCTTTATTTTTGTAATTTAATAAATAAAATGGTTATAGGTATATCATGTTTAAGTGTTTTTCAATCTTAAGTTAAATATATTTACCGTTACATTAAATAGTTTTCGAGTATGGTAGCGCCATCTAGCTTGTAAATAGAAATACAATCGTGAAAACTTTATCTAGATGGCTCTTGAAAGGATTTTATTATTGTATTATTTAATTGAATAAATATTGTGGTTTTATTAAACTATAATTGCGTTATTTTATAAATTAATTTGATCATTATGATCATTAATTGAAACATGTATTCTCAATATTCCTGTGCCAATTGTATTCTTCGTCTTTCAAATATCAATGTCAAGTATGACTTTAAAAAGTGTAACTGTTTGATAGTTTAGAAATTGGGACAGATTCGCTTATTGTTAATTTGTTTTGTACACAAATATTTTAATATTTATTAGAATTTCGAAAAGTCTTTAGTGGTATGATTGGTGTTAAAATGAATACATTTAATGATAATGCTGGGGAACCAGAACAAGACGCTAACTCAGCTTTAACAGAGTTAGACAAAGGTCCGAATAACCTTATATGTTATAAAATACCCGGCTTAAACTTCACTTTTTATAACATTTATTTACAGGACTTAGGTCTGGAAAAGTTGGTGAACAATGCGAAGCAATCGTTCGTTTCCCCCGGTTGTTTGAAAAATACCCATTTCCAATACTTATCAATTCATCATTCCTAAAACTGTCTGACGTATTTCGTATGGGCAATAACTTCTTAAGGTTATGGGTACTGCGAGTTTGTGAACAAAGTGAAAAGCATTTGGATAAAATATTGAACGTAGATGAGTTTCTAAGGAGAGTATTTGGTGTGCTACATTCTAATGACCCAGTTGCTAGGGCATTAGCACTTAGGACTTTGGGCGCTGTCGCAGGAATTATACCAGAACGGCAAAACGTACATCACGCTATAAGGAGAGGCTTGGAGAGTCATGATAATGTTGAAGTGGATGCTGCTATTTATGCAACAACAAAGTTTGCAGCACACTCTAAGTAAGCTGACATAAAATTATGATTATTAAGCGGTATCTAATCAATAAGTTTTTAATAAGCATGTAAACTCCTTTCACCTCACCTTGTCCTCTTTTTTTCAGTACTTTTGCAGTAGCAATGTGCAATAAGCTCTCAGACATGGTAGAATGTGAGAGCACAGGTGCTGAAAGGCGTGCTAAGCTGGTGAGAGCACTAAGGACTGTACATGGAGGAGGTAACTTAAATTTATTGTAACAAGTTCTAAAAGACTATTATTAAATAGTTTAGCTATTCTCCCAAATTAACTATAAGTAAAGCTGAAGTGGTATTCTAAAGTAAATCGTTTTGATCAAATCAATATATATTAATTAACCATACATTGTACACACCGCACCCAACAAATAACAATCTATATGGTGAAAGAATAACACAATATTTGGTTCCCTGATTTATGATAAACTGAAAATACTTAATATAGTGACTGTGGATGTAATTGGATTTAGTGACCGTTTTCAATAATGAATTATTTACATTAGAGTCCACTGTATTTTTTTAAACAATACATAAATAAAAAATTACTATTAAATAAGGTAAGAATACTGTGCTACTAAACAATTAATATTTTTTCCAGCTGTTAGAGCTCAAGGCGTGCTGAAACTTCTGAGATCCTTATTAGAAAGATTTCCATCCTCAAGTTCTGTTAGAGCGGCTATCACAGCTCTCACTGCTATAGCAGCTGACACTGTAGTTCATGTACCAGACCAGGTACATTTGAGTTCTTACAAACATTTGTAATACAAAAATTTGGAGATCAAAAAGAGTTTTGATTTAAATTTTTAGTATTTATATTTCACTAAATAGAGTTGATTAATCAGCCAGCTGTGTACATAAAATAACAATATAACCAACAAAATAAATTATTTCACGTCACTTAAACAAATGATTATATTTTTACCACATCACTTGAACAACAATATTTTTACCAGATTCAGACGTTTAACTATCACAATCAGTTATTGGACTAGATTGTAATATTCAATGTGTCGGTCAAGTGACCACTCATTAAACAATTTGAACTTGAAACATACATTTTCTGTTGTTCATTTAACCCATCTCACTGTGGATGCCCTCTAGTCGTTATAAGGACATAGAAAGTTACTGACTTACCCAAATGTTTCCACAGGTCTTGTAATTGACTTTACATTATATATGTGTATTTAACTAATAAAATTATTACCCAGGTCGAGCTTTTATTAAGCCTAGCCATGAATGACCCCCGTTCGGGAGTACGTCGAGCGGCATTGGTGGGTCTTCTAAAATTGGCCGAACACGCAGCTCTATGGTCAGCGGAATCTATACAGGATCTAGTACGAGCTGCTACGGAGACAAAGGATACAGATCATACTATGTTATGCTTACAAGTTATGCAGGTATTTGCTTAAATTATTTTTATTATTATATTGAATTGAATTATATTTAGATAAATTTACTTTTTTTAGAGTTAACATTTTTTTATGCTTCCAAAGACAATATAGAATCATATCTAATGGAAATCATGGTGCCAGCAGATATCAGCTACCAACAGTATTACATTTATGGCAGCAATTATTGCAATATAAAAATGTTTCAAAACAAAACTAAAAATGTCTCGATTTCTTGTTGTTGGCCAAACAAAGCTGTACCTAAAGTCTATCACGTGAATCGTCGTACAATTATTATTTATTATGGTCTATATAGATTTTGGTCCGTTGTCCGGCGGTGTGTACGGCAGCGGGATGTCCCCGTGCCGGATCTAGTGCCTTACGCCAGTACTGCGCAGACGCCACACTCAGTCTTGACACGCGACACGCTGCCATCGCCGCTGATGTGTTGACCAGGATCGTCGTTCATTGGTATGAATTACTTCAGGCAATGTTATAGTAGAAAAACTAATAATATCAACGTATTACTTTACGCTCTCCAAAAACGAACGAACGTCGCCACAATAATAAAAAAGTGCGTGCGTACAAAGTACACATGTCAAAAGTGAAACTTCATTGTAAATTACTTACTTATTATTAAGGTAAAAGCCCCAATAGATAATCATGTTAATGATAATATGAATAAATAAAAAATCTGCGTTTACTGCACAAGACGTTATGCGAGAGAATTGCCATCTAAAGTTCTAATATGTAACTACTAAACGAATACATCAACCAATAGCGTGTATTTTTTCTTGTTCTTACCCTCTCTCTCTCTCTCAATCTTTCTCACTATAGCTCTCTCCCACCTCTCGCTGCATGGCGCTGTGCGAGATGCGACGTTCGCTCTATCTCACTCTCTCGCTCCATGGCTTTGTTTCATGCTCGCCCGTTCGCCCTTTCTCTCTCTCAATCTTTCTCAGTATAGCTCTCTACCACTCACTCTCTCTCAATCGGTGTCAAACGCTCTCTCCCTTTTCTTCAAAAAAACCCTGCACATCTTCGTGACGCTAATATTGTTATTATTGCGTATTACCCTTAAAAATGTATGCACCTAAAAAGTGTCACTTTAAAAAGACAGCTGGAGCCCACGAACACCCACGTTGCGAAAACTGAAAAGGACAAAACCATTTTAACTAGAGAATTAATGTTATTGTACACTTTCTTATGTTAAATATTCTTATTAGTAAATTATATAAGACTTAAATTACTTATTATTATAGATAGGTATTTTTATGATCATGCTTCAATGGGTTCACGAGTACAATACTTCAAATTTAATTGTTAATTTGTTGATTGCAGCAACAAATTAATTATTTATTTATTAATAACTGCTTATATATTAACATACGTAAAAATCCTGTATAAAATTTTTTAAGGAATAAAGTACAAATAAAAACTAACACACTACGCTATAAATTAGATTGAAATATAAATAAAAAATTAAGCTTAGTTTTGTTTTTATATATTTGTATATGTTCTCGCTAATTGTCGTTTATGTTGTCGTCGGAGGTACTAAATAACTTAGTAGAACATAAGTACATGTGACTCGAATGATAAAGCATTTCTAACTATTTATTTTAAAAACTTTTTATATACTATGTACAGCAATTGCCAGAAAAGTATCTGTTACACCTATCGTTGAACATTATTTATTTTAAGTCCCTCTTTGTTATTTTTATTACCATAGCTTGTTCAGTGTCGTACCCATACATTGGACAGTCTTTCAGGACATGTAGCACCATCTCTTCAGTGGTATACGACGCAAACATGTCAGTCTGAATTGAAAGGTGACCTGGAGCAAATCAAGCTTAGAAGTATTAGACTAGATTGATATAAATGTTTCATCATACTAAGTTATATAAATTTGTCTATGAACAGTTACCAAGAAACTTTACCAGTAGACGGCGCAGATTTAATGTTGGCTCTAGAATCTCTGGTCATATCTACGGGAAATGCTCCACAACAGAACATAAGGCCACTGAGGATTGCCTTGCGATGTTTGGTAAGTGGTCAACATTCTTATACCAACTTACCATACAATAAATAAATTCATTTTTTTTTCTGTAATATTTTGTTGATGGTGCGATGAAAAGAGACACAACTGTGCAAAAAACTAAATTTAGTTTTAATGGGTTCAGAGTCTAAACTTACTTAGACCATTTCGCTGGCTTAGTGATTAGATGTAACTAGATTTTTTTAACTGTCTACGTATAGTAAAAAAAAGTCTTCACGAAACAAATAAATATAGTTTAATTCTTAAGAGAAGTGACATGGCGGCTATGCGAATATTTTTAAGATCTTTAAGTTTTTTCATATTACCGTCGAACTATAATGACGAAACACGTATCAACATAATAATTAAGGAAATTAAGCATTGTATTTTCAAATCCAATGATACGCATAATCACTTCAATAATTCTGAAAAACGCCATCAAAGTTATTCCGGCCGCTAAGGTTATATTCAACTTCTCGAACTTAGCCTGTGGCGACTTTAGACCAGTCAGTGCTTCGACTAGTCGATGATCCTATCGTTAGGTACATATACTTACAGTATTATATACTTCAGTACATAGGTACTCATTGAAATCTGATATCAAGGAATTTTGAGCATTTAAAAAACTTATAATGATTTGTAAAATTGCCAATCAAATTTTATTACCTATTTTTTCAAACAAGGATGTTTAAAAATCATAGGTTCAATTAAGTACGGCGGAACCAATGTTGTACGCAGAGCGAACTGCCGCAGTAGTGGGAGCTCAATTGTCAACGACAAGAGAAGAGGCCGGGGGCAAACGACAGGTGGCGCTGCTCGAGGCTCTGGCAGCTTTGGCTGGATCGCACTGTGCGCCTGCGCTTCAGTTCTTGCTACCAGCTTTGGAGGCCACTAAGTAAGAATGTATATAACATATTTGCTTTACATTATTGTCGATTATTAAAATAGATAACTCTTGTTTGCATCATATTCGAGTAACAAGACGGATTTTATAATATCAAAAAAGGAAAGAAAAACACAAATAATGGACATTACTTATCAATTGTTATTATGTAATCAGGACTGCTCCACCGCATTATGCTGAGCCAGTGCCGGTTACAACCACAACACACACACATTACACACTTAAAATGTTTAATTCCTTTTTCTAATTTTTTTATTATAATATTAGTTTGTGTGTTTCTGTGTGTGTGCTTCTTTACCGTATAAATGTTATATCTGTCAAATTTTCAATATAAATATAGCCTATGTTATTCTGGGATAATCTAGCTTTCTCATGGCGTTCAGGATGAATGCCTTGGCGAACCTCGAGAGCCCATATCTCTAAATAGCAGAGCTTTGAGGGTAGATCCAGCCCCACAGTCCCAGCGTCAAGCTGACATCTAATTTCCACCTCATTAAGGAAAAAAAGCAATCTAATGATGAAATATGTTGCAATCGTTTTTTTTTTTGAGTTTATTCATATTATTAGTATTGATGAGTATGTAAATCGGAGAACTCATTCGCCTGGTTTTTAATACCAGTCCTCCATAGAGGTAAGCGTAAGATTAGTATTTCTCAAAGATTTTTTTTTTATTTTTAGTTCTAAAATATTGCTTTTTCTTTACCTTACCGTGTATTTTAAAGGGAAGCATCACTAACTGACCCTTCATACGATGGCACAACCCTAGTGCTGATCTGCACTGTCTTACTCCAAGAGAGATCCAGAGCTGCCCTCGCTATGAAGCTAAATTCTTCTTGGATGAAGAGGATCCACGATGCTATTACCGGAGCCGATGGCTGGACCAGATATAGGGTTGCTAAAGCGGCTTTAAGGTAATCAAGTTTCTTGTTTATGTACATATTATATTGAATTAAATAATAAAATAAGACGGTACCTCTGTAAAGGCAAACAATTAAGAAAGGAAACGTTCATATATATAACTTATACTCCGCTTTATAATAGGTAGATTAAAGTTATTACTGTATCGGTTGCCATGGATACGGCATTAGACATACATGGTGGTATATATGTCGCAGTAAAGTAGTTCAATTAGAGAGTTAATTGAATCTCTAGACAGTAAATTAAATGTCGACAAGTGAGTGAACGAAACGTTTAACGAGTTTCCTAAACGTTACGGCAAAAAGACTAACCTAACCTAAACATTTACAATAAAGCAAAACACGGAATATCCAAGCTCTCAGTTCTTCACGATCGCGCCGAAATAACAATACAAATGAAGTAATCATGGCGAAGTCTTTTTTTAATATCTTGTTTACATTATTAATCAACACGCTGGCTTTCGTGCTTTTGACGCTGCTTTATTTAAATCAAATTGCTAGCGACTTGATTGAATATCGACATTTAATTAACAGTCTAGAGATTCAATTAACTCTCTGATTTTTACTTTACCGCGACATATATATATATATTGTATTAGTATTTCCTTATATGTATCTAGAAACTTCTGTTCACTTATCATATTTAAATTAATTTGGCCTATATATATAATGAAATTGTAATTATTATACAGATATGGGCACCATAATCTAGCGGCGGACATATTGAAACGTCTCTCCGAGGAAGCCCCAAGCGAGTCGGCCCAACGCTGGCTCATAGCGCTCTATAGGGCTGCCGCTGCTGATGCTAAACTTTTGGAGGATGGTGAGTATTGCTTTATTTGAACATGTGCTGCCACCAAAGCGGAGACGGTATGTATGAAAATCATCGTAACGAGTGTAGCGGAGTCCGTTCCGCTCGCAGTGGAAGGCGGGCATTATAGTCTTTCGAGTATTTTTATTCATGGCAGTCCAAGGGACAATAGTCGAACATTTTTTCAATGTTTACGCGGGCTTACTAGCCAAGATAAGTATTCTGAACTTTCCATGATTTTGCATTGAATTAACCTATGTTCTTAATATGTTAGTAAGTTTGATTTTGTCAAATTTTAAAAGCCGGTTATTGAAATTGTTTTTGTACGTACGTAGTATTTGTAGTAGTTTGAATAAAATTATACCAAGTGAAAGTAAACATTTTTTTTTACCGGATTAAAGCTATTTGTATTATTATAAACTTATAATTATTTACATAATTTTAAATTACACAATACAATAGAGGACACCGTGACTCATTTCTGCAAAAACCCGTCATCTTTTAGTCGATACCAACTCCGGGGAAATAAATACAGATAACACAACTTTCTCTACAGCTGTGATACTTTTGCATTCAACACCTTTTGTCTTCAGTCACCGTGACCACGCACGCTGTAAAGCACGCGAAACGTCGGAAAAATTAAAATTTAAAATTATGTAAATAATTATAAATTAATAATAATACAAATAGCTTTAATGCGTTTAAAAAAAATGTTTTCTTTCAATGTGTAAAAGCTATGTTAACCAAAGACAATACCAACTTACAAGAAATCTCTTCTACAGCTACCAGTTTATATAGACGCATTTAAATTAGTATTTTTTGGCGGTCCTTCGAAACGGAATGGTTCCATAAGTGGCTTACTAAAAGCTAAACTTAAACTAAAATAATTATGATAATATAATAGAAACTATAAACATTTGTATGGGAAAAAACTATCGTAAATCTTGTGCTATGAGAACAGTGAAGACCCTAATTCAATGTTGAGTTTGGTGCATCTTCATTATTGAAGCGTGTCTTGTTCTGTGCCAGATGCAGAAATTTTGTCGCAGTTTCAATACTTAGATATTATCTTTCTACCAACACATAATTCATTTCATGTCAAGGCAGAACACGTTGCCCAGGTATGCAACATTCAACTTGATAGAAAAGTAACACAGTATCAGCGTATATTGGTACTGTTTTATAATGAATAAGTATTGTATATGTGGTATAATTTGTAGGCATCAGTGGGCTAGAAGAAGCAAGTGCTGGATGGGAGGCATTCGGCGACGCCGGCCTTTCCACTGGGCGAGGGGGGGTTTGCTCTGCGGGCTGCGGGGGTTGTGCCGCTTGTTCTCCTCTAGCTGCAGCCTGGGCCAGTGCGAGGGCAACAGCTTTAATGGCCTTAGCTAGAACCGCTGCGGCCGCAAGGGCAGTTTACACGCAACCTCCACCGGCTATTGCGCTTGCGCATGCGCAGGTAAGAAACTTAACATTTCAATTGACAAATGTTATTTTTTGTCGATTTAATACAAAAATCTTATTCCTCGCATCTTTACTACCCATAGTTACTGATTGATGTACTAGAAAGATAACTGCAAATAGTAATTTCTATTTATGTTACTACAAGGAATAAATTCTTTTTAAAATAATACTTATCTATTTTGTAATCCTACAGCTAGCATATATTATATATATGACAAAAACAATTATACTTAAAATAAAGCCAAAAATGCGTACTTAATATATACAAAATGGCTCAAATATTTACGAAAAGAAAAAGCAATAAAAATTATTAAATGCAGTTAACTCAACTGTGAGGACGTGTATGTGGGGTGTGCTCATGATGCAGGTTATTTAGCGCTATGGATAATCTTGTTGCAAGGAGTATTAAAAGTATCCAAGCATATTCTTCGATAACTTTAACAGGCAGCCCGCGATCCCGCCTCACGTGCAGGCGCGTGCGTTACAGCGTTACGTCGAGCGGCACGAGCGCTCAACTCTTTAGCGCAACGATACGGCGCCATTTCCCGGACCGCCTTCCACGCTCATCATTCTACGCACAGACTGTTCAATATGTATCCTTTTTACATTCGGATTGAGGAATTTTATTATTCACGGGCCCATGGCCAACGTACTGAGTTATATTTTGATGTTATAAGTAGAAATGAAACGGATTTTCGGTAACTATCCGGTACCAGATACAAAACTACTACCCTGCTGGATACCGGATTTCAACTAATTGCGAGGTAAAGATTGAAGGCACATTTGTTTAACATAGAGCTACTCAAACTGCAGTAAAGGAAAATTATAATGCATAGATACGAATTCATCTACGTAAGTATTAAGTTTGGGTATTGTACCCAAACTGACCAACACTTGACTGTGTTCGGCAGGATATTCGGCTATCCGGCTTTAAAGTTGGCCGAGTATTCGGTAACCCGTACATCATCTATCCGTTTCATCTCTAGTTACACAAGATACGTAAGAACAAAATACAACCAGAATTATAAAATAACGTATCTGACGCAAGCCGGTTACCTCACGATGTTTTCCTTCACCGTTCGAATGTTAAATACGCACATGTATGAAAGTGCATTATTGCATAGCCAGGGATTGATACCACCTCAGTGATGAGAGTTGCACGCTGAAGTCACTAGGCCAACACTGCACTCAATATTTATTAATTTATTATAACTTATTAATAATAACTCAATTTGTTCACACTTACCAAACGAACCACCAAACAATAAATACTTCTCGACCGTATCTTCTTTATGGTATGTTTCCTTATCCAACCCAGTTCTCAGTACACGTACAGCCAGTTGGCTCAATTCCTAGAACGGATAACCATGAGCCAAGTGGAAAGACCGGAACTCACTAACAAAGAGCTGAAGCCGACCAGTCTCGAAGAGTCGATAGCTCTGTCTCCATCGGTTGCTCTGGCGGAAATATCTGCCAAACTTTTTGACAACCCTACCACTGGATCCGGAATTTCGCATAGGGTATATATATTATACATTTTATTTTAGAGTTAAGTTCTGAAAGGGTCTTTTTTAATAGCTAGGTTGGCTTTCTTTGTTTCCTATTAAATTGAAAAAAAATTACACATCTGAATTATTTTTTTAATAAAATAACAATTGTTTTGTGTTATAATAATAGTGGTTGCCTGGAAGAAATCGATCAAAAGCGAAAAGCCAGTTGCCTTCCTTTTCATTAAATTATATCAATTATAATGTATTTCTAAATAAATAAAAATACTTTTGTTATAGTGTATGGTATAAACACTCAATTTTATTGTCAAGATATAAACAATGATAATAAAAAACAGCAAGAAATTACCTTTATTTTTTTAAAATTAAAATTAATCAGCACTACAGGTCAGTGAACTCCTGTAAGAAAAGAAAACAAAAGAAGATGCTTAATAATAGAAACGTCTGTCGGAATCTATGATAATTAATAATCAAGTTTACTGGCAGCATCTAGAAGCAGTGATAGCGGCGGTACGCGCATGTGCAGTGGGTGCAGTGTGGCCACGCTGCGTGTGCGCAGGCGGAGGCGCGGCAGCTCTTTGTCGCGTCTCCCTGTCTCCCCCTTGGAGGCCTCCACCGGCGGATCACGCTGCCGCTCTGCCTCTGTCGCACAGGCTGGCTCTGAATTTAGAAGGAGTCATATTGCCACCGCATAGGTAATCCTTTAAAATGAGTTTGATGTCTGCTCATGCATGAGTTCATGGTGATAGTCCACTATTGCTCAGTGTTGAAGCCTAGTCAGCACTGGAGATTTTTTGTGTGTATTGATTGATTTTCATTTTTGACCATATAAATATATCAATTGTACTTTTTCATTTTAATCTGTTAATTTATGTACCTATGTAAAATTAAGTCTAAAATTAGGTCCTTACATACGAAACGTTTTGCCGTGCCTCATTTTTTAAATGCGCCAACATCGCAACAGAGAAAACGCGTTGGGCGAAGAAAGTGCGTTTTTATGTAGCTTATTTGATTGCATACTTTATGATTACATAGGTAATTTAATTAATATATAACTAATAATAATATCAAACTACCTTCAATGACGCAAAATATATAAATATTAAATTTTTATTTAACGTATTTGACTAACTTAACGTAACGTCTAATAATAGAGGACGTCCACAGTGAGTTTTCCCTCGCGGTCGGTCATGAGCCTATTATTTAATCTCGCTCCAAAACTTTTTCTGGCTCTCTTTGCCTCATCTGCAACTGTACGAGGCCAGGTTTGCCTGGACCGGCCACGCTTCCGCTTTCCTTGCGGGCTCCACTGTTTGCTTGGGAATATGATAGAGCTCCCTATAGCTAATCGGGGTTTCTCAGCTGCGCTTCGAAGTTGTTTCTTAGAGATCTTTTCGGGCCAGTAGATGCCCAGAATACGAAAAAGACAGTGGATGACGAAGACATGTAGTCTTAGGTGACCTTCCCCGTTTCAGAACCATAGAGCAACACAGATTTGACGTTGGATTTAACATATTTGATTCCAGATAAACCAAATAACTGAGCTATATATTGTATTTATTCTAGCAACAAGAAGAAACCAATAAGACAAGTCAAAGGCGTACAGATAACTGTGACAGCGACACCGCATCCGCGGACCAATGAAAAGGTTTAAAATAAAAATAGTCTGTATACGAGTACTAACTAGGATTAGATTAAGTCCATGTGTCCATGTCTCCGATGTACGATGTACGATGTACACGACATCCGATGGAGTGAATTTCCAAATTTCCATTCTTCTCATCGTCGCCAAAATTTTCCAACCCCTCGCCGTTTTCCCTTCTATTCCATCTTCCCAGATTTTTTATATATTAATAATTTATACCATATTTTGACACTGAGTGGCAATCTTAAACAAGGTTATCAGCGCAGAGTCAGAGCAAGAACAGTGTTGGCTTCAGCGTGCAACCCTCATCCTTGAGGTCGTAGGTTCGATCCCATCTGTGCACCACTGCACTTTCTTTCTACGTGCGCATTTAACATTCGCTTGCACGGTGAAAGAAAAAATCGTGAGGAAATCGGCTCGCCTTAGACCCAAGAAGTCGACGGCGTGTCTCAGACATAGGAGGCTGATCACCTACTTGACAGATGATCATGAAATATATACAGAAATCTGAGGCCTAGACCTAAAAAGGTTGTAGTGCCACTGGTTTCAACAATGGATGTGTTGTTGAAACCAGTGGCATAAATTTAGTAAAGCTGAATTGGGCCCATTTATGTTCAGTCATTTTGGTTTGACCAAATATTATATATGAAAGTTAATACGAGATATTTGTATGAATTGACGATTTTTCTATATAGATTTAGCATAATAGTTATTATAATAGAATATTTTTTATAGAAATTATATATATATAGAATAATTTCTATAACACTTCATTACCACATCATATCATCATATCATTCTGGGTCACCAATGTACCTTATTTGGTATTCGTGTCTTTATAAGGAGTATTGTAATGAAAGGCTCTTCAAGACACAACTATTTAATACGAATGTTGGTACAATACTAATCTATATTAAAACATCAATACATTTGTATTAATCATGTAGGCACAGTGTTTTTTGGTTCTAAGATATTCCGGTTTCCTTACTGTGTCAGTATTAATGGCTCACATGACGTCTGGAGTTCCACGGCATGTTGCCGCGCACTACAGGCATCTCCAAACCGTGACGCCTTGGGGGCCTTCAACAGCGCTGCGTTGAAGACTGACAATTCTACACTTCAACTTCCTATAAAAAATTATCTATTTATCTATTGGTTACGTCATGGTTGACAATGTTGCCCTCAAGAATGCTTCTAAAACTACAATATATTCATGGTTGTTCTATTTGTCACTCCAGACAGTGGAATTAACGAACATCCCACCAGTATTGACCGCCGTTCAGACAGTAACCCCGATACGAGATTTTTTCTCCGCCCAGCAATTGGTCAGTGTAAACGCGGCCGGGCTGTATACGGTGGCAGTGGAAGCCGCTTTCGTCGACGATAAAGGGGAGTTGTGGAATACGGGACCCAGGTCGTCTATTGTCATTAAGGTAGATACCGTGTAATTTATTTATATCTACTAATTTTTAAAAGGCCGGCAACGCACTCGCGAGGGATCTGACATTGATAGTGTCCATGTTCGGCGGTATCATTTAACGTCAGGTGAGCCTCCTGCCCGTTTGCCCCCTGTTCTTTAAAAGTATAATAAAACAATTAAAAATAACAATAAAAAGTAATTGTACACGTTTAACGAGAGAACACAGAATGCTTTAAACTATTTATACATAGCAGTATAAATAATAAACCAAAAATATGAGATCAAAAAAGCCAGAAAAATTATTGTTTGGTTAGTAGATGTTGGAAGAGATAGTTATGTATATATAAATATTGAGACTGCGTTTTTATATTAAAATATATCGAAAAATCTTAATATAATTTTATTTTAATAAAAAAGTATTCCTCTTGTACGAGCCAAGGCTGTACATTTTGCTCACTCAGGCTTTCTTAGTTTATAAGCGTGATGATCCCTATGTACGTCCCAAGGTAACCTTCTTGCTCTTTTACAATCGTGACAACTTCCTATGTTTGTAGTTGCCATGGATGTACATTTCGATCACTTATAAGCGTGACGAGTTACGTCCCGAGAGTATAGCCCGACGCAGGCACTCTCTTCTACATACAGTTATTCGCTCATAGCGATTAACTAAATCATGGGAGTTACACCCCGAGAGCATAGCCAGACGTAGGCACTCTCTTTGATTGTTAAATTGTATTCATTCGGTACTTAGCAATTAGTACGTCATTATTTCGCTCATATTCTATTGTAACACGCGAGTGGTTAATATAGAGTAAATCAATAAATCTCTATTATTTAAAGCATCCCGGTGACCCAGGAACCGTACACCTCTTTTTCACGTTGATTAATTATAATTAATGCGAGTTGATGGTGTGTCATTCCGTACTTTCGGTAATTTTCATACAGTCATAATTAAGGATACTGTATATATATATTTTTAAATAATAATATATTTTAGTTATAGTATAATGACTATTATACTTAACGTCCTATAATAGAGGACGTCCACAGTGAGTTTTCCCTCGCGGTCGGTCATGAGCCTATTATTTAATCTCGCTCCAAATCTTTTTCTGGCTCTCTTTGCCTCATCTGCAACTGTACGAGGCCAGGTTTGCCTGGACCGGCCACGCTTCCGCTTTCCTTGCGGGCTCCACTGTTTGCTTGGGAATATGATAGAGCTCCCTATAGCTAATCGGGTTTAATGTATAATATTGGGTAAGCATACAATGTTAGCCAATATGTGGCTAACATTGTATGCTTTTTTATGGAGGATGAGAAATAACTATTAAACATCAAAACGGGTCTACAAGAACAAAATTGCATCTGAATAATTCTTGTTTATCCGTGAAATGTTTTTGATGATGTCAATATAAGAATAAGCGTTGTAATATATACTATTTTCATTTCGCAGGCTCATGAAGATCCAAGTACTAAGGGCAACGCACAAACGACTAGAAGTCGGTTTTAGATATAAGATAGTCTTGTGTATAATAAATATTTTTAATCGTGTTTTTTATGTATTACAAGAAATTGAAGTCTTATTAAACAATTAACACAGTATGCGTTTGTAATGTATACCTATATACCCAGCGGAAAAATTCTGGCAACTCAAACTAAAATTTATTTAAATCACATTTATTAAATTCTATTTATATGTATAATATGGGTGTGTTTTCTTATTTCATACATAGTCTAGGTTAGTTATTTCACTCCAGATATTTATATTGTCGTTAGCCCATAGTTTTAGTCCTGTATCTTTATATTTAGTGAATCTTCACTACATTCCACTTTGACAAGTTTCACCCAACAAAGACAAACCAAAACGTATCGGCAATTAAAAAAGTAACAGAAAAACGTTTTTTTTTTTTAATATCTTGAAACAAAATGACTACTTTCTGTTTGTCAATTGATATTGACATACGGAAGTCATAGAACGCGCTCAGTGTCATAACTGAATTGTTGTGTCGCGGCATTTTAAATATTCATTGGAAAAAAATGTATCGACTTTTCAAGATAAGCTATAAGTAGGATGTTGAAATAATCACAATAATAACAATATAACTGAATTTCATGCTAATTCGCAATCACTTACTAGGTTATAAATCAACTAAAACAAAAAGCCGGTAATTCCCTCCTAATTAAATCTGATTTTTTAAATCAGCCATGAATATTAATAGACAGCTATGACCGTGAACGTATGAGATCATAGATTTAAAGGATTATCATTACGTAATAATTACTAAATGCAATCTTGATTGTCTATAGCTACTTTATGAGCACGTCAAAAATATAACAGCTATTTTAGCAGGATATTCATGAAAAAGAAGTAGCAAAGTCTACTGGTCCGTTTTACGTCTTTGTTTTGAGAAATGGCAGCATTTTGAAATTATTATCTACTCATATTTTGACGTTTTTATTTTATTTTTATGTATTTATTGATTGGTTATTCATAGCATGATACAGTACTTAACTTGCACGAACTCACAGTGCTTATGTTAATCCAACCAATGGAGGCTCATGTGTCAGAAACATTAAGCTGATCACTTGCACTAAATTGCTATTAATGGGACCTTGGACAAGAAAACATAGGAATATTGGGCATGTAACAAATAGGATCACGAATCCTCCACGAATTTAAAAACAGTTGATACGGCTATTCAGCACAACACACTGCATCACTCCGACTCACTAGACACATGCAGTATAGTCGCTGATCGCACACAGATCCGACCCTGCGAACTACGCAGCAACAACCGACTTTGTCGTTAGTGGTTAGACTGATCGAGGACATTTAGGTTGGAGGAACTGTTTACCATCCTTTCTCCAAAATTCAATAGATATTTGAGGAGTAGTAATATCAAAGATCCTACCTCCATTTACACAACAATATACAACCATGTTATTTAAAATAAAATAACATCATTTTATCGTCGTAAGTAATGAAAAATATTTGCACGTTTTTTGTGCATTTATCGCTTTGTGAACAAAGAATCGCTCAAGGTTGCTTTAATTCTAGCATTTCCTCGATGTTCTAAGACAAATGTTGCATATTTTTAAATGTTCAGCTGCTTAACCGCAATACTATCAATCAATAAACTTTAATCCAAGAATCGCGTCTCTTTGTTAACATATAGAGTAATATACGCAAAATATCGCTGATAACGGCTATCAGAGGTGCGCTGATAAGCAATTTACCTTACAATATCATAACATAGTCGGGCATTGACGAATGACGACCCAAATACAATGCATTTATTTACTTTTGCACTAGTTTTTATTGTGTATAGCCGTAGAGTCCAAAGTGCAACGTTGTGTGACAGTGATTTTTGTGTGTGCCGTGTAAATCATAGTGAAAATGAGGATTTTGGTGAAACAATAGATTGCTCGTACAATCCTAGAATTTTAAAAGACAACTACGACCTCCCTGATACAGTATATTCTTTAGATTTATCGTGGAATAATTTAACTATTATAAACTCAACGAAAATCTTCAAATCAAATACCTTAATTGAATTACTATTAGATAACAATAGAATTACGGAAATTGAAAGCACTGCCCTACAATTACCTAAGTTGAAGAAACTCGATTTAAGCAACAACAATTTAAATATTATTGATAAGGAAACTTTTAAAAACATAAACCAATTAGAGTATTTGAACCTTGCCAATAATAAATTTCACACCGTGTCCTCATTATCATTTCATCATCTCGGAGGTCTATCGGAAATTATTCTCGACAACAATGATTTAGGAATGAGCCTGAAAAATAAAAACTTATTCGATAGAAGTGGATACGGCCTGACTCATAAAATTCGATCATTATCAATAAGTGGAATCGGCCTAAATACAGTCTACGATAATTTCTTTGTCGACGCATACGATATAAGGAAATTAATCATTTCTAATAATAACATAAGCGCAGTATTTGAACTGCCCATAACACTAGAATACCTGGATTTGTCGGATAATCCAATACGTGAGATTTCGGGGGAAGATTTTTCTGATGTCCCGGCTCTGAAAGTTTTGCTACTGAATAATTTGTCAATCAACGAAGTACCAGAATTTGCGTTTACGTCATTACGAGGTCTTGTAAACCTGCAACTCGAGAGAAATAAAAATTTAACTGATTTTAACGTACTTGCTTTCGGTCAAGATGTCTTAGAAGATGCAGATGATTTTACGTTAGAAAACTTATCGCTAAAGGGCTCGAGACTGACGACTCTTTCTAATAAACTAAAGGTACCCTTTGGACAACTCGTACATTTGGATTTACAGGGAAACTTGTGGAATTGTGACTGTAGTTTTAAATGGATAAAGACGCTGCAGATTAATGATAAATATTCAGAGCATTTACGGTACGTGATTTAAGTAATGTGTATAATATACTACTTACCACTTTTGTAACACATGGTTACACATGGATCTCATGTTTGATTTCCTGAAAAACGATATGTGTATCGGCTAGGAAGGCATTGAAAAATTATCAGTTCAACTCATGTATTCAATTCACTTAAAAATTATTACTAAGGCTTATTGTTACCTCAATATTTTATACATGTAATTTGTAGGGATTTAAATATGCTAGTTTTCTAAATTATACATTTAATTTTTTCAGATGCTACACACCGCGGCCCTACTTTAATAGTAAAGTAATGGATTTAGAACAAAAGTATTTCGTGTGTACTGTGGAGAGGCATTTGACCGGAATAGCAATTGGCACTATTTCCGCCTGTGTGTTGCTAGCCTTTATGGCTGCGTGGATCTATTTGATGGTGCCCAAACACCAATCAAGAAGTAATTTCATCAAAAATATGTACTCTTCTCCAGGGTACTCGTTATTACCTGTTCATGTGAACCTCAGCGATGGACCATAGCGTATATTTGTTTTTATGCATTTTTGCCATGCAAACTATGTGGAACAGGTTACCTCTAAGAAAATTTAGAAGTCTTAGGATTATTTAAGAGTAGAGCATTATACATGGGGAGCCAGAACAATATATCATTGACATTACGTGAAATTCTAGTCTGTGATATTTATATTGTCTTTCAAACGTTTTTAAATTGTGAATCGCTTTGTCTAGTTTTTGGACCAGCTTGTACACATTGTTACTTGGGTAATGACATAATAAAAAATATTTTTGATAATCACAGGTTTGGGATTACCATTACTATTATTTTTTATTCACTTCATTGAATGGCAAGTATAAGTTACTATTTGCGGTATGATAAAATAAATATCTACCAGATAGAACACAGTATTATAAAAACCCCCATTTATTGGTATAATATGCATAAATTCGTAAGAATATATTTCTAACTAGATTAATGAAAATTTTATGTCTAAGCATAATATTTCTTTAGTATATACGGTAAATAAAACAAAGTTTAAATTCACTTTATATACTTATAAAATACAAAAGTGTACAAAGTTTACAATAATTGTATAAAAATTTGTGCTACATTGAAGGCAAAGATTTGTGCTTATGAAATACATTTGGCCCTATGTTAATACACTTAATATTCGTTTACCATATCTTTCAAAGCGGGTCTAATCAAAAATACATTATAATTTAGACTTTAAGAAAAACACTTTTTGAACGGATTAAAGCTATGTATTATTATTAAAACTTATAATTATTTACATAATTCTAAATTTTAAATCCAAATTAAAACCCCAAGATAAACAATCCGCGAAAATAGAGGACACCGTGAGTCATTTCTGCAAAAACCCGTCATCTTTTAGCCAATATCAACTTCGGGGCAATAAATACAGATAACACAACTTTCTCTGCAGCTGTGATACTTTTGACATTTAACACCTTTTGTATTCAGTCACCGTGACCACGCACGCTGAAAAGCACGCGAAACGTCGGAAAAAAATTAAAATTTAGAATCATGTAAAATAATTATAAGTTTTTAATAATAATTCATAGCTTTAATCCGTTAAAAAAGTGTTTTTCTTAATGTGTAAAGCAATTTTAACAAAAGACAATACAATTTAGACTTTATTACAAAGAAATTAAATTATTTTTAATGCCGACAATTAAATCACTTCGAAGTTTATTAATCCAAGCTTTAAAAAAGATCTACTTACTTAAATTTTATAATTTAGTATAGATAATGTCGATTTTCCAAATTCTCCGAATTACATTTAGTTGGTGCATCCGTTTAGTTGCAAATATAACCCACGGGATGCTGTTTAAGTTACAAAAATCTGTCATTATATTATGTTTATTAGTAAATTTTCGTGTTGTTCTAGTTAAGTGTAGATACTATAACTCTACCAAGAGTTAAAGTATCAAAGGCTAAGTAAAAATACGACGAAATTTTATAAAAGTTAGCTCCGGGCATAATAGTCAATAGTCAATTTGACAAATAGTCAAACTCATGGTAGAGCTAGTATCAATAATACAAATAATACAAGTAATACAAGCCTTGATACATTTATACTCTGGAAACACACAAATACAAAAATTTATTTACCTAAATCTTACATCTATATAAGCAGGCACAAGCGTTTTACAAAAGGCTGCAATTGAGCGTTTGTTTACAATCAGTCGATAAAGCCAAAGGCCTCGTGATATACCATAAAACCTAAACGTAGTATTTATCAAATCCAAGAGTCATATGAGAAAAGGTGTCTGAAGTCTGAAGTTTAACCCTCTATGTCCTAAAACATAAATCAGTCCGATTTCTGCCAATTAATTGGGCTTACTTTGATGAGAACAGACACGTTGCAATTAGAATATTTAAAATTAATGAAAAACGGCTTATTTTCTTACATTATGGCGGCTGTCCATAATTGTTGAGCCTTCAGGAAGCAGGCCGAAAGCGGTATAAACTAGAACTTCTCACTTGGGACCAGTCCAAAAAATACGACATAAATTACGAGCTCCAATTAAATCCGCAATTAAAATGGCAACTTGTAGCATGTTTTTTCGAGAGGTTTTTGGTTCTCACCGAGTGTGTACAGCCGCCAAATTGATATCGCTAAGACAAAAGTGCTTTATGAATTTATGGTAATCACTGATATGTAACATACCTTTGAATGTTAATTAATTCCCAAATTAAAAAAATTATATTTAGTATCTATTGATACGGATGTCTATTTTGCGTTCTTTGGTCATTTGAGCTTTCTTTAAACAGAGAAACTGGTTTTTTTTTTAATATCTACCTACTATTCCACAACCCTTTACACAAACCACTAAAAACTCTGTTGCACTATGGATATGCTTCCATGATTTTATATTTTAATATTGTTCGATAGAACAAAATCTCAAATTACTGCAAATCAAAGAGATTAAAATACATAGCGGACTGAAAAAAAATTTGACGCTAACTTTTTAGGTCTGAACCTCAGATTTCTGAATATGTTTCATTATCATTTGTAAAGTACATGATCAGTCCTGTGCCTGACACACGCCGTCGACTTTTTGGGTCTAAGGCAAGCCGGTTTCCTCACGATGTTTTCCTTCACCGTTCGTGCGGATGTTAAATACGAACATGAAGAGAAAGCCTATTGGTGAACGGCTGGGGATCGAACTTACGACCTTAGTGATGAGAGTTGCACGCTAAAGCCACTAGGCTAACACTGCTCTGCCAAAATATCTGATTGCCGGGCGCCTAATTAAAAAAAATGACGTTTCCCGCTCTATTGTATTTCAATCCCTTTGCTTTAATTACACATTAACTATCGACCTATATATACTTAGCTATAATAAATATAATTATGTACTAAGATATGAACTTATAATCTATGTAACATGGCGGTAATTTTTTGTTGTAAATTATAGAAATAAAATATACACAATATATTGTATATCTTAAAAGTTCTGCAAGTTTTATTTAACCACTGTCTGGAATTTTAAAATTTACTGTAATAGAAAAGAGGTTAGGAATTTAATATTTCCAGAAACAGCAGATTTCACTTGCCAGACAGTCTTTCTCAGAATTTAGTTCCATAGACATAAAGAATAGACAAAGTGATCGCTGTCAAATAAGACTAACAAGTTTCAGTACGAAGAAAAGAATACATAATAATTGATTTTAATTTAATAAATTAAATGGACTTTTTGCAATTTAAATTAAATTAATATCTTATAATTAAAATTGCCTAGTCTATTCTCTATGTCCAAGTCTTTATAAAGATATGAAATTACGCTTAAAGGCTATCTCCCTTATTCAAAAAGTAAAGTGTCTAATTGCACAGATTCAACTATACTCATCCGTCTCTTTTCACTACAGCGTAAATACAATATTGACAGAAAGAGATGAAAGAGCACTTTAGTCTAAAGAGTGCAATTAGATTGATATACCTTTTAACGAATCAGGTAGTTTTATTATTTAATAACTAAGGAAATTAAGTCTAATCTCTTTTCCTAATTTGTGCTTGAAGTCTAAAGCCTATAAATAAAATATGACACAAAATATACATTGAGTATACATGCTATCCAGACGTCTTAAGAATGGCAATAAAACATAAATTAAAACGTAAAAAGTCACACAATTTTCACTCACTGAGATTCCTAATAATTTCAATTGTTTTATGAGTATTAAAAAATTATCGTTTCACTTTATATTTAAAAATCAGAGATTTAATAAAAAATAAATAAGATTCTAAAAAGAAACTGGCAACACCGAATTACAAATACAAGGGTTCGGTATATCCTGTTCCAATCTCGTCGTGTCTAAGCATTACTAAAGCTATTTTAATCTTAAATATTGTGTTTATTCAATACCTATGGGAATATAGTCATTTTACCATAAAACAAAGTTCGCATTAAGGAAAAATGACGTCATCAATACGTGACGTCATCACTGTCATACAAGTCTCATGTCATCTCTAACGCAAATCTCCTCCTGTCAAACGGACGTCTCGCTATTCAGCCGTAATACAAACCTGTTGCTCTTCGGGTCGACCACTTCCTCGCTCAAATTAAATTTGGGCAGCTGTTTTATGGAACAAATGAGAGAAATATCGCCTTGACGAAGCTGAAATTCGATGTTATCAGCTAAAGGACGGGCCAGCAGCTCGTCAGAAATCAGCGACCAGCGCTGTATTGTGCGTGCTTCTTGTTCCGCGGCCAAAACCGGTCCTTCGACTAAAAATGGTTCCAGAAATGCACGCGGAGATGCGTCTTGAGACAAACAACGAGCGAGGTGTGCTAGTACCTGTCGGACAATATATATAGACCTTTAATACAAAAAACTAAAATATATATTAAAAGACAATTATAAACAGCTATTGCTGTTAGCTCTATTGAGCTACAACCGTTGTTTTTGGTCTTAGTCTTTCGCCTTTTTAAGTCCAAATGATGCTGTTTGCATGTTTGATCAAATATTCATTACGCACATAGATACAAAAATCCATAGTGCACAGGACAGGAGTGTCACGCAAATAACACTAAACACTAGAAACATATATATATATATACATATATTAGTTAATAACTAAAAGCGTAAACAATTGAAGCCAAAATGAGCCCTTTAGTTTTTTCCACGCTCATATATTATAATACAACATGCTTGTTTCCGATAATATCCATAAAGGTGTGGACCTTGTATTGAAATGTCACATGAACACTTAGATAAGCAAAGTTAGTTTTTGTTACCGTTTTCGCAACCTTACTAATGTAGTTAGTTATAATATCATATTTTAAAGGATTAAAGTCAGTTGTTAGCCAGCTTCAAACAAAGTGTTTCATTAACCATATATCTCCATAGTGCATATCCATACAACAACCGCGAATTAATTCACTACCAATTTGAATAACACTTTACTTAACTGTTTTTAGCTTAGCGGTATTAAACTTCAACAATGTTAGAACAAGAATTTTTTTTTTTTAATAATTTTATGGCCTGGTAACGAGACCTTTAAGCCAAATCTTATTTACGATCACTAATTCACATGTTATTCTAACGTTCCATTTGTTTTCTTAAATATTTATATAATGCACTATAACATTTTTTCTATTAAAAAATTAATATTTGGTTTTGGCATTTAAGAGAGATATGGTTGATATCTGCGATCTTGTTATTACAGAAAGAGCAAACATTGTTATAATATTAAGTTTAGCGAGGTGCACGGGTGCAGTGTTATGCCCAAAGCGCAATCTGTTGATTGTGGTAACGAATTCACGACTCACGACACAGCTATCCAACTCATCATACCAGGGTCTTATCAGTAAATTTTCCTGTATACTTCCATACCATTTTCCTTTAAATTTTTGATCTTCAAAAAGGAATAGGAACATGTTTTTTTTATGTAATAGCAGGCAAACGGGCAAGAGGCTCACCTGATGTGAAGCGATACCGCCGCCCATGGAAACTCACATCGCCAGAAGGCTCGCAAGGCCGGCAGCCTTTCAAGAATTGGTACGCTCTTTTCTTGAAGGACCCTGAGTCGAATTGGTTCGGAAATACTTCAGCGGGCAGCTGGTTCCACACAGTGGTGGTGTGCGGCAAAAACTTGCTTAAAAACGGTCAGTTGTGGAACGACGGACGTCGAGGTGATACGGATGGTATTTTGTATTTTGCCTTGACGTCCGATAATGAAAAACAGCTGCGGGTATTAGACCGAACAACTCTTCAATGTACCACATTTCTGACATTAAGAGTGTTAATCCCTTAATATGCAGCTTTGTCTGCTATTTCGTTACTAGTAGTCCTTTTATTTGAGGGTACCCACATAGACAATAGTTATATCTTTCTTATGCAACCGTAAGACAGTATCTTTAATTAAATAAATATTATAATAATTTAGAAGAATTTGTTGTATAAACTGTCTTGTCAATATAGCACTTGGAATATTTAATAAGCCTACAAGGCCGATGCACACATCAGAGAAGCCACAGTTCCGACACGGTGCGAAATATACTTCCATACCATTCTCTATGAACGCATCTCCACTTATCAGTGTCAGTGCCGACAATCACGGACGGATTCGTTGACAACGATATTTTTTGTCGCCTTATTGAAAACAAAATGGAGGTCGAGCGAATGATAGAATTGGTTCGTGAAAATTGGGTTTTCACTGAAGCTTCGTAAACTGAGTACTAGAGAGAAAGAATAGTGTATCACTGATACTGAACTGAGCGGACACGTTGACGAAACTGTGGTTTTAGTGATTTATGTGAATCGGCCTTAAAAAAGAATTATTGATCGAAAGGCTCATCACCAAGCTTCAAATCCAGACAAAAAATATTTTACGTTTTACTGTAAATTATTATATATTTATGAAACACAATCATGTATTCGGAGAAATTTGTAAATATTTTATTTAAATAATATGTTGTTTTCTAAACTTACTGAGTCAGCTGAATGTCTCGGTTGTTGTCTTGTAGCTCGGAGGTACTTTTGCAGCGCACGCGCAAGAGATGGGAACACTGCCTGCGCTGCTTCACGGGGTCCCAAAGCGCCACCTGGATAGAAAATTATTGTAATCATTTATACGTTCCTGTATAAAATAAATAAATCAATGGCGCTACAACCGTTTTAGGTCTGGGCCTCAGATTTCTGTATCTGTTTCATGATCATTTTTTTAACGAATAGGCAAGTAGGTGATCAGCCTTCTGTGCCTGACGCACACCGTCGACTTTTTGAGTCTAAGGCAAGCCGGTTTCCTCACGATGTTTACTTCACCGTTCGAGCTAGTTTAATGCGCACATAAAAAGAAAATCCATTGGTGCACAGCCGGGAATCGAACCTACGACCTCAGGGATGGAAGTCGCACGCTGAAGCCACCAGGCAACACTGCTCTTACGTTCATAGTAATGCAAAACAATCAAGAATGTCTAGATAATTTCAAGGCCATATACATAAGCTGGGATTCTTGCACCAAGAAGCGACGTTGTTTTGACAACCATAATAAGGTATAATAATGAAAAGAGTGAAACAATATCAAATAATATTGGAAGTAACAGATCTTTATTTTCTTAAAGATCCTTTTTTATCATTATTATTTCACAGACATGGTGATCAGTCTGATACATGTTGTTGATTTTTGTAATTGAGACAAGCGAGTGTTAAATTCGTGCATAGACGGAAAGTCCATTAGTACACACACAGGAACCGAACCCACGATATTCGCACGCTTTGTCCACTAGGCCAATTCAAATTCATTTATTCATTTAGGTAACGCAATGGACACTTATGAACCTCAATAAAGAAATTCATATTAAATGCTTCTAATTCTACATTTAGCGAGTGAGCCGCAGCAAACAATAACATTTAAACGAGCGGGACGATCCTTGAAATGATTAAATAAAAAGGGCAATACTGCTCACGACTAAAATACCAGTTATTGCTATGAGTAGTTGATATTCATAAAAAAAACAGCCCTTCAATGCGGTATCTATAAAAACATCTATAACTGCTAGATTAATATAAAACATCTAATACTGCTATTACATGTATGTTGGCAAGTTAAATCTGGTCTGGGAAGATTCAAAAAAATTTTTTAATGTTTTTTTTTGTAGGATATTCGGTATATATAATCGGTGTAGGTATTATTCTAGCCTTGTATAGAATTAGTTGTAACTGTTAAGGTAGAATAATGATGTGGAAACAAATAAATAAATATTACAACTGGGCTCATTCAACGAAACTTAAATCGTTCTAAAAGACGTTATCTGTATAAAGTCAGAAATATTTGATAATGCTCGAGATAGGATTAGTGACTTACAAATTTGAATAAACTCTCAACTAAATTTAATTACCAGAAATATCGAATAATAATAATTTTACCACTTCGTTGCATTACAATATAAAAATTGAACATAATTAAATGAAAGGATGGCCTTATCGCTTTCGGGCGATCTCTTCCAGGCAACCTCTGTGAGACGAAAATGTAATAATTTAGATAAGGTAGGCAACGAGTGCAATAATACACAATACATATAGTTATTAAGACAAAAACAAACTAAACTAAACAATGATGCATGAAAAATAGAAAGTGCACATGAATCACTTCATAGTTTAAGATCAGTCTGACGTCAGTTAGTAGTTAGTACGAAAGTTAGGGATACGATGTGGACAGGTAATGTTTGTACAGAAGAAATTTAAGGAAGATAGAGGAGCTAAGCGAATAGGGACGGGAAGTGAATTCCATAACCTAACTGCAGAGACCTTAAAGGAATCGCCAAGAAGACTTATGAGATGAGACTTTAACGATATAGTTTTCGGTAGAGCGTAAGCTAAAATCAGAGGCAATGTCGGGGATGTGGTGGTAAGCCCACTAGATCGCTCCCTAGAGCGCCTCGTGTGTAGGCAAAACGTATCCTAATTTTATTATCAACTCTACTGCTACTGCCGATTCCAACTACGAGCTGACTTCATCCCCACCACCCTTATCCCGAAATCGCCACTCATTTACCATAATTCGTTCTCGTTTTAACACAATTTACTTTTGTTAGTAAAAAACTAAGATTAAGGTCCATATTCTAATTAGTATACTAAGTCATACTCTCGTCTTGAGCGCTGTCAATGACATCAAACTTCATACAGAAATTCATACATTCATACATTGTCAGCTCTTGAAACATTTAAGTATGATTAATGTTCTAGAAAGCAGACCTAAGTTTAGCGTGTGAACTCTTTCCCAAGCAAAAGAAAAAACTGCCACTCACCATTAGCTGACAACCGCACCCTCCTCACATGGGCAAAGGCATCTTCAGCTGCAGTGTGCAAGCGAGCACGTCTCTTGCGCACTCTTCTTTCTCTTTCTGCCTCTTCATAATAGCGCTCGTTGTGGGCAGAACCCGAATCTCTACGACGTCCAGCACTACCAGTACAAGAGCCTGCCCCACTTCTGAAACATTGATTATGTGTATCAATAATAAGAAAACCAGGTAGTCTGTTTGTGCAATTGATGGATGAGATTCGCAAATGGTTCAGGATTGTTAAATCTTCGTTTACTTAAGTTAAAGTCTATAAAACAAATGCAGAGAAAATGCAACTGAGAGTTAAAGCTTCTAAGGAGAGTTAAATAAGAATGTTAGTTTGTAAGCTAACATTACGCACACATTATACTAGAAATCTCTCAGTAAAAAAGGTTTTGGTAATACTGAATTTGCAGTAATGGTAAATATTTGTTTGAACCAAACCGCCTAACACCTCCATGGAGCATCAAACACACATGTTAGAATTTTTTAAAGTGGTAGGCCACCAAATCAAAACCAATATTAATGCAGAGGCAATATGAAAGTTACTGCCATGTAATGCAGCACAAAATATTACAAACCAGCATTCATGATCATACGAATTATCATATGAAAATGAAAATTTAAAGGATATAATTTTAAATTAATAATATAAAGAACCATAATTATTATAAATTTCTATCACATTTTCATTTCTTACCTTGGTTGTCCAGTAGAAGCATTAGTAGTTGAATCTACTTCATAAAACTTAATACTTGAAGCTGCTTTTCTCTGTGACTTTGATATTGGTATTTTCTCTAAATATGGGTTGTAAATCGGAAACTCTGTATAATATTTCTGTAATACCCATACTGCAGCTCTTTGAATACTTAACTGTCCAATTGAATAGGACCTACTTTCACCGTCAGGACTTCTTACTATCTTTATATAGTACACTGGTTCTAGGTGTCTAATTTCCATTAAAACTACAGCTGTATAATGTATGAAAAGCAGTGTATCAGCAAAACTAGAAACATATGACACAAGTGATTTGTAGTCAACGGCTTCTTCACCTACAGCTAGTGCCTTTGTTGCCTCTGTGATTTGAACAATATAGAACAACCAGTAGGAAAATGTGCACACAGATAATATAACAAACATCATAGCTCTAAATACGAATATTCTTGGTAATACTGCATTTCTAGGACGTAAAAACACTGCCCACACCCCAATCGCTAACAAAACTAATTTAAATGCTATAGAAAGAAGAATTCCTTTACATTCCCCAGTACATGATAATAATTGTATCCTTTGACTTGGCTGAATAGCAATGTTGTCTGATAATCCAGGAAAAAATCCTATTTTTGGCAACACTACCATAGCTAATGGGCTTACAAAAGAAACAAATGAAAGCCCTAGCCCTACTGTAGCAGTAAAATATCTAGAGCAGACAAATCCAAGTCCATTATCTGATTCTATAGGCCAATTGCTAACATCCTCCATTGATCCTGAGCCTTCAGATGTATTGCCAGTTACTGCTGTAGTGGTCTCTCCCCAATTCTCATCTTGGGGCAGTATCTGAACTTCTATTACTTCTTGACCATCCCGGCCAATTTCAGGGTTTATATTCACACTGGTTTGGAATGGTGCCATACTACTATCTATACAGTCTTTTCTTTGTGACTTAGAACTTCTGTAATTAATAAATATTACACTTCAATTATAGCCTCTATGATACAAATCAGATCAGTAACTTTGCATATCAAATGATAAAAATGATAATTGCAACCTATAAGACTTTCAGAAAGCAACAAATATAAGTCATTTAATTTAGTAACAGTTGTTTTGGCTACATTATTACATCACACTAAGACGTATTTAGAGGATGTATTTTAATATGATATTGTTTTTGTAGAGTCTTATATGTATATGCCGAGGCTGAACATACCGAAATAATTGTTAATTTTAGATTATTTCGATTGGTTCTTAATGAAAATGAACCTAAATAGAATTAACCAAGAATTTCCTGTTAAATGCTCTTCCCACGTTTATTATTACTTTATATTATTCAGAAGCAACAAGAATAATTTACATTTCACACACGATTACACCGTTAAATAAACAAACCTTGTGCTTCTATGTGTATGCTGCCTATGTCTTGAACTCCGCCTAGAGCGGCTGCTCAATTCTGATCTTACAGATTCTGTCTCCATTATACAGGCCAGTCAGTCGAGTCTCATCCATCAGCTAATTTCTTTATGACCTGCAATAATTTACCGTGTAATCGCATCACGAAATCGGAGCAATTAAAATAACTACTTGTAACTTCGTGGAAGCGTGATCGTTTTCAGTCTTCTCACAATGAAAAACATTTACATACACATTATGATTGGGAAAACGACGATAATCAGCACATTATTTAGGGTAACGTCTAATTTACCATTTCATTATTGATATTTATTGAATTTTTCTGTTGAGAGCGTCGTTTACACCCGTCGTCCAGACGAAATCATATTGACATTATCCGTTTAAGTGCAAATGGACGTGAAATATTAACGTCAACTTTGGATATTATCGGCTTACTCACTCTAACTTACCTTAAACCGCATGTCGTTCCTTTTTTGCCATGCAATTAAATGAATTTCTAAAATCTTCCTAAATTAATCGTATTATTTTCGTTCGGAAATTAAATTGGTAAATATAAATTAATTTTTAATTTAGTGATTTGGTAATTTTATTATTTTAGATATTGTTATAAAAACAAAACCTATTTTACTGGCACTAATACACATTTCATAAAATATAAGTTGTTTCATTTATTAGTATTACTTGTAATCATATTTTAACAGTCATTCAATTTGGCTGACCTCGTAAGTATTTCAATGTTTTGAAAATATGTACATCGTTAACAATGCTATGTAAACTAAATAGAAACTAAAATAATCATGTTACAAGTACTGTTTATTACTAATTTATTTGGATCCACTCTTATCAACTAACTAACAGTTTCTGAATCGATAATAGTATATTTGGTTTTTATCGGTATATTAATTATTACACACAAAATACTATAAAATGTGTGAATCTTATACTACAATATTTGACTGTTGGCAATACCACATTGGCGGCAATTCAAAAAAAAAATAGCACACAGGTTGATTACAGCGAAGATAATGATAAGATAACAACGCGTACTCATAGATTATTTGTTCGGATTTACGATTCTAGAAATGAAGCTATTTTTGTGAAAATGGAAGATCCTGGGACCCGACCAGTGAGGCAAGAGAGGATTGAAGACCTCCATCTGGATAGAGTGGTTGCATCTCAACCTGAAATAGGACCGACTCCTCCAGATGGTGGCTATGGATGGCTAATAGTAGTCTCAGCAGTAATCTACAATGTGACTGTGCCAAGTATTTTAATGCTTTATGGATTTATTATTTTGAAGTCTTTACGAGAGGAGGATCATGAAGAAGGAGAAAGAATGCGCGTTTGGGACGTAGATGTAGCCTTAGTGCCTGTTATAATGACTGTGATCCGTTTATTGTTAGAGTCGTGGTGTTGGGAAGTCGCGAAAATATTCAACATGCCACGGTTTACAGCGCTGGCAGGACTCTGTATGACTGTCGCTGGTGTTCTACTATCGAGCTATGCAACAAGTGTGTACAGTAACGATCATATTGTAAACATATTTGCGGGGATTTCCATCGGTAAGATTATGTTTTGACTTTTACGTATTGTTGACTGAATTTTAGATGTTCCACCGAGATGCACCTGAGATGATTTTTGACATTAAAATACTTTAGCCACGCTACCACCAATTTATTCATAGAACTACACACAACTATATAATACAAGAAACTAAACTAGCATGAAAAAGCAATTTTAAATAAAATATAAATTAATAAGAATGATAATGAATCAGTTCAAGGTGTGAAATATTACGGAAAAGCATTGAATGCTGTAATTTACGACATTGTGGCTGAAGGTCATGCAACACAATATAACAAATTTTATTTACTTTGCAAATGTCAATATTTCCTACGTAATAGATATCTAATGATTTTATCTACACTGGATATAATGTGTCACAGTTTGTTTGTAGAATGCTTCTGCAATGACTAAACCAATTTTGATAAAATTCTTAAAATAATATACAATTCTTGATGATTTTTTATATCTTTATTATGAATATTTATTCCAGGTATCGGTTGTGCCTTAACAGGACAACAAACGGATCTAATCATAACCCACTACTTTCAAGACAAACTTACAATCGTCCAGCGTATTGTAAAAGTTGCACCATCTGTAGGAAATGTGCTAATGCCTTTGATGATTGGCTATCTTTGTACAATCTACTCCAGTGATGTAGTTGTCATGATCACTGGAGCGATTCTCATGCAGAACTGTGTGTTCCTCGCCTCATATACACGACCTATTTACATTGAAAGAGTGATACGAAGCACGTACAATATGTTACGAGACGCCGTTGAAGACGATGACGAAGTTATCTTCTCAAACCAGAATGAACCCAGAGCAGCATCAAATCCAGTATCCATACAAGATGAAGACGCAAATGACGTGGTTGTCTTTAAATCAAATAGAAACGCTAGAGAAATCATGGACCCCGACGTAGAAACCCGCGAAAGTGGTCAGCAGAGATTTTCATCAGATTTCGGCGTGATGTTTGACGGTTCAACTTCTAATCGTTTCTCATCCGACTTCGGCGCTGTTGA
Source organism: Pieris brassicae (assembly GCF_905147105.1). Taxonomy (NCBI): domain Eukaryota; kingdom Metazoa; phylum Arthropoda; class Insecta; order Lepidoptera; family Pieridae; genus Pieris; species Pieris brassicae. The sequence goes on along the minus strand of NC_059666.1, from coordinate 19,830,894 downwards.
CGTCAGCAATTACAGCAGAATCATTGGATATCAGGAGTTGGATAGTATTGACAGGAATAATCCTCAGCCGTTATACCGCGAAACCACCGTGAATGCTCCTTCAAATAGTCTCGTTTTTGCCGCTGAAATATCTCCTGGATCAGCTCGACGTACTGCGTCATTAAAGAAGAATTTCATAACCGTGATTAATATGGTTCAGGATCTAAACTTCTATTTGTACACTTTGTTGCATTTATGCACAACGTACAGCGTTCTTATACTAAGTGTCTTCTTCCCACTTCTTATGTGGGAAGAAAACCCTACTATGAATATTTGGTCGGTGAGTTCATTTTTCATTTTCTTCGATCGAAATACAGTCAAATGTACTATCAGATATCAATATTCATTTCGACTATAGGTTTTTCAACAAGTTCTTTTTGCAGATATCTTCACTGACTGCAATTGGTCACGCTGCGGCATTGTGCTTCGTCTTTTTATGTATATTTATGCCAAACAATTTAAATGATAAAGCAAAATTATGCACAATTTTTTGTGTTTGTGGTGCAATAGGATTTTATGGTGAGTACCTGCTTATATATTTTTTAAAAAGTTTTTATTCCTTAAAATTGTTATCTTCGTTACTTTGTAAACGTCTAATTAGTTATTCATATAGTTTTACAGGCCTTGAAAGAAATTACGCAAACAAAGTAAACTAGAACGAATTTCATTACATTTTTTAATTCCGCAATTTTGTGACGTATTTCGTCAAAGTAATTCTCCGCGGTATTTTAAATATTATTTACAACAGCTATATATAGTATACTTATTTTTGCTAAAGATAGATAATTGTTACTGACTTATTGATTAATCGGCCTGTAAATTCGAAACGCGTTTACATAACCTGCCATACCTAATTACTTTTTAAATACTAACTTAAACATTACAAAAACGTTCTCTCTTTTCCAAACTAGGAAATTGGAAACAGGATATTGGAAATCATCTCCCTACTTATTGATCGATACTTTTCACCTTTCAGGTGTTACCCTATCAACAAACAAAAACTACCTTGTCATATGGTGCATGTTTTCGAGTATTGCCACCGCAACCAGTGGGATTCTACAACAATCTTTATACAATAGTTTCAATAAGTTTGACACAACAGCGACTGTGACCACAGCAAATACTCTAGTTGCGATTGTGATCATGATTTGGGCCGTCGCCTATAGTTATACGTATAGAACTTGTTTCTTTATAGCTAGCTTATTGCAAAGTGGCGCGGCCTGCGTGTTTTTGGTCGCCTCCTTTAGACGGAGGAGATAGACTTCCTCCATACACCTCTTGGTCTTTATAATTAAACGTGGATTAAAGATAGTACCGTGACATCGTAAAGTTCTATATTTAATACACGTTTTATAACAAGGCCGTTTAATTTTAAGTAAGCTTGCTGAAAATTATTACTTTTTAAGAGATATGATAAATCTATGGTCTCTATGGTCAATGAGTTGACAGATAAGAAGATCCACCACATACAAGAGTTTAGCTCTGTAAATATAGTTTTTTAAAATGATAAAAGTTATTCAGTCAAGAAACTGCGCAGTATATTGAGGGAATATAAATGTTTTGCATACCAAAGAGCGTAATCAACAAACGATTTATCTTTGAATCTTAACTGAAGATTGATGTGTAGTATATTTTCTCTATATTTATTGATTACCGTATTACTAAATTAGAAAATAACGGATCATTATAGCTATTCTTCTATAGTCGACGCATTTTAAACCGAGTCGTCTGGCAATAAGTGTCACTGACAGTAGGAATATGCACGCAATGCAACCCGTTATCGATACTAAGCTACCTGCGCACGCGGGGTCGATGCGTCATAGTGACCTGCATTTGCACTGACTCCTGATTGGTCGTTACGAGTAAGGGTTTATTTTTCAATGTTTTTTTTTCAGATAGCGAAAAATTATTCCTATTAATAATTAACATATCGATTGTACCTATCCTATTATCGATATGCACTTCTACAATTATTACGCACACACTATAAGATTATAAGTGCGAGCGAGACAAACAGATAAAAATGATTATTGACCCGAACCCTCAGTTCATAATGCGCAGACTATAGTAGCTTTTCCTTGTCTATTGCTATTTTGTATTAGATATAAATTGTATTTCATATTCAGAAAATAATATTTGTTAAGAGATCATAATATATTTTTTTTATAAACAATTACCATCAATTATAATATAATATTAAATACTTAATTCTAAGGATGACTTACAAAACAAAATTTTGATAAAACATAATATGCGATGTCGTAGTACGTAATTATTGTTTCAATTAGTTATAACATAGCAAGCAGGAAGTAAAGTATATAATTGTATTTTATAGTTATAAAGTAATACAAAGCAACCCAATTACGGAATTTAATATATATATTTAGGCGACTAAATAATTATAATACTTTTTTAATCGAAATAAATATTTTTTGTACAATTACGTATTTTTAATACGTTTGTCTAGATTTTTATACCTGACATTTTTATTAAATTATATCTAGTTGTCCAGCAGTGGATAGTATTTTTTCCAACCAACTAAAAACCACAAAAATAGCGTTTGAATGTCTTGTTCTTATCCGTCATATATATATATATATATATAAGAAAAACTTAAAATATTCGAAACGTTTAAGACTTGATATGTACAAACGCGAACGCAGTCCTCGTCTCCAATCCAATCTCTTAGGAACATTACCATAATTTGATTCATTATATTCCTGTCACAGCTAGATGTTTTTACCCCAGCCATAACAAATTCATCTTTAATAATAATCTACTAATAATACCACAATAAACAAAACATTACTATAATCTCACTACTGAAAAACTATCAATTTTTTTAGATTGTACGAGGAATGTCAAACTTTTATTTATTACATATCAGTCATTAGATGTGCTAAAATTAGAATAAATCATCTATAAATTAATCAAATAAGACTTAAAGTAAAAATTTACCAGTAAGTACCATTAAAAAAATAATCTGCAAATTTTCGTTACAAACGATAACGTCTTCATATTAAATAAATTATTATCTGTATTTCATTAACCCAATAAATCCATCATTTCATTATTACTAAATTTTTTCTCATTACTATTTTTAGTTTCATTAGAATTCGGTAAAAGAGATTCAAAGGCGGACCAATCTTGTTTAACATTTGTTTGATTAGTCCATTTATTATTAAAATTACCAATTGGTGGTGGAGAGGATGTTAGAGCTAAGTGATTTTGAAAACCATAAGTCATACTACTCATTGGGGAATTTAAATTTCCAATTGCACCCATTGTATTACTAACTGGACTATTAATTGTATTACCAATTGGGTTAGTCATTGTATTACCAATTGGGCTAGTTATTGTATTACCAATTGGACTAGTCATTGTATTACCAATTGGGCTAGTTATTGTATTACCAATTGGACTAGTCATTGTATTACCAATTGGGCTAGTTATTGTATTACCAATTGGACTAGTAATTGTATCCCCAACCGGACTCCCAACAGGTTTTCCAATAGCGTTTCCCACTTTTCCTATTGGAGATGAGCTCATAAAATTATTAGTACTCATTTGATAGGTCATTGAATTGTTATTGTGAGTAAAATTTGGGTTTAAACTAGATTGTGGTTTCGACAATTGTGTAAGATTAGATTGAAGTAACGAACTGGTTAAATCTACAGCTTTAGGAAGTTGTGGGGGAGGTACAACTTTGGCCGTGGGCATCGTTGGTGCTTGCCGTGACATCTTCCGTTGAGTTTCTTGTTGCTGCGCTAACCTAAAAAATATAAAAAAAATACTTATAATCACAAAAAAAAACGCCTCCTAATTATGAGATTTATATATAAGTCATACACACTCCTTATTATAGGTACTCAGGTTTGCTATTATGGTCACGATGTCTTTTTCGTGTTTGTACAAAAAAGGTAACTATGACAACAAAGATGATACTTTCTTTTGTTTAATTTGTAGGTATATAAATAATTGTTTTTGGCTTAGGGAGCGTTCAAGTATTACGTAACGAATTTGGGGGGATGAGGGGGCTCTCTTGTAAAACGTTACGATGCGGGGCGTGGATTGAATTACGCATTTTATTTTCCACTTTCCAGTACTTAATACCACATAATGGTAAGTTTTAGGTATAAATAGTTACTGGGGGTGGTCACGAAACGGATACGGAAAACGTTACGGTGCGTTTCATGGGGGGGGGGGTCAAGAATCTCCAAAAATTGCGTGACGTAATACTTGAACGCTCCCTCATTCATTGATCACTTATATGGTACGTTACGTTTCAATGTGTAATGGTTACTTTGTAATATATAATTTTGACACTTGATGTTTGTTATAAGTCTTTTCATACCTTTGCTTATCTTCCATACTAAGAGACATTGCGTCTTTAAGAGGTGGCAATGCTTCCTTCTCCTGTGGTTTAGAACTTAATGCGAATGGATCAATTCCAAGACCCGAAAACATCTTGTCAATGTCTGTTTGTGGTGTTGGTACTAAGTTGTCTGATGTAGGTGTCAGCGCATGCTCCATTACTCTAAAAAAATATTTCCCAACCAATAAAATATTTTTTATAATTAGTTCTTTCATATCTTGCTTAATTTCGCCGGAAATTAATAAAATAGTAAACAAAGAATGGATGGCCTTTTGGGAGACCCACAATAGTGGTTAGCTGATAATATGCAAGAAAGAGAAGTAAGAAGAATATGATTATAACAACAAATCCTCTTAAGCCAAATAGCTTAAGAAAAATTTCAGATGGACATTTCTTTAAACCTGATTCTCCCTCTACGCAGAGACATTGCGTCTCTTGGCATTTTCTATAAAGTGTACTATGGTGAGTGTTTTGAAGCATTGTTTGGGTTGATACCTCCTGCTTCGTTTCAACACCGTACGAGCCGTATGAATTTAAAAGTTCATCGACATCACCTTGATGGCTGGAAGTCTTCCAACGCCCGTTTCACAAGGCATTTTCTTTGAGAACTAGCGATCTGTGGAATCGACTCCCGTATCTGCGAGATACGACCTCTAACTCTTCAAAATTGGAGTGTCCCCCCCAAAGGCCGGCAACGCACCCACTAATAATGGTTGTCTATGGGCTGCGATGACTACCCTTTTTCGGCGTCCTGCAGGCTCGTTTTTCCTCCTATTATATAAAAAAACCTACGTAAAATAATGACAAAACAACTTACTTAGATTCATTCTGTATGGAATTAAGTTGTTCCAGCTTAGTTCTATGCTCAGCCTCCACTTTCGATATCATTTGCTTTACCAAGGACATGAGGGCATTAAATTGATTCAATGTTAAACCATTTTCTACACAAAGTGGTATTAAGAAAGGTAAAACCTTTGTGGCCATCACTTCCTTAGTAATACCTAATTTTTTGTGACTTAGAGTTAATTTGTATATACCTGAAATATAAGAAAGAAAATTATTAATTAATTAAGAAGAAGAACGTCATCAAGTTAAGTAAACTTTAACACTTTGGAATACACCATTATACAACGATTATTTTTTATTATTAAAAAAATATTATTTATTAGATTTATGATCGAAACAACTTACCAAGAATTCCCATTAGTACAGCTGGTTCCCGTGAAGGTATTTGAGGCAAGAATGGTATAATTTCATCCAGGACAAGCCATTTATCTAAATGTTCCAATAATTTTCCCAGACATAACAAACAGTTTACTCTAACAGATAAATAATTTGTATGTAGACATAACTTTTTTATTCTTGGCAACAAAGCATTTTTCATAGCTGGATAATCGATTAAAGATGCAAATGTTGGTAACACTGACAAACATAATTCTTGTATTTGCTGTGCATCAGATTCTAATGCTCGATACAACATTGGAAGAATATCTGTTTTTACTTCCTCACCTGGAGTAAGTTTCAGCAATAGCTCCATTTTTTGCATAAAAATAAGTAATATTTGTATTGGTTCTTGTATTAACATAACAGGTTTTAAAACAGGCAGTATGTATTTGATAAATTCCTCTTTTGTTGAATTTTCTGCTATCAATAAAACATTAGGTAGTATAAAAGGTACCATTGGTGGATTGACAAATTCTTTTGATAGACATGGCAAAATTCTATAAATGCATATTCTGTGGGGCATTTTTTGAATAATCTGTGGTAAACCTTTATAGAATTGAGACTTTTGAAGGTTATCCCATTGAAAGAGAGAGTCTAAATAGTTTAGAGTTTTCACACCAACATCTTCAAAATAAGATATCTGAAATCATAAAAGAATATTAACTAAATGCCCAATTTCCACAACCACATATCAATGCATTAAATATGCTATAATTTTTTTTCTTAAAAAATTGAGTTGAAAATATTTTTTGTTAATTAGATTAATTATATAGATGTTATGTATGATATTAAATAATATATTTATTTAATTCTCGCATACCTTTAACAATTGATGAGGATCAGGCCTCAACTCTGGTGTAACATTTAACATAAGTTTTACATATTCTCTTAACCCTTCTGCTACACATAGAAGCTTTGATGTAGGCAGATTTCTCAATTCATTTACAAACCTTCTGAATTTAGAATAATCCCCACTAATATTTCCAAGCGGTTGATGCCCAGTGCTATGAATAGTATAGACAAGCATACCCAAAGAAAATATATCACTGGCTGGAGAATGAGTCGCAGAAAGTATATATTCAGGAGCTAGATAGTCCAAAGATGATTGTGTCAATGCTGGCATAGCCTGGCAGTACTCACTAAAAGGCCAAAATGGTGCTTGTCCTGTAGTACTCTGGTTTGCAATACAAAAATCAAATCCAAATATTTTCCAAGCTCCTTGTTGATTAACTACAATAGATTCAGGACTAATATTGTGATGTAACAATTTTACATCATTATGTAAAAATGCTAAACCTTCAGCTATTTGCATAAGACCATACTTAATCTCAACTTCATACAGTTTATAGTTTACAAGGTGACTAGGTGTCGGCTGTGGCATGTTATCTGTGTAACCAAGAATGTTTGCTAAGCTAGCAAAAACCGGCTCTGAAGCAAATGCTAAGCTTTCTCTGCTTTCTTCTAAACTATGCTGAACTGTAAGTATTTGAGGATGGCGGAGTTTAGTTAGCTGTACAATACCCCGTTTTAATATGTCTAACATGATATCCCTGTCTGCTTTTGACCATCTGTCTAATTGTTTCTTTTCAAATACAAAAATCGAAGCCTCCTGCTTAGTTGATTTTTTGTAGCCTTTATAAACCTTCCACAACAGACCTAGAAATAAAAAAAGGAATTCAATTTGCATTTACCAACTATGTCTATTGTATGTATTCTTACTCTATTCTTTACAATGTACCTGGCCCAGCACTTGCGATGTATTGGGTAGCTTCAAATTCTCTAGTCACTGGATTTCCAGGGAGTACACCAGACAATTGAGAAACCGTACTCGTAACAGATGAATAGAACTTATTAAACACCTCCATTGTAGATAATAACTTCTCAATTTACCTATGAATTTAAAGACATTCCAATAAAAAATATTGCTACCAGTGCTTACAGGATAAAACCCAATACGAAACACGATCACAAATAACAAGACAAGTGTTATATTATTAATTTTATGGCCTGGTAGCGAGACCTTTAAGACAAGACAAGTAAATTAAATCAAAAATATTAAACTTGCCACAGACTAGTGATCACAGGCTAGGAAGATTGTTGATGAGTAAAGAGTAAAGAGAGTTCAGATTACCTAGATATGAATCCATGAAATATCCTTATTTGACAGAAAGAGATAGGTATTTAGCAAAATCCACTTAAAAAACCAGGACCATACATAATTTCTGTCATTGTTGCCGCGGCCGGTTTTAATTGATTGTCAAGATAATAGAAATCATGACAAACAAAACTCGTGTTTTTATTTTTGGGTGAAATAGAGGTTAAAATGTATTTCATTAGGCTTTGAATCGATATGAAATGGTCAGTTATTATTTTCAGAAAAAAAATATCCTGTTTCCTTGATAAATCGCATACGAATAAAATGAAAAGTGTACACACACATAAATTTAAAAAAAATTACGTCTTGCTGCACAAAATTTATCAGGATTTTGGTGTTTACAATTTTTCTGTTTAATAAATTCAATTTTACAAATTGTTTATGTACCACATATAATTAGGAAACAAATTTGTTTTCTAAAAATAAACACCTATATCAAACTGAATTTCTGATATAATACCCTTTTCAGAAGATATTACAAATCAACTTATAACTCGAAAATCATTTATTATAAATACATATTCTATTTTCCTTACCACTTAAACCTGACAGACTCGCTAATTTGAGAGACATTACGGCTATTAACTCAAATTAAATATATATATGAATACATGTTTGTTTTCAATCTACGATATAATTTCAAATTCTTAAAAATTTATGTGTGCAAATAAATGTTAATTATCGAAAAAAATATAAGTTAACAATAAACTCGTTTTCAGTTAATGTTTCTTTATAATATACTACTTTATAACTTTAATTTATGGATAATAATTCAGTTCAATTCACAAATGTGTGCAATTTGTATCAATGTTTTATTATGACGTTATTTCAAAAAGCTCAATTTTGAATTTTCATTAACGAAAATGTACCTACAATATACATACAAGCCAAACTGGTTCTGTGGGATAGTTTTGCAGGGTTCAAACATATTTAATGTTTTTACTAAGAATATTAATTTTCAACTGAATGAGATGCTAGTTTTACAAGATAAGAAATAAGTTGTTATTTTACTCATTTATAAGTATTGGTGATATATCTATATATACCTGACATTGAAGGAAAACATTTTGAGGAAACCGTCGTGTTTCAAAACGACGACATATGTCAAACACAGAGGGCTGATCACCTACTTGTAAGAAAATAATTGTTATCATATTAATAACGTATGCAATCCGAGGCCGAGACACGTTAGAGTACTGCATTATTAATATTTTAAGAGAGAATAGTTAAGAGAAAATCATAAGTATGCTATTTTGGATATAAAGTCTTGATCCTATGGTTTTTCCAACAACAATGGGAACAGTTACAACAGACGTACATATCTTCCCATTGGGATATTGTTTTGACTAAGCGTAATAATTTAGTGCATAAAGAAATATACAATAATATGTACGAACTTACAGAAATGCTGTCAGACTCTGAGCTAAATGTAATCATCAAATATTAGCCATCACCGATGGGTCTGGAGATCTTGGGGCAACAAGTATAGGAGCACCAAATTATTTTGCAAATAAAATGATACATTTTCAGTTGTTATATAATAAATATAGGAAAATTAGTTAAATACTGTTTATTTTCATATCGATAAAAATTTTCAAAGTAAAGGACCCAAATCTGAAGAAGTAAGAAAAACAGAGCTTATATTTTGTGCAGAGTTGGCAGAAAATAACATACCAGTTCGGCCCATGGACCATCTCAGCGATTTATTCAGCAAAAAAATTTATCATTCGAAAATTTCAAAAGGTTTTTCCTGCCAACGCACTAAATCTAGTCAGTTACTTTACGACGTAATGATGCCATCATTTGAAAAGCAGTTATTAACCGATACCGATATAAAAATACGTCAAGTTTGTCAGATAAGGATGCTACATTTTCATTATTTATCGATGAAAGCACTGACATTACGACAGAAAAATAACTTGAGAATATAACCCTTGCCATTCGGTGATTTTTTACATGAAAGTTTCGAAAATAAACAAGTGAAGGTTTGTTTTAAGATTACATTTTGCATATAGTCAACAAGTTTAACCTAATTCTTCAAGGTAATGCATTTGTTGCTCATACTTTTTATCGGGATTTGACTGACATGTTTAAAACAATATTAAGTTGCTAGATGAAAAGCAGCTACATTCGTGCCACTGCTATGGACAACGTCGATCCTGAGAGTAATATACATTTTGTAGAATTACATGAGATATACTTAGGTATAAAAGTATCTAATTAAATAGCTGTTAAGAAATCAACCAAGTAGCAGTAGTATCGTAATTAGAGACTTTTAAAAAAGGTGTCAAACCTTTTTGATTCAGTTACATACTCAACTTAAATGTCGATTTCCCATTCATAAGAAAATATTTACGTTTCAGTAGCGGCGTATGAAAATTCTACATCTCTTATCAGCGTTATGGACAGGTTTCCGAACATTACTACAAAATAGACAATTCTTTGTCGAGGAATATCGTCAAATTAAGTATTACTCAGATGTATATACGAAACCTGATGTGTGGTTCTAGTAGGAGTGCTAGTGCTGTTAATGTAGAACAGTTTTTGGAGCAAATTAAGTTGTATTGTTAACAGTAACAATGTTCCTAAGTACAAAATTTTTACTAATTGTGTGAAATGTCTAATGTGCATACCCATTTCAAACGCTGAATGCGAATTAATTTTTACAAAAGTTAATCATATAAAAACTAAATACAAAAACAGGTTTCTAGTCAAATATATTGCATGCCATGCATGCATGCATGCATGTGAAGCAAGGTCTAAGTGTAAGGAGTATGGGTTGTGTCTAATTTGACCCGTCGAAAGATATGGTAAAAATAATTCGTCGAATACTAACTATTTGTAAATTTTTAAATAAAACTTTTATTATTATTCTAATATGTCTGTTTAATTAAATTATGTAATTAGTGAAATTAAAATAAGTAACTGATAATAAGTGTTTCAATTCAATTTTACCTCTTCTACTTTTTATTCTTAATTTAGTATATTTTTAGTATAATTCAGTATGCTTTGGTATTATTTAGTACTGGCACCTTGTAGTTTTAGTAGATCGCCATTTTGTAAAATGGTCACATTGTGTAGATCAGTATTATGTACTCTGTCTATCAAATAAAAAAAGTTTTGTACGAAATTAAGTTTCAGTATTATTAATAATTAATATAAAACATGTTTGTATGTAACACTGAAGTATGATTCTACACAGAATCATAACAGTTCTTATCTCATTTCTTACTCTAACTATAGCGGAAAGTGAGCCGTACCTTAAGGACCCTTACCGCCCACTAAGTCCACTCGTTAAATGTAGTTTTTTGCCTATAGAATTTCTAGATTGTGATGAGCCTGTAGATCACAAAGGTAACGAAACTGCAAAGAAGGCAGTAAAGCATGGCTGTGTAAAATTCGGAGGTGTTAGATATGAAGACGTGGAGAAAACAAAGGTGCAATGTAAAGCACTAGATGGAATTGAGTGCTATGGAAGCAGGAGTTTTCTTAGGGATGGATTTCCTTGTATACGATATTCAGGACATTACTTCACAACAACCTTAATTTACAGTATATTATTAGGATTTCTTGGAATGGACAGATTTTGTTTGGGTCAAACAGGTACAGCTGTAGGCAAGCTTTTAACATTGGGTGGACTTGGTATTTGGTGGATTGTAGATGTTGTATTATTAATAACTAATAATCTGCATCCAGAGGATGGTAGTAACTGGAACCCATATGTTTAAAATTATATTATACCTACCTACCTACCTACTACCTTAGATATAAGTATAATAAACAATAAATCTCTTGTTAATAAGATTTACTCAGATGACTTCAATAAATAATTTTACAATTTGCATATTTTTTCACTATATTCCTAAGATGACTGAGGCACATGTCAAATGATATTGATAAAAGTGTAGAAATGTACTTATTTTAATATATATAAATTATAGTCTTTTCTCTATTTAAAAGCTACTATCTTAATATATAAAATTATTTCATGAATTATGAGATTGTCAGTAAATATCAGAAATACAGTGGAATCTCTTAAACTCAAATGTCAAGGGAAATAAAAAAAACAAAAACTTTGAGATACATTGGATTTAACTGCCGAATATGAATTACATATTAATGAAGTAAACTGTACACTAAAACCTTCTGTTACCTCCTTTGGATTTTAAGTATTTGCAGATTTTATGTAAACATAATGTTCACAGCCTGTTACATAGAAAGTTTTATGAATGTATTCATAAATTGCACATCTACAAGACAAAAACAAATGAAGCCCCAATCCTGAACATTAATTTTGGATTTGATTGTTAGTATTTCAGGGAATTCCAAGTAAATATAACAACTTACAGTCACATTTCTGAAATTCAAGTTGTGGAGTATAAATAAATATTATGAATACTTTGTAGAGAAATAACATTGTTTGCGTTACGAAATCCAAATAATTTGGATGCCATGTATTTAGGTGTTCAGCGGAGGGGAAAGGCAATTTGTTTCAACTTAACAAGGTTTGAGTTATAGAGATTCCACTGACCATTTGGACTTATGTTACAGATACAGCAATATTAGGTATATCAAGTATTTAAGAAAACCTTTGATAGACTAGACAGTCAGTCAGGTTTTCTATTATGAGATAATTAAAACAACCTCTGTAAATTAATCTTTTATTATACTTAAGCCACTAAAGCTGATGCTGTGCTCGATTCGTACTTCCAGTTGGGGGGAAGGACACTCTTGGTCTTATAATAACGAGCAAGCCTGTGGATTCTAGATTCAACAAGAATGAGCCTGAATTTACTGTCCTTGTCTTTCCTGTTACGTTCCAAGTGCTTCCTCATGGCAACAGCTTTTTTGATCAAGTAGTAAAGGTCTTCTGGTAGATCTGGGGCAAGTCCCATAGCCTTCATAATACGAAGAATCTTTTTACCAGTGACAAATCTGACTTGAGCAACTCCATGGGAATCACGAAGCATAACACCTGAAATTTTTCAAATTAAATGTTGAAAATTTATACCATATTAAAGAATCAAATTAAATTAGACTATAGGGGATAAATTGTATCATCTAAAACACCATACATAACTAAAATTAAATCTGGATTTATATCCCAATATTCAACAACAATCACAATACACATCCTAATTTAACCTTATTTGCAATTAGTATACAATATATGCTTTAAAACATATCATCTTTGAAGGTATTTAAAAGAAACTTGAAAAAAAAATTGTAAGATAGCACTCACCAATTTGGGATGGAGTCAGACCCTTCTTGCCAAACTTGAAAATGTGTTCCTTAACATCATCAGCGGTGGATTTTAACCAAGTTGGAACGCTGCGACGGTAAGGCAACGCTGACTGCGAGATACCCTTGCTGAAATGCAAATTAACTATTAATCAAGTACGCCATGTGTTGATAGCATAGGTTATGTTTTTGTAAAGCTTAATACCAATCATAATATTAAAAAAAATATATCAGAATTAAAGGCAAACAATTAGCTAGGTATAATAAATACAAAATTACCCAGGTGCGTGCATACGACCCATGATTGCGGCTTTTTAAAAAATTGCCGTTCTGACAACTACAACAAGGGAAATCAAAAAGAAGGTTTCGTTGACGAGTTGACGACCGGAAACTATTAAACCTTCTATAGTCTTTGGGCAGCCAACGGCACAGACTCAAGAAAAGCAAATAAAGTTTATATACAGCATAAAAAAATAGATTTTCATAGGCAATGTCAAGTGTCTTTCGTCAAATTAAAGTACGCGATCATAGAATTAAGAATCATTCTATTAAGATGTAATATATTTATGTACACCTTTTGTTTTAAACTAGCTTATCTCTTTGTTTCTTTTTGATGTCTTTGTTTATTTTTTCACGCGCGTATTGTTTCCCAGCCTTTGACTTGAAACTAGTAAAAGTTAAAACTATTGCCACAATATATGTATAAAAATAATGTGTGCGTGTACTAGTGTACACTTAAGATTTGAAACTTCTTTATGACCTTATTTTTCAAAAAATTATCTACTATATGCAACTTTATCTACAGAAATTAGTTAAATAAAGTTAAAATAGATAAAGTTTAACAAAAGGCTTTTATTATCCTAGACGAATACAAATTATACAATTAATTCATTTTACCTTATTATTATATAATTTCATTAATTGTAATAGATTTATTCCTACCATTGTTATCGTTATTATATATTTTTGTTATTAATGGCTTCGAATCAACCGTGGTAGGGACAAGAAAAAGATGACGTGTAACCGAAAAAAATGTGACGCAAAATTTTTTTCCAACGCCGCTAAAGAAGTTTTACTAAAAAAAATGTGTGCGTGTACACACGTAAGAAGTAAAACTTCTTTTTGACCTTATTTTTCGAAAAATTATCTACAATATGCCACTTTACAGAAATTTGTTAAATAACGTCAAATTAGACAAAGTTTAACAAAAAGCTTTTATTATCATAGATATGAACATAAATAATACAATTATTTCATTTTACCTTATTACTACTACAGAATTTCATTAATTGTAATAGAATTATTACTATCATTATTCATTGTTATCGTTATTATATATTTTTGTTATTAACGGCAACAGGGTCATTCAATCTAATTTCCCCAGTATTGCCCAGAACATTTTTTATTTGCCTATGTTTCATGAGATTCTACTAGAGATAGAACTACATTATATTTATTTGATCATTATTAAAAACCTTATAAAAATAAGAGTGCTCTACGGTTTTAACCTTGTTCTTTGATAAAACCTTACATAATGAGTCATGCTCTGGTCAAATAACGAAGCACGTAAATTGTTAAGATATATATATTATAGTAAGAGAAAACCAGATCGAAAGTCGTCTTTTCTCCACTAAAACAAACACATGATTAATTAGTGGTTATTTGATTGTCTAATATTATTAACACTATTTTTATTGATATAGACAAATAAGTAATTATAACGACAATGTTAAATGATAGTTTTGAGAAGATACCGTGTTAAGAGTCATTTTTTAACATTTGCAAATCAGCAAAAAAATCTATAGATATTTAATTATATAATATGAACTGTAACATACGTATAAATACTATTTAAAAACAATTAACGCATTTTATACAGAAATCACTGTCACGTAATAATATTAAAGTCTGTTTACGAATTTACCAACGGACTGGTACCTAGAGAAGTGTTTTGGTGGGTTCATAAAATTATGAGTATTTTAAGCAATAATTAAGTAACTGAATTGGTTTTAGAGTCACTAATAAATAATTTGAAATGTATTGTTTTTCTTATAAGCTATCTATTCGATCGTTTTTGCCAACCGAATATCGTATTGGGTAATCTATGCCTAACAATTGTTTTACTTTCCGTGTCTGTGACCTGTTCCGCACTTCATGGAATAACTATAACCACATAATATAGATTTTATGGATGTCGTTTTGTGTATAAAATAATGGCTGAACAATACGGAATATCTCAAACTGAATATGAACTTATTAAAAAACAAGCTGCTAGGCGAGCTGAAATGCGTCGTGAATTCATAAAACAGCGGACCAACCCATTTAAACATGCCGCTGAAGCTGGCTTTGTCGTAAGTTTAATTACGTAATTAGTATTTAATTTATATATATAATATGTACTTGCATTAGCGATAATTGGTACCTATATCATATTTTTGTTTTAGTTCGACGAAGCCCATCAGAGATTTATCTCTATGAAAGTAACGCAATATGAATATTTCAAACCAAATCGAAGAGCTACTATATTTGGAATTGGAACTGTTGTTATACCTATGTTTTTGTATGGCTTTCTTATTCATAAAGAACGATCAACTCGCGAAGCAAAGTGCCGATCTGGAGAACTTCGGTACAGGGACAGACTATTTAAGCTGTCTTAAGTTGGTGCTGTGATTCAGAAAAATAACTAATTAAAGTAGTTCAAATTAATGTATGTAAATAAAATCTGTAGAAGAAAATAACATATTCTCTATTTCTTTTAATTCAAGTTCTGTACTAAGTTTTGAAAAGTAACATCTAATTGTTCTATGTTTAAATTTGATTGACATGAAAATGATTGCATTTTATTATTGTCAAATAATTTCAATTATAATTAATGAAAGCAAGTTGCTTAATATTTCAAAGATAAAATGTGTGACTATGCTTTTTCTGAAATTGAATGTAAAATCATTAAAGCCCAGATTGAAAGAAGAGCTAAATATAGGCAGGAATTTTTGAGATTGAGAACTGATCCATGTAAACATTCTCTTGAGTCAGGATTTGTTGTAAGTATTTAGCATGTTGCTCTTGTTTTGGTAAGAATAAAAGGAATCATTAAACATTTTGACATCAAATGTTGGATTTTCTAAGTGTGTGGTGCATAGCAATACTGTTTCTTGAAATAGTGTAGTGTTATATTCATCTATATTGGATGGCATTAGCCCTGAGAGGGTCATCAGTTACAATTACTGTCTGTGCCACTATCATTTTGTTACTGTTTAACTTATCAGAGTGTAAAGAATTTGTATGTTTTTTTCAGTTTGATGAAGCCCATCAGAGATTTATCTCGATGAAAGTAACACAATATGAATTCTTTAAACCAAGCATGCAGACTGCATTGTTTGGTATTGGATTTGTTGTTATACCTATGTTTCTGTATGGATTTCTTATTAATAAAGAGAGATCAACTCGCGAAGCAAAGTGCAGATCTGGTGAGCTTCGTTACAAAGACAGACTATTTAAGCTGTCCTAAGTTTGTTATATACTGACTAAAAGTTATAGAGTAGAAAAAACTAAATAAAAGAACAAATTCTATACTAGAAAATATTATTCTACTTTTCCTTCAATTATAAAAGCCTATTTGTTCTCTATTTATATTTGAATGATATGTTTTTTGCTATTTTGGTTATTGTAAATTATCTTAAACTTCTTGAAAATTAAAATTTCTTAGAATTCATATTATATATCTAGAAAAATTTCAGTCCATAGTAGATCTATATTATAATTTTCCATCAATGGATGTTCAACACTAGAGACTCAACCAATTTACAGCTTAATCATAAACATCAATATTTCACCTTCATTTAAGCTAAAAAGATTTGTGGAAACAGCAGGAAATGCTAAAGTTATCTGCATATTATTGATTACATATGTATCTGAATAGAAAAACATGGAAATTTAAATATTGGTAGAGAATATAAGATTTGTTAAAAATATTTTAAATTTATAAGTATGCAAAATAGTTGCATTTGAAATTTTATAATAACATAGAATATATGTATTGCAAAATATAATGCACATTATCTGCATAAAGTCAGTTCTAACTATGACAGACTATGAACACCTATTTAGTGGTGCTGTCAACATTTTTTGGATATGAAAATTAGTATTTACAATGCATAACAAAGTGGACTTTTTTGAAAAGAATAATAATTTATCGATCATCCAATGACTTGTCCCTCAAGATCACAGCATCATCAAATTTAACCATGTATGTTGTGCCTTTATGCCAATGAGCAGTCACTTTTGCAGCCTGAAATCGAAAAAAAAAAACAAGTGTGTACAAATCAGTATGTTAAATGTTGAAATATTTGCTTAAGAAAATTTAAAAAAAATTTTTTTATAGAAACTTACAAAGCCACTCCTAGTTAAAACTGCTTCAATAATTCCAGCGTTGAAAGATGCACAGTTAAGAGACCCTTTGTCTTTAGGTACACTTATAAATTTATTTACCTGAAACATTTCAATATTAATATAGATTTTCAGACTGTGATAGAAGCTGATGCTAGAGAATTTTCAGCTTTAATCATTGTGCAAGTCTATGAACCCAAATACTTTATCTGCATTTCACACTAAACTTTATAAACTCTAACAATAAAGTAACACAAAGCCAATAGGAAATTGGTGGTATTTGTGAATGTGATTCAATATAAATTGTACTTGAGCCTTGTGAAGCTGCATAAAATTGTATTAAGCAATAGCAGTATATTATGTAAATAAGTTACCAGAGCATCCTTTTCAATGATATAGTAAGTCCTTTCATCATCATTTGCATGCTCTAACTTATCTGCTTCTTTACCAAATAATACCTAAAAAAATTGTATTAAGCACAAGTTAATAAAAAGTTAAATTCTTGAAATATATATTTCTTTCCCTACAGTTATCTGTTATAAAACAACTTAAATAATTAAAATGCCTATAGTAGAATGTTGGTTATGATAAGAGAATTTAATTAAATAATCTATCAAATATTGTGGCAATCATTAAAATAAATTAAGAATTAATTATGTTTAAGAATTATAATGATTAAGAATTGACTGATGTTCATGGTTTAATTTTATTGCTGCATTTAACATACCTTCCACAAAGTTGATTTAACGAATAATAGCATGTTAAGAAGTTTTATTTCTCGTTTACTATTTCTTTCTCTGACAAAGTATAAATCTAACAATCTGCTGCCAACATCTTGTCCCATTTCAGAGAGTCTGAAAATTTAAACTTGTAATATATACACAGCATACCAAACTAAAGTAACTCCTAATACTTTATAGCTAGTTGCTAGTTTAGTAAGCATGGCCACATTTTTTATTTAATTTATCTACTTTTTGCTAATTTCTATGTCTAAACAATTGCTCTATATTATATGTTACTGCTATATACGTCTTTTATGTCATAAGGCCTTTTGCAACTCCTAGTGGTTTGGATTTAATTATTTAAAATGTTGTAAGAACTTACTTATTTTGTAATTCCTGTATGGAATGCGAACGATTTTGACTATACTGTACTATTTCTGAAAACAGCAGAGCGTAAATAGCTAGAGAAACTTCGCCTTTTCCTTTACTGAGAGGCTTGTCAAGAATTGATGATTTTGAACGACTAGATGACATTTTATTTGCCTGAACTGGAATAGGAAGAATTCGAAACTTGATTACAGCAGCAGACCGCTACAGTGTCAATTTTAAACAGATATTAATATTTCTATATTGTTAAAAGTTAAACCATTGGCTCAATTATCAAAATAATATGACACTTGAAACACAGATCAGTAAATTACTCTAACTCGACTGACTAATAGATCCACAGACTAGTATAAAGCGCGTCGTTTTACGGATTTTTAAGTTCGATCCGATCTTGAAAGACTAAGAATATATAGGTAGTAGATTAAAAAATATAAGCAATGTCTTATCATTATGTTTAGAGGTAAAGTCAGAAGAAATGTTGTAAATAAAAATGTCCACTCTGCATATTGAAAATGCCGTCTCGTATTGAGATCTAAGAGAAGGTTAGATTCAGAAACGACACTGAGCGCAGTCTAACTTTCGAGTGTCAAAATCCGCTACGGATTCAGACTAGGTTTCTTGTTTCTGAATCTTATAGAATCATTAAATTGGTCCTCAGACAAGAAAATCTAAGCTTTAACAGAAGTAGATTATGCTAAAAAAGAGGCACGTTATGTAATTGATTTAAAGTGCTATAAAATTTAAGTTCATAATACTTTCTTATTAGTCAAGTTTATTATAGAAGTAATATTTCTAAACACGGGAGTCTTTAGTTTTAGCTATTATATGGTTAGAGAATTTAAATGAAACACTAAAACGGCTTATCTATTTAATAATAACATCATTTCGTTTTTCATTATAAAATAGAATATGTCCATACATGGGACGGTGTCAGAACATACTTATATATATATATTTTACAATTGCATCAATAAAACAATTGTAATGTAAAACACTTTTATTTAATAATTATTTATAAAGACCTGCACCTTTTTGTTACACAATGTATAATTAATTAACACCTAATCAATTATGTATTTGGATTTTCAAACTGTACATTGTACAACTTCTGTGAGCTATATTTAGTTAAAAATTATTTTTATTGTAAGAGTAAGAAGAAATACAAATTCACATCTTGCAGTATTATATAAATAATACAGTGATTATAGGAAAACAAATGAAAGCCCAACCAATAAAATAAAAAAAAACCTGCTCTGGGGTCTGGGGGGGGATTGTAATTTAATAAAGTCAATAGTAAAAATAAAGATTAATTACAAGCACAAAGCTTTTACTTAACTATTGAAATAAAAAGGACTGCAAAATGGTTGCCAAAATTAATTCTCATTGTTTTATACAATAAAGCAAGTTTTTTTTTATTTTAATGAGGCTTTTAAATCTGTAATTATTTTTGTTCCTTTTCAATAAATTTAAAACATACAGAAATGGTTGTCCTTTAAGGATAGTTTTGACTTGAATAATTTAACAATTTTCTTTCTTATTAATTTAACAATAATAATATGACAATGTTAGACTGCAGGTACAAAATTCTACTACATAATGTAGGTTTTGTTAGTAAATGTTAGACTTAAATTTAATTGTGAAGTAAAAATAAATAACAAAAGATCCAACTCTTTGGTTGTTTTGTGGGATTGTGGTAAGTGCTAATAAAATATTTACAAGAAGATTTTGCATTTAATTTGTTATTTTTTTTAAATTTCTGCCAAATTTTTATAATCTATGTATTTTTAATTTTAATAAATATACATAGCACAATCTCTGCTATATTTTAATGAGTGGAAGTCATGTTTCTAGCACACTATGAACTGTATATAATATACTACAGAAAAAAGCAAAATATAATTAGTAGTAAAAACATTTGTGCAATTTGTAAAAAGCAGACTATATCAAATGCCTATTGAAAACCTTATTGTATTTGAGATAATGTAATAGTATTAATAGATTATAAGAACATCTAGTTAGTACAGATATACTAGAATGTACACTATACTTAATTTACTGTGCATAATATCTACATATTTGCCATTATATCACTTAACACCAAATTCTCTTAAAACAGTGGATAAGACAAAACCAAAGTTTTAAGTGACTAAGGTTTATAATCCAATTATATACAACAATTAGCAGCATGTAGATTGTACAGTTTCAGCTTCAAGAAGGTTAAAGTCCATACCATTTGGTCGATTGAAACCAGATTTTATACCATCCCAACCATCCTCAACTTTATATTCGCCTGTTTGAATCCGGTTATAAACTTCTTGAGCAACAAGGATAAATGCTTGTTCAACATTTACCCCTGTCTTTGCTGAAGTCTCAACATGATGTAAGCCTATAAAATAATATTAAATAAACAATTAGTCACTTACTCTTAAAAAAACATATTTATAACTGATAATCATGTTTTTTTAAATATCATAGAACAACATTCTTTATTATTTTTTATACAAATAGTTGGAAGTTCCTAGTAACAAATTAAATGACCTTCATACATTTTATTAGTATAACAAGGTCTTTAAATTTCAAATATTTTTACAAGGTTGATTACATTTGAGTCATAAAATATTTTAATTTTGTTGCAAAACAATGGACAGTATATTCTAAATCCTATTACATATACACACTGTTGTACATGCAACTATTTAGAAAACCACTATCACATATAAATGTAAAAAAAGGGGAACACAAAAAAGAAGCTGTTAGGTTCAAATATCAATCAAGTTATTCTAAAAGATTTTTTTAATATACCTTTCATTAAAATCTCTTACAATAGCTAGATTAATGATAAAGGATTTATAAATTAGTATAAGTAAATCCAATAGACAGTGAATATATACCATTTTCTTCTGCAAACATCCTAGCCTCTTCACAGGAAACCTCTCTCCGTGCACCATTTTTAGAATCTGTTCCAACAAGATCTACTTTACACCCAACAAGAGCAAATACAGGTCTATGTGGTTCTATGTGACGTTTGGCTTCCATCATCCATAGGGGAATATGCTCAAAGCTTGATCTATTACAAACATCGTAAACTAGAAGAGCGCCCACTGAATTTCTATAATATGATTTTGTTATTGATCTAAATCTTTCTTGACCAGCAGTATCCCACAATTGTAATTTGATTCGCGTACCATCCTGTACTTCAATAATACGCGCAAAGAAATCTACTCCAACGGTGGGATCCGACAACTGAAACATAATGCGTAATTTATATAACACCCAATACAAAAATATTATAACATAACAAAGGAATATACCTCAGCAAATTTTCCATCTGTAAAGTATTTCAGAAGCGAACTTTTGCCGACGGTGCTGTCTCCGATTAAAATAAGTCTAAATTGGTAATCGAATATGGGATCAACCATTTTCTAACATGTAATAATAGGGATTCCTTAATTTTTTTACGTATTAACGCAAAAAATATATTAATCCTACGAAATTGAACACACACTTTACCACAGATGTAGTTAATATGTACCTTTTAGTTACTCTTACTTTGAATACTTTGACCACTTGACTTTGACAGTCAGTAAAGTAAATTAAGATGCTGAAACTGTGTAACATCCGCCTGAGTTACCTTTTTTGCTTGGTGGTCGTCAACGATAATAAATTGATATTTATTCTTATTTCATGTGAGAACGGGTCTATTTTCTAGATTATCAAAGAGAGAGCGCAATTTTTTTTTAAAGTGAACAAAACTTCGAACTCACTATCTCATAGAACTATAAAAATATTTTCTTTCAAAAAGTTATAACGTGAGATATATATGAACACTAGCAGTATGGGCCTAGTGACTTTCATTTCTATGGTCGTAGGTTCGAACCCCATCACCAATGGCTATTCTGACTATGTACATATTTTACTTTTACTCGTACCGAAATGGGCATCGTGAAGAAACCGCGATGCCTAAGACCCAAGTGGTCGGAGACTGTGACTGAAGACTGATCTCCTACTTGAAATATGAGACCAAGACCAAAATTATTGTAGCGCCACTGTTTTTTTATATATTTTGCTTGTGGGCGTCATTTTTCCGAAATAAATAAATCTATCAATTTCCATTTGATTGATTCCATCCTATGCTTATTAAGCGTCGCCAACATAATAGACAAATGATTTAGTAACACTTAATACTTTTACTACTTATACTTTCTCGATTTACTATTTCAAATACAAAATGTTTTTGTGTATTGTATTTCGCGCACATTAAGTAATGTGATGTGATGTGACGATTATATGAGCTGAGGAGCCTTATTAGAGTTACAGGTAGGTTTTAAATTTGTAGAATTCAGTCAAAATTCAGCCGAGAAAACTATCTTATATTTTTTATATCTACAGACTATTCTGAAAGTCAGATTTAGGTTAATATTTTTACACGATCGCGCTAAGTTTCGTTTCTAAATGTGAGTTGCAGTTCTATTCTAAGGGGTCTTACTTAGGTAGTACCTAGAAGTACCTAATAAGTACTTCTTAGGAACCATAGCTGAAATTATTAAAAACAGAAAGCGATGCTGTGCTTTAAATATTATCTGTGATAGAGATCGTTTTATGATCGTTTTCCCAGACATTAGACAACAATTAGCATTCAGGAATATTATTAAAAACGTTATAATCCTAATTATAACATAGAATATTATTATTTATTATATATTGTTTTTTTTGAGGATATAAATGCTTTTTAGTAACTCTGAGATAGGAATTTGTTAAGACTGTTTTTCCAAAGGTTACAATCCCGCCGATATCTTTATTACAACTGATGATAAGTACCAAACAATGAGTTTTACACAAGGATTAGCGAAGATCAAAGAAAACGATGATAAACATAAAACAACTCCTATCGGTAAGTTCTTTCTAACAATAAAATATATAGAGTTACCATTAGAGTTTGTTAAGTCTTAACATAACCTCTATCATCTAATTCTTTATAGCGAAGGTGGCACCTGAACTCAAACAGAATAATGACGTTGATACACAAATATCAAAGACTTGCGCTGTTCTAGGTTGTGAGGAATCAAAAAATTTTAATGCCGACTCATTTTTCCCGTAAGTAAACTTCAAAATTATATTTGCGATATTGTATTAATTTGTTGATGTCTTACATTAAATAATCTTTATGAACATATAGTATCTCTTTGAAATTTGGGTGATCCATTCAAACTATAACTAATAAAAATATTTTGGTAGTTTTATTTTGAAACTTGTACTGATACTGATTCTTGTTTATACTGCCATTATTTGAAAAATATTTTACTAATGATTTTAAATGGACTAATGGAATGGATCACTGCTTTTTTTCAATTTCCTATAATATATATATATTTTAGAATATAGTAGAATAGCAATAAACATCTACCTAAACTAGCTAATTAAAAAAAAATATTGCATGTGTTAGGCCTGAACTATGTTAATTCAGTCTAATTTGTGTCTTTCTATAAGCTGATTTACACTGTATTTTAGTTTTCCTGAAGATGAACATCTCAGACAGATATGGACAGATCTTACTGGCAGGAACAATTGGACACCAACAGATTACTCTTATATTTGTGTTCAACACTTTTCAGTAGATTGTTTTGAATGTGACTCTAATAACGCTGTAGTTCTTGTTAATAAGGCAGTACCCTCATTAAAACTACCTAAACATGTTTTAGAGGTGAGTTAAAAGTGAGGTATTTCACTAAGTTAATAAGAAAGAATGGGTTATTAAGAAAATCTAAATACAGTTCTGTTACAAAAGTCAGTGTCTTTTTCAAAATGTAAAGTAACTTTATTAAAAACATCAATAGCAGATGCTTTGAAAGAAACAAAGGATGACAATTCATCAAATTGTAAATTATGATGTAACGAAACCTACCATAATAGATCATAATTCTTCACAGTTTACTATATTGCAAGCTATGTAACAACAACTGTAGTTACAATTTAGCTCGTAACTTATTGATTGATTAACTATCCTATACAAAAATTACACACCTTTATCTCAAGCATTTATGATCCTTTTGTAAAAATGTTTTAGGTTGAATATATTGAAGAAGATTCTTTGGACAATGAAGCCGAAGATGAAGACTACTTGGAAAATGATTATGAAATGGATGTTGATGATTCAGCTTTTGAGATATCAGGAACAAATGATACAACTGTACAGAAATCAAATGATTACTCTAAAGAAATATCTTTAATAAATGGACCAACACATTCCAATAGTAATTCAAATGTAGACATAAAAGAACATTCTGAAATGGAAAAACCCTTCAGCGACATGCAGATTAAACAAAATTTTAAAGTATTAAAACTTTTTACTGAAGTACAAAGAATGCAACGTGAGTCTATTGAAACAAAAAATAAATATAAATATGCTTTGCGCTCATATAAACGTCAAACACGTTTTTTAACAAGACTTCGTGAAGTAATAGAAATGAAGAAGAAAATTTTAGAACAAAAGAAGAAAAAGAAGTCACGAATTCTTCTATCATTGCAAGACAAAATTAAAGAAGATACAAGTGGTCTTGTTTTAGCTATGCCAACCAGACACACAGATGACTTGAAAAATTTTGCTCTGAGTATTTATAGATATTCTCCACAGGCCTACATATATATCAGAAATGCTCTTAGAACTCTTTTACCAGGCATTGAAACACTGGATTCATGGATAAATTCGGGCTATGAGCCAAGAAATGTTCTTACTAACAGTAACCTTATAAAAATTACAACAGATTTAAATGAAACAGAAATGAATTGTAAGATTACATTACGTTAGTTTAACAGTATAGTATGATTTCTAAATATTAAGATATCTTCAATTTTTATTTGTGTCAAGTTTACTTTAATTCAAGAATAAAATAAATCAAATACACAATGTACATATGTCACAGGTATTCTTTTTCTTTACTGAATCAAATGGCGAAAAAAAGGTTCACACCATTTGTTGAACTTAAAAAATATATATTGTTGTATGACAAATTTGAGTCATGTTTATGACTTGATTATATTTTAAATAATTATTGTTAACTATTTTTCTTTAGTCTATTGACAAACAAGTATTTCTGTTATACTAAAGAAGTTAAGCTGGGTCTGTTTGTGAAGTACATTATGATATATGCTTAGAGTGAGATTTAAAAACGAGACGGCGTGAACTCCTATAGAATGGACCAACTTTAAATATCGAATAATACCCCTAAAGTTGTACACTCGGTTTAAGTGGTAATTTCAAATATGCATTAAAAATGCATTCAAGTAGAATAAAATAATTGTTATTGCATCTTATATCGGCTTCAGTAGTTAGTAGTAATAGGTGTGAAGGGTCAGTTCGAAGCTTAATATAAATAGTATACAATCGTGCGTTTTTTAAGAAGAAAAGTACCTCCAGTGTTCAATAATGCCCCTGGACATCTTGATACCCCCAAAGATTTGGAAGGAAACCCCCAAGTTGGCATCAGGCATGGTTCTAACGGTTCTCTCTTAGACCCCTATGTCAAAATAGTAATGTTGATTTACGAAAGTGAGATTTACCGCTAAGCTTTATATTTGAATCGTACCTCTAGAGTTTACTTTATATACCTACTATGTCAATCAATATACTATATAGTCAATGCTTACTGGGAATAGCGCAATTTCAAGATTATCATTTTGTCACGAGCCGTGGATTTTTATTGCTTTAGCAATTGCATTCTCCCCGTCGTTGTTTGCCAATCTAAAATGTTTATTATATAGATGGCGTTGAATCCAATACCAAGCATTAAAATATGACAATTCGCTGGGACAATTGACACCACGTAGTTATAGTCTGTGGCCGTCGTGTTTGTTTGTCAATTGTAGTCTGTCAGAGAATGGTTTTAAATTTTAGTTAGTGCCGCTTTTTCTCTCATGGGTGTCGGTCTACACCACTTAGCGCTCGTCTTGTTGACGAAAATAATTTATCCATCTACCATCTGTTCAAATATTGTGTAAGTTTTGAACAAGAAATCGTCTTAAAAGCATTACCTTTCGCATCCAAATATTAATGACTGAATTATTTTTCTTTGTTATTTAATTTTGTGCCTGTGTTGTGTTTTTTGTTTTTAAACCAGTGTTGTGAATGGATTTGTTGTAACGCGATTATGAAGGCGTGCGCCTCGCAATAGGTACGTAATCTCGCATATTTTATTTATTGCCTGTATTGTGTGAAACCTTAGATTTCACCCAGCGATTAAAACGCGACTGTCGCCGCTAACTGGACTTTCGCATTCGTGATTCCTAAAGCGTAATGCATTCCTAAAAAGTAAGCCACGGACCTTAATAGTCGATCAGTTGCTGGTACGTGTTAAGTTTTATACTACCGAGGTCTTAAACAGTGTATTGTTATTCGCGACATGACCGATTAATTTCTCTTCTGACATTGAAGCCTAAAGGATATAATTTCTACTCTTTATAGGTCTAGGTTTTGCTTTTAAAATGTATATACAATATTTTAAAATTGCTATCCTACTTCCATATGATTTTATCATTATATCATACGACTTTATGTGCTTGAGTACGAACTAGAATTTGCAAAGTATTGTAAAGTAACAAAGATCAATGTTTTGGTATGGTTATGATTAACTCAATTCACAAAATTTAATTACGTATGTGAGAACACATTAGAAATCCAATTCCTCTGCTCAACGTCCATAATACTGCTGCAATTAGCCGTTTATCGGGCTTCCTAACACACCGATGCGTAACGTGTCCATTGATGCCACCTATTTTTACTAGACGAGACCTAATACGTTACACACAAACAATAAAGACATAAACCTGTCCTAAATATTGTAAAAAACGGTGATAAACATATCATTCTTATCAATAACCGCCAACAGACGTAAATTATATAAAAATGCAAGGCTGTAAAAAACTGTCATTATCGTATCGACGTAGAAGACTTGGCGAGAATATTTTATCGATTGTAACCATTAAACAATTATCTTTAAGCTTGTTTTTTACAACTCCTTAAATATAACGGTGTGAGCTTATGCCATTTAAATTCGTCCCGGTTAAGATCGAAATGATAACAGAGCTTTGCAGAAACAGTAATTGGTTTAGGAAATATTCGTCATCAGATGTGGTATTCTTTGTAACATCTTGGTTGGATTTCAATTGTATTTCTCCTGCGGGAATTTCTTAAAATTTATAGTTCTTATAAAAAATATTTATTAAATTCCAATGGATGTATTTGACTTCTACAAGTAACCGATGAGTCTTAGTCTTAGTCTTAATTATATCGTTAGTTCATTAAAATATATTCTTTAATCTTTGTTTTAGTATTGATAAATACATTGCTTTTGTCTATTGTTGTCACTCTATGGCTTAGGCCGACTTAAGACTTCACAACAGCAGTACATATTTATAAATCCTAAAGAATAAAAAGTCCTCAACATCTTTGTAATACATAATACTGGGCTATACAAGCAATGTGCTAATTATTTCCATGTATTGCAACTGTAAAACGTTTAGTTAAAGTTTAATTTTTTTACGTTGAAAAAAACAGTTCCGGATTTTAGCTTATAATTCAATTGCTTGATTTATTTATTTTCTTAAAAATATATATGTAATAAATAGTATTACGTTTTGTTCTTTTACATGAAATAATAAGGCTTTTTTTATTTAATTCAATTACTAGTACTTACTACTACTACTTAGTTGATACTTTAATAAAATGGCTACTGATACCTGTCAAGTTGACTTTTAGTTTATGACGGCCAGATTAGAATTACCTTTATGATTTTGTGTTATAAGAATTAGCATTTTATCTCGAAAAAGATATTGTAACATACAACTAAATATAAATTTCGTGTGGGCAGGCATCCCATTTGGCCCTACTTTCAGAAGAACGCGTTTAGGCCAAAACTCACCGGAATTCAAACTGAGCATTCTGATAAACGAGCTAGGTCTAAATATCTATAGTTGCTTCCCTCACACTTTGAAATACATTTTCCTTTAGTTTTATAATCGATGTATTTTTTTGTAAGCAAGATTTTATAATTTTTTTTTAACAAATCATGTGTTTCAAAGCCGTCTTTCCATATATTATATTTCATTTTTACAGCCATGATAAGTTTATGTCGTCTATAATATTTTATTATGCAATAACCACAACCGTTATGGGTCAGGTGATATGCAAATGTTTTAACTATATTAAACTTTATGTAAAAAGTAACAGAGTCCAAAATAGGAGAAGCACCACTATAATTACATCTATTGTATTCTTGAAAAGTCGTGAGACTGGCATAACTTAATGAATTCGCACGCTTTATATAATTCACTAAGTAGTATTGGCGATTAAGGATGACACCCGAATGACACAAGACAGTGGTACATTAAGAGCATCTTTCGTATGAATCACTTTTTTATTATTTTCTCTAAATTACCTTTGTTTAATCTATTCTCAAACATTTATTTTCATTGTATAAAAAACGACCTTCCCATTATGTAAACAATAATTTAACACGAAATGCAGCGTTATAAAATCAAACAACAGGAATGTATATGTTTTGAGTGAGTATACTCACTACTATTACTTTACTACAAACTAAGCAAATATAAAATATATAGTGAAGTTTAAGGCTAAAGATTGTTGAAGTTTTTATTTCAGTTCATTGAAGTACTGAAAATTGTTTATGCATATCAGTAAAATTGACAGGGATAACATTAATTTTGCTGAAATTGAAATATAGTGATCGATGGCTAAAATTATTCGAACGAAAACTAGTAAAAATATTTGGAACGCTTCTGTTATGAAAGTGTTTGACCCTATTGTGAAAGAGTATGGCGGGAATTCTAATTTTAAACTCTGTAAAATCCAAAAATATTTTATCTGCCGCCTTAGGTTAAATTTACCCATAGAGACGGTTAGCAAAACTGAAACTTCTTACGCCATACTAAAGCTCATAGTTCCTTAGAGAATCGACTATACGATACGGAAATTGTTTCAGATGTGTTGCTGATATAGGGTTCATAACTTGTCTATTATGATTTTTATGTACCTAACAGATAGAAGTTGTAAGAACAGTGTGTTGGCGTGGTCTCCGTAGTACAAGTTATTATTAGTATGGTATATGGACATGAATTATTATAGAATATATTTACGATAAACGGACGATGAAACCTGTGCTTATAAGATAATTTGGTATGGATACGTGTTTCAGGTTGGATAATTTTGTGGAAAACCTCCGTGTCTTAGTGGTTTAGTCGTGTTGGTTTTGATTCCCAGCTTTATTCAGCATAAAGAAGGCTTGTTTGCATACATAAAGATTGAAAGTCTTACAATCTTGGCAATATTAATTAATGATATTTTTTCCAATGATTGTATCCTGTCCTTGGTACTGTTAACTCAACTGCTACAATACTGTAGCCAAATGTGTAATAATATTAAGATTGTGTAGCTTTCCAAGCCAGATTGCCAAATGCTTTTGTGTTGTTTTGCAGTTTGTTCTTTTAATTGCCTCTAAAATTATATAGCTTTAAAGTTACTTAATCAGTACTATACTGAAAATCTAAAATAATTTAACAAAACCTTTTCTATTTGATTAAAGAAATTACCTGGTAACATTTAATTTCTTATTTTTATTAGACGTATAAACATAATGTATATCATATAAAATGAAAGTGATCAAAGAAATGGAAGTAATTTGAGGCCAAGACCAGTTTGGGGTTGTACAGCCAGTGAATGATTATTATTAAGCATAAAGGCTTAGCGGTGTTTGTTTTAAAACAACGGATCAAAACTTTGATTGAAAAACGTCCGTCACGTTTACAGCAAAAGGTATACAATGAAAACCTACTAAAGTAAACCAAGTGACGCCTCGATGAAAAAAATTCCAATCTAGGTATTTTCCGATAGATGTTTGCGGGCAAGATCGATTGTTATAAATAGCCTTCGGTCCCACCGGATCATATCAATTTCTCACAACGCTGCTTCGCCTAACGATCCATATTTTGTATAGGTTTTGTATATTGTAATATGTACAGTATTTATGTATTGATTGATTTGTTTGATCATAAACCTATTAAAAATATTCGTTTGGGTGAAATTTGGGTCTAATAATTGCCTTTTTATTGACCGAAAAGATAACATCTAGAAATCTGCACACGTACGTGAATAAAGTAATATATACATAATTTGTATGATATTGCATGAACTGTGCTGGCCTAGTGGCATAACTGTGCGACTCTCTTCCTTCGAGATCGTAGGTTTGTATCCCCGGCTGTGCACGAATGGACTTTCATTATATGTGCACATTTAATATTCGCTCTCGCGAGTTGTATCACCTACCAAGGCAGATTGACAAGTGATCATGAAACAGATACAGAAATCTGAGGTCCAGACCTAAAAAGGGTGTAGCGACACTGGTTTGAATTTTATATACCTATATATGAAATCATATACATAGTTTTATTGACCTGAAACTGAAGTTACTTAAAGTATTTTATATGGATGGTATTATGTTTAAACACGAGTAAAAACACACCCAGAAACAAATTTAATTAATAATTGCTGTAATTTTACGCATTTGCGGAACAGTACTAAATGCTTTCCGGCGTTAAATTGTGAATGGATAATAACTCGTTATAAATGGTCTCCCTGCAGTTTCGTTGCAGACATTATTATATTTCACCATCGTATATATATTGCCTTGAGAGACTTCTGGTTCATGTTCGTACAGTTTCGTTTATCTACCATTAAATTATCCTGAATACTACTAAGTTTTATTTCTTAATAATGGTACTAATATATCTAAATCGTAAGATTGACTTTTCATTTACTTAATTTTTTAAATTAATCATTAGGTATACGATATTTTTGAATGTAACTACACACAAGAAGAATGTAGTGCACATTCAAAATGGCTGACTATGTGTAGAAATTTTTTGCTCGGCTTAACAGGAGAATTGTAGCTAAAACCCAAAGACAGGTCTAACTTATTCGCGGAATTTATTATATTAACGTACCACAGACTGTCGAGAGAATGCAACAGACATTTTGAAATTTAAATTCATATAAAGTCATTACAGAGATTTGCGGGCTACGTAATTACGGTAGACTGCTATAGGTATACTACAACTATGGTATCTACACAGCGCTTTTGTTTTATCTGTGATTAAAATGGCAAATGTTTTTGTTGCCACTTTCATTATTTCTAGCTTTATTTATGTTTAGCCTGTGACCTCGTCTCGTTGATATTATCTTAACGAAATCGTGACATCGGCTAACTATCGTTTACATACTTGAGCGAGAAATAAGACTTCTTTTAGATTCAAATATACTTTACAAATACATAAACAGATTTTTCGTAGCAGTCAGCGTGCAAGTTTGTGTAGGATGTTGTATTATACAAACACATTGGTTATAATTGAAAAATGTACATCGTTAAACTGCATTAAATCTCGATTCAGCATTCCATTTTAAATGAACCAATGAAAAAATATTTTTCTCAATCGATACAACAGATTGACAGATACTCCCGATGTTTATTTATATTTATATAAATGAGAGTTACTGAAAGATTAATGGTGAGTGGAGTTGTGGCAAGCGTTGCATGCTTTAAATGATTTTTTTTCGAATATTGGAACTTGAGGCACTATCATATAGCTAAATTTAACTTTGTTATATTTATCAACTTTTGCAGCACAATAACGTGTGTAATGACAGCCAATTCTTAATATCCTTTTGTAAATACTTTTTAGTTGATTTAATCGTATCTATCTTAAGCTGGATACTTTTTTAAACCTGGGTACAATTCAATAAGGAAGTAAATCACGCCGCCATGACAGTTTGCCGTGCCATTTCCTTCTTATTTTATGCAACACTAACGATGAGTTGTCTCTATGGGGCACAGATGTTGACGTTTTGTAGCGAAATAAATTTGGCATGATTATTATTAATCTATATACCATATACAATTCATTTTTTAACTAAAATTTCTTTAGGTGCATGAGGGTATTTAGGGTGCATTTTTTTTACAGATGAATAGCAAAAATTATAATATTATCATCATGAATATGTGCAGCGTTTTTGTCGAAGAAAAGGGAGAGAGCGATTAAGAGAGAGTGAGATGGCGAACGTAGCATGAAGCAATAGCCATGGAGTGAGAGTAAGCAAGTGAGAAAGAACGAGAGAGAGAGTAAGGAATATCGAGAAAAAATACACGCTATTGGTTGATGTATTCTTTTAGTAGTTCAATATTAACTTGAGATGACAATTCTGTCGCATAATGGCTTGTGCAGTAAACGCAGATTTTTTATTTATTTATATTATCATTAGCACGTATACAGTGTGAATAATGATATACAAATACATGAAGTGATCATATACTGGTACATGAACATGTATTAGGGCTTTTACCTAAGCTTCACTTCTGACATGTGTTCTTTGTACGCACAGTATGAATAATATCGTTAAGTAACTATGCATCAATTCAATGATTTTGTCTTCTTGATATTTTTTCCGAAAAAAGAAAAATGTTAGCAATTTTTAAGACGCAATATTTTCTAAGTTATTTTACGGCTGGAATTTAATTCATTCACTTCCAGATATTAGCGATATTCTTTAACACACTGAAGTACCATTTTAAATTAGGGTTATTTGCCATTAATGGATTGCATTCTTGTAGCATGGCAATACGTTTCAGTTCCACACAAAATCGATTTCCAGGTGAGCAGTGTTCAATAATTGCCACATGTTATTTTATAACTTTTATAATTTTCCTACTTTGTACAGCACATTTCAGACACGAATATTGTTTTTAAGATAATGTTTCACATACTTGAAGAATTCTTTTTCAGGGATGTCAAATTAGGATTTATCACTTATAAATTTGCATTTACTACGAGTTAGCGGGCGTTAAAATAAAAATTTACAGACAACATCAACAAAACTGTAATTAGCAAACTATAACAGGTAACTTTGAGACGTTTAAGAAAACTATTTGCCTGGGGCAAAGGATTACCGAGAACAAAAGAATTGTGAAATAAAAGTGATAAAGTACCTAATAGGATGTTTGCTGTTGCAACTACTAAATCAAAAATATGTAGTGTATAAACAAAACAAAGTACACAGAGTCAAAACAGTCTACGACATCGTTTAGGACAAAATACAGGTTATATTGGCGAAAATCAAAAGTCCCGGCTGAATTCAATGTATGTAATAACATCGTCATCAGCAACCATCAGTTACTACAATCGGTTTTTAAGACCAATTATGAGTAGTCCCTTCGATGTCGTTATAACAAATGACTATAGTATTGTCTTTTGTTAAAATAGCTGTTACACATTAAGAAAAACCAATTCATATTCAATTGACCATTGTATCTATATTCTTCGACATATAACATACATAAATGTATTTGATAAGATAGTCAAAATCTTAAGAAAATCACTTTTTGAACGGATTAAAGCTATGTATTATTATTAAAACTTATAGTTAGTTGGTCACGGTGACGCACGCTGAAAAGTACGCGAAACGTCGGAAGAAAATTAAAATTTAGAATTATGTAAATAACTATAAGTTTTAATAATAATACATAGCTTTAATCCGTTCAAAAAGTGATTTTCTTAAGATTTTGACTATCTATATTAAGACTATCTTATCAAATACATTTATGTATGTTATATGTCGAAGAATATAGATACAATATTCAATTGAATAACTTAAATAACAAAAGTAGACATTTATTTTTAATAACAGAAATAAAACCCTTTAATAGCAATAAAGGCCGGCTCATTCTTTAAGAATATAAACTAATTAGCGTTAAGAAAATGTACATACATATTCTCATTGTCATACATTGTTCTCCACTCAAGGAAGCGACATCCTGTTTGAGGTGCCTTAACGTCGCAAGTCAAGTACGAGTAAAGAAAACTCAAATATTTCCTGAGCAAAGAAAGCGAATTGAAAACAGACTGTGTTTGTAGTGGTAGTGTTTTCCAAGTTTTATTTGAACGTATGTCCCGGAATTGCAGTCTTTCATATTTTTATGTTTGACTACGATAAACAGCACGGAAATATGCATTGTTATTTATTAAAATTTCTCTTATTTGCTTTTCGATTGTATGTAGTTGGAAAAATGTGAAAATTATTGCAGGTAAAAAGCGTGGTGGAGGGAAGACGTTTGCTCTGACCTAAAAAGAGGATCCTTGACCAGATCCAGACTGACTAGCCGGCTCGAAGGCCCCCTCCTTAGGTCGAGAAGTTTCAGATATCCTTAGCGTTCGCAATAACTTTGTTAGCGCATTTCGGGCTATGACGTCATCGCTGTGAGTGAAGATGTTGCATGTAACTCTCCATCTATATTTTCGTGTTTGGAATTCTAAACCAGAAACCACCCAAGTAACGTGACTAGACAACCTTGCCTAGGTTTCTTAAAATCTAGATTGCTGATTTTGTTGTTGTTTTTGTAACGCTGCTCAATGACCGTTGCAATGCAAATGCAACTTCCTATTTATGTAATTCGTTACGGCATTGTTTGTACTTTTTATTTCCTTAAATCGTTAGGTTTCGACTTTCTAAAAAACTCGAGTTATATAAAGTACATCTTTATTGTAATTTATGAAAATGAGCTGGACCTTGGTTGTGTAAGTGAATGTAAAAACTATTGTCGTCGTATTGGCTCCTAGCTTCTTTATACATTTTTATCTCAAGTTATTTTGATTTTATTAAATTTAAGTTTCCAATATATGTTAATAGTTGTTTGTTATATTTTGTAATTCAAGGTGTTTTGTTGTAATTCTTTCGTAAATTTTATCTTTGTCAACACTCATTAATTATAAGCATTATAAGACTTAACTAATTTGTAAGACTTGTTTCTTTTCTTCGGTTTTTTTCTTATCTGTGGTTATTCAATAAATAAATAAAATAAAAAATCGGTAAGTATAGTAGTACGTAGGAACGTAGACTCCGTACAAAATCGTTTCATAAGTTAGTTTAATCAGATCCATAGATATTTTAATTTATATTATTTTTCGCTTGTCAATGACAGTCTGACTCCGAAGAATATTATATGATTCAAATTAGGAATTTTACGAAGATTTTAATGATTTAAAATTAATGTGTCTAATAAAGCAAACAACCTCTTGAGAGATATAACTAAACGAAATCCACGTGCATTAAACTATTAATTATCATCATATAATTACACTATCTGTAATTAAGCAGGTGTAGTAGCAATTTTATGTGTAGTTAATTGTTTGTTTATAAGGCATTAAATTAGACTATATATGTGTGTCCATTTTTATATTAAAATAGCTTAGACTTAATAACGCCTATGTTATCTATAGAAATTAAAAATGAATCGCAGAATATGTAGTTAAGAGCTAATTCGAAGACGGCTGGCTCGTTTTCTTCCTTCCTGGAACTTTAAGGGAATTTTTATGGATAGAAAAATTCAAAATAACAAAATGTCCATATATTGGTATGGTAGCGGCTAAAAATGTTAAGTAAAAAAATAAAACATTAAGGCGAAACAAAGTTAGCAGCTTTTTTAGTTTTTCTCTATACTTACCACTCGCGTACAACAATAGAATATAAGCGAAATAATGAAAATTTAATTGCTATGTAACGAATGAATGCAATGCAACAGTCGAAGAAGTCGAAGCGCCTACGTCTGGCTATACTCTCGGGGCGTAACTCCGACCATTTAGGAAATCGCTACGCTTATAAAACTAAGAGGGCCTGAGTGAGTACAGCCTTGGCTCGTACAGTTAATTCATTTCAAAAGTACAAATCCGCTTTTTCATATAGATGTAGATTTAAATAATGGTAACAGTTCTCCCCATATCCTATCTAGACTAGAGTAAGTTTTATGTGGAATACGTATGTATTATGGATGCACTGTTTAATGAAGCTCAATTGCAAAAGGGTTAACGAAATCGGTGTTGCTATTTAGAAAACTCACTTAACATGTAAATATTGAAATAATGAAATCGATTGCGATACAATCTGACCGCACTTCGCCCTCCATTTATTATTCTTGTAGGAAATAATTATTGTGGCATTTCACGATATTAGTTCGTGGGAATAGCATTGTTTTGTAATCTAGTTAAGGGTTGGGCTAAAGTGCATGCTATTTTATACTGTAATTACACAATCGCGATTTCGTTGGTTTAGAGTATATTTAATAAATATTATTTTGTGTATGGTAACCCTAAGTCATATTTGGTACCTATATTCGACAATATGTATATAGGAGTTTGTATACGTACTACGTTTATCGTTAATTTGTTAAGGGTTGATAAACTAATCATCCATGGCTATACAGCCCCTTGTGGTGAGGCCCACAACTATATTTCGATATGGCAATCTATTTCGCGCTCCTTGCGTCCTTTGAACCCCTATTGTTTTGAGGTTCGTGACAACTCCATCCCACCAACATGAGAAGCTATAAAACATCTGTTTCTTTACCTTTACAAGTACATAGAATATCGTCTGTCATAATGTTAATTTAAGGAAGAAGATAGTCTGTTCAAACAATCCCAAAACGCATGCAATACAAACATTATATATATAAAAATGAAACCCTATTTCCCTTGATCACGCATCACGAACGGCTGGACGGATTTCGCTAATTCTTTTTTTTTTGTTGTGTTTGTTATTGTCAGGAGAAGGTTCTTATGAAAAAAAAAATAAGAAAATAACGCGGAAAATTTGAAAATTTAAGAATACTTAATCACCATATTAAGTAATCATGACTTTACGATAGCAATTTTTTTCAGTGCACAGCGGTTTTACAATTCAAACTTTTTTCATGTAACCTTATGACGTTTGACATAATATTGACAGAATGCGTGCTGCAAACATTGTCAACGAGAATGTAAGAAAAATGAATATCGTTTAAAACATTCATAAATAGTAAAATGTATTTATTAATGCTTTTACTCATATTTGTGTTGTCTGTGCTGTCTCAAAACTAACAATCCAATTTCAACTTTTTTTTTGTGCATATTCAAAATTAACTTAATTATTATTTTAACCGATCTCCTTCGTGTTTTCTCCATCTACACGACACTGGCGAAGTACTTTGTGCGAAGTACTTTGTGCCCAGTTGGCTTAAATAAAAGCCATAAACAAGAAAAAAAATCGTTTAAAACAAATGCTTAATGGAGTTATTCTATTGATAAAATACATATCAAATAATTACAGTCGCTAATTGTTTGTGGCATTAATCTTGAAAATCAGTTATATGTCGTCTGTTCCCATGTTGTAACACCAACAGAACTATTCATATACGAGCCAGAAAAACAAACAAATAATGCCGTATATAATAATTTTTAAAGCATTTTTTATTAATTATACCAATTCGAAATCAATATTCATAGTTAAGACAGGACAACTTCTGTCGGGTCACATGTTAATCTAAAGTATAACAAACTATTATAATGATTAGATCATATGAATAATAAAAAAAAATATATTAACTAATTCGCGTCGTAAGGAATATAAAGCAATATATCAAAACAATTTTAGTTTTGTTCCAAATTATTTCCATTACTTAACATTACCGTTTTTAAAAAATAATAGATTTTTATTACGATTACTATGAATGAACGATTTAGTTGTGTTTGTCAAAGTAAAGGAAACACGATGGAAGGTACATAGTGCTGTTGAATTAGGTTCAAACTCTGGTTTTAAGCCATGTAACTGTATGTACTGGTAACGTATCTTAAACAGATTGTTAAAATATGAACACGAAAGTAACGAGTACAATTATGTATTACTTAGGTTCTCATGTAAGTGAGTATGTAAGCTTTACACAAAATAAATACGTAATTTTTCTTTAGTGCAGTTGCTATAACTCTATAATCTATGACGCTATTGCAGTCACGTCACGTTTCAGATGCGTGACACGGATTGCCCGGTGCATATTACGTGTATAGCTTATCTATTTTTATCTCTAGTTCTAAATACTTTGAAAATTCACTTGAGATGGCTCAATAGTCATAATTACTCATTAACAGCATAAAATTATGCAGAGGTAAAAATATTTGTTTTGTAATATATTTTAGCCGATATACAATGTTATTAAGTTTGTACTTTTAAAATATTATTTCTCAATTCCATTTGTGTCAGTGACCCGCCCACAGACTACCAATGTTCACATCTCCAAAAAGTATAAATGACAGCGGGTAGACAGTTAAACAGATTGTTATAAATTTTGTTTTTCGCGTTGCTAATTATCATAGAGGAAACCGAAATTGTCATTTTCATACAATATAGTCAATTTAGTCGATACTATATTTGGTTAGTCTATCTATTCGAAGCTTTTAATTTCTTCGATTTGAATATAGAAACGCGTTTACGAGCCGTTTGTCGATATGCAATTGGTGTGATGTCCTATAATCCGTTATACCAATATATTTTTTAATATTTTTTTATTATATTAAAAATCATAACCGCAATATTATCTCCGCTTACACAAAACCGCAACAAAACAATTTACGTAAGATGTCAACCGTCTAAACAAGAAATTCAAGCTCTCAAGTAATTTAAAAGCTTCCTCAAAGCGGCAAGAATCACTAGGCGATAATAATTGGACGCTTGTACACTGGTGGATCCAAAAGTTTTCATAAAATATTTTAATTGCCCTGAAACAATCTTTTCAATTTCTAAGGTATTCCTTACTTGGACAATACACGATGAATTTCTATAGCGGAATAAATAGCGTAAATTAATATATAGATTTAATCCCATTTTCCACCTGTGACATTTAAGAACCATAGACAGTAAAGCTTCCCTCAGTAATCAGGTCACGTTCCTTTTTGAAACGCGCGTTAGAACGCGTAGATACGTTGAGAAATGCTAAGGTTTTATTCTCGCCTTGGGTGGAATAAACTATCGACTATAGAATAGAACGCGCCGCACGCGTGTCTATTCATAAACGATTGTATTGCTACCATAAATATCGCGAAATGATTGTGGTGATTGCAGTTCGTAAAATGGAGTCGATATTTCCTTTTGTCTGCTCCTGATATTGAAGTTTGCTGAGTTGCGGGAGTAAAAGCATTAGGCTTTGACTTGAGTTTTTATTGCAATACTTTAGAGTACATTTATGGCACTGCAATGCAGTTTAGTTCTGACAAACTGTTTATAACTTAACCCAAAAATGGTATCTAAAATATATTGAAATTATCTCAGTTGTTCTGAAAACAAATATTAACATAACAATTTTCCGTTCTAGTTTATATTTATATAAAAGCAAGTTGTCTGCTATGAAATATGCTATAATTTTTCTGAATATATCCAATTTGTGATTCCAAGCGAAACTTTCTCGCACGTTTCATAGAATATAAGTACATGCTTTACCCTTGGCCCAGTCTGTTTATAATTAAACGACTCACTACTATCTCTTCACAAACGTCTTGAATTTATTTTTAACGCTGCAAGAAAGTGTATTTTAATGTTAAATGGGAAAATCAATTT
Organism: Pieris brassicae; assembly: GCF_905147105.1. Lineage (NCBI taxonomy): Eukaryota > Metazoa > Arthropoda > Insecta > Lepidoptera > Pieridae > Pieris > Pieris brassicae. The sequence continues at coordinate 19,790,893 of NC_059666.1, read as the reverse complement.
GTCATATGTTTGGAAAAGTCTTGTATGAAACAACTGATAACGAATACTATTTTTCTCTGTGTCCAGTTTTCCGAGCTTCGCGCGTCGCGAATGTCTTACAGCAGTGGTCAGCGGGAGACGTATCTTGTCCCGTGTAACTAATAGTACAAGTCTTATCCAGAGACCGTATCTTGCAATACACATAACGTTTTAAAATTAAATTTGATAAAACCAATCCACAACTGACCAAACCAGTCTTTCGTTACCAAGCGTCTTTTGTTGACAACCAAATATACGGGTAGTTCACCTACCTTTATCAAAACAGACGTAAAGGCTCTATAAAGTATTTACGGAGTGACCGATTTCTCAGTTTCTAATCTTTATCCCTTCAAGAATTGGCCCTCATAATCCGGGCTTAACTTGTTCCGAAGGTTTACCTCCTAGACGTAGATAAGTTATACAATCACAGCCTTCACAATCACTTTTAAAGGCAATACAGCAATAGTGTTTTTTATAAAACAGGGGCAAATGGGCCCATGGTTAGTAACATCCTCGAAAGTGTGTTACCGGCCTTTAGGTACGCTATTGTCCTGACTCCTAGTTGAATTGGTTCGGAAATACTGGCTCCACGAACTGCTGGTCCACGACAAGATGTGCCTTAAAAACGCTAAGTTGTGGAACGACGGATGTCAAAGTGATACTGGTGTAATTTCATATTCTGCCTCAAATCAAAGACCGGACCAAATTCGGGATCACTTCACTTAAAATCACTTTCTACTTTTGTTAATGGGAACTTGAACTATTTATTGAATTCATTTTCATAATAATAAAATTTGATAATTCCCTTTACATTAACATATTGTTACGAGCTAGGGGATCGGATAGAAAATGCCGTGGATTTATTCAAGGGTTTATTTCTTGAAAAATCAATGAGGAATTTATGGGCACAAATTAATTGCAGAGATGCACTAATAACACACAAAAACACAGTCACTAATTACTTCACTTATGCACACTTCACACAGTACTTTATCACTTGTATTCACTTTATCGCTTCGGTGTTTCTCTCTTGTTATCGCATTCAAAACTAAAGATGACTAGTCGCGTTTCGGCTCGCTTATATATCCCTGGGAATAATTCTAAACAATATTCGAGAACTCTCTAGGCGGGATAGCTACTGAGTAGCTATTGTACAATTCTAGAACATCCGCACTCTTTGTCTCTTTCGCACATTGCTCCGTCCTTGTCGTACGGCGTTCTAGAGTGCTCAGTAAAGCTTCAACAAGGTTCCGATCTCTCTCTCTCTCGTATCATTTCGTCCTTGTCGATTCGTTATAGAATATTCCTTCATCAAAGGGGTATAACTAAGCCTGGAAACGCCTGAAAACGGGTCTCCTGGAAACTGCACCACTCAACTACGCATGTTCTGAAACTGACTGAAAAAATGTTTCAGCTCCCTGAAAACTAGGGTAACATTATGGAATTTACAAATAACTAATATGTGATTGAGCCTCTCCTGAAACGGTCAGAAATCATATTTCAGCCTGCTGAAAAGTTCTCCAAGTAGTGGAAAAATCTAGAAACGTTGTAGTCGACCCGTCTTCGTAACAATATGTATAGATAAAACAATTATAAATAAATTCTCTAAAAGTTATCCTAACTTTAAATAATATTTGTTTGTTCATAAGAACAGCTCAATGTTGATCGCGGCAACTTTCGTTTTACTTTCGGCCGTCGTTAGATATTAAAAATTTGTTCTTGGCGAGGACCTTTTTGGTGCGAATAATTGCATTAGAAAGTTTGAACGAATTTCTTTGTGTAGATTTTACTGTTTAATTGTTTTTACGAGTTTCAGTAGCGCTCTAATTGATTTTTGCTGTAAGACTCATGTCCTTCTTGAACGCGTGCTATTAGAATTTGTCCAAAAAACTAATCTTTAATATTAATAGAGAACGGGGCAGACATTTGCGTCTTTTCTAGATAACTGCCTCTCAACGGAAACAACTAATGTTCAATTGTTTGGGAACGTAACGATCTTCGCCGAAGCTTAAATTAAATTTACTAATTTATATCTAATATTAAGGAAGGTAAGCCGTTAGTAAAGAAGAATATAGGTCAAAGAGAATTAAAAGTTACACGCCGTGTTCTAATCGATCGCTATTTGCATAAATCTACTTCGGTGAACTCAGGAAATGTCAACCTACAAATTGGTTTTACGAAATCCCTGATTTTAAACGTCTTTATATGAACAGTATTTTTACCTTTCAATTAAATCGATGCACGCATACTAAAGTTGCTATTGTAATTACGTTCCGTAGGCAGGTAGGCCACTGTCTTAAGACGGCCGTCCCTGATTCTAGTTACAGCGTAAAACAATTTTTTTTACCTTACAAAAGTATAGTACAGGATACAGTATTTACTATGCTATAAAAAATTAAACGTATTTGTAGTTTGAATTAATTCAATTTAAATTTACGGAACTAGTAGGAAACTCTTAAAGCACGCGATACGTGTCACGATTTTATTATTATTACACATTATACATTTAACCATTTTTTTCTTACGGATGGTGGGGTAGAATAAGTGATGAACAAGACTTGTAGTTGGCTTACTATCTACTTGAGGGCTATATGGTCGCCAAACTCCAAAAAAGCACATTGTTTCTTTCCATTTTTTTGTTATCGTTTCTTGAAGTATAGCGAATGGAAAACATATATGGTGGAGTTGAGTAGTTTATGTGTTCATTTTGAAAGATCGATACACGATTTAAATAACTTCGCTCCATTGAAAAAAAAACCAAACATAGCCAATTTTTGACTCTTTGAATTCATTTTATGACGAAATTGTATGTAGAGTGATTTTGAAATGTACAATATTATAATTTATAATAAATCCATATCAGAAAAAAAATGATAAAATTATATTAATTTAATGTTTTAGATAAGCAATTGTTATTACGGGCCGGCGCGCCTCAGTGTTCCAGGTCTCCGTTGCGTAGCGCAGTCCACCCCGTGACACTGACATTCGTGCTGGGATAGGGCTTTAAGGTTTTGAGGGGGTAGTGAGCAACCCAAGTGTTCTACAAGACCTCGGTTTCATTGTACCAAGGGGTAGTGTGCGACGACGATGGCCAAGGTTTTTAGCGATACCAAGGGTCAGAACCAGTCTGTTACACAGATACTTTAACAAAGAAGTCGCGCCTACTGAATGCTGTCTCCGACAATATCGACATCTTTATATGTTCGTAGAGTGAGTTTACAATACTGACATTGTGTATCATATGTATTTAATATTGTGTATATTATTTTTGACATTATTTTATTGACTTATTTATTCATACGTCGTTGCATTAAAAAAATACACCAATAACACAAGACATATAAAATTATAAGGGGTTATGCGCCTTATGCAGGCGGCCTTATCGCTAACAAGTGATCTCTTCCAGGCAACCCTAGTAAGAGAAAAACTAAAAACAAAATATAGAACCTTAATGTAAAGTTTATTAAAAAATATATTAACAAAAACTAAAAAGCTAGGATTATCGTATTGGCTTATAACTTTAAGGGTAGTGTATGTATTTGTATAATTAAAGTAATTAAATACGCCTTAAATTTACTATTTCAACCTGTTCACTAGTATGACTTATCCTAAACATAAATGTTAGCAATTATTTCAAAACAGTTATTCAAAGTCAAAACTCCCTAAAGCTTTTCTAAAATAGGATTGCACCAAATCCATTTCCCTCTAAGAACTCCCTAATGTTGATCGTGAACACAGCCCTACTTTAGATAGTTGTGGTAATATATGGGATCTGTCAGCAACCCTCGCTCCATATTCAGGAGGCTCATAATTTCCGGCACTAGGTGAAGATGATATATTTATTCATACTTACTATATTATGAAGTACTTGTATGTGAAGAGCAGCCCTCGTATTATCATAGTGGTTTTTTAAGTTTAAACCTCGACCAACTTAAGGCGTTCACGTTTTCGTACCAAACGTATCGTAGAATTCTTAGTTTAGGATAATGGATTTAATTCTTTGTACCTACTTAATACTACCTGGCATAATGTTTTTTTTTGAAGTGAAACTTCTTTATCGTCGTTGGAAAAAAAATTACCGTCACATTTTTCGGTTACGCGTCACATTTTTCCGTAACGCGCTATCTTTTTCTTGTCCCTACCACAGTTGGTTCAAAGGGATTCGAAGCCATTAATAACAAAAATATATAATAACGATAACAATGATAGTAATAATTCTATTTCAATTAATGAAATTCTGTAATCTTAGTACTTAGTAATAAGGTAAAAGTTTTTTTTTCTTCATTGCTTACACTGCTAACTTTTACTATTGTTATTTGTTTCTACTGATTATTAGATTCTTATTTGTTTTTTTGCGACTGAGGTCGCAAACTAGCTGCTGTGGTCTCTGGCAGAATGACCAGCGCTGTGGAACAACTCTGCTCCTCAGCATAATGCTAAGCCAGGGCCAATTACAACCACAGCACACACGCATTACACAATTAAACCTTTTTCTTAAAAATATTATTATTTTTTAATTTTTTTTTTGATTATTGTTATTTTATGTGTTTCTGTGTGTGTGTTTTGTTAGAAATAAATGTTATGTCTATGGCTATGTAAAATGAAATAATTGTATTATTTGTATTCATGTCTATGATAAAAAAATCAAAAAATAAGGTTATATAAAAGTTTCACTTACGTGTGTACACTAGTACACGCACACATTTTTTTTATTATACATATTTCCCAATATCCCCGACTCTTGTGGTGCGGGACATTATTTTAGACATATATTTTGTACAACCATATATATATACATTAAGAAATTTCCTAATATATATATCCATATATACAAATATGTATCTTACTACATATTTCTAGTTTATATTCATGGGCTAGTGGGGGCCCGTCTCACCTTTGCTACGCTCTTGTTGCAGTGTGTGACACATCTCACTACCTTACTGCAGAAATCTTCCAGTTGCGATCTGAAGCTTCTTAATACTTTGGGTAAATGCTCGGTTGTTACCTTTATATAGATTTTTCGCTCGAGATCGCACCTCGCATATTGTAAGTAGATGTCTTGTGGATCAACAAGAGAAAATAGAAGCTTAATAATATTGGCATAGGATAGCTTTGTCTTAAACAACACCGCTTCGGACTCCGTTCAGGGCATATTAAATCAGGCGCTTAGCTAAAACTAGATTATATAAAATAGGTCAATAGTGAGCAACAGTTACCCCGACCGCAGTTAACGAAATAGAGTAACCCAGTTAACCAGAGTTGCCAGTAAGCCGTAAACAGTTAATTGAAAGTAAGTGCCGGAGTTTAATAATTGTTTTCGGCATGAAACCTGCTTGTAATTGACCTCTGCTTTATTGCTTACACTCGGTAAAAACGTAGTAAGTATATAACGGATTATAAATATAAGATTACGAATAATATAATTTTAGTAGCGAATGCGTTGCCTGGCGGTAAAGTTATTGAGCTAATTAATTATTATTATTAAGCCTTAATTGCTGACACCCATTCTAATAAATATAAACATTGTTTTAAATACATAACATCACATGGGCGCGTTTTGGTGTTCAGTGTGTCCTGAGACTTATAAGCCTCTTCCAGCTGCTTCCATTATTTTCTAATGTCAGCTCTTCTTGTCCAAGTGTGTCTCCTATAATCCTCTTTTCCTTTTTCCATTGTTCTCAAAGATTTTTGCGTGGCGATATAAAATATTTTATTTTTGATTGGGTTTTGAGTGTTTGAACTGTTAATGTTTTTGAAATTTTGGTCCTCTCGTTTCTGAGCTGAAAGGTGGAGGATAAGGTGTGTTTTTTGAAAATCCTTTGGTGCTTTTCCTTATTTTTTAAATAGCTAATTTATTATATGCTCTTAAATGTCCAAATTATTACTCTAGTGTTATAAATAATAGATGTGGATGGGACAACCATGTGATGGTGGCTGGTACGCTTGGTCTTAATATAATTTTATTTCTAATGTTAAGTATTTGCATTGCCTGGTTATAAAATGCTCTGCCTGTTGCCATAAAGACTTCACAGGCTTGATTTTCTGTTAGGAATCATTTAAAATTGTACGCTTTGGTTGTCTGGACAAAACTCCTGATAGTAGAATGACCGCCCATCTTTTATTTTATTTCTCTTTAATATTTGTTAGTGACGTAAATAAACGTTTTTTTTATTAATTTGTAAATAAATTATAAATTTTTAAACTGTCTTTAAAACCTAAAGAATTTATGAGTAACAAAGAAATAATTTTAGTTTTTAAAATCCAGATCGCTATTTATACAATAAATACAAAACGTTTATGGATTACCCGCACAACACTCGACTTCAAATAAACCCCGAAGCAGGAGATTTATACTTCGGCAAGTTTTTACTTTATTTTGCCATTTAATGACCAGTAGTCATTACTTTGCTCGAACATATCTTATTTAAAACGGACTGCAACAAAATGTCCAACGTCCCCAAGGCAGACGATGTTCCAGTTTAAATAAACTGTAATTACTGCTAGGGGAGTGGGAAGTGGCAACTAGAAAACTTGTACAAATGTAATTAAAAACTTCTGCGTTCCCTTTTTTAGTTTGAAACTAATGCTTTTTTGCTAACAAGTGGGATCCGAAAGTTAGGTGTGCTTTTTGTTTTTGGAAATATTTACATATTGTATGTTTACATCGCTGAATTTTTGCCTTTTATCGTAAAAAAGACTTCACGGTAAATTTGTCCAAAAAACTGATAGATTACATGTATGATGTAAATGATATTGCCTCAGATAAAATGGTTCCTGTGCATTAGATTTGGTTATGTAATTTATGTGGTCAATTACGTGTCCTTAATATTACTTGGGGTACTACATACAAGTCGTAAAGAACTTAGGTTAAAGCCAAAAATTTGTACCTTCTTTTATTCATTTCACATATCATGATGTTTTAATTAATATCTATGATGTTAAAAACCATGCACCACCGAATTATAGCATAGTACACCATTGCCGTATGAAAAAAATATATAGAAAACATTTTGAGCCTTTTTTTTGGTGGGGCCGTTATTCCACAAATCTAGCGACTTTATTGTCGACCGGAAAAATGGTGACATAGAGACTAACACGAGAAAAGGACAATAAAATTTTATACTAAATTATTCAATTTAAGTAACGAAGGCGACTGTATAATATTTATATATATAACTAACTGGCAGATATTTTGAAAACACTGCCCCCTTTGGCTAATGTTTTATAAATTTATTATATATTAAATAAATTGTTTAATTGCTTGATTGGATACAATATAAAATTAAAAATGTTATATATCGCATTTGCCTGTTAATACGAATATATACATTTAACAAACCATATCAGTATATGAATTTTAGCAGCAAAAAAATACAGATACTTCTTACGGTAAGTTAAAGCAACAATGTGATGGGCGTCATCATCTTACCTTAGATAAGTACGAAAAGAATACTTAATCATTCACGGGAATTCAGACATTAATCGTCTAATACTCATAGAATTAAGAAACCCGACAAGGTTGAGGGGTCAAGTGAACCTTTAATGGGGTTCATTGTACGAAATGACCTCAAATCTCATTCACGTGCCTTCCTTGCTTTGAAACGGATATGTTACATCAATATATGTTTATTTCAGGAGGCAGTTCTGATATCAATTATATATATGAAATACGAAAGACATATTTTTTAAATTTAATTATTAAAAAATTCTAGTTTAGTTCTTATAAATTTGCTTCGAATACCGGAATAACAAAAACACAACGACAGTTATACGGTTTTGAAAGCTCATAACGGCTACGAAAACGATTTTACTGGGAAAAAAAGCACAGGAGTAACCAAAATCCAAATCTAATAAAACCTATTTTTTAATGATAAATGTATTTTATGACAAACGTTTGATGTGCTATCCTCTTAAAATTGTAAATACAAACGGAATAAATGATAATACCAAAAAAGCTTACAGCGCATCGCCATTGCACATTAATTGCTGCTTAATTAAATTAATAAAATCGCCCTACAGGTCAGAGTTAATTGTCTTCTCAGTATTTTAAATTGGAGTTGTATTTGTCGCCTCATGAGACATTTTCATTCCAATTTCGATTTTTGTTAATATTTAATGACATAATAAAATTAATTTAATACCAGTCCTCTAAAGATAAAATTCGATCTAGTTTTTTCCAACTGCAAATGTAGCCTTGATATTGCAGGCTACAAACCCTCAACATTGAAGTATGGAACGCCATATAATTGGGAGCAGAGTACTGGCGCAGTTTTCTTGACGGCATAGCGATGTTCGCTAAGTTCTTTTTTATAACATTCTTCGTTTAAATACGGCGTTATTTATATTGTAAAGAATCTGTGCTGTCGTTATATGAGAGATGTACGCGGTGTGTATGTGGGTAATGCCACGCGCCCCTCGTAAACAGTTTTATTGTCTTGAAGCGAGACGTAGACACGACACTTAAGTAAAATATGTCTCTCTGTAGTAAAATGTGTTTTATTACTCAATTTGGGCGGCTTTTCTTTGGGACGTTATAATAATACGTTCTATATCAATAGAAAAGCGACTTGATTATTTTATTATGTTTTGATTGAGACAATAAATTGTGGTATTAAACAATTTTGTTTTTGTAAAACGCTTGACGTAAGATTTTTTAAATGATATTTCGGTAAGAAAAATACATCTTTAATAGAAACTTAATCTCCATGATTGACACAAATAAGGAAGAAACAGTGGCGCTACAACATTTCAGATTTCTTTATCGGTTTCGTGATCACTTGTCATTTGCAGTAGGTCAGCAGTCTGTGCCGGAAGCACACCGTGGATTTTTTGGTCTATGGCGTGGCGGTATGTTTTTCTTTGTCGTACGAGGGAGTGTTAAATGTGCACAAAGACAGAAAGTTCATTGGTGCACGGGGGTTCGAACCTACGACAGGGATGAGAGCCGCAGGCTGACGCAGGCCTCGTGCTCTTGCAACTCTTTATAAAATTTAGAAGAATAAATACGGTTCTTTTACGTTTCGGTCCGTACGGATATCGTAAAATTGGTATTATATTAAAACTAGCGGACCCAACAGACGTTGCCCTGTCTTAACTATGAATATTAATTTCGAACTAAAAAATATTTCAAACTTACCAAAAATCCATATTTAATTGAACTTTTAATATGAGGAGTGATACCTCGGAACTAACGGTGATGTGCACTGAGAAATTAATTTTTTGTTAGAAATCATAAATTGATTATTTTATATGTATTTTATCAATATAATAACTCCGATCGAAGCATTTGTTTTAAACGATATCCATTTTTCTTACATTATTTTTGACGATATTTGCAGCACGCATTCTGTAAATTTTATGTCAACGCCATAAGGTTACAACAAAAAAATTGAATCAAATGAAAAAAAAAAGTAAAGTAATGGTTAAGTATTCTTAAATTTTCTTATTTCTTAATTTTTTCTTTCATACAAAACCTTCTGACAACAAATACAACAATTTTTTTTTATTGAAATCGGTCAAGCCTTTCACGCGAGATGCCATGACCAAGGGAAATAGGGATTTATTTATATATATATATATGCCCAACACATAAGATGATACAGATTTCGAAAAAATACTTGTACATAAATATTTTAGTTACTTAAATTACATAATCTATGCAAACAAGTTAAACTTGGAATACATAAATACTAAATAGTCCTTTTACTGCTCTTTTAATGCAGACCACAACTGCAGTGGTCTGGTAACTTTCACTTTCTAGACTCCACTTTCTAGATGTGGTAATAATATATCAATGATATAACTGTTATAGGTTACTCTTAAATTATTGTAATAAATGGATTAATTAAATGTATAGTATAATCCATAATGCTAATTTTTGATAGACGGATGGTTAAGAAGTCCGTAAGTCTGAGGGTTCACTAGGATTAAGTGCTTTTATTGTATATATATGAATATGTATATTTTATTTACATTTTAATTCAATTAATAAATTTTATAGATCAATCATTTTAGAAACGTTCAATATGTTTAGACAGCAATAGTGAATTGAATAAGTTAAAAATAAAGCTTTTTACACATTTATAAAGAATCTTAATGACTTTATACGGTATGTATAAATAAACAGCGTTGCATATAAAACTGTATTTGTTAATGACAAGATATTTCTTTGAACTGAGATCTTTCTCTGTATTTGTCTTTCGTACACGTGATACATATTAGGAAAAGGTTATTTGACAAGATTTTAAAAACCATTTCAGATTATGTATACTTACTATAGAACCCAGATAATTTGTTATTTTTGATTCTGTTTAATTTTTAAATAACCTACCAGTATCCTTCAGGCAAGATGGTACCACACTTGTAAACAAACGTCAAGATTTTTACGTGTTAATTTTCTTTCTGCGATTTATGTACAATTACAAAAATGCACATATATTATATTTAGATTACAAATACATGTCCGTAATTAAACTCCAAAATGTCAGGATTAGACAGGTGCAGACCTTATTTACAAGCATTCATTTTATCTTCTACAAACTGACATGTGACTTATGTGTTAAAATCAGTATTTTTATTATACTTTTTTTAATTTTAATACTAATAAATAGCCAGTCAAATGTGAGGGAAAGAATTGTACATACAGATTTTTTATACGCTGACGTATATTGTAAATCCTACAAAAGTAAAATGATAGCGGTAAAGGCAAATTGGGTGCTAAAGCTCACGGTAAAGTAAATTTTGTAGGCAGTAAAGGGATTTGAGAGATAATCAAATTTACTAAGTAGATGGGTACATTACAGGGCGTTAGACAAAGCTCAGTCATAATTGAGTTTCGAAATAGTTCGCCGTAAATTAATTAAACAAGTGCTGACAATACTAGTTTTTGTTTTAAAGCGTTCTTTAGCAAGCATTAATATTCAGCTATAAACGCTTTAGAGTTTTATACATTTGTGTTGTGTGATTACTCAATCTGTATTTTGACCTTTTCTCTTTATAGATCTTGTTTTTGAAACGATCTAGAGAAAAAACTAGAAATCACCTCTCACTGTGTGTGGAGGCTCACACTCCCTGAGGTATAAATTCTTTTAACGTTTACTAGCATTTTCAACGCTCAAGGCTATTTTCTAGTATAATTATAGATGCTCCAAATCTATATAAATAAAATGTATCGCAAAATGTGTAAACGCAAATCTTGTGGACGGGTAGAAATTTTTATTCATTTTAACTCTTGAGGTAGGTTTTTATGGAGACAAAAGTATGAGAAAAGGCCCGGAATAACCCGAGAACCAGTTGTATTTTTCTATAATTATGAAAGCGAACTTTGGAATAGCATAGTATTTATATTTAGTAATTCCATATGCTGGTATGTAGCTACTAAAAAGGATAAGAAAACAATTAAATTAGGGTGAAACGAAGTTCGCTGCGACAGGTAGTACATAAAAATCAGAACATCACAACCAGAGCCTAAAATACTAAAATTATTATTATAAATAAATAATTTTCTATTATTTTATTTAGCAATAACTTTGATTTATGTAGAACTGTTTTGACCTAGTGGCTCCAGCGTACGATAATCATCCTAGAGGTATTACGATCCACGACTGTGCACCAAAAAACTATTTTTTTTCTATGTACGCATTTAACACTCGCTCGTATGATAATGGAAATCATAGTGACGACCAGCGTGTTTTAGACTCAAAAAGACGCCAGTGTTTCAGGCACAAAAAGCTTACCTACATGGCCATTAGAAAAGACAAATGATCACGATACAGGTACAGAAATGTGAGGCTATGATCTAAAAAGTTTTAGCGTAAGTTCAGCGTCACTGTTTTTTTAACTCTTTTATATGTTTTGTTTAATTTAATTTGAGTATTATTTAGCTTTAGTTAAGGTGCAATGCAAGATATATTATGTAAATCATTATATACTTTATGTATAAGCTGCCACATACAGCCCAAATCTTGAACAAGTACAAAGTTATACCCCATAAGGTTGTGTTATTAAATATCACACTTTACAACCCTACAGAAACTATTTATTTATAAGACCGCTGGTGATCCCAACATCCCGAGACCCGACAATGATGGTCCAAGTTTGACAAACACGCCTTGATAAGTAATCTGATTACATAGAAGATAGTATATCTAGCTATAGTATACATGTATATGTAGATTAATAGACATAGCGAATCGAATTAAAGCTTATCTTTACCAGATTTAACTCTTGGATGGATATTTAAAGGTATAGTGGCAGTGTAGTGGTTTGAGGTATGTCATAATAAACAGTTATATTCCAGCTACTTTTCCATGCTTGATGAATAATCAAATTAGTGTGTAAGTGTATAGTAAAGTAATAGTTGTATATGTTGTATTATTCGATGTTTTAGGAAGTTAATTCATGTATGGACGCATACAGTTCGATGCCAGTCATGTGAAAGAATATTGTAATTATTATGAGGTTTTAGCCTTCACATGACATAAGTTGCATTTTTACTAACTACTGCATTGTATCTATGTATAATTGTTTGAATTTACAATTTATATTTGGAACATTTAACATTATGATTAGTTAAACACCGGCTTTATATAATATAATATATTGTTAGGTATAATTTAAAACGTTATGAAACCTTCGTCGGTTTGTAAAATTATATAACTAATTTTAGAAATTTAATTAAAATATTTGGATTGTTATAAAACAAATTGAATTTCAGCAGTCTGTCTGCTTATTATTCAAATTTATGTTTGGTCGTCGAGTGCTGTTGTGGATTTAACCTGACATTTATTAAAGGATTTTGGAGTTGCTTATTTTATTTCTCTTTTAAGACGTCTTTGTTTATTATGTTTCTATATTAAATATCTACAAAGTAGTTTGCGTGTATAGTAAAGGTTTCGATATACACATATGTTATAGGTATAAACTGCGGGTATATTTTAAGTCAAATTTATGAAAACATTTTTGTTGCAAAGCATTTTTTTTATTAAATACAAAAAAATCTTATCTAATCTCATCCATGATATTAATGTTAAATGTTTATAAATTGTAGTTTATTGAATAGCTTTAGTGGTCATTTTTACGGAAGGAAATCGCCCGTAATTGTCACTCAGAAAAATGATCATTTAGCAAATATCATATATAATAGCACATTAATCAAAACATAGGTTAAATAACATTACAATTACTCACCTTTCGAAATACGCACGTAAAAATTACGCGTTCTGAAGAAATAATATTAGAGCTGTTTTCCTCTAACGACCTCAAGAATTTTCCCAAATGTTCCCATTGTTGTACAAATTCATACATTCGATGATTGCACGTCGTCTTACCGCCGAAATAACAAATGAGGTCAACAACCCACCTGTCATAACTATTTCTGTCCTTTTTCGAAATGCTGAATCTGAGTATTACCATCTCTGTTTAATTTACAAATGGACGTGGATTTGCTACGATTTATAGGTTGGCGAAACCATTGTTTAGGAAAATAGAATTTAATATTGATTTTAACCAAAACAACGTTTTTTGTAAATATAATAATCCTCATTCTATTAGTTCGTCTATACTAAACCAGAAACTGTAAATTTAAAAAAAAACACTTTCGTTACATAATCTTCCTACTAAAAAATAATATTAAATCGCTACAATCATATATGGGTCTTGGCCTGCTCAGATTGAATTTTAGACATGCCGGTTTCCCCACGATGTTTTCTTTCACAATACGAGCGAGTGTTAGGTCCGCCCTTACGACGTGTAACAGAACTCTGAATAACAGAAGAAAGTTAATAAGTCTGTTAATTGGCATAGAGTTAAAACTATTTCCATAATAAATATTAAAAAAAGTCTGTTAATAAAGTTATCTAACCGTAAGTTTTAACACAGGTTTCATGTTGTATCAAATTCAGTATAAATAGTAATAAAAATAATACTTAATACATTGTTGTTAATCGATTTCGCGTTCCCTACGGAGTTTTAGCTTATTTTAGAAACATCGCTACCCATTAAAGGGTGCCACGAGCACTTTGTTATATGGGGCGATAAAAACCTCATATTTTTTCAGGGCGCATTGTTCCCGTAGAGTTGTTGTCGATATCTAAATTATTCATGATTTATCCTGTTTTTCCAACTGAAAGTAAGATTTTGTGAAAATTTTAATGTTGATAAATGTAATTGTTTCGAATTCGTATTTATTGAATTAAAAAATAAAATGTCATAAATAATATTTAAAAATTATGAGTACTCTGGTATAGACTCGTATTATGAATTGACGTTGAATGAATATTTTATATCATTCAAAAACATCCGTCTTCTGTTGTGACACGACAGGCCTAAACAAACATTCCTTAGTTGTCATCATCTTCACGTTCCAGATTGGACAACTAATATAGGACACCGAAGATTGTCTGTTCTTTGTTGTACGTCCTGTTTTTCAGCAGCGCTATTTCAAGCCCATAACCAATCATCGAAAAATTACTTGTTCAAACGCAATACTTTTGTCTAGTCCATTAAATTAACTCTGAAAATCCAGACTATAAATGTTAATTATTATAACTATCTATATTATAAAAAAATTAATACTATAACGCTCTCGTAACTCTTAAAACTTTGTTCGTTATGAGCAAAATAATTGAAATTATTATATAAGATTACTCTATCCTAGTGGTGTCTGTCCAAACAAATGTTATCCGAAAATTGTTGGCCATTTTTATTCATATTTCCACGCTCGTGGCGATTAAGGTTTGCGAGGGAAGAGTTTTCTTTTTATAGCAATTTCACCGCTGTTTCGACGTATGCGGCCAGTTTTAATCTGTGTTGCCATTTTTGTCTCTAAAACAAGGACTTTTATAGCCTGGCCTTTTATGGGATAATGTTGGGATGAATTTGTACATGACATGAATATAAATGAGACATATTTTCGGCATAGTTAAATATTAGATTCTTAATAGTTTTAAGCGTAACATTCCAACCAGCTGTTAACAATCACTTTGTGTTTCAGATCACAATAAACATGGTTCAATGATGTGAAAGCAATGCTGCTGCAGCAGGCGACCCCCTCGCCTGGTCCCAGCGGCACGGCGAGTCCTAAAACCAGACACAACCCAAACTTTCCCCGATTAAACAGTCCAGTACTAAGTGATGGTAAAGATAGCCTCAGATTGGGTTCCAACAGTCCAAGTATTGGCACCAGTAGTCCAAAGTTTGGTTATTTGGGAGACAGCCCTAATTTGGGTGCTAGCCCGAAGTATGGAAGCCCAAAATTGGGAGGAAGTCCAAAGGCTTTGGAAGACGAGGCGGCGCTAGAGAGTCTTCAAACGGTTCTCAAGGAAGGATGGACTGTGCACACTGGCAGGGATGGAAGACTTTATTATTGCAAGTAAGTTAATAAATATATTATATTATTATTTGTGTGTTTGTTTTATTCAAGGTTTTGACTAGGTTATTTGTCTTGCCCAAGCGTGTTCTATCAGATGTCAACCGTTCAAGTGTTACTGAAAATTTAATTAATATTAAGGTTAAATACACTTTTTTCAATTTTATATAAAATATTCATGAAATTATGAAAACGTCATCTTATATATCTATTTACATGACGAAATTTATAGAAATTTGACAACTTGAAACAGGAAAATTATAAGTTAAAGTAGGTCGCTGTAGTGGATTAAATTTTTCAATAATAAGAGCTTTATCAAAGGCTTGCAACACAATACAGCTCCAGTGTGTTTCCCGCCATTGTTTAGCATTATACAGCTTAATGCGTAATAATGGAAGTGTTATAATATTTGGCCATAACCAACTTATTTCACTAGAGTTCATTGCTGTTATAGTGGTTTATTAAGAGGTTTTTTTTTTCATTTAAAAATTTCGGAATTCTTGAAGTTCGTGTTAAAACTTTAGATAGCGCGGCTCTTTGTTTTCACAACGGTACTTGTTGTGTAACTTTCAACACTGTGTTAAAGTATACAATCAGCTTATGAAATAGTTTAAAAAATATATATATATACCCATATTTAAGTTTTCGTGTATATCAATACATTACCCGTTGAATAAGATAAAAGAGTTACCTGAAAGCAATTGTGAAGTGCCTGTTAGCAATCAAAGCTGTTACGTTTTTAGTTATTTAATTTTTCTCATTGTTTAGATATATCCACCCATATCATCTAAATGTCTGCCGTTCCACAACTGAGCGCTTTTAAGGCAGTTTTTAAACGGAAGTCGAGGTGGAATTTCGTATTATATCTAAACCCTTACATAAGGTTGGTTGAATATGAAAACCAGTAACTTAAAGTAATGAGCAACTTATGTTTAAATCCATTAAATTTTAAATACATATATCCGAAAGCCCATGAATCATGCATGCTCATCGTCAAGTGAGCCTCTTACGCGTTTGCCGCCGTACTGTATATATATTCTTTGGTATTATGAAGTGTTAAAGTAAAGCTAAAGTTAGCGAATCTGGGTTTAGTTCGGGCCTCAAGTGTGGTTTGATAAATGTGCCTCAGTAAGCATATATTTATGCAAAGTGATTTGTCTGAAGCTCCTCTTGAGATTTAAAATTGATTTAATTTTCCATGCTTACGACGTTATATATGATTAATAATATGCACCGTAACACTGTGAAATGACGATCCTGTAATAGTGCTTTCGAATCCTGGCTATAGATACATCTATGGACTTCCTATCTATCAGCATATCAGTGAAAACCTAACCAATCGCATTGGTTGGTTTGATCCGGTGGTTCATCTACTTATTTCCTGTCCAACTTTCGAAAGAGCCAGGTGGGACCAGGAGCTCAAGAGTGGTACGAGGGTGGCCCGGGATGGGCTATCCGAAATGTTGCTCGAGCACAGGTCGCAGATGTAAAAGTCCAGCTATAGAACTGTCAAATATGTCCGTTAGGTAACGTCTGACTCGCCCATAAATATCATGAGGATATTTCTGGATATGACTATGATGGCAGATGTCAAACTCACCGGACCTAAGAAAAAAGCAAATAAAGTCCCTTTTTAGGAAAGGGGGGAATCGACACTCCCGTGTGTTATGTAGGGGTTCTTCGTATAAAAAAAATACCTTTAAAAATACATGTATTTCGTATCAACATAACAGGACTTCATACTAGTGTTATAAGAGTCGCAGAACTATTGTGAATAAAGGCTCTTTTATTACGCCGACTGAAACGTTAAACCTGTATTGTACGACGCCTTTGTGCGTTTGAAAAACGATACAGACTAGACACTGGGGGTGTAATCACAGATTAAAGAATACGGTGTAATGACTACAGGAAATAGCGAAGCGTTTTAATCACACAAAAGATAAAGGAAAAAATATCCTTTGAAGTAAATTAAAGAAAAAAAAAACATCTTCGGAACATATATCTACTTACATAGTTCACTATGTAAGTAGATATATTGTTACGAGCTAGGGGATCGGATAGAAAATGCCGTAGATTTATTCAAGGGTTTATTTCTTGGTAAATCAATGAGGAATTTATGGGCACAAATTAACCGCAGAGATGCACTAATTACACACACAAAACAATCACTAATTACTTCACTTATGCACACTTTACACTGTAATTTATCACTTGTATTCACTTTGTTCGCACTTTATCGCTTCGGTGTTTTGCTCTTGTTATCGCATTCCAAACTAAGTCACTAGTCGCGTTTCGGCTCGCTTATATATCCCTGGGAATAATTCTAAACAATATTCGAGAACTTTCTAGGCGCGCTTGCTACTGAGTAGCGATTGCACAATTCTAGAACGTTCGCACTCTTTGTCTCTTTCGCACGTTGCTCCGTCCTTGTCGTACGGCGTTCTAGAGTGCTCGTCTAGTTTCGAGAAAGTTCTGATCTTCTCTCTCTCTCTCTCTCTCGTATCATTTCGTCCTTGTCTCACACCTAGAAAGTTCGGTCTAGAATATTCCTTCATCAAAGGGGTATAACTAGGCCTGAAAACGCCTGAAAACGGGTCTCCTGAAAACTGCACCACTCGACTACACATGTTCTGAAACTGACTGAAAAAATGTTTCAGCTTCCTGAAAACTAGGGTAACATTATAGAAATTACAATTAACTAATATGTGATTGAGCCTCTCCTGAAACGGTCAGAAATCATATTTCAGCCTGCTGAAAAGTTCTCTAACTAGTGGAAAAATCTAGAAACATTGTGGTCGACCCGTCTTCGTAACACTACCCCCTCCTTAGACATGCTCGTCCCGAGCATCATTACTCCCTTTATAGGTGGCCATTATCTTTTCCCATCGAGTCTGCGGATCCTTAACAGCTGCACAAGCTCTACATTTCTTGATCCAGTCTTCTACATCTTCACGATAATGTATCCAATAAAACATTTCCTTAACCTTCATAAGAGTCCGTTTTACTCCTAAATGTCCACTAGACAAGTCACTATGACACATTTCTAATATGTCGCGAACCTTGAATCTTGGCACAACAAACTGCAAGTGATCGCCTTGAGCATTTTTCAATTTGCGACATAACACTCCATTATGTAGAACCAAACTATCCCATTGAGCCCAGTAACTCTTAGTAGTGGTACTTGTTGATGCAACTTTACACCATTGTGGCTTGACAGCTAAAGATTTCATCCAGTCCAGAATTGGTTTAATGTCAGAATCTTGATGTTGCTCTTCCTGAATTGATTTACCACACCAATCTGGACTAATCGTATCCGTTCTTAGTATCCTCACTGGTTCATTATCCCTTCCATCCTCTTCGTTAACTTTATCGCACGGTCCTTGAGACACATCATCTGAACTCCTTAGCTCTCTTTCATGAGTAGATAACATGTCAGAAAATTTCTTTAATTGTACCTCTGCGTTTGATAGAAGTATTGACAGGGCTTCCTTATAGTTATCCAGAACTGTTCGAACTGCGTTCCACTCTTGTTGATTACTAGCCTGTCCGTCCACATTGATTACTCTACAGGCGTCATAACCACTTTTTGAAGAGTTGCCTTTAAAACAAACTTCCTGCTCTCCACACTTGAACATTCCCTTTTCCAGATCTATCTTACACTTATAATACTTCATGAAGTCTAATCCGATTATGCAGTCATCTACTATGTCGGCAAGAACAACCTTGTGTCTGAATAAACTTCCACCAATCTTGAAGGTTGCGATACCTTCTCCCCGATCGGTTATGCGCTGACCTGTTGCCAGCTGTACAATTCCTCTAGAAGGGCTTTTATAAAATGTCTTCAAAAGCTGGTATCTGATCACTGTTCGTGAAGCTCCAGTATCAAGTGTCAGATCACACTTAGTGCCATTGACTTCTCCTTCGATAACTAAGGTATTCCCACGTCTAACCTTCACATCACCTCGGAAGTCTTTCTTAGGGCATGAAAACCTCATGTGCCCTACTTCCCCACAGGTGTAACAGGTTGGCCCTCGTTGACACTTAGCTTTTTCCGTGACAGCCCTAATGCGGTAAGGTTGAGGATCTTTCCGAATCGCCTCCACCTCCAACGCATGGGCTAGAGCATCCTTCAGGTTCTTGGGGTGACCAAGATTTACACTTATCCTGACTTCACGATCTCTTATTCCATCAATGAAGGTTTGTACTAATATCTTGTCTGCTACATCTGGTAAGGATGCGAAGGCTTTCCTTACCAGCTTCTCTATTTCCAGGCCCCATTCTTGTAAGCTCTCATTTGGTTGCTGCACTCTCTCCCGTAATTGAGCCTTATAGACTGGCTCCAAATGTGAGTCCCCATAACGTGACTCAAGGGCATCCAGCAGTCGCGTTAGTGTCACATCACCTTTCATGGCTTCTAAAACGGTCAAGGCATCGCCTCGCAGTCCCAACATAAGAGCAGCTACAGCCTGATCATTTTTCCAACCGTTCATCTTGCACAGAGCGTCAAACTGTACCTTATAGGCCCCCCAAGAAGAAGAACCATTAAAGGTAGGTGTTTCCAGCGTTCCAGATGATTCCACAAAACCTGACATCTTAAGGCACTGAACCTCCTTTTCCAACTCAAGTAAGCGTTTCTCCTGTTTAGATAACCTACTGTCCAGGTTATTAAACTTATCTTTCAATGCCTCAGTTTTCATAGTCTGCATCTCCACATCTGCTGCAGACCCTGCCACAAACTCCTCACGATACTCCCTTGGAGTAATTGACATGTTTCTATCCCACTTCTGACACCAAAATGTTACGAGCTAGGGGATCGGATAGAAAATGCCGTAGATTTATTCAAGGGTTTATTTCTTGGTAAATCAATGAGGAATTTATGGGCACAAATTAACCGCAGAGATGCACTAATTACACACACAAAACAATCACTAATTACTTCACTTATGCACACTTTACACTGTAATTTATCACTTGTATTCACTTTGTTCGCACTTTATCGCTTCGGTGTTTTGCTCTTGTTATCGCATTCCAAACTAAGTCACTAGTCGCGTTTCGGCTCGCTTATATATCCCTGGGAATAATTCTAAACAATATTCGAGAACTTTCTAGGCGCGCTTGCTACTGAGTAGCGATTGCACAATTCTAGAACGTTCGCACTCTTTGTCTCTTTCGCACGTTGCTCCGTCCTTGTCGTACGGCGTTCTAGAGTGCTCGTCTAGTTTCGAGAAAGTTCTGATCTTCTCTCTCTCTCTCTCTCTCGTATCATTTCGTCCTTGTCTCACACCTAGAAAGTTCGGTCTAGAATATTCCTTCATCAAAGGGGTATAACTAGGCCTGAAAACGCCTGAAAACGGGTCTCCTGAAAACTGCACCACTCGACTACACATGTTCTGAAACTGACTGAAAAAATGTTTCAGCTTCCTGAAAACTAGGGTAACATTATAGAAATTACAATTAACTAATATGTGATTGAGCCTCTCCTGAAACGGTCAGAAATCATATTTCAGCCTGCTGAAAAGTTCTCTAACTAGTGGAAAAATCTAGAAACATTGTGGTCGACCCGTCTTCGTAACAATATGTTCCTATAAAAAAAATGGATTTTGTTCGACTTCAAAAAAATCTTTTCATAAAAACTGGCTTGATACCGAACAAGGATTGTCTAAAGTATTATTATATTGACTTACACGGCCCAATATGTTCTTCATACTCTCATCTTATTTATGTAAGGCCAATAAATAATAAAATAATAATAAATTTCATAACTTTTTGTGAATTTTTAATTTAGTTATATTTTTTTTGTTTAAAATCAATACAATTGAATTAAAACCTAATAATTGGTACATTAAAAATATAAATAATTTTTAAAGGATTTATTGAAGGTATCTTTATCAGTATTACAACTGTGTTTGCTTTATAATAATAATAAAACAGTGACAAAACATCATAATGGTTACCATATCTTACGTAAAAAACGCGGCCCGCATTTAATAATAGTATTGTAATTATATTTTCTTATCTTTTTGTCCTTTATTACTTCTGTTTTTATATTAATATACTAGGATATATGAAAGTTTTGCTATGCTTGGCTTTCCACCTACATGCTGCCTCACGTTAAGAATATTAATAGCAAGGTTGCGTCGGCTCATAATACTGCCCGAACTATGGAACAATTACTCATTTACTTGCAAACTACTAACTAGTTCAACGGGTGTTCATGGAATAATACCAGTTTGTATTGAGATTCACGACTAAGTAACCTGGCAACCAAAACACCAATAAATTATCTCTTTTGTCCAATATGTTTAATCCAAATTTGTATGTTGGGTTCAATTATTTCACTCATGATATGGAAAACTATCTCTTGTAATACGATACAATATCTATATATAGATAATATTTTTTTTTACAACTAATGTCGTCTCTTGAGTCAATTAGTACGAGATCCATACATAGGGATTATATTTTATACACAAAATAAACGCGTAATGTAATGGTGTCTCTATTGCTTGGAATTAAAGTATATTTTATAATTCACACATTTTAATGAAGCTTGCTTTGGTCAGTTTTAAATGCCAAAATAATTTTAAAAGATGCTACATTCATAAAACCAAGACAGTGGTAACAATTCCAATAACCGATGCCTCAGCTAACGTCTTCAACCGTGTGGGCGAACGGATTTAAATTCCTTAAAAAATAAATAAATTATTTTTTCTTAGGGTAAGATTCAGAAACGAGACTTACCGAGTCTTACTCCCCCTCCCATACGTCAAAAGTGTATTTCAATTTGTTATATGGTAGTCATAGTCAAATTTCTGTTTACCGAAGACCTTTTTTGGATAAATATCTTTAAAAGGCCGACACATCATCTGACAATATTCAAACGCGATACTTTAAAGCCTAGCCTATAAAATCTTTTCATCCAATACTGCCTTCGCCATAGGCAAATCTAATTAGACGTTATCTACATATCGCTGAAATATAATCTTTTAAAAATAGGTTTGTTGTATATAAACATTATACTAAAAATATTACTTTATTGAGCTACGCTACGCATTAAAACAACATATAAGTAACGGCGCGACGTAATTCAAATATCCTACTACTTGTGCGGATTTGTTTCCATTCCCAATATAAATAATTTAAATTTTGTATATTACATCATTTTTTTTTTAGTACAGTGTATAACTTGTATAACTTATCTATATACTAAAATTTTAACACTTTTTTTACATTAGGCCTAACGTACATAGGACATTTATTATCAAGTTATTAATAAAAACATATTATAGTTATTCTTTTGTAGTATTATGCACAAATAACGAAGACTGTAGGACAAAAATTGTTATCAAATAAGAAGTGGGACACAGTTGTCTCCATACCGTGTGAATAATAAAAACCTTGTCATATTATACAAAACAACTTGTTACCATACATTTTTATATGTAATATTGTATTAAAAGAATCATATTGATTGATTGATTAGCAATTACAATTATAAATACAGCCGTAATGTTTACTACTCAATTATAGATTATGTAAAAATCGTCATATTTGGATGATATTATTTGTTTATAAATGTATAAGTACTTCTCTATAGGACTATTTGTGAGACTTAATTTATTACTATTTCTGAATAAATTTTGAATTTAGAACAAAATAATAGTTTTAGGTCATAAATATATTGTAACAGGTAGTTATTATAATGGTAGAGGACATGGTTTGTAAATATTTGTGTCTACCCCATAAAAAACCTCACCAAGTCTATTTTTAATTTGTGCGGCCACTTCCTGGTTTTACTTAAAAGTAAATAAAGTGATTTTAAAATAATCTACGGATTTTAAAATCGTGCCGTGTAACTATGGAGTTGCGCATATGGCGTGTCGTAACGGATACAGTAGATGGAGTGACGTAAGTCTATTCACTTCTTTTGTTCCGAGTTCGCAGCTCACGTATACAAATCATTCCTCTTTATTTTGTACTTTGTATTAAATTCACACTATATTAAAATATAGTGGAAGTGATGACATACTCATAGAGAGTGGTGGAGCCGGTTGGAGGCCTTTTAAAGGTGCTTGGAGATGTAAAGTTTTGTATTAATATAGGATATAGTATCGCAATACAGCTAGGAAATTCCGCCAGCATTAAAGGTACACCGTCACAGTGACCAAACTTTTCAAATTTGTTTGAATTTTCTATTTATCACTTTTTATTTATCTTTAATGAAGTCTCAAAGACTGAAGTGATAACAAATTCAATAGAAGTGCCAAGAAACGGAATTTCCGGAATTCATCCAGGCCGGTTCGAATCCTGGCGATATTATTGTTTTGTGTTCGAAGTTGTAAATATATATTTTTTTTACTATTTACCTTATCTTAATATATTGTTTTATATAGTTTAACTACCGTTATATTACAGACTCAAACGTTTCCGAGATGGCCTCAATAAACTATAGTTTTACATTAAAAAATATCTCTAAATGTTACATTATTTGTTCGTCATCACAATTGTTCGCCCAATGGTCTTTGTTTAAATACCCTTAGGACCTGTCTCAAGTATATAGTCTGGGGATCCTCTGCATAACGCTGGAATATCGATCAATGTCCCCACTTAACGCGGACTGTTTGTGTAATCTATAGTTAGGATTAATTGAATTTGTGGAATCTAGAATTGTCTTTGGGCTGTGTGAATGGATCTTGGTTAAACGTTTATAAACTATGATAAATTTATTCGACAAAAATGCATTAAAAATTAATCATGTTTAAGTTTATGGAAGAGGCTGTGAAAGCTTACTGGTTAGGCGATTGTCAACCCTAAAGTGTATTTTGTGCATCAATGGAATTTTCTAAGTGAGCAATTAACACGTCCGCTGTAATATTGTGAGCTGGAATGCTTTAGACGCGAAATTGGTGCAAAATGATCAATTACTTGCCAATAAATAGACATGATAATAGGGCTTGTAACGCCGCTGTATTAGTATAATATTATCCAAACTAATATTATAAAGAGGTAAAGTTGTTTGTAGGTAATCTACGTATCTATTGGAACGATTTTGAAAATTCTTTTACCAATTACAGAAAAGAAGAAAAAAGACTGTCTAGAGATTCAATTATCTCTCTGATTTAACTACTTTACTGCGACATATGCATTAATATTTGACACTTTAATGGTAGATTGCAGACTATTATTATCACTAGACTTTACTTATAACGATGATATAGGATGCTGTTGTCGCAATATATTTACAGACAAATAATCTTTGAATTACAAGGTTTTTAAAATACCATAAGAAAAAAGTTTACGAATTGTATACCAGGTTTAGAGTATTGATAGGGCCGAGCATGACGTATGTCAAAAACGACTTACAACATAAAGCCTGCATAGAAAATGATTCCAATATTAATAAAAAAGCTACGATAACCGCCTTCACGCTTCAACTACTGACCCGTTGAGTATAAATAGGTTTATAATGTAAGCTGGACCTTAGAATAGAATTATAATTATATATATATAATTATACTCATCTACAGCTTATTATGTAGTCCACGTCCAAGTATAACAGTATATAAGTTTTATAAAAAAGAAAGTCTTTTTTAAGAACGGCAAAGCAAACAGGCTGGAGGCCGGAAAAAAAGGCTCATATTATGATGTTTAGTGACAATCTCAATGCCAGAAGGCTCGCAAGTAGTTTGACGGCATGTTGATAATTGGTACTTTTATCGTGAAGGACCCTAAGTCTAATTTGTTCGGAAAAACTTCAGTGGGCAGCTGGCTTCACAGAGGGGTGGTGCGCGGCAAAAACTTCCTTAAGAAACTAACGAAAAGAGTACTAAATCACTCGAAACGTCAGTTTTGTATAAATAAATACACATTTAGATTTTAAATAAGTTTTTTAATAGATAATTATTTATCCTTTACGTGTGCGATACTAAATAGCAAGTATAATCATTACTTACAGAGACTTACAGCTTACAGAGACAAACCCCCTCTCGTAAAGATTTAACCGCAGCCCATAAAACCTTCGTTATGCCATTAAATGAATTTCCTTTGCAAATTAAAATTGCCCTCATAAAAGTGTTGCCCCGCGAAATTACTGACGACATCTCTTTTTAAAGCTACTTAAAGTCAAAAGCAAAATGTTTGCGTGTTCATTTACGATTTTATAAATCATTGAATCAATTTATTACAAATCTTAAATACTTCTTGTAAATTAGTCGTAATCACTCTCGCCTCATGCCCCGTTCACATTATTCCAGTCCAGCATTCCAGTCTAGCGCTGGAATGCTACTGGAATAATGTGAACCAGCACTGGAATGTACCATTCCAGTGATCAATCCAGTCCAGTTAACTGGATTGACGGTCTATTTTTCATTTCAGCTAACCCAATCCAGCGCCACTGGAATAGTGTGAACGGCCAATCCAGTGCTTGAATACACGTTTAACAGTGAACAAACATTGTTGTTATTTGATGAAATTTTCTAGGTAATTCCGAACAATGAAGTTAACTGAAAACCATACTCTTCAATTTGTTTCTTTGTACAGAGAACATGTGTGTTTGTGGGATATCACTTCGGAATTTTATAAACACAAAGGCATGCGCCAATCCGCCCTGCACAAAATTTGTGATGGTATGCAAATAGAAGGTTTTACAGTAGAGGATGTAAAAAATGTAATCAAAATCAGTATTCCAAGGGATCTTCTGATTTTAGCTGTTGCAAAAGCATTGCTGAGCCTCCTTTTTCATTTCTTTCGCTTATCCAATTTCTCACCCAAATTAGTTTTTTTCTTTTGAGTTCTACTTCCACTTCATCAACTACTTCTTCTAACAATAATAATTGAACAGTTTTAAAACAATTTCTTAACTTCTTTCTTGAAAGCATTGTCACTGTAGTGTTACCGATCTAACAGCTTTTGAATGACTGGAATAATGTGGACGTTCCATTCCAGTCCAGTGCTGGACTGGAATGACTCACTGGATTACTGGACTGGAATAATGTGAACCGAGCATCACGTTGCATTATATCTTATTTCGCCCATACCGAGGCGATAAGAACTGGAGAAACTGATCGTGGTTGTTAACACAGAAGGCAAAAGATCACGTGACCAGATGGACCGATCAAGTGACGAACACATCGTTCTCAAAACTATACACTGTTATGGGAGAGGCGCTGGAAACAGATTGTCCGCTCCAGATGTTGCTGACCACGACGCTCAGACATCAGCTACCAACTGAAAAGGGAGAAAAAACTTAAACAATGATCTCAACAATCTTCAAGCTATCAGAGATGCAGTAAACAGTCATGAATCATTATCGATCTATTTCTGTGACTAATGAAGATTTTAATCAACTTGATAGGTAAATTGAAATAAGTTCCTAATTACTTCCTGAAGTGGACAAATGACTGTTTTAATTACGGACTGCTGACGTTTAGGTTCAGGTCAGACAATGAGATGGTACGCGTAATCAGTTGGCAGAATAAATGTCAGAGGTTTCTTCGTCAGTAATAAAGAAATAGCTTTCTTCAATAGCTTAGGGGCAAGCTTTTAGGTTCTCAATAACCACGATGAAATTAGGAGGAGTTTGGTATTTATTTTTAAAATCAATCAACTTGAAAAGTATTAAATTTTTATAACAAAGGTGTGTACCAACGATGGAAGCTTTTTACCAATTTACACCCGAAGCTAAAATATGGACGTATATTTTTGTAGTTTTTTTTTCATATGAACTTTTTACCTCACGATATTAATGTTTTATTGTCAAACTTTATTTTTTGGTAAGAGCGTAAACTTAGGATAAATTACCCTTACTTCGTATCTTATATAAATGATATGTTTCAAAATTGTCGGGTTATAGCATTAAAATCTAAACAAATTTGCCCTAAACCTTGCGCTTTTACTGCGATTGTATGAATTTAAAAAAATATATAATTCTCTAGAAGAAATGTAGTCAATTATTAAGTGTAATTCCCAAATTCGGTTGTGTAAGAAAAATATAATTAGCCATATTACGCGTTGGTGGCTCCTTTTATTATATTTATTAATTGGATTAAAAGCTTAGTTAAGTATGGTTAAAACATATATCTTGTTTCAAACAGTAATCAAAAAGGCAGGCCAAGTAAAACTATCCAATAAATTAACCGAATGTCTAGTTTAACTTTTTGGAAGTTAAATCCTAATCCGTACTTACATCTGTTTCGTGTGCCGTACACAGCGGTTTGTATTCATTAGTGAGTGACCAAATCGCCTGGAGAGATCTGATTTACTGCCTAAAAGAATGCCTAGTCTAGTTTTCTTTAAAGGAAAATTCTGATTTTTCAATAATGTTATTATTATTTTAGTTATATCGGACTCGCACAAAAGCTGGCGCAGCCGCTGATCAGGCGGAAAATAATAGACGGTGTACATCTGTCTTACGACTTTGATTTTGTTTCTTTGGAGTAGACTCTTGGGCCGTATCGCTATACAACCAGCATTAAAAGTACAGTAACATAGCGACTAAACTTTTGAATTTTCTTTTAGATTTCCATTTATCCATTTTTAATTATTATTATGGCTGTTAATATGTTGGAAATAATCTATATTTGCTATCAACATATTTTTGTAAATATAATTTTAACAATTCTTGAATAAACTTATTGTAACAAGTCGTATCGTTCGATATGATACGATTGTATTGATTACCCAACCAATCCAGTACCACACTGTCCTTGGCGTAGTTTGTTGTTGTTGAGATCATGGAGTGATATTCCACGCGGTTACTCTGCGTCAATCATTTTGGACTGCTGTTTTGATGCATTCTTAAGCATTGAGCTGAATAAAAAACCTGTGTATTTCTAAAAAAGTGAAAATAAATTCCATAATATATGCTTGTTATTCTAGTTGGCAGTGTGTATCAGTTGGCACCCTCTCTTACAAATTACCTCTAGGTTTAAAGAGATCCGTCCATCTTGATGTAACGAACTTATCCGCTCTCTGCTCAATTACGACATCTGCCTTTGCTGATTTTAAATTGAATCAGTTTATTCTAAGCAGATCATTGCGATTTACCTTCATTATGAAGGTATTATGCAAAATTAAAAATAAATATTCAGAAGGGAGCTGAGAGTTGTAAATTTTACGATAACAAAGCGGAGCCCGTGACTTTTCTCTGTCTCAGAACACATACATTAAACACCAAATAAAACCATCTTTTTACATTATTTAATAACTTTAAATTTGTAGTAATTTCTTTGTTTTCTGTTTAAAGGCTATATTGGTCTATGGTAAAAAAAACTGTTTGTATCTTTTACATTTCATTTGATAAAGCAAAAGAAAAAACAAAGAAAATGCGATCCAAGATAAAGTATTTATCTTAAGCCTTAAATTGTCCTTTTTGTTGAGGATAAGCCGACTTAATTAATTTATTTCTTTCGCACAACTTTATTTAAATTTATATGCGAATTTCTTTAGCCTCGTAATTTAATACGAACAGGTAATTGAAAATGTTTATATATTTTTAGTGTTCTGTTTTTGAATGCTTATGCTCATCAATATTAATGGAAGAAAATATTTTCTCAAGATAAATCTATGTACTTTAAAGTTACACATGACGTGGCGATAGCACAGTAATAAGCATCATCACTGCTTTAGCTCAATTCGAAATAAATCATTGTAGGGTTTTGATAAATAAACGCATTTTGGTATACGGCTTTAAATACCTTCATGTAGGACGTTTGTACATTTTTTTAACAAGACTGTATAGTTATAATCGAAAGGACAAACAATTTTTAATTAATATCTTAAAGTATTGGTCCTTAGACAATAAATTGATTAAAATACAGAATATAAAGGTCTGTATATATTGACCTTTATATTCTGGTCTGGACCTATTATTAATATAAAGCTCCAGACCAGAATATAAAGAGTCTAAACTCTAATTAGTATAAGGGACTAAAGTTTAGACAATTCATATTGTTTACTAAAATCTTATTTTGTATTTAAAATAATACTATTATTCTTTCGGTTCAAAGACACTTTATTTCTTATACTATACTATACTTAGACTATACAGTCACTTAGGAAATTTAGAGAAAGAAAATAAGATATAAAAAATAAAAATATTAGTTGCTGTTCTTTCGACCTAAATACCTACAATAGAATATTGTTTTTGCGTCTCAAAGCCTATGCGGGTTAATAATTTTATTATATTTCGTAAAATTATTATTCAAGTGAAACACTGGATAAATTGTACAAAGTTTAGAATAAACGTAATTTGAATAGTCTATGATATGGGAGGATGGCGTTTGAATATTTATGAGTGAATTATTCTTAGGATTTTCTTCGTTTATATGCAGTTTTAACCAGCTTAGAAGGAATTTAAATGGGTTTGCCGTTGGTAGTATTGTATTTGGAAAGTGTTTATGTATAAATAGGTTAATACTAGACTACAGATCTTCTCTCGTATATGGATAAAAATTTGCACTTTGTAATTAGAAATCCTAACAGTTGTGATTGTATTTATTATTGCTAATAATTTCAGTATAGTTCTATACAATTTGGAAGGCTTTGCTACTGCTATATATATATCTATCTATCTATCTATCATATATGGAATCCAAGCGTCATTTATTCATTTGGAAATAAAAAAGGTAAGTGTTATATGACCGAATTATTTTAGGATTTTATTGCCTACGTTATTTTATTCTTTATTTTTGATAAAATCGTTTAATTTAATTTCTTGACTTTTTTACATATTTTTCATTGTTTTTAATTAGGCCTCAGGGCCTCATTACAAGGTTTTTTCAATTATAATATATATTCAGTTCGTTGGCGGCCATATTGGTTTTTTTTATTGTAATCTATTCTACTTAGTCAAGACATGCATTCGAAACCCTTATTAAAGGGGTTGTGAAAAGTTTCCATATTGAGAAAGTAATGGTAAAATGTAATCCGCCATTTTGTAGGTGCGGCCATTTTGGATTTACAAGATAGAGATTACAATACCGAATGTATTAAATATATTTTGTCATCAGAACTACATATTCTGAAAGATGATGAAAAATCAATTACTAGATTTGAACCAAACAAGGCATGTTAAATATCAAGCGCCTGCTATATACACCATACGCATCTGCTCTGAAGCCTCTAACTAGTTTTCATGTTTGAAATCAATTGAATTTCATGCCGTGGCGCTGGAACGGTCCGAACGAATCCGATTGTGGGATGCTGAGCTGACTAGGGGATGGACTGTTTAATAAATGAATTGCGAGGCTTATGTTTTAAGTGCGTTTTAGTCGTGACTGTGTTACAATATGTTTTTCGAATTAAAAGCTGTTTATAGAAAATATCCAGTAAAACAGATCTATTTATATATGATGTACCATGTCGTACCGAGAAGTAATTCACGCTTATGTTATGTTTTATATAAGGGTAAGTTACCTTTTCTAAGGTGTTTTTGTAGTTGAAGTTATAATATGGGTGTGTAATGCTGTAAGCATTTGCAACTCCTGTTTGTGAAGTGAAAAATGCCTCTTCGTCGACGTTTGCCGTTCCACAACTGAGCGTTTTGCAAGGTGGCTTTTGCTGCGCACTAGCACCAGCTGCCGATTGTATGTTTCCGAAGCAATTCGACTTAACGTCCTTCAAGAAAAGAGCGTACCAATTATTAAAAGGCAGGCAACGCACTCGTGAGCCCGTCGGCGTTGTGTCCATTGGCGGCGGTATAACAACAGAGCCTTTAGACCGTTTGCCCAATGTTCTAAAAAAAAGGGGGGAAATGCGCTTACGCAGTGGATATCGAGCTTGAAGTGGGGATTGTGGGGCTAAGTCTATACTCAAAGCCCTCTGGTATTCACAGGTGTAGCGAGATACTACCCACTAAAAATAGTCCGACCTAATAAGGAAGACATAGTCATAGGCGTAAAATAATAAGAAAGAAATAGATACCTGGTAATGTATTTGGCAAGAAATAAACGATTAGTGAAACATAGAATTGTGATAACTTCATTTTAAGGGTCAAATGACAAAACTTGCTGGTTTTGTTTCCACTTACAAATGTCTTTTTCTTTCCCTATTTATATTCGCCAAGAGAAAAACTTGAAAAGTTTCAAAACTATTAACATTATATCTAGTAATATTCTATAACATTTTTCGGTTTGTATTATATAGTATGTTTAAACTTTGTACATATGTTACTTGAAATTTGCTTATATAAAAAGAAAAGCGTATGGGTTTTTAAAGCTGATAATTAACTACACTTATTTATTATATACAATCTAAACAAAGGTTGTTATCGCGTAGAATGTAGAAGATAAGTTGGAATAATTATTTACTGTGAAAACTCGAGCCTTCAAAATAGATACATAAGGTTGATTTCGGTAATAAGTTAAAATCATATGAATTAACAATTATAATTCATTGATTTTAATTAAACTCTTGATAAGACGTTTATTTTGCTTATTAAAACCTAATACAATCAAAACCGATTAACACGACATCGTTTAGAACAACATACCACTTATATTGACTAAAATCAAAGGTCCCCGTTGAATTCTATGAATTAGGTACTGAATAACAAAGTCATCGGCTGTTACGACCAAATATGAGTTAGTCCTTTCGATGTCATTATAACAGATTTTGACTGTAATAACAATCAAATATAGTATTTACAATTTCCTTAACCTACATAGTAATAAAAAAATAATTAAAAGTCAAAAAGAAAAAATAAATTTAAAAAGTTTCGTCCCTGTGGCAGTGTGTACCTTTAACGCTAGCGGCATTTCCTCGCTGTATTGCACAATTACGTTGGATCTCGGCCTTTGAATAATTACGCAGTTAATAACTGGGTGATATAAGCGATGTTAATATAATTGGTTTTTCTATTAGAAGGTAGTAAATTCCGTAGGGAATCAACGTGCGACGACATTGAACATTTAGCCCAACATTTACTGGGAATATTTAACTCAACTTTTAACTAATAAATAGGTACAAATGTAAAATTTAATTAACGATATATTCTTATACAATTAATCGCACCTGGGTAAAGCGATATTAGATAGTATGAGCCTAAAAACCATACAAACTTTGCTAGTTGCTTCGGTAAATGCAAATGCGGGATTAATTCTTCAATTTGGCGTTAAAATAAGCGTCTGATTTGGTTAGTAATCGTGCAAAGTTCGCCCCATCCGTCAAGCTGCCTCCACTTATTGTAGAATGTGAGCTTTGCCTCAAATTGTTCTTCATATTTGTATAATTGCTTCTATTTTGTTAATCTCTCGTCTCATAGTGTTCATTTGTAGTTGAGACTGGCACATTCAGCTAGGCTAACAATGCCTTGAAAGAATTACTTTAATCATGTTTACTTGAATATAATAATAATCCATGGCGCTATAGTCCTATATGGCTCTTGGCCTTAGATTGTATCCGTTTCTCTGGTCATTTTTATTTCACAGACATGTAAGTGATCAGCCTTCTGTCTGACATTGAGTTTCGAATTTGAGTTCCTTAGATGTTTAGTTTTCACGGTACAAGCAAGTGTTAGAAGCAAACATAGGCAGAAAGTCCATTAATGCACAGTCGGAGATCGAACTTAAGGGATGAGAGTCGCACGCTAAAGCCACAGAACAACATTGAATAATGTAATTAAGAACAATTATAAATACGCGATATTTATTTATAATTTATATTATACTACTAGTTTTACTTACTAAAATCGCCATGTTGCTTTTAATAGTCTCGACAAAAATATCCGATAAAATATTGTAGATCTCTTTAATATCTTTAGATTAGATTGCGCCAGTCTTTTAAAATTTTAATCATAATAAACGCTTTTATACAACTTTTAATTTTATTAAAAGTTTAATCATTTTGTTATATAAATGCTACTGCCAATAAGAAAGATATCTTATCACGAATATATTTTATTAAGATTAAACCGCTATAAACATTATCAATTTAATTTTAATAAGAATTTAAAAAGCATAGTTTTTATGCTTCAAACGGAACTTATTCGTTCATTAAAAATAATAATAAACAGTTGTACTAAATGATGTATTGTATAAACAAGACAATCTTACTTTTTAAGCTCAGTCTTGATCACCCATCTCGCCATGTGTCACAAATCAGCCACGAAATTTTCATAAGTGTCTCACTAAGTGTTTCAGTAGCAGTAGTATTAGTATAATGTTGTTTTGTTTATGGTATTTAATATAACTTTAAAATGTAAAGACAATCCTCTGTAGATTTACTCTATGGTACGATTATTTTTTTTCAATGTAACATATAGATGAGAAACCCTGAACGCAATATAAGTTTTTCCGCGTATGAACTGATGCTACTGCCATTCTAGGATGCTGATAGATGTAGAGAGTCGGATCTTTAGGTAAAACTCATAATCAAGACTTCGCCACTCTGATTCTGAATTATCCTTACACTTGTGCAAAGTTAGCTATATAAATATCTTTTAAATAACAACCTCGTTAGATTTCTGATTTCAGAAATGTTTTTTCGATGCGTTTCTACCGAAACTCTTCAAATATGTTATAGTTTTGACGTAACAGAAACCTCACTATTAAAATCATATATAACAACTTTCATTTAACAATTACCTTTGTAAATATGTTGACACTATCGCAAATCGTCTACTTGCTTCGAATTTATAATTGAAATTCATTGTCCATGTGTCATGCATGTTTGATGCATAAAGCATTAAATATGTACGAATTAAACGAACTTTGGTACAAAGCAGTAAAACAAAGTGTTGCCAGCTTTGCTTGTTTCACGATTCACAAACGTTTAATTAAGAAACCTTCGCGACATATTGTTGTAATTGACATCTATATTAAACTTCACCCGCTGAACCAGCTCTGTTTGTGTTCCAAGAGACCCTTGTTGTTTATTTGTACCGATTTACGGGTTACATTGTTTATGTTAAATGACGAAATCATTTATATGAGTGTTGCCACGTAAGCTACGAAGGATGTCTTTCTATAATAAAATACTGTTTTGTATTATTATACTATGGTTTTTTTATTGAGATTATAGTGCAATGTTTATGCACGGTCAAAGTTTATTGTAACAATTATTGCGACGCACGTTAAATAAACTAAAATGTATGTTGCTTTCTATGAAAATATACTCTATGATCTCAAATATATGTGTAACAATATTTTAGATTTATATATTGCAGTGTTGGCTTAGTGGCATAAGCTTGCGAAATTCGAATAACGGCTGTGTACCAAAATAATTGTCTTTCTAAGCTCGCAATTAGCAGTTTATTCTATGGTGAAGGCTAATCCTAATGTATAATAATCCTATCTAAACCTACAGTCTCAATGTCAAATATCGGCATATGTCAGATACATAAGGCACTTACTCGTCTATAAAATAAAAATTATCTACGAATTATCCATTTAGGATTAAAGCTCCACTAAATTATTATTATTGACCTAATATAATATGAACAGCTGGGAGCTTCTTGGATTATGCACACAATGATGAACGTAGACAAAAGCCATACATATTTTATCATTGATATTGATTATTTCACAGTAAAATCTCTAACAAGCTTTGTACTAGCGATATTAATTCATCTAGTATTCATTGCATAATTAATGAATTGCACATAGTGTAATCGTATCGCTGCTCAGTTGAGATCAATTAAGCGAATGTGTTTACCGTATTGCCAATTAAATATGAGGAGTTCAGTTAAGTAATTAGTTCTGCTAGCGTGTTCATAATTCTAATTCACTCTTGGATCGAATATGTAGATCAGAATCGATGTTACAATGTTATTCAGAAGGCATCGTAATACATGCATGTGCCCTTAAGATATACGTGGATACCCAACTTAAAAACTTGATAGATTTCTATAAATCTTGGACGGTGTGACTAAATTCAAAGGGCCATTTTTTATTGAATTGAAAAACCTAAAGGAAGTTTTGACAATTATTTTTTTGTGTTTCCCGTCGACCGACAATTGTTTTCGTCACCGTAAATGTAAATGTGTTTATTTATTATAAGTAATGTGTAAGATTTGAGAACCCTTTTGGGTAAAAGTTTCCAACTTTTCCGCAACAAAGAAATGTATATTTAATTATAATTTTTTTTTAATGTTTACAACAAATTTTTTACCCATTATCGTGCAAATGCTTGAGTGAATAAGTGAGTGTGACGTGTATGAAGGACTCAAAAGAAAGAAAGTAATGTAGTAAGGCTCATAAAAAAGATGTTTCCAATTGCAGATTAATTCTATATCGTAATAATAACTCTACCTGATATTCTGGAAGATAATTTGTAACACAGTGCAACTTCGTATATACTTTTTTTCTTCTTACAGAAGCTTACCAAACTTTTATCTTGAACTTGTTAAGATGTCTTTTGTTTTTTTCCAAGATAAACTGAAAATACTTGGTTCATAACAAATAAACTCGTAAATAATATTACCAGTCACGAACAGTGTATCTGCAAGTTATTGTATTAATATCGGGTTTGGCTCGCTTCCAGCGCTGAGCCCGACTACTAGCTTATACACTTTGACAACTACTCACTTTAACACCTATGTTTAAGTTAAAACGCCGTTTCTGGCTTTCGGGCTGTTACTCATTGTAAAGACGATAAAAGTTGTAGGGATTTTTATGGGACAAGCTGCGTCGAGCGACGACCGATGGCTCACCACTGGATATGTGCTCTATTAACACTTGTACTGTTATAATAACCAGGAATCGTGTTAGACCAAACAATTGACAACGCATGTGAAATAGCAAATGACTAATGAATATAAATTGTATAGTCTTTGAAACGTGAAAAATATATATGGGAGTCTTCATAAATATTTTTTTGTTGTAAAATATTACAAATTTCAAATAATTTTTTTTTTACGCGTATAACTTCAATATAATGTAATATTTGTAACATTTTCATGAATTAGACAAGGCTCAAAATTGCTTAGTTCTATTGTCTATAGCTTTTGGAGCGTCGCCCGCGTGGTTTACGTGTATTTGGTGGCTAGGTTTTTTGCGACCTCTTAATAAAAAATCGTTATATTTCAGTCAATTTACATTAAAGAATTATATAATTATAACTAACAGCACATAAATTATTTATCGTCATACCCAACACCCACAACTTAACCACACTTAAACCACAACAAAAAACAATAGCTCATAAAATCACGAAATATACAGATCTTAAAAATGGCATTAAAAGAATCACCACCAGAATAATCCCAAAACATCCGAAGAACTCGAATCTATTAAATAGGTAGACCTCTCGGAAGCCATTTATATATATAGGGCAAGAATAACCTCAAATTTCTACAACATAATAACCTATTTAAAAATTGTTTACATGGCCCGTGCGCTTGGGTGGATCATGATTGGATCCTGAGTTATTATTATTATGGGTAAACAGTTAGCCATAATAATAATAACAACACGTTATTTACATCACAATAACAGAAAACAGGACAGGCAATCTCTCTGGTAAAACAGTTTTTTACCTAAAGCTTCGTCGGGAATCACAGTTATGTATTTTGTATACTAGTATAGTTTTGGAGTTTATCGCGTTCATACAGTCGGCAGATACGGAGATTTTATTTAGTAGAATGTAAGAATTTCGTTTCTCCTTCATCGACCCAATTCCTATGCTTAATTTAAAGTCCAGTATCGTGGAAAGCTGTAGATTTATTGAGTTTTAGAACTAGACGTTTGAATCGGTATTGCGAAACCAATATGAAACATAGAAATCTTCCGCGTCACATTGCACAATAGGGATGTCGAAACATGAGTAAAAATTAGTTCATATCGTTTATGTTATCGATTTTTGTTTGAGGGAAACAATTATATCATTATTGTTTAGCCGATTAATAATTTTATATAGCCGTTATTATTATGGCCGCTTAGACCAGTAATAATAAAATAATAATTATTTATTGTTTGTTTTAATAACACTTCGTTGCAGGTTGAGGTACAGTGCAATTAGCGCTTTCGTGCGATCTCTGTCAAAAATCAAATCTAAATTAGATAAGAGAACGCAATAAGTGAAAAACTACATAAGACATATAGTTACTTAGTGACAAAACAATTTAAACAAACATAGCCTTAAAATCAGTTGTTTGTAGGCTGACAAACTAATTGATGATTTTATAAAAAGTCAGTTCCCTGATGAATCGAAAAAATGGGGTTAAAAAGACGACAACCCTGTATTATACCTCAATCGATCACGTAGCAGCAGTTTTGGCTCGTCTAAATCCCTGACCGTATGCAAATTTAATAGTACTAGAAAGCAAAGGCTGTTCCTACCTGTTCTATAATTCAATGCTTCCGCTGACAATACACTTCAGAAAATCGTATTCACAAATATTATCGGTTTATAGATTTTTAAATCAAATTTAGATTTATTGAAGAAAAATTGTTAAAACACGTAATAACTTATATGAATGATAATTAGAATATTTAATCTAATGAAATGTAATTTATAACTTTGATTGCCATCACTTCTGTGTGTGGAAGGGTATTTCCTAGGGAAAGTTTGTGTGTGAAAGATAGAGTCTTTATTACGTAAAAATTGCAATTGGATTTTTCAAAATATTTTGCCCAATTCTTGTAAATGTTCAGGTGTGAATATTTGTGTTTAAATAAATGGTGTTAGAAAACATTCCCGCATCATACATATAATTTAGCTTTGTACTAAAAGAAAGTCTAGACAGCGATGACTTATCTGACTTCATTAAGGATGTATCAAAGAAGCCGCTGGCACTAGGCCAAGGGTTCACTCCACGTGACCACAGGTGCTAACTAAGTATTCATATGTTCTATTTTATTTTTGACACTTGTCATATACTCGTAGGAACTCTTTGCATAATTAAATTTTAATTAGACGAAAGATACGTTTATTTGCAAAGTGACATTACAACATTCAATTCGAGGTTCACAGGGAGTTAATTAATGAGAGATTAGTATTTAATTCATATAATTTTGTTGTGTTTGACAAATTTCATGAGTGAAAACATATCGCACTAGCGACTCGAATTTTTATACCTATATATAATGTAATTTTAGCTCAGTTATAAAGCGTTGTACGGATGAAACGGCTTGAAAGAGTATAGCGTTGCTATTAATAAATATATACATCGATAGTCTAGTCTGCCTGAACTTATAAAATTTTCAGTGCAAGCTCGTATAGAAACTCATTTCCTGATTCCAATAACTCGTTCGCTTTTCCACAAACAAGCGACAAAGATTACGCTGCAAATTGAATAGTTGCTATCGGACGAGTTTAGCCTAGAAAGCAACTAAACTTCCTTTTGAATAGTGTTATCTAGGAACTTGTCGCTAGTCTGTGTACCGTCAGTAAACAAAAACTTAAAGTAAATTGGAAGTGATTTTAAAATGGTTATAATAGAAATCATGACTTGCATATTGGTGTAATCCTAACATTTTAGATTAGTTTATAAAGAAATTAATCCTATTAAATGAGAGGTTATGTTTATTGCTAGCGGAAGTTCGTTAGCATGTGTCAATATTAAATTAATCTTGGTAATATCTGTAAATAGAAAATTAAAATTATTGATTTTGGTTTATATTTTATCTCTAGTTAAGCGTGTTTAATAATCTTTCTATCAGTTATCTATTGTAATGGATGTAAAACATCCTTTCTTTTACGAATAACTATTGCAATATAGCGACTTTTTTTAGTTTTCTATTTATATATTTTGTCTGTTCCTTTATTCATCCGCCTCTTCTAGAAATACATTTTACAAAAGTAGATAGAAATACAATTTTAACTACTCTAAGAAGCAGCCCCGATCAGGGAGAAGGCCTCCTCCAATATTTTCCACCCTAATTTATTTTGTGCCATCGTCATCCAATTTCTTCCAGCTAACCTCTCGATCCCGTCGGCCCATCGCTCTATTGGTCTTACCTTTAGAAAACCTTTCCAAAAGGAAGCAGGAATTCTTGTATTATTTAAATTCTTTGTTTCGGTGTGTTGACGGTACAACACAACTGCATCTAAGCTACGTCAGTCGTCACATTCTATGACGACGACGCTACATTTATTCACTTAACTACACTAAATAATATTAAAATTTGTTCCTTATTGTGTTTATCTCTTGATTTATTTTTATTTCTTTATAATTGTAACTTATATAGCTGTATATTTGTCGATTATGTCGGGAACTGAATCCCAGATCCTTCCCACGTTCACTTATCTTAATGGAGGGTGTAATATGCCAAAGTTAATTCCCGGCTAATTGGTTAGATTATAATATTTAGTATCAAAGGATATCGGAGAGCGTTTTAGAGAGTTCTGCCGCAATAACGGGAGCAGTCCCGGCTTTGTGAAAAAAAGGAAAAAAATCGGTTTAAAATTTATTTATTATGTTTCTACAAAATTATTAAAATAATACCTACTACTACTACCTGCATAATTCTAAGAGATATAAAGATTAAGTCATATATACTCACACACATATATATATATATATATATATACAGAAACCTAAACATCTGGATAATTTATTTTGCGCGCTTATATAAGTTAAAATTGCATATGAATATTGTCATGACATACCTGAAGTCTTTCAAAGTAAAATATTCGATACAACCTAATAACCCCGCAAAAACCGAGCAACATTCCCCAAGACAGAGCCATCGTCAAGATCAAAAGCTTAGAGCGTATATTAAGAATTTCTCGGTCGTACGTCAAAGCAATTCTCACATTGTCCCAGGACAAAAGACACTTCGTTAAAATATTCAAGGGTCCTCTGAGCGGGCGTTTATAAGCGCAAATTGCTCGGAACTTTTTAAAACAACCTTTCCCGAAGCCTTGGCACCATTTTGTAACACGTCATTTGGGGGCTCAGTCAATAAACAAATACAGTGAGTGATTAGGATGTTGGCCATACAAAATTGAGCTTTGACTACATTTTTAACAGATATTTATACTCACGATGCTAGTATATACGTATAGTAAGTACGCCATTGATATTATACCAGCTTTAATTCGGTTGTGGCTGATGTTATAAAAGGCTTTCACTTTATTCAATATAGTCTATATCCAATACAGTTCTGTATATTTATATGTTTTAGATTATTTATTATATTATTTTTATTATTATATTAAATATTTATTATTATTATTATATTTTAGATTTTATAAATTCCTAAATGCTTTTAAATAGCTTTTAAACTACACGTTTGTATTATTAGTAGTATTTCAGACTGAGGTATACTTAAACCTCTGCTAAAACATTTCGATTTCAATAATAAAAAGCTACGGAATGATTGGGGATACGGGATATATTTGAAGTTGATGAAGAAGGTAGATTGAATATTTGGTTAAACTTTTAGTAAATTCGTTTTATCTGATTAAACGATATCACTACGATGGAATATTTTTACATATAGTGAAAATGTTGATAATTACTATTGAGCCAGGTTATCGGAATTTTATTCTATTTTTAATATGAGAGCCAATTAAAAGTGTTTTCAATTCAATCCGGCGTGTATTTTCACAAAACCGTAACGAACAAATTGGTATGGACCGAAGCCGTCATATTAAATCAATGTGTTACTTGTTAACCCAGTTTTGCTATTAAGTTATATTTTGCTTCTGAAATGATATTTGAGTTTATTTGTTAAAACTTAAATGCAAATCTTTTTTTTGTATATTATAATAGAAAAGAAACCATAAAAGCTTTAATATGAAGTTTTGTAGCTCTGTAAGTAACTCCATCTACTATTAATTTTTGTATTGGATGACGATGATCAATGTAAATGTTTATGTTACTGAATGTTTAAAACGATTTTGTAGGTTTGCTTTCTAACCCTAGAAGTAAGAAAAAACTTCACCTCCAATCACTCTATTTCATTAAATAAATTGTTAAAGAATTGAAGTAATTTCGCATCAAGAAATTTTTTTTCGGTCAAGGCAAACTCAAGGTACTTAAACATAATAAGACCCTGGAATCGACCACTTAATATGACGATACAAATAGAGCTGTAACAATATGTCTAAATAATCAACCGTCAACCACAAGTATGTCAACATGTTACCCGATATGTGTTGAACTAACTAGAGAAACCTCAACTCTATACACCTACTCTAATTTGCAATCCTATGCAAATTCTAACTCGGGTGTAATGATATGAAGTTCTGTCACAAAACCTTCATTAAAAAAACACACACAAATACTTATTGCCAAAGATCGGGTGCCTTGAACACGCGAATGTCTGGCCGGCATCACTTTTGCTGATGCCGTTTGACCTAAACACATTGACGTAATATTTAGCCAAATTATGTCAAAGATTATAAGATAAAATCAGTTTAAAATGGAAAATTTGTTATTGACGTAATATTTTGCCAAATTATGTCAAAGATTATAAGATAAAATCAGTTTAAAATGGAAAATTTGTTATTGACGTAATATTTTGCCAAATTATGTCAAAGATTATAAGATAAAATCAGTTTAAAATGGAAAATTTGTATACAGATTATACTAGATATATACATCACAGATCAGCACGTGATGTTTTAATGTCATTTGAGTGATTTACTGAAAAAAACCTAAACCTTTTAGATCTGGGCCTCTGATTTCTGTATTTGTTTCATGATCATTTGTTAATTTAATAGGCAAGTAGACGATTAGGCTGACACATTGTAGACCTAAGGAAAGCCGGTTTCCTCACCATATTTACCTTCATGCTTCATTTGAGCGAATGTTAAATGTGAACTTACAAAGAAATCCATTGGTACACACCTGGGGATAGAACCTACGATCACGGATGACTGTCGCAGGCTGACGCCACTAGGACAACACTGCTCTTAACTTATGTGTTAAGTTTTAGTTAAAACATTGCGTTTACGTGGGAGGTGTTTACACCTCAAATCTGTCAAAATGACTTTTACAAAGTTCAAACATGTGACATAATTCACTAAAAATAACAATCTATAAATAGGCACAACCCTTTGAAGCTGAGTGTTATCCAGAAATATCTCACAAAGAAATTCAAAGGGCGCCCTACACTTCTCAACTGCTAATTGGTCTTGTTCACTGTCTCTTAGAAACACTTAATGTTATTTTTCTTTTTTATATGCGTAGGCTGTACAGTAATCGGAATGTGTAAATATTAAATATTAAGATTAAAGTAATCGGCTATCGGTGTTCATATAATTTCATGAATCAATTTTACGATCCGGCCACTCTATATAGTTTTTTTTTATATAACGGGGAAAACGGGCGGAAGGCTCACCTGATGTTGAAAGCTCGCAAGTGCATGCGTGCATGCGTGCATGCGTGCATGCGTGCATGCGTGCATGCGTGTTTTAAGAATTGGTACGCCGTTTTCTTGAAGGACCTTAAGTCGAATTGATTCGGAAATAGTTCATTGGATAGCTGGTTCCACATAGTGGTGGTGCGTGGCAAAAACTGCCTTATGAAACGCTCGACAGACGCCGAGGTGATACGAATGGTATTTTGTATTCTGTCTGACGTCTCATGATGAAACTCCATAACAATAATAATGACGTTACAAAGGAGTTATATAAATTATAGTATAAGAATAATATTTTGTATGTTAAATTACAGAATGAATTAATACTTAAATATCAGAAAACGTTCAAAATAAACAAAAATCAATGATTTTTTGTAATAAAACTCTATTTTAAGCGATTATAAGTATCGAAGAAACAATTAAAAGGAAATGGCAAAAAGAAAAGGCGTTTTTCTGGAATTTCACGTACTCCTAGCTTTTACCCAACATTTTTGCATAAGCTCGAGTTAAATAAAAAATCTTAATTATATTTTTAACTCAAGCGTCGGACGTTAATTATTTTTAAATGAAATGTTGAAGGGGATTTTTTGCATGTTTTGAACGCTGAGGTGTTTAGCCCATGAACACCCTTTGCGCAGTTTGTGTCTGCATCCTATGCGTTCGTGGCAACGTGTTAATAAAACTTTATGTCCTGAATATATTAAAGCTATCGAGATTGGTATATATAAGTATTACATAAGAAAGCTTTTAAATATTAATAACTGTTATCTGGCTTGAACTTTCCTTCGTGAAACTTTAGAAATATCGACTTTAGGAACAAGCTGAACTTTTATCTTAAGTATACACATAAACTTTCCAAGTTCTATAAACTATAAGCATAAAGATATGAAAACAACTGTTGTAGGTTGTATAAAATATTGAGATGATTTTCTATGCCTCCGGTT
The DNA here is from genome assembly GCF_905147105.1 of Pieris brassicae. Taxonomy (NCBI): domain Eukaryota; kingdom Metazoa; phylum Arthropoda; class Insecta; order Lepidoptera; family Pieridae; genus Pieris; species Pieris brassicae. Next base: position 19,747,316 of record NC_059666.1, on the reverse strand, counting down.
AGATTTAGAGTCGTGACTTGGGCCAATGTTTGATTACTATAATGCAATACGATTTTTACATATGTTACCCTTATTCTATATGCTAAGTTTGTGGCATCCCAGAAGTTCTGTTGGTATAGGTAAAAACAAATTGTTAATTCGTTTGATAATTACAATCAGAATCAATATTATGTAATTGAATAATCAGCGTACAAGGTTTAGTTCAAAAGTAACAATTTGATTGTTGACAATTCGGAAAAAGATAAGATTAAATTAGAACAAAGAAAAACAAAATGTATTATTCATTGAGGTTTATCATTTATAAACTTCAAAGAAATTGTATTTTTTTTGCTTTTTTTGCCGCTTGTCAAAACCAAGGGCGTATATTAGACAAGGAAACTGGCAGTACACACTCCGCTACTTTTATTGGTTATTGGTTTGTTAACTTAGACTCTTACTAGGTTCGTTATGCTTTAAGTCCTGGCGAACTAAGCCAGCGTAACTCCTTCCAAAAGCGCAGAAGCCTTCTGGGCACTTCGCAGGCATAACGGAGTGACCTCACTGTCCCGAGGATTTCTGCACGTCGGTTAGCCACAGCCTCGCATTCCAGGACTACGTGGGTGACTAATTCCTCTGCGCTGGAACAGCATCTGTACATGGGGCTGTCTGTCGAGGCTAGGATAAATATATGTTTATTACAATGGCGCCCGTAATTGTCCTTAAAATTGTTTTGAGATCTGTTTAAGTTTATAAGTTGCTGGTTAACTGCTGGCAGAGACATTTTGGACTGTCTGCAATGCGCGCTTCGCGATCACCGTTGATGTTGGAGTTCTGCAGATCATTGGCGAATCCAGGTTAGCAGTTGCGAGAAGGGTATGAAGCGGATATGGGCAGCTGACATCATTTCGGAGACACTCCTCGGCATCATCATTGCCCAGAGATCCACTGTGTCTCTTTACCCACTGTAGCTACAGCGTTAGCTTCAGATTGTACTAAAAATATCTGACTCACTTGATGGTTTTTATAAAAATTGGTTGTTAGCTAAGAGTTGGAAAAGCATTCATTATAAGGCGCAAAGCCTTTTAACCGCGTTATGAAAAGGACTCTTCCCAAAGGTATACTGACATAATACAACACTTTCTCTATACTACAAGTTATAGGAGGTCGCGTTTTAATATTTTCAACAATGACTAAGCTGCGAGTTTAAATATTTTTTAGAAACGTATAGTACAAATTAAAATATTTGATTATAGTTATGTTACCTTACATATTTAATATTTTTCCCCTTTGTCATGTTTATATAGTTCAATATAGTTACAATACCACTGTTTTTATGTTTTATTTTTCTCTTATCTTTAGGAATTCAGAATACATCAAAAATTGCATACAACGCAGATCACTCGTGGATACGATGAAAATTCTTACTTATTAGGTGTATTTTTCATAGATTATTCATTTATTTATACCGTATACAATTATGCATAGATACCTCAAAATGCCCTCATGGTAATTACACTACAGAGTCGAGGAAGGAAGTAAGATTTTACTTCCTAAATTTTAATAAAATAAGCTCCACATTTACCCAACTTTCAGCTTATAACTTGCAACTTGCACTAGAGACTCATGCATTCGCTCAAGTGCTTATTGCGCGGAGTGGCTTCATTCGACGATAATCATTTCCATCGCCATTCACATTTATGACGTGCCAACTATCAGATCATTCGCGTCGTTCATTTTATGACGCGAATTTCCATTTTTTAATTATCACTGTTTGGATGCGAATACGTAATTAATGGTTAACCGATATCCGTTACCGAGAGTTGTTATATAACAAACGTAAGGGTTTATTAACTAAGAAATGGAGTCAGATTTTTTGACTCTCACGATTCACGATCAGCGCACTGGATACATTGGTAGATAGAGAACTAGAAATACAAGATTTAATGTGAGATTTATAGACGATAAAATTATAAAAACTAAAGGAAAATTGAAAAAAAAAAACAATCAAAGTGTAAGGGGAGCTAATCCATAGTAACCTCGTTAATTAGAATGGACCTTGGCGAATTTTGGTCAAAATGCGTTCTTCTGAAAGTGGGTAGGTTATACACGAAATTGAAGTTTAGTGAAAAGGTTGGGGAAATCAATATTATTCACAAATATTTTAATTTTCTACTATACTCCAATGACAACGTCTTAAAGTGCTCTAACCAAGTTTTGTATGTTGGCAGCTCATTCTTCGAAATGCCATTGGAGAACCACATCAATCCACATTGCCACATCAATCTTTTACATTCTTTTATCGTCTTTAATCTTACTTTGAATAGCAAAACAACAAAATTTCTGAATAATAGAACCAGTTCATCGCGTATCGACAGTATTAGACACGTGCTCTCAGACGAGGGGAAAACTTTTACTAACTTCTTATCTCTAGAACAACACGTATAAGACTTTTTTTTCGTGTGGAGATGCGCCTACGCATACCCTTCCGCAGCACAACTGCCTTCTGGTAGAGGGTTATGCAACCTTAAAAGCAACCACGGCGCCACCAGCAATCCGGTAGCTGGAGGCAGGATACTGTAGTAGCGTAGCCTCCGCTGGGCGATCAGGCGTTGACATCACGGCCCTCTATGGCCATGTATGATCTGGAATGGAAAGCAAGGGCCTCGTTCTGATTTGTAGAGCTGACAAGGATGCGTCATCATGTGCAGCAGCTTTTGTACGCATTAACCCCTGTTCCCTCGCTGAAGTGTTTGCGTGCACAGGTTTTACACAATGGGTTCGTTGCACGGTGATGCGGCGACATACAAGACGTATACGACTCACACAAGTTTAGACAAAGATTTTCATTCAGTAGTTTTTATTTTCAAAGTGAAAGAAAATCTTTAATCTTGCCGCTGTCGTCATTAATAGATACCCATGTCATCTCCGTACATCCTGAAACCGGAAGGTCTTGACCTGTTAATTGTTATTTACGTATTCCGTTGAGCCTCCTCGCCTGACTCGAATGTATTATTAGGTTCATTTGTTTGTCTATTTTCTTATGTTATTTTGAAATGTATAATTTTGTTTTTTAAGTATATACTTACGTAATGAAAGGATTATCAGGACAGCTGTTTTTAATGTATATTGCTTAGTTATAATTTTACCCCTAAAGCTTAAGAAATCTAATTTCACTCTTAACTTAAGTACTCTTTCTCTTTTCGGCAACGCTGTGATGAAAGAGTATTTTAGTAACATCGGCGCAATTGAACTGATTTTTTTTTTTTTATATTGTGGATGTGTTTCAGTACTTAGAATCGATAGAATTAAATAACTATAGTTTTTATTTGTCTTTTTTATTCGTTGTTTGTGGAGCCCAAGAAAAAAGTCTTCATAAATAGGGGTGATATTCATTTATCATTATTATTCATTGACGTTTGCATATAAATGTGTTTTAAGTAATAACCTAAGTTCAAACTGCCATAAACCCTTTTTAATCTTTGTCATTATTTGGTTTCGTAAGATATTATTTTGAACATGGCTGAGGTCCAAAACTAGTTTACAGACAGATTCTTCCACAATCCTAAACCGATGTTGAAAATAGATAGCGAAAACCAACTTACCATAGTTATCTCTGAAATCTACAAGTCACATTACGCCGCGCGATCGGCCCCAACGAATGGTTGAGATGCCAAAAATTTATCGCCCCACTTCGACTACGGTAATACGGGTAAATCCCGGTCAGATAGCCAATTTCATTTCAAGCTTAACTTAATAAATGTAACGTGATTAATCGCTAAAGATTTTCGTTGTAGATATCGATTAAAACAATACATAAAACCTTCATAGTTGGTTTAACCATATATGTTGAGAATAATAATTATGTACTAGCGAGGACTGCTTTAGGCTTTATCGTAAAACTAGGTGTACAGTTAATATCGTGTTAGGGTTTAAAAACTAAACTAGATGTCCAAGCAATACATTCAGAAGTTATAAAAGGTACCTTTTTAATGTAATTCTAAAATAATAATATTCTTTATAATTCACAGTCGAAATTTTGCGCTAAGTCCCAAAAGTTCCCCGTAAGTCTCGACGCTGAACTTCTGTAGGTATATTTGTTAGTTAGCAAAGGAAAAAATCAACAAGTCTGATTCAGTCGACCAAAACCTCTGTCTAGGTGTACATATTTGATCATACGTCTGAAACTACAAAATGAAAAAAAAACTGTTGAAACTGGTTTTATCTCAAAACCTCTAAACTCAGTACGGTAACTCTAAAACAGTACGTACGGGAAAACTACATTATTGTGTGTCATAAGCGAGCACGGAAGTTTTAGCGGGAGCGATTATAAATGATAATATGTAGAACAAATGGTATTTACGTAAACTTACAGAAAATTAAGTTTAATTTCTACCGAACGTTTTAAATTTAATCTAAATTTTATTGTATTAACGTTCGCATCCTTAACATGGAAAAATATTTTTGTGTTTATTAAAGCATATACACAAAATGATTTACAAACTGAATAAAAAAATGTGTTCACTTCAAAAACTTGGCGGAACTGAGCTTTAAGTTTCTGCCACCAGCAAGATATATATTAGCCTTGATAGATATACCGCCATCTGTTATCTGTTATAATCAATGCATTTGATGTTTCATAGTAATTAATGTAATACCATAAGTGACTACTCTTATTCTACTAGGTTATCCCGACTAAAGTAGTGTTTGGATAGTCTTTGTTTTATAGATTATATATTTATAATTATTGTAAAATAGGTCCCTTAGCTAAATGTATGCAAATAGATGATGCGCTTAGAACTTAATCGATACGTAAAAACTTATGTATTTCTTTAGTAATAAATTCCAGTCGTCGCTGCTTAACTGCTAATGCTGTCAGCAAAGGCTCGCGTAAAGAAAGGTGTTGGCAAACCACTCAAAGTAGGACTTATGTCAATAATGAGCACTTAGGCCAGGAGTCACTCCTGAATGTTGTAAATAATATTAATATAATAAATGAGAGATAAACCTGTGAATCTTTTTCAATATTTTTTTTACGAATATATAGTAAACAGTAGTAGTGAGCAGTGTTGGCCTAGTGGCTTCAGCGTGTGACTCTCATCCCTGAGGACGTAGGTTCGATCCCGGGCTGTGCACCAATGGATTTTCTTTCTATGTGCGCATTTAACATTCGCTCGAACGGTGAAGGAAAGCATCGTGAGGAAACCGGCTTGCCTTAGACCCAAAAAGTCGACGGCAGAAGGCTGATCACCTACTTGCCGATTAGTTTAACAAATGATCATGAAACAGATACAGAAATCTGAGGCCAAGACTTAAAAAGGTTGTAGCGCCATTGATTTATTTATTTATATAGTAAACAACACATACCTACTGTGAACTTATATCAGAATTTATCTTGCAATTACAGTCGTGTTTAAAACCCCTATAGGAAATCTAAAACATATATTTTATTTTTCAGGTAAGTATCCAGTAAAAATCGATTGAGCACGTCAGTAAGTAAAACATTAACTAATTGTGTTTTTTGTTAGTTATTTATTTCCAAAAATGTAGAACATAGAACTTTAGTTCATAAAATATTACATACTTAATGATCTTTTACGGATATAAAGTTTCTTTGTACTATCTGTAAAGCACTCGAAACCTCAAGTACCTACGTGATGTTAATTAGCGTTAACCAATTTTAATTATTGTGTAGGTTAAGAGTGTAACCTACACAATAATTAAAATTGGTTAAATATACATATGAAATCTTTGAGATCTAAAATTTTTTTTTATACTTAATTTAAAAAAAGGATACATATTATTTACTTAATGCGTTTGAGAAAAATAAAAACACCTGGTTTCCAAGATATTGTTTTACAATACGCATAATTAGCGTTATTCTTATTATTACTACACTATTTTACATTATGCTATGGTAGGCGCAATATATCCTGTATATCGAATATCTAAGAGTGTATATCGAGGATCAAGTCAGTTGAACAGATTTAGATTGGCAATGAATGAGCACAAATTTCGGGGAATGACTGCCGATCTTTAGTAATTGGAGAAGCACCACAAGAGAGAGATATAAGCTGTTAGCTATCTAAATAAATGACGGATGAAAATATTATCATTTTAAAGCCAGTTTTGACCAGGCGCATGAATTAATCCAATCAAATTTTTACCTAACACTCGCGTTCACAAATCCGTGCTGTCAACAGCAGCAACCTCCACAACTCGATAATCTATTGAGTTTTATCGCATGTTGTTTTAGGCGTTTGTAAAGGAAATTGATTATTTTTCTATTGTATATCAGTGTATACATATAGTAATTTAGTTTCAGTGGCATTTCAGTGATATGTATTTATCTAAAATTAGCGGACCCGACACACGTTGTCCTGTCTTAACTATGAATATTGATTTCGAATTGGTATAATTAATAAAAAATGCTTTAAAATATACGGCATTATTTGTTTGTTTTTCTGGCTCGTATATGAATAGTTCTGTTGGTGTTACAACATGGGAACAGACGACATATAACTGATTTTCAAGATTAATGCCACAAGCAATTAGCGACTGTAATTATTTTCTATGTATTTTATCAATATAATAACTCCAATTGAAGCATAATGTTTCACGACATCCATTTTTCTTACATTCTCTTTGACGATATTTGCAGCATGCATTCTGTTATTGTTATGTCAAACGCCGTAAAGGTTACATCAAAAGAGTTTGAATGAAATGAAACAAACATCGTATCGTAACAAAAGTATTCTTAAATTTTCTAATTTTCCCCTCAATTGTCTTAATTTTTTCTTTATCTTATGAAGTAAAAATAACAAACACAAAATAAAAGAATTAGCAAAATCCGTGCCGTGACCAAGGGAAATAGGGATTCATTTATATATATATATATAGATAGCAATTTCAAATTTGGATTACTTTACAAAATTGTTATACATATTAAGGGGAATATAAGGGGGTAATTAATATGTTTTTCATGAAGGAAACTTGGGCCTTAATTAACACAAGATTAATTGACTGCTACTAATTAATTAAGAGTTCATGAAAAAATGCTCTCCAGTAAAATTTAGGCACCCTCGTCGCCTTTATTGTTTTATGTAGGAAATAACTATATAAAGGCACACAAGACTTTTCGAAATTCAGATCAAATATAAACATCAATGGCGCTACAACCTTTTTAGGTCTGGGCTTCAGATTGTGTATCTGTTTCATGATCATTTGTTAATCTAATAGGCAAGTAGGTGATCAGCCTTCAGTGCCTGATGCACGCTGTCGACTTTTTTGGTCTAAGACAAGCCGGTTTTCTCACGATGTTTTCCTTCACCGTTCGAGCTAATGTTAGAGTCTCATGCTGAAGCCACTAGGCCAACACTGCTCATCAAATATAAACATAGGTTTATATTGTCGTGTGATACCAGCCAGACATGAACATTGACAACACCAGGCTCTCGAGTGCGTAGACTACTTTTATAAAACCTGTCACGGTTATTACAATTTAAATATCACGATTTTCCTCACTGGAGTGGGAAGATTATTTAGCCGTCATTTATGAAAATGGAACCAGACAGAAGCCTTATATTAACGTTATCGATTGTATTTCAATGTTTAATCAATGAACAAAAGATAATACAAAATTTTCACTAAGAACCAGCCACCTACAGGTATACTTGGCTGATCGCTTTTCTCGAGATGAAAAATCCTTTGTATTTCGGTACTTACAGCCATCTAGCGGTATATTGCCAATATAAGATTTCATGGAGATAGATGGGCATACATGATACATTAGATCGACAGACGTTGAGTGAGGTACTGCTGAGTCACTTGATAAATATACTCCAGATTTCATCTAAATACATTAAGGTGAGATATAAAACATATCTTTTAGTTTACAATACACTATCAGCGACAAAAAAAAAATCAAAAAAGTTCAGTCGCAACGCTTGAATATATAAAACACCCAGCCCAAACAATTCTAAAAGGGAAATGTTCAATTATTACTAACTACCAACAGCAAATAACGAAGACAGTGCACTAATTACGGAGTTTATTGTTTCTCAGCTCGCCTTTCAAGAGTGTTAGGTAACAGACTAACAGACAAGTGAAACTCCTAGGATAGATAACGAGTGAGGAACTGTGCAGCTTCAACCGGGAGTTTGGTGTGTAAAACCTATTCTTGAAACTTAACCGCAACCATTTCACTTATGTGAATACTAACACTATTTTATATTGATAACCGCAGTTTTCATTTGTTTCTATGTCGTCGTAATAACGCTGTGATGAAAATATATATAAGACCGTTTTAGTTAAAACAGTTGATTAAGACCGATTTAGTATTTATATAGTCCATAGTGTAGCAGTGATTCCCAACCTAGGAAATTGTTAATGAAAAACAGTAAGTAAATTTTCCAAACATAATGCAAAAGTGAAATTGAAATTCTAAATATATTTTTGAATAGCTCCCCTTAACAATAGGATTGTCCCCTTTCGGGCGTGGGTCCCACGCTAGGAAACACTGGTGTACAGTCAATAGTGTATAGACTTTAACGACACTCATCACTCCATTAAATCTTCAAAACTACTACCTCCCCCCACTCCACCACTCCACACACTCAATAGTTTTAGTATTGCATTGGTCGGGATATATGTATTTAAATCGTGTTTTGATGAATTAAATTACATATATTTTTTCCGTATACCGATTTCTAAATAATAAAAATCACCTAGCGTTGATGTTTTTGTCATAATAACTATACTAATAAGTGACGATAACCCTACCCGTAAAATAAAATAAATATGTTCAAAAGTTTTTACAATTATTATGTGATTTTGCAAACTATGTCCAGTCCACACGAATTTTAGACATTAAAACAATAACCTACATTTCATAAAATGGAAAAATACTGGTAAAATCAATTTAGAATCGCGTGTCTGACTATAATAATGTCAATATTGTGCACTCGACTGCAATCCGCCCTAATTATTTGTAGACGGTTGTAGAATGAACTGAGCAGTTTCGTTTGGTGGTATGGTGAGTTGGAATGTATGAGTTATATGTATATATGCAAGGATTTAAGAAAACAAAACTACATCATTTAAGTATTCCATATAAATCGTCATATTTCTAAATAATTTTGTTAGATGTTTATGATATGTATATGATGAGTTTAACAAGTTCCAGTTCCTTCCAATGTTTTCTGTCTAATTCTTTACCATCTTGTACTTCATCATACAGTCAGTCCTATCATGATCCGCATTGCCGTCTCCTGTCACGTATACAGTGTGTCAACTGCTCTATTTGTATTGTGAGATATTATTAACGTAAATTAAAACGATTAATAAACTTCGCTTCAGCGAGTACACATTCATCATATCCACTAATTATGATATATATCATATGACAATCTATGCAATTACAAAAATAAGCAATAAGTTGGTCTCGTTAATTACGTTATTATTATTGAGTTATCTTTATTAATGATTTTAAAGATAACAATAAAATTGATTAGAAATTTAAATTTAGAATAAATCAACTAAAAATATAATATTTTTTTATTTCAATTTATTTATATAAGAGGCACTCCACACATAAGAAAAAAGAATCAAAAGACGGCGTGTACAAACATAATTATGCAATTTATATGTTTACATATATAAATATAATGAAGAATTACAAAAAAAAATACTTAAATAAACTTTAATTACAAAGTATAACAAAAGATAAATTATATAGCTATAGAATCTTTATTTCTGTTACAACTTTTTTTTTGACACAGAACATTTGTATATCTATAATTAATCTCTTTGCACAGACTATTACAGTTACTTTAAATTACGTACGGTGTAAACGACGTTAACACCGTATGTCGTATCTTTTGAGATTATTCGATAAATAAATAAAGCTACGTATAGCTGTGCATAAAATTGATAAAACTTTATACTTGACATCGAGATGGGCATGGTAAACTACAATGAAGTAACCGCATTGTAATTGCGAAATTTAACTCAAATAATATCGAAATTTGATTTACTTTTGCGTGTGAATTTTGGCAGCACATTTACAAATCGCGTATATTTGCATTTGCAAACTGGTAATTCAATATGTGAATCTCGTGCAAAAAACGATGAAAGTGAATAATTTATTTGTAACAACGCAAATTAGTTGATACAATAACACTACCATAATTATTAACCAGTAAAAGTTGGTGAGTATAATATAATCAAAGCAACATTACTAGATTTATTTAGATTATAGTTTTGAACGAGGAAAGACGAAAAAGATGACACTGCCTGGTAATCGTCATGTCAGTTGGCTTGCGAGTGCGTTGCTGACATTTTATAACGTTTTTCACGCTTTCGCAACCTGAAGCTAACAATTCGACACGTGTTTTCGATAATTACATTCGCCTTCTGTGGACCGATGTGACTTTCACCCTGATGATGCTGACAAACAATTCACCTGTACCCAGAAATGTTATTTATTAAAAAAAAATATATTTTGAATTTTGAAGCCGGTTAAAATTTTTTGATGGAAAAAGATTCTTTCGCGTCAAACTATGACTCCCAATTAAAATCCAATCTTATATTAGCAACAATATCATTATGCTTATTAAAAACTCTTATTAATTTATACTATGTAATAATATATTCTTTTTGATCGTGCATAAAGGTATATAAAGTATCACGCACACAGAAAAAATATCACTTTCAGTAATGGACCAAAGTTCACGTGACGGAAAATTCGTTTCCCCTCTAGTAATTAGAGACCCAACTTAATTACGTTTAACCCTTGACGTGGTAAGCAAATTTCAACTTTATCATTGTTAACTAGAGTTCAATTTTCGCTAAATTAATAGAAGTTAGATATCGTAGTGGTCTGCAAAATCTGTGTCAGGTGTAAACACTTTCTCAGTTAGTTTTGCGGGTTATATTTGGGTTTAGGGTTTGCAGGGATTTCGTCTAGACGGTAAATTTGTTTAGGTATCCGAGAAATAGGCAAAAGAAAGGGAAAATCTTTATTACTGGAAATTATATGTTAATTATTAACAGCTAAGTTATTATTATCTAACTGGTGTCTAGTACTTGGATGGTATAGTAAGGTGGATAGACCAGACCAGATTAAGGGAACAGCAGGTACGTGGCAGAGAGTGGCATAATGCAGACAGAAATCCCACCATTTCTGTCTGCATTATGCCACTCTCTGCCATGTACCACATGTTGTTTCATTTATTTGGTCTATCGAGTTAAAATGTTCTTTTTTTCGTAATTTTTTTTTCGGTGATACTAATAATAACAATAATAGCCTTTTATTTCAGATACTTATATACTTAAGCACATTTATATTTCTTTATCATTATTTATAGGAGACATTTGCCAAAAAGGGCACAAAGGTATCTAGAAAGAATTAGATGTTGGAATATAAATGTATTTAAAAGTAAGGCATCTTAAATAAAAGGCTTTTATTATTACTAATAATTATTGATGAGTAATGAAGTCAACCTTAACTTTCTCTCATAACTTAGTATATCCTGGTGTATAAAATACGAAGTTATTTGTCTATAATTATTTATATATATTGTCCTTCAAGAAAAGAGCGTACTAATTGTTAAAACGCCGTCAACGCACTCGCGAGCCCTCTGGCATTGAGAGTGTCCATGGGCGGTGGCGTCACTGAACATCATGTGAGCCTCCTGTCAGTTTGCCCCGTTTTATAAGAAAAAGGAAGTTTCTGTATTTACTAATACTATTTTCGACCACCAACGCTATATATAGACTTTTCAGTCTGTTATCATAAATTTCCATCCACCTTCGTACATTAGAAGTTTGAATTAAAAGATTATTCCAGAATTCACATTCAAAAGTCGTATAAAATACTTTCGTTCCAAATACGCTTAACGATACCCGAGGGAGAAGTAAACTTCATGAAATTCGCTTCGTTTAACTACTGTACTGCCTAAAGTATACCAGTTATTCAATGTGATTAAGACAAAATAACATTACTTAAGTTTTTAATAATCATTTTTGTTTATAGTAAATAATCGGTCGTTTGATTTTTGAATCTAAGACTAGTCAATAATTCTTCATCGCAAATGTTAATTCGGGACCTAGAGAGAAACCACGATGAGGTTTTCTATGAATTTCCTTCGTTTGTTTTCAATAAAATATATAAATAATGGAACTATTGACGCAGTGCATGTTCAGATAAAATGCACTGTAACGTCGTTTTCTATACAAAAATAATATTTCACTTAAAAACAAGTTCTATAGACTGCATAAAAGTTCTTACTCAACGAGTTTCGATTGAACTTTTGCACTTTATAAAATCTATTTTATTCACTCACGGATATAACCGCCTCGAACTGGTATACACTGGATAGAATTATTAATGAAATCTTTAACAAAATATTTATACAGGCAGCGTAACCAGAGATCTATGGATGTTATTTTGTCAATAAGTTCTAGTTCATATACAGTTTATTAACGAAGGTTTTACTATGTTTATTAGTTCTTTAATTGCGGTGACATGGTCTGAAGGGACATTACTTAATCCTGGTTTTCTTTAGAAATATAATGAAACCGATGTAGAACCATCCCTGCTCCATGTCTCATTCCGAGGTCTTGGACTGAAGCGCAAACAACATAATGTAACTAAACCTGCGGAAAATTTGTATGACTTTCTCAACGTTAAAGTTTTTTTTTGTATCAAAGAATTACAGTCGAGATCGAAAGGACTACTCATATTTGGTCGTAAAAGCCGATAGTCGTAACAGCCGAAGACGTTGTTATTGTAATTAAGTAACCACCTAATACAATATAAATGGTACAGGCTGACCATTGATTTTGGTCAATATAGCCGGTATGTTGTTCTAAACGATGTCGTAAACGGTATTGACTGTGTATATATATAATGTTTATGTCTTTGGTTTGAGTGATAATTGCTGTGTTGATGAGCGTGCGCGTCTATCCTCAGGTGGTACTTTCAAATGGTGGTAATTTCACGGGTCTGCACCAATGGATTGTATTTCCGCATTAAACGAAAGGTACGATGAAGGAAAACATCGTGAGAAAACCCGTATGCCATACGCCCAAAATTCAACGGCGTGTGTAACTGCTCAACAACACGCCGATTAAGAAAAATATATGATGAAACATACAGAATCCTGAGGCCCAGAGTTAAAGGGTTAAAGTGCCTCTAGTTAATTTCTTACGAGTAAAATATACCTTTTTATTATTTTATTTCATGTATGCTTAACATATCGGGTACTTTTCACACCATTTCGTACTCGGCAAGACACAATCTGTTAATAAAGGTTTATTAAAATAACACATTATTCCTGGAAAATACTAAGCGTTGTTCCAGAAAACTGGAGCAGTCCCGTTTATAGGTAGTCTTTTCACGCACGTCTTATACCGCTTCAGGAATTCGCAGCGACATTTTATTAAAAAATTCTTTTACGGGAAAGGCTTTTGGTAAACTGTTTGTGGAAGTATTTAAATAAACCATTTATATGATTAAATCCTGAAACTGCGACTGTATTCTATGAAATAGAATTATTATTTTACATATGTCTATTTGCATGTATATGTTATCTATTTATATGTTATATATCTGGTATCTGAAGAACGGTGGCAATGTGCAGCGTAATTTAATGTTCGACCAGCAAAATTTAATTGGATTTTAGTGAACTTATTTAAATAAATAAAATAAAAACATTTAATTCAGACTATTATAAGTCCATATATTGTTAGTAGAGTACTTATAACTATGTTAGTAAACTTAAAATTATTTTATTCATAAATCTGCGTTCTTTTGAGGCACCAGGTACACGGGCATGTATATGAACCCAATGTCTCAAAACAGTACATTCGTGTTTATTATCTATAACCATAAGGAAATTGTTAGTATTCGCTCGAACCCTACGCATCAGTGAGGCTGGCGTTTGCGGATGATTGATGAAAAGTCACCCACGTGTGCATCTGCAAGAATACCACGGGAGCCCCAACAACATCCTGAAAGCATTATTATATTGCACTCGGAGAGCATATATAACGCCATGAACAAGGTTACCTTAACATGTGCGGTACAACGGTAGAACCTGCGGGCCAGCATATTGCAGCGGATTTATAAAACGTTTTAATTTTTTATAGAACGACTCTGTGAAAGACGTTAGCAATGAAGTTGAACCGCACGATGTTGCAATTAGCTTAGTACATCAAGCTTATTCGTGAGCAAAAAGAAGTGATTCTTATAAGAAGTATCCCAATTATGGACAGCAAATTGACATTCCATTTTTGGACATCGCCATATTTGGAATTTGGTTTAGCCATTCAAATATTTATCGGAGCATTGCTTAGGTTCTTGGTATTGGTGAATTTGCCCTTGAATTTGCTGACGAAATCACTCGAAGACTGTACTCGATTTATGATATTCAAAAACTGGATAGTTACTCTGGACGTATATAACTTAAACGTCTTAAACTGGTATGATTTTATATTTTTTAATTTGTTAGATAATATTTTATTAGCAGTGTTGACCTAGAGACATTCATCCCTAAGTTCGTAGTTTAGAATATACTGCAATATACTTTTCGGATTTCGTACTCGCTGAGCTGACTTTCCTATTAGAAAAAACAAATGAACACGAAACAGATACACAAATCTAAGGCTAAGACCTAAAATGTTGTAGCATTGGTCTCTTACTCAAGTAATAGACGGTAGAATTAAATTTCTTCTGTACAAACATTACCTGTGTACATCGTATCCCTAACTTTCTTACTAACTACTACTAACTAATTGACGTGAGACTTATCTTAAATTATCGTGATTTATGTGTCTTTTTACTTTCTATTTTTAATGTATCATCTTTTTAGTTTAGTTTTGACTTAATAACTGTATGTGTATAACATGTATTTTTGCACTACTTGCCTATCTTATGTAATTTATTACATTTTTATTTATTTTTTTCTGTACTCCCAGTGGTTGCCTGGAAAAGATCGCTCGAAAGCGATAAGACCGCCAGTCCTTTTCATTTAATTATGTTCAATATTTTTTTATATTGTAGTTATTATTATATTATTTATTTTCACATATACTTATTATATGACTACCTCACGCGTACTTTTCATATCGTTTTTTAAGTTGACCTACCTGAAAAGTCCATATAAAAATTATTATTACTTAGACTCAAACGACAAAAAACTGCATACTAACTCTCTCTGTTAAAGTCATGTGACTGCGTTACCATCATTGATAGCAAAAGCTGGTTGTTCTTACCAATAGAAGCGTCATTCTGGAGTTTTATATTCTCCAATGGAGTCACACAAAATTAGTTCTTAATTCTGCTCTTTAATTGTCGTACATAATTATAAATCCATATAAAACTTGAATAACATTTTCAAACTGAAAATATTTTTATGAACTTAAGTTAACATATAGACAGAATTCTTGGCTGGCAAAATCTCCTCTTCAATACATATCTTGGCTCTGACCTCCTTTAACAAAATCGTATCACCAATAAGAGTAAATTATATTAGGAACGCGCCAGTGTATATTACATTCTGTATCACTTATTTATAATAAAAATATTTCACATTTGTGATATTTTCGTACAAGAATCAGGTGAAAAGTGTGATTGGAACCAGAATTTTTCGTAGAGTAAAGGTAGAATATTTCCGTAAGTAACTTTAGGTTGTGTTTCATAGATTATATAGGTTTAATAGTTATTGGTCAATGTATTAAACGCTTCCCTTGTTCTCATCTCTGGGCGGGAGCTCCCCAGTACCAGTTCCTTCCACTTGACCGTGCGGCTCCGAGCGGCTTGATCCCTTGGCGTTGCGTTGAAATGTGGAGTAACTCCGCATCGTCTACTGCATTTACTGTGACGGAGAGTGTTCAGAGGTCTTGTTCGGATTAATACCTGCAGCTGAAATTCATCATCGGACGTCGAGGCAGAATACATAATTCAACCCGTACCACCTCAAGAACTTCAAGAAAAGAGCGTGCTAATTTTTAAAAGGCCCGCAACGCACTCCCGCGTATTTTGGCATTGAGAGTGTCCATGAGCGGCGGGTATCCCTTAAAATCAGGTGAGCCTCCTGCCCATTTGCAACGTGTTCTATACAAAAAACGCTGCGTCACGATATTGTAACCTCTGAGATAAGCACTTTTTAACCGACAATTTTTCTTCATTAAAACACTTAGTCATATCGCATTATTATGGTTATGTACTATAACGTTTTATTTTAAGAAACGTATGTTCCGGAAATAATTTATTTCCTGTGAATAGACGCAGTCATTAGATAACGCGGGGATGTAAATGCGTGGATCGGGTTAAGTTATAAGCGAGTAGAGAATATGCTTATAATATTATTGGTCTTTTTCCATTGTTAATGTTTTTTTTACAAATTCTTCAAAATTAAATACTTACATTCTTCATAAACGGATTCCTTATTACATCGTTTGTCAACCATTTATATGCGACCCACGAAAATGTCAAAAAGTTCAGTGAAACAAGATATTTATTACATTTATACTTAGTTTTATGACACTACACTATAATTATTCATTCCTTTAATAAACTAATCTGTAGTCTGTATTTATATTGAGTTTGTATTTAAATTACATCCGCTTGAACTAATGCCTTATTATAACTAAAACCTAATAGGTAAAAACATTACAACAGCAATAGCAAATAGACTCATATACAGCCTTGTCTTTGAATCCCCGACCTCAGGTATTTTTTCTAATTCTTTATCGTACATGATAGGATGAAAAAAATATGTATTACAAATTACTTATTAGTAATCTATGATGCACTTGATTGCGCTATTGCAAATGTAGAATATTTTAACATACCTATATGTATAAGTTGTTTTAACGAGCCTATTTTTATTACGCTCCTCCGCCTTGTACCATCCAGACCATGCTCGCGTGTCATCAAATTGACATTTAATTTCCGAGTCGACTTACCGCTTATCCACTGTAACGCCCTTTGTTGCTTCAAAAAGACTATACTAGGGTACAAACATTTTGTTTCTTTTCCCCAATAATAGATCTCCAAAGGCATCAATCAACGTGTTATTACGCTTAGACCACAATAAGGCTTTGTCTTTGTGTTATTGTTCACAGTACATATTATGGCCATAGAGACAAATTATATTCTGAATAGATAAAATAGAAAATGTAGACAGTGAAGTTAAGCCGGTAGTTTCCGTACCCTTTAAAATGCATAAAAATCTGTTCTTTTTAAATATATTTCTACACTTACGGCATTTTTCCGAAGAAATCACGGATCACAGACTTCCTACAGTTCTGACAAACCTCTTTCGCTTTCATGACATTCACCATACATACTCGTTTGTTATGGGTCATTTTATATATTTATAATATACTTCTTCCATGTAGTGTTATCATGTTTGGTTATATTTCAGCGAATGTGAATGATTTTTATACAGGAATATATAGAATTTTCTATCTCTTCAATACTGCAATTAGGCTTTTAGAGTTATCGTAAATTTTAACAGAACCAAAACCCGTATGTTTGGCATTTCCATTAGATACGTGCTGTTCTACTTTAATATGAATCTAAATTTTCGCAATTTCTTTTAAGAAGTAAACGAGGATAAAAGAAATTCTCTATACAAAGAATGTAAATTAGATAACTACCCCATTTCGCTATTACCCCGTTTTTTGGAACTCCAAAGGACTTGAAACAGGTCACAACGCAACATAACGAGCGCTGACAACGCGTCTGACAAAATCCCATTAAATTACGCGGAAAACATAACATTCACAAAGACATTTCACAGAGTGAAGCTTTCAAACATACTTGCAACTTGCACGTTCTTAAGGATAAATCTGTATATAGTTTGATATTGCTCAGTGTTTTGTGGTAGGCGTTTCATTCTGCTGTTGACGTATCCAAAACTGGCTACCTACTGTCTATAGGTCCCGTAGATGTTGTGAAAATATTCTTAGTGTTTAGAACCACGTAAAACATAGCGCAGTCAAAATTATTTTAGCTAAACACTGCGGAAACACAAAGAAATTTACGTACACATAATTACTTAAATTGTCGAAGGCTATTAAAAAGTCATATTAAAACGGTCGTTTTATGAAATATCGTAATAGTATATCGTATCGTATAATAATAACCTTAAACCCGTCAATGCTGGTGTTCCACAAGGCTGTGTCCTATCCCCGACCCTGTTTATTCTGCATATTAATGATATGTTGCAACTTAGCAACATTATTGCTATGCGGACGACGACAGCACTGGGGATACTTTTTACACGGGCCGGGCAGGTATTTCTCGGGCAGTTGTCGATGAGTGCCGGAACAAACTTGTGTCTGAAGTCGAAACTCTTTTACGAGTCTCGGACTCTAACCTCTCGGAATTTAACCCCAAGAAGACACAAGTCTGCGCGATTTCCGCAAAAAAAAAACTCCCTTTGTCGCTACTCCCCTCTTTGAAGGCACTCTCCTTTAAGCCTCAGCTAACATCGGAATATTGGGCGTTGACATATCGAATAACGTCCAGTTTCGCGGTCATTTGGAAGGTAAGGCTAAATTAGCCTCCAAAAAGCTTGGTGTGCTCAGCAAGGCGAGACGATACTTCAGTCCGGGCCACCGCTTGCAACTATATAAAGCGCAAATTCAGCCCCATCCTTCAAGAAAAGAGCGTACCAATTCTTGAAAGGCCGGTAACGCACTTGCGAGCCTTCTGGCAATGTGAGTGGTTATGGGCGGCGGTATCGCTTCACATCAGGTGAGCCTCTTGCCCGTTTGCCTTCTATTACATAACAAATAAAAAATAAAAAGTAGGTATGTCAATAGTAAACAAAAGTTGCTTTCAGTGTCTCCAGGCCCTACACAATGGCACTAGCAAAGAGGGTAGAATTAAATTCTCAGTTGTGCATTGTGAATGGTTGCTAGAAAATCTGAGCCTTCGTACGTAATTACTTGAAACCTGTCATTTATAAAATATTCTGCATGTTTTTCTAACATATCTAAGGTTATAATAAAAGTATCTAGTCTAACAAAACAGTATAATATATATTCTCGCTATGGCGTTGTTTAATTACAGCTGAAAAGTCCTAGCATTTGCCCATTTACTTACTATGTACTGTATATGTATTATGAAGAATTTGGAACACCGCAGTGTTTTTGCGGATATAGATATAGATTTGCGGAATAATAGGATATTATTAAGTTAAAAATATGTGAAAAGTGTTATTTTCTATTTATAGGCGTAATAATAGCTAAATTTTAGTTGAAATGAGCGATGTATATACTTTCTGCTTCTGCTTGTAAAAAATATGTAAATGTTACTATGATACTACTCACGAATACAATCTTTATTTGTATTTTTGTAATAACCTAATTGAACGCTAAACATAAAATATTATAACATATCGCAATCGAAAGCCATCAATACCAGAATCAAGTTATAATAATAACAACGTATTATAAAAAATATTGAGAATGTGACTGATATTTTAGTCAGTAGACTGAAAGTCAATTTATTTATGTGCGGCCGACGGGAATACTAACTTGTGAACCAAATTGGATATATTTTCGTGTTCATTACTAGGACAAGCTAAAAAATAAACTAAAACGTGAAAAGTGAGCAAGTAATTGTGACGAAAGTCTTAATACAAAGTCAAAAATACTATTCATATTGGTAACACAATGTACACTTATGAACGGTAAACAAATAAAAGAATATTTCATATTTTTTACAAGCAGAAGCAGAAAGTACATTAAATCTAATTTGACATTAGACAAAATATTGAACAATCCATTCAAAGAATCGTATATAAACATCAGGGATTGAAAATTAGAATAGCCGTATTATATGTTTTTTATGTGCTTAAATCTTTCTAATTCCTTCACTAGGTTCGCAGGGTGTCGTAGTCCCTAAGGCGTTGTTAAATCAGTCTGTACCCGGAGGGGCACGACGCGACACTTCATTGAGAACTTATAGTGAAGAGTTGATTATGTCTATGGCACTTATATGACATTGTCTTTATTTTTCAAAGCGAATTGAAGGTACAAATTCTATGTGGGCTTGGTTAGGGTGTTTTATGAGTTTGTTGGCGTCCATTGTCTTATTTCGAGTACTTTCTGAATAAAGCAAACTATGTTACTAATATTATAAGTTTTTTCGATGCAAAAGTGAACAAAATGGAAGTAATCATGTAAACCTAGTGTTTCACGCAAAATGGTTTTACGCATAAACTTATAAACTTATTATATAATATCATATAGATATTGGCTTCTTCGTGTGACTCTCAATCTCTGAATCGTTAGGTTTGAACCCCAATTAGTGCACTAATGGACTTTTGTATCGACACTCTCGTATTGTGGAGGAAAATATCGTGAGAAAACCGGCATGGCTTAGACCCAAAAAATCTAAGGCGTGTGTCAGACACAGAAGGCTGATCACCTTATTACAAAACGCATTTTACAAAAGACAAATAGTCAGGAAATAAATACGGTTTTGAGGCCCAGACCTTAAAAGGTTGCATCACCCCTGTTTTTTTTATAAAGATTTTGTTATTAAGTTTCTTCATTACGGTATACAACTGTTCGGTTTCACATTTAAATACAATATCGGAATTGTCAAAGTTAAATTTTAACATTCGTAGAAATTCCAAACGGTTTTCAACAGATTCAATAAATCTTAATCAGAAGTGGCATTGTTGACAAAATAGCTGTGAAATAGTTGGCTACGTTGTGGAGGCGAGTGTAAAATATTTGATAAGGCCTCCTCTTTGACGTCAGTTAATGGATTTTCAATGTTCGGCCGCGTTACCGGTAATATGATGGAGCTGCATAGGTTTGACGTTAATTACTATAAATTATATTACGCATTAAATGGTAACAAAAGTACACTTAACATACAATGTCCAGTAGGGGAGCGGGAGGCTAGTTGTAGAAAGACTGTTATTTATTATTGGCTATGGAAGCATGATTGTTTCGCATTCGCATTTCGAAATGTAGCAATACTGTAAAATTTGATCAAAGCTGTGACGAAAAAAATCGTTTAAACGGAGGAAAACGAACCTTAATGTTTACTAAACTCTATGTTATATCAGTAGAATTCAAATCTAAATATTCAAATAGATAATATACTTAGGACGTAATAAACAAATTCTATCACCAATGCAAGAAATCTCCGTCACTGTCATTAATCGCCAAGTTTTTTTACTACATGCATCTATTCTTAACTCCTTCTACAGATAAATTAAAATATAATGTCGACGAAAGTGGTAAACTGTAACCCAGTTTCGCACAATTGCTATAAATTTATAGATACTCTTCGCACGTGTGGCAAAAAGCTTTTAAAATGTCAGTGTCGTATGACAACTTGTCATTTTGACAATTTACTTCTAAAGTTTATATATTTTTTTTAACTGAATCAGGCCTGCACAAACTGTCAATAAAAGCTAGTCCTCTATAATTTAAAAGGTCTTTTGACATCTTATCGATAACATAAGGGTATCAAACATTAGGGACACGCCCAGACCTTATCCCCGAATCAACAGAGTAAAGAGGCTGAATGGTAAATGAATTGAGTGCGAGACGATTTATTTCTAGACCACAGTTTGGAATCGGATAGGTTTTCTTAAGAAATTGGTTAAGATTTTATTGAATTGTTTGGGAATTTATAGGAAGTTAATTCTGATTCTAGCTAAAGTTAATCTATTAATTTGGCAAAGTATAGCGCGATAAATACATTTACGTCAAATTAGACGAAAGTAATTAAAAACTAATATTTTCACTAATAATTTTGTATAAATATGAACTGACCCGGCAAGTTTCTTTTGCCATACAGTTGAAGATAATTAAAATACGAATAGCGCTATTGAAAATTATTTTTTTATGAATCATAAAAAAAACGTTCAAATTTATAAATAATATTCATTTTTGGGGGTAAAAGGGGGGTCACACGGGGTAAAAAAATATACCCAGACCTACCTGTAGAAAAAAAATCATTTTTAAAATGTTAGATTGTACAGATTTAACGCGTATAGTTAAAAACTACAAAGTTACTAATACGTTAACGTTACTATACGTTAGTTTAAAACTTTGTAACAGTTATGGAAATAACTGAAATTCACGCTGAGTTATTACCGCATTGAACTAAGATACTTAATATATATTATCTATATCAGATCGGAACCTATGTTTGTGCCAAGTATCACGTATTCGTTTCAACTATTAATCGAACTTGGAATAATAATTCAATTGAAAGTTCCGATACTTTATCTGATCTGAAGCGAAAAAGTTTTAATCGTAATCGGAACTATGACGAAATCAGTAAGATTGTTATAATACGTACAAGAAACAGTTCCGTCTGATAAGATCGTGATATGTTGACTGTGATCCGTCAAGTAAACGTACAATTGGAACACTTAAAATTTACCAACAGTCTATCCTTTCGCGTGGATGGATTTTTTTTCGTTGCGCCGCGGCAGGATATTATAATTATTATTTTTGAGTTTTTCGTAACAATGTGTACGTTACTAGAAATCCATTCTATTGTAATGTTAATATTGAAATTTTTTTTGAATTAAGTTTTATTATTATCTTAAAATCGTGTCTTAAATAATTTACATTTAAATTATAAAACCAAAGATATAATTATATTGTAATAGTCTTTCGAATTTTTGTAATTTTTTTTACAAACAATAATTGTTTTATTGGCACTGACAGTGTATAAAAATGTTATAACAATACTAATAACTTTAAGCTACAATTGTCCTGACAAAGTCTCTAACTTGCATGTTCTGTACAACTACCGCCATCTAGTGGCAAAAAAAAGAATCGTTTAAAACACTAACTCTTCCATAAAATCCAGTGGAATACAAATAAGGAGTGCTAACCTCATTCCTCGGGCCAGTACTCGGTAGTAACTCAAAGTAGGTTAGCCCAGGTATTTAACTTAGAGTAGATGATGCTTTTAATTGAATTGTATGTAAAAAACCTGTACTTTGTGGAAATCGTATGTAAAGGAATCCTATGTACCTATATGGACCTATGTACCATTATCTTTATAAATGGTATAGATGTAATTAGTTTCAGTTATTTCTGTTTGAATAGTCGTATTGTGTTCAAACTTTTAAGAAGGAACAAACAGGATTATCAATTGAATAATGGAGCCTTAATGTATCCCAGATATTAAACACTATTTAAGACTGAAAAATGAAGATATAGACTTAGCCTTGTGTGATTGTACTAAATAAATTATTATTATTTATGTATTAATGTTTCTGTATAACAAATCGTGTTAAAGGCTTCGTGGACGCTTAACGTAATACTTTACATTAATCAAATCTGTAATAGATTTATTGGTGAAACTTTATAATTTTTCAATTTTTAATCGTCGGTTTATAGAGAAGACTAGGTTTCAACTAGACCGCCTGTCTAGTAGATAAATCTGTTAAATGATAAGTATTAGCTGATAGTTTAACGTGTTTAATGGAGCGGATCGTTCCGTGTCGCCGCTCAGCGGATGTTCGCTATTAATTTATCTGCAGGCTCTGACTGTTGACCAACCACTGGATAGCACAGGCTAAATATACATATGGGTGTAACATCAGGAAGATCAGCGTTTCATAACTATCTGCCACTATTTCTCCTATGACCTCTTTCCTTCTAGCTTAATTATTATCTAGCTTATTGATGGTTCTCTATTAAAAAAACTTTCTACGTTAAAATTATATTAAAATTTATTAAGGTCGCTGTTATTTATCTAGATTGAATATTTGAAATTTAGTTTATTATTATACAATAACAAACCTCAGTTTTAAAACCTCATCCATAATTGTCTGTCGAGGCGTTTGTACTTCTTTTATCTGACTAACGCTGTGATTTCGAAGGGACATGGCGTAGATCGCGAGATCCAGGACATGATTCGCCGCCAAACGTTTATTGCTTTAGGATAGGATATAAAATTATTTATATTTCATAATACATACCAGTATTTTTCAGGGGGTCAAATTAGCCTACGGGACACCCAACCCACCTCATTCTTTAAATAATTGGAGGTCGTATCTTCCAGGACAGAGACTCCGCTGGGAGTCGATTCAACAGCTCGCTAATTCGTAAAATCAAGCGTCTTGTGAAGCGAACCAGTATAAAATTATCGCGTGTTTCAATATTCACTTTTCCATAGCCTACGTAAGAAAAAAATGCATAAGAAATGCGACTTCGAATTGAAGCTTTCTGCTCAAGTAGGGTATTATAAAATCCAGCAGTTTCATTACAGCCGTCCCGAATGGTTTTATGAAACATTAACCATTGGCCTACATAGCGTTTTCATCTTGAACGAGTAGCAAAACAATGGCTAAATCAGGCTAAATGATCACGGTCTGGGCTGACCTTAATACACCATTGTGGGTCGTACCATGTTGCTTGTTTACTTGGGATTACAAGGATGATATGAATTTTCTTTTAGTATCTGCGATGAGACGCCATTGTATTTGATAGTAATAAATGACCTAATCAATTATCATGCCTCCATTTCATTCTTTATAAGAGCTGTAAAACAACATAATTAATGATTAATACTTTAGAGTGATAGAAATATAAACCATCTATAATTTTGTGGTTTCTTTAGAAAATTCTTTCCAATTTCACAATTATTCCAATGTAGTGTTTCACTTCCGGAATTATCATTTAAGTTAATTTCGAGGCGTAATATTGCCCAATGGCCCATTATATTGGCAACTTTTGCGGGGGCGCCGTGAACAATGGCAGAATTATCCCAACTTAATAATGGGCTGACCCAGCAGCATTGTTAAAAATGATTATTATTATATAATCTTTGTAGCTTTAAAAGACTGAAAATTTAAATATTATTTTAGTGTAAAGCTTATAAGAAAACTTTTAATTATAAAGCTTTGATACGTTCAAGTTATATGATTGTATTGTTTTTATAATAAGTACCACAAAAATTCATATCATCTTCAATTATAACATCAACCCATTGTAATGTATTATGGTACGTAAAACAGATTCTAGTAAGTTTACAAGGTTTAGGATTACTGAATTACCTTCATAGTAATAATTAGTTAGAAGCAACGTATTAATTCACGTATTGCACTTCGAATCAGTATTTTTTTTTAAATATATTTGTTAAGACATTTTGTTAACATAGTACATGTTGACATTACCTTCTCTGGGGCATTTCTTAACAGCACTTAAATCTCTTAGATGCATTGAAAAAAAAAAACGCGCCGAATCTCTTGAAATCTTGGCTTTTAAAAGTTGTTTCATAAGCATATTATGTGCGACATTATAACAGATTTAAAAATTAAGAAAAACAAACAGATTGAAGCTATGTATTATTATTAAAAACTTATAATTATTTTAAAAATTATGTTTTCTTGAAAAATGGAGATTCAGTTTTTTTCATCACGTTTACTAATCCACAGACAACAGTTTTCGATATTTTTATAGGGTTTTCCTTCGAAACTGACTTATAAAGTATGACAGTTGAAAGAGAAAAAAAGGCGGCACTCTCCTAAGTAGTCTTAGCGTTTCTGCTAAAAGTCTAGTATGAAATAAAATGCGGAAATATTTCGCAATATTAAAAGTCTCTCTGCTGGGCAATTGAAAAGGACTGAATTTAATTTAAGGACTCCTGAGAGGTCTTCAATTGGTTTTAAGATTTCAAGGGATTCCTAAGTAATTGCCACTTCTGTTGCTTGAATTTAATCCGCACTAAGCTTTTGGAGTTAGAAATAACATTTTTACCTATATTTGTTGTTTATTTATGACAGTATTCATATTATATATGTTATTATGTGGTTAGCAGTGTTGTCGTAGTGGCTTCAGCGTGCGACTTTCACCCCTGAGGTCGTAGGTTCAAAACGTGGCTGTGCAGCAATGGACTTTCTTTCTATGTGCGCATTTAACATTCGCTCGAACGGTGATGGAAAACATCGTGAGGAATCCCGGCTTGCCTTAGACCCACAATGTCGACGGCGTGCGTCAGGCACAGAAGGCTGATCACCTACCTGCCTATTAGATTAACAAATGATATCTTTCTGTATCATGACCATGATCATGAGGCCCAGACGTAAAAAGATTGTAGTACCATTGACTTTATTCATTTATTATTTATATGTGGTATCTCCAAGATATTTCTTCAAGCCTCTACAGAGACGATGGATGGACAAACAGAAAATATCGGTCCCGGTAGAATGCGAGAGCGACACCGGCCATTGTAACGCAGTTTTGTAGGAACTACTCAAGGTGGTTTTAGTGAGTATTGCTCATCCAGTTTCTGAATAGCAGAAATTCAGGCGTTTTTCGAGGGTCGAGTCCCTCATACCGTATGCGCAAATGAATTTCCACCTCGGATAAAAAAAAGAAAATCTCTAAAGAGAAGATAATTTTTTTGAGTAAACATAAACCAATTTTTGTATTTAATAAGAATTTTAATAAAATTATTATTTTTTATATCACTTGTCTCTTCAGTGCATTATGTATTTAATATCTTAAACCAAATTATTAGCTGGGACATTTTATCTTTTTACCCTTTGGTACAGTTGAAATGATAGTAAAAGCATTTGCAGGCAATTAGTTCCGTAATAACAGATTTTGGTTATATTGTGACCAATGCGGTTGCGCTAACTTCGATAATTGTTTTTGGGGCATTAAACTGCAGTTTAGGTTCGTTTATATCTATTATATTGGAAACCACAATATGGCAAAATTTATTATGGATTATTGTGACGCATATACAAAAAAATGCCTTCTTGTAGTCTTGGCTAGTATTGTAAAAACGTCAACGAACATGTTTGTTTGGAATAATGGTGGTGCAATATTAATGTTGATAATTATGTTGAGCAATGTTAACTAACAACTATTGGTTTGAGTGTGTGATCCTTATTACTGAGGTCGTAGGTTCGAAGCCTGTCTAACAATGTACTTTCTGTGTACGCATTTCCCGTAAAACACAATGAGACCCTAAAAGTTCGCCGTATGTCGGGCACAGAAGGCTGACCGGTGACAAAAATTGTAGCGTGACGTGCTTCGAATTTCAAAAAATCTATTTGATGAAATTGTATACTTTTTATCTACTTCATAAAATTCTATATTGTCTATACCTTAAGTAAAACGCTTAATTATATAAACAATACAAACTTTGAATTAAATTATACCTTATTAAATAAATAAAATATGTGAGTAAACGATTTCATATAAAATAGAGAGAGATTTAGTTATATTAGGATCCCAAAAAGGTTTTATAGATACGAACCTTATTTGGAACATATTCGCAAGTGAGTAATACTTAAGGAAAATCTTCACGTACACCCTTCCTGATCAATTTGCGCTCTATTCAATTGTATCGATTCTATTTGTGCTAACATTGAGGTAATTCGATTTTGATAAATTTGTAAGGGTCACATTGCGACGTACGACGGTATTTGTGTACTTAAAATATATCAATAAATCCCGATAGTCTTACCAGTCTGCCAAAACAGTATCGTAATTAAATAAAATTTACATTTAGTATTGTCTTTGGTTAACATAGCTTTTACACATTGAAAGTAAACAAATTTTTAATCGGATTAAAGCTATTTGTATTATTATAAACTTATAATTATTTACATAATTTAAAATTTTCCGACGTTTCGCGTGCTTTACAGCGTGCGTGGTCACCGTGACCGTGAAAATTACGTAAATAATTATAAGTTTATAATAATACAAATAGCTTTAATCCGGTTAAAAAATGTTTTGTTTTAGATTTACATTTATAATTACGGATTGTAAAAAAGTTTTTAATCGAGAGCTCCCAAATTGTAATCACTGTTCAGCTGTATAATTTTCGAGAAACATCTACATTGTTTTGAACAAGTCCTATAAAATATATAAATGTTCCTCTACCTCCCTTAGCCCTTAATAACGGAACATAAAATTTGATATTTATTTTCGGTGTCCTAAAGCTTGACAACAAGGGTCTAAACCGGCTCTTAACATTTATGTTTCTTACTTTGATACCTTTTTAAAGGAGACGAACGAGTATTCAGATTAACGTTTAAATTAAAATGTTTTACGTAACTGCAAATTGTTTATTTTATTCTTTAATAATGTCGTGATTTATATTTATTAAAGCGGTTACTAGTTGTCAGCCTTAATTTATACTTTTTAACGAATTCATCAGTTAAACCAACAAAGATAGTTGTTATACATATACATATATCGCTCCTTAATAATAATAAAAGCCTTTATTGCTGTAATTTTTATACTACATTAAAAAATGTGAAATACTAAAAAAATACAATAATTAATCGGCAAGCCGTTTGATTTTTGTTACACAGCTTTGGCTTGGACATAGGCCTCCTATAAGGGCTTCCACTCTTCTCTGATTCTAGCTTTACGCATCCACATAGGACCAGCTACTTTTCGCACATCATCTTTCCATCTTGTTATTTGTCTTCCTCGTTTTCTTTTGTTATAGCGGGGAAGCCATTCCGTCACTCTCTTCGTCCATTTATCTTCTCTCATAATGCGTCCATTTCCATTTCAATCTTTTACTAGAAGTAACAGCATTTTTAAACTTTGTCATGTCCTTTATTTAGCTTCATATCGCTCCTTACAAAGGGCCTAAATAATTTTTTTGGTAAAGTAAGATTTCAAACGCTAGCGGTTAGTGCTGAGAGAGAAAGAGAACGGACAATAATAACTCGCTAAACAAATTTGTGCTCCACTCACACCCCTGCCGCGAACAATCCGATATTACTGCTATAAGTTACTAATTAGTAGATAAAGTGTCCATATTTAAAGAACTTAGACTGGTCAAACGTTGTGCAATTCGTGTTTGTACCCTTCTATAAAAAAAAAACAGATGAGTTTTGTTACAACCGTCTTTCTAAAGAACAATTCGTGTTTGATTCGATATATAAAAAGTAGGTCATTTGTAGGTCTTATATGTAATCCCTATATTGCCAAAAACTGCAGTCATTACAAGGAACTACTCCTGACCGATTCTGTATATTACATAATTTTTGTCATATTATTGTACATATGGTCTTATTTTTTTTAATCAATCTTAATTGAGAATTTATTAAAATTTAAATCAAATGCTTCCTATGGTGACATTATCAAAGAGCGAATATGTAATGTTACATCTATGTACATAAATTCTACTACTACTACGTACTATGACGAAATAACCAACAAACATTTACTTGTCGCCTGTCCGACTTTCGAAAGATCCAGGATCTGGAGCTCGACATTGGCATGAGGGTATCCCGGGATGGGCTATTCCACATGTTGATGATTGCAGCTGAAAAGTTCTGGCATAAAATAGTCAAATATGTATAGTAAGATGAATAGCACAAGGATTAACGAGGGTCACGCCGAACAGCTATGGCGGTCCGACTCTTCACTCGCCGTTTTAGGAAAGGGGTGATTTTACACTCCCCTGCTGCAAAGCTTCTCGGTCACGAATCGGCCTGATCACCTCCCTAATATACTACTATGTTCGGGTCTATAAATTAATTTAAAAAAAATCAAAAGCATGTGCCAGACACATAAGGCTGATCGACTACTTGTCTATAAAATAAAAATTATCACATAGATGCTAGGTTTCACCATTCATACAAATAAAAAAAAATCTTGAATTTATGTCACTAACACATTCTATTATTTTTCAGTCATATCACAAGAACAGCGAGTTGGCTGCCACCATTGGAGAGCTGGTCCACCGGAGATAGTCGTGGCGATGAAGATGAGCTTCCGTACGGATGGGAGCAGGCTTTGGACAGTAGAGGGAAGCCGTATTATATAAAGTTAGTAAATTAATTTGGGTAATTCATTTTTATAAAGGTCGTACACGCCTCGCCAAATCACATAGAAGTCGTAACAATAATGAACCATATTTATTTGTACTTGTTACATAACTATCTCGCTTGAATATATATAATGAAAGTTATATTAAAGAGTTGTCTTTTCTTGCTTTGAATTGTATACGTATTTGTATACGTTAATTGTATGATTGTACATTGCAGTCACATCAATAAAACGACAACCTATGTCGCGCCCGAGAGCAGATCCAATGAAACACCACCTGCTCCACGTGATGTGGTACTGGAGAGGGATCCTGATCTTGGTTTCGGGTTCGTTGCTGGGTCTGAACGTCCTGTGCTTGTTAGATTCGTTACTGATCACTCTCCTAGTGTTGGAAAGGTAAGCTATGCTCCTTGGCGTTCACTACACGTACACACAAGACATGAATCTATTGTTTTTTTGAAGCCTATATAAGCTTTATTTTAATAATAAGTAGGTCGTAAGTTACGACTAGTGGAAGTTTTCACTTGCTTTGTACAAATCATAGTTTACCCCTGTTAATCGGCTGATGATTCCCTTGCTACCAATTAATGTATGTCCTGTATTTATAGTCTTAGAAAATAAAAAGGTAAACGTAATTGGAAATGGCGAAAGATAGAAAAACGTAAGCTCCCTACCGTAGTCACGTAAGTATAGGACAGGCGCTGCCTCCATAACTGTTCGATTTTCTTAATAAACAAGTAGAGTACACATTATTAATGTAAACATTGCTTCCCTAAGTTTAAAAGGTCAAATCATAGAGCAGTAACAAAGCAGTCCATAACGATGTAAGCTATGAAGCTTTTACATTCTGACTATGTCTGCATTGTGGTTGTGTGTCATACATTTTTAAGTTAAACATAAATCTTCCGAATTTTACATTTTTCAGTTGGAACCCGGAGACCAAATCCTGTGCGTCAACGGCGAAGATGTCAGCTTGGCTGCCCGAGAGCATGTCATATCCGCCGTACGAGCCTGCACAGACAAAGTCACTTTACGGGTGTGCCAACCAGCTAGGAGCGGAAACCCAGCACGGAGATCAGCTTTTCTTTCAGCAGCTAAACGAGCCAGACTAAGAGCCCGGCCACCGAGAGTTCGCTTTGCTGATTCAGTACAACTAAATGGAGCGCCGATGTATCCAGTAAGTAACTGAGAAATTTTACCATCTGGACAAACAAAAAGGTTGTAGGACGCCGGCTAACCTACCAATAGTCATGGGCTATATCTTTTGCAGTAGTAAGATTTATCGATGAAATACATCATTTATAGTTTTAAGGTATACGGTCACCTGTACACACTGAATCAACTATGAAAATAAGACACAAACTTATATTAATTAACTTAACGCCTTGAAAATATTTCGTCCAAACATTTGTCGACTCCAGTCGAGTTAACAGTGATGTGTATATAAACAAAACATTTACGTGAGACATTTAAGTGATCTCATATTATATTATTTATGGATCTCTAAATATATTTTTCTAAATTGGACATTACAATCTATCCAAATTTACTTGTAAGAATATTTACCATAAGTAACTAAAATAACAGTACGACTCTTTTAAGGGGAACAATATGTTCCTTATTTTTCTATTAAGTACTTGACACTGTTCACAAAGACAACATCAATTCACAAAGTATTGTCTTTTCTTAACATACTATACTTTTGGTAAAAAAACAATTTTTTACCGGACCTTTCTCTACAGCTGTGATACGTTTTGATATTCAACACCTTTTGTCTTCAGACACCGTGACCACGCACGCTGTAAAGCACGCGATACGTCGGAAAAATTAAAAATTATGTAAAATAACTATAATAACTATATACATAGCTTCGATCCGGTAAAAAAGTGTTTTCTTTAAATCAATTCACAAATAAAACGAATATCTTGTGTAACAAAGTTCCGATACTAATTAGCCAAATGTATTTTTCAGCCATCTGCATTCTCGCTAGGCGACCTATGTTTGCCACCGATGGCGAATGTCCTAAAGGTGTTCCTAGAGAATGGTCAAACCAAATCCTTTAAGTACGACGCTACCACTTCAGTGGCTGACGTGGTAACGAGCTTGAAGGATAAGCTCTGCATCACCGCCGAAGAACATTTTAGCCTCGTTGTGGAACACGTGAAGAGTCTAAGACGGAACAAGCTGACGTTGTTGGATCCGAAGGAATCGTTGGCAAGGGTAAATTTTAAAAATGCTGATTTGTTAAGATCAGCGCCATCTCGTATAAAGCTTATAAAACTTTGTATTTAGAATAAAAATATGAACCAAATGTTTATTTTTAATAATGCTATTCGTATCAGTTTGACAAGTATACAACCAAATATTGAATTAATACCAATATCGCTGCCCGATCTGTAAATAAAAGTGTGTTTAAATGACTCCAAGATGTAAATTATTTTAAATGGAATATTAACCCATAAACGAGTTTTAATAATTAGACTGACTCACATAAAGACGGAGCTTAGCATTCAAAAATGTCTGTTTGAACATGCGTCTGCTTTAAATTGTATAATAATTTTGTATTACTTTTAATTATTCATAAATTTTAACATAGCCGTGCAGAAATGACATAAAACTTGTTCAAAAATTTACACTTACTTCTCTAAAACACAATATAAACAATGTGTGCGTGTACTAGTGTAAAGGGAAACTTCTACTTTGTGCAACTTTACAGAAATTGGTTAAATAAAATAAAATTAGATAAAGTTTAACAAAAGGCTTTTATTATCGTAGACACGAATACAAATAATACAATTATTTCATTTTACCTTATTACTACTAAGATTATTACAGAATTTCATTAATTATTACTATCATTGTTATCGTAATTGTATATTTTTGTTATTAATGGCTTCGAATCTCTTCGGATCAACCGTGGTAGGGATAAGAAAAAGATGG
Organism: Pieris brassicae; assembly: GCF_905147105.1. NCBI lineage: Eukaryota > Metazoa > Arthropoda > Insecta > Lepidoptera > Pieridae > Pieris > Pieris brassicae. The sequence continues at coordinate 19,714,586 of NC_059666.1, read as the reverse complement.
CGTGTAACCGAAAAATGTGACTTAATAAATATTAAATCGTAATTTTTTTTCCAATGCCTATAAGGAAGTTTCACTTCAATAATATTATTACTTCCAATAATTTCAGATTGCGGCTCGGCCCGGCTCCCACAAGATGCGTTGCCTCTACCGTATCGTCTTTATGCCGACTTCAGCAGCGGAATTAGCCCAAAAAGATCTTGCAGCACTTGACTATCTATACATGCAGAGCTGCAACGACGTAGCCCAGGACAGATTTGCACCAGAATTACAGCCTGAAGTCGCGTTGCGGTTGGCGGCTTTACATATACATCAACATGCGCTGGCGCATAACCTCTCGCCGGCTAAGCTCACTGTGAAGAGTGTCGAGTACGTATATTTTATTATATATTTCAGACACTGCTTAAATAGCGTAATATATTTATGGTTTAATTCTGCTTATGATTTATAATGTGGGGATAAAATGTATCAAACTTAAGATTATAATCTATTTATTTATCCATTTACTAAGATATTGAAAATACTTCAAGATTTCCTTTATATCAATATTCATTCTTTTCAATTTTAGTGTAAATAAACAAGAGAATCACTATAAAATGAAATAAACTTTATTTCATTGTAATCCTTTTTTTTTAGTAAAGCGCCATCTAGTAATCGACATATAAAACCATAATAATATTACTTCTATTGATGAAACATGAAATAAAGCAAATTTCGTCACATACTTATTTTCCAGAAGGGAATTTGGATTGGAACGCTTCGTGGCGTGCAGCCTCTTGGAGAGTATGAAAAGGAAGGAGTTGCGACGACTTCTCGCTCACTTCCTTAAGCTGAACTCACAGATGACTGGTGGTCAGAGACAACTTACCCAGTTACAGGTATGTCCCTTTCTATGGCCACGAACTTTATTATATATATACAAGTATTAAAGTATTACGTAAGCAGATTTACTACATTTAATCCCCCCCCCCCCCCCCCGGACAAAGCTCTCAAAAAGAAGAGTACATAAACGTTTGAATTTCTTGTAGGAATCCTCGAAAATACATTTCGTTTTCAAGCATAGACAATATTTGTAAATAATTTAATAATTACTGTTGACGTTATCATCTGAAATGTGTACTAAACTATAATAATAAAATATTGCTTTATGAATAAGACACTTTTTAAACGGATTGAAGCTATGTATTATTATTATAAACTTAAGCTGTGATACTTTTGACATTCAACACCTTTTGTCTTCAGTCACCGTGACCACGCACGCTGTAAAGCACGCGAAACGTCGAAAAAAAAATTAAAATTATGTAAATAATTATAAGTTTTTAATAATAATACATGGCTTCAATCCGTTTAAAAAGTGTTTTCTTAATGTGTAAAAGCTATGTTAACAAAACACAATATTGCTTTATTTTTAACATGAAATCCAATACTTAGATACACCAATAAATTTATTTTATTCAAAAAAAGCCTATGAATTTGAATTCATAGAAAATTTATTATATCAATAAGTTCAGACTCGTACCGTACTAAATCACTACATCACGTGGCAGCTTAATCAGTCAAAACAACACATATAAGGCCGAGCTATCCCAATAGACTTAAAAAATATAGAAGCAAAACAGTTAATATATTCTATGGTTACATAATTCACTATGACACAGTTTTGCAAATAATGTTTTGTCTGTTTCCAGGCGAAATTGCATTACCTGGACATAGTGGGTGGGCTTCCAAGTTACGGCGCCAAATGCTTTAGCAGCAGTCGACCTGAACGAGTGCTCTTGGTCTCGCCGAGATTTGGGCTCAGCCAAATTGTCGGGAGAGGAAACTCTGTGGTAAATATTTGTTGAAACTATCACAGAAAAATAAATGGCGTCACGTGTTTTATCAAAAATCCTATGAAAAATTTTATGAAAAATTGTCTATGGATTTTGGAAGAATTTTTATATGAAATAAGGGTTCAATTAAGTGAATGGGTTCCAATTAAAATTTCAGCCACAATCAATAGCGTCTCTGCCAGAAGTGGAGAGCATCCGGGTGAGGAGCGAATATTCTGGAAGTGCCGAAGTGGGCATCTTCTTGCAAAGGGACCGTGTCTTGGCGCTTCTCATGGATGAGAGGGACGCTGAGGAGATGCCTCTTGTTATAGCTGGGTAAGTGTCGTGTACCTTTGTTAACTTGGGTAGGTCGTAATTAGGTTTTAACACTTCCCCTGACCAATCCCTCTCCGAGCGGCTCGATCCTTTGGCGTTGCGTAGAGATGTGGGGTCACTCTGCATCTTCTACCGCATTTACCATGGGGAGTGTTCAGAGGAGTTGTTCGGATTAATACCTGCAGCTGAGTTTCATCATCGGACGTCGAGGCAAAATACAAAAATTTTGCCGCGCACCACCGCTATGTGGAACCAGCTGCCCACTGAAGTATTTCCGAACCAATTCGACTTAGGCTCCTTCAAGAAAAGAGCGTACAAATTCTTAAAAGGCCGGCAACGCACTCGCGAGCCCTCTGGCATTGAGAGTGTCCATGGGCGGCGGTATCACTTAACATCAGGTGAGCCTCCTGCCCGTTTGCTGAACCTGATTTATGTTATATTTTTTTAAGGTAAAATCATTTTTTTTGTTTTGTGGAAACCTCAAAACGATAATTATCCAAAGTGCTTGTCAATATCTAACATCTTTATAAAAAACTTAAGATTTTTGATTAAAAATAATAGAAAACACCATAGTTACTCGGTAATAAGTATGTAATACATTACAGGTACTACAAACTTGCAACTGGTAAAGAACTAAATGTAGAACTGGAAAGAGAACTAATTAATGAAGATATAGGTAAGTGTTTTTTTTTATAGAACAGGGAACTTAATTATAATATTAATCACGCTACAATTTTTTTAAATCTCAATTTACGAGGTTTATTTTCTTTTCAGCTCCTCCATATTTATCGCAGCACAATGTTGTTCCCACAAAATGGAATTACCTCAATCATGACGATCCTCTTATTCTTACGAAGAAGCACTTCGCTATATTCACAATGCCTCCGCCGTACCATTCCACTCCGGACCAATCGAAATCACTCGACACAAACATGAATACAAACATCACGAACAGAAACAGTAGCAATAACTCCAGCCCCCTTATGGGTAATAAACCTAACGATCTACATTTCGAAAAGTGTAAACCGAGCGACAGTTTTAGATTATTCGATCCGAACGATACTTGCTTCCTAGACGACGGAATGGGATTCGATCTCCAAAGCGTATTGTCTATGGAACTGTTGGAAAACGCCAACAACCCTCGACTGGTCGAAGCGAAAAACGAAGAAGTGCTACGGCGAGTAGCAGAAATGCAGAAACTAGTTGAAAATTCAGAACAGTATTTGACTGAAAACTGTGATGTTTATAATGAAAACGGTACGTTAAGAGATGAATTAGTAGGTAGGGAAACGAGCGTGGATCAAATTGAAAGCGATACTGAGTCGTGTAATAGTAGAATGTCCACTGCCGAGGACGCTCCCGGTATTCTGAAACATAGTGATTCCTTATTGTTACTCACTGAAACGATTAATCAGGGGCTAAGCGTACTGAGTGTACCCGATAGTAAAGACAATGCTGACGATTTAACTAGAAGACAGTCGCAAGGTCTCAGCGCCATATTGAATAATTGTGGTCTAACTGATGCTTTGTTAGCTCTGAATAATGACATGACTTATTCAGAAAGCGATAATGACTCATCGTATACCCCCACTAGTAGTCCCGTACGAAAGCATCTCAATAAACCAACCAATAAGGCAGTACGAACTAGTTTCGGTTTGATGAGTCCCGACGTAAGCGGCACCCAAGACAATAAAGAACCTAATTTAAAGGAATATTTAAAACAGCTTAGAGAAAAAAGCAATAGAGAAGACAACGCTTCACAACTTCCATTTTTCTACCAAGAATCAATTGACAACGATGCCGAGCTTATAGATTTAACGTTGATACCTCCACCCCAAACTCCCGACGAATTAGACTGTGCTTCACAAGTGCCTCAAATATTGCCGGTAGTCCCGGCGTCGTTTGCTGACGATAAGGATTGTATAGACGGTGGTACTTCAAAGACAAATGAGTTAGAGGAATTTATTGCAACGGTCACAGTTCAGCCGCCGACTGTTAAAATAACACCAGCTATAGAACTAACTCCTGAAGAAATTATGTCGTATATCATTCCACCACCGCCGACGAATGTTTCGGAGCGTGCCAGCTATGTTAATCAGACTGAACTAAAAGAAGAGAAGAATGAACATAAAATTCCGAAAGATGTCAAACCGTCAAATGGTGATGTCACAAAGGGAGCCCTGAGCGTTAGTGAGATTAGGAGTATGTTTTCAGTAAAAACATTAAGCGACGCAAGAAATAGTTTATTGTTAAAGGAGAAGAGCAAGCAGTCGAAGTCGGATTCACCGAAGGGAAAAAGGAAAAGTATTTCAGGAGATAAGCAAGCCAATGGGAACGCACACATTATTGAATATCCCACAGTCGAAAGGAAAGGTATGTTTTCATGTTGCAGTAAAGATAAAAATAGAAACGAAGATAGCGATGAAACTGAACAAATTGATGGCCAAATCCCTAATTCTGATTCTATGCCTGATGTTTGTGAAGTGAGACCACCTCCCAGAAGAAAAAGCACCGAAATCAAAAAGGCTCCCGAAAGACCACCGAAAACCCCTCCGACGCCTGCTCCCCGACCTAGATCCAATTCCTTGACGTGTGTCAACAACGAGTTAACAGCGGTAGAGATACCGAACAACCACTTTAATACTTTGAATAATAGAAAGTTAAACTATAAAGTGGTTTGCGATATGAACGCGCCCCATCAAAGTCCGCCCCAAATACCACCTAGATTAGAAAACAAAGTGTTGTCCCCACCCCCTCCAATAATGTTACCGCCCAAAAAGCCCCCGTTACCCCCCGTGCCTAGTATAGAAGTTTTACGAATGAAAACTTCCCAGAAACTATCGCCGGTTCGAAACGTGGAACGGCACGCGAGCATCGGCTCGCCGCACTTTCAAAGGAACCTCAGCACTTACAGAACCCTCGAAATGGAAAGTAGATTGACAGACGATGAATCCGCGATCCGGTCAACCCAAAACTACAGCTCGTTGACACTCCAGAACCGTCACGTGCGCTCAAACTCTGAAACTAAAAACACGATTCTAAAAAAGAAGGAAATGACGGCGCTATCACTTTGTTCTCCTCAACTGAATAGGCGATTCAGCAACCGCCCTGACCTCCTAAACGGCGCACCGTGCAGCGATCAGCGACTGTTCAGTCCACCTCTGACGGAACGAAAAACCTTTAGAAAAGACAGCGCCACTCCGACCCCAAAAACCCAGAATCATGTGAGGTTTAAAGATGAAGTAACCGACGACATTCCGACCCCTCCATCGCCACCCACGGTCAAGTTTCCGGACTTCAACGGTGGCAATAACGGGCACGTGTCTATCGAAAATCTCTTGTGTAAAACAGAGGTTGCAGTGGACGGGTTGTTGCAACGGCTGCATCAGGTGGCGCAGAAATGTTCCCACCAACACGCTCATGGTGGCGGCGAGGATATAGATGAAGTTAAATTTCAGGTAATATATTCACTTAAATAATTTATTATTCCAAATAAAATGTAAACCATAACTTTTTTGGGTGCTGAATACGTTTTACGATTTATTTATGACTATAAAGTAGGAAACGTTTTCTATTTAAAATATGTTCATGATATATTGTTTTATAGCTATAACAGACCGTCAGTATTGTGGATACTCCGTTTTAATTTGGTGCCTGTATAAATATACAAATATTTGTTCAAGGCAAATAGACCACAACAAGTATAGTTATATAAAATAATAATTTCTTTAAATTTCTATCGAGGTGGACCTACTTATTTGTACACTGCCTGAGTTCACAAGAGCAGCTTGTTAATAACATAATATTAAAATTTGTTATAAGAACTAGGTGTATAGGTATATATAAATTAATTCTTAAATGTAATATATATATCATAATATTTTGGCAGCGTGCTCGTAGCGAGCTGACGTCGTGCGCTGTGTCTCTGGTCGGTACGTCCCGTACACTAGTAGGCGCGTTAGGTTCTGCCAGCGGACCCACTGCAGCTGCTTCCTTGGCGGATTGTTTAGCACCTCTGAGGAGATTGGCTGATCTTGCTCAGGTACGATAACGATACACAACCATATAATATATTATGTGTCATGAAAGTGATTTAAAGTATGTGTTTGAATAAGAAAAATATATTAAAATAAAATGGATCTTTGCAGTAACGTCATAAATAAATATATAATGATATATATCAAATAACAAAAATTATTATGTTTTACTTAATTTTACCACAGAAGAACTATAGAAGAATTCCTTAGTGTGTTACTAGCTATAGATTAATTTTGTCCCAATCATATTTTGTTATGTATAAATGATTATTAAATACGAAAATAAGCTTTAAATTCGAGTGATATATTGATTTGTTACGATATATTTTAGGCACTTGGTAGACATACATCATCACCGCTGCAGACACGTAACTTAGTTCTCCGAGTTCACGATGTGACGGCGGCTTTCAAAGACCTGGCAGGAGCTGAAATGGCACAAATAATACACGAGCACAATGCTAAAGCCTCGCAGGGTCACGGTCAAGAAAACAGTTCCACCTTAGAAGGACAGTTGGCCTTACGCGCCGAATGCCTCGCTAATGTCCTGGCCACATTGCTCAGAAGTCTACGGGTATTTTCACCGTAAATGACAGCTGTCAAACGTCATTTTGCGACCACAGATATTAATACCTTCGTGTAACATTAATTTAGATTTTTTATTACCGTTACTAAAATGAGACCAAATAATATAGGTTTATTAGTATTATTGTAAGCATTATTTTCGTTAAGTTGTATTGTAAATTTTAACATGTGTTAATATTGTTTACGTTAATTTGTTTGGCCTAATGGATACAGCAATACGTGTTTAAATGTTTTTAGTAAAATATGTAGAGTAACGCTGTCTTCCGCGATCATCATTACGTCGATCCACCGGTATTTATCGTAGATGTGTTACCATAGTGAATTATGACCTGTATAACATATCTAAATATAATCTATGATGTATATTTTCTAAACTTTTAGCGCCGAACGGTGACAAACTATCATTCTGACTATATCGTATTATTTGAATCCCATTTGCTTTGAAATAACATCATGCGATGTGTTTAAGTATTGGTGCTATTTTAAGATTTTGTTATTGGCAGTGAATTCACCGATCTTTTTTATGGTCACCTGTCAAGTACATTTTTTTACGCTTGCAACATTTATTTTACCACTAGTTAGCCAAAGACCTTACGAGTACCTTTATGTATTTCTTGTTCATTCCTTATTCGTTAATTATCATTAAAAGTATTATTACAATGATTACATAATATCGAATAAGAATATCGTGTTAATGATAATAGTACTAATGTATTCCTTATAAAAATGCAATAACATCAATGGTTTATATATTATATTTTGCGTTAAATATACCTAAGTATTATAGAATTAATTAGAACCTGATTTAATTAGGTTTCTTTACGATACGTTTGTGTTTATTTTAAAGTTCTCTACTTTAATGCAACGCCATCTAGGGGCGAAATCTTTTCAAAATATAATTATTTGATTGTATTTTAAAAATGGTATTTAACGCAAAATAAAGGTTAAATAATATAACAGTTAAGTAAAGTTTACAAGGTAACGTAATATAATACACCAATTTATTTATTGTTTAATGTCATAATGCTATGCATTTGATGTAATAAAAATTAATAAAAATGCTAGAGTTTTATTCACCTCTTTAAGACCCGCGAAAATGTCCGTCCCATGTCGCTCCATTGAGATGGTGACTCCTATAACCATAAATCCGTGTTGAACTTGAAACCTTGTTTATATGTATATTTCGATGCATCGAAATTCTATTAAAATCTTTTTAGGATCAGTATTCAGTCCTCTAGTTTAGTAGATTTACCTCTAATTTTAATCTTGCACAAGAGATACCGAAAATATATTTTCTAAAAAAGGCGATATATAAATAATCATAATTCATCACTTTTAAATCGGCTAAATTACAAAAAATGCTAAAAAGGAATCTACCTACAGCATATACGCGTAATCCTTAATTAATGTAGAATAATCAGGCAAGCGCGGTACATTGTACTCGCAATAAAAACTAAGTTTATTACGTTGCATTGCGTTTGTCATCAGGATGCGCGGGAGTGGATATTCACACGATCCTGCTCGCGGACCGGTCTTAGCACAAATAGAAAAATAGAACTAGCTCTAATCATGAGATATGCGGTTCTGTACAAGTTATGTATCTACTATGCTCTAACTATTCAAAAATAAAGCGAAGATTTGGATGCAGACCTATATTGAATTAGTCATACAAATCCAGCCAGTGTCAATTTCTTAAAAAGCGAACTCGAAGTTAGTAACAAAAAATAATTTTTAATTTATGTACACTCATTTCATTACATTGAAAATGTTGAAATTCTTAAACTTTGACGCTCAAGCCTATGCATGAAAATGACACCTTTACAACTTATAACAGATTTCACGTTTTACGTTCGAACGAAGTGCCAATTTTCCATTTTGCTCTTTATTTTTTTTATTACTCACAGAGAACTCTAAACAAGTTGCAAGGGATCTGACTCGCTACAAGATAACTAGATGATCAGAAATAGTTCAGTTATTCAGCTATTTTCCACTTCAAGATATTATATGATGCAATCATAGCCCAGGCTAGAATTAAAGTTTATCTATATGCTTCTCTAGCCTCAATAATACACATACTTACACAAGTTACACAGTCACTGATTAGTGACAACAAATAAATATAATGTTTCACGTTATATGTGATAAAGAAAGACGACGCTTGCTGTTTTTGTTGATGTTGCAAAAAGTCTCAAATAACATCTCAACAGTTTAACCATAGGATGGCTTATTCATGCTTTTGTCGCAGCATAAGGCAAATGCGATCCCAGGAACCTCTTCATCCGATATGGGATGCACTCTTAGAGGTTTAAGGTTGTAGACCGGATGCTGATGATATGGAGCTGATAGTTCGTTGACAAAGAATTTTTTCACAGCTTATCTGATGATATACACAATCATAATAATGTTTACAAATAAGGCGTAAAGTTTGCTGAACTCATAATATATCTTAAAACCAGTTTGCTGTCAATAACATGACACAAAGTATTCAATTATACATCATGACACCATCCATTACTAATATGAGAGCTTCGCCCATTGCTACTACATTTGTAGATGCCGTCTATGAAATACTGAAGTTTCATGATAATATATAGTTTAATTGTAACATTTTTATCAAACACGTGTGAACGCTAGTGACTAGGTTAGTAGCGGTAGCAATGGGATTCGAAAATCGAAATTAATAGATTACAGACTATTTTGTTTTTATTCATCAGACTGACGTTGAAACGGCTATAATGTGAATAATTGCACAAATTTACTGAAAGTTTAAGAAGATACGAACGAATGTTGTTCTAGTAATAGTAGTAATTTTTTGTAATACAATTGTTGTAATTGTTACAAAAAGTCTTAAAGTCATCGATACAATAAGGTGATGGCATGCCATTTGTGTGTCACTGGTCCGTCATATTTAATTCACAATTGTATACAGAGCAATGATATGTATAGAGTATTTACATGTTTATAGTTTGACAGTTACTGAAACACTAAAATTTACTGAAAATTATACAACACCGCTTAGCACTAACATCGTAGGGAATGTAGGGTAAATTTTTATTTTTACATTTAGCGGAATTTAGATCATTATATAGAATGATGATAGTAATACAAAAGTCGTAGAATGTAAATCAAAATGCATTATGAAAACTATTACATTTTCGAAGCCCTTATTGAATCTGCTTTCAAATTCCTCTAATAATTAATTACTCTGTACAAATTACCTTCTCATTGTGAAAAGGTCAGCGAGCGCTTTAATTAATTAAACTTTTCAAATGCCACGAACGGGACTCGAACTGCGATCGATCGATGACCTTTGATGACAAACAAAAACGTCAATTAGAAATGAATGTGACTGAAAAATATCGAGAAGTATTAAATTGTTAACGTATAATTAATAATTTAACGTCAATTACAAACACTTGTAGTGGCTTGATGAATATCTACTACTATCTACAATCAAAAGTTAGTATAATTCTTACTATAAGTTACCTATAAATAAATATAAAAAATCGGCTTTGTTCGGAAATCTGATAGTGCAAAAACCCTTCTAAAAATACTTGTAAAATTATCTTAATACATTCTTCGTCCCTCGCTTAGTTTTATTTTAGAATCAAACTATAATATTCAATCAATTGATAACGAATATGTGAATAAAAAAAACTATTTAAAGTATTAAAAGGTTATATCCTTTAAATTGTTAAACAACCAGCAATACCATGGCTTGCAATAAGTCATTGATAGGTTAGGCGGCAGCGGCCGGAGTGCAACGTACTAGTGATGCGAGCTGGGAACCGGTTTCTAATCGCTTAGCTTCCAATCCCCGAGAAAAACTTAGAATAAATGCATTCGAGCCGCGCGACATGTTTAGACCGGGCTGGATTCCTTTATGATTTAAAGGGTTTACATTGCGTGTGGTTCCCGAGATTTCAAGCTTTTTAAAGTCTGCAATAATTCGACTTCGAATTAGAAATATTTTTTAAAGTCAAACCCACGGCAATTAAATGTTTAAGTTTGTTAGGGCGTTAAGGTTGCTTTCTGATTAGTGCAATGAAACGTCTGCTTCGCGTTGAATCTACTTTATTACTAAATATTAAAATTACAAACATAATATGAATGAACAAAGTTGCTAATTAAAAAAGAGGTTTGGTAAACAATCTAAGCCTTTGTTAAGTTAAATCAAAGTATCCACGTTTCTACATACGTAGAACAATACTTGACTGTTCATCGCCATTCCGTCGATATAGATTTCACGACATGATGATTTTGTTCAAGATAACAATAAAATAGGACTTTTACCATGAAATAAAAGTTTAACGTATATAAAATACCATTATGCTAAATCATCTTTTTAATTTAGGAATGTTATGTATATAATATTATGTGGCTTTCAGTTTCGGGATTGTTCATTTGGCTAATCACTGCTTACTGCGTTATGCCGTGATTTGCGATACTAAATTTTTGCAAAATCTCATTGGAAGGCATGGAACGATTCAGGATTTTTGATACATATGTTGGCATATTCCATTTAATCTTAGTTATTTTTAATCATGGATGCGTACAAAAACATAATGAACGAATGTTGTTAATGATTGTCCATGCAAATGTATTTATTTTTTAATCTAATCATACCATAAGAGGCATTGTGCAAAAAAGATATTTTCACGTCAGCCCTAAGTTGGTAATAATTATGTCCATTAACTACTGTTAATAAAGTCCATCCTACCATCAGTTTATCGGGATCGTAGACAATCCCTTTTTCGATTATAAATACGATTAACTAAAAAGCGGATTCAATAAGGGCTACGAAAATGTAATAGTTTTCATAATGCAATTTGATTTACATTCTACGACTTTTCTATTACTATCATCATTCTATATAATTATCTAAATTCCGCTAAATGTAAAAATAAAAATTTACCCTACATTCCCTACGATGTTAGTGCTAAGCGGTGTTGTATAATTTTAATAACTTAACTCTGGACTATGAACTCTACGCCAAAAGTTGGTTTCGGAATGACCTTAAAAAATATTGTTTAATTGTAATAAATGTTTGTCCTGTTTTAGCCACGTTAGCATTTTTTACATACTATAATTGTATATAAATAGGCGACCAGCTTTCCATCTTCCCTGTCCAAAAACTTCCCATTTTGTTCAATAATTTACATAAACACTTATTGTTTTACTGGGAACCTTAACTTTTATAATTTTAAGTATCTTGACTAATTCACTTTAGTTTTTTCTAATGAATACAATAATCTATTAGTAATTGATCTTAATTACACGTGGTCACCCTAAAACTAGAACAAGTCTAGGTACTCTAAGATGTCTAATAAGAGCTTTAATACCTAACGTTCTCACGTAGAGATGCTTTGGTCTTTAATTTTTTACCGGAGCACTGAAAGATACGTTTTTAATGCAATAATCGTTACATTGACCAATCGAGTTAACTACTTGTTCTGAATGTCCATTAACACATTGTTTCATCTTTCGCTATGGTCCTAGAACATTTGACAAAACACGAATTGTAGTCTATAAATGTAAATATTTTATATATCAGGAACACAAACACATGGATTTTATAACCTTGTTTATCTTTTACAAACTTTGTCAAACCTTTGTAGATGTTAACAGACTTTACACTTCATACATACATACGTGTCGTCGTCTACCCTGTGTTTTATTAATATTGATTTTAATCCATAAATCGACAATTTTGTGCCCAATATCATCATACAAAAGCAGAGGATGTCTATAGCATAAATTAAATAGACTAATTCATCTATAAAAGCAAGGGAACAAGTTGATAATTTATTTCAGTGATTAGTTTTTATTACTTTGCTTAGACTATCTTTTTACGTTGAATCACAAACCGGAACTTAGGGTGAAAATAAACGCAACGTCTGAGCGTTTAAAAAAGAATTATTGCATATAATAATGAAATCAATTACAAGTATTATTACTTAAATTACACATAGATAAATAAAATTCGTGGCTCTAGTAGGAATATTATACGTTTCATGTTGATACGAAACGAAGTTAGTAGTATAAACTTAAATCTTAACCTATAAACCAATCGGTTTGTTGAAAAGTAATGCTTTTGCTTGATGGTTTCAATTGATACACTGCCGTCTGCCCCTATGGCATCCCTAGCCTACAAGACTCCTTTTATTCCCAACAACAACAGTTGCTTAATTTCTCAACGCTTGATCCAGAGGCTGTAAAATCACCGTGAAGTAAGGATTATTTCAATCGTCCCTTAAGTGAATTCACAAAAGGTCTGATTCATGCCACTTCCTATACTGTAAATATTTTAATCTATTACTATTTAATGTTCTTTTGTTTCTTCTATGTGTATGAGTTGTTTCGTACTCTATAAATGGAAATAATCACTGCATTGGAGTAATCTGTAATGGCAGCTTATTTTATTAAAATAAAAAAAAACTTAATTTGACCCAGACACAGCCCTTGTAAATACCTATAGTTCATGAAAAGATTGCGATGTACGAGCTCCTTGACTGATTTCAGCCCGTCAGTGAAAGCCCTTATGCTTCGAGGCGGTTGGCGTTGGTCAGTGAAGTACTTTCGCCGAACGTCGGCATTTCTCCTCAAGGACACACAAACCCGTCTCATTTTGACGCGGCCGACTGCTCCCGCATTATTTTACACTAATGTTATTATTACCCACCTTTTTAAATTGTTATAGCCTCAGTTTTAAGTTTAAGTCACTTTCAACGAAGTTTGATAATTTTTCTCTAAAAGACATCTCAAAAGTAGGTAAAGTCTGTTTTTATGAATATTTTGGTTAATTGATTATTTGAACCTCATTGGTATTAGTAATTTTAAACATATAACTTCGTATAACATAGTAATGAAGCATAGAGTAAAGCGAATACATAAAATTGCAATCACGACGCCTTCTGAAGCAAGAACCACCATTGCCTTCAATGCATCGAAGACAGACCGTTCCATACCTAAAAGTTACTAATTTTATTTTACTGCAAAGTAAATTAGACCTTAAGTCAATTGTAGAAGGTTAGCTTCTTCTTGTAGAAGGGTGGTAGATGTGGTGTTCTGAATGAGAATTGCCGCCTGGTCAATAACTGTGGTGGAGCAAAAACGCAAGCAGACTAAGACGACATTCCATCTGGGTTCCACGGGGAACATTAGGTCCAGCGTATGTTAGAATGCCTTTCGATGTGGCATATGAACAGAATTTTTATTTGATGATGGCGAATTCAGTATAATTGCGCGCTAATTTCGGATGTCTAACTAAAAATGTTTTTATACCAAATACTGCGAATGGGGGCATCAAGTTGTTTAATTTATATTGTAAATTTAAATTGTTTCGTTTATTTGAGACATTGTATATACGTTTAATCAATGTTTAATTTGTATTGTTTTAATATACATTAGGTAGTTTAGTGTGAAAGATTTATGTTTTTTAATGTAATATGCGGCTTTGAGTCGACGATATTAACATCACATACATAAGGAAAAACTTTCTTGTCTATCATAAATATTCTTAAGATTAGTTAATAATTGTTTCAAATTTGTATATTTTTCTAAAATTATTTATTTAATTTTATGTAATCTTACAGCTAACATACATATTATAAAACAAAAAACTTAGACAATACAGAAAGCCAAAATAGATTACATAGATTAACAATATATATGGAATAGTAAACAAGTACATAAATAGACAAAAATGTATTAAAAAAATACTGAAATTTAACATTTGAAACGAACGAAACAAAATCAGAGCCTCTTCAAATATTCCTCACATTTTAGTGAGGTGGAAAACATCAATATCTTCGTAGTTAGTGTCATAGTTAGATAAAAACATTGGCACATTTCATATACTGTATATTTGATTGTTATGTTTAGGTTTTAAGATTTTTTTTAAAATATAATTTAATATTAATACTAATACAGTAGTTTTTTTAATTTGTAAATTTTATCAATGAATTTTATCCAAACCTAAATTTGAAGTACTCAAATATTTCGTAAGCAATTTTATCGACAGACATGTCAGCATCTTGGATGGAAGTCACATTGATACTTCATGTTGTTATGTTTTGTTTGCATCTAACGCATCAGGAATGGTGTACAAACCATATATGGGGCATGTCAATTTATTGTGCACAAGCACAACGATGGTTCCCACTGCAAGTATGGCGGACAACGACGTCATTTTTTGCTTTTTGTCGTATATTTAGTATATTATATATCATGTATACTTGTGCTTTTTGATATACTAGATGATACCTGAGACTTTTGTATGAAATAGGCAGATTTTTTAATTATTACAACAATCCACTTACTTTTCAGTTTACTATTTTATTACATTGACTTTGGGAACTCAATTATTATGCTAATTGCACATAACCATCAGATAGCATTTTGTTTTTTAATGCACTCGTTAATTTATTGATTGTAGTTTTGGTATTTAATTAGTATAGTATATAATTTATAATTATGTTGCGATTAAAGAACGAATAAAATATTACGATTTCTCTTCAAAAATGCTTAATGGACTAAAGTATGTATGTAAGTATAAAATATTGTGATTGGTACTAGAAACAATGTTTACGACAGTGTTCTACCATTTAAATCTAAAAGGATCTTGACCTTTGTGAGAGCGGTGATGTGGGCAACTGGATAATTTGTATCTAAAATAATTTAAAAAAAACAAGTCTTTTCAGCACTCAGTCTTTTCTGTTTCTTAATAGACAAGTAGATAAACCTGTGCCTACCTGCTTGTTTCCTCAAAATGTTTTCCTCGCCCTGCAAGCGACTATTAATTGCGCACATAGAATTGGTACACAGCCGTGATTCGTACGCACGACCTCAGGGTTAAGAGGCGCACGCTCCAGCCACTATATAAGCTATCTGATAATGTCTAATGAGAGTGGACCTAACAAAACCGGAATATAGTTGCGGATGAATTGTCTTTTCACACTGGACCACAAACGCGACTCTTTGAGTACCTCGCGTCTTTGAATGCAGTCGACCCTCAATTTAACTATAAAAAGTACTGTACCATGGTTATCATTTTTTTAAATGAAAATCACGGAACTATCTGTGTTTTAGTATAGGCATAAAGAAAGCAGTATTTTTGGTAGTGCTTTGAATTGTTCCTGATTTGTCTTCGGAAAGTATACAAATAAAGAACTGACAAATAACATTAAACCTACGCCAGTATAAAAATCTGTACTGGAATGTAGTATTTTCAATATTTTTCTGAGATGAAGAACTTGTTATTAGCTGTTGCGCGAAATATTCACAGTGCAGTTTACTGTTGAATGAAACAAATTAAAATTATACCTAGACTTTACTGTTGATGGTATATAAACAAGGCGATTCAATAGATTAGTATGAAATGGCTTTACATCAGAGGGACACATCTAATGTTACAACTATTTATAAAAGATCTAGGATTAATGTATGCGCCCAGTCAGCGGGATGCTGGTGGGAAACTGGTTGAGCGGCAAATTAATTTTTATCATTAATTGCGCTTGACCTGACAGTTTGACCGTTTACAGATACAGTAAAGGATTTATGTTGACCATAGGTACTTAAGGGATTCGAAATTTAAATATCATCTCGTTAAGCGTATAGAACGAAGTAATAAACGACAGATTTATATATAATCCTGTCAAATCAGTCAGCAGTCATTACATTTTTCGTACTTAATACGAGAACTTCCCAAGTCATATTCGAAAAGTTTACATCTATATTGAATACAATAATTGAAAGTTGCTTCCGACGTTAAAGTCTTTTGGACTTATAAATTGAATTATAAATGTACTTTTGCCTTAATTTAAATAATCATTTATAATTGAATTTTATATGTTTCATTTTGTTTCCATATAAAACGCAAACAGGCCAATTTCGTAATCAATGCTTAGGTCACATTAGGTCCATGTTAGATGGTTAGATTTAGTATAATTGGAGTTTAAGCGGGCTTCTTTACAGTGCATTCTATTATCTTTGCTTCATTTAATCTATCAGCCAATAAATAACTTTACTCAAAAATTTCGTATACACCGTATTTTAAAATATTTTTTCTAAATAAGTTCATTTGATACTGTTTTGCTTAACTGCGTCGTGTTGTAAGCTCTTTTGCTTAGTACACATTCGATGTGAACATTTTTATTATTAACCGTAAAATACGCTTAACATAAATAGTTCTGATGTTAATAATAATAATTTATTGCAAGAATATGGTACAAAAATGTGTAAGGTACAATAGTAAGTTCGCATGTTCTGCCACACACAATGGCGCGCAAATTTGTCTTTAAAGGAGTTTTACATTTTACATTATCAGTCAATTCTTATATTATTTGTATTGTACATATCATATCAAACGTTATTAAATTTATATCAACAGTGTCTCACGAAAATAATCATTTATTGAATAATACATTTTTCCAAAAGTAATACGCCAAGTTGTTTTTTTTTTTGTAAATTATTGTAAACCTTAATTGCTATACAAAAGGTGTTATTCCTAAACAGTTTCTAGATTGATTTTTGGCACAGCCAATTTCTCCCCATTTCTACTTCTAACGTCGACTTAAAAATATGTATGTGCCTGTGCACGAATAAGGACATTTCTAAAATATAAATACAGGGAAGCGATAAAATTTTGAGCTTCTTAAGTAAAGGTACGCAACTATCAATACAGTTTGCTCCACAAATTGCTCTAATACATTTCTATTGAGCCTTAAATACCCTATTTTACTTATTATTATTATTTACTTTGACTTAATTTGAAGCTAATATATTTTTAATAATAATAATCCATAAATTATTTCCATTCTGTTAGCCATCCACTTCGAAACATTATTCGTTAAAAATGGAAACTCTAATGACATTACTAAAATGCTCGCCACTGTTATTCTGTGAAACTGATTGATTTCACTTAGGAATTCAAAGAAATTTCTAGAAATGTATTAAGATTTGTATACAATTTATATTGACTCCTATATCTTCATAAGTCTAACGAGTCAACACCGTTAGTCTGACCGCTTCATTAACTTCCTTAAGATAATCTCTTGATCAAGATGGAAGCTGACTAATACTAAGGTGCGTTGGAACATTAAAAGTGGTTCTTCGTTGGTGGTACTAATTTACAATGGTTTTTATTGCAAAAAAATAGTCATTGTTTTTTTTTAATACCTTTACACTATATTTATAATATTATTTAAAAAATTCTTAATGTTACAAATATTTTCATGATATGTTTGTATATCTCCTACTGTGTGCGTTTATGTTAAAATACTTTAGTTGTAGATTGTATTTTTAAGTCTATCTCGAGCCAATCTACCAATCTCCAATCCTTTAGATATAACCACCATAACACACCATAAAATCATGTCTATTTAGATTAATACTTCTTATATTGTGATATCCCAAATACAAATTCAGTACGTAGTTATATAGATACATATATATGTTGGTAAATGCTTGGTATTGTGGTTATTTAATAACGACGACGCATACCTTCGCAAACTAACGATTTCCAAACAATAAGCAACTTGTCTTCCAGAATTGGAAGAAATGACAATCAGTACATTAGCCTGAAAGTTTATTTCGCTACGTCCGGCGTAATTATATGTCCTATGTAGATACTCAGTGCCTAGGGTTTACTTCCAACTTAGTTTTGACTAACTCGGCCGCGGTTACACCAACACGTACCGTTCTTTCTAACCGTTTCGTTCTGAGTGAATTCTACTAGTCTCAAGAAAATCTTTTAGTTAGGTCGTATTGGTCGATAATTACAAACTACATTTAAACATAGATGTGAAGATTTTAGATTCAAACAATAAAGGTATATATAATAAGAAATATTATACCTACATGGAAGAACTCTTTATAATAGACACCACAATTATGGATACTACGATAAAAATAATTTAGTAGAATAATTATAACCTTACTTAAAATAGAGAAAGAGAGATATGTATCATTTTTCTATTTTTTTAAGTTTTTTTTTTATTAGGTACAGTACCTTATTGTTCAATAAGTATTTGCCATCTTTTAGATACATATACGATCGTCGTGTGGTCAAAAAACGAGATAAGTATTTTTGGAAATCCCTTCTTAATGTTGACCTGGCACTGTGCGATGATTTGAAGGTAAACCGATAAATATTACAAACTTTTAAAAATGGAACAGACTTGACGTCAATATGAGAAATTTTGCATTTTTATGAATCTTTCTGACCTTTCAAAATTTATAAATTTAAATTATCGATGGTTACAGAACCGTATCACATGAACCCTTTTTCTTTGTGTGCAATGGCCCTTGTGTACTTAGGTCTCGCACACACAGCTATATTGTTACGTGAGCGTGTACATACACTCACACAAAGCAACGGCGGGCAACGTCCCTAACTCGAACCAACCAATAGTTATGTTTTATTTATACTTTCTTAGTTCTTGGGTTGTGGGAATAAAATTGTATCTGAGTTTTTTAAACGTGCTTTTAAGCTAAATGTAGTGTAGTTTTAATGTATAACGTATTATTTCTTTTTATAACAATTTTTTTTATAGTTAGTATTTTAATATAATTTTTCGTTTCATAACTGACTGATATGCTTTTTACGGCATTTATGTGGCTTCCACTACGAGAAACCAGATGAAGTATTTCGAAACCGATTCGACTTAGTGTCCTTCAAGAAAAACAGATACCACTTTTTAAAGGGCCGGCAACGCACTTCTGAGCATTATGTCGATGAGAGTATGCAATTTATCACTTAACATCAGAATCTCTGATAGTTTGCGCCGTGTTCATTAAAAAATATTTTCAAGGGAAAAATTCCAACTAGAAAACTTATCGTTTACGTTATTATTATGCACGGTCAACACGGCATTAGGTTAGGACCGTGTCTGTGACACGTATCCAGAGATGTGCCTGTGTGTGAGTGAGCGGCGCAGGCGCAGGTAACCGGGATCCACTGTGCTGTGCGCGGGAAAGAAGGCGTCCATTTTGAAATATGAAAAATACATTAGAATTTTTGCTCTTAACAGAATCTTAGTGGATATAATGAAAAGTCTCCAACTATTACAGACATAAACTAGTTTATGGCTGACAATATGCATTTTCGATATAGGTTATTCACGTGGTTGTTTAGGTTCGCGTGTGCTCAATCGAGTTACACGGCAAAAAGTAGCGCCAAAATCTCACAAGAAATTAATTATGGGGAAAAAAAGAAAGGGGTGCGCGCGCGGCGCTGGACTGACGTAATTTCTCAGGCGACGTCTGTGAGCGCGCGCAGTGGGCCTACGGACGTCGCGCGACAACCACGTTGCGTCCCCGCACCCCTCCGTAAATCTCACCCCTAAATTCACTTAGTCAAACGTGAAAAAACAATTTTTCTTGTTATATATATCCCACTAATCCTAGCCCCCCACCCACTGAGTGTTCGCATAGCACCTGTGCCACAGTGCTCGGAGGATGATCGTAAGTTCATTATTTTATTTTACTTATAGTAAGATATTTTTCAAGTCTTTACAAAGAAATTTATTTAATATTGTATTTTGTAGTAAGTATTAATTAAAATTAAAAATAAGAAAACACATTTTTAAATAAACCAACAATATTGTACAACACATTTCGCAATAATCATACATAGTGATTTTTATTTAAGATTTTTATATATCAATTTAAACACCCGAAAAACTTCGGGAAATATTTATTGATCAGATTTTATAAATATCGAACTATAGACATTGATAATTGAAACTTATAAGTTTCGTAGCTTGATTTTGTAAGATATTCATACTTTTGCATCGCTTTGCATTGAATTTCGTTATTTTCAACATACGTTGCATTTGTATTTTATATTGGAGTAATTGTATGTTTGCCAAAATGTACACATTATCATCGAAATATGCCAGAGCTAGGCAGCGTGGCGAGTAGTGACGCCGTAACACGTCAGCAACCTAACCTAGGCCAACAGGCGTCAGATGAGGTCATTACACTCGGTCACGGCCGTACATTTTCTAGCTACGAATTATTCTTGTTTAGACTGCGTTCAGGAATTCTAACATAAGCGAGCCTGTCGGAGCGCTCTTTTACCTTTTTTCAAACGAAGGGGTCTATGCTCTATGTACCATTGTGACTATTTATGAGTGCGGTTAAGATGTTGAGTACTCCATACGAATGATTCGCTTGAATACTTTTCAGTAAAGCGTGTAACCGAGGCTCAAAGCTCGCAAAGTTTGTAATAAGAATTTTGATTGGCGGTTAGGCCATCTGATAAGTTTACCTTTAGGTTATTTGTGTTCAACGAAGATTACTAAGAAACAATACAAACTGCAACGTTACCACCATTATAAAATAATCTATATCGTATTAAACTCTTTCATCTGTATTTAAATTTGGCGACTGGAACCAAAATACAATACTCTATGGACAATTTATAACCAGGAAGTAGCTATCTTATTAACTTCTAACGTTAACCTAGGTCACTGCATGGCGCCACACTTCTACGAATAGGCCCGAAGTCAATGCCAATGCTAACAGTACGCCACTCTCGTAGTATGACTAACTCATTCATAATATTCAACACTTATTTTATCTACGGAATAAATCACAAATGAATTGAAAAAATGACAGCTTTAGTGTTTTATGGATAGGAATTTTCATGTCGTTTACAAAAGTTTTTAATATACAATTTAACCTACGTATTAATTAAACGCAATGTTATGTTATATGTCAGTGTTGTTTGAGGCCTTGGCAGTGAAATGTCAAACCGGCTGGCGTGTAAGCGTGGCAAGTAGTGATGTAAGGGCATTAATAGCTTTTCGATAAATTTAATGCGTCCAATAAATATTGTAATACTAAGAAATGTGTTCTGTAATAATAAAATAAGTTGTTTAACGACTTGTCATACACGATAATTAAATAAGAGAAGCATAAAGTCAAAAAAAAATTGTTAATTGTGCAATTACATTATTTTAATGTATTATCGCAACAGTCCAGTCTAGAGTTAGATAATGAACGTCGTAGCACCATATAGTAGTTTACTTAACGTAGAAAGTGGGAAAAAAACTTAATTTTACTAACTATAATATAAATCAAATTGTGATTACCTATAATAAATCTTATGTCATGTGTCACAGTGAAAAAGTACTTAATGCTTTTATCGACAGGCAGTGCCGTCACTAGGGAACAAAAACCTGTCTGGTCAGCACGGCCGTACCACCCTAGACAATTCGTTACTAACCCACTCGCACGAACGCGCTTTTTATATCACTTTACAGCTGGTTAACATTAAAAGTCAACAGTCTTTGGGTGTTTTTTGTTCGCGAAACCACTGATCCGTTTGGTATGCAGTTCACATGAACGTTACAATGTTTTTACTCGGCTTTGTTTTCTTAGAAATCATCTTTCAACAAATATGAATTAAATTTATAAGTATTAGATATGTTGTTACGTTTTTATCCTACAAATATTAACCTAACCGAACAAAATATTTTATTGACTTTCTTAAAGTAATAGTTAGTTGCAGACGTCAAATATTAAACTGTGTTTACTATTAATATTTAATTACATAGATTAAATGCTACTTGCTTTTTAATATTGTTAATTAGATAGATTTTATAAACTAAATTGCTAAACCATTCACCTCCATTCATAAATACGTATAAAGATGGTTTTGGGATTCAGAAGTAGAAAATTATTTTAGATTGGTTGACACAGACCGATCTACAATTTCTATAAACAAAACCTCTTTTAAACCTAACGATAAATTCTTTTTAAAGTATGCATATTTTTAGTCAAAATTTATTAAAACCGATTCGACAGTTTAACTTTAGGTACAAAAAATGTCGTAATAAAAATATTAATATTTAAAGTTTTTATTTATTCCTAAATGATCCCTCTTTATAAGGTTTCGGAAGGAAACGCGCCATTTCCTGACCTCTAGATACTCAGGTTTTACATTAGTAACCGCATTGGAATAATTTCCTGTCTGCAACTTACAAAGTATTGGCATAAAATCATATTGATTTAGTAAAGAACCAAAAGCTGTAAACATTTTGTTTAGAAGGAGATTCTAGTTCTTCCAGTGAGAACCTGGGAAGAACGCTTTGCCGTATTGAATATCAAATTTATCATTTGTTATCAAAACGAATATATAAATTCATCACAATTAACGTAGTGATTTATGTGTTAAAGCGTAAAACAATCCAGCGTTCTTCAGTTTCTTAAACGACTCTGTACAATTTTCTTAATAAATGTTATTGGGATTTTGATAACAACAGTATACATAAAACTACTTATCGTTAATTTGGGACGAATTCGAAACGTTAGGTCGTAAAAATAAAAACGTCTTTTATCGTATCCCATACCGTTTTGTTTTATTTGTAACGATATAAAAATCGGTCTGGGAACGAAATATTTAAAGAATTTTAACTAAAACGGAAAGTTAATTTTGTGACGATAAAAAATATACTGTTCTTGACGTAAGTAAAATTGCGTAGTTAACTATACTATTTAACTTCGTTACGATAATTCTCTTAAACTATCTCAGAAATCTTAGTAGATTATTTTTTAATTATGATAAAGTTAAATGTAGACTTTATGGGCTTACACCATAGAATAGTCGGCACATGGCGGGTTTCGGTAGTGGGTTCGTTTATCAGCAAAAACTATTTCGATTAATTTAAACTGTTAACATAAGTTTATAGGGAACGTTGATAACTTAATTGTCTATAAAATAAGACTTAAATGCTTGCGTACAAGGGGTACAAAACCTTTAACTTACCACCACACCAGTGGTCAGTTACATTTAAGGGTGCAACATCCCCAACTAAATAAAACCCATAAAAACTTATTTTATGAAAAACATATGGCGGATGCAGATGCTAACTAATTTTAACTGTCTCTCAAAATACCTTACATTAGAAATAGAACGTTGCGGTTTCTAACGCGATATTCGCTGTAACACCGAATGGTAACTTTTCAAGACGTTTATACCAAACAGCGAAATTTCATGGATTTTAGCATTTTATTTTATAGATTTTGAGGAAATGAATATTCTGTCAAATTCAATTCTATTATACGTAAAATTAAATCTGTATTTATCGCTAAATTTTGATAGTTTTCTATGTTTACGTAGTATGCGTGTTACTAACAATACAACGAATAACCAGTTGTGTCCTGCGGATTCACACAAGTAAGTCAACGTGATATTATAAATCCTTTATATATCTATGGGCTATGCAACAGGAAATTTCGATTTCACAGTTCCTGAGATAATAAAACTCTTCAGAGGTAGGTATAGATTTTTATCACTATGCATAATATCACAACCAGTATAGCTAAAAATTGCACTCCCATATACTCTTTAAAACAATGTAATGCCTCTACATTAAGGGTAAAAAGAAACAGTTTTTTCAGTC
The DNA here is from genome assembly GCF_905147105.1 of Pieris brassicae. NCBI lineage: Eukaryota > Metazoa > Arthropoda > Insecta > Lepidoptera > Pieridae > Pieris > Pieris brassicae. Next base: position 19,690,412 of record NC_059666.1, on the reverse strand, counting down.
ACGTATCTGTACCAGTTTAACGTTGTCTTATTTCACAGACGCTATTTCTGAGATCTCTATAAATAGTTTAGATATTATTCTATAAACAATACAGTGTTGTATCGAGGGGCGCATTTTTATAATATCCAGTAGGCAGAGTTAGCAAATACTTTAGTCATTTGTAGCCTTGTGTTCTTCGTCAAAGGTGCAGTATATTTGAAATTACAGTAAAATAGATAAATACACAAATTACGTATGTTCGTATTCAATAAGTAATGAAAATAACACTTGGGGTTATTTCACGGAATTAGTTATAAATAAATCTATTTTTTTTAATTTCTGAAATCTGAAATAGAACTGCAGAAGATAGATATATTTATAGAAAGGAAGAATATTGGGTTCTCTAACTTTTCCCAAAGTCATAGTTAACTTTAGTCGGTTTTAAATGAAGTCGGAAATGAACTAATTAGCATCAGCATGTAAAGTAATGGGTAGCTGCTTTTAACAGTCTTAGTTCTTCATTACAATCACAATAAACGCTTTAACAAACATAGACTTTTCTTTCAATCGCCATCGTAAGCTTTTATTTGTCACTTAAAAAAAATTGTAAATTTTTATAACAATATCAAAACAGTCAATTGACCTTTTTTAATAGATCCCACAGGGAAAACATTTACAATTTATTTTGTAATATATGTTAACCTCGCGTGCAAGATTTCTTTATTGTTATCGAAGCAAAAAAGCAAAGAATATTAAATATGAAATTCCAAGAAACTAAATGCAAGATGGCGTCTAGCTTTAGGAATGCCGCTTCCTTTGGGAAAGCAAAAACAATAGCTGGGAATCTAACTATGTTAATATATTTTTAATGAGAATTACACTTATTAATCGGTACTAGTGCTCTGCTGACAATATTATCACGAACAGAAACATTTAACACGAACTGATTTACTTCAATGATAATTATGAATTTTTATGCAGTTTTAAACGATCTAGTTTCTTCGCCAATTAGTTTTTCTTGTTCGTAATGTTTTAGACTATATGATTCGTATCTAACATTGACATTAAAAATATTATATCAAAAGAATTTTTTAAAATACCGATTACGATACCTTGAACATAACCCAAAATTCGTATGCACGTGTGTTACGAATGAGTAGACTTTAGACTCGAGTCCTAATTCTGAGAATAAATCCTTGTTAAATTAAAAAAAAAAACAGCTCATAAAATTTCGTAACTGCATCAAATCACGTTCTCTATATACTTAATGCAAGCAGTAGTTATAGTTTTGATTAGTATACCTTCATATTTATTTTTAAACGAGCACAAACATTAAATATGACTTAAATAAAATCTATAGTAGTATTCTTCCTAAAAATGATCCACGTGTCAGCTTTTCTTGTTTGCTATGCTTAATTTCTTCAAGCTCAGACAGGAACATGCTTTTTATAATGTGTCGTCATTCAGACATGTGGTAGACTGCACTAATATACATATCGGCACATTTTTGCACTCATAACTTAATAAAGATTCGATTTTAACATGGATTATTGGGCACAGCATTGCAAATACATAATTCCTTAACAATAAAATAACATCAGAGTAAATGGTCTAAATCAAATGAAGACCTTCTAAACGAGTGGCCCGGTCAGATTCCAACTGGAATGGACTCGCCGACAAAAAGCGACATACCAATATTTGCTCCAAAGGATTCCATTGCACTTGTCGAAAAACAAAGAGACGAAATATAAAAAGACAATCGGGCTGGGAATAAGAATGAGCCGACCTATTCTGGCCGGAATTATGGATTCGAAACACGATGATTCTTTTAGACAGGTTGCATTTGTTTTTACGGTTAATATTCACTTTTTAATACGTAACAGGGTTGTCGACATGTAGAAAAACAACGTATTTTAAATGCATACAAGATTAAAGGCTTTGTTGAATCACTTTAATCTTTGAATGCATCTTAGTCAGTTCGTCTGATAACACACTCAACCAGGTGAAACAATATTATCTCTAACAATACATGGCTAAAGTCACGATGAATCCCACCATAAATAAACAAACTCGGTGGCAGCCCTAACCCACTAATTTGTGTAAAAAAGCAACAAAGAAAGCCCTAGCGCTCCAGTTGAGCAAACGCTCCGCACCGATGCGCCTGCGCCGCCCCCATTGGCGGCGAGGGATAGAGACGGAAATACTACGCCATTCGGAACTGAAGAGAGCAGATAGGCTGCACGATGCCAGGGTTCCCGAACGGTGATGCTATCCTTTCAGCTCACCATAAGTGAGAAAAGGACAAAACGGCTGCCCGGGTAGCGAGGGTTTTCGATCATTGACTTCATTCAAGGTTGTCCGCCGTAGTGGTTACTGAAGTGACCTTCAATACTTTCTTTTGAGGTCGAATTACTTACGAAAACTGACCCACTTATTTCACTTTTCCGACCGAATTAATCAGTGTACGATTGCTGTCATCTAGCCTTGTTGACAAAATATCAATACAATTATATAAGTCTGTTAATGGACTTTAACTAGCAAACCCTGGGTATCATTGTCAACCAAATTTGGTTTTAACTTGTTTTTTTTTTAATTTAACCGATTTCGAACACGACTTGTAATTTACTAATTATTTCATCTTAATTTATACTATTATTTCTAATCTCACAGATAAGGGCGTCTATTCCTGTTGCCGACAAGTGCCATCAGGTGAGATAATTATAAATTATTACCACAAAATACAGTAGCTTCACTTGTGTTAAAACTATGCGGGCTAGATAAGCGAGACCCTGCTTATCTAGCTAAGATAATATTTGTGTTTTAAAATTGGGGTAGGTAAGGTTTGAGGAACTATTTGGCTTGTGATTGTTTTAGACTCTAAAACTGTATAAAATGTATTCTGTTTAAACAATTTATGGTCATAAATAACCCCCTATTTATAAGAATCGAAAGCAATTTTAATTCACACAGCGTTTAAATCCTTTTGTAAATCGCGGTAAAACTACTATTACCTTAATGAGTATTAGTATGTTTTTGTTTTAGAAATCCATACATACATATTTATGTAAAAGATCCTCGCATTATAATAATACAGCTATTGTGCGTTATCCTACTTATGTTAATGAATCATAGAGCTCCATAAAAGCTGTTTAATAAATGTTCATAACGCGCACCGCTTTTCTAAACATTCCGTACTTACTAAAACAAAGAGACAATTGTTAATACAGCTATGAAATAGGAATGTGGATAGACTAAACATAAATATTTTTACAACTTATATAAACTTAGACAATTGGACCAACTATCATAACGGGTGCAAAGCAATATATATAAATATTAATATATATAAATCTCCTGTCACGATGTTTGTCCGCGATGGACTCCTAAACTACTTAAGCGATTTTAAATTAAATTGTCTGGTCCAACTTAAGAGATAGGATAGTTTAGATCTTTAATTATAGTCACAATTTCATTGCAAATTATTTGTCTATAATTCATTGACAGTCACAATTATCTGTTAACTCCAAAAGATTCTAACAGATGTCGATACTTTTCGACTGGATTGAGTAAGTAATCAATAGATGGCACTGCTATGGTAAACCGACAAACGTGTCATATAAGCTACAATTGAATATCATGATTACCACGTGTTATAGAGGCTAAAGTATAAATTAAATTTATTTTGTCGTAAACGAAATACCGTGAAATTCAATTATTTCTACTTTTTAAATTTTTGGTGTTAGCATAGCCAACCACGTGTTACTTAGACCGAAGTAAATCAAATTCAAATTATAGTGACGATAATATAGTCAAATTATTCTTTTGTGTCACATTAAGGAGAAACGAAATTCGCGGGGGCAGCTAGTAATTATATATATTTTAATATTACAACTTAAATTGTAGCAAAGAACTATTTTAAAAAACGAAGATCTGCATCTCATACCTCTAAAAAATTTAGCTTCGCTATTAATGTACTGGTTTAGGAATGGATTACCTTCATGATGTATTGAATAATAATTTCAGAAGAGTACATTTAAAGAGCCCGCATAAGACGCACGTGTAAGGGAAGGGGAGTTGTAAATTTTTAATGCGTTCCACGAAATAATAGTTTATGCTTATTTCCTTTACGTTGAACGGCTAACCGATAAGTTTATTGAAGGCAGTTCAAGGTTCAACGTAATTTTTATTATGCGGTTGCACTTAACATAAAACCCTTTTCATCCAGAACTTTAAATTCATTTAACATGCCCCTAATGGTAGATTGGAAACCATATGTATATCTGAAGAGTGGAGCTGCTGAAAATGCTCGCTGACCTATCTTCTATTTTAAGAAAGCCGAGGGCAGTGAATTTAGATAAAGAATTTATAGAAAGGACAAAATTGTGAGCAAATTTAGGATGAGATTCAGACTGCAGACTGAGCTAAGTCTGGTTTCCGTACAACTACTCCAAAATGCCAAAAAACCAAATTGAACATTTGTTGAGGTATTTATGATCGTTGCATATAATCTAAACATATCATAAGTCATATGACACGTTCTCCCTACACTTCCTTGTTTCACAAAAGTGCTGAGCCAGCCGAGTTCACATAATGATTCATCATAAAACATACGTGGGCGCGCCTACGCAGTAAATTTGTATAAAATAATAGATCTTATTGGCTAACACAATAAGAACGACATTTGTATGGACTTATATACATCCGTACAATGTCAATGATAGTCACATTACAATATGCTATCGAAGATTTAATACTTAGATGCTTAATGTATGGACGTCTTTACACGTGGGAGTACGGTATTCTCAAAATCTCTCAATACATCTCTTCTCAACCATGGGTATAGAAAGCCTACAATTTTGTGCTTAACTAGATTTTGTGAAGCAAATATTTTAATTCGCCTTACAAAATTTTCCGTTCAATATTTCTTTGCTGCTTTAAGAATTGAGTAAACTAAATGTATTTTATTTTTTCAGATGTGAGCCCTGCTTTGAAGTGCACTTGAAGAAACTTCGTTAATCGTGTTATTATTATTAAACTTACTTACTATAATTTTTGATTACGTGTGTCCATTACGCACATTCGCTTCATAATAAAGAGTTTAGTCTAAAAAGTTTTATTAGGTTATCTATAGACTTGATAAATCATAATGAAGACATTAATATGTCTAAGGCAATAAACATTACGCATTATATGAATTACAGATTAAAGAACATAAACGAACTATCTTAGTAAGTATCCTACGCTGGAAAGCCTCTATTTCACTATTATGAAGAAAATCGCTCCACGATACTCCCCTTACTGAAATATCTGTACCTGGGCCTGGTAACTCCACCACCGTTGGCGTTATCACCGCCAACGGGGGACGAGTTCCTGCTCCTAGATGCGATGTTCTACTAGAGCAAGACAATGTCCATTGCGTGAGTGGAATATATATTAAGTCTCAAAACATCGCCAGCAAGCACATCCAAGACACAAAAATCGACTACGTGGAACAAAAGGCATGTAGACAAAAAATATCAAGGATACAGATACAGAAATCTGAGGTTCATGGTTGAAGCGCTAGTTCTAGAGTATATAAAATAATGTGACAATCTAGTTGATTTGGTTGTTATTGAATAAGGATGTTTTCATAAAATTCTAATATATATATTGAATACGTAAAATAAAAGATACTGACGATTCTATTGTTTTCTGCTGCACTGACTTATAAATTTTATAATGCCCCTGAGACTTTGGGATGATTAACATCTAAAATTTTTAAAGAAAACACTTTTTCAACGGATTGAAGTTATGTATTATTATAAACTTATAATTATTTTACATAATTTCATGCATTTCACCGTGACCATGCACGCGTAGCACAATTAAAGCAAAATTAAAAATTATGTGAATTAATTATAAGTTAATAATAATACGTAACTTCAATCCGTTGAAAAAGTGTTTTCTTTAAATGTGTAAAAGTTATTTTAATAAAAGTCAATATCTACAATTTTGTAATGTCAAGTAGGAAATACGCGGTGATAATGTTGTTATTAATTTTGGCTACTTTATCCTATGACAGTAAAAAAAATATTTTAACGTTTGTTTAAATATTTTATACGATGTATGTTTTTTATTAACTTAGCAATTTAAAAATATATACTTTCACCTTGTTCCGAACTAATTATAACTATTCATATAAGGACCATTTTATAATTTTTTATTTTATTTAAGTGTATTTTTGATATGTTTTTGTCATTGAAAGAACAAACAATAAATAAAAAAAATATTTAATCGCTACATTATAATGGTTAATAAACGAAAGTATCATGATAGATATCACATAGTCTTTAATACCAAAATAATAATGATTTGAAAAATAATAACTGCAGGAAGTAAATTTCAAAGTTCCTAATTACATATTAGTGTAATGAAATAAACTATATATAAATCACGTGTTTTAATTTACACAGCCCTTTTAATACAAATTTATCCTTATACGCATACTACATTGAAAAAATCTTTAAGCCAAACAATTAAATTATAACTTTGTCAACGGTACTACAATATCCAACCAGTCGCCAGTTTTACAATTTGAAACTTTCGAGTCTTCCGTGTTCCCTGCGACAATTTCACGACATGTCTGGCGTAAATGAAATAATAGTCACACAGTCAAGCTGGACTATACAGTTGCCAGTACTGCGTGTAAAGTGGTACAAGTCATCTTGAATGACATTCTAGACATCTAAGAAAGTTTTTATATGAAACCAAATGTAGAAATATTCGCAGGGAACACGGCTATCGCCAAAGAACTATCTTTAATTTATTACATTATACACATCGTGTTATGTATAGAATAACACTCGTTGCTAAATGTTAATTTATTGAAATTTGGTTTTTAACGTTACATAGAAGGTAAACAAAATTAAAACAAAACTCCTTAGTCTTCCATCTTTAATGTAAATAAAGATATTTATTATTGACACAGTATGTTTCATTAAATTATGTGAGAAAATTATACAAAAGTATGCTTAGGATGTTTCAAGGTTTTCGATACAATTATACTAACCCATGAGCTATTAGAAAAAGTTTTATTATTTTCAAACGTTGTAAATTACATATACCTACATCTATTTATATATATTTATATATAGTGTGCCAAAGTGTATACAACAAATTAATATGGTTTTCTAAAAATTCTTGCTCGTAGAAGAATCGCACGGCAACACCTATGATATCAGTCTAAAATCAATACACGTCGATGTCTTATCAAACACAATTTAGCCGTGAATAAATTAAGTAGTACAGAAAGTTACACAAAATAAATAGATACAGAAAATGGCGGCATAAAAAAATCCTGTGCTTTGTGATAGATGAAGGCATGAAACGAGAAGGCTTATTTCATTCGATAATTGCTAATAGCATAAACATAATATGCTTCGATCTTTAAAATGGCGCCAATGAACATTGAATGGAACGTCTATTGTTTAAAATAAACGACTGTGATTGGTTAACAGCTGTTGTCCAATCACGCGCGATACATTTGACCAATCATATTCAAACGAAACGTGTATCTTTTTCCATTCTCCTGCCAAGTTTAAGTGTTTGAACACGGAAATGTAAACCTTATTAGTTACGAAATACAGATCAAATTACACTTACTTAGAAATCCTAACGCTGCTATAGAATCAGAGCTCTTTTACATTTGGGAGCATATTTTAGACAAGTATTAATATGAATGCATTAGAAAAGAAAAGATTTAGGAATAAAATAAGAGAATTGCCGACATTTAGAAAGATTTGTTGCTGACCCTGTTTCATTGTTTCGTGCCAAAAAACAACCTTCTGTGTGTATTACCGAAATTCAAACCTTGGATTAGTAATAGAAGTCCTTCGTTCTTCAAAAAAATAACAATTTTAACGTTTCCATTTATTTCGTGAAGCAAAACCATATACTTAGGAATGAACACTGACAAATAGTAAGGATAACAACGAATAATATATTCTTTACATTTACAATAAACTTGCAGGCTATTTTCATAGCTAATGCTGCGTCCAATATTTACAAATAACAATACTACAGAAGCGTTGAAATAAAAAATAACAGCGACACAACGAATAACCTAAAGATATAAAGCGACAATAATAATAGGTCACTAATCAGTAGTTTGTCTATTTATATTTTTTTTTACTTCTAGGTATATTGCGGTGTATCTATCAAATTTATAATAACGAATACTTAAGAAAAAGTGGGTACCCGAAAAAAAAATGCAACCAATTCTTTTCTAAATTTAAATTTTTATGATTTACGATCCTGGCGATTTAGCCTACTTATAAGTAAATGGGAATTTCTCAAATATTCGTAAGCAATTCCCAGTTGACGGGAAAGTGTATTAAAAAAAATATTTTAATTTTTTTTAACTTATAATAAAAGGTTTAAGTTGAGGATTTAAAATTGCTTGAAGCAATCAAGCTTTTTAAATTTGCCTTGACACATTGATTGTAACATTTACATAATATTTTTTTACGAACACTCCACAAAGTGAAAACGATGACCAAACATTAAACATTCGCAAAACAATTACAAAAGCTATAATTTTAAGGATCACGATAAGCCACACGTTTCTACAGTATTGTTATTCGAATGTCTCATCATTATTGGCAAATAAATAGTCATTTCAATTATTTACATTCGACTCTTATCTTTGACTCTCCTTCTCCTACCTGAAAAATAAACATATATATTTTTTTAAATTATACTACCATTTTTATTTTATTTACAATATCTTAACGCTCGACTTTGTTCTCATAATAGAAATGGGTGTTTCAAAAAAATGAAGCTATTTATAAAGTTTGAATTGGTTAATATTTATTTCCACATAATTATTACGTTATACCGTTGAACTACACAAGTAGTCTTGAATGTGATATCGAAAAGAGATATAACATAGAGATTCCAACTTAGCAAATGTTTTATCAAAATCGGTTCAGTTGTTTTTCATATGCACTTCATCGTCTATATATATTAAGTAATCATAGACTATATATATATAGAAATTAATATTTTTAAATCATTTTATTATAAAAAATAAAACCTCGATAAAATATACAAACCTTCCTTGAATCACTTTGTTAACGACTGATCGAAAATCCTTGCCATAACAAAAAATATATTTTATAAGAACACCAACAGTAAAAGAGTAAAAAAACTCACGTGGCACGGCAAACTGGCGACTGGATGTCCCTCTCTGGTCCACCTGCGAAGGAGATGTTGAGCAGCATGGCCTCAAAAGGATCGCTGCGCATACGCTGCTGATTTACCGCTGCCGCTGAAGGGCCGTCCACCAATCGACTTTCGGTGCTGCCATCCTGAAAAATAATATTTTTACTATGCTTTAAAAAAGTACATGAAACATTTAAAATCTAATGCGTAAAGTCACTTTAAAATAACGGTTAAAATATTTTCATATTATTATGAATTGTTATTTATTTGCATATTAACTTTTTTGATTGGAATCTGTGAATGAAAATGTGTAACTGCCGCAGGTATATGGCGATTTTTTTAGGGAATAAGTTGGATGTAGAATAGATATGTTAAAAAATAAATCTGCCATATTAAGAACGTGAAATAAATATCTTGGTAACCATGGAAACAAAATAACTTAAATCCACGTTACAAAGGCCGATTCATTCACCTCAGGCGCCGGACTCCAAAGTCGTACAACTGCTTCGATGCCGCTAGTTGCGAGAAGGAACAATGTGGGATGAGGTTGCACGCAATTCAGAATGGACTCATCAGCGCGAAGACATCGCACTATGTTGCCCGAACGACGACACCATACGAACATACTGCCGTCATCAGAGCTGGAAAAGCAGGGTAAAAAATCAGTAATTGGTTAATGAAGGGAAAATTTTAATGTCAATATCTTTATAATCATTTTATATGGTATTTGTTGTGTAACTTTATTTTTAAACTAATAAAAAAAGCGGATTGATAATTTATCATTCCAATATAATATATAATATTCAGATTTACCCCCCGAGAATGCATACTAACAATAAATGTTTTGAATATAAAATTAAATATAAAAAACCAGGTGTTGTAAAAACTAATTTTTTTTTCATTAAATTTGTATTGTTTTCATTACATTCGTATGTCAAATTTATTTTTGGTAATTGTAATTTTTGTTGTGTACGAGCCAAGCCATTTTGCTCAATCCATATTTCCAGTTTTATAGCGATAACCTAAATTGTCGGATTTATGCCCAGACTATAGCCAGATGCAGGCACTGTATTCAGAATTGAATGAGCATAGCATAACATTGTTGTACGTAAGTGAAAAAAAAGGAAATAATACGGGACATGTATTATTCGCACCAGTTGCCCCAGCAACCGAACATGTTGTTTGAATTATTTCATTGAGTGTAAATGAGTTTTGTGTTCATTTAAACAGAGTATTTTTTTTATTGCCTTTGCTATATATATTTCACAATCTTTGCACGTAATCAATTCAAAAATCGCTCAGCTTATCTCTATAATAGTTTAAATAAAACCCTTAGCTTGCATAATCTTACATACCACAAATGTAAAACAACTTTAAACCATTGGCTCGGTACACTTAACTACAACATAACAGAAGCATTGTTAAATCATCTAATATAATTTTTTCCTTAATCCATCTTTTCATGCAACACGCGCACACATTTGTTTCGTCTTTCACAAACACATTACATAGTCATCATAATATATTCATATATATATATATATATTTTTAAACAAATTGTGTTGGTTACCCTTGATGAAACTTTGTAAATTTAAAGAAGAGCGAAGCTTCCCTGTCACATGTCTCTGACTTACTAGGGAGGCCTCAATCTGAATTCTATTGTACATATAGCTAAACAAATAAAGAATTATGAATTTTGAATAAATAATTACCCAGCAGCTAGATAGTTGGCATCGGGTCCAAGAAAATTGGCTTCTTTGATGTCTGTGGTCGTATTGCAATGGCCCAAGAAACGACTGGAATAGTCCAACGCGGAACTGCGAAGTTGACGCTCTAAGGCACTACCTCCTTGGCCTTCTTCATCAGTAGCTGAAAAGTTTTATAATTAAACGTATATACTGACTTTCAGCGTATTGATTGAAGTCAATTGAATAAACAATGGATCACGAAAATATCTGTTGTCGTTGAGAATTTTTAAGGGAAGCTAAGATTTACTCTACAGGGAAGTCTAATGTACCCTGTCTGGGGCGCCAAAATAGAATCGATAAGTACCTCTGACAGTTAGTAATTCACAATATGCGTTAAGCGAAAGTAGGACAGGGTTTAATTCAAATGGATCAGTGAAAAACAAGTCTGTACAACCGTCCTAAGTGGTCGCAGCAGCACTTATTTAAATTATTTGTTATGTTGAGAATTATTGTTAATATTGCTTATTTAGTTATTTACAAAAGGTTGTCAACGCTCGACACACTGATACCAATGAACGTCGAATCGTGAATTATAACATTTAAAGGTTTAAAAAATTGTTACGTTGGACAATAATCATCTTTATATAAAAAAGTATAGAATTGTTGTGAAGAAACAAAATGACGAGTACCAAATAAAAATTCAGACAAACATCGGTTCGAATAACAGCCACGTCCGTCCAATTTCCACACATACTAAAATTATATATTTATATTATTTTATGATCATACTAAAGTTAAAAAAATATATAGATTATAATTGACCTTTGACATAAAATTACTGTTACTTTTATATTTTATTTACATATTTATAAACATAAGTAGTGATCAATATTAGCCTTTTCAAACGAATGATTTAATGAAGTAAACAACTTACCCTCATCCGGCTGAGTTTCCATAGACTCTAGAGCTTCTCCAATATCCTTTTGTAATAAGAACACCGCATGACTAGTCGCGTGTTTAGGAAACTTGTCTTTGAAATAAAGCAGGCACTCGTGAGCTTCGCGTGCCCTTTTTAAATCCATCAAGCCTTTCGCGAGTCGGAAGTGGGATTTCACGTGATTGGAGTCTAGCTTTATGGCTGTGTAACAGTCACGTATGGCCGCGTATGTGTCCCCGGTCCTGGGGGATAAAATGTTTTTAATTGGAAAAGAAATTTATAGAACGAAGAGGGACCGAATTCGGTAGTTACCGATTGTATATATTTTCTTAAGGTGTCCTCTCTAATTTGAGGGTCTAAGGCATGCCGGATTTTTCAAGGTTGCCCTTCGCCGTAGGAGCAAGTGTTAATTTAGCAGAAGAAAAAAAAATCCAATTGTGCACAGCCCTGATTCGAACGCATATCAGGGTTATGTCGTGTTTACGATAAAAGATATACGACGTCGACGTCACCGTTCTACAACTGAGAGCTTCTTAAGGCAGTTATAGCCGGAACCAGCTGCCCACCTATGTATTTCCGAACCAATTCGACTCAACGTTCTTCAAAAGAAGAGCGTATCAATTCCTAAAAGGCCGGCTTGCCTTCTGGCAATGTGAGCGTCCATGGGCGGCGGTATCACTTAACATCAGGCGAGCCTCCTGCCCATTTGCCCACTGTTATATAAAACAAGAAGAAATCGAAAAAAATTACCATCCCCTTCGCATGAGGGCAGCGGCCCTATTGGAGTAGAGAATGGCACAGTCGGGACACTCCGCTATAGCCAGATTGTAAAGGGTCACTGCGCCTGAGTAGTTGGTTTTGTTAACGAGATCATTTGCCTGGAATTAAATATATGCATTTTTTCATATTACAAAATATAGGCTACACATTTTTACGGTTTTCACCAAATAATTGATTGATACGTAGGTAACACTGAAAATGTTTAGAACTGGCCAGTTAGAAACATTGCTTATGAAAACTTTTTTTAATTTCAATTTTAGAACTCTTAGGTAAATATAGTATATTGTATTCATTTGTCATTTGTGTTTGGGAATTGTCGGCAAATCTATAACTCTTGTTACACGTAAAAATGAACCTAACGCGAGAAAATTTTCGGTCAATTATTTATTATGACTTTCCTTGTGCTCAACAATAAAGCTATATTATATGCTGCGAAATGCATAATGAAGCCCCATCTTGTGCCACTATTTACAATTGGTTTAACGAGTTTAAGCGTGAACGTAGCAATCTCAATGATGATCCGCGTGAGGGACTACTGAAGATCACATCAGTGCTGTGCGACGTATGATAGGCAGGCAGATAAGAGAGTGACATATCAGCAGATACGGGAAAGCCTAGGCATGGGTATGAGTCAAGTTCAAAAATATTACACGAACATTTAGGCGTCAGAAAGCATTGTACCAGATGGATTCCCCATACTTTAACCGACGACCAGAAACACCTTCGCATGGACTAGTGTCGCCAAATGTTAGATAAGTTCAATGGCGGTGACTCAATGCTGTATTTGACATGGATATATTGCTACGAACCTGAAACCAAAAGACAATCAGCTCAGAGGGCGTTTCCTTTCGAGGATCGACCAACTAAAGTAAAGAAAGGAAGAAGTCAAGGAAAAAAGATGATTGCCTCATTCTTTGGTCGGAAATGTCATTTCGCGACAGTTGTGCTCCATTTCTGGAAGGTTCCATCTTCTGGAAGGCCAATTACTACAGAGCGGTATGTCAATCGCTGTTGGCTGTTGTCTTGGAAAAAATTCGACAGCAGCCCCCTCGAAGCAGGATCCTCCTTCACAACGATAATGCTTCAGCTCACTCCGCAAAACGGACTGTAGGCAAATGCCTATGGCTGATTTCGAGATAATGAGTCATCCGCCATACAGTCCTGACCTGGCGCCCTGTGACTTTCCGTTAATTCCAAGAACTAAAGATAAAATTCGAGGTATTCGGTTTATGAGCCCTGAAGATGCGGTGACAGCGTACGAAAATACCATAGAAGAGACCTCTAAAGAAGAATGAGCCCATTGCTTTTCTCAGTGGTTCCAACGAATGTGACGATGTGTAGAGAAGAACGGAGATTACTTCCAAAAAACAATAAAAGTATTGGCAACTTTCTACATTAAGCCGTGTTTCATTTTCTAAACATTTTCAGTGTTACCTAGGTATATAACGATTATGGTTGAGGTTACAATATATCATAGCTTTGCTCTTTATTAAAGCTGACAAATATGTTTGGATAAAGGACGAAGGTGATCTGATTTTTAAAAAATATGATTTTTTTGTATAGTCCATTTATTGAGGATTACAGAGCTAAAAGCGAACTAACGAGGGTGAAACTGTGGAAGGTTGTGTGTGTGTAGAGTTTGTAAATGTCTGTTTTAATTATATTTTTACCATACACTGACGAAATGTAATTGATACCTGATACATCAGATGTAACTTAGGTTAAATGTGACGGGTTATTACGCATACTCGGCTAAATTATTATTTTTAATCAAATAAAGTACTTGTTTGAATTTTCTTAAAAATAATACGTAAAAAATAAGTTTTTATATGTAAAGAAATAGTCCATGAAGTATATATAACAAAAATTAAGTTTTATATCTGTATAAAAATATATCTGAGTTAAAACTGAACTAAAAAATCTATATATCCAACATTTAGAACAATCCATACATATAACAATTTCTCTATGTTTTATTAATAATTATATAATATAAATATAATTAACTAAGCAACTCACCGCTTCCTTCATCTGTCGAACGTTATCCGGCAAGTTTTGGTCCACAGTACCATTACTACCCTCCTTTGGCACTGTCCCATTGTTTGTCCCATTTTTGGCCTCACTTGTCCCATTCTTCCCTTTCTCCCCCTCACGATAGCCATGATTGTGTTGAATTATAAAACTCTCTACAAGCACCGGCCGCCGAGAAGAATTGATATCGTATAAGTATACCTGTAATAATAAATTTGTATGTATCATGAATTTTATTATTTATTGGGTTACAATTTTTTGTAAAAAATACTCAAAAATGCATACTAAATATTCATTCATAGTTGAGACATAATGCGAACATACGGGAGTCATACTTTAAAAGTAGTAAAAAAAATCATATGTATTTCATATTATTTTATATTAAGTTAAGGGCCCTCACACGGGCTACACTTTTAATTAAATATGTGGCTATAATCAGTGCCGACTATACTATTTTGCAGCACATGAAAGCAGCACTGAAAAATGTATATCTCGGCATTATTTTTGCAAAAGTATACGGCTCATTATTTTGTCTTTACACGGTCTACATACATGGCTTGGATAATCCTTGCAACAAAAACAGAAACAACCCAAACGAACATAGCACTACTCGAACGACTCGTGGCAAACTTCACGTAGCATGAAAAAGGGACGCACTTAGGCCGTAAAGCGAGACAGCAATAATATGGCTGAGAAACATTGCAGTATTTTCGATTGCAAAGCGAACGTACCGGCCATACGCTGGGACTCTTAATATTCCTCGCACATACAAAAAATATTGCCTAGTCTAAGAGCCCTTTTAGAATAGTTGTAATAATATTAAAATTAATTTGTTACCTGTTCTGAGCCTAAATTGACTAGAAGCTCATTTCCGTCGTGACTGAAGGCGATGTAAGTGGCCGCTTTCTTCGGGAACGTGTGCTCTTGCGGCTCCATTGACAAATGACCTGACAACACAAATGCGGGTAGTACCAAATTCTGGAAAAGATTTTTCAACTAATAAAGGTAAAATATTAATGTCCTTTTTTTAACTATACCTTCATGACTTAACTGAAATGGCTTATGTGCAAGAAAATTAATTGTATTGAATTCCAATAATCACCTACTTGTTTTCAGAAAATGATAAAGGAGACAGACACATAAATATGATATGCCCTGGATCTGACTTAAATATTACAGACGCGATTAATTAAATCAGAATTTGTGTAAAACAGCGAATTAAAAAAAAGGTCATCAGATTGTTAAACATTAAATAAACAAAAATTTGTGTCTGCTTATACTTACCGGGCGCGAAGTACTGTACGGCAGCGCGCGGTATATTATTGTCGGGGTCGCCCTGTCCCGCACGCGAACAACGAACGTTCTGACGTTCCCACATTAGGCGAGACATAGGCGCGTTCATTTGAAAGTCCTAATAACGTAAAAACATTAATCCACAGAATACATTTATCGTTTTAAAAGGGCCCATAGCCATATGCTAGTTTTAACGCGTTCGACTGCTACAATTGTACATTAACATCCTAAATAATGTATATGTCGCAGTAAAGTAACTACTTTTTTTCTACTTTTATTTAACTAAATCAGAGAGTTAATTGAATATATAGACTGTTAATTAAATGTCGATATTCAATCAAGTCGCTATTAATTTGATTTAAATAAAGCAGCGTCGAAAACGTTTAACTATCTGTCTGACCGAGAGTCAGCGTGTTGATTAAACATTGTCAAACAAGATGATAAAACAAGACTCCGCCATGATTATTTCATTTGATATTGTTATTTCGGCGCGATCGTGAAGAACTGAGAGCTTGAAAATTCCCTGTTTTTCTTTATTGTAAATGGTTAGGTTAGGTTAGTCTTGTTGCCTAGGAACGTTTAGGAAACTCGTTAAATGTTTTGTTCACTCACTTGTCAGACGGAACTTCAGCGACTTGATTGCATATCGATTTTTAATTAACTGACTAGAGATTCAATTAACTCTCTGATTTAACTACTTTACTGCGACATATATACCCTACAAGAGACTATAAACTTCACAAAGCATTAAGAATGAATAAAAATGCCACTTATATTCAGGTAATGAAGACTTAGACAAACTAAAGACTTACAGGTTTAAAAACAGACTAATGACTACATATATTTAGCATGTCTTCTTAATAATATCATAAATAATAAAACATGCCTATTAATATGGCAATGTTTTTTTGTAGAAACGTTAGTGAAAATCGTTAAAATTATCTATAACTCACCTGCAACCTTCCAAGTTTTATCATCCTAGTGTCATACAGTCGTACGTAAAAGTCATTAGCACCGACGGCTAACTGATATGGCCGTCGTGGGTTCACAGCCAGACATTTGGCCTCCGCATACCGGCCCATGTGGTTAAGCAAATTTACTAGCACATTACTGCAGTCGGAGTTGCAACGGTGAGGCATACGGAGATCGTGTTGTCTGGAATTACAAATGAAAAAAAACTCATTAAAAATTGTATTACAAAATTATTTATTCTTTGGTATTTTATTACATATTAAACATGGACTTTTTAACATAAGACATTATTTTGGAAAAAAAATATTGAACAATCAAATTATCTATATACTGGATATCATTATAATTTTACTATGAAAACAGAATAACTGCTTTTAAATTTACTTTATACAGATTTTAAAATACTTCTACATAAACTTTTATGTTCAATTGTAACTTTTTATTCAAGTCTAATTCATAAATCCATGAGATTAGCTTTTAGAATAAAGTTTATTTAATTGTTACTCTTAATCTAATTAATTAATGTAATTCTTAATTTAAAAAATTAAATTTGATAATTCTATATTATTTCAGTGGTAATAGTAATTTTGTTTTCATTAATTTTGTTATGCTTCTTGCACTTTACCCTTAATTTAGTTTTGTTGTTTACCCTTTTTTGGTTTTTTCCTTATTAGGGTTGTCTGGAAGAGATAGCTTATTAGCAATAAGGCCACCAAATTTATCCCTTATAATTTTTTTTGTAAAATGTTATTTGTTTTTGTTTAAATGTGATCAAGTATAAATAATTGAGCCTTTGATCTGAAAAAATGATCAGCTATGAAGATAATTAAACTACTCACAAAATCAAACCATCTTCTCCTGCAGACCACAAAAGGTGAGGCTTATCAGGGGCAACTGCCAGCCTCTTCACTCTGGCACTGTGGCATGCACATTCTAAAAGCGAAGTACCGCCATAAATATTGCGAGCTCTCACTGATGCATCTGCAGCACATGTTGCTACTATTTCCGGTGATAGAAACTGTTAACAATAACATTAAAATAAATACTTGAATGTTATTCTTAGGAATAGTATTGAATAACATTAATTGATAATTAAACAAGACTCAATCTCTTATGGATTTATTGTTAACTTAAAAATAGAATTTACTTAATATAGGTAATAACAAAATAATATAATTAGTATCATTTTGATTCAATGGATTTCATTTGATCAAGATTCTCCTAAACAAATTATTTTTTCATTATGGATACTACTTGATAGAAATTCTTTTTTTACAAATCATTTCAAATTTATGAAGTAAATTTTATGTGAAACAAAAAGCTATTCAAAAGTATGGCAGGTTAAAAAATTAAACTATTTAAAACCTATTTTTATATGAAAATTCATATTACTAACTACTTTCAGAAATCAAATAAAGACTGTAATATATACAAACTACATTCATAAAATATAGAACATGACAAATACATATTTTATCTTTGTATTGTACTTCATCAATTATACAATATTTATTGTTTTATAAACAATAAAATATAACCATACATAACATGCATTAATATTTGAAGGTTTCTTATTAAAGATATCCAGAACTAATAATAACATAAAATATGTATTTGAGCTGGTAAAGTTTCAATATGTTTTGATTGACAAATTTATACTATTAATATATTTTATCACTTATTATTCTAAATGCATATCACTGACCTTTACAGAAAATATGTTTCCTGTATGTCCAGTTGTAATATTTTGTAGTTGCTTATAGCGAAATGGATCCCACAGTATTACATGAAGATCATCGGATGCCGATGCCAGCACACTACGACGCAAAATGAAGAATTAGGCGTATGCCTCTCGAATTTTGCAATTGTCATAGAACGAGGAGAAATACTTACGATCCATCTTTACTCCATTCTAAGCAGTTTACACAACCCATATGCCCATGGAGCTCTTTTTCTAGACCGAGTCTGTCTACTAAGTTACGGGTGACGGTAAGTCGGCTCTGGAATTTCCTTGAAATGCCATCACGTTCTCGAGCGGTGGTTAGTTTCCACAGGGGATCTTCTCGTTTCCCCATATTTTCGTCGATTTTAATACCGATTTACCATAACAATGCGAAAGAGTTGTGAACTATCTACGGCGATCTATTTTTAGTTTCCAGCATCTCACTATCATTTACAAATTAAAAATCATTTCAATTATAACAGACCACTTGGTTTAGAATTGCTTTACAATAATTACACCTAAAAGCTAAATGAAAGAGATATTTTCCTATTGAAGATTTTTCTTCTAAAATGTGAAAAGCTAGAACTTGAAGTTGTCAAACTAATAATCAAAGCAATCGTTATACAAAATTATCAAACGTCAAGTTACGTGAAACTTGAAAAGCAGTCAAAGTTCAACAGCTGTTTTGTTTCTTTCAAATTGTCAGTTTCAGTTGTTATGTCAAACACCGCCTGATGTGTTGTGAGCAAATTGTTATTGCATATTTGTGAAATGTTTTCTGATCAAATTACACTTCAAGTAGATTAATTCATATTTCAGTATTCACTCATTCAATTATATTAGACTTGAATCTTCAAGTTAATATAATATTAGGTTATATAGTTTTACACTTAATATAAAAACCAAACTCATACCTATTTCATGTCATTGCGTATAAAACTCTATCTCCTATCGGAATAATTGAAATTAAGTTTCTAAATAAATACTTCTTGAGAGCACGAGTGAGTTTGCTGATTTACTTATATTTATCAAAAGTTAAATCTTTTAGTAGTTTTAGACTAATGATTTATGACGTTTTGCAGAGAAATTAAAACAATAAAATGGGGGAACGAAAAGGACAAAACCTTTATTATCCTCCTGACTATGACCCTAAGGTTGGAGGATTAAATAAGTTTATGGGTACTCATGCTTTACGAGAGAGGGCCAGAAAATTACACATGGGCATTCTAATAATACGGTTTGAAATGCCATATAATATATGGTGTGAAGGATGCAATAACCATATTGGTATGGGTGTTAGATACAATGCTGAGAAGACAAAAATTGGAATGTACTATAGTACCCCAGTTTATCAATTTCGAATGAAGTGTCACCTATGTGATAATCATTTTGAAATTAAAACTGATCCTGGTGTAAGTATGTTATATGTTATGAATATGTTCCTGGTTGCTTATTTACATTATTTGAAAAAGTTATCTAGTAATATACCTAGACATATTTACACCTATTTAAATGCTGGTTTTTATTGATTGTTTTTCTTATCACTGCTCAAAGTAGACGGCACAGAAGGCTGATCACCTACTTGCCTAATAGGTTAACAAATGATCATGAAACAGATACAGAAATCTGAGGCCCAGACCTAAAAAGGTTGTAGCACCATTGATTTTTTATTATTGCCTATTGATAAATCTTCCCCTAGAAATTTTACTCATGATCTTTGAAAATTTTAATGATTAATTGAAAAACGAAAATCAGGGAAAGTTATTTAGATAATACTACATAAACTATCTAGTGAAGTCACTGATTTAAAGTAAATAAAGTATTTATGGAAAATTTACAGAATCTTGATTATGTTATTGTGTCCGGGGCTAGACGTCAAGAGAACAGATGGGACCCCACAGATAATGGCCAGATTGTACCTGAAACAAAGGAAACACAGAAAAAACTATTTGATGATGCTATGTTCAGGTTAGAACATAAGACAGGAGACGAGGAAGCTAGTAAATTGGATAAGCCACGCCTTGGACGCCTTGTAGGACGGAATGAAAATGTGTGGAAAGATGACTATGATGCCAACTGTGCATTAAGGAGAAACTTTAGGGTAAGTTTTAAAATTATAAGTACTAATTGAATACTAATGTATTACTAGGTCCATTATGCCTATAGTCCTGGCATTCCATGACTATATGGGTGACTAATCGCTCTGTGCTGAAACAGCCTCTGCACATTGGGCTGTCTGTGGCGCCTAGGATAAAAAGATATTTATTTAAGGAGACAATGGCCTGTAATTGTCCCTATTATTGTTTTTAGATTAGTTTTTAGATTTACACTCAGTGACCATCGTTGATGTTGGAGTTTTGCAGATGTTTGGGGAATCTTTGTTCGCCCTTGCGAGAAGGTCAAGGGAAGGAGCGGATACCGCCAATTACTTACTTACCGAACTTAATACAAAAGTTATTAATTCCTAACCGCTGCACGGCTCTGGCTTCGGGCGATTCGGTTAGAGCGACATTCACAATGAAAAAGCGAGCTGTGTGTCTAGGGATAGGTGTATGTTGATATCAAAAGAGAATATGTTAGCGCCGGAGCCACACCCTGTCATCGGTATATATATATGCGTAGCTCATTCAGTGTCGATTGAATACGTTCCTCTTCTCTCATTTGTATGTACGTGGTATATCCTGTTGAATATGTGTTGATTAGCGATCCTGTCTCATGGCGTGGCTATGAGAGGTTGATACTCTATTGGCCTAATTTCTGCTAGTGTAAAGCCATAATATTTTCTTATTTAAATTCATTTACTCATTTTTATTTGCCAAAGTCAAATTTATTTCAATTTCCTTCGGCCCCCATTTAACGGCTACCGTCTTTTTGCATGAATAAAACGCGATCGTTGCGTTGTTTAGTTTATGTTCGAGGTGTTGTTCCAGAACAGTTTATTGTCTAAAACCTCACCTAAATACATGATTACTTCCTTGAGTTTTAGTTCTGTGTTGAAGAGTTTTGGAAGTCTGTATGGTCCAAGAACTCTTCGGTTGGATCTATGAACATTTGCTATTTTTTAAATGGGGACTAATTCTACCATGCATTGTGTTCTCCGTTGAAAACACTATTCCACCATTATCACCTCGACGTCCGCCGTTCAACGACTGGGCGTTTTTCAAGGCAATTTTTGCCGCGCACCACCGCTATGTGGAACCAGCTGCCCACTGAAGTATTTCCAAACCCATTCGACTTAGGGTCCTTCAAGAAAAGAGCGTACCAATTCTTAAAAGGCCGGCAACGCACTCGCGAGCCCTCTGCCATTGAGAGAGTCCATGGGTGGTGGTATCACTTAACATCAGGTGAGCCACCTACCCGTTTGCCTCCTGTTCTTTAAAAAAATAAAAAAAAACACTCATTTTTTCCCATTTTTTATTTGTTTCAAGTTTGATGAAAATAATAAGCAATATTAACATTTTAAGGTTTATGTTACTTGCCGATACTGGTGTTTTCGATAGATAATATAATAATAATGTCTAAACCCACTACAATATAATTACTCTAAAATAATAAAATTGTTTAATTTATAGAAACGAAGAAAGGAATTAGAAGAATCTGCTGTAAATGACAGTTTACTCCTTGCTAAATCATCGCTTGACATCAATCTGCTTCCTGAAAATGAAGATGATAGAAATATGGCTGCCCTACTCTCACTTAGACCCCCTCGCAGTATAGAAGAGAAACAAACACTTACACGAAACAAAATTATGAATACCTCTGCCCTTCAAAGTAGTAGTGGACTCATAACTAGCTTTGGGGGACTTAAAAAAGAAGAATCCTTAAGTAAACAACCTGTTCTTACGAGAAATAATTTAGGTGTTGTTATAAAAAAAAATAAAGTTGAAAAATGTGATTTGGATAAAAAACTGAATGTAAAAGATAATAGTGTTCATGGTCCTTTAATAGAAAATGGAGATATACATATTCAAAAAGATGACATAGGTTTAGACAAGAGAAACAATCAACAAAACGGAAGGGAGTTGGTGGATGGAAAATGTAAGGAAAAAGTTTGGTCTTTGGTAGGTGACTATAGTTCAAGTGGAGAAAGTTCAGAGTAAGCCTAGCAATTATGAAATAAACATATATGACAGGTAAACCTTTGGGCCAATTTTAATGGATTTTATTAACATATTGTTCTTTCAACAATTTAGTGGATTCGGGTTGTTGGAATTATTAACCAAAGAAATTCCAGTAACATATATACTTTAGAGCATTTATTGGTTACTAAAAATAAAACATTGTCCAATGAAATCTTTTATTTCAATTGCTCATTAAAAAACATATGTCACATCATCAATAATTATAGTCAATGCAAGTCTTTAGACTAAACATCGAGAACATGAAACTGCGTATTAACACTTAACACTAATTCAAATTATAGATACGAGCTTATAAAATGTTTCCAGAGGGTTTAGCAGAATCCTTTTGATAGTTTCGACAATTATTCGTATACTTTCTCTATATATTTCATTACAATTTGTATAGCTTATTACACGCATTCATTCGAAGGCTGCATGTTCGTGTTTCCGTTTAAGCAACGGTCGCTTCGTCATCTTTGAGTTTTTATATAAAAATCTCTTGTTTTCGTAATTCGATATCTGTTATTTTACGTTTTGTTCGTGCTATAGCCTTTGTTATTTATGTTGGTTACAGATCTACTGACATATTTAATTGATTGACTGACGACCATAATTGTAGATTGAAAAAAATATATTTTATTCATACATATTATAATTATAACAAAGATTAATATTTGCTACCAATTACAATTAAACCACTAATATGAAATTAAAAAATAAAACTGCCACATTTCTTATAATGAGTGCATAAATACATTAATGACAGCAATATGAAAAAATATTGTTATAAATCAAGGTAAATATTCTATGAAAATCATTTCGTATCTAACATATATAGCTAAACAATACAGACTTAAAAAAATAATCTGTAAACTTAATCTCAAACGTTACTCAAAGCCATAGCTAGCTTCATAAAGCTCAGAGTGACTAGATATTTTTAGCTTAACATATAATACTACAGATAAACATGAACGATTAATACCAACTAAACACGACAGCTAATATTTTGTGCTTTAATAACACGACTAGTATAGGAATATTCATTAAAGTGGAAATTAGGCCTGCTTTACCCTTTGATTTGACAGATACATATAATGAAATTCGTCATAGATTGTAGATATGTGTCAAAAATCGTCCATCGGTTACAATAGATCCAAGAAAATGCATTTATGTTAAAGAACCTTAAATCCTCCTTACAATGCATTTGGCATTTTATTATTTCATGTAAGGAAAATATATGAAGCAAGAAATGGAAGAAAGTTCTCGATATATGAAACAGAATCTGTATAAGTAAATGAGGAGGCAAGAATTTCCACTTCCATAGATAACAATGTAAAGTCTATAATTCATGATTACGACATAAATTTGATTTTTCTATTGACATTAAGCGACATCTATCCTCATGGCAGCGCGTGGTCTGTTGAAGTGTGCGACGCGGGCACACAGGCGCCCCCACCGAAATAATGTTTGTTACACTTACACAACAACATATATTCTTTATAGTGGAGTATCGATAAGTAAGAAGTTACAATAGGCGCAAATTTAAATAACAAAACATACATTACTATTGTACATACACACCAACACGATAACATTTCATTTGTGGTTTAATTTTACTTTGTTTGTCGTCTTTAAGATGATGCCGCCGAGGCTACATCCGTTCCTCTCCTTGAATAAGCAAGCAGAAGGGAACTAGTTTTACCTATTTAAAATAATATATATTTTTAAAACTGGAGAATTTTTCGGCCAAAATAATAAATACGCTAAATATGAATGAGGCGCTTCATAGGCGAACACAGGCTCTGCTGGGGGTCGGTGTTGCCCTGCTCGTGCTAATTAATTATTATTGTTAATAATTAATAGTAGCTTCTATCCGCGATTTGGCGTTATAAATTCAATATAAGTACATAGCTTGGAATTAAAGCTATTAGACTATAATGGAATTAATAAAGTGATCCATGACGCAAACATTTTTAAAATGCCGATATGCCTGCAAGTTACAAAAATATTAACGTTAAATACTTAACCAGAAAAATCAAATAATCAAATATGATTAGTTATTGATTACAATTATTAAGATGTTAGCGTATATACTAGTATCGTCAAACTCATGTTCGTGGTTCGTCAAAATAGCTTGTAGTAGTTAAATCGTTGTAACAGTCAAATCCAATTTCGGTCTGAGTTCACTTATTCACTATTATAGCGCTTGTCTTCCAGGGCTTGTACGAGCGCGCACTCGATTTTGCTACGAAGCCAGGTCAATACTTCAGGGTTATTCATTTCTATAACTTTTTCATCAGTTGAGAAATAGCTCACGAGCTCGTCCTGAAAAACAATTTATGTAAATACCTCTTGTAAGGAAAGGTAAATTGATCTAGATATCAAACCGAATCAAATAATTAAAATCATGCCTTGATAAATCAAGACATCGACACTACAATAAATACATAAAGAGATGAGCGATTATGAAACCTTAATCTGTCTTAACTGTTTAAACCCAATTTACTAACCGCAGTTGACAGAAAAAGACAAATAAATACTTGGGGGGCAATTTTATTAGAAACGCTTCTAGGCTTACACATTACACATAAGAACTAAATAGAAAGCATGCAATAGCATTCGCAGATCGTTACCTGTTTAATATTGAGAATAAGTTTATTGTCTCTTAGTATTGGTACGCCGATTAATTCTTCTAATTTCACGACCCATTCAACTATCCACGAGTTTCTGCCACTACTCAGCCGGACCAGGAATATGTGTCTATTAATATTAATATTAGTTGAATAATGTTATTATTGAACAATCAAATATGCAGTATTTACAATTTTATTAACCTATATAGTAATCATAAAAATAAAATTAAAACAAATTTCAAAATTTTGGTCCATGTGGCAGTGTTCTTTTAACGCTGGCAGCATTTCCTCGCTGTATTGCGATACTTATTCGATGAGCGAAGAAAGCACCAGCTCTGGGGTCACCAGTACTATCTACCAGGCACCAGCCTAAAATCAGCGGCTGTGCACACGAACCTCACGGCCCAAGAGTCCAACAGGAACAGTATAGAAGTTGGAGGAAGGACTTCTATATTTGAGCCGTTTATTATTTTCCGTCTGCTCTAAGACCGCCCCAGCTTTTTTGCTTGTCCAAGGAAGGTGAGACGGGGCTAACGCGTCCACACAAGTAGCATCCCATACCAAAGCCCGTCCTATCTTCCAAGGGATTGCATTGAACTATAGCGTAATCACGAAGTAAGTTTAACCTTGTCAATTGATCCGCTACATTATAGTACATAAAAAGTGTCGTTGGACATTAAATGCCTTTACAATGCAGTTGGACAGGTGAATCTCTATTTTATTAACGCTAAGGCTATTTATGTTATGTTATGTTAACTATTTTTTAAGTATAACATTATTTTGTAATGTTATATACAGTAGAACTAGGTTTAAAGTTTGTAATTAATTTACATTATGATCTCCTCTTGCCTTCTGGGCACGTCACAATCATTACCAGGTGAATGTTTTACTTATAATTTATACTTACTGCGTAGTAACGAGCACGGTAGCGAGCGATGTCGGCGAGAGATGTGCATGCGCGACGTACACGTCCGTATCTGCGTAATGACCCCGGGACAATTGTGCCAAGAGCGCTGCACCGCGGGCTGCTGATGGGCTATATGGTCTAATACCCTATAAATGGTAATATAATATCGTAAAGGTTACTATATTTCTACCTATAGACCATTCATAAAATATGTTCTGTTGTTTTCACTTACACACAACTGAGGTACATTTGCACAAACCTTTTTATTGAAATATTGTATGAACTTAAAACATTCTATTGGTACTATTTTCACTGTGCTCCCGGTAAAAAGTGTATCTAAACTATTTTTGAATTTACGAACCTCCAGGGTAGAGCAATCTCGAGGAAGCCTTCGACGGGCTACGAGCCTTCCGCCGGATCTCTCTGCGCACGCTCGCAAAGCCGCTTCAGCACTATCGACGCCCGATCGGTGCAAGGCCACACGAGATACTTCTCGGCATATGTCTATGCATAATATGTCATTTTAAATATCTCAGTGGTCGTGTTAATATTTGCCTCAATTATTGTGATAGTAGCCACATCTATAATATATTATTGGTAGGAAAAAAAAAAGTGTTTAGAGTTTAATATCAATAACAAAAACACATGCCATAATATATAAAAAAGTGCAATGGTTTATAACTTATCTTTAAAGATGCACAGACCCATCAAAATACATAATTTATAATTGTCTTTGGTTAACATAGCTTTTCCACATTGAAAGAAAATAATTTTTTAACCGGATTAAAGCTATTTGTATTATTATAAACTTATTATTATTTTAACTGGATTAAAGTTATTTGTATTATTATAAACTTATTATTATTTTAAGATTATAATAATACAAATAGTGTATAATAAACTTAAAATAATAATAAGTTTATAATAATACAAATAACTTTAATCCGGTTAAAAAATTGTTTTCTTTCAATAATTAATTATGGCATTTTTTTATCATTAAGTGTTAGAAAGCTTAATAAACAGTATACTAGTAATTTTGAATAATCTGTACATAATCACTGCAATTAATAATAGTACTTACATCGAACAACTGTACTATCTTCATCTATTCATCCAAAAGATTGAACAGTAAACAAAAACGACACGTTAATGATTACAAGCAAGTGACAATAAAATTGTAATGGTGTATTGGACATAAAGTGACCATGCTTTTAGAAGACTATTATACCATCAACTAAAAATATTTAATATTCATATTCTTTACATGCATGTAGAAAATTAAATCGTGACGTAAGCCAATTTATTTATTTTTAGATTCGTATGCTCGTTGGTGATTCCTTTTCTCATTAGGTTAATTATCAGACAATTACGAAATATATAAACATAGTAAAATCAAGTTTTATGGAAATCACAAGTATATATACAATATTGTAATAAAACAACAGACATGCGTGTCGGAAATAATAGTAAAATTAATTTAAAATACTATGGCGTAGCCGCCTAAAATACACAGGAAACCCCTCCAAGTGGTGTTAAAAAAATTCCACCCCACGAACACCTACTACTGACTAATATTATAATGCCAATGAAATGCCAAAATAAGAACATTAAATTAGTTCAAACCAACTAAAAATCTATACAAAGTTTAAGACCTCACCCAGCGTAGGTCTTGCAATAACTCCAGTGACGGCAAGCGCAACACTCGCAGGGTTAATTTTGTTGGCCTGTAGCACAGCGCTCGGCAGGTCATCTATAATTTCTTTGCTGCCTAAAATCAAAAGCAATTTTAATAATTAATTGAAAGTCTTTCATTGAAATTTAAAAGTTGAAAGAGGTTTTAAAAATCTTTTGATTCTTGATATTCTTCTTATAGCCAAAATAAATAATCGATCTAAATTTACTGACCCAGCGTCGTTTTGATGGATTTATAGGGAGTGGTGAGGTGGGGTGACTCTGCTGCTAGCAGTCGAGTAGCGCCGCTTAGCACAGCTTGAGATGTGGCAGACATCCGACGAGAACAAGAACCCTAAATAAATTCGAATAAATAAACTGAAACACTTTATAAATTTAGGGCCAAATAAGGCTCAGGGGAAATAAAATCACTAGATTTTATAGTTACAATTTCCATAATTCTTGTTCATTCACGATTATTTGTATATTCTAATTTGGAACTGTTATGATGTACCGCTTTAGATAAATTCAAACTATTTAAAGATTCTTTACCATATACGGCTCATAAAAGTATTTCAAAGCCTTAGTAAAGTCCCCAATGTAGCTGTAAGGATTTCCAAGGATGTTCAGTCCTAAAA
Source organism: Pieris brassicae (assembly GCF_905147105.1). Taxonomy (NCBI): domain Eukaryota; kingdom Metazoa; phylum Arthropoda; class Insecta; order Lepidoptera; family Pieridae; genus Pieris; species Pieris brassicae. The sequence continues at coordinate 19,661,838 of NC_059666.1, read as the reverse complement.
CAAGTACGTAGAACTGCTGGACTAGTTGCTGCCAGTAGTGACGTGATGCGGCATCCAGTAATGCTGGTATTGTTATTGGAGCATTTCTTAGCTCTAGGTAGCTCATTCTGTAATAGATGATCTTTATTAATTATTAATAAAAAAATAAGTTTGCTAATTATTTCAAAAACAGGCAATATATAATGTCGCTATCAAAAAACGCTACTCACCGTAAAACGACATCTTTCATATCACACAAAGATGATCCCCAGGAATTAAACAAATACTCCAACAAATCGCTGTTAAACAACTTCGGTCTGTTTTCCTTCTGAGATCCAAATCGTCTTCTGGGGCTTCCTTCATCACCCGTATATCCTCTAGATGACAAACTAAGGACCAATTTGATCGGCGATAAATGTACAAATTCGAAAATAACACTCCTTTGAGCATTTGTCTGTCCCTTCACGGCTATGATCGGTAAAGGCATATGAACGAGCGCCAAGTCGGCCCTTAACCTCACCGCTGGTTTTTCATCCACCTTCCAGTGATTCAGTATATCAAAAGCGTGGTTGACGAAGCCTCTATCTAAATTCACACAATATTCTTGTATCACAACTTTCAAGTTTTTGTAGATGTCATGGTTTAATGACGGTCGATACTGTTTTAGGAGCTGGACTTCTATACACGGTTTATCTCTCTTTGATTTTAAATGGGCTGGCAATGTAGCAGGGTATAAGACACTTGGGAACACTGCTTCGTGCAACTGATTATCTATTTGCAGCCTTTGGAGTTTCATATGACAGTATGTGTAGGTTTCTGACTTGCGCAACTGTAACCAGACTCCTGGGTTATATGTTCTTCGTAGTTCAGAAAAGAATGGTTTCGTCATTTGCATCTTCTCCAAGTCTATGTGGAGATATTCTTTGAGTTGACATTTCTTTTGCTCAGTTTGGTATTTCTCTTCTATCCAAGCTGTGAGGTCTGGAGCTAACTGTTTCCATTTATTGCTGACGTTAACTTCCCAGCGTGGAAGTGAATCCGATATACTGATATAGGACAATTCCTTTACTTTGTTATCAGTCGGAACGCAAATGGAAAGGCTGACGCTGGACAAGGCCAAGAATACTTCGTAATTGCTTCTTTCAGCGTATATGCTCATTCTGTATTGATACGCGATACGTTCATCTTGGGCTAATACGAAAACTCTTTGATAACCGTCCATATAAGATATCCAGTACACAATAACCTTATCTTTCCTCATTTTCTTGGTCTTAGGTATATGTTCCGGTGGATCTGACATATCGGAGTCGTCACTGCTGGAGGTGCATAGTTCGGGTGATTTGGGAGTAAGTCGTTTAAAGGTAGAAGAAAGCTTAGATGTCACACTATTAGTGACGACATGTGTTGACTGTTTTACTGTGTGAAAACTAACTTGCTCTTCGCCGTAACTGAAAATTAATTATATAAAAATTTTCGAGAAAAACAACAAACAATAATAACAAATCGTAATCATTTTTTTGCAATGTTTTGTACCACTACATGCTGCACTTTTTATTTAAAAAAATATAACCTACATCGCAGACGCAAAATTTATTTGAGACTTGAAGTCTGCACTTACCCATCTTGCGAGAAATCAGCGGTGAATCCTTTACCCTTGTTATTGTAAATGTTCCAAATAAGATTTCTATCCTTAAGGGGATCATCCCAAGTATACAACATTGATTGGTAGGGACTAAGTAACGCCACTTGCCCCGAATTCATCTGATAAATAAGAGCATTTACTTTATTTATCTTTAAAATATTACTTTAAGAATGCATCAATTCAATATTTACATCTTAGTACAAACTACAAGGATCGTAAAGCAAACCAATAGCAGTAGTAAATGTAAATTTAGCATTAATTTAACTTCTTTTCTGACTATATGAATAAGCTTATTTTGACTTTGAAGGTTCTCTTTTAAGGTCTCAATAATGAAGTATTGCGTTTTATTGTTAATAATTTTACGATATTGATTAAATAATGTATACCTGATGTAACTTCAGGAAGAGATCTTCACACAAATTGTCGATGCGTACGGGAGAATCACCTGCGCGATATGGCTTGTACGTGATCGTGAAAGGTCGGTCCGTACCACCTGTTACCTCTACGCTGATAGCTGACTGAAAACGGATTAAAATAAAACTCATTATTTTTGTAATTACTTTGGACCATTGGAAACAATAATGAATTTACGTATACTTTTTTTATTGATTTAAGACTTGGATATTTATAAGGACTTCTTCCTTTATTTTATAACAGGCAGAACCGTTACGAAAATGTTAGTAAATAAAAAATACGGCGATTATAATTTAATTAGATTATTCATGTAAAAAATGCACAAGGCTATAAAGCTTTTACAACAAATTCCATTATTTACTTTACAATCTACTTCAGAAGTTATTGTAAAACAGTATATCAGGAAATTCATTTTAAAAGTTTAATAATAATCTTTGATTTAACGCAGACGAAGTCGTGAACGTCAACAACTATTATATATTGAAAGTTAAATTGTTACATCACTGGACGTCATGTATTTGTTCAGTTCACCACTAACTTAATTTACAACTTTCCATTACGCACCTATAAGGTTCGGAACGCGATTTCACTTCCGCTCAGTTTTCAGGTGACTTGTGGACAAAATGACGTTAAAGCTCATTATAGTGATATGTGTATTACAAGTGATTACATCCGTAATTTGCAGTAGTAACAGAAATAATTACACGCGGATTAAAAGGGCGAAATATTATTCTAATCCACCGCCGAGATTTTATAAACTGCCGCCGCCACCTCAACTAGTACGAACTCCATTTTCTTACACGCCACCCCCTGAATACATGGATGGAGATCACCCTGCCCGAAAGCCTATTAAGGTAAATAAAAACAAGGAAGGTTTAGGCGATGAAGATTTTAAAAATCTCATAAAACATCTATCGAAACAGGATTTTGATAGGATTCTCAAATTGGCAGCTGAAAAAAACAGATATTCGACGCCCTTCGAAAAGAGACCGAGCAATGTTTACAATAGTGAGCAGGACTTTCAAGTAAATAAAGCGATTCAGTTCCCCGATAGTGACCAAGTAATCCACATTGACGATACGTCATCAAGTAACTTTGTTCAAATTAAATCCACTAATAACATAGAAAGGGATCCATACGTTAAGCCAGATATCAGTCCATATCTAAGTCCAGAAGAAACTCATAAAAATGAACAGATTTCATATTTAAATGGAGTTATTGAACAAGAATTTAATCCTGACGTTATAAATCATGTACCAAACAGCGATTCCAATAGCCATACATATTATACAAACAGTGACACAATGCAAGAAGAACGATTACCGAAGCCTGATAATTTAAGAGACGTTAGTGATTTTGAAATTTCATACACAAATAATGTGCCTACGATTGTCAAATCAAGCTCATATAAATTAGAAAACTTTGCAAATTTGCCCTTAATGAATTACGAAAACTCTAAATTAGAAAGTGTTAACTCCTACAACGTTCCGCATTACACGGTAAGTTTATTGTATGTCATAAGGTATTAAAATAAACAAGTTTCCTTCTTCATTCGATAATAATACATCAAAGTAACAAATGAACAGAGTCATCTGATAATAACAGCCAGCACATACACAGCCCACACTAATGTTATAAAGTAAAAGATCTTTTTTGGTGTCTTCGAATGCGCTAGTTTCATTAACTTGAAGCTTGCGCTTGAAGAAAGTTGAGGATTGGACTGGAATTTAAAAATGTTGGATAGTTCATTTAATGATTTTTCATTAAAGTAACTATCCTCAATCGCTACCACGAAATCAACACGCGAGACAGGTATAAATAAATTTATTTCCAGGTAACTTCATCTAGAAACCAACAGCCTCAGTCATTATCAGTATCGTCATCTTTTTCATCACCCGTACAACCAGCACCTCTGAAATCATTAGCAGCAGAGCAGAGCGATGCCCATCTCAAAGCTATTAAGATATGGACTCATAAATCCACAGGAACGGCCTATACTCTACACGATGATGGGACCCTGTCTTTGGAGAGACCAATTAGACCTAAACGAAAGTTTTAAATTATTTATTTATGTAACAAAAAAGCTTTAAAATAATAAGATATTTAAAATATAGAATTAAGTAAATAAATATAGTAAATGTAAACGATGTATAATTAAGAAGGGCTTTAGTCCCATAGCTATTAAAAATTATAAGATTCAAATTATTTAAGTAATAATTACTTACAACAATCACATATCACTTTAATTATGACTTGCCAAAATGATTTTGGACTAATTAATTCATCAACAAACAAAGTAAACAAGAAAAGATTTAATTGGAGTAGCATCAATAATAAACCAACAATGTCTTTAACTCAAACAAAGCTAAAAAATAAACTTACTCCTTTATCCATCCTCAGAACAGTGAAATGGTTCTCAGCAATAGGAAAGTGTTGCGACACGACCATTGAGTCCCGGAACTTGCAATGCATGGCCATAGAGTCAGTTTGCGGCCAAAACGGTGTACATTGCTGCGGAGCTAAATCTATCCACAGATCAGCTGTTTCGTTTTCCTCCATAAAACGCAAATGCCTCTTGGTGTCATTGTAAACAATGAAGTATGGCAAAAGGGTCACGATCTTTGTCAGTTGAGGCGATAGTTCAGATAGGGTCACCTACAATTAAATATTATGATAATAATAAATATATATAACAAGTACATAATGTGTTGATACGAGTAATCTAAAATGAAAAAAGTGCGTGCTAAATAGTAATAAAATTACAGACTGCATTTTTCCTGTGAGTTTTTATAGTAAAGGAACCTATCACATAAGAAATATACTTTCGATTCGTTTATAATAATACTGTTTATAACTAACATATAAATTAATTGGTTTGAATAATTGAATAGCTGGACATCTTACTTGCAGCAATATCCGATAATTGATCTTCCTTTCAGTGTGAGCACAGACTAACAGACCAGGGGACTCTGCGTACAATCGCGTAGCTCGTGACCATCCCGACTGATGTGCGCGTACCCGAACTCTTTCACCACGGCGACACAAACGCGATCCACTCTCACACCATAGTAACGGCTCTTCTGTTACTTCGTAGCAAACATCTGATCGACCCTGAACACATAGTAGGCGTTACAGTTATGCGGGCATTCGGCATCCTTATCCGCTCCATATCTTCACGCATTTGCCTCATTCCCTGGGTTAAAACTTAGAAGCACGTGACTTGGTGGTATACGGCTTTGAAGACACAAAAAGCTGTTCTAGTAAATCGCAAAAATGTGATTCCTTTTACTAAAGCGAATATGGGGGACTTTAAACTTCATAACGAAGACAAATATAGATGAAGAAAGATGGAACGATACTTAAGGTTCATATAAAATGGTTTTTTTTAATAGGACCCCTAGTAGCCAGCCTGTGGCCGAATAGCTAAGCAACAGAGGAGTTCTAGTCTAATATCGACGTTCCTAAAAATGAACTTTATTAACTTAATGTAGGTTAGGTCGGATTTGATTTGTCGGTGATGAATACTCCGTAAATATTCTCATATTTATGGGCGAGTTGGAGCCAGCTGACCGGTGGGACCCGCGTCACTATGTTCATCTAACTGACATATTAGACAATCCTTTGGCAGACATTTTCCAATATATTTGAATTATCCTATAAAATGTTCACCTTTATCTGTAGTGGTAATCCAGTTTTATTAATTATCCAATAGGGTGCGTACAACAGTAGCCTCAAAGTGGCGGCTTGCTCTAACCGTGCTCGAATCACGAGTCGTTTATTACCACCCTCCGTCTCACATTCTGTCGTCATACTAATTGTTTTCTCGTTCATATCTAAAAAAACATTAACAAAAAACGTCATAAACCAAACCAGTATTTTAGAAGTTTACAAAGGTTTAAATGACCTTCTTCACGGCATATATAACTCAACAGTTCGAGTGCTTTATAGCCGTCTTGGTCAAGAAGACGTCTTTAAGAATGTCGTTTTTAGTTGTAAGATTAGAGAAATTTATGTAACTAGGGATGAAGGAGCATATAACTTGGGATGTTAAGTAAATTTGACAATGAGTAAGACGAAATTATCATTAATTCATTTTATATTATTTTCGGAGTTGTTTATATACTTCGTATATCTTATTTCTAAATTCGTATTTATTTTTTTAAGAACATGTTGGCAGAAGACGCAAACAAGTGACGACACAGACTTCTAATTTTAAAAAAAAACTAAAGAAGAACATTGGTACATATAATAAAGATATTATTATTAAAACCACTTACCAGGTAAATAGGTAAATCCTCCAGTCCAAGGTAAGCCTAAGTAATGAACATCTAATGTGAATCGTATCGGCTTTCCAGGAGGTAACGTATACAAATGCGACTTTTCTCCAGCTTCCAACCTCACTTTTAAGTCTTCCGCATTTTTTTCTGACTTTTCCGTGGAAATTTTCACCTGGGCTTGTAGGGCATGTGGTACCCTGTTGTGAAGTGCCAAAGGTGCTACGATGCGTATCAGTAAGTTCGGAATTGATCTATTTATTTTGGTTGACTGGCATCCTGAAATATATTTTAATAAATCATCATACAGATACAAAATAATTTTTAAAATTAAAACGAGTCAAGGAAAAGGAGAATAGCCACGAGTACTTAAAAAAACATTATTTAATTAAATTTACCTTCAACAGGCAATACTCTCATAGCAAATACACTGGAATCATTGTCTTCCAACGCTGGACACATTATGTCTCGAGGAGTTCCAATGTCATTGATGAGGTCCATCCACCAAATACCTTGTGAACTTGCTTTGAAACTTCTAAAACGTAAAAAAAACATTTCTACAGCCTCTCTTTACCAAACCCACCAAAAGTGTTGGAAAACATTTTTATTTTTGGTAATTGTACAAAACTTACAAACTAACTCTTACTAGGTACTTCCATAAAACGATTTTACTAAGCACTGTAAAAAAGTTTACATAACCTGTTTCAATTCTGCTATTCAAAATGATGTATATTGGTTAATGTCTATGTCTAATTACACATTTTACAGAAGGAAAACTTACTCGAAATTAGTAGGTACTACATAGAGTCTACAGTGATAAGCCACGTAAAGAGGAACGTTGAAAGTGTCGTCTGGTGCAATGACGGCAAGGCGTAGTAGTCCGCAGAATGGATTCCTCACTGAGCCCACACATTCTACACCGGCTGCTTCTAGTTCTGATTGTCTATACAGTAATTCCAGGGCGTATGACGTTTCGTTGCGAACCTAATTTAGATTCAATGACTAATTTTAAAAATATAACATATTTCCTCTAACAATATATGATAAAACAATCATTTAGTATTATCAATTTCTTGAATTTGTCTGCCTAACCATGCAACAATAACTATGATTTATTTCACTATCGTTCGATGGGATTTATAACTGTTTTTTACTTTAAAAAGAAAAGAAACTTATCATAGCAATTCAAAAATTATACCTGTAAAGGAGATCTAACAACAATTTTCTTGTTGTTAAACTTGGATGTTCTTTCGACAGCAATGTAGTATCGCGTACCGTTTTTACTTGGGTGTAAGACATGTAGCTTGGACACCGCACGTTGGGGACATAGAATCTAGGGATGCAAAATTTTGTCAACAAATAAATTAAATGAAATAATATTTGTTATGGTTAGCAGCTCAATAGTTCGGGAACAAATTTTTTAATGTTAAATCCGAATTAAGTTTGTGGAGATTATAAGAATCTCCATATTACAAAAATATTAGCACTGGCCAAAAAATCAGTGGCACTACAACCTTTTTAGGTCTGTGCCTCAGATTTATGTATCTGTTTCAAGATCATGTCTGATGTTTTCCTTCACTGTTTTAGCGAATGTTAAATGCGCATATAGAAAGTCCATTGGTGCACAGCCGCGGATCGAACCTCTCAGAGATGAGAGTCGCATGCAGAAGCTACTAGGATTTGCCTATCAAACACAAAATTAATTAATAATATAAATTATATATTGTCAGCTGAATGAATAATGGCTTACAGTGAGGTTATCGAAGTCTTGAAGTTTGATGTGCAGCGTGTGGTCTGTGAGTCGTCGATGTAAGGAATCTGCAGTAGGCGGGGCTCCCGGAGAAGTATGAGGATCCCCGCCCACTGCGCTATATCCGAAGCCACCTTCGAAACTGTAATATAGTAACATTAAATCACGTTTTTGATAATTATATCGAAAATTTCATTTTATGAAAAAATATGAATAATTTATATCGTAAGCAATTACCATTATAACCACGAATATTACGGCGTAAAGAATGTGTACTTTTTGTTTATAACTTACCAGTCCCATTCATCACTTATATCCGTCATCTCTTGCTTCGACTCTTTTTCCATTTCATCAAGCAAGTCTGCCCCGGATGTATCATAACCTGTAAAATTTATTTCTTAACGAATAACCTATCAATGATATATTCTGCTGGTGATGAATTTCCCGCAGCCTTACCTGGAGTGCTAGGTCTGCTGGTATCAAGGTCATAGTCAGCTTCGGCGAGAACTTTGTCGTTGCCAGTCAAGTCTGTTTCGGTTTTAGTTCTTAGTTGCACTGACGAACCAGGTCCTGTATACATTATTTAATATATTATATCTGCGGTTCGAATTTAAATAAGATAAAATATGAAATGAGGTGAAAGAGGTTTTACGTTTTTGCACCTGAACCTTTATTCGATTAAAACGCAATATTTAGAGCATACCGAAGGATTACAAGACTATGGTATTCATCAGTATTACCTATATCATTGACGAGGGTCAGTCCCGGAGCAACAATTGCAGATACGACAGCCGTTCTGTCCAATACAGCCTCACTTAGTGCTCTAAGCGCACGCGCGGCGGAAGGTCCTAAAGTCACTGAGAGTAGAGATCGGGCTTCCAACACTACATATGTGCATAGACGATTCTCTTCAGACGTCGACTCTACGCTATCTTCTCTTTCTGGTTCCTAAATTGACACAAACAAAATTAATGAAATGGATGTTTATGTAAGTAAATTGTGAATTAAACAATGTGACATTACTATGTATTCGACAAGTAGAAATATAAGACAGTTCATATTTAATAATTGGATTGGATTGTTTCATAAATATGGAATTCTAAATGGGATTATGCTTGGAGTAATCAGTGATCAATACTCTCACTCACATTTCCGTGAATGATATAGATAAACATGTACCTGAAGAGTAACCGCTTTGTGCTCTTCTTTTTTCTCCTCACCATCAATGAGAGTTTCAGGCTGTTCATCTTCTTTATCGCTCTGTTCTGGAGCCGAGGAGTCTTCATCATTGCTGACTTCTTCAGCACTTGATTCGCTGCTATAAATAAAAATGTTTTTATAATTTATATGTGATTTTAATCAAAAAGTAATCGTTTAGCCATCGCGAGACCACATGTGCCGGGAAGAACGCGAATCAAAAAGCGATAAGGCCACCAGTTGCACTCCTTTTCATTTAATTTCGTCAATGGTATTATATATATGCTACGAAGTGTTAATAAATAAACATGTAAATAAATTCTGTTAATTTTATTTTTATCGAACCAAATTGTTTTTCTTATGATTATTACTTCTTAATAACTCTTACTCCATAAACAAATGTCCCATGGCATCGGACATTTTATCAATCTTCTCTCCTTCGCTGTCCGAATTTGACTCGTCAAGATCCAATGCTCTTAAGAACGACATATTGCTAGCTTCAAAGTCGACATTATAGCCCTTATTTTCTTTATCATAAGGACTACGTATAAAAGTCATCTCATTATCTGTATCAGCCTCATCTGCAGACGTCTCCGATCCAAATTCATTGCGTTTTTTGTTCTTTTTCTTTGTTGGTGGGACATGATCTGATACTGATTCCTCTTGCTCGTTTTGAGTCAAACGTGCCGACATTGGGTACGATTTGGCCTAAAAATATTCATTAAGAATAAGCTATCATTCGTTTAGTTATTATTTATGGGCATGACATAACATGGAAACAAAGTCTTGGAATAATTAAGAAAATTTTCTATATCAATATGCAAGACCTTATGAAATATCATCTTCGAATAAATTTATTTCTTAAAGATTGATATATTTGTTAAAGAGATTTGCTTTATTTATATATATGATATAAAACACTTAATGTACCTGGAATATAGAAGCAATGAGTTCCCAGGCGCTCTGTTTGTTATCTTCTACCACAGGCTCTATAATCGGCTCCCATACAGACAAATGATCATTATATACACTGGCCTGAAGACGCAGTCCTCCCGACCCACGCGCCTCGCCTGTCCATTCTGATATGGTAAGCTCCGTAGACATCTGTTAAACAATGTTGTTTGGTGAAAAAGACGGATTTTGAATTATTGTTAGTCATATCCGGATTTAGTGTTTAGTCTTTTGTAAGGTTATCTTTTGGTCCCACGAAAAGATAAATAAGTGAAAGTGCATAGGCCTTGTAAAACATTAACTCTCATAAGTAATTATATTTCATAGATTAATTAATAAAATACACACTCACACATATATTATATATAAACCTCAGAATCTTTTGGTATCAAAATCCCCTACCTTAACCAACAGAACGGGAATCCTTGCAGTCTGCTCAAGTTCAAACATAATGCGCACTATAGGGACAGTAACTACGAATGTTTCTGTAACTTTTCCAGCAGGATATTTTGGCTGTATGTACGTGTCTTCGGTATGAAAGGAGAGATATGGAGCAACTTTCTTTGGCGCCCATATATCCTCGTCGTGCTTCTCCGATTGGGGATTATAAGTTGAGAAGTTGAATAGCTCCTTTTCATCCGGTACCGCCAGCTCCGAGGACACTTCTTCGATTATGTCTATAAACAAAAAACGGGCTTTAAAAATGTATATAAAACTAACAACTAATCTAAACTAACATTTTATACAAAAATGTCAGTATGAACAATACTGCCAAAGTTAAATGGCGTTCTGATATAAGAAATTATTCTTTAATTAAAATGTGTTGCTTCTTTTGATTCTAACAAACTTACCTAAGACAGTGTGTATAGTGGTGGCTGCGACGTGCATGTTGACTTCCGACACTGACAATTTCACTTTGACGCCTTCCTCGATACTCTTAAAGCTTTTTGAGAATTCAAGGTCACACGGCTTCAGTACTAGCTGGGGTGGAAGATTCTTCAATTTTGACTGCAATTTCGACATAATTTGAAGCCCAGCTAAAGATATTACTAAGGATTCAGTATTGGAGTGATATGAGTAATCCACGATCAGCTCTGTCCTGAGAAGAAGGGCGTGTCCTTCAGTTTTATTAAGGTCGGTAAAGAACATTATCTCGGGTTGTCGACATTGTATTGATATTGATAAACTGGGTCTCTCTTCGGGCATCGACGTTGCTGTAATCAATATTTCAATAATTAAATAATAACAAATTATAATTGCCGCTATTTTAAAACTTAATATTTATATATTAAGTTAATAAAAAAGTTAATCCTCATTTAAGTTGAAATAAAATACTGTTAAACATGGATATTTAAAAAAAATAAGTACAAGGTTGTATGTGTGTGTGTGTAATGTCGTATATACCTACATATTAAAAAAAACATTAGTGTTACAAGCATTTAAGGCGTGGGATCAGATTTACGTACATGATCATTTTTGTTAGAAACAAAACCACTAAGCCGTTCGTTCAGTGCTAAAGAATTTTCAAAGTATATTTATATTATAATTTTGATATTAACATACCCGTAGAATAATAGCCGCTGGTAGAATCACTCGAGCTGGGGAACCTTCCAGTTCTGTTATTGTTACCACGGTTCGGCTGATCACCTACGTAACCATGGTTTACCACACCACCGTCCATGGTTTTATCACCTGTAATAAAAAATGATGTAATGGAACACATTATTACATTTTAGTACTTAATAAAAGAATTTATCCATCATATGTTGATAAAATCAAATTTTGTAGATATACAAGTTGTAAACTAATGCTATATTCTCGAGGTTTGTTCCATTCAATATGTTTTCCTTGTCCTAATTTTAAGTCAATTAAAAACAAAAATTATTCCCCGTAATATTTTCCCGCATTGCTGTTTACCTTACCTATGTTGAGACTCACCAGGCATAGCGCTGAGAAGAGTCCTGACTAAATTGATCAAGAAGGGCGGAGCCAAGTTCAGTCTCGTCTTTTCCACTCTAAGATCGACATTAATGGCACGGGACGACCTTCGCACAGAGAGCTCAAGCAACGCAGGCCGCACTACGGCTATTCCACCGGATGAGCGGGATCCACCGCCTTGTGATTGGAAGATTCTACAATAAAGATTTTTTCATAACTGTAGCATAACGATCAAACATCTATAACTAATTGATCAGTCTGTTACCAAATGCTTTAATATAAACATGATCGCTACATTGCAGATAAATAATTAAATAATGTATCTAAAATTAAGTGAAAATGAGGAAAGCTATGAAATTGTCAGATTTGAAGATAAAGTTCAGATTATTATATAATAAGATTCCCAAATTGTATTTAAAAAAATTAAAATATGATTAGTCAAAGCTAGTTTTTAAATTGTACATCTCATGCAAAGAGACGTAAACGTAACAAATTAAAAAATCTATAGGTAGTTTTGAAAAAATAAATTTAAATCATTAATCCCAAAGTGTTATACATATTACAAGTTAAAAAAAAATTTCGTATAGCAAGTATTAGTTACCTTCGTATAGCAATACTTGTATCAGGTCGAATATCCTCAACGAGTAGACTCTGCAGACTGGCTTTCATCTCAACACTATTGTCTGAAAAGTAATCAAACACGACAGTTGCTTCTCCCGATGTTAATTTCGCTAGGCCGTGGTTTAAGTCTCGGACTGGAGAACTCAGGACTTCGTCGAGATCTGAGAATAATTTGAGTTCTATTCCTTCTAGGGTGAATCTGAAAAACAGATGTTTAACAATAAAATAGTTACAACCAATAAATTATAAATTCATATTAGTTTGCTGTAAATCAATTTATACCAAAATGATTACCTTAATTTTATGATCGGAGGAGATGTGCATTTGTATAGAAATGTGACAGCATAAGTGCAATACGTTTGAAACCCCGTAATTTTTAAATGTCATTAAAAGAAAGCTTTTCGATACTTGTGTATAAATTGTACCAACATATGGACCTCAAACTTGGGTGCCCACTAAAGCGTAGCATACAAAGCTAGAGGTGTGTCAATGATTGATGGAACGATGTATATGGAAGAAAACATAAAATAAGGAATACATAAGAATAATAATTAAGGTAGCAGATATTACAATACTTAAGTGGAATTGGAACATGGCCAGAGTAAGAGAAAAGTGGAGCAAGAAAATTCTAAACTGGTGCCCAAGGTACAATAAACACAAAAGAGGATGACAATTTAGAAGACGGATAGACCGAATTGAGGAAACTGCAGCTAGATGGCAGAGAAGGCATAGTGTAGACAGGCTGAATTTGGAGAAGGCCTTTCCAAAAAAGTACACACAGGTATTTAAAAAGAACGAGTTGATAAAAATATAAATGTGTTTAAGTGTAAAATTATTTAAAATAATCATTATTAAATCTTAAACGCCATCCGACAAAACGATCATTAGCATCACCGGAAATGTGCATAAGACACGAAGGTGAAAATTATATATAAAAATAAATTATGTACAATTAGTCTATACCTCATGATAGACTCCTTACGCACAGTTTCGCCTTGCGAAAAGAAAGCTTGCAACTTTTTAACTTGCTCATCTGTTGGAGCCAACTCTATAGGCGAAGTTGGCACAATCATACCTGTAAGAAATTTTACACAATAATGACACATGGTAATGAAGAACTCGAAGCCTAAACAACCAGTAATTTCTTCCATGTCAATAATATATTAGTAAATAAAATAACTATTTTGATAATAAAAACAACAAAGCGAGGTTCGAAGTACGAAATCTCCACAGTCATGATATTAATGGTGTCCTATATTCTATAACATTCGTATTAATGACATGTATTACATACGACGAGGTTTTCACAACTATAATTAGCGTGTTGCCACGGCGAGCGTTGCACAGCGACACTTGACGTGTTACCATATCGAGCTGTTAACGACGACTTTACTCCTTACATGTGTTTTCCTTGCGCAGGATTCTTTGTATCATTCCATCACCTTTACGCGCGAATAGTTGTATGTGAAGGAAAGGGATGGGAATAGTATGGGTAGGAGGCCGTGTGTCAAACCAAATATCTAATGTAAATACGAAGACTTTACGTGGCGCAACCAATTACTCACCAATATAATTGCCTTCGCTCAAATTGTCAGTCCATACAGCGAAGAGCGTAGCCAAGTCCTTCTGTCCAATATTAATATTAACCGTATCCATCGTTATATCTGCTTCACACAGAAGTAAGTCTCGATACGCGGCGACGTTTGACACTTGAACGTACCCAATTGTACGTTTCAGGTCACAACGCACTGATATAGATTCTAGGATTGGTTCCTGGAATAATATAAATAATCATACGTCTAGAATAAGATACAACAATAAGATACCCTTATATCGTTTTGCTTCTACGCACTCCGTGAGTTAGTTGGTTAATCTGCCTGCGTCTAAGTAACCGAACTATATCAGTAAAAATATATTTGTTTCGATTAGACTGATACACATAAAAATTACAAGTTACAACAAAATTGTTCTTTATATTTTGGAATTCTTCAATTGAATCGAGAGTTAGAGTCAAAAAAAAATCAAAAGAACTTAATTCATCAGATACTTATGTTCATTAAAACTGGAATATATTACGGCATAAAATTAAAGAGTAAATAGTTCCATAGAAAACCAATATTCACATTACATAATGTAAAGGTGCTTGCATCGACTAAGTATTTATTTTGGGGACGGTATTTTATTAATTTGATTCATAAAACTTGTAAATTATATTCAAACTCAAACAATATTTATTCATATAGGTAAATAAGTAAACTTACGAACGTCAAAAAGAAGTTAAATTAATTGTAAATTTACATTTACTACCAGTCCGCAAGTCATGGGCGTAGAGCGGGTAAGAATAACTCGCAAGAAACTTTCCGCCACTGTTTTTAATCGCCAAGTATTGAGTCATACACATTGTTTGAACTCAATCCCAAGGATTAGGATCATTTAAGTATTCGTCAAATTTATAAAAAGCTGTATTTATTAATTTACGTTTAACGAGGGCTTTGAATTTATTTAATGATAATTCTCTAATTTCCCTTGGGAGTTTGTTGTAAAAACGAATACAATTTCCAAATAAGGAGTGGTTTATCTTCTGGAGCCTGGTTGGTCGTATACTCAAATTAGTTCTATTTCGCGTATTATACTGGTGGAAGTCACCATTTGTTTTAATCATTTATTCATTAATTTCTCATACCTGAACTTCTAAAGTACCAGCTAAGGTCATGACGGCTCTGGACAGAGTGACATTGTCTAGTTTGAATAAAACGTTATCTATAACGGGACTCTGAATTGGACTGGAAGCTTCTTGGCTTATATTCACTGTCTTGAAGAAATTCTCTATCAGGAGATCACCTGTAGCAAAAAATAAAAATTAAAAAGGTTAAATGCATAACATTTTGTATTAATTTGAATTGAACATACCTAAGTTGAAAACCAACAAATTAGGCGATGATGGCTTTTGAGGCAGCAACAAAACTGGCGCGTGTATCTGAAATATTATAAACAACATTTAGAATGCCGTATACCACATAATAGTCAACGCATTTATATAATTTTACCATTAAAAAGTTATCTATAAAACACGCAAAAATATGCCCAAACTGGGGTAAAAAGTCCCAATTATTATATAATAACATACCAGACAACAAAGTATAGCAATTAGACTGGTTTTACTATGCGTGTCAGATCGTTTAATAGCCCTACCTCAATAGCCAGACTGACTCTGATGACAGAAGTTCGTAATTCTGCTGCTTGTTCGTGAGCCGCTCTCTCCGCCGCGACAGCCGCTTCAGTCGCCGCCGTAGTAGGTATGAGCAATTCCAGAAATTGCTGGAAATATATTTTTTCCACTATTAATAATAGATAAAATAACAATTAATAATAAAACCTATACATAATTTATTAACTATTATTAGTTTTTATAAAATGAAATACTAACTTAATAATTTGGAGAGAAATTGTGCATAAAACTAAATGCTTCATACAGAACAAATTTTATATTAAACTAAGGTTTCCATAGTGACAACATTATTTTCAAAAACTTGATATGTGTGAAAACAATATTCTATTTAATATTGTCGTTTTTATACCAGTATAACATGGACTTATAGTAAAGAAAATTAAATTCCAATACTCAAAACTGATTTCATACCTGCAAATTATATATAAGGGAGCAGAACAGCACGATGTGAAGTCGACCTATATATATACGTAACTCTGCTCGGGGTCTCGCTTCAACACCACTTGATGAACGTACATATTTCATTTCTAAGACTTTGTCTTCGTCTGGCCATACCAACTGAAATTAGACTTATATAAATGTACTAATATTGCAATAGATATTTCGTATAAGTTCAATATTATAAAAAATCCTAAGTTTCTTGTCGAATCAATAAATAAACAAATAGACAATCAGACTAACCTTGGGATAGAGCGTGGCATCAGATAAGTCGTCAGCTTGCAATGAGCCAAGGTATAGGCGAAAGACAAGTCGGTCGTTGGCGCGAAAAACACAGTCACTCTCCAATGCCACGATTCGCCATTCTACAGCGCCTTCTGTTTGACACGCGCGAATTCGTATACAGGATACCCTAAATAAAAATAAAGGAATTTAAATGGAAGGTCAAGGTTAGGGAACGGAACGAAACGGAGTAAAACTGGTTAAATCGATTTTGTTAAACAGTACTTCTGAAGATTTAAACAAATGAAAACGTATTTATTTATTATAAACAATGAATTATAATGTGTAAGATTTGATAACCAGCGTTCCCAGCTCTTCCCAGTTCCCAGTTCACAACAAACTTTATAGTAACTCGCATGAGTGAGTTTTTTTATGTAATTGTGAGTGAGGAAATGTGTAACCACATGTTCGGCCTCAGGAGCATCTCGTCTCTCCTCATCCATCTCATCTGAAGGTGTGTTCAAAAGAAGAGAGTAACTTAATGACAAACAAAGGCCTCTTTTAATCAAATAAAAAATGAATTTATAGTAAGATTTCGTATAAGTTTTGTATTAATAATTTATAAAATACCGCATAGAATAACTGAATTTTGTAGCTCCAGGTGGCACGGGCGGGTCTGCCTCAGGTTCCATAAGAAGGTCCCACAATCTTTGTGTCTTTGGCAGCACCACACTTGTTACATTTATAGTGTGACGTTGTTGTATTCTGAAAAAGTGATTGATATTGAAGTGAAATATATTGAAATGATTATTATATGTTCACATTAATAGCTTACGCATTTGTTTTAATCTTAAGCTTTTTAACATCTGTATTAATTATTGATTGAGCTTTTGATGGCACGTTTGTTCATGTGAATTTAAAAATAAGATGCTGTTTAATGTGTGCAGTCGAAACCGCCTTTAAAGATTTTATTGATTCACGTCCGCATTTCTTTTTAGTGATCCATATATTATGTCAAAGAACTACCTATAAGATGGCAAGAGTGCATAAATAACAATGGTACATACTTTCATTAATTAAATATATGCAATTAAAAAAAACTACTTTTTGTTCCTCCCAATTTCATATGCAAGGACCTAAAATATATGGTTGCATAATAATGCTGTAATATTTCGAAACTGTCAATGAATTTTAATTCGAGATAGAAACACTAACTTCCTTTGTATATATTCCAAGTACTTGATGAGCGTGGCCAGAGCCGGAGCATGCGCTAGTATAGAGATGTCCCCCGTATCGGCCACTAACGCATGCTCTACGTTATGGAAATGAGAGCGGAACTCCGGACAGTTTGCACGGACCTAATGAAACATTTTCAAATTTAATCACTACTATATTGCATACACAGAGTATTGAAACTCAGGGTTAGTAAACGTTAAATAGGCGGTTTATAACCTGGTGATTCTGAGTTCGATTTATCCAAATGGCACTTGGTAGACACAGAAGTCTGTTAATATGTAGATGATAAAATATATATAAAATAGGTATATCTATGCCATATACCTTTTTGGGGGGTTGCCGACTATCGAAGACACATCATACCTTTCTATAAAGTAAGTTAAACAGCTCTTCACTACTAGTCAACAACTCCAAGTATTGCCCAGTACTACTGTGGTGCTGCTTATCTGTAAGCAACGCTGATCCAACTGATAATTGTACTGCGGGACCATAGGCCATTAGAGCCACGTCAAGACACAGCTTTGTCACGCTTAACATGATGTAGGGTCGGTCTACTTGATCGTTGGATCGGTTGAGATTTATTACAATCTCACCTGAAATAATATTTTTATTAAATAATCAGCTTATTATAGAAGTAGAAATTAAAAGTGGCAAAACATGCGTTAAACAAAACATGAGAATGTTTTTTTCTTACCATTAAAACAGCCACGTTACGTTTAATATGTTCTTAAACCATACAAGATAACATTAATTTAAATTCAGCCGGAAATACAAAGCCCTTCATTTAAATCATTATACAAAATGTAATCGCTCCCTACCTATTTAGGTACACATTTGAAATTAACAACATAATTGGAGAGTACAGGAAGTGTTCACTAATTCCTAAGTAAATACATACCAATTATAAATCTTAGAAGCGTCCCAATATTGTTACTAGGTGATACATTATCGTCGAAGCCGGGAAGGTCCACAGATCGTGCATATTCCTCTACTTCTTCATCACTGAGGTCTGCCGGCGGGTGATATTCGACGGTAGGAGAATGAGAGTCACCACCGTCTAGATGGCTTTCTGGTTCTCTAAGGAGGTCATTAAAAAATGAGAACTTAATTATAGGAACAACCAGTGAATTCAAATAAATGAGATATTTTGATTCTTAATCGGAGTTAGCAGATACTTTAAACAATTGGATTGCGAGATATTTGTGGAGGATGAAAGATGTTTCCAGCCTAAAGGAAGTATCCCAGAACACTCTAACTATTGACTGGTAGTTTATACTCGCAGTATATATACTTAGCAGTCGTAATGACTTTAGTAGCGCGGTTTAGGACATGACGCCATGCCATATCATGATGATATTTATTTTAATGGCTTCAAACCGGAATAAATATTTTGGATGGAATAAGAAATTTGTGTTAAAAACCTAAAATAATACCTATTCCTCTTGAAATATGCAGAAACGATCTTCCTTCTTAATTTAACAAGCTCTCCATATCCAGGGTCGGCTAAGACCCTGTCCAATTGCAGGGTTTCTACCAAATCTGGGTCCAGGAAGTCTTCCGCATAATCGCCAGAATCCATGAAGGATACAGGAACGGTGTTAGGTACAGGTATCGGCAGATTATCGAAATAGTCCAAAAGAAATCCAATGATTCGATCAGAAATATTTAATTTGAGACACGACAGTGAAATATTCAATTTGTATCTGTAATAGGATCGAATTTTTAAAAATTTAAAGTGAATTTGAATAATTTGCGAAAATTCTAGGTATTATAGGTAGATATGATTTGACAATAAAAGGGGCAAGAATCTTGATGAAATTAAAGAGAACACTCTGTTTTGTTAATATCAATAATAAAATATAAAAGTACTGTACATTTAATTACAATAATATGACAAGTGAATAAAATACCTAACTATAACAATTGAATCCAAATATTTTATTAATTCCACAGTATTATCTACGTGGAATATTACATGCGTTGCTATTCATATTATATACAAACATATATATATATATATATATACATACATGACTGATGATAATAATTGAATGCTTATTTATAACTCCTTCATAATATTCGTACCTCGGAAGAAGTTTATAATCTTTTCTTATACTGGTTGAAAAGACTAATGTGCTCTTAACCCTTGGTATTAGATGATGTTCAGAGTCCCCAAGTTTTCTCGACTCTCGCCACGGCTCGTTCCAATCGCAGAATAGAATCTACATTTAACCCAAAATAGTTAGAAATTTTAATTTAAATTACGTACTAAATTTGCTCTGTAGTTTATTTCGCGTGAATTCCGTCGTAGCGTGATATATAGTCTGAAGACTTCCATATTAAATGAACTATCCAATATGAAAAATAACTTTTACACATTAAAAAAAACACTTTTTTGCCGGACTGAAGCTATGTAATTTAGTCGATATCAACTGCGGGGAAATAAATACAGATAATACAACTTTCTCTACAGCTGTGATACTTTTTGACATTCAACACCTTTTGTCTTCACCGTGACCACGCACGCGAAACGTCGGGAAAATTTAAAATTATGTAAAATAATTATATGGTTACGATAAAAAAGTGTTTTCTATAAAAAATCTATTTAAACCCAAATTCCACACAAACAAACAGTTTAACTTTAAAACATTAAGCTCAAAGTAATAATTATTAAAAGTTCATAAAAAGAAAATTAAAAAAATATTAAATATGTTTCAAATACTAAAACAATTAATCATAAAATTCAGCTAATCAGAAATACTTGATCATTATATACACAAACTACATTTCTATTACCCATAGCAAGCTAAGTTAAATGATTAAAAAATATTTTACATTGATTAGTAAAATGATGCTTAAATAACAAAAAATTATTACAACAGATACAAAAAGTTTTAGAAGTTAACAAGCAATATTGTATATTTTAGGAATTTTTGCATTTGACTGGATGAGATCGCTTAGTAGCCGCCGTGTTTTGTTTAACTTTATTGGTATTATTATCATTTAATTGTTTGGAAAAGTGTATTGTTACGTTATAACTATCAAACTATTTTGTTTGGGTCATGTTTTGACAAGGCATACCTGGAATGAACATTCTGCATGGAAACGATCGTATAACTTTTCTTCGAGTTCCATACACGTAGCATCTTCCAGAACTAAGTTCGATGGTTGCAAGTCCGTCTTTATTATGATTCGATTAATATCGATTACCATTAGACGTCCTGGTCTAAAATATAATATAAATTTTATTAATCAGAAATTTAACTCAAACATTTTAGTTGGCACACATTGGTAGAAGTAGATATACAACTATGTACTGTGTATCAAAATACCATAATTTTTAATATAATAATTATTATAATTTTGAACAAGGAAAAATACATGTATCAATACAACAAACAAGTTATTATCGTATAAATGTTTATACCATATGGTAAAATTAAAAAAATTAAAGAGCCCAGTACA
Source organism: Pieris brassicae (assembly GCF_905147105.1). NCBI lineage: Eukaryota > Metazoa > Arthropoda > Insecta > Lepidoptera > Pieridae > Pieris > Pieris brassicae. Next base: position 19,640,482 of record NC_059666.1, on the reverse strand, counting down.
ATTTATAAGATTTGTAATAATAAGTTCTCAGTATTTTGATATTTTTTAATTTAGCGATTATTGCTTTACTTACTTATGCATACAACCATGCTCAGGTATAATCATGCATGGCCCTTTTAGATCCACATTGATGTTAAACACTTTCTTTCTACTAACAGCATAAGTTAAAACCGATTTACTGATATTTCCTGCTTCTTCAATAGCCGTGGTAACTTCTTGTAATAACTCGTCAGAACTCATTGAATGGGTTTGAAAGAAATTAATCAGTTCCGTTATAGCATGCTGAAATGTGTAAATTGTTAAGCTACTAAGTAAACAAATAGTATCGCATAAAGATAGTGATTCATTCACCTCGTATAAGTTACACTTTTATAAAATTATTTTTTGTTTCAGAAAAATTATGTAAATAGAAAAAAAATGATGTAAAAAAATATAAAAGAGGAAAAAAGTATTAAAAAATGTCAAAGCAGTTTGTCAGGTGTGGGGTTCGAACCCACGCTCCCTCTCGGGAACCAGAGCTTAAATCTGGCGCCTTAGACCACTCGGCCAACCTGACTTGTTTACTATGTTTGAATAAGGCGTACTTACTATTCAAACGAAATATATTATTATAGTTTTATTTATTAATTTTATAATACTGTATAATTCAATGAATTTACTAAATGTTATTTAGTATATAATCACATTTTTATTAGTTTTTATTTTTATTTTTTTGTTTTATAGCCTGTTGCAATCTACAGATTTCCTACACATTACCTATTTATTTAACCTATTCCTTAGTGTAAATACCGTGAACACACACTGGGACATTGCTGTAACAAAAACATTGAGCAAAGTTGCTCAATAATATGTGTATATTTAATTTTCTATAATATGTTGGTTATATTTTGATTCTAGAAAAGTGCTTACAAATTAAGTTGTAAGTTTATTTTATGCCAGCAATTTCATCAAGCTGAATTAAACTTACCTCAATATAAACCAGCTCTAAAGGCTCCATGAGGCAAGTTATAGCCAAATCCGCATGATTATTAATTGGGTTTCTTTCAATATCCAACGCTAAGGCGGTTCCAAGAGTGTTTTCCCGCGCAGTGACCAATAACTGTACCAACTCGCCATCTGACGACACGCCTTCCACAACTATGTTATCTGCTCGAACTGAAAACTGAAATAAACATTGAAATAATAAGATGTTGACGTTTTTTGTTCGTTCTAGTGTACGTTAATGCTAACTGGTATTATCCGGTTTCGCTCAAATACACTATTATATACGCAGAAAGTGATTTGACTGTAATCGCTTTGTAAATACTACCTTTGATGGTCATTTGTTTTAATGTCCAACTCATCAATTATGGTGATACCAAAACTAAAAAATGTTCTTCAATGCCGCTTTTAAAGATGTATGTAACTTATTTTAAAGCTTTTTCGACCTATTGTCAAACATATAAATACATTCGTAAAAAATCAATTTTTTTAGAAAGTCAATAATAAATATACAAAAATGTATTGTAATACCACTGGGTATAGAAATTATACAATAAAAACCTTGTATGCTTTAGCAGACGGTCTTGTTTCGAGAGATGCAAGGAATTGAGTAAGAGTGACCACTAGAACTTCTCTATTCCTGTTCATCAATGTGAATGAGCTATTCGCCAGAGTTAGGTTTATTTTGTGCTCTGAAATAGAAAATGTTAATGCGTTATTTTAATGGTAAAGACTCTTAATATGAAAACTATATAATGCCAAATTCTGCTAAGAAATTTCGTCACCGCCCCCCCACTTGCATTCTGGAATCCAATGTCGTTGGAGTGGTGGAAGCTCCGGTATAGCAGGTGTCCATGGGCACGGGTTACCTCTTTATTCAAAGTTTGCCTCCTGTCCATAAAAATTAATACCTGTTATAAGCTCCACAAGTAATTCCATAGGGCCTACAGGCTTTCGCAATTTACTAAGTAATACCAAACACGAGAAACGAATAAACTTTTTGCGTTATTGTTTACGAATCATTAAGTTATATTGAGGCAGGCATCATGTAAACTGCATGAGATATTGGAATTATTGAACCATCTATGCGGTCTAGACAGTTCTTTTTTGAAGAAGATGACGTAGTACGTAGACGAAAGGTATACATGTAAAAATACATCAAACAAGAAAATATTATTTCCAAATAATATATCAAATAAAAATAAATAAATCTTACCAATGCATTGTTTAGATTTCTCCTTATAAGGTTCTCCCTCCACATATCCGATCAGCTCACAGACCTTTTTCTTCTCGGGACTTGAGAGATGGCTCCACAGTGTTTTGTTTCTCTCAGTTTTAACGCAAAGCTCAGCCTTTGACTTGACGCTGTCAGGTTCGTTCTCAGAATCTGATAGTGGATTCCACCAATCAAATTCCGTCTCTACCACTTCAATTCGGTCTGGCTCTTGGTTGAGAAGCTACAAAAAATAAAATATTTTTTATTAACACTGTTGCATTTCATATTTGGTACATATACATTCAGATAACGTATATAAAGAGGAAACTGGCAGCCTTATCACTAACAAGCGATCTCTTCCAGGCAACCCAAGTTAGTAAAGAAATACAAATACAAAATTCATATGGAAAGAATATGGTTAAGAGATTATTTTTATATAGAAGACTTTTAAAGACGTTAGTTAAATTAAGACGTAAATTACATGATATTATCACAATAATAAACCAGCCACGAATATAATGAAATTGTCTTCTTGTTCTTACCTCAAACTTAGCTTGTTCCCTCGCAATAACGACTGATATAATCGGCAAGTTATCCTCACACTTCTGCAAATCCATCTTTAATTCTATATCATTGGGACTTCTCAATAGACTCTTATAAGTTTTCTTATAAATATTGTAGTTTTCCCTGTGCTTTTTAATTGCCGCCCAGGTGTAGGGACGAACACGTTGTTCTAAAACCACGTTGTAGGCATATCTCCACCATTTTTTTATGTTTTTCAGTAACGGTACCCCGGGGTGAAGATGTCTATATTTTCTGAGGAAAACATATTTACTTAGTGTAAATTAATTTAAACACTTTTTTATCGAGGAAGTAAATAGATACAATTTAGTAACACCAAAATTGGCATAATTCAGATTTAATTCAGTCCGGCACATCGGGTAATTAGCTGTATCCACAAATTATTGTTTTTGATATACCTATTAAGCTGTATCCTTCTAAACGAAGCCAGGAGGTTATCAATCGAGAGATACTGCCGCCTTGATAGCTGTAAAGCGCTGTCTTGAAGCACCGCATCGACCAAAAGTCGTGGGACTCGCGCCTCGCCAGACCGGTTAATTAGAACCTTTACTTTGCAAGTAACTGGTTTTAAAACTGAAAAGAAATCATAATATTAATAATAATTTATTATAAGAATATCGTACAAAAATGTGTTACGTAAGTTCGCATATTTTACCACACACAATGGCGCGCAAATTTGTCTATAAAGTAGTTTTACATTATTAGTCAAATATTATATTATTTATATCGTACAAATCATATCAAACGTTATTAAATTTATATCAACTATAGTGTCTCACGCAAATAATAATTTATTGAATAATACATTTTTCCAAAAGCAATCCACCAAGTCGATTTTTAAAGACTCTAGTCGGAAGGTCTATTAATTATTTTGGTAAATTATTGTAAACCTTAATCGCCATACAAAAGGTCTTACTAAACAGTTCCAGATTGACTTTTGGCACAGCTAATTATTCCCCATGTCTACTTCTCACTTCGACTTAAAAATATGTATGTATCTGTGCACGAATAAAGACATTTCTAAAATATAAATACAGGGAAGAGATAAAATTTTGAGTTTCTACTATCTTGATAGTTGCATACCTTTACTTGTCTTGACACAACAAATTACTCTAATACATTTCTTTTGAGCCTTAAATAGCCTATTTACTTCGACTGAAGTTCCCCAAACTATAATTCCATATTTAAGTATAGATGAAACATATGCATGATAAGCAGCCAATACCGTTTCATGGTTAACAGTTTCCCTAAGTCTATTTTGTTCTATAACTTTTCAATGTGTGCTTCCCAACTACAAAATTTATCTAGCGATATACCTAAAAATACACACTCATTGATTATTTATAGTTTATTCTTTTTGTATTGTAAGTCTATTTGTGTTTTTGAGTTGTAGGTCTGAAAATGGACTATGTTAGTTTTGATCATATTTATTTGTAGATTATTTAAATTCATCCAGTTGATGGCGTCATCTAGATTAATTTAGTAGTTTTTTTAATCTTGATCGTATTTACTTTTTATTATAAGTTCTGGTGTATAGCATCTGGGAGGTCATTTATGTATGTTAGAAAATGTAGTGGGGCCAAAATGTTCTTTAGGTAATGCGTGACCAGACATACCTAATACAACATACAGAGATACTCAATATTCTATATGAACATTTTGTCCAGATTAATTACATATGTTTTCACATGTTTTTTTGCTGAAATTGAAGATTTGTAGGTTCACCAGCTGAACGCATACGCAAATTGAATATTAAATTAACACATTTCTTCTTTTATTGTTCATTGTCGAATATATATGTATGATTCGTTTCAAATTGTTAATTTATAGGCATGACTGGCGATAAAAAATAATGTAACAATACTTACGAAACTCAAAGTCCTCGTGATGCATCGAGAACTTGTCTAATCCAGTAAGCATATAATGCTTCCAATTATAATACTGCATCGGCGTTATATGTGCTATCTCTCTGTCATCTAACGCGGTGGCTGTTGGATTCCAGTAGAGTGACATAGATTCAATACGCATCATTTGGTATACCGTGGACGCGTTAGTGGGTGTTACCGCAGGCTTCCATTTGCTGAAAATATTAGTCATGAAATCTTGATTGAAATTTATCAAGATGGTTTTTCATAATGTTACTGCGAGAATATGATCTAGTTGTCGATGCTTTTAATTTAAAAGCACTAAGATTAATTCAATTTTATTTATTCTAATCACAATTGTCATAAATAACAATCTATATTTTAAAAACCTTTTAATTTCACCTGGTTTTTTCACCTTTAGGCCTATCACATATATAACTCCAAAACACACTCTTTACTTTGATTATATACCAGTAGGTATCGGTATTTTCGACGCATAACTGACCAGTTTGGCGTGATGGGGTACTATACTAACCTGTTCGTAGTCTCAATAGACAAACTCTGCAAACACAATCCACACGCAAGCGGCCCATCCTTAGAACTGATGGAGTCTTCATATCTCACATGCACGTTCCTTATATAAATCTGAAGATTATTTACGATCGCTGTAAATAAATTCTCAAAGAAGTTCTGAGGTCCCTTTAGTATCTCACTCTCAGCCTCTAAATCCTGAAGGATCTTCCGTTTCGCTGCTCTTGTTAGTCGCTTCTCGCGTTCTGGATCGAAATAGCTATTAGATATAGCTGGACCGACTAGTATGAGGACATCCTCTATGTGTACGACCACAGGCTGTGTGTACAGACCCGACCATGGTATTTGTAAATTGATTTTTCCAATTGTACCGATTTTCACATCGATTGGGAGATCTAGTTCGTACTGAAATAAGAGCCTTGTTTATTATTTTAACTAATCTATATGAATAATACGTAGCTTATATCGAGCTTATAACCGAATTTCGTTAATAACTAACTAAAATGTATGGTAGGTATGTCTTACCAGAGCTTCAGGCTTAAGCTTCAATTCGGTTAAGTTAACATTTCCACTAAATATGCCAACATTAAGATTTTCAGTATCCAGGTCTTGGACATATTTGCCCAAGAGCCGATTAAGAATACCGGCCACTGCGCCTTCAAACATGTTTTTGATTAGATTTTCACCCCTGGAAATAATAAACCATTAAACCTTGAACTAGTACTGGAAGTAACCCTTGAACTAGAACTTTGTATAAAATAAAACATTGATAATTATTAAAAATCTACACTTAATCCAGTCTACATATCAACGCAGCGAAAACTGAATGTTATTAATGTGTACTATCTCTTATCTGATAAACGAACCGATAATCGAAATGTCAAATATCTAAAATGTACACAAGCTATTGTTTTAATGAAACTAAACCTTCGTATACATGTACCCTTATTCGTAGAATACGTTGCTCGGAATTAAGGAAAAACTGGAAGTTCCATTCAGTTATTCATACCTTACAGCATAAAACCAATAACGGTCAAAGTAAAAATCATTAGGACATTCGCTCCCAAGTGGGCAGTAATCACGCGACCTGACTTTAACATAGGTAGACTTCTAGGCACCTAGATTTGAGATAAAATTACGTGGAATTATAGAGATTTTTTTTTGTAATTTATACATAAAAGGTCTGTATTATTTCTTATATATATTATTACAAAATAATTAACGAATATTAATTATGATGAATTAGAAGGAGACTTGTAATAAAATAGTAATGATCCATTAAGTGAAAGGTCATGTTTTCGGCACGCGTCATATCTGAGGATATGATGTTTCCCATCTCAGGCTAAGAATAGATTCAAGACCAAGGACGTACTATCGACCTAAACCTTCAGGACCTAATATAATAAAAAAGGATTAGAATTTGCAGCTGACGAAGTACCTTGCAATTACTTAGTAAGGAGGAAAAATTAATTAGATTGTTCGACTACGAATAAAACACTTGTTACTCACCGCCCGTTACATGACTTTCCCCAAACACTGGAAGATTAAGACCTCTTAATGACGTCAGGACCTCCGGAGGGAATGAATGTTTTTGACATGATATGTCAACCAATATTTAGGTACTGCGGTCTACGCAGAAGCAAATCGAGCGCATGCGTAAAGGCCGTCTAGGTACGGGAACGAGCAAAGCTGATATTTGGGAATTCCGTTATGCATTCCAAGGATTCATCGTTGGTCAATACTTTTATGACGTAATATCTCTAATTTTTTAATTATAACTATCGAACATGATTATTTCAAATTTAATGGTTATTAGATATTAATAAATTTACTTTGCTAGATTGTAATTTATAAAATTTGTTATAAAAAAAAAACTTAAGAACAGGGCGATGGCTATTTACAAATTTAAATAGGAATTTACTCCACCCCTAAGAGCAAAATAAAATTGTCTAAAATGATCCTCGTTACATAAAAACATTTATTTGATGTCGGTTTATATTTTACGTTATATGTCTATCTAGATAAAATAATATATATATAGATGTGTCCATCCACCTGTGTATCATTTTCGTTAAGCTTATAAGTTTCAAGAAAAGAGCGTACAAAGTCGTGAATAGCCGACAACGCACTTGAGAGCCTTCTGGCAATGTAAGTGGGCGGAGGTATCACTAAACATCAGGTGAGCCTTCCGCAAGTTTGCCTTTGTATTACATAAAAAAACTCACCCAAAACACTAACGCCACTTATAATAAATATATATATATATATATATGTTGTAGGAAATAAAACATCAAACATACAATTCTAGTAATTTTAATATGATATAATCAAAACACACTACAAAATATGTTTTGTGACATAATTAAGAAACCAGTAAATTAGTCAACCTCTCTAACAGCAGTTTATGGTGACCGAGGTAATGAAAGGCAAGCGTTGCAAGAGCCAGTCGGTATCTGAGGTTCAAAGCAATCAGAGGGGCAGATGGGACAAGATGCTGCGAATTGACGAGGATACTCGCATTGTGGTGCTGTGGACCACTCAGATGCTTCACTTTTCTGTAAATTAAATTATAAGGAAGAGAAATAAAGAAAGTTATATTATTCAAATAAGAATATGTTTAAGGAATTAAATATTACAGTATCTGGTCAATATATTCTTGAAGCCTTGTTGTATGAACAATAAAATATAAAGTTTCAATTTTCACTCGAAACAGAACAAATTTAAGCGTACGACCAACCAGGCTCCAGAAGATAAACCACGCCTTATATGGAAATTGTATTCGTTTTTACAACACACTCCCAAGCTAAATTAGATAATAATCACTGACTACATTCAAAGCCCTCGTTAAACGTAAATTAATCAATAAAGCTTTTTACAGATAAATACTTAAATGATCCTAATCCTTGGGATTGAGTTCAAACAATGTGTATAACTCAAAACTTAGCGATTAAAAAGAGTGGCGGAGAGTTACTTGCCCGCTCTACGCCCTTGCCTAGCTAACTGCTAGTATACCTAAAGTTAGAATTAATTTAACTTCTTTTCTGACGTTCGTAAGTGTAATTGTTTACGTATATGAAAAAAACAATTGTAATATTTTTAATGATATAATACCCGATAGTGTGACGTAATACGATCATAAGAAGCTGTATGTATTTTATCTCAAATAATAATATATTAAACATTTTTTAAGTTGAATGTTTTCACATGTAATATATAATTTCATCAATCACAACCAATTTCATAGTTAAGTAATTATTTAGTTATTTAGCAGTTCTTTTAAAACAACGGGAATTTCTGAGACAGCTTAGAATTACCTTTATAAAATTTGCAAGCGCACACTGCATCACATCATATGCAGGACAGCCAAGGTGTACTCCCTGTGCGGGTAGTTCACCACTCAAGCAGGTCTCTTTCACATGCTCTATAGGGGTAGACCACGCTGCTTTCTGCTTAGCGAAATCATCAAGATAGGCCTTTATCTTCGCCTTATCTACATTTTTGCCATCCATCCACCCGGATTTCTCGAAAAGGCATGTCATTCTTGCGCACTAAAATGAGATAAGCAAAAGAAACTATGGAAAAAATTTGAAAATCATCAATCCATGAATCCTTAGCTAACGTACAAGACGGTACAACTGTCGTGCGTTAAATAGTTATAAAACTTACATGAGGAGATTGGACATCTTTACACTGTTCAGCAATTTCTGGTTTCACCACCTTGGGCATGTTCAAGCAAGTGAAGATCTGAAAATGGTTAGAGATTGTACAAAAAAAAACATATCTAATATTCATTTAAATCGGTTCGATACTTACAGCTCTGGGTATAGCTCCACAACGAACTGGTGGAGTCACTGGAGCCTCTGCTTGACATAGCTATAAAATACGAATTAATTATTGCATTATTAAGACATAATAACCTAGTCACACTAAAATGCTTTACGCTTTAGTCTCAGATTTCTAAGAGTTCTAGTATCCATGATGTCTTCCCGAATATTTGTTCGATTTTAGCGTCAGACATCCTTCACCGTCCGAGCTTAAACACTATAAGTATTAATTACGGGTAAGGAAGAACAATTCCATTGACATACAGAAAGCTTTCAAACGCAAGATCCCTCACGGTTGGGGATCCAATGCTTGTCACTAGGTTGCAACTGCTCCTCGTGCTATTGCAATACTTACTTAATTCACAATAATTTATTGCTTTAATCAAGTAACATTTGTGTAGTTTATATTTTTCAACATAGCAGAATTTTAATTACACTAAATAAGATTACAAAAACACATACCTGCAAGCCAACGCAAAATATAGTAACAATATAGAAAAGAAGCATTTTAGGACCGGTGTACCGCCTGATTCACCAGATACTAATGTACTGCAATTGTGCTAATCACTTGATATAGGAACTTCACCTAAAAGGTCAGACGTGATTGTAAACGGTACGAAAAAACAAACATCTTAAGGATGATTAGACACTCTGCATTTAGGTGAAATATATCTTATTCTAATATTTCTATAGATCATATGCTGAATTATAACAATATTTTATCCTCTTTCCAAATAAATATCATTGTATGTCAATAATTATTTTCTTGAATTTCTAATCTTCTTTAAAAATTTAAGCAAAAGTAAAAAAACATACTTTAGGTACTTAATTTTTTTTAATACTCCAAATTTTTCCCACATTCATCTAATACAACTTTACTTTACAAACCAGTATCTTAAGGCATACATTAAAAAATTTAGCTGCTATGACAAGTTCGAAATAAGATCACTTGTAGACAGCCTAAGAGTTCATTGATTGGTATAAAATAATAATATTATAAACAATTGACATTGTTATCTTAAGACCATAAAATTAACCAAGTAACAAAAAATATCGATAAAATTGGATGTGATGACAATGTTAAGTTTAAATAAAACAACATTCATATATTTGAAATAATATTTTTATTACAACAATTTTTAATAATTTTTACAAGAATAAATTAAATAAATATTCCTACTTTACCTAAAATAAACCAAAAACTGAAAGTTTTGTTTCAAATATAAATAAATGTTTTAATTTCCTTGTCGACAACATGTATAAAAAATGTAACCATGGAAATATATCCTGTTTAGTGTACTTACCATTTAATCCTCATCAGTCAAATCAAAAAAGTCAACGTCTAAAATTGGTAAGGATTCTTCATCTTTCATTAAGGGAGGAGGCTTAACTTCAAAATGTGGATATTTTGGATGCCACCATTCATAAATATTCCACTTACAAACCGTGTCCAGTACAACATGACGCAATGCCTGGAAATTTGAAATTGCCTCAGGAGGACTTCTAAAGCCCAACTGAAGTTTGAGTCCTGGTGACATATATGACAAACAAAAACTTGATAAGGTCATACCCATCAATGGTGGAATGTTGTAGACATGTTTACTACAAATCTGTAAGAAAATATTTCATTTATAAGCAATATAACTCCAAATTTGTGTATAAACAATATTAAAATAATAAACTCAAAGGATTACTACTAAAGCAAAAAACAAGTTTAATAGTCTACAAAAAATATATTTTTTAACAAGTCAGTAAAATTAACCTGTAGAACTATGTTATCTTCTTCAGGATTGGCACAAACCCTGCCTTCATCTTCAAATGTAGTTAATGGCCTAATCACACTCTTCTTAAATTTAATATATATGTTCCAGTACAACTGACCCTTGGAATACCAAACGCTGACACACTTTTGTTTCAACAATTTATGTGGTGGTATTTTATACTCCTCATACTGTCCAGCTCTATCTACAAAGTCCCCATATGTACAATATAATGCTCTTATTACTCTTTGACGCAATCCATAAGCTCTGTAGGTCTCATCAATATGCAATCTTTCAGGTAAAAGCTTGTGGCCTTTACAGTATCGTCTATATATTGAATACCAAAAGGATTCTCGTTTAGTTATACAATAAGTTGCTTTGTTGATAGCAGAGAAGGTGGGAATGTCTTTTGGTTCAATAAAAGCAGATATCAAATACCATACAATTTCTGGATAAACTAAACCAGTATCAGTTTGAGATTTGTGAAGGTTTTTAGTTTTCAACTTTTTTTGATCCTTATCTTCCTCATTAACAATATCGTCTTCATGTTGATTCTCCTTTATTTGCTGAGAAATTGATAATTCTAAAATAAAAATTTATAAAATATGTTATAAATAGGCAAATTGTTAATACACTTAAGTGTAACGCTAAAACAATATTTGTATAATGATTATTATTAAGAATAAAACATATTTCCAAAAAGTAACACTTAATAAAGGTTTAACATCAAACTATTCAATTCTTAGTAATAAAAACTGTTTCAGAGACTCAGCCAATGCAAATAACGAATTTAAGTTTGTACCTAAAAAACCCAACATGCAAACCAGAACTTTAAAAACTTTTGAAACCAAAATAAATGTTATTTTTTGAAATGAACAAAATATACACGTACATACATACATACGTTTGGCCTTTTTATGTCCTTTTTTCTTTGGCATGGCACAGAAGCTCGTAAAAAGTTAGAGAAATTTCTGACTAGAACAATGAAAATTGATATTGAATTTTTAAGTTCAGATTCATAAAACTAATTCAATAAAAAAAATATTTTAGATCACAGAGTACATTATATGAGGGTGAACAGATGAGAGACCTACTTGATCGGCGGTCTATCTGCAGCTAGTGATGTAATTAATAGGCATTATCTGTCAAAACATATGAAATCTAAATCATTTTCGGACGATTAATATTTTTATAAGAGTTAAAGGCAATAAATAATAATTGATGATTGACGATATTTTCATTATTATCAATTTGACTGCAGTATTTACGCTATATTAAGTCATTTTAATACTATTCAGTTTTAATTACATAATTATAATGGAAAAGGATGTTTTGTGTACCTATCTTCGTTACTTTTATATTTATATGTCTAAATATTTCTCCATGGTAACGAGTTTCATACAATAAAACTATTGGACAGTATGAAAAATAAAGCGTCATCAAGAGTAAACTATATAAAACATTGATTAAAGAGCAGTATGGAGTAAAAAGCCTGAATTTAAAATTCAAAACATTATATAATTATGCTGATGATATTAATTTATCCCTCATGGGAAAGACTTTAGTCCATACAGCCAGTATGTTCTTAGTAAGAGTTGGAGAATTTTGGTAGTTTTAAAGGCCGAAGCCACGTCTTCATTGTTCTTATTATACAATTGATTTACTGATAAGACTCTGGTATGATGAGCTACTAATACTAGCTGTATCGTAAGTCGTGAGTTCGTTACCACAATCAACAGATTGCGCTTTGGGCATAACACTGCACCCGCGCACCTCGCTAAACTTAATAATATAGCTAACAATATTTGCTCTTTCTGTAATAATAACGAGATCGCAGATATCAACCATATCTTTTTTAAATGCCAAAACCAAATATTCATTTTTAATAGACTAATATTGGCAAGTGAAATAATGGAAATTAGTGATCCCTCCCGCCGCTAGTTGTGTGATTTGCTCAAAAACTAAAAGTGTTATAGTACATTATATAAATAGATTAAAAATACCGTGGGGAAGATTTAAGAAAACAAGTGGAACGATAGAATAACATGTGAATTAGTGACCGTAAATAAGACTTGGCTTAAAGGTCTCGTTACCAGGCCATAAAATTATTAAAAAAAATAAAAATACAATAATTGATTTTGATTCGACAGTCACATGACACATTTAGTGTCACAGATTATTAAATTGACCTGGCTTTCTTGTAAATATAATATGTCGTCTCTTGTCTAACAATGCTTATAATACAATCTGGGGGTTTCATTTCGTTGGAGATGTTTTTGATTGAAATAAAGACTGTTAACTAACGTAAAAAGCTTGATATTTGTTTACGTGTTTTAAGGCATGGTATTTGCCTAGAAGATCGTTTTATGGTGTTCTTATAATTATAAATGTTTAATTTTGAATTATTGAAGCCAACACAAAACAGAGTTAAAAAATAACAATTGTAAATATTCTGATGAATGGAATGAATGGTTTTAAATGGTCTTGTCAATTATCCTATGGTACGTTTGACACGGGTTGTCACTTTTAAGCTTTCTAATAATTATTTTGGCGTTTAATAAATAAATAATAATAGGAAGCCTTGTTTTCTTTTTAAAAATACTAGCTTACCTATATAACTTATTAAAATATTATTATTTTTCTAAATTATGTCATATCACTTAATTCTCAAGCGCTGAACTTTATATATATATAAAATATCTCTAACAATTATTGTAATAATTATTTTAAACTGGCTCAAATTTTATGATGTATTATTACAATCTATGACTGTGACAGTGAGTCAGAGCCAAATTTTTTACCTATTCTTATTCGACATTCGACTAATTTTTGATGACTGACGTTTAAATTCAAGATGGCAGGCATGCCGCTTGAACCGCGATAGTATGGAATCTAAAAAATTTACATTGTAGGTGTGTCTTACTAGATTATCGAACTATAATGTATGCCAAAATATTGACTGAAAGTTTGTACGAATATAAAGACAATGTAAAAGAACGCTCGCGTATTTTGTGCGCTAGTTTTAGGTAACATTCGTGCCGAAACTGTAGTAAATTGGTGATTAAATCTTAGCTGGTCGTAGTGTGTCGTGTACGATAGTTTTTCTTGATTCATGGTAAATTAAAATGTGGAATATGATGTGCGACGTGATGCCTACGATATCTGAAGACAGTATCAGTCAACGGAGTTCTCAATTTTCTGGCGAGGATGCGAACTTCGAGCAACTCATGGTGTCTATGTTAGACGAAAGAGATAAGCTGGTAGAGAGTTTGCGTGAGACACAGGAGCGGTTAGGTGATACAGAACTACGGCTGAAAGAAGTTGAGAAGGAAAGAGATTCTTTGCATCGGCAGATTTCAGCTAATTTACCTCAGGTCAGTGACTGCAAACTATTTTAAGAATACGTCTTTATTCTTGATTTGCATGTTTTAACGGCCTTCAATGCGAATGCTAAACTCCATGTAAAAGATTTCGCCCTGTGAGATAACGATATCAATGTAAATGAACTGATTATGTCTGAATGTTGAAAGTATGTTTGCCTTATCAGTGGTTGGTAGTTAAGCAAGAATGGGCAATTTTAAGTTATGTATTAGTCACTTTAAATAATGTAACTGCATAAAAATGTTAAATGTGTTATACAAATTAGTTACCAAGGACTCAGATTGCAATTTCTTATAGGTCTAAATGATGAGTCAAAATGTCATATTTATAATGATTTTATTTAAATAAAAATTATGTTTTAGGCTGTTATATAAAAGGTTTTATGTTAGACTTTTTATGAAAATATAAATATGCTTTGAGATCATGACTATCTTTTCTATTATTGCCAAGGACTTTGTGTCCAGTGTTGACAGAAATTCAGAAAGTGCAACTGCTCTCATACACTTATAATGATATAAACCTTTATTAATTTTTGGTATAAAACCTATAAACAGTATTAAAAGCCTATAATAACCCAGTTCTTGAGACACTAATTTACAAATTTAATGTTTGTCACTCATCATTACTTGAAATAAACATTTACTGTGCCTATATAGAGCACGTGAAATGTTGATTTATGTTAAATATAGGCAGGTACATAGTTTTTTTTTAATATAGAATCCTTAATGTGTTAAATTTATATTTATTAAATAGATATACACTATAGTATTTATATGAGATATTAAATATTAATTAATAAATAATATAATCAACTAATCAATGGTGTAAGTTAATACCACTTTATCTATTCCTTGGCTTTCTCTTGTACATATTTAAATTATCCATTTAGATAAGATAACCTTGGATAATTTAAATATGTATTTTTTCTAAGGCCCTCCTATTATTTAGCTTATTAAAAAATAATTATTCACATGCTTATAATAAAAAAAAACATGTTTACATTAGAATGAGTTTACCAAAGCGATTCCAAATATGAATGAAGATTTGAAAAACATTTAATTTCAATGAGAATATAGTGAGTAGGCCTCTAATAGCCAAAATTTCTTCATAAGAATTCTTATCAGATAAGAATATTTTCAGCATACTGTGTGTAGGTTTGCGTTTGCAAGCTGTTTTAGAATGCCTAGTTAAAAATTATTCAATTATTATTTGTAACATATTATATAAGTTTATTTACTTATATCTGTAGTTGAACAAATTTTTATACAATAAATGAAATACCTATTATTATTTTATTATTTGGTGATTGAGTATACATATAGTATAAGCAGGTCACGAACCCACTGTGTCCTCAATCGCAATGTCATTGGCTATGAGTGTCGTGAGAAGACACGGCTGACTGGCGACGCACCCAGTCCATTTGCGACAGTGCTTTGATGATTTTTTTAATCAAACATATTTATTATACTTTAATCATTACTGAAGTTATAGAAACGTAATTAAAGTTGTTACCTTAAACATTTTAACTACCTATTACTAAGTCTGGTCAAGAGTTATCTAACGAATGTAAATACACATAAAGAGCTCAATCACATCCGTGTCATAATAACTCTTTACCCGACACTAGCACAGTTGGCAGGAAACGTGGCTCGTTTGTAATTTCCCACCTAATTTACATCGCGCCGGAATCCAGGGCGGCTTATGAAAGAATATAATCGAAATGTGACAACGCATAAAAGG
This sequence comes from Pieris brassicae, assembly GCF_905147105.1. Classification (NCBI taxonomy): domain Eukaryota; kingdom Metazoa; phylum Arthropoda; class Insecta; order Lepidoptera; family Pieridae; genus Pieris; species Pieris brassicae. Next base: position 19,624,602 of record NC_059666.1, on the reverse strand, counting down.
ACTACAAGTGGGACATTTTACTAGCTTTGTAAAGAATAGCTGGAGGCATAATTGGAAATCCGCTTTGTTGTAGATTTGTGTAGGAAAAGATATTAGATCATCATTAGGTTTAATTAAATTAATTTTTAATTTGAGAATTTTCGTACGAAATGTTCTACGTATTTGTAAATAAATCTTCCATACAAAGCTGTTAAAGTAAAATTAACCAGCGGATTTCTTCCTTGTTACGTTTTTTCATGACAATCGTTGTATTTAACTGACATCGATTATCTTAATTAGCCATGGTTTTTCTATCGCATAGGAAAAGAGTGAGTGAGCCGCCGTATGTTACAAAATATTAAATTTTAGCAGAATGTACGTAAGATAATCAGGGCTAACCTTCTTTCAATTTCAAACAACCATTTAATTGATACGCCTAGATAAAATATTGTGTGTTTTTTTACTCAAGATTAATAAGATATTTATTAAAATATTTCATATCTATTCGTATATTCGTAACAAAATCTAGTATTATTAAAAAACGTTAAACCTCCTTATTTATGCAAGAAGATTTTCTTCTTGTTTGGGCATAAAATTATAAAATTATTTAGTTATGGCTAAGAACAGATCAGAGTTTATACACATATTATTATTATAATATATTGTAACGATACATTTTAAAATGAATAAATGTTAATAGAAAGGGAAATAAATGTTGTTACAATTTAAACGTTCCTGTTCTATAACAATTCTCAATGTTGAGCCAAATACGCAACGGAATCACATTCCGAATATCTGTTAATGTTAACTGGAAATTCAGTATATTGTTTTATTTTACCTTGATTCCATTTTTATTAAGTTGTAAAAAATACAACCTTCATGATAAATAATTTATTTCATCAATCACATTACGCTCTCTTTACTCTTATAATTTTAACTCGGCAAGACCTAATTCTTTAGCGCTTTGTACGATCCTGGTTTCATTGTTAATTTTGTGCTTTTGAATAAACCTCTATAGGCGTCCTCAACTGTATTTATGAGATAAGTTGGATTTATTTCCTAAGCTGAGATTCCTACCAAATACGTAGTTTCAGTTAAAACTCCATTGTATAAGTATCTTTCAAGAAACTAAATTTATGGATAATTTGCTAATAAATAATGATGAAGCTTCTGCTCTAGCCCAGATCTTGGATGGATTACATGTCGTTTGAAACACGACCTTTCGTTTACATTTCATATTACTATTTTTTATATTTTTAAGTTTGCCTTTATTAATTGACCTTGACAACTGCAAGGAATTAACGAGACGATAATGACTATTAAATCTACATTGTAAATATTTGGTCTAAACTAAACAGAATTTCATTAAAACATTCCAAAACTTTGTTTCGTAAATGCGTATTTAATTTAGATAACGTTAACCACCACCGTTCTTTGAAGCTCACATGCTTTAGAGATAGTTGATGGTATTTATTTAATATCATTATCATAATATCTTGAGGTAATAAGTAGTTTTTCTTTCTCTATTTCCTTTCGCATTATGCTTTTGATAATTTTATTAGTAGGGTACTATTTAAAAATCATCATTCCTTATGTTGACAATTACATATTTTAACGGGTTATAAAAAATTGCTGAGGCTAAGTCATTATTTCGTAAAATCTAAATCAGTCTTATTTCTATGTTTAGTATAATATTGTGTTTCATATCTTTCTGACAATTTGTATTTATGTTGTGATAAAATGAGACAAAATAGTGCTCAATTATAGCAGTGTATAGACGACAACAGTTTATTTAAGAATACGGCGATTTTGGGAAAGAGTGTTCAAACAAATTCTATATATGTAGTTTAAGTATTGGTATTATTGTCATAGGTCATAAATATTGACAGTATATCTTGACCTACAATTTAGTACTTTGTTAGAACAAGTTAACTTTCCTTTTTGTCATAAGCACACGCTCTAATTATTTTGCCTGAAGCTGCAACATGTGTGTTAATATCAACGGGGTGTTTACAATATTATATGTTATATTTAAAAGGACTTTCAGCACCGGTCGCCGTTGCGACCGCTCTCCTGAATTAATGAGTGCCGGCGTTCGCATTAGCGGGCGAAACGCCGAGCGCTTGGCTTAATGTTAATATTGTTTATTCATATCAAAATATTCTGTAAAATGACGTGTACAGGATTCATCAACTTGTTGGAAACTATTTTGAGCTATTAGATAACTTTTTCTGAAAATCAAACCTTTTGTAAGATGGACTTTGAGAACCTATTTTAATGGCGGCGTCAATTGACACGCCTCGCGTGCTGCAAGTGAATAGCAACCATAATTAATAATTATTATTTTTTTAAAATTATTTAAAGCTTTGAGGGATAAGATAGCCGAAACAGTTGTGGCATATTTGTGAAAACTTGTGGTCATACCTACTCAAAGTTACGATTCAAGATGGTCTTCGAACTGCAATATTTTCTGATTAACGCTCAAAATGGTAATATAATCCTCAGGTATACCGTGAGAAAAAGTAGCTCAAAAGTAGAATTTCGTATCCTAACATAATATAACAAATTAGCTTTAAACAAAAGTGACGGAGAGTGTATGACCAGTTTTTCGGAATTGATTTGAAACCCTGTAATATCAATTTAGATTAATATATATTCATCTAAATTAAGAATCAGTTCGAGAATATATAAATTATAAATATATTAAGGTAATATTATTTTCGGTTGTAACACTACACTTATACAAAGTTCCATTGTGTTACTGAAATTATTTTTTTCAAAATCATAATTCTTGTATATACGCAGCACATAATTTATCTTCAATTTCCTCTCCAACGAAATATTTGCTTTGAATTGTGATAAACGATACGGAAATAATAATTCATGGCCTGTCATTAATTAATCGGAGTTGGGAGGTGCTTCAGAAAAATGTAAAGATATTATGATTAAGTATAAATGCAGATAAGGTCACGAGCTCAACATCCAACGCAGGAAGTCTGCTCGGCTCGAGAGGTATTGATTCAGCTATTTATAACCACCGGTCCATCGTGGAACCCTAATTTGTCTGAGCTTCACTGTTTACGTGAAATATTTTGTAATGCATAATTTAGCTGATCAGGGACAATCACGATTTAACTTGAAATAGGCCTGCGAACGCCATACACGAGTTCCTTAGTTCCAGAGGATCTTTCAGTATCTAAATATGAATTTTCGTGATTAAGATTATTTTACCGAAATACTAGACGGTTAAACTAGACCAGTATATATATTTAAAATAAGGTTGTTTATATACTTTGTTTAATATCCTAATCGTTTGAATTTCATGCGGGACAACGTCTATCGGGTCGAGTATACAAGTAAAAATGTTTTTATTTGTATACTAGCGGACGTTTATGACGCTGTTAAAGTCAGAATTCATTATAAAAGTATGATTATGTTTTTAAATTATTTAAAAATGAATAATGAAATGACTACTTGATAATATATCATCCGGGGTAAAAAGCTTGCATGTAATTTCATAGAAAAGTGACATAAAAGCGCGTATTCAAATATTACTGAAATGCCATCTGGAAGTCGAGGCACATACAGCGTACAAAAGGATACTCACGGCCTGAATAGGCCTGTGTATGTATTGTGATCTCTATTCGAGGCTTGAAATTAAAATAACTTGGATGTTGCTCTCTTTAAATGCTGGGGTCATCTGATAGGTCACCGGACGTTTTACAGCTCAGGTAACACTTGTTATTTGAAGTATATACCTGTGAGTTAGTTGCGACAAATGTGGTATTGGGTAATTCCAAAATTGTTAGGTTGATGATACCCAGACCTAGGTCTTATAGACCTGATAAAGTATATTGTGATTTTTTGTTTGTTGTAAATTAATGATAATTTTTAATGTTTGACGATATAATTTTTTATATATCAACTCCATAGATTGTTAGAAGTAAATAGTGATCCTTAGGATAAATATTTATAAGAACTGAATTATTATTATAAACATATACGTTTTACTGTTAGTGCGGTCCATTTTTTGATTTAATTAATTTGCTATTAAATAATATTAAAAACGAATGAAATCGCCTGTTTAGATTTTTGAAAATTAATCACTGATGTTTGTATCACTACTCGAATCGAAAATTAGAATTGAGCGGACTTAAGAATACACGGATTCTCCACACACACGGGCTTAGTACTCTTTTTTAAATGTAATGGCAAAACGGACAGGAAGCTTATCTGATGTTAAGTTGTACTGCCGCCCATAGACACTCACATTGGCATAGGCTCGAAAATGACTTGCCGGCCTTTTAAGAATTGTTACGCTCTTCTCTTGAAGGAAGAAGGAAGGAAGTCTTTCGAAAATACTTCGGTGTGCAGCTGGTTCTCCTCTGTACTACGGCAATACTGTCATATCCTTGACATTTCTTTGAGGCATCGTGATATCAAATCTAACATTGTATTGTGACATAATACCTGTATATACCGCAGGTGTATTGCGGTAAACACTGAGGTTAATTAAGCGAGATCGAGTGGTTACTACCTATCTATTTGCATGTTTATTCGAATGTTATTCTAGGACGCGTAGGTAGTATTTCCCTTTTCACCTTCGATGGTCAGCTACCCTGAACCAAAGAGTTTATAATTTAAAATGACGTTACGTTTCGGTGTTTTGCTTGATTGTAATTGTTGTTTTCTCATATTTTACACAAAAAGTTAAAAAGATATCTTACCTAAAACATAGGCAGGCCCTTGCGGTATGATGTCAGATGGTCTATATAATGAAACGTAGGCGACGTTCGTATTTAGGCTAACGACATGATAATATAGATACTGATCTACTAGCAACTGTCGGTAATAGCTTTGATTTGCTTCTTTTTGAATGAGGTACACAATTAAAATATAGTTAAACGGGTAGTAAATTATACGTGACAATGCTATACCATGGTTAACCAGTCGACATCATTTTAGTAGGTAACTGAGCTTGTAATTCAGTTACAAGGCTTAAAAGGTTATAAGTGTTAAATAAACGGTGGGAATGTGACTCTCATACTAAAATTATGGCCTTGTCAAAGGTGTATTTTGTTATGGTTTAATTTAAAAAAATGCCACATTTATTAAGTATTGTACATTCCTTACTGTATGAGGAATACATTTTTATGTAGCGTAAATATAACTAAGATCGTCTATCGCTTAAGACGAGAAGCTTAGTTAAGTTATATTAAAATTAATCCAAGTGCAACTAGAGTAGTTGTAGAATCTTGCCTGTTGTCTCAGTAAGGAATGCAGTGAATTAATGTGAGCCGAACCGGTTTTACTACGACCTTGTCAAGGCGGTTAGCTTAGAATACACACTGATATAAGCATTAAGGGGACGGTTAAGGAATAAAAACGCGATTATGTTTCTAGATAAATCTATCTTTATCTCAGTTTACAAGCGCTACGATCTATTTCTGCAATTAATGTGTTATTATCTTATTACAATTTGAAATAAATTACATCAGTCACCAATTCTAAAATGATTTAAGATTGCCGACTTGTAATCGAATGTAATATATTTTCCTGTATTTGAAACACTACTTTTTGGATGTTCAATACATCTCTTTTACAATTGAATCAGTCATTTGAGAAACCATGGGGTTTCTCAGTCAGGTTTTTGGCGGATACTTGTTTTTTTTTTATATTCGGTTCTCATTTTTAAAGACGCATATTTTTCCTTGGAGAAACCACACAAGACTCTTTTATTTAGTGCAAAGTGAGTGCGGTCTGCCGTCATCTACAGCTTAACCTGATGGATATGTCCCAATTAACATAAAAAAAATTAATTACATAAAAGAAATCCAAAGATATTGACCAGAAGATGAAAAAATTCAAGCTTTTTATAACACTGTTTTTGAAATTCCAACAACTAATAGAGAAGACATTGAAGAAAATTAGTAATATTTTGATATAATTAATAAAAAACTGATGTTAATGTTGAGTTTTTTTTTCCTAAACTGATATTTATTTGAGAAAAAAAAATAAGTCAAGCATTTTAAATGTTAAATATTTACATACAACATTATGTTTTATTGAAATACAATGTTTTTAACAATACGATACACTATTATATATATATATATATATATATATATATATATATCATTATATACATATAATACACTATTATATACACTATTATATACATATAATGATATATATATAATAGTGTATCGATACGACATAGATATCATTATCAAGTTTCATTCAAAATTTTATGACAAATAGTTCTTTTGTAGTTTCTGAAAACTTTAGCTTGACTTGACTCATGTGGTTTGTCAAATGACTGATTCAATTAATATATTCGCCTCGTTCATAAGCGATTTAATGGTTATAAACGAGTAGTAGTAATTGACGATATAGGTATTTAACAGTACATATGTCTCGTAGATCCAAATATCATTTTAAGATGATAGTCTATTTCTAACATACAACTCAAACGTAGGCTGGCTGTGTTGTGTGGTAATATTAAAGCGATAATGGGAACGTAATAGCCTCCGCTATGCGTCCGTTTTATTTATTCTACGGTTAAGTTATCGTGGTTTCGAAAATGTTAATTACCTTTTTGTTTTTAGAACAAGGATCTAATATTTACACAATTATCTGGTAATTAGAGGTCGTGTTCTGCAATGTTGTAATAGAATATTTCCTAACACAGTAAAGTGTTCATCAACCTACAAAAAGATTGTATTTAATCGAGGAGAAAACCATTACCGTTGATAATGATTATTTAACCAGTAGTCGGATAATTTTATCTATAATATTATAAAAAAATATTTCTACTATTTAACCAGTTCTGCGAATGTTTTAAACTAAAATATTATTAGTATCCATACGAACTCAACTCATGTCGGAGACGTTATGTCTAGTCCAGGTTTTCCTATAATGGGTAAAACGAACTAGCTATTTTATGCTGTAGTGGGTGAACCGGTTTTGATTAATTTTATTCGATATTTTAAGGAGCAGAAGTTCCGTTGACACGCCCATCAAAAGATTAAGCAGTTAATCAAGAAGATTAACAGATATAGTGATTGTGATTTTTCGTGCCTCCTTTCTCCTCTATTTCCACCTTTCTCTTACATTATGGAACAAAGTAAAAGCCTTTTTTAAGGTTACTATTGTTAGTATTAAAATTCATTCAATATGTTTTTTTTGGTAAATATCTTTTATAACTGATATTCTGCTAAAGCCTTATATGATTATGACCCTCTGTAAATAAAATATATATCGAGTAAACCATTATATTTTAATAAAGTTTTCTTTATAAAAAGTTGTAAAATCGACCCATTATTAAAAACAAGTGCTGTACAAACAAGGACTGTTTAGTATATTTTTTGTGTTCTGTTGCTGAAGACTTGAGACTTCCCATAATGTTCGCTTAGAATGCTCCCTTTGTTTCTGTTATGTAGACCGAGAGATGGATTACGTATCGCTGTGTATGGTTATTCTGGAATTGAATTATTTAAATTCATTTTTTTTTTCATATTTAAAAGAAGTAAAAAGCGTATTTTAATTCATTAACATGTCTAACAAACATATATTTTTCGATACGCTGTGTTTTAAAGATTACGCAGGATAATTTGTTTTAAAATGTTAACTTGTTTATCGTTTGAAAAAGTAAAATAAGCTTAAAAGACTTGGAATATATGTATCATGATCCTGCATTTGTATAAATAATCAGGTAAAGCGTGGACGTCACGGCTTGAATTTCCGCCTAAAATCGGTTAGGTAAGATTTTACTTTCCTGCTCTAAAAAATTATTAGTACCGTGTAAAGTCCAGTTCTAGAACCATTATATTAAAAGTAAAACATATTTTCTCCATAGTGAAATATCTTCATCTACTCTCAGCCTAGTCACGTTTACAGCTGTGTCCGGACTACGGATATGGGTTGTTGGAAACGTTTTTTTAAGTAGGAAAACTAAACGGGGTGTTATTGCACTTTAAACGTCAAAGTATTTTTTACATTGTATAGAAATTAAACGAGTTTTAAAAATTATGGTGAACTAATATACTATACTTTTTAGTAGCTAAATAACGAAATGGATAATTTATGCAAATCTTTATCTTCATAAAAACCTTGCTCGTAGCAGCAGTCTTTGCAGTAGTCTTTTAATTTTGCACTTAGCAACATATTTTGCGATTCATTTTATCTATAAGTGAATCACTTATTGCTATTTCAGAGGTTGTTTAAATCTGACTGATACTGACATAATTATGTCTGATAGTTATTGTATACAATACAATAATCTGGCTCATACAATACATAAGGTTATAAGGTTATATATATATATTAATATGATGTTTCGTCTGGAGTCAATTTACCTACAATTTTCAATATGCCAAGTGCTTTACAACTCTAGCTATAGAGCATATTCTTATTGTGAATATATCATTTAAATAATCTAACAAGCACTACTTACTGCATACGTAAAAATCATTATAAATAGAACTAGACATAGCCCTTTTAAAATCGTATTAGCGCCCCTACCGGGAATTTGTTGAGACGTGGTTTGTAGCCTTACATGAAACCTTTGTTGAGAGAGCAACAGCAAATGTTTCCACTACCCTTACATAGATGGCGCAAATTTATATTCGCGCCATCTAGCAAATTTATATCACAGTTACGAAATATATTTAGTAATCGTGGTTATTTTTTTGTCACTAAATAAGTCAATATAATACTGTTATCTTATTAATAAAACTTCCAGTTTCATTTATTATATACAAAAATTATTGATTTACCCATTTAAATATAATTTGCTGCTCAGTATTGAATGAGCATTTTTAAGACGCTTTTGCCGTGTACTATGTGGAAGCAGCTGCCCACTGAAGTATATCCGAACCATTTCGATTTAGGGTCCTTCAAGATTAGAACGTACTAATTTTTAAAAGGCCGACAACGCACTTGCAAGCCTTCTGGCAGTGTGAGTGTCCATGGGCGGCGGACACACATAACATCAGGCGACTCCTGCCCGTTAGATGTTAGTTATAAACATATATGTTACTGTCCAACTTTTACTACTTCTACTAACCATCTTATGCTTATGCATTTTTAAATTTTAAAAAATCGAAACAAAAAACTACAACTGCCTCTTTAAACCTATACAACTTTTTTATAATCCAGTCATATTAGTAAATATATTCTAATGAAGATGTAAGTGAACACAGAACTGTCTTATATTAGCTTCCTAACAGTGAAAATAAACTATAAATAATGATTATATTATGCGATGATGTGTTAACAATATTAGTCGTCGGTGGTGTCTAATAACGGACACTGATGTAAACATTGTTTTATGATCGACAAAATGTGGATAAAGCTTTCAATTTGCGAAGCTTATGGAATATAATATTTTTTACAAGTTGTCACAGTAGATCCATCATAATATTCATTTTAGTCATTATAAATTGGTATTTACGCAAGATTTATCTCATATTTTTAAATATATTAGTTTACTACTCATAATACCGTTGAGATAAAATTTCGTGTTTAGGAGATTTCCATCTCGGGTTATAGTATTGTCTTTTGTTAAAATAGCTTTTACACATTAAGAAAAAACTCTTTTTGAACGGATTAAAGCTATTTATTATTATTAAAAACTTATAATTATTTACCTAATTCTAAATTTTATAATAATTATAAGTTTTTAATAATAATACATAGCTTTAATCCGTTCAAAAAGTGTTTTTTTCTTAATCTCGGGTTATTTTATTTAATAAAGATCTAGATTTGCTCTTACTAAGATGTATGACACAAATTAATTTATATTAATTTAATATTATTCGTTTCGTAGCCTTCGAAGAAATTTTGATCCGCGAACGTTTAGGAATTGAAAAATCCCGCCGAGTTATTATTTAAAGATGCCAAATACGCGTTACCTTACATCTGGCAATACGTATTTATAAAGTTATTTTTATATGCGCACACGCATGAGTTCATTCATTTTTGTTGCTTGTCTATTTTTAGTATTGTTGACGGCAGCGGACAGAAACAAGCATTGCGTAGGCGACTGTGACCGAGTATATTCTGTTTGATCTATAATAACAAATATTAGATGTGATTTCTATATGTTGGCATGTAATTGGTTTCTTGGAATAAATACATAGTTTTATAGCTAATTACTTGTTGTTGATGGATTTTTTGTATATTACATTTTAATAGTGTTCCTGTACATTGTTTCCCTGAGTAGGTGCATATACCTACGAAGTGTAAAAAGCATTTATTGAGAAATATTTATCATAATAGTCATTAATTTAAGAAAATTAGTGAAATTATAGATTTTAGTCAGAATCACTTCATATCCTCAACATCACATTTTTGTATATCGTAAACAAGAAACAAAGATGACAGGAAGTAATAATGAAACAATCTCGTCGAGTGTTCATACTGTTACGAAGACGGGTCGACTGCAATGTTTCTAGATTTTTCCACTAGTTAGAGAACTTTTCAGCAAGCTGTAATATGATTTTTGACCGTTTCAGGAGAGGGTCAATCACATATTAGAAAATTGTAATTTTCATAATGTTACCCTAGTTTTCAGGAAGCTGAAACCTTTTTTCAGTCGGTTTCAGAACATGTGTAGTCGAGTGGTGCAGTTTTCAGGAGACCCGTTTTCAGGCGTTTTCAGGCCTAGTTATACCCCTTTGATGAAGGAATATTCTAGACCGAACTTTCTAGGTGTGAGACAAGGACAAAATGATACGAGAGAGAGAGAGAAGATCAGAACTTTCTCGAAACTAGACGAGCACTCTAGAACGCCGTACGACAAGGACGGAGCAACGTGCGAAAGAGACAAAGAGTGCGAACGTTCTAGAATTGTGCAATCGCTACTCAGTAGCAAGCCCGCCTAGAAAGTTCTCGAATATTGTTTAGAATTATTCCCAGGGATATATAAGCGAGCCGAAACGCGACTAGTCACTTAGTTTTGAATGCGATAACAAAAGAGAAACACCGAAGCGATAAAGTGCGAATAAAGTGAATACAAGTGACAAAGTACTGTGTAAAGTGTGCATAAGTGGAGTAATTAGTGATTGTTTTGTATGTGTAATTAGTGCATCTCTGCAATTAATTTTGTGCCCATAAATTCCTCATTGATTTTTTTTAAGAAATAAACCCTTGAAGAAATCTACGGCATTTTCTATCCGATCCCCTAGCTCGTAACATTTTGGTGTCAGAAGTGGGATAGAAACATGCCAATTACTCCAAGGGAGAATCAAGAGGAGTCTGTGGCAGAGTCTCCAGCTGCGGAGGGAGTGCAGACAAGGGCGCAATCAGCACGCGACGCCGCCCGGCGACAAAGTTTCGATGCAAACCGCGGGATGGGTGAAAGTAACGATGGCAACATCCTCCTTGCTCTGCAGCAAATGATGGAAGACCAGGCACGCCGTCAGGAAGAACAGGCACGCCGTCAGGAAGAACAGACAAGACAAATGATGGAAGAACAGGCACGCCGTCAAGAAGAACATACACGCCAAGTGATGGAAGAACAGGCTCAAACACGTCGCATGATAGAGGAGCAGGCACGACGTCAAGAGGAGCAGGCTCATCAGATGATGGAGGAACAGGCTCGCCGTATCGGAGAAAAACTTTGTGACCTGAAAGTACAGGTAGATAAAAAAATCGAGAATTTGGAATCTGATATGGATTGTAAGCTATCCAAGCAGGATAAACGTATCCTTGGAATAGAAAATGAAATCCAATGCCTGAAGACCACTGGTGTTGTCACGACTGTTGCACCACCTGGATATCTGAAAGTGCCTCCCTTTGATGGTACATCTTCTTGGGGCGCGTACAAGCTGCAGTTTGAGACTGTAGCAGAGTCAAACGGGTGGACTGACGATCAAGCTGTTACCGCCCTTATTCTGGGACTGCGAGACGAAGCCCTCTCCATATTAGATACCAAGAAAGGTAAGGTAACGTTGAAGCAACTGCTAGATGCCCTAGAATCACGGTATGGAGACGCACATTTAGAGCACGTTTATAGGGCGCAATTGAAGGATAGAATACAACAGACAAATGAAAGTTTGCAAAAATGGGGACTTGAAATAGAGAAGCTGGTAAGGAAGGCCTACGCATCCTCACCAGATGTTGCAGACAAGATGTTGGTTCAAGCTTTTGTCGACGGTATTCGAGACCGTGAAATTCGAATGGCTGTGAACCTTGGTCACCATAAGGACCTTAAGGATGCTCTTGCCCATGCGTTGGAGGTGGAAGCATTTTGCAAGGATCATCGACCTAACCGCATCAGGGCTGTCACAGAAAAACCAAGTTCCCAACGTGGACCCACCTGTTACCTCTGTGGGGAAATAGGGCATATGAGGTTTTCATGCCCTAAAAAAGATCTCAGAGGCGAAATAAAGACTAGACGTGGGGAACCGGAAGCAGCGGGTGTGACTGCCGCTGAACAGCGGCAGGGAAACGAGTAGAAGCCAGGACCACGGGGCGGGTGCTGGCCGGTTCTGTAAGGAAGGCCCCAAAAGTTATGATCACTCAAACTCAGGATGGGAATACCATTGTTATCGACGGAGAAGTAAACGGATGTAGGTGTGAGTTAACCCTTGATACTGGAGCTTCCCGGACAGTAATTAGATACCAACTTCTGAAGTCATTTTACAAAAGCCTTTCTGGTGGAAATGTAGAGCTCCTTACAGCTACTGGTCAGCACATAACCGTTCGAGGGGAAGGTATCGCTACCTTCAAGATTGGGGGAAGATCATACAGACATAAGGTGGTTATTGCTGACATCGTGGATGACTGTATTATCGGTTTAGACTTCATGAAGCATTACAACTGTAAGATTGACTTGAAGAACGGCACGTTCAAGTGTAGAGATGAGGTAGTTTCTCTAAAAGGTAATACATTGAAGGGTGGGTATGACGTCTATAGATCCATCACTGAAAATAGTACAGTCAGTAAACAACGAGATATAGTTCAAGAAGTATTAAAGGACTGTAAGGTAACCTTGTCAAAAGAAGAAATGTTGAAAGCAAAGGAACTATTGAAGTCATTTTCAGACATGTTTGCTACACACGATGGAGATCTAGGCAGGACAGGTGTAGTTAAACATCGAATTGAGACTGGAACCGAAGCACCGATACGTTTGCGACCGCGACGAGTACCTGTCGCATATGAAAAGAATATAGACAAGATGATTGCGGAAATGTCAAATCATAATGTCATTGAATCATCTTCCAGCCCTTGGTGCTCTCCAGTAGTTTTAGTCAAGAAAAAGGATAACAGTTTAAGGTTCTGCGTCGACTACCGTCGTCTTAACGATATCACAAAGAAGGACAGTTATCCCTTACCTAGAATAGATGACACCTTGGATACCTTAAGTGGGGCAAAATGGTTTACAACTTTAGACTTGAAAAGTGGATACTGGCAGGTGGAGATAGACCCAAGTCATAAAGAGAAGACAGCGTTCTCAACTGGAAAGGGACTATGGCAGTTTAAAGTTATGCCGTTTGGGCTTTGCAATGCACCTGCTACCTTTGAAAGACTAATGGAGAAAGTACTGTCAGGACTGATAGGACAAGCCTGCTTAGTGTACTTGGATGATGTAGTCATCATTGGGAGAAATTTTGAAGATCACATACGGAATCTGCAACAGGTGCTCACCAGACTCCATAAAGCTAACCTGAAATTAAGTCCAAATAAATGTTTATTTTTCAAAAGAGAAGTGAGCTACTTGGGTCACATTATATCGCAGGACGGAGTTCGAACAGATCCCGAGAAGATAGTTGCGGTGAAGGAATGGCCAGTACCTAAAGATAAAACTGAAGTCCGTGCTTTCTTAGGCTTATGTTCTTACTACCGAAGATTCGTGAAAAATTTCGCGGATATTGCAAAACCTCTTCACAGACTCACCGAAGAGAAGAGAAAATTCACATGGGATGGAGAGTGTGAAGTTGCATTTAATGAGCTCAAGAACCAACTATGTGAGACTCCGATACTAGGCTACCCGGACCATGATGGCGAATATGTGGTAGATACAGATGCCAGTGGAATTGGCATCGGAGGTGTACTATCACAGGTAAAAGGTGAGCGCGAGGAAGTAATAGCCTACTTCAGCAAGTCGTTATCGAAACCAGAACGAAACTACTGTGTCACTCGGAGGGAACTACTGGCTGTTGTGAAGACGCTGCAGCATTTCAGTAAATACTTACTAGGTCGCAAGTTCCGTCTTAGAACAGATCATGCTGCATTAAAATGGCTACTTCAGTTCAAGAACCCAGAAGGACAAGTGGCTCGATGGATCGAACAATTGCAAGAGTATGACTTTGCTACTGAACATCGCAAGGGTAGATCGCACGGGAACGCAGATGCATTGTCTCGTAGGCCATGTGAGGAAGACTGTAAACATTGTACAAGACACGAAGGTAGAGAGGTTGCCAATGTGAGGATACTCAGAACGGATACCATTAGTCCAGATTGGTGTGGTAAATTAATTCAGGAAGAGCAACAACAAGACTCTGACATTAAACCAATTCTGGACTGGATGAAATCTTCAGCTATAAAGCCGCGATGGAATGATGTTGCATCTACTAGCACCACGACCAAGAGTTACTGGGCTCAATGGGATAGCTTAGTTCTCCATAATGGGGTGTTATGTCGTAAATGGGAAAACGCTCGTGGGGATGCATCTCATCTACAGTTAGTTGTGCCAAGAGCCAAGATTCGCAACATATTGGAAATGTTTCATGACGGCTCATCAGGCGGACACTTAGGTGTAAAAAGGACTCTTTTGAAAATTAAAGAGAGATTTTATTGGATACATTGCCGCGAAGATGTAGAAGACTGGATTCGGAAATGTAAAGCTTGTGCAGCTGTTAAAGGCCCACAGTCGAGAACTAGAGCGAGTATGAAGAAATACAATGTCGGAGCTCCATGGGAGAGGATAGCAGTTGACATAGCTGGACCATTTCCGTTAACAGAAAAAGGAAATAAGTACATCATGGTTGTTATGGATTATTTTACGAAGTGGCCCGAAGTATTCCCTATTCCCAATCAAGAGGCAGTTACAGTAGCTGAGATACTTGTAAATGACGTATTCTCTAGATTTGGAGTACCTTTGGAAATGCACAGTGATCAGGGAAGAAATTTTGAGTCTCTACTATTTCAAGAATTGTGCCGATTAATGGGAATTCATAAGACGCGGACTACTCCATATCACCCACAGTCAGATGGAATGGTGGAACGCTTCAATCAAACTTTGGAAAGGCACTTGGCAAAACTGGTGGACAACCATCAAAAAGACTGGGACAAGTATATTCCATTATTTCTAATGTCATACCGGTCTGCGGTTCATGAAACCACAAATGTTACTCCTGCTTTAGCCATGTTTGGGAGACAACTTAGATTACCAGCGGATATTGTAACTGGGCGACCACCTGACACACCGGAGAGTGTTACAGAATATGCTGCGGATCTGCGTAATAAACTGGACGAAATCCATGAACACGTACGAGCATCACAAAGTAAAATAAGTGAGACTACGAAGATTAGGTATGACAGAAAGACGAATCACATAGAATTTAAAGAAGGCTCGCAAGTATGGCTCCATAACCCAACAAAACGAAAAGGCAAATCACCAAAGCTTCAAGCTGACTGGGACGGTCCATACACGATAGTCACGAAGATAAATGACGTTACCTATCGCATAAAGAAAGTGGGTGGTTTAAGGAGCAAACCGAAAGTCGTTCACATAAATCGATTGGCTCCCTATAAAGGATGTAATGATGCTCGGGACGAGCATGTCTAAGGAAGGGGTAGTGTTACGAAGACGGGTCGACTGCAATGTTTCTAGATTTTTCCACTAGTTAGAGAACTTTTCAGCAAGCTGTAATATGATTTTTGACCGTTTCAGGAGAGGGTCAATCACATATTAGAAAATTGTAATTTTCATAATGTTACCCTAGTTTTCAGGAAGCTGAAACCTTTTTTCAGTCGGTTTCAGAACATGTGTAGTCGAGTGGTGCAGTTTTCAGGAGACCCGTTTTCAGGCGTTTTCAGGCCTAGTTATACCCCTTTGATGAAGGAATATTCTAGACCGAACTTTCTAGGTGTGAGACAAGGACAAAATGATACGAGAGAGAGAGAGAAGATCAGAACTTTCTCGAAACTAGACGAGCACTCTAGAACGCCGTACGACAAGGACGGAGCAACGTGCGAAAGAGACAAAGAGTGCGAACGTTCTAGAATTGTGCAATCGCTACTCAGTAGCAAGCCCGCCTAGAAAGTTCTCGAATATTGTTTAGAATTATTCCCAGGGATATATAAGCGAGCCGAAACGCGACTAGTCACTTAGTTTTGAATGCGATAACAAAAGAGAAACACCGAAGCGATAAAGTGCGAATAAAGTGAATACAAGTGACAAAGTACTGTGTAAAGTGTGCATAAGTGGAGTAATTAGTGATTGTTTTGTATGTGTAATTAGTGCATCTCTGCAATTAATTTTGTGCCCATAAATTCCTCATTGATTTTTTTTAAGAAATAAACCCTTGAAGAAATCTACGGCATTTTCTATCCGATCCCCTAGCTCGTAACAATACTATAGATTCAGGCCACAAGTTAGGTAGATTTGGGCAACGATTGTTCGTTGTTTATAGTGCGAGTCGACGAACCGGTCGATTTATTTGATAGCCAGCCAGCGTAAACAAATACGCCCAGATCTTCAACCAATGCTCGAGGGAGTTCGTCTTCTTGACGGTTTATTTGGGTGATTTACAACGAGCGCTTGACTGCAGTTCGCTTGTGAGTGCAAGTTGGGGATTTAATTAATTAAAAATTATTTTGAATCACGTGATTCTAATCAGTATTCTGTATTACTTAATAGCTAATAGTTATTGCAATCAACTAATAGAAAACAATAGGTCTATCTACTAATGAGGCTCATGTCAAAGTTAAACTTTATGTATTTGGTTAATAGTTTATATTTATATGTATTATATTATATTAATAAGACCGTTAAACGATGATAAAAAAGAAATAATTAAATCGTGGTAGGTATAAAAATTCGGCTAAGGAATAACAAAGTAAAAGTACAAAAGCTTAACTACTTCTGGATTCAAATGTCATTAGTGCTAACTAAATCCCAACTTACGATTTGAACTCTTGGCACGGTTATATTGCAGCATTTTAGTATTTTTTAAATATTTTAATGCTTGAATTGTAATTGAACGTTATCTTCAAATATTATGAGTCTCGCTCGTAAAATCTTTAGTGGTTATAAATCTTGTATGGCTTTTCAAGAACTCTTTAAGAACACTTGTAGTTTTTAGTACTGTCTCTATGTACCAAAAGATTCATCTAAGCGTGTCGTTGCGGCAAATAGTATTATTATAAAAAATAAAATGTTTATTATGGAACATAAGATATACGTATCACTTATTCCACGTCATTATATTTGAATAGGTAGACATCCCTACTCATCGGCAAAGAAGACAGTGGATGTAGGCCGAGAGAAAAAGTCGGCGTAAAATGCTCTCGGTACTCTTTTAAAATATCAAATAATCAAACAACACTTATTTAAAAACAAATCTCGCAAATTAATTAGAAGTAGCCTGTCTAATCCCAGGCCCTTTTATCAACTAGATAATCGTTAACTTTGTGGTAAGCCTTTTTACACAGCTTTTCTCTAATACATTTCATAAAGTTATTAAAAGGCCTCTATATAAAAGAGCCTCTGGGATTTTATCAAAGAAGAGTATCCCTGTTCCCAAAAAAGATTTACTAACTTTAGATAGTCTACTACGGGAAATTGTAGCCTGTGTTTGTTCCGAGTATGAACATTGTGCGTATGTCCTATTCTAGTAAACTTATCACTATTTTTGTATAATATTTTCATATATTCACTACATAATATTTTCAAAAATATATTGCGAGAGAAAGGTAAGTAATAATAATAAGCCATGAGTTATTAAGCTGTGAAAGTAACTAATACCTTCGTAAGTCATAATACTTTTATGCTAATTTAAGTTTTTATATGGCACTAAATTTTTTACTCTTTATTGAAAATATTTTAATCAATAACAATATTGAAGCGATCGTCTATTTCTTAAATACAATAACCGAGCACAATTAATAATAAATTGTTTTACAGTAACAGTGAGTAGTACAGAAGGTAAGTAATTAGTAAGTTAATTTACCTTTTGATTTGGTTATAAGCCTCATTCTTCTTTATAGAAATCCAAATATCAAATCCAAAATAATTGCGTTTTCATCTTAAATTTTCTATAATGCCGACCGCATTACATACAGCGTCTATTTGAAAATTTGACTCCGTGTCATGAAAGCAAAATATAGTTTGATCTGATACATAGTGGCAGAGGCTCAATCATTGCGGGCTGATTTGCAGGCTTTGTATCATGAGTATGACCTCAGCCGATGCAGCCCACAATGCCACAGTCCCTTCTTCCTCTGATCGGCTCTCTAAATTAAAATACTTTTCTAATAAACGAATGCCACAAATCAGTAAAATAAACTTGTCTTCCTCAACTAGAGTGTCAAGATAACCTTTAGTATAATTTCATGTTTCAAGGGTACTGACGAATGGTATATATATATTCTAATAAAAAAGCATGTCTTTATCCAAATCCATTAACTCTCAAAGGATCCATTAGGCTCATTTTCTTTGGTTGTTGTGAAGTAATGGGCGTCTAAGATGAATTTTGATAACGTCTCGACTCCCCCAGCACGCTCATTGGAAATTTCATACATAAGCCTATTTATCGGAGAGCCATCGGAAAGATTACCCGTTCACCATTTTGTGCCATGAATCATCAACTAACCTAGCGATGCTAATTCGAACCCATGGAATTGTACGCAGAAGACACTAGGCCAACATACAACTCTTAAATTAAAATAGTAATAATAATTGTCAGGCCTAGAAGGTTGATAACCTACTTGCTTATTAGAAAAAAATAAACCTATATAGCGCCAGTTTTATTAGGTTCTTTACGGTATTTATATTAGGTTCTTAGCGGAATTTTTTTGCACACTTAGCAATTTACATATAAACCATTATTAATATGTTCCTCACGAAACGGTTCCTAATAATTATAGTAAACAATATAAATACCGAAGAACATTAAGCTAGTCTAGATGGCTTAATTAAAACCTAAACGCTTTCAATGGGTATTTAAGCAATAAAATGAACTGCTCTCTCCAAAGGCCAGTAAAGACAAGAAGCTGGCATGGGGCCGATTTATTTCATAGACCATTTACTTCCACGCTCGCCACTTATCCCAATTTATGTGTATTACGCTACAAACCAAATCCTAGGCAAACTCACTGAAATAATACCGATGATGTATTTACAAATGTAGTTTTTCCTATGATCTATAAAATACGTGATGAACAAATAAATAGGCCTATCTATAGTATCCAGAAATTAATTTAATAAAATTATTCATGCACTTGTTTTTATTAGACAAAAGTTATCTCTAACAATATAATTACTTAGTGCTTCCAGTATTAGAAATATTATGGGGCACGACTTTCCAACTTTCAATATCATTATGTTGGAAGGGAAATGATTGTGGAGTACGACTACCTTATTCGATTACTGAGTCAAAGAGCGACCGAATTTATATTTATAAATGCCGTAATCATTTATTATGTACGGTATAATTAATAAATGGTTTATATTACGTAGATTTTGAGTGTAGTATCGAATGAATAAGAAATTTAATGTACTAAATAACAATTGAAGATCACACTATTAGAAAGATATGTTATTGTTTATATTTGTATGTGCTAAATTAGCTGTACATATAAATTTGAGTATGTGCGAATTTTTCACACTGCCCGTAAACACAACTAGTCCAATCAGAGTACATTTTCACGGAACGCCAATTATCTAAACTTCGAGTCACGTGGGAAAGTTAAAGGAAAATGGCGTAGACTTTATTTAAAAAGTTTTAAATCTATTTCATACCAATTCAGTAAATTCTATTAGTTCTTATTTTTATTATTAGGTAGATTTTATAATATAATGCTTCTTTGAAGATTTATTTGTAATTATATTACATCATTACTAAACTTTTGTTTATAGCCTGATTGTGACTGATCGCGAAACTATTGCTTGGAATTGTGGTCAACTGAAGTTAGTTTTAAAATTGACATGTTATTCTTAGTCATTTGAATTTTATTGTACAAAAATGTTGAATTTATGATAAAATATATACAAAAGGAACATTCAGATATCATGCTTTATTTATAAAAAAACTTCTTTAATGTGTTGTGAGTCACAATAGAATATTTTGTCCTTTTCACTCTCGTAACTCACCTATTAACTCGGCACTTAAATACTTTAACAAATTCGGGCTTAAAAGTCACACAGGCGAGTCCGACAGACACACTTTAGATAATACTATAGTTGTTGTTGATGGTTCAAGTTATTTACAGCTAACAGCTGCTATATGACATAAGTAAAAATTTTGCCTACAAACGTAAAAGTAATAAAATACACCTTATCAGAGCATGCTGGTATAAAGTAGATTATTAAATATTAACACGAAAAAGAAATCAAGCCTAGTTACAAAAAAGAAAAATAATATAAAAATATTTAAAAGTGTAACGAGCTAGTTTAATTTTGTAACCTAGTTATACGAAGTAATTTATATATATTATACTAGCTGACCCGGCAAACGACGTTTTGCCATGTATATTGTTTATAGGATTTTTTTAGTTCAATATAAATAAATATTTACTATAATAAAAATAGGGGTTGATCGTAGAGGAGTGACAATTAAGGGTTCTTGTAATGTAATGTATTTTGAATTGCATAAAAAAATTGTCTAAACATATTTTTTTTGGGGTGGAAACCCCTTATCACTTATTTAAAGCATTAAAAAATTCATAAGCATCGGTCGATCCGTTTCGGAGAAGTATGAGAACGAACATTGTGGCACAAGAATTTTATATATTTAGAGTTATTATATTTTATACCCACTAATTTGTAAAGGAATAGATCTCCTATATAAGTTTGGAAAAGCCGCCCGTTGTCCTCCATGTTATATAATTGTTCTAGTTGTACTGATTTTTGCAACAAAATGTGAAATTAATTTTATTAACATCTCTTACGCTATAAAGTCAGTATTTCAATGCAATACGGGGTGAGTGACCACTCAGAGCCTCGGATAGAAAGAAAGGCCCCAATCAAATCAGGAAGGCTGCGGGCAAGGAAGGCCTTTCCGCTATTACATCAGATGTGACGATGTGAAACGAAATTTAATCAATATCACTTAGACTAGTCCTTTTACCGTACCGTAGAGTGCTCTAACATCTGTTATCGACTAAGATTTCTATTGTAAGTTAAATCTAAGGCTGACTCTAGCAGGGTCGTTTGGAACAGATAGCTTAGTAGCCATAAACCCGTTGTATCGTGTTATTGTTTTTATGTTTGTGTAACTTCAAAGTGAAATAAAGATAATAACTTTCGAAAATAGGAATCTTCGACTGACTATTTCTTACTTACCACATTTTGAATCAACTACCTTCGGATGAATCTATGCGTGACCGACTGACCTACGGATTAATTTTCTACTTTATCTTTCTCGGAGGGTAGCGTATACTTAATAATTCATGAGTTACGCATTACTTCACGAATAATCTTTCACATATTATTACTTAATTTGCCTTAAGAAGTGCACTAATATGATAACCTGTACGTGCCAATTTTGATTAAGTTCAAAATATAGCAAGCGAACCGTAGTATTAGCCTAGTTGGTGACGTCGTAATCCTGTTGCTACACTCGTAGCCCGTAGTACGGTCTACGGTCGCGACACCGGGCTGACGGCTGCTACGAAATCGCTACCACACGCTTTATTGTCGTCATTCGTAACAAAACTTTTTTTGTGATATAAAGCTTAAAATAACGAGTGCACTGGCTATTTTATAAAAATATTTACAATAACATAAAAGCGTTTTCGTGTACATTTAACGTAATTATCAATCATTTGTGTAGTCGCGTGCAATTTATAACTTCATGGTTATAGACGGAATGTTGTTTAACGGCAGCCGTGTGAAACTTAATACATTTTCAAAAGCACTTTATTCTGTATTTAATTTATAGTACAATTGTGGCTTTAATTTCTTGAATTGGATGTCGAAATATGTGTATGCAGTGTGTATAGTTCTAATGTGACGATGGTAGAAGGGACTTCACCGGGCGTATTCTTCGCCACTAATAATGGTAACGGTTACCGTTTGTCAGCACGTGGCATCCACACTCTTCAGCTGTTTCTCAGGGAACATGGAGCTGACTGCGTACGTCAGCTTATGCAGGTACGCTGTGTAACAAACTATATAACTATAGAAAATTAGTTATTTAAAAAAAACATTGATTTTCTTAAAAAGGTCATACAAAACATCGTGGCAGGTAGCGCTTGCGTTAGTTAGAAATAACAAAAATAGACAAATTAAAATTAAAACACCAGTAATAAATTGCAGTTCACCGCTTCAGACTAAAAGTAATATTTGTTAATTAATTAATCAATCAATCAGTGCTCTGTATTTCCTAAACAAAAATATATTTATTTTTGATTTTGAAAATAATGTGAGACAATATATGATAAATGATATTTATAATAAATGATTGAGACAAGAACCAATGATACCAGTCATTCAAAAGTGAAAAGCTTCTAAGCAAAGATTCAAATATTCTGGAACTGTTTACCAACTATTTATATGTGACGTGCATACCGTACATCACGTACAGCCACGGCGTGTGCCTCTGTGTAATGCACACCATAGAATTAAATTGTATGTACTACAAGATGACTTGCAAGTTGCTCTTTATACGTCAAAGGCGTTTGTTCCGTGTGAGCGAGTGTAAGTTTGCTAAGATCTGAGATGCAGCTGTGTTAACACTTCAAACCTGACTTTGATCTATCGTGGTAAACTTCGAAACATGATGTATAACTATATAAAATATAAGTATAGGTAAAAGGAATGTGAGGATGGAAGTTTTACTTTATTGTTTTAACTCCGGTATATGAGCAAACTTACGGTAAATTAAATACATTATAATTTTATAATAATAAATTTGTAAGTGGGTGACTCTTTTTATTTTAAATTAAAATTTTAGGGCAACAATAGTGTTAGTAAATTTTACTTAAAGATGTACCATATTTTTACGTTTTAGAAAACCTAGTGCGTTTCAATGTTCAATACAATGTTATATAGTGTATATCTACTTCTCTTTAAACAAATAAGAACCGGTATTGGCCTCAACAATATAGCTTTGCATGAGCCAGGTTATTTATTATTTGCAATACAAAGTGCAACTCTGGAAGTAAGACTTAACTTATGAAATTGTAAATTGCCTTGTTATTGTATTGTGAAGGTACGAATTTACTTTGCATGTAAAGAGCCCAGGTTTCACAAGGTATTACGTACAATGCTATTCGTTTATTACATTATTTTTGTAGAACGATAACGAACGCCGAGAAGCTTACTGGATGATAAGTAGTGCCTATGGACACTCACTGTTACAAGACTCGCAAATGCTTTGCCGGCATTTTAATAATTGGTACGCTAATCTTGAAGGACCCTAAGTAGAATCTGGTTCCACGTAGAGATGGTGTGGGGCAACTGCCTTAGACGTCAAGGTAATACCGGTGGAACTTCGTATTTCGACGTTCAATGATGTAATACAGCAGTAAACCAGCAAACCATGTTATCTGTAGTCGTAACTATTCGGTTTTATTGTATATCCCATAGTTCCTCAACCATTTTTATGTCGCGACCCACGAAAAAGGCAAAAACTTAAAACAGTCTTGCGACGCCGTCACTAAAATTATAATAATATGTCCATAGCGCGCTATTTTAACGAATCTTTTGTACCTATATGTAATTTGTTATTATTATTCAATAGATTGCGACCCCCTTTGAAAGCAAACTGCCCCCAACGGGGGTCGGGACCCCCGCTTGAGAAACAATAGTCTATCGTATTTTAGATTATGTTTATAACGTTATCCAAGCTATAGATATAGATTTTTCCGTCTGTCATTTACATATTGTTATACCGCTTTTTTATGTATTATGACCTATCACATTTAAAGCTTAGTCAGTTACACGCATAATGTAATGTTTCAGCTGATAAGGGAATAGTCCTCGAGTCCCCGGTAGTAACAGGACCTTATACAGATAGTGTAGCTTTATTTTTACCCTTTTAATCATCAATTTAGAATTGTGAAAAACTAGCTGTACTGCTTGTATAGATATAAATGGTTGAATAAACGAGAAACACGTTTCCTAAAATTAAGATTAATCCAACTATCTCGGCTAAAGCCTTATTTTCGTCGTTAAAACTTCCGCATGAAATAACTAACTGTTCTACTTATAACTTGACACTTTTTTGTTGCAGGTAAAACTTACTCCTTCGTGTATAAAAGGTAACGTAGGAAACGAGAAGAGTTTCATATTATCCAATGTTAGGAACTCAACTTTACATTTTATCATCATGTTACGAAAGGAAATTCTGGTAATTTTTGTAGGCAAAACCAGCCTTTTATATTAACTACCCGAAATATTGTTTTAATAAAACTATTCGGACTATATGCCACGTGCATTAACCTTAGTGGTTAATGCAGGCCTACACTCAGTTATAATGTATACAATTTAATATATTGTGGTTGCATCACAAAGGTTAAATAAAAATGGTTTAATTTTCATTGACTTATACGAGTGTTTGAGTTCACGTTTGATTTTAAAATATATTTAAGTTAATTTATAGCAAAGAAGAGGCGTGATAACTTTGTTTTATTTAACTATTGTTTAAAAAAAAAGTAAACCTTTATCTTCGACATATTATGAAACCTTTTTTAATCTCAATAATCTTTCATTCAATCGTTCTAAAAAATTCTCAGAACATCGTAAAATACAGATGATTATAAATGTCTGTAAAATATCCTCGCTCAGCGTTTCTTTAGATTGATATTTTAGATTACTGACTGTACATTTTCGATATGTGCCTTAAATATGTTTTTATATTGTTTTTATTTGAATTGAGATCTACTTATATCTGAATAAATTGTTTTAAATAAATACTCATAGATTCTTTCTTTTAAAGAAAGTTTTTTTTATTACAATAATTTTAAACATCGTAGCAATATCCCATACAGAACACCGTTGTGTTTTTTCTCTTCTTCCTTACATTTAGTAGTTTTTTTTTATCCTGGCTACTTGATTGTTTTATACTAGCTTCATTTTTTGTGACGGTGAATTTGCACAGTAAGTCAGCGGCTTCCCGGTGACCTCCAAATATCCTTGGCTACTAAATTCGCCGAAGCGAATTAAATAATTCCGGTCGGGTCACTTGCAAAGCGGAATATGTTTGATTTACAAGAAACCTTTCATCTGCAATCGCCTAAGGGCCATTGCTGTCGGTTTCACGTATTTCGTATTGAATATCGGCATTTTTCGTTAATTGAGAATTTTTGTACGGACAGAAATGCTTGGAAAAAACATTATTTTACATTTTTATCTGTCGAGTAATTTTTAACGCGATGCTTGTTAGAAATGTTTGGAAGTAGTCTAGGTTTATTTATAGTGGGCTAGTAGTATCGTAAATATATATGCAAATATATATTTATGGTATAAAATAAATTGGCTTCATTGTACTAAATAATGTTCACGGTATGATTGATAGCGTAACAGAGATGAACTGATCGTTATTTGAAGTTATCGGGTTACCTAATGGCCATAAACATGGATAAAGCGCTCATTCACGGAGCGTTTCAAAAATTCGTGATACGTGATAATTATAAGAATTTAATTAATAAGTATAGTTTAAAAATATTAACAGATCTTCCTATCGTTTGAATAGGATATATAGAAGGTGGTTGCCTGCAGTGGTTGACCGGGACCATTAGAGGACATGAACGAACTGGAAATATATATATATATAATAAATAATTGATCCTGTGAAAGTCTACAAAGTAACGTAAAAATTCAGTAGGTACTATAGACATATATATAAACTAGCTGACCCGGCAAACGTCGTCTTGCCATGTATATAATTTATATAGGAAACATTTTTATAGTTCAATAAAAATAATCTATCTACTATAATTAAAAATAGGAGTTGATCGTAGAGGGGTTGTATGTATTTTTGTATGTTGTATCATAAAAAAGTAAAAACAAAATGTTTTGTCTGAAAAATAAAAAAATAAAAATTTGGGGTGGACACCCCTGATCACTTAGGGGTTTGAAATATAGATAGTAGCCGATTCTCAGACTTACTGAATATGCATAAAAAATTTCATAAGAATTCGTCGAGCCGTTTCGGAGGAGTATGGGAACGAACATTGTGACACGAGAATTTTATATATATAGATATAGACATATAACCAGGAACTTGTTTTCAAGATTTAAGGAGAATTTATAGTCAACGTATTTATAATCCCGTACAATATAGGTGTGAAAGACTCACCGACAATTAAACGAGGAGAAAACTAACAGAAATCTACAAAGTCGCTATAACAACTATGACCTCGACAAAGAAACCATTTGTCAGAGTGAAGAGGAAGCGCGGCGACAATCAGCCTATTTATATGCCTTCGCCAAACTGTTTTAGTTTTTTCACACTAATACAATAGTACAAATTGTACTTGTTTTCTAATGATTTCCTATAGAAATTAATGAACATAGTAGAAGTAGTAGAACATTTTTATTTGTGATACTCCGTTTGCTGAGGTTTTCAAAGCTAGCATACCTTTTGAAAACAAGAGATTACAAATCACATAAATATTTGTAGTTTTCAGGTTGGTTAGAAAATTTAATTTATAGATTTTCTACGGACTGGGAAATGTTGACATAATTTTTGGCGTAAACAATCAGGTCGTCGACACTATCAAAAGGCCGCTGACGAGTAGCGCTAGCGTCGCAGGTGCTCTCCAAATGGCCAACCTTTGTTCCTTGGGTCTTTGTTTTCGCGCCTTTTAACATTCAATACCTCACTTAACGTATGCAATAATTGTGTTGGGTTTACAGTTGTAGAGCGTGCAGCTATGAGAGTAAATGTTTCTAGTTAAACACTGATTTAAGGATGCGTTTAGTAGTGCATTATCTTTTTTAGTTTGTAGTATATGTGGTGAAAACTTTTATGAATGACTCGTATTTTTTTATATATAGCCCTTTGTAAGAAACTTAACAATTATAATACATCATAATTGTATAGAAATTTTCGGCATAGCTGCTTTTTAATTATCCATTCGTTATTAATGGCTAAATGATTTGTTTTTATAATTATTCTAACTCAACGGTTTATATAGGTATGTACCGAATCGAAATTACTCAAATTGCCACCTGATTTAAAAATGATAGTAATAAGCGCGTTAAAAAAGTAACCAGGCCTAAGATTTCAGAGTAAATAGAGACTACGAACGTATGACGAATGATCATTATGCTAATGAGGAATGATCATGAAGCTAGTGTACAACAATCTAAATGAAATAATCAAATAATGCTTTTATCAAACACTAGGTGGGAGTTCAAAAATCATAGAATTATTTATAATACATGTATAGAGTTTATTTATAGTGAACTTTAAAGTACCGATTGATATTATTCAGGGCAAACTATTTTATCCAATTATAACCGTCACGACACGGACAGAGAAATATGCCACGATTGAATTGAACTTAAGCCAATTTGCACCTAACTTTGACACGTCTAAGTGACAATCTTAACCCAGATTATTTGTTTTATTTATTTTATTGCCATTATGAATTCGGCATTACATATATACTTGTCGTTGTTGTTACTGCGATTTTTAAGTCCTTAAGCCTTCGTTGTAGTACAGCGACATCTACAGTCTACGGCTACAATCACTGCTACGACGGTAAACGCGCAAGTGATGGTGTTCCGCCGTTATTCCTTTGGGCCGGTATCTAGTAAGATCCGCATCATCCTTTCTCCACAATTTTATACCTTTATGAATCTTTATAGCCTAACAAAACATTAAAAAGGTAGTCAAGATCAGAGACCAAAGCAATTGATGCTCTAAGCCACGCCAAAAAACTAAAGTGGAAGTGGGCGGGTCATGTATCACAGGTGGACGAAAGTAGTAACTACATGGAGAGGCCCACCAGGCAAACGGTACACACGCAGACCTTACGCTCGATGGGATGATGACATCAAAAAAATCTCGGGTCCTCAATGGATGCAAATAGCTCGTGATAGAGAAAGATGGCAAGCCTTGGAGGAGACCTTTACCGGAGAGGGTTCCTGATACATACTAAATGTTACAAATATTTACTAACACATAGGATAACCAGATATTAGTGGATCGGGAAATAATTTAAGGCTTAAAATAAATAAATAATAGCCTAACAAGGCATGTAACGATTAGAAAGCCCCATTATTGTGTTTGAAGCTTAATTCTTTTTTATGTTCACACTAAATAAGAAAATCGGGTAAAAGTGTTTTAAAATTTAATTTTTCACATACAAATATTTCAGTTTCGAGACGTTAGTTAAGTGATTCGCCTATTGGACTCTAACTATTATAGTTAACAAGTTATGAATGAAAATAATAAGAATTAAGTAAAACAAACAAAATGTATTAGTTTGTCTTAGAAGAATCTAATATGATTTATGAATCGGGATAAATAAAGTTGTTTCACCCCGTTGACGTCAACTACTGGACATAGGCCTCGCCCCTAAATTTTCATTACGATTGCTTCCTCGCGCTTGCGTCCAACACCTTCCCTCCACTCACACCAGGTCATTTGTCCACCCAATGTAGGGTGGCCGACCAACGCTTCGCCGACTGGTGACCGGCTTCCATTGCAGGTTTTTTTTCCCCATGGCTCATCCGTTCATCCGGGTAATGTGCCAGGCCTCTACTATGCAAGCTAATACGTTCTTTTTGCCATGTCAGTTACTTCATTTCTTCTACGGATCTCTTCATTTCTAAAACGATCGCGTAGAGAAACACCTCGATGTTTATGCCGTCCAAAACTTGTTGAACGAAGCTTGAGTACAGATACCGGCAAACTTCTTGAGCATTAAACAAGGGAGTGGGGGAAAGTTTGCGCATCGTACACAGCGCGGGACACAAAGGTCCACTGAACCAATCACGCGATTGACACGTCACTCTCCCGCTGCTGCGCACCACCGCCTTGATACCAAGTATGACCAAGTGATACCTAAAAATCGGTTCTGCGCAGGCAAGGACATTTTTTCAAAATATTTGCCGGTATCTGTACCAGGCTTGAAGCAAGAGATATAAATAATAATCTTTTTTTGTTTGTTTAATATTTAAGAGGCTAATATTTAAGAGTATAAGAGAGGAGGAGAGACACTATTTAGAGTATTATTATTAGTGTGAGTAATTTCAAATTTCACTTCATAGACTGGATTTCCCCTGGCATCATAATTCAAAATTGTAAAATTTTAACGGGCAGTTTAAATCTGCTATTTACATCGTGTTTTATTTACTCGAGGACATTTCGCTCACGTCGTCAAAGGCACGCAAATTGTCCTCCAGCGTAATCCGCTCAGAAAACCTTAATTACGCGGTAATACTATCATTTCATGAGTATTTTGAAAGCGTACATTTTACTGAATTTTCGAGTGTTGATGAGTTTCCATTTCGAGTATTGTGCGAAACTATGGTTTGCCTAGATTGTTTGATTTGTTGACGTGAAATGAATGGAGTTTATGCGATCACAGTTTTGAGTTTTTGGAGTTTTATATTTCAGTGCTTAAATTGAAACGATGTTTTTATGTCATTTCATGAACTGGAGCGTTTTATTCGAAATACATTTGTTGATTTTGTATTTAACATATGAAACTTGAAGCGAATTCAGCGAACTTGCAGTAAATTAACATTTCATTGAACAATTGCAAATAGTTACTCTTGTTATATAAACAATTTCTCCTTTAATGGAAGCATAACTTCGTTTATACTCATGGAATATAGCGTGCTTATAATCATGATAGTTTCATTATAGATCGACCTATCATGTCCCATTTCACGAATCCATTTCGAAATACCAATATTTGAACTATCTTCCATGCAAAGCATACATCGACTTTTTACTTTTTCGTCACAATATATATGCCTATCGATCAATATTATGCAAAAGAAATACAATAACAATTAAAAACTTTTTACTTTAAGATGAATGTAATAAATTCGTCAATCCTTCAAAGAGGCCCCATAATTCATGGTTTGCCTGTTACCATCCGTTAGAGGAACTTAAATATCTTGTCTTTTTGTTACTTAAATCGTTATTCTAAAAGTGTAATCAAACGTCTCGATTCACATTTAATCGAAGATTGCAAATAGATACGGTTTCCGAAGCACTACAACGACGACTGGCGGACACACAGAGGACTGATTGAATTTCATCAGATGTAATTTGATAAATCTCACTGCCTCCGTGACTTAGTGGTTAATGTGCTGGTCGATTTCTAGCGATACAAATGGGTTACAATACGTAGGCAAATTGTCGTAAATATATAAATAAGCTATTAGTCCAGGCAACCCTTAAAACTATATGGTGATAAAGAAGTATTGTATAATATAATATAAAGTTTGAACAAAGGAATAATTGTCTTTTTATATATCTTGAAAGTATTCACAACTATATTGCCACTGACCACGGTGATCGGTGGAACGTAGACAAAAGTTTTCATGGCGTGGTGTTTCTGGCAATTGTAACTTTCGCCGTCATCGCATTATTTATAATTTTGGAATAAGGAAAGGTATAAAACATTCGCCTCAGTCGCAAAGCCATCGATCAGCCTCCTCATTTATAAGTGACAAGCGCAATTACCACTTTGGCCGAGTTGGCTGCGATTTGACGACAAATGTTGGTGCGATGGTGTCACTTGTCAGCGTTCCATGTCACAGAATTGTTTCGCGCTTTTATCTGTTCATCTTAAGCTTTCTATATATACTTCTAAAATTTATTTCATTAAAACCATGACTAAGGTATGAAATTGTTTGTAGAATTTAGGTATAGCTATATAGTTCCAGTGTTTATATTAAACATACCCAGGTTCCATGAAATTTTTCACGTTTATCGGTTGTAATAATAGTGTTATTAGAGTTGATTTGGTTAATAAAACTTAAGGTAATAGTGGGCCTTTCTTCCACTTACGTGAGGTTTCCTCACATTCAAAAAAGGTACTGTTTTTAAAGGAAAAAGGAATCTAAGAATTATCACTTCTTTTATGTTTTTTCGGGTTAAATTCCCAGTAGATCTCAGTGTGAAATGACGTAACTTGGTCTCAAATTCAATAACAAAATGATTGTTAACACTAGCCACGTAGCGATCGGCAGGAAAGTTAAAAATGAAAGATCTTGGACTCAGGTGCAATAAACGTCATGGATTAACAAAGGTATTCGTTTTGTACGATATTAGTTTTTTTTTGTAGTGTACAACTACAGCTACGGAAATCTGTTAACCATACTAAAAGACGGCAGATTATACCTTATTGTAGTTTAATTATTATAATTATATATTTCGAGATTTGTGCATCTCCTTTACGAAGATTTGGTCCAATTAGTTAACGACCTATTTAAGGAAGCATAGTAAATACCCTTTTCTATGCTAAACTTTGTTAAATCCTTGCTAAATATCTTAACTAACCAATAACTCTTGAATGGACCAGACTCTACTACTTTGCTACCGGCGTGATCTACTAACGCCTAACGAATTTGTATGAAAATGGTCACGTGACACAGCGTTAGCTAATGTTATTCTCATACAAATTCCTTTGGCGGTGTCTCAATGCTCCGAGGTATCGTTGTAAGACTACGCTAAAGTTTTTTAATAATATTTAAGGACTTTAAGTTACTTATTGGTTTAGCAAAAACAGCTCGTTTCCTACCACCGATGCTCTTTCATCAAGTAACTTATTTAAAATGTATGAATTTCATATTTCCATTTTCACTACAACTTGTTAAAAGCGAAAGTTATGTGCGACGCACGTTAGCTTATTACGTGCCGTCACGAGTCCCAAATAAAACTCGTGAAACGTGTTCCCTGTTCAGTTTTTATGACTGCGTTACAATTGAAACTTGAACAGTTTCATTCCTTTGTAACCTTTATGCGAGCATAGGCCTGAATTTATTTATATATTACCAAATATATAATTGCCTTATGGGTATCTAACGTTAAAACGTCTAACGAAAATAAAATTCTTACACAGTTAAACAGACGCAAAATTATCTATATTATTTATAAATAAGTTCATATTAATGCGAAATACAGAGTTATTATTACTAAAATAAGATTATTTTTTCCTTAGTTGCGAATGATACGACTTAATGAAACTATCTATTCAACTTCGACTTTAACTGACTGAATGCGTTTCTTTTGTTCGATTCTCTGAGATCCATATCCCTATATGTAAGCCCTTTTTACAACTTCAGTATCAATATGTTCAAACAATTAATTAAATATCTATATTCGAACGTTCTGGTTTAATATTCAATTCGAATAATATTATTAATACGAAAACTAATAATAATGTACCATTTCATATGAGATGTAGATAACCAACATTTGTTTAGTTTCCCTTACAACCACAAGTAGTTTCTATTCTAAGTTCTAACCTCTTTAATTAACATTCTAAGCGTTCTCCATTCCTGCCATTAGCGACCTCTATCGACAGGCTTCTACAACATCAATCAAATACCAACACTGCAGAGTCGTGAACAATACTATACGACATTCCTTCAAATATTCTCCCCGTTTAATCCTTATCGATATATCATTATAGCTAAACTTTATTTTATAGCCCCGTTTTGTGACTCGTTCCGAAATTATCGATAGTAATAAGCAAATATTCGTAACCTCGCCTGCGTAGACAGTTGAACAGTACAGGTCTGCTCAAACATGTCCTCAATTTTCTATTATAATTTACCTTTTAACTCGGCTTACGTAGTTTTCGGGTAAATAACTCTGTTGTGATCCTGTCTTTGTGAAATATTCTTGAGACAAGAAATCAATATCAATCAATTTTCTCTCTTTTCCTAATTTTATAAATTTCTTCCTAGAAGAAATAACATCTAGGATCAATCGTCTGCGAGAGAATTTGAGTCAATGGTTTTTTTAGCCTTTTCGAAAATATACGCTATTTTCGAATATTTAAGCTAGGAATAAATTAAGACTTAAAATTAATTCTTGCCATGTTAGCCGTGTTCAATAAAGACATCCTTTGTTTATTCTATACCTTGGATATCATGGATTTGATACGAAATTACTTTTATTTGTTTCCGGCTGTTTAACAAGTTTTATTGTACATTAAAACTTGGTAAAGTAAATTGACAGAGAACAGGCTGAATAAAGCTCGGGTTAATATTAGCTTTAGTCGCGAATAATTTATAGTGAAACTTTTATTCGATAACTATATTTTAAATAACTATAATTTAAAGTACTGTTTTAATTTTATTAGTGTCTTTTTGTGTTGTATATTTTCTTAGCGCCATTTAACTGTTTTCTTTTTGTACACTAAGTAACCTTGTTCCTAGGACGATGTAAACCGGCGCCTCGTTATAGCCTTTTGGTGATGATGCAGCAATAGATGAATGCATCTCCCTCAGCTAAACTCTAATGTATATACTTTTATTAATTTAATTATACTTTTCTGTCCATTGTGATTAAATATTGTATGGTATTCATTTGTATGTTTAAGATATTTTCCGTGTATCTTTTGAGTCATAATATAACACTATACTACATATAGCAAATTAAAAAATATTGTGTTAAAACTTCTCCCGGAAGACTTTGGAAAATGACGTATGAAATACTAGTAACGGAATGATAACTTTGGTATTATAACAATGCAGATGTAGATATTAGTTTCGGGAACAATGCACAAATATGTATTAAAATATGCATTGTCACAATTCACAATACAAAATATGTGAATAATTATTTGATGCTTTATTTGGCAATTGGTTTTTTGATGCCTTGTTCTCGAAAGGTTGTGTGAAGTTCGTATTTAGTTTATTTATTTACGCTTTGAGTTTTGCTCAAGTTATGAAGATCTTACTGCCTCTATTAACTTCTTATATAATGTTTAAACACTCGAAACGAGATAATTCTTAATAAGGCAAAAAACGCGTTTCTATATTTATTTAAATAATACCTTTAAAAAAAGGACCCGAAACTTAGTCGATCACGTATATTATAGTTTTATATCCTAGTCTACTACAAACTATTATTTTTTTAAACTTTTGATAATAATTAATAAGGTACGTAATTTTTGTCCTTGTAACGTTGTATATCTATTTTACCAGTTGCAAGAAATTTATTATATCATAGACTGTAGTACTAAGATACTATTCCTTAGAAACGTAGATCTAGATATAAGGCACAAAGTTGCGCTGAATCCGTCACAGCAGCAGTGGGGGCGTCAGATCGGCGGGAAGGCCGCACTGGCCGCCCGCATCGCGCGCCTTTCCATATTCAAATTCTATTCTATACAGATAAAAAAAATAACGATCCCTTTGTTTGATATATATGAATGGTGCCAGTGCTTTACGAAAGTAATTTACTGTGATTGTGTGATATAATAATTTTAATTAGTATACGTTTTCATTAGCGTTATGTGATTATAAGTGATAAACAAGTTACAAGACTTCGTTACTTAAATTAGGGAAAGTAACAGTGTATGTGTAGGTACAGGAGATTAGCAACAGGCACAGCTTTAAGACTTAGAGACTCGTCCCCGGCTTTATGAGGCTAACTATTTAGGTTCAGGACGTTTTATGTCCTTTATATCTCTCCTGTAGCTACTTTGTATGTTGGCTACATTAAACATTAAATAGGTTCTGTGCTTTGCTTTAAGATTAATGTTGTTAGGTTCGTTTTTCAAAGTCGTTCCAGTTTTCAGTAGACATTTCTATCGAGATGATAAAAATGTATCTATTATATACCGACTGTAAATTATATATAGACCGAACAGATAATTTTTCTCAAAATGTATTTCTATATATCGTATTTATAGTAGTTGCCATAATTAATATGTATTTTTGATACTGCTATTCCGAGGCTACGAAGTTCGTAGCGCGTAGAAATAATTGCGCTCTACGCGCAGCGTTGTCTTCTTTTCGCTACAAGTGGCTACGATTTGTCATACTTGCTACGCTTTCCCCTATACGTCTCATGTGAGCAAATACTTCGATTCACTATTATTTATTTATATTTAATTAGCGAAAATAACAACGTTAGTAGAACGAAGTATGAAATTCGTGTAACTGTTTGTCTTTCATTCGATATTCAGAATTTGATTAGACTTGAGAAAATGAATAGCTTGAGAAATAACAATTTTAATTTAACATCCCTTTTAATGATACATTTCTGATCACGGTAAATTGGCATTAAATTCAGTGTGGCTTCTTCGATATAACCTTGATATGATGACAGTAGAAGAATTTGTTTAAAATACGTTCTCTTTCTCTTCTTCTTCTTTCTCACACATACATAGAGCAGTTAAGAATATTTTGTAACGCTTAATTTCTGAAGGCACAGGCAAAATATTCAATAGTATTCGGTGTTTATAGTACGTTTCTTAATAAGAAATAACCTTTTTTTTAAATTATATCTTATCACCATAATAATTCCAAATACCCTTTTCGATCCCAAATGCGTGTATGGCTCAGTTCCAATGTAAAGTGTTATCGATGTGAGTCAATAGCATAACGTGGAGACATAAATATCGAATGTTTTGTGTACGGATTTCCCGTGTTAATGCGTTTCTATGGAACTAGCCAAGCTCTCACAGCGTTGTAGAGAAATTCTCAGTTGTAATTGATGTATACCTCCGTGCGCCGTACGTTGGCCAAGAAGATTATTTAATAAAGCAGAAGACAGACATGAAATATAAAATAATATGTTGTTATTAAAGCTCGCTTCTACGATAACAAAGCTATATACATTCGTGTCTTGTGCAAAATGTAAATATCCTATTTTTAGTTCCTTGGAGTCCGAATTTTTTATACTATGAATATAATTGTACTACATCCCTGTGAAAAACCTTGCCTACCTAAAGAAATATAAGACTCTGGTGTTTTAATTATACAATACATTAATAATAAATAAGTATTGTAATAATATTACAAATAAAAGATAAATTGGACCACAAATAACTCGCGAACAATAGCGGAATTATTATTATTTGATGTTATTAGCCTTCACTGAACCACGTAATTGAATATACCCCAGCCATTTACCTTAATGTAATACACCTCGAGATCCTAATAAAATTCGTCTTCCGTCACTTCATATTTTCCACTTGTGGCTTAACGACGTTGCCTCCGAGTGCCTATATAACTGAAATCGATCTGAAATCAGGCGTTCTACACACATGCGTCGATATATTTTAAATAGTCTTATATGATCTCGTTATATTTTTTATTCATTATATATTATAGTTATTATTTAATAAATCTCTAACTTTCAACATCGACTGCGATGCGGAACCCGATGTTTTTCTTCTTCTCAAATTCGATGTAGTTCTCTCAATATCCGTAGCGTGGATGTAAGAAATATCATTCTTGGAATCACGTGGAACAAACACTCACTATTCGGATCGGGATCGCGGTATGACTGTTGCATGTTACAGAGAACAGGCTCAGTTCTCGTGCTGACTATGATTACTAAGAAATAATTTTAATTTTTCGTTCTCGTTAACTGCTAGAGACCGGCAACGCACTCGCGAGCCCTCTAGCATTGAGTGTTCATGGGCGGGCGGTAACACTTAACATCAGGTAAGACTTCTACCCCTTTGCCCCGTTTTGTTGATAGTATTTTTTTAAAGAACAGGTTCTCAAAATAAAGATTATTAAAAAATAGGTTCCAATATTTTGTGTTTGAACAAGATCCTAATATTTTTATATTAATAAAACTGTTTAATTATGCTAGAAGTAGCTGGGAACCATTAATGTGAAGCACAATCGTAGACGTTTCTACAATGTGATTGTCACAATCAATTCTCAAAGTAATTGCTTTTGAAAGTTATTATACCTGTGGGATTGAAAACATAAAATAAGATAAAGATTTTTGATCGTTTAGGCGTTTTATTTATTTTTAATAACAAAGTGAGAGTAACTAGGCGAAATAGTTAATAGTTAAATTGGTTTAACAAAAATCTGATATGCCGCGATGAGCTCGCAGTAAAGCAAATGAAATAAACAGTATATAACCTTCTTTCTTTATTTACGCCTGGTTTATTAAACTGTGCTAATTGCAACTTTCAACTAATAAAAGTTGAAACTTTCAATGCCGGACGCATCCTCAGGACTTGCTTCGTAGTTTTTATCATAATAACTTGAAGTTATAATTCATATAAAAGAAATGTTCACTTAAACGTTATAATGCAAATTATGTATAGGCAATATTTTAGATTGAGGTTCTATATTTTTTTTGTAAGATTCGGTTATGCACTTGCACTTTACCCATCATCTTTTTTTTTAGTTTTTCCCTTACCACGGTTGCCTGGAAGAGATCACTTGTTAGCGATAAGGCCGCCCGTTGCATCCCTTATATTTTTTTTTATTATGTCATTTGTTTTTGCATAAATTTAACGAAGTGTGAATAAATAAATAAATAAATAATACGAATCCAATATAAAATTACAAAATAGTTTTTACTGAATTCGACATAAGCCTATAATCTCCTATAAATATTTTACGCCGTAGACAAATGTAACTGTAAATAAAGCTTTTCGTGACTTGTACGTATTTGTCGTGACAGTGACATCTACAAGGTAATACGCCGTTCAATAAGATTAAAACAGAGAATTATGAACGCATGAATAAATAAAAGGCCGGCAACTCACTCGCGAGGCCTCTGGTATTGAGAGTGTCCATGGACGACGGCATCGCTTAACCTCAGATGAGCCTCCTGCCCGTTTGCCCCCTGTTCTATATATAAAAAAATCACCTAGAGCGGTTTGGAAGTTACTTAAGATTAAACATAAAAATACGTACCTAACTTTCTAGTTCAATCGGTAATTTATTATTAAAGTAATAAAAATATGTGTGAAATTCCATTTTTTTAATTGAGATTTACGGGTAATGTCGACATGCCAGGCTCTTTTGAATATTTTACCAACGCAATACATCTCTAAGATTAAATTATCAAGTCGCGTCAAGTTCCTCCCTCTCAATAAAAGTTCGAGAGCAGAATCACTGCATAAGACATGTGCCACCATGAAATTAAACTTTTAGAGGCCACGGACGTTTGACTCTTGGTAAATATTGAGTAGGTAAACAACTGGTTAAAGGTAAAACCTTTCTTTCAGCCAAATATCTGTATCACACCTATACGTATAAGCAGTAAAATATGTGCAAAACATAACTACGACCCCCGCATTCATTTTGCTGTGAAAAACGTACACCGGAAGTTTGTCGATTTCCATGGAAAATTGTGACACGGGCGCCAAAATCCTAGGAATCGAATCGTTAGAACCGAACACAATCCAGCTTAATTTCAATTGCATATTTGGATCGCTTTGTGGTACGCTGGGAACGCAACAAAGCGTGGAATTACCATATTCGCAATTATCACTTCCATTACTGAATCTTGTCCGCCTCGATTATTCCACAAACAAGTAACGTTTTGTATTCTTCGTGTGTACATTGCAATAATTATATAATCGATTCTGCGTAATATGTAAATATGTATGGCAGTCTAATCACATCAGTTTTTAGCTCATTCTACTTCAATATATGCTAGAACTTTAAAATTTTATTAAGACCCAAGAGGACGACGTTATAAGTAAATTGTATATTTTAATTCAAACCAGTCCGAAATCTAAACCTTATTGACAAGAAGAATTTTTCAGAACTTTTTTTCATGAAAAATTCAGCTCTTCGGTAGAAATAAACGATGTCTATACCTATTTATTGATGAAACTCGGCAAAGGAACGCGCAGCTGCTCTTTGCTATCGACTAAACTCTAAACAGATCAAATAACAACTTGTTTACTGGGTACCTCGTAACTTTGAATGAATCTCATACAGCACGCTCATCTAAATCCAAAGAAAATTTTGATACTAAGATTGGTCAATACAAAACAACCTTGCAACAGTGTTGGAAATACACCATCTCTCCAAGGCTCAGGTCAGGTTGAGGTCTAGCCCGCGGTGTCAACCAAAACGATAGAGTCTGAGTTATGTAAACGAAACCTATTCCGATTTTATTTAAACAAAGCCCGATCTCACAGGTCGAGGTTAGAATTCAATTCACCTTCACATATATCTTGGGGCTTTTAGTAGCTATTTTCGCTTAAAGAGCATTCTTCAACAGCAGACATACCTTTTGACAATATGCGTTAAATAGCGGCATAGTTGAAGAGGCTTCTTAAGAGGCCGTTAGTGCAATTATCACTTGTATAACTATCTCATACAATAAAGCTTACATGTCGTCATTTTAAAACCATATTTCTGTCACTTGTTATGAGGTTTTTAAAACAGAAATTGGATTGAATTATATAATTTGTACATTTTCATATTAAAATTTACTTCTAAATTCCATTTTATCTCGTATTGTAAGAAATATTTAAAGTTCCCTTTGAAACTTTCAGATAAAGCGTGAGAAAAATGAGTAAAGTTTATTTATTAAAGTTGGCGAGGTAATTAATTTGAAAGCATGGATACCTGATACCCCTGTGTCTTCAACTTTTTCGGGATTTCCTTCGCAAGTATTTAATGAAAACCGTCCGCGCTTTAATTGGAGGGGTTTGAGAATTGCCTTTACAAGTAATTCCATACGTTTTGCGTAGTAAAGTAAAAATTTAATATCGTTAGTGTTATTTTCTATTAAAGTCGAATTGTTGTTAGTACATAGAAATATAATTATTTTATACGTTACTTTATAAAATAATGTTGTAAATCATTAGAATCTGTATATATAAACGATATGTTATGAGAAAGGAATACATAATTGATTATAACGTGAAGCAAAATAAGCAGTAGTACCACACTGTTGAAGCGGTATTTGCTTAATTAGCCTCGGTTCAGTGGCCTTAAGTCTTCAGGGGCGGAAAATTTGTATACTAGATATCTCGAGAATTTTATAGACGAAATTTCTTTACGATTAAAGCTATGTAGAATTATTAAAAACTTATAGTTATTTACATAATTCTAAATTTTAAATTGATAGTCGATTCCAACTTCGGGGCAATAAATACAGATAACACAACTTTCTCTACAGCTGTGATACTTTTGACATTTAACACCTTTTGTCTTCAGTCACCGTGACCACGCACGCTGAAAAGCACGCGAAACGTCGGAAAAAATTTAAAATTTAGAATTATGTAAATAACTATAAGTTTTTCATAATAATACATAGCTTTAATCCGTTCAAAAAGTATTTTTCTTAAGATTTAAGATTTTTTTAATATACATACACAGGCCATATCTTAAAATCTAAAAAAAAGTAAATTTCTCTAAAAAAAAGTATGACATTTAAATAAATGATTACTTCCAGTAAGTCTATCCTACGATGTTAACGACCACGACATGGTGTGCAAGCAAAGGAAAGTGAGCAATTTACTAACCTAAAAACTTAAAATAACCAAAGTTGTTAACTTAACCGCATCAGTGTAAAACTAACGAATAGTTCAAACTCTGTCTTTTGTTCTTTGTTTGTTAGAGTTCTCTGGTTTTCTGATTAAAACGTGCATGAAATATAGTGATTATATATCTTTTATTAGATAAACGCGTAATGTAGCAAAAAATAAATAAGTTATATTGTCCTAAAATGTCATATTAGGTTCGCTTTACTGCTCTCCTCGTTTTTGCACATGACGTCCTAGAATCGAATTCTAGTGAAACAGAAATTAACATACACGTATACTTTGCAAACAATAATATAGATTTATAAATAATATTTCTTTTATATTTACAATTATTTAATAATTTTATATTTAACAAATATGCTATTTTATAATTAAATTTCACTCCTAAACACTTGCACTTTCAGTATGTAACTTTCAATTATCTTCGTAAAATGGTTTACATCAGTTCATATTATGAAGCCCAATAAATATCGGTGGAATCGACCCTTGACCCGCTGCGAACTAATTGCGTGTGAAAACTGTTCAGTTAGGGCTGTTAGCGCACAACTAAGGCTGAATACACCATGTGATGTAATAAATACACGATTTTCGAAGCCTATATAAAGTGGCCCGTATCTATTACAAACTATACAGAACTTGGCGCGTTGTTGAGGTTTCTTTTATCGTATCCCTTATTGGCTGACTTATTTGATCGATTTATTAATTAATAGTATTTTAAGGAACGGCCGAGTACAAAGTTTATCTTTTTATCTATTCCTCGTTTAAAACATCATAATTTAATAAAAACCTTACGACACAGCTATCTGAATGCCGAAGTCACGTCAACGGAGCCAAACGTTGCTGTCTTGCAGTCGACAGTCGATTTCTCTCGGACTTTAATTGAAAAAAAAAAGGAAAAAGATGAAGGTATAAAGCCACTCGCACTGCAGCTTTTAAACGTTTTTCTTAGCATTGTTTATATAAGTCCTCGAGCGACGTTTGAACCCGCTCCACAGCATTTAACAACCATTGACCATTTCGAATGTATTCACCGACTTAAAACAAAAAACAAGCTGAAAATTTAGCACAGATACATTATTTACAATTCCTTTTATACAGATTCAGTTTTAAAACTTGAATTGTTATTTAAATTCGACTCTACAAATAGAAAAATACATTCAGGAATAGCGCCTCTGAAAGTCGAAATTTTAGCAGTTAAATCATGTGTATCTCGAAGTTAAGTCGAAAACTCGTTAACTCGATTTTTTTGCATTCCCCTTGAAATTTGAGTTATAAAAATTTCATTGTATAAGCCTCAAATAGCGTATAGAAGCAGTACAATATTTATATGGCATTTATTTTTTTTACTTCTTGAAGGGACTCAGTTTAAGATGAGTTTAGTTAATCGTGTTAATCATTCATTTCCAGAGTTCCAAACTATTATATTTAGATTCCTACCTTGACAGCGTGAATGCAGTTGTTCTAGATTTAACTTGATTCATAATAACAAGTCTCAAAAAAAAAACATCTCCTAAGTATTTAGCTTTCGCCGGAATGTTCTTATTAAAAATCCCTTTTTAGAACTTCGACCCAAGCATTAAATGGGTTATTAGGTTTCATTCATTCATTGATCGGCAATATTTTACTAGCAGCCTTGGATTTATTATCGTGTGTTTAAATCAGAGTGGGTTGGAAGCAGAGAGTATATCTCTAGGGATATATCTGCTTCGTGTCATATCTCAGTGGGATTCTGAAACGATCCTTATCGCATCGTACTGCTAGGCGGAGATAGTAGCTCTTACTATAAACATGACCCTTTTTTGTTTCAATGCTGTAAATGTCAAAAATAGTCTATACTTAAACTAGCTATCTGAAATCTTTCATCCCCATTCGTTATAAATGCATAAGCAGGAGACAGTACCCCGAATTCCCGTTTTCATTCAGACTCGTCAAATGTTTGCAAAAAGGAGAAAACTTTTTGGTTCAAGTCTGCGGTGTCGGACGTTGAATAATGAAGTCCTGAACTACAACAACAGCAATTTCAATCTACTCTTTTGTCGCCATGCTTTTGTTTTAATACACCATTTTACACTTAATTAACTCCGAGCATGTGTTGACCACATGAATGGAAACGGTGAATCCATTGTTGGTGTATAAATATGTTCATTGTAAAGAAAATGTATCTAATCATTGCGGAATGAAAAGATTACTAAGGTTTATTTGTTTCATTTGCATCTTATTAAACTTAATTGTACTCAAGAATATTACGAATACCGTATC
Source organism: Pieris brassicae (assembly GCF_905147105.1). NCBI lineage: Eukaryota > Metazoa > Arthropoda > Insecta > Lepidoptera > Pieridae > Pieris > Pieris brassicae. The sequence goes on along the minus strand of NC_059666.1, from coordinate 19,581,774 downwards.
TTAGAATACTGTTGTGTTTAAATAGAAAAAGTATCTAAAAACACTTATAATGTTTTCAACATTATGAAATTAAAGCAAAGTAAGAACATCTATTGTGTCAGTCTGGTTGAAACCATACCATTACTCTGACAAAAACATGACAGGCGGGATAAAGTTCATGTAACAGGAGTGAGAGAAATTTTGACAGAAAACCGTATTATGGTTTTTAAATTCTCCAGCTTTTGTTTTTCGGTAATATCAGTATCAATTTAAATATGTTACTTTAATATAATGTTCTAGCTTTGTGATGCCGTTTCGTTATTTAACTAACTGTTATATGAAGTCAGAGTCTAGTATGTTTCATAAACAATAATATCACTGCCTTTTGTTAATCTCCTAAAAGAACTGTTAAAATTAACATGCAATCGAAGAGTCGAAGTTGATATGCGATAGCGCGAAGTGACGTTAAGGGATGATCACTTGCGATGTTGCGCGGCGGCGCGTGCGCACTGCTCGGCGCCACGTGCTCGCGCAAGAATGGTGCAATTTGTACCTGTCGGCTACACACTGCCCTACTGCAGGTAACGATAATATAATGCTCTGTAATTTACTTGCTAAGTTATTTGTATAATATTAAGTAAGAATAGGATTTTGTTATTATGTAATTTCTATTATATGATAATATAATTTTATATAAATTATGATCTAATCTCAAGAATTAATACTTTGTATTTCTTTTTTGTTAATGTGATTACAAGATGAGATTAACTTAAAATACCTTACCGAACTAATAGCATTGTAATTAATTTTTGAAATACAACAATCATATAATAAAGAATTATTTCATCGTTAACTCGAAAAATTCTTCAAGAGATGTGCTTGTCTATTTTCTTTCAATAAGACGACGTGAGCTCTCTGCGATATTGAATTAAAACAATAATAGTTGGTCCTGGAATCGCAAAATTTTTGTTCCAACTCACGAACAAATAGTATCACTATTATAAGTTTATTTTTATTTCGATAAATACTTGTGTCGTCTAATAAGGATAAATGACATTGAATTTAACCGAAATAAAATTGAAACCTTTGCAATGACAAAGCAACTGGATGCTAAATTGGATGAAACGAACTACAAATGATAAACTAATATGATTCATAGAAGAGAACTAATATAAATATTTTATTATATTATATATTAATACATATTACAAATATTCTATATAAAATAAATACAGATTTTTAGTACGAACCCCCAGGTACCGGTCTCGTGTAAGGAATGCCATTAAATATTATATCTCTGAATAAATTTATTTTATCTTTTTTTTATTACATAGCTAAAAAAATACTAATATTTATTATTCGCAATCGTCTTGACTAACATCGCTTACCGGCTTTGCACGCCTCTGAAACGGAAGCTTACATAAAGTAAATCTTAATTTACTTAACAAATCTCTCTCTCTCTATTTACAATTAAATAGGTTTGATAGTTTTGAGATGTTTTACGACAAGAGAATGCGCAAATGGCTTTCGGGGCATTACGAATTGTATATTATAAAAAAATGTTAAGGAATATTAAAAAAGCATACTTTCTCCTTTTATTCTTATTGCTAATCAAACAGTAAATGTATATTTAAGTGACGTTAAATAGATGTTTGATTAAAATGTCGTAGTATCACATACGTATTATACAACTATGCTCTGACGAAATCTCCGCGCCGTAATTTATCAAAAAAAAGGGCCTAAAGGCAAAACATCGAGAGATAAAATAGATTCACGACGGCTTTTTAACCTAGCTAAGAGGTGACTAGGGTCTGATTACAAAATATATTTCCTGTTTCTATGTAAATAAAAGCTTTGTATAAAAAAGTGCGTTATCCGTACTCGCTAGCGGTCCCTGTAATTGCGCAGAGTGTGTAATTACGACTGCACTCTCCTACTACTGGTGACGCATTAAAATATCGCGCCACCGAGAAAATTTTATTTTTTAGTCTATAATAATTAATCTTAGTCTTAATAAAGGTTTACGGAATTTTTTGACAGTGTTATTTAGTATTTTTAATAAAACAATTATTATAGATATGTATTAAAAAAATTGTGTCACATTACGTATTAAAAATAAAATATTCTTAAAACTATAACACTATTAAATGAAAATATATTCGTTGGACATCTTGAATCTTAAACATAAGAAGTCTTTGACATCACAAGATTAATTACTAACCCCGAAATTGTCCTCCATCCTGTGAGCCTCTCCAAGGCTACGTAAGTTATTAATACGTAGGCCACTGACGTCGAGGCTCAACTCCCATGGGCAGTCATTATATTTTACTACCCACTATCCTATTAAGGGACAGGGATATGAGTCACAATGTAATAGTTTGTATTTCGTTCTTAAAATTTTGGTTTTCGTGACAACCTTCACAAATAAGCTTGCTTGCTTTTTTAGTTTTAAGGAAATTTCTTAAATCTTCCATAACACTAAAATATTACTGACCTTATCTTAAATATTATATACCAAGCTGAAATAGTGGACACGAATAATGTCTTGGAAATAAGTGTGATTATACGAGTACATACAACGTAGTAAAAACTTTAATAATTTCACTATGGCTCCAATCAGAAGCTTACGGTCTTTCACAATTGTATTATGGTCCTTTAAATCAGCTAATCATTCGAGCTGCCTGGTAACGTTATTTAGATTCCCAATTATTACTCTTTCATTACAGATAATTTTGAGTACGATATCAATTTATGAAAATATAAATTTAGGTGTAATATTTTAGGAAGCCTTTATTCCCTGATAACAAATGAAAGATCGTTACTCGTGGGTTCGTGGCTCGGATTACCGGAGGTCATTAGTGATCACTTCTGTAACTAAAGTGGACGAAAGCCTCAAATCAATATTAGTACGTAAAATGATATATTAATGATATGTATCCTGTAATTTGGAAAGGAAATTTTGACATGTTTCACAAGTAGCGTGGTAGAAAACGTCTATAAATTTGTTTGTTACATTATTATATTCCATATTGACTAAAATATTTTTAAGTCAACGAGAATTAGCATCTGTCGAAGTAGACATGGGGAGAAATTGGCTGTGACAAAAATTAATTAGGAACCGTATACATAAAACACATTTTGTATGGCAATCAAGGTTTATAATATACTACAAAATAAATAAAACTTAGCAAAAACATGAAGAGATCTTCCGACTAGAGTTTTACTTTTGTAAAACATGTATTATTCTATAAATTATTACGTGAAACATTATAATTAATATTAAATTGATTACGTAATAATGTGATATTTGATCACTACAAATAATATAAGAAATGACTAATTGATAAGACTCATAATGTAAAATTCCTTTTAAGACAATTTTGTATAATGGGTAGTGTGTGGCAGAGTGAACTTTCGATTGTACCACCATAACATTTTTATACCATATTCTTGCAATAAATTATTATTATTATTCACCACATAGTTCTACATTTATTATTATGCCTAAATTTCAAAATTGATTTAGTTTTTTCTTAATCTTATCCTCAGTACACATATTATTTATATTGTGCATTCCATTTTATTTACGTGTCGCGTACAGTAAAGAAGCTGTTTTGTAAGTTACTTTATCATTTAGCAATATAATTTCAACTGTATAACGCTATCTATCAATGAATCATTTATGAAGACACAATGTAATAATTGAATGAAAATAGCAAAGTGTTAATTTATTCCCAGGAAGGTCAATGAACTTGGCACAGTAGCATTCAGTCAGTTACGTCAACAAGGAGCAAATTGTTCTCGACACGACCGCACTGTGCCAATGGCAAATTGTATCGGGCGTAATTATTCAATCTACAGAGCGCTCAAGTTTCATTCGATTAATTTTAATTACTGAAACTGTATCGAATCGTTACTTCCGAATGCAGTTTCTATTATATCATAGTAAAATGCTGAATGCGCATGATCATCAAAAACCTATTGAACACATGAACTATGTTGATACTGTTATATTATAAATAAATAAACGAAGGAGGAGTGGTGTTTAAGTAGGTTTAAAAAAATGAGATATTACTACTAATTTAGTTCCAGCACATCTTTAATTTGGAAGCTTTATTGTCTTAGGTTTTGTTGTTCTACCAGATCCACTATATCTATATGTAGTCAAGCGATTTCAAGAACACTCTCGTCGGTAGGGCGATAGATCTGTAGGCTTATAAAAATGTTATTAAGAACCTCAGCGGGGGCAAAGGCGCGTATGCCCCCTATAGTTCGTCAACCAGTCTCAATTGATATCAAATATATAGTATAGGAAGTTATTATAGCATTACTATTTATTATTAGTTACCGAATGAGCCTCCCACGAAGTCTATAATTCACACTGCATTGCGGCTAAGATATTTTTATGTTTGCGTCTATAAGATTTTTAACTAAACAAGATGCGTTCCTTTTTCAAACTTCTTGGCTGGTTTCTTTTGTTTTTGTTTATATGTGTTTTTATAATACGGCTGGTCCAAGTCCAATCATCAACTCGAATTTTTGTGCTACTAGACTGGTATGTTTCTATTTTTGTTTCATATACACTTTAATATTTAAGGGTTTTCAATCGCAATTCTAGCTTGTTGGATACTTGCGGTAGTGGATAGTTATACAGATTGAATACGGACATAACATCATATCCGTGGTTTAAACGCACAGAATGAACCTTAGGTTCAAACATCCACATATGAATATATCTGAGAAGAAGAAGTCCTCGGAGGTATCAGCTAGACTGGACTGAACTCTTCAAATAATTATTGTGAAAATGTATAAAATGTTATCGAGACTATATTTATTATCGATATAAAGTTACCTCGAAACCCCAGATCTCACAATATCTGCTAAAACCATCTGGTTTCTGAGCACGTAGCGAAGTTAGAAGCAAGTGCCTCACCGTCCGCGAAACTTTTCCATTCGATCGAATATATTCCGTATTAGCGACTATATATTAGCGACTCTTTGTAATATAGTTCAAACCTCATTCTATACGTATAAGAGAATTGGCTCTCCCCGCTCTGGTGTGCATTAAAAAATAACTCATTTATCTCGATATTTCTATGTTCTATGGTACGAAGCTTCAAGAAAGAAAGCTTTGGGACAGGATTCTTTTATTTACAAGCTTTAGTAAAGACGTAAAATGAATGAATACATCACAACACCCGGATATTGCATTTTAATGTTTTGTAAGAGATTTCATTAAATTCAAAAGTCATTTATTCATATAGGTAACACTTATGAAGGTAATTAATAAATACATATTAAATGCTTATAATTTTACATTTACTGCTAGTTCTCAAATAAAGTAAATTTGTAATAAAACAATTATATGACGTACATATTATAATTATTATTGCGCACCACACAAAAAAGAAAGTAAAGAAACAGGTACTAGTATATATATATATATAAGGACAGGAGGCTCATCTGAGGTTAAGTGACACCCCTGCCCATGAATACACATAGCCAAAAGGCTCGCCACTACGTTAACGGCTTGTTAAGAAAAGTCTACCCTAAGTCGAGTTGGTTCAGATATACTTAGTGAGTAGCTAGTTCTAGATAGCGTTGGTGCGCGGCAAAATCTGTCTTAAAAAGATAGGATAGATTAGGTTTAGACGGCGTGCACAAACATAATACTTATTTGAAATTAAGTTGCAGAAATTACATAATATACCTAAGAGACACAGAGCCAGAAATTATTTCTAGCTTGGGCATGTTTGCTAGTTTTTCTCTCCTATGGGTGACTGCGGACGTAGATAACAAAACTACTTGTAGATCTTATAATACCCAACTGATTTGATGCAGAATCGACTATAAATAGCAAGGCTGTTCCGTCGAGACATTGCTATTAATCAACATGGGGAAATGGTGTAAACTGTGTGTGGGTTTATGTTAAACAGATCAAAGTGAGAGCTCTACAGTTAGCTGACTGCGTAACCGCGTCTCGTCTGAGGTGTACGGTACAAGATGAGCGTGAGCGATTATTTGAAGCTCGTTGTCTCGATTACTTTTATCTTTCTATTATTAAATGGGCTTTTCAATTAAAGCTATCAAAATGTTATTTATATTTTAGATGAACTGAAATTGTTTATAATTTTTTTATGGTACAACAGTAACTATATTTTTTTTAACTTTAATTAATTAAACTATGTTTAATCAATAAAAAAAATTAATATATCAAAGTAAAATTATAATTTTTCTACTCACTCTAGTCCTAATACACACTTATAGTACGTTTAATAATAAGTTCTAGCATACCATTATCGTCTTAAGGTGTCATTGAATCGCGTTCGCTAAAACTTGTGCACCGTGGTCTGTGTGTAAGCTCACTTCCAGGCCGGAGGCGCTAATTTGACGCTTTGACGTAGCACGCCGAGCGCGCTTCAAGGAAATGCTCTATTTACAAGATAACATTATCATCTTTGTCCCGCTCTCTCTATGCCATACCGGACTATTTGTTATCTATCTAAGATAAATCTAACAGAATGAATCGTTTTGTAATTTGATGTTTGTTCACAGGAATTTGCGACGCTTACAAAGGAGTTGAATCAAGCTCGAGAACAGCTTCTAGAGAGGGAGGAGGAGATATCCGAGCTCAAGGCGGAACGAAACAACACCAGGGTTAGTTCAAACATCTATCACAAGCTAGTAGGCTAAGCATATTATAAAGGCGATTGCAATATGTCAAAACCCAAAGTCAAAAGCTAACATTGTATTGAACGCCGTATCTTCATATAATCGTAGGAAAGAGTGAAATAATGATTACATAATGAAACCATACATACATAAATTTTTCACAAAGAGAAACTAAAATAATTATCAGTAGAGAACTACAAGCTTTGTGCCTTAGTGTATTATAAACTTAACAAACCATTACCACTAATATTATATATTATATTAAAATTCCTACAACGAAATAAGTTTTCATGGGTTTGCAAGGTAAGTTTAGAGCCAGGTCCAAATTCCAATCCAACTTGTAATGACTAACGACAATTTAGATAACCATTTCACTGAATAATCCCAAATGGACTAAATTTTTGACTTTTGAATGTCACAACGTGCTTCTTTGTTAAATTGTAATTACTGTTCTGAAATATGCATTACTGTCATGTCAAACAGACGGTCAAAAAGAGATGGTTAAATGGAAGTTGGTCCAAAATGATTGGGCTCTGACTTGATTAAGAAATACCTTTTCTATATATCCTAGTTAGAAATGTATTTGCGTACTTCCGAAAGTAGCAGGTGTATGGGGCACAGTAGAATTACAGCTTGTTAGGGGAGCAGTGCATAATCCCGCCTAGATGGTTCCAACAAGGCCGTATTAAAAAAAATATGTGTCGAATGTAGTTATCTGCAATTGCAATGTATATTGATTGATAATCACCGAGATACAGTATAACCTCCTTATTAAAACTAAATTATTCTTACTCATTATTCTTAAAGTTTAACTGGCATAAAGTTACTATTGCCATAAAAAAATAACGTAAACACTATCTGTATAAAGATGTGTTGTCCTTGTGGCGTCAGCGTACATCTCTATACCTATGTAAGAATTTGTACTAATATATTTTTAATGAACCTGAACGATAAGACCTACCTCCATTGATAAAGCTGCATTATTTTTATATGGAACAAATTCATCGCGAACGAGAACGTTTGTTTCAATGGATATATTTTTGTGTATTAAATTTTATACAAATAATGTATTTTACTAACACTGTTTTAACTAAAGTATTTATTCATTATGCAGTAATAATAATGCTGTGGCCCTACAAGCCTAAATTCTTTTTCGGTCTTGGCCTCAGACTGCATCAGTTTCTTTGATCACTTTTTATTTCATAAACAAGTAGGTGATCAGCCTTCCACCAACACATGTTGTCGATTTTGGAATTTAAAACATGCTGATTTCCTCATGATGTTATTCATCATTGTACGAGCTAGTGCGAGCTATTAACGCACATAGACGGTATGTCCATTGGTCAACAACCGAGAATCAAACCAATGACCTCAGAGATGAGAATCGACTCTAAACCCAACACAGCTTTATACAGATAGTGTTTCAGTTAAATTGTATTAATAATTAGTAATAATGATTTAGTTTTTGGGGGCTATACCGTGTCTCGGTGCTTGGTTATCAATCACCACTGAACATTCCAATTGCAGATACTATTTATCTTGTATAATATTAAATTTAAAATTTAGTTGTAGTAAAATAAAATCTTACATTTTAATTTGCTCAACATTGGCAGCCAATTGGACACCGTCCTATATCATCCACAGGCCCGTAATTTAGAACTTCAATCAAACTTAAATATAAACTAGATTTAAGACTTAATCAAGAGCTGTCAAACCATTTTTTCTGTATGATGATATAGGACATTGCTCTAGACGAGGTTGAGACTTGAGACTACAAATTAAAATATGGAAATTTGACCTTCTAAATGGGGACATCTAAATATAATTTTCAATAAGTGATAGACGCTAATCCTTATTACTAGGGTAGCCTAGAAGAGATTCCTTATTAGCTTTAAGGCCGCCAGTTCCACTGTGTTTTGTATTTTTGTTTGTGCACGAATAAACAAATAATTCAATTATTACAGTAAATATCGTAAACCTTTGTCCAATTTTAAAGTGTCCGTGTCGTCTTCGGATAGCAAAATTTAAAATAAATGATACACATTGTGCCGAATTACCAACGATGCCGTTTAGCCGGAATGCTTCGCCTTTTCTGTTAACTCTTCATTGTGACTCAGTTTGTGCAGGCAATTGTTAGCTTCTTATAAATATTCAAATGCTTGCATTATTTAGTTCACTCGTCTAGACTCTACGTCCAATGTCTTACACGGCCGTTTTCTATATGAAAGTCTTGCCATGCATAAAGCTGTAGAGGCTTCTTTATTTAACAGACGAGGCACCTACGTACTAGGTAAAATCTCGATTGACTGAAAATGATATTTCTAAAACGTTCATCAAGAAGTAATGAAAAAGACAGGAATGTGTCGTCAATGGCACCTGTCGTAATTGCCCCATTGTCCCTGGTAACGTAACTTTACTCACGAAGATGATTAATACATTTGTTTTTCTTAGATACGGAGTCGGAGTGGAGGTCATCTCCAGCTAAACTCACAAATAAAGTAAAAAATAAATAATTGGCGCTGCAACCTTTTTAGGTATGGGCCTCAGAATTCTGTATCTGTTTGATGATCATTTGTCAATGTAATTGGCAAGTCCATGATTAGCCTTCCGTGTCTGGCACATGCTGTGTGACAACGAAATCACACTTTTTGGGTCTAAGACAAACCGGTTACCTAACGATGTTTTCCGTCACCGTTGGATATAATGCTAAATGAGCACATAGACAGAAAGTCCATTGGTCCATATCCGTGGATTGAACCTACGTCCTCAGTCATGAGAGACGCACGCTAAAGCCACTAGGCCAACACTACTGTATAAAAACTAAAACCAAAATCTAAATGGACTGGCCAAATTGTTCTTTGTAATCCTTAATATTTCCATAACATTAATATAAAGGGCTTTTAAATACGTACGCTTTCAATGCTTACGTCAGGTTTTAAACGTTCAGGACTTCAGGACTCGCGCTATTAATTAAAACTAAATGAAAATGAATCTGGAACATCGTTAATTAAAGCTTAATCCCTCTAATTAAGGCTCAAAAGTGTCCTCAGATACTTTACTAATAAATAGATTTTAATAGATTATTTCTACTAAAATGTCAATGGACAACGGAACTAGTACTGTGTAATGATTTTGGCAAGGCAGTTTGTGTTGCCTTAGTAATATCCCGCTTTTGTTTTAAATATTTAAAATGCTAGTAACATTAGCGCGAAAGTTGCATGGGCATTACTTCCTTTAATCATTGTAATCAGAATTCGGCAATATGCTGAATTTTTTAGCAACAAACACCAACCACACCCAGTATAAGTAGTGGATAATTCTACCCAAAAAACTCGCTTTATTTTTTTTACAACGCTTTACAAACATTAACAATACATTCCTTAACAATTTTAAGCAACATATTTTAAATCTGTCCTTTGTTTAAACCGAAAGTATTCTTCGTCTGCAATAGTAATTAAATTATACTAAATGTTATGTAGGATTTATTACGTCAAGTATCTTAAATGATTAATACGTCAAATGGACTAAGTAGCCCACGATACAAGGAATCCTAGTGTGGCGGCTTTATCTTCTTCTCTTTTAACTATTCATCCTTTTTTATATGCATTATTGGTAATGAAATTGTTCTTGCTTTCTTTCATTAAATGTTTTTTCAGAACACGTTTTAATATTTAAAGATTTATTTCTCTCATTAATGTTAGAAAAGTGATACGACGATACGAGTGATAAAGATAAAAATTGTTGTCGCTTTTTATATTTTGAGATAAAATTTATTTCTAACTACAGTTCAAAGCGCATTTATACGCAATATATTCTATTTGCAATGATAATGAGTCTGTGCGGAAAACAAATCGTCTTGGGATGTGAGGTGTTAACTTAGTTTTGTTTAGGTCGACAGTAACCATCCTGATACTTAATATGAAAAGAAAATTTTTAGTTTGCATAGCTGCCACACCCGTTCTCTTACCGTAGACTAACTACTCTGGTATATTTCTATACCAAATAACCCATTAAGGTAATGTAAATATGCTTTTGGTTATTCTCATTGAATTTATCTTGCAGCTTCTACTAGAGCACCTAGAATGTCTAGTGTCGCGGCACGAGCGCTCGCTGCGCATGACCGTGGTCAAACGGCAGGCGGCTGCGCAGTCGGGCGTTTCTTCCGAAGTGGAGGTTCTGAAGGCGCTCAAGAGTCTCTTCGAACATCACAAGGCGCTCGACGAGAAGGTGAGCTAGAATATTTGGTTGATAGAAGAAAATTATTTCATTCCTCAATTGTTACTTTCAAACTTGTATATGTAAGTCATGTCTTCAAACTGTAGACACAACGCTGCGTTGGCCGTTATGTTGTTATTCTTAAACCATATGCCAACACGTTTAACGCCACTTCTTAAACATAAGGAAAGTAATTCTCTGACGATTCAATTCAGCAACTATACAGTATATACAAAATTTGGTTTTCCTTTATTATTCATGAGAAATTCGCTAAGTAGAGAACCGTAAGTTTAACGTAGAACCATATTACAATATTTAAATATAATAAAGTTATGATCGTAACGTAATCTTATTGCACTGAACCAACACAAGAGAACCGTTTGCAATATTCCAGGAATTCAATACTAAAACTATTAGAAGCTATTGGAATTTAATATTCTCAGTGTTATTATTTTATACTTAGCGAATATAGCTTTAATTAATATATTTTTGACAAACCTATACAAAACCCTCTTTGGCAAGCAACAAATTTATTTTCAGGTTCGAGAGCGATTACGTGTGGCGTTGGAGAGAAATACAGCGCTGGAAGAAGAATTGGCTTTAACCAAAGAAGAAGTGAGTGTTCTGAATTCTAAACTTTGATAAATTAACGAAATTACAAATAGCAAAGCTTTTTTACAATGGTAGCACCATTAACAAAAATCGTTTTTATTAAGATCCTTACTGACGATATTTTTATATTTTTTATTGGATCCTCTCCATCTCCTGGCGTTCCACAACAGCGCTTTTTTAAGGCACTTTCGGCCGCGCACTCTTTGTGGAACCAACTGTCAGTAGAGGTATTTCCGAACCGATACGACTTAAGGGCCTTCAAGACGAGGGTACCCTGTAATATGGGAAACACGTGGCGGCGGTTATTGCTTTATTCAACTTGCCTGTTCATTTGCTTTGGGATGTTATTGCGAAAAGTCGAGAAACGGAAAACCTTTATTATAGTTTCTAATGTTGAATTATTTAATTCATGTGTTAGCGGTGGTTGATCTAGTTCTTAGGGTAAAAAATTAAACACTTCTATGAGACTTAATTCACTATAATTTACTTTACTGATTTTGTATAACTTCAAACTTGTACAAAGAAAAAGCCCGTGCACATGTGTCACAACCTCTTTGATAATCACAACTCCCTCCTCCGACTCGACCATCCCACTTCGGGGAGATGGTCGAGTCAATTCGTAACAATTCGTAAACAACCGAACGAGTCAAATGTATAACTATTGCACATGCTCACTTGTAGCAAGATTCTTAACAATATGTTTCATAAAAATGTTTAGAATTTAATTAAATAAATATTAGAAGCTAACACATGTAACAGATTTTATGTTAATGTTTCTATGGAAAATATGTTTTTTTTCTAAATTCAAGAGTGTTATTTAAAATTGTCTTAATGTTACAGCTGCAACAGTACAAATCATCGTCCGGCCAGGACGACAAACCCAAAGAGAACGGCACTGTCTCGACTGGATCGCCAGAACAGAACGGCGAACCGACACAGACTAAGGTATGGTTCACGTCCGCCTGATTGCAGGTTATAGACAAAAAAATGTAATCGTAAACGTAACTTGAATTAAATTCCTCCCAAACTGTGGATATCTCAAAAATTATTGAACGACTTTTAGTTTCTGAGAAATTTGTGGACAAACCTACAACATATACACACTTTATTTTTACGACTTGCCACACGTACTTTGACGATTATTCAATCCCAACAAAATCACATACGACTGTGACTGATAAGCTTCAATTTCTCGATGCTAATTGTAATGAGGTTTAAACATTTAAAACGATAGTGGTGATACAACCTAAAAGACTTGAGACTTAACAAGTCAATCTCCAAGTGAGCACTGTCAAATATGTCATAGTTAAAATAGTAGAAACTATATGACAGCTCTAAAAACAAGTTTTAAAAATGAGTGACATTTCAGAATACAGATTTCTACATATGTCTCGTAATTATATAAAGATTAGTTATTTATAAGGTACGAATAAAAATCTTAACGATAAAAAAAACGTAATCGCCTATAATCCTCACAATACATACTACAATAGACGTCACAGTTTTTTCTTAAACTATTTGAATGTTTAAACGATTTATAGATTAAAGAGGCGTATTTTCTGTGGTGTAGACAACGTTAAAGTAGATAAAAAATTAGAGACTAGAAAATTGGTGTTGGTTTGTGTAAATTATGATGTATATTTATGGGAGTATCAGATATACGTCACCTAGCTGAAACCCCTTTTATGTTGTATAGGTTGAAAATCATAAACCTGTTCCACGATCTTAGAATTTTCAAACAAAAACGTTGACGTCTTTCGTTTGATTGTTATTGGTCCAATCACAGGCACACGACACGTGTTCCTTCATTCCGTTTGACCAATCATAAACAAACCAGATGCACCGTCGTTTTTGTGTCGTTCGCTCATGTATTAAATAGTTGGTGTTAGCAGCACAAACTTGGTTGTCACTGCAATAACAACACCACAGTCCTATCTGTAAAACAAACGTCGAAACAGTTTTATAGTTTTAAACGGAAATATTTGTAGTAAATATAGGAATACGTCTTGTAGATGGTAATAATTATGTTTATAAATAGTAAATATTTTTATTTTTGGTGGTTGGCACAGGAAAGTAGTGTTAACGGTGAGCCGGAGACTGGCAAGAAACTAACTGAGCAACAAAACACGATCGCTAAACAGGTCAGCACCAGGCCTTACTCTACTCATAACCGCATATCTGCACACGACCTAACATTTTTTACTAATTCCATCCTTAAATTATATCATTGTATATCTAACCCTATAGATTGATTGAGTAATGTCCCATATTCAGCTATTATATTAATATTATTAGAGGCTAAAGGTATATAAATATATATACATATTTATTGAATTTGGCTCTTGGTTTAATCAATATGATTGTTTTAAATTATACATAACTATACATATACACAGGAACATTTAATACTATCATGGTGAATTTTCTGGCAAACATAACTCATGATAATCATATCACATAAAATGTAGGTATTGAGAATCACCGGTAAACATAACTAGCTCACTAATATTCGCTCACCTGTATAAAGCATGCTCCTGTCACCATCTTTAGAATATTTATAGGATGTATTTTATGTATTTAAAGTAAGTATTTTAAAGTAAATACTGATATTGAGATATTTTCTTAACATAGTTTATTCTGTATGACAAATATATTTTGTATGCTTTAACATGTTATTTTCTGAAAATGACGCAATTGCTTTTATTTTTAGTTTGAGCCTAAATATATTATAAGAATCGTTACTAACATATATAATTGTATATTATATAAAAAGCTTTAGTTTTTAATAATTCAATGTGTTTATAGTCGGCCGAGCTAAGTTCATGGCAGAGAAGAGTGGCAGAGTTAAACAACAAAATGACCGATCTAGAGGAGAAGTTGACAAAAGGAGAAAAAGAGTTGGCGAAGAAACAAGAAGAGTGCTTAAAATTACAGCGGGATCTTAGAGAAAATGTCGCTCAGAAAGAGGACCAGGTATATTCTATACAACTTAGAACATATAATAATTATGATTCAATTAAAAACCATTCTACATATAGTTTATATATCTGAATATCGTATATGCTAAACATAGCAGATGCAAATGCCGATGAGTATTTGCTTCATATTAATATAATTTAATAAATGTATTTGTTGTGTAACTAAATATCCTAGAGAAATAAGTTTATTATGAAATAAAAAACATAAAAATTACAGGAAGAAAGAATAGCTACACTAGAAAAGCGATACCTCAATGCACAGCGCGAGTCCACGTCTCTCCACGACCTGAACGAGAAGCTGGAACAGGAATTGCAACACAAGCAGGCACAGCTTAAGGTAAGCTGTTTGAGGCGGTGAAAGACGTTTGTGCACTAACATCTGTTAGGTCATATAGCAACAGCATAAAAATCAGTATTGCGCAGGATTTTTTCTATAGTCTACAAGCAAAACTTTAAAAAATGGCAACTTTGATAGTTCAGACATTATTTTCACAGTACAATAAATTGCTGTGTACATAGAAAAATTAATAAGTATATCTAGAAATAAGTGAATTTTAAAACCACTTATATTTACCATTTGTGATTAGATGCGAGCAGGAGAAAATTTGTTGCGCTATTTCTGTGTTCACGTTTAAAGAGTCCAGTAGTAATCCAATTGCGTGAAGTCTCAAATTAGTGATTATAACTAGATCCTAACAGCACATGCATGAACCACGTTATATACAAATACTAATGGCTAGCTCACTGATTAACTTCACACATTTAATAACTAAACGTGAATTAATGAAAAAATAGCTTGATTCAAAATAACGTACACACTAATAGAAATTTGTAACATTCCGATGTAGGGTTTAGCTTGCCTGCTCGTTAAATAGCTTGATAGAGCGACTCGTTCGAGTGAGCTAGCTATACTCGTGCCTAGCGCAACCATCACATCCACCCTGCCCATGCCACCGCCATGACTTGTCAACATTTCAGCTTCAAGAAGAGAAGATAGCGGCCATCGAGGAGAAGTTGGAGCTGTCCACGCAGAAACTGGCGCAGATGTCTTCTCTGCCCGAAATGGAGGAGCAGCTGAAGGCCAGGATGGAAGCTCTCAGCCAGGTGGGTCGTTGACCTTGGATCGTATGGGCTAGCATGCCGTAGATTATTTGTAAATTCCTACCGAGTAGCCTTACAACCTTTCTTCGCTGTTGTCTTAAGTTCTTGATTTATTATCTGTATTTGTATTTTGTATAACCAAGTTATGAATATATTATATTTAATTTCTCCACTTTCAAATTCTAAGTTATTTCCATATAACAAGGTCAACAGATGATATACTAATGTAGGATAGACTCACTCCCATTCTTCATGCGCTTCGTCATAGTGATCAAGTCTCGTAACTAAGTGCGGGCTTTGATCATAATTGATGTTTACTAACAAATATTAATTCAATAGATAATGACTGTTTTTAACTATGTTTGAAACAATTTGAACCAAAATATGAAGATACACATGTTGCTAAAAGGAAAATTAATTCACAAGAACTATTTGTATGGCAAATTCGGCAACACAAAAATTATTGAATAAATAAATAAAAAATACTTAGACGATGCGTTAATATATTTTTTATACAACAAATGCTTCGTTCTAAAAGTCTATCTAGATTGTGCGGTCTTTTTTTAGTATGATATAGATGGGTCTTACTATATGAAAGGTTTCGATCTTTCCAGGCGCAGGAGAGGCATGGCTCCGCTGAAGACAGAATACAGAGGCTTGAAGCGAGTGTTGAGGAAAAGAATGCGGAGCTGATGAGGCTCAACCAGCGGCTGAGGATGAACGAGGAGCACAACACGAGGCTGTCTGCGACCGTGGATAAACTGTTGTCAGAGTCTAATGACAGGTTAGGAATAGCAAGATGTCAAAAATGTCATTATAATTTTTCTCTGATAATTTTATGTGCTTTTTGACGTCACAACGTCTAATAAATCGATAAACCCGGCTACACGCACGAAAAAGCATAACTCATTGTCCCGTTACGCTCATTGTACGCTTACGCCGCATCTATATTTCTTCCTCTCCATTGGCCATGCGTCTGAGGATACACGCCTTCTTTTGTTCAAAAAAGTCATTTCATCAATGTTTTGTTATGACGTTGTCACGTTACATTATCGTCCGTAAAACAACTTCACAGATAACCATTTTGTTCTTTTCTAGTTATTTGATGAGTAACAATATATACATATATGTATGTATGTACCAGTATCATACATACAATATTGGCGCATTTGACCCTTATACTCACCAAAAAATAAAACCTTAATTGATTGATCCATTGCAACCTGCAAAGTAAACAAAGACACGTTACAAAAAAGTTATCGAAACGTCAAATTTATATCAAACTTTAATTTCATAGATTGCAAGTTCACCTCAAAGAGAGAATGCACGCGCTAGAAGAGAAGAACGCCTTGCAGCAAGAGTTAGAGAAGACTCGTAAGTACGCAGATGAATTGCTTCACGAGAAACAGGAGATACTCAAGGAACTCGCCAAGTGGAGAATGGAGACTGAACAGGTATTAATATCCTTTGTGATATTATCTTGTAGGAGGATTATTGAATAAAACGCAATAATACATACAGAAAGACCAATGCATGTTAAAGTCGCTTTCAATTTAAACTTATTATTCCACTTCCAGCTCAAGCGTCAGATGCTCCAGCAAGAGATAGCGTTCAACATTCAACAAACGGACGCCTTGACTCGCTCCTTATCCCCAGCAGCTCCGCAGCCGCCGCCGCCGGGCCAGCTTATCTTCCAGCCTAAGGTATGGAAAACTTTCAGAGCGTCATTGACGTCTACTAATGACTTAAAATTTCAAGCAAAATTGTTCAAACTTAACTTTCATCACAGTTAACACAATTTGACAGAAAGAGACGAAAGAGGTCTTCGGGGTTACTCTTTCATTTTTATCTTTTACGTTTCTTTGGTTAATTCTAATTCGTATCTCAAGTCATAGTTCCGTCTTGAGTGCAATCAAATATGTTTGAACATACAGAAAAATGGTCTGACAGCTCTTGAAATTAGACTTAAGTTTGTTTGACGTTCTATAATATGGAATTGGGTTATGTAATTTTTCTGTGTTGTTGTTCAGAATTGTCTATCTAGGTTATATAATTAATACAAGGAAAGGTTTATAACTATAGAATCATTTCTTTTCTGCTGATAAAATCTTTGTAAATGTGTTAGAGTCCTTTGAGCATTTATAACCGGCATCGTTTCCTGGTGAAAACCTGGTATTGATTAGTCTATACATTAAAACTAAAAATCAAACTGTGGAATCGACTGCCTGCCGGTGGAGTAGGGGGGTCATTCTTGGGAGATACGACCTCCCTATTCAAACATAGAGTGTACTCCTTCGATGACGTAGGCTCGTTTGCCCCCCCCCCCCCATTTATATAAAAAAACGTATGTGTATTACGTGTATGTAATGTTTGCGAGACTTCTTTTTTCATTTAATGCGTTAAATCTAATGGGACATAGTAAGTTACTATAAAATTGTGTTATATGATTATTGCAGTTGGACGGGTCATGGGAGAAACTTCAGCAAGCTCATGTGCTCGCAACTGTTCAGCAAGGTTTCGATGTTACTAGTGATGCGGAGGTCAGTTTAAATCCTTTGATTTCAGGACGTTCACAGAATTCTGCAAACGAATGACCTTCAAAATATTTATACCGTTAATGAACGTATACATCTCATACAGCTGAGAAGTTAAAATGTTTATGATTTTACTGATTGTTACAAAAAATTATCATTTAGTTAATAATTATTTTTGTAAAAATACAAAATCGGAGCAGTTTCCATGTAAAATGTGTAGGCCAATCAAAACAAGCCTGCGTATACGTGCCTCTGATTGGCTAATAATGATAGACCAGTTGCTACTTAAAATGAAATGTGCATTATTAAATATAATAGAATAACATGACATAATAAAATATAAACGACTTTGTGACGAATTTGTTTTACAAAAAACCTCAAGCATCAACCATTATCTACAAAAAATTTAAAAAATGAATAGTTTTATAGAAGCGTTAAATTTCAGAATGATGAGTCTGAAGGGGCTGAAGGTGGGCACACGGATGCTGCTGCCTTGGCTCTCATGCTGCAGGAACAGTTAGACGCCATTAACACGGAGATACGACTCATTCAGGAAGAGAAGCAGAGCACAGAAGCCAGGGCTGAAGAACTGGAGTCCAGGGTAAGTTGTTAGAAGAATTAACAAGAGCAGTGTTGGCCTAGTGACTTTAGCGTTCTATTCTCATGCCTCAGTTCGTAGATACGATTGCCGGCTGTGTACCAATAGACTTTCTATGTGTAAAACATTTACGACCCAAAAAGTCAATGGCGTGTGTCAGGCACAGGAGACTGAACCTGTTACATTGACAAATGATCATGAAGCAGATACAGACATCTAAGACCCCCGGGCCTTAAAAGGTTATAGCGCCACAGATTTTGATCTCTTAATATCTCTCTTAACGACACCTGTAAGCAAATGATGCTTTTGAACTAAGCAATAAATTGGGTAAAAAAGTATTATTGTTTTCATTGCAATTGTATTTTTATTTGATAAATGTAAGAATTAGTTCCCATATTTGACGTATAATACAATCAAATGTTAAGTGGGTTTGAGCTGTATTTTGCGTATAATTTAAAAAATGTCTTTATGTTTACAGGTTGGCAGCTATGAACACATGAACGTTGTATCGCGTCGTGCCGAGTCTCCGCCCCCAGCTGCTTCGCCTTCACACACACATATGCACCACAAGTACCACACTGTAAGTACACACATGTATACAAAGTAAAAATATTTTTTTACAGCGTTTTGTTCGATTTACTTTTACTTTGAAAAGTAACAAACGATGCGATCAGTGATTACAATAAAAACAATTGAATTTGCGCTTGTGGTGAAAGTTTTTCATGATTAGGACCTTTAAGATCTATGAGTTGTAAAATTATACCGTATGGTGTCAGGCGCCCGCGTCAATGTCACCTGCGCACGCGCACTACCGTGCGGCCATCGCCTCTGAGAGCCTGCCTTCCAGTCAGGTGCGTGCTAACCCTCTATCCGTACACACCCTCACTAATCCCACTCCAAATGCTCAAAAGCCTCATCCTTGCAGGGATTATCTTGAGCGCTCAAACATAACTTATGCAATAATACAAAAGTAAGGTAATATTGAATCAGGCTTGCTAAGAGAGCTCCCGATAGTCGCCGCATTACCCACTCCGAACTCCTAAGCACGATTGTTAATTATGCACAGCAAATTATTACGTCTAAATGTTGATCTCAAACCGATGAAAGTACTTATAGGCTCAGAGCTTGTGTATACGTCTTAAGTATTACGCTTAAGCTTCTGCTACTAAAACGTCGTTTATCTTTAATATTTGTAGTCTGTATTCGGAATAGTATTTTCCTATTCGTAGTATTCATGTAGGAGGCTTAGCGTATAGCATAACTATTGGCACGAACTGCATTAAATTTTAGCTTAGGTGTAATATATGTACGTATATATAACTTCTATATTTGCTCATATGTGCTATGTTTATGGTACTGTAGCAATTGTTAAATCTTCATGATATGTGTCAATCTCATAATTTGAGGAAATCCTGCTTAGTAATACATTTTTTAAATTCTTTTACGATAATCTATGTATAATACGCATTTGCAAAGAATGCATCACCAGCTTGTCTAATTCAAATGAACTTATAACGATTTAGTTATACAAATATCGCTTTTGACTTTATAATGCTAAACTGGGTTCGCTGATATTGTCCCCATTCAATCGTGTAAGTAATTGCCTTTGGACGGAGCTGCAAATTTAAGCAGGTATTAGAATAACACCAATACAGTTGCAGCTGTGCGAGGAGGGCGTAGCTGGAGTGGGTGTGGCCGGTGTGGGAATGGGCGGGGTCTGTGAAGGTGCGGAGTCACCTCTAACGGCGCGTTCGCTACGACTTGAAAGGGCCGCGAGGGCTATTCACGCGGAGCGAGATCGTTTGAGGACGCATTATCCTGCACCTTATGACTCGTAAGTATTTTTGTGTGTAGAAAATTACAGGTAGTTGAAAAAATTAAGAAATGTCCTATTGAGGTATAATATATACTTTAAAAAGTATTTTAGAATAGTTAGTTATAAAGTAATCATTAATCACTAATAAAACTATTTTATTTATGCTGCCCAGGAGCTCTATAATGTCTGGAAGTATGGCAAGGATCCCGATGCACAGGTGTTTTTTTTAAATAATTTTTATTTCTAATATTAAGATGTGTTATATTAAAAGTTCTATCCCTCAAAAATTTATTTTATATAATATATGCACTGCTATGTTGAACTATTGCCATCCTGCAGAAGAGGGCTATTGGTGCAATCTATAATTTAAAATGTAGAGAATCTCTGAGAGATAAATTCAAGGAAATTAATATACTTACCTTTCTCTCGCAATATATTTTTGAAAATATTATTTATGTATACAAAAATAGTGATAAGTTAACTAGAATAGAAAATACGCACAATGATAATGCTCGCAACAAACGCAGGCTGCAATTTCCCCGTACTATATCTACTTGATAAAAAGGCCTGGGACTAGTGCTAGACAGGCTACTTCTAATTAATTTGCGAGATTTGTTTTTAAATAAGTTTTGTTTGATGATTTGCTATTTTAAAAGAGTACCGAGAGCATTTTACGCCGACTTTTTCTCTCGGCCTATATCCTCTCTCTTAGCCGATGAGTAGGGATGTCTAATTATTCAAATTTAATGACGTGGAATAAATGATACTCGTATCTTATGTTCCATAATAAATATATATTTTTTTATGTCTATCTGAATTTAAATTCGTATCTTGAGATGTACATGAAAATGAAAAAATACCGAACTTGATAAAAACGTTTTGCTTTTAAAACCATATTAGACCTTCATTAACAATTAAAGTCGATATTTATCTACAAAGTTTAGTTTTAAGTTTTTTTTAACTGCAATCTAATCTTTTTAAAGTGTAGCTAACGTATTTAATAACGTTAAATCTATTGATATGTAACATCAATACAAACATTGTATTTGAAAAGTAATAATTGTACGGCACTAAATATCCTGTCTCGATATAGCAGCTCAAGCCAAGAGTCCCTGGGCGGTGGCACCAGCACTTGGGGTGGCGGGGCATCGCCCGGTCTTCCTCGTGGCGTGACATCGGCAGCCTCAGCCGTCTCCATTGCGTCCATGCATCAACAGAAGAAGCGAGGCATTAAGAGCTCTCTGGGAAGATTCTTTAGTAAAAAGGATAAAGCTGGATTGCCGGTGAGTCCCATTAAAACGCATCGTTGTGTCAAAATTTGTCCGTTCTATTTCTAATATCTGTGGTTGATGCGAATAAAATAAATCAGAGGCGCTACAACCTTTTTAGGTCTGGTCCTCAGATTTGTGTGTCTTTTTCATGATCATTTGGCAAACTAATAGACAAGTGGGTGATTAGCCTCCTGTGCCTGCCTGCTTTGACACACGCCGTCGACTTTTGGGTCAAAGATGTTTTCATTCACCGTTGGAGTGAATGTTAAATGCGCACATAGAAAGACAGTCCATTTGGCTAACACTGCGGTTTCTGCGAATACACATTTATGTAAAACTTCTTTATTTTGTGTCGTATACATAACATAACTCTCGAGTACTTTTCTGCTTCACGACTAATGAATTGAAATCGTGACTTTTTTTCGTAGTCACACTTACAGTATATTAATTTATTTATATACACACACTAACGAAACACATATAAACATTTTAGAGAACACGTCTCATACAGAAACAATTAACTCATATGCATCAATGACAAGTGTGCACAACATTTACAGGGAAACATAACAATGATAAAAGAGAAAAGAAATTAAACAATAAATATACAAGACAATCAAATTATGTTAAGAAATACAAATATGCAAATTAATATATTTCTACATTGTTATTGTTGGAGACGGATTAACAGTGGCTGTAGCATCTAACGCCTGAAGACTTGTACTCAAAGCGTTGTTCAGTGCAGAAAGAAATGTTGTGTTGTGCCTCACAGCCCGAACGTAAAAGAGGACTGATGTGTTCTCTTTAAGAAGAAATTCACTTGACTTTAAACATATACTAGACATAACTATACAGTGGCTATACAGTTCACATGATTTCATAATCTATACTCTTAACACATATCTACAGGTACAAGGTCAAGGGAGTAGGACCCTATCATCAGTATCTTCGTTAGGTCTATCCTCGCTGGTCGATGACGACGGTCAGATGTCGCAAAGCGGTATGCAAGCCCCGCTACAGCATGCGGAATACGCCAGAACTAAAACTAAGTAAGTTTCCCTTTCATTGTTATTAGTCAAGAGCATCTCTCGCTTATCCTAATACGGGCTACGATACTTATTTATTTTCTATTAAAACAGTATCACAATAAAATAACCTAAACCTTCCCATGATGTCAGTCAGTGTTAAATTGAATAAAGTCTTTACCGAATGATATTTAATGATATTGCGTTCGTTAGTGCAATTACAATCAAACGCACCGTTTCGTCATTCGTCTGTTGATTTACAACTTGCTCTTTCACAGGAATACCATTTTAATAGAAATTTTCACGTATACGTAATGTTAGGTTTGTTTCACTTTTTAATATGACAGTACAGTTAGAAGGAGTATAGTAGTTAACATGTTATATCCTGACCGCGTTATAGGAAAGCGGATTGTAGGAGTATTCCCGTTAACACGTTTATTGAATTAAAAAACTAGGAACAAGTATTTAATAAGTTATTTAGTTTAATTTTATAACAACACAATTATGGACTTGACAAATCATTATAAACTACAGAAAAGTAACTAAAACTAGAAATCACCGCGTTATATGGGGGACGGAATTAGCGTCAAACGAAAACGCGTTATAGGGGAGACTATATATATATATTTACTTAAAAGTCCAAGAGTCAACAAGTTGTAACAATTTCAGAGATCGCGACTACCGTCACGAGTTGTTGGGTGAAGCGATGCGGGCGGGCACACCGTTTGCCCTCTGGAACGGTCCAACTGTGGTTGCCTGGCTGGAGTTGTGGGTGGGGATGCCCGCCTGGTACGTGGCAGCCTGTCGGGCTAACGTTAAATCTGGGGCTATCATGTCAGCCCTGTCGGACCAGGAGATACAGCGGGAGATTGGTGAGTAACGGACTCACCGACTTGTATAATTTCAAATATTCATAAAATAATTTAAAGCTTGAAGAGAGGTGAGGTATATTTTGTAGTTGACGCAAAATACTTCCATAACACACTTGATTTACTTAATCACCTTTTCAAAGGCGTTTAATTTTTTAATCACAGGTTATCAGGTTTTCGTTTATGGTGTCAAACAAATGTGAGGGTTAAGAAAACACTTTTTAAACGGATTGAAACTATGTATTATTATTATAAACTTATAATTATTTTTCATAATTTTTATTATATTTCCCCGGAGTTGATATCGACTAAAACAACTCCGCGGAAATAAATACAAATAACACAAGTTTCTCTACAGCTGTGATACTCTTGACATTCAACACCTTTTGTCTTCAGTCACCGTGACCACGCACGCTGAAAAGCACGCGAAACGTGGAAAAAATTTTAAATTATGTAAATAATTATAAGTTTAATATAACAATACATATCTTCAATCCATTTAAAAAGTGTTTACCTAATGTGTGAAAGCTATTTTAACAAAAGACAATACTAAATGTAAGGGTTGTAGTGCAAATTACGTATGTTTGTTTAAGTATTGTAAATATTTCGTAAGAATTGTAATTGAGCAGTGTTGGCCTAGTAGCTTCAACGTACGATTCATCCCTGAGCTCGTAGGTTCCCCACCTCTGAGACACATAGAAAGAAATTCCGTTGGTGTACGATTGAATGGTAGCTCGAACGGTGAAGGAAAATATGGTGAGGAAACTTACTTAACGGCTTGCCTTACTAATGCTTAACCCTAAAGTTTCTGATAATCAGACGGAATTCAGAAGATTATTTAAATATATAGATACAGAAATATTATGAGAACAATGTTTGTATGTAGCCTATATATAAATATGTATGCATATAATATAAATATTTCTAAATTACAGGTATAAGCAACCCTCTACACCGTCTAAAGCTCCGTCTAGCTATCCAAGAAATGGTGTCTCTAACGTCACCGTCGGCCCCCAGAGGCACGGCTTGCGCAGCGCTGGCCTTTGGAGACATGAACCATGAATGGATCGGCAATGTTTGGCTGCCTTCGTTAGGTACATTTTCGTAGTTATTATTAAAATACGGACAATGGTTGATGCCCTTTTTTATATAAATTTCCCAATTTCCCCGACTGTTTAGGTGCGGGACCTTCTTTTATACATATATGTATATACCTTTATTTATTTCCACATCATTATTCTACCTTAACAGTTAGAAAATTCGATAGAACTGAAGCCCACTGAAGTATTTCCGAACCAATTCGACTTAGGGTCCTTCAAGAAAAGAGCGTACCAATTCTTGAAAGGCCGGCAACGCACTTGAGAGCCTTCTAGCAATGTGAGTGTCCATGGGCGACGGTATCGCTTAACATCAGGTGAGCCTCTTGCCCGTTTGCCTGCTATTACTTTTAAAAAAAGAACGCTAGAATAATACCTACACCGATTATCCGACAAAAAAAACTTAAAAAATATATATATTTATATGCCTAAATCTTGTAACTAACAATATAGCAAGTGACTCTTGTGAACTCAGCCAGTGTACAAACAAATAGGTCTACCTCAGTAGAAATTTTGTTAATTACTCGTATTGCTCGCGTGAGTGGCGCTTTGCTGACCAAGTTGGAATGTGCGCGCGGTACATCCAAAAGTTTTGCCGGAAGCCTCAGTTTTCTACTTGGTACCCTTAGACCCAGTTTCTCCGTAATATCCAGATTATGAATTATCTTAAATAAGTACACTGACACAGCTAGCTCTCTTCTGAGGCGTAGCTGATCGTAACCCACCATACCCAGAACAAACAGGGTCGGGTACATCAGCGGATACAACGGATACACTCCGTACAGTCCCTGGTAGAGGCAGCGAGTGATTTGTTCTCGTTCTAACATGAGACTGTATTTAGCCTCATATGGGGCCCACACCATTGCGTTGTACTCCAAGTTTCTTCTCACTAGCGCATTGTATAAAATTTTAATTGCACTGATATTCGCGACGCCACAGGCTATTCGTAATATGAATCCCAGATTTCTGTAAGCCTTTTTGCATATCTTACATACAATTTTCTAATATATATATTCAAATATACAAGTATATATATGTAGTACGTTGTTGCCCTTAAAAGCTCGGTATTTGCTTAAATTCATTATATCTTCTTTAAATAAACGTTTTTGTTTTAGTACCTTACATAGTTATTAACTAATTATTGATATCTTAAGGACGAGTGATGCATGCTTACTATTTTGCAGGTTTGCCCCAGTATAGAACGACGTTCATGGAATGTTTGGTTGACGCACGTATGTTGGAGCATCTCACTAAGAGGGACTTACGCACGCAACTCAAGATGCTTGACAGTTTCCACAGGTTAGTTGTTCGACTAGCAAAAGCTTATAATTATAATAAATCAATACAGAATGTTAAAGCTGTTATATATCTGAACGAAATGCAATTACTGAAATTAGCACAACTAAATTTGAAATTATGTAAATAATTATAAGTTTGTAATAATAATACATAGCTTCAATCTGGTTAAATAGTGCTATATTAAGCTATGTTAACAAAAGACAATACTACGTATTTGGAATCCAACAATATCACATACGTATGTCGAACTGGTTAGCTCCTTTTTTAACGTCAGTAAAAATATTGCAGGACATCGCTCCATTTCGGTGTGGCGTGTCTTAAGCGCGTGGGTTACTCAGTGCGCGCGTTGGAAGAGCGACGTCGCTCAGCAGAGCATTGCATACGGGACGTACTCGTGTGGACCAATGAGAGGCTGCAACGGTGGCTCACTGCTATTAATCTCAAGGTCAGTTTGGAATTCACATTTTGAACAAAAATCAACAACTCATCATTTATTTTATGTGTTACGGACTACTTGAATTTAATTTATCATTTTATGAAAGTAATACAATGTATACGAAATAAATATTAAGTCCACTATTTTAATAAGATGGTAACATAAAAATATATTTCGTATATTTAAGTAGCTTGATCATTCTGAACGCATGCGTAAATATTTGACGGATTGTATGTCAAGCTTTATACGTACAATGGCGTATCAACGATATTTTGTGAATAAAGCGTTTATTTAAATACGTTCGGTAATTTGAGGGGACAGATAACCGTATCGAACGGATGAACGTTAAATATTTGACAGTTACGAAACTCATGAACCCATGGTTGGTTGCCTCAGTTTACGCACTTAGACTGTAACTAGGACCGTTGTGCGTACCATGAACCCATACAAAATGTATTGGAGATTTTGTTTTATATATTAAGATTTATCTTAAAGATAATGCCTACTTAATCCATATTCAAAGTTCTTCCACTTACATAAACCCATATTATCAACGAATATATAAAGGTTACGAGATATAAAGCATCTTTCAAAGTTGAAACATAATTTCCTCCAGTTTGCTGGTTAAACGCCCTATATCGAGATTGATAAGAACTACGGGATCTAATTGAAAAAAAAATGTATAAGTAAAATAGTTATTCCGAAATATAAATAATTATATTTTTGTTAATCTTATTATTTAATATTTCTCTTATAGGAGTACGCAGCTAACTTATCGGAGAGCGGCGTGCACGGTGCTTTGATCGCGTTGGACGATAACTTTGACGCCAACAGTATGGCGCTTGCGCTGCAAATACCCACGCAGAATACTCAGGTATGCCGTGTTTACCCAAACTTTAATTATTTTCTTTAAGCATTATTTCATCACTATTCATTCACTAATTAGTTACTATCTTCCATAAACTGTCTAAGCTCATTTTATTTCTCATAAAAATAAACAATCCACCTTGGTTTAGACTTTCTGTTAAATTATTTTATAATTTACGATCGTTAATTATGGAGTCCGTTATTACTTGTTTATAACATGAAATAATTTCCGACTATAGGCGCGGCAAATCCTAGAAATGGAATTCAACAGTTTACTAGCGAACGGTACGGAGCGTAAGGCGCGGCAACCTCACGAGCACGCGCCTGCCTCCTGACACCACACCATCAACTAAGTGGCGTTCTAACGCTCGTGTGACGCCACAATCGGGGCCTATTAGGAATTGCAAGATCTGATCCCTGAGTGAAATGAGACGCTTGAGGTAATTCTGTCGCGTTGGCGGTTTTGTATATATTGGTCTCCGATTCGTGTGACAACACTGTCGGGAACACTAACTAGTCAATACACTTTGTCCCGATAGTGTTGCCATTGTTAATTATGAAAGGAAATGTGTTTACTGTTGTTATTCGAGCTCTGATATTAAAATAGTTCAAATAATATTTTGAACAAAAGATATCAAAACTAACTATCGTCTCTAAATTTCTAGACACGATACATTGCCTCCAGAAATTGTTCAAGGTAAAAAAATTAGAACCATTTTATATTGGAGCTGAATATCTGAGAGAATAACAATTTTATTTTAAGGTAAATTTTTTATAATTGATGGTTAGCGTGACGCTTTACAACGTGTAACGAAGTGCTCTAACGTAGATTTCCTATGTACTTAAATACAAATGTATTCCAATATTTAATGAAAGTTAACTCGCTTAAGCCTTAATAGAATATTCACGGGAGACGACATTACTTATTTATTTTTAAATTATTTTACATTGGCGCATTGTCTGAGTGTATTTAAGTGTTCCAACATCAAAGTGCCTGGTTAAGGCTACTGTGTATGTACATAGCTAATATTAGTAGATATGTGTATGCTTCTTTATTTTTGGATTGTATGTAGAGAAAAAATGTTTCAATTTCTAGGGATTTAACTTTTATTACCAAATAATGGTAACAAGTTTTACGTGCACGTGCATACGTACGTATTGATCATAGACTATAAAAAAAGTACTAGAAAATTGTGTATGAACATTTTAAACGCTTTATCCTTGTATTCTCGCGACACATTAGAAATGTAATCCGAAACTTCAAAAAAATTTGGTTGTAACCAAATTATAAGCGTGAATAATATGCGTGGGTAATATGATACTTATAGACGTGAAATTAGAAGCATACATACATCAGTCGTGTACAGTGTTGACGCGTCATTTTGTAATCTTTTATATCTACGTAGTTAGGACATATTTTGTTAATGTAGTACTGACATCACTTTTTTGACCCGGTGTACGCTATATTCTACATCAGTTCACTTATAATAAATGTTCGGTAATAATAATAAAAAATGTATGAACGTTTACAATCTATAGTATTCCACTCGCCATAGATAATTAATAGAATGTGTTTTAGCGGACACCGCCTCAATGAACTAGATAAGTAATAAAATGTACTATTGTATAGTTATACTAATATAATTTAACCGAATCTATTGTTGTAAATATGGTTTATACATAGCGTTTATATATCGTAGCAATACCTAGCTAGGATGTGTTCAGACTAGACGTTTGTTTTTATATTGCTTAATTTATTTGTAGACTATTATTTATTAATGCTTCGCATTCGGTAAATGAATACATATTACCTCATATTGTCTTATTCTAACGGTTGTCGAAATATCACAATGTTTTATATGTACCTAAATAGTTGTTTTAGTTGGACTGTCAAGTGCAAAAGTCGTGGAGAAAATTTCACTTTTGTATTTGACTTTACCTGGTTATAGATTTATCGAAACGATATATATTATGAACAGTATTATAATAATTAGAATGTGACCACGCACTAAATAAATTAACTAGATCGACTTGAATTGGCAAATGAAAATTGAAGTTTGGACGCACAATCTTTTAAGTATTAAGTGCAGTAGGATGTTTCGAAAATTGTCCGTTTTGAAATGTTAGGTGTGTGTTGGTTTAGATATCCAGTGCACTCGTTTATATATTACTGAATAATATCGAAATGTATGTAATGGGAATGAAATAGATAGCGATTATTTATTTTTTATCTCCCAAATAGTCGACTTTAGTTACTCTAAAAACCAGTACCTAAATTTTTTATTTTAATATGTTAGAGAATTGATAAGTGGTCACATGTATTAGTGCTATAATATAGTTAAATTGCGGCGGCTAGTCAAATCGTTTCGGAAGAGATCGGTTTCAATATCGTTGCGAATTTGTCACCGGTTTGAATGAGGGAAAATAGCTCTGGGCGGCGAGCGCGCATATCATTCGAACATTATAATTTGTGAATCTAGACGCAGCCATTTTTTGTATCGATCCTATCTATAGACAAAATCTCATCCACCCATTACTTTTTAATTATATTCAGTACCTCCCACGTAGGCGTTAAAAGCTTTAAGTAACGAATTGAGGTAATACAGATCCGATAAATCGTTCCTTTCGTGTAGTATCCGAAACTCCACAAGTGCCAACGGACGCAGCTAAATAACAATATTTAGTATATTTTTTGTAATAGTGACATTCCAGACAGAATATGGCTCGCGCAACCAAAGAGTACAGTTACCTTCATAAGGAATTAATGTTATATAGGGTGATAGAAAATTGTATATAATTTTTGCATGTTGTATCGACGGTTAAGGGTACCGCGACGTATCAGACTGTATGCGGTCACATTCCAGGCTTCGTGTGAGTTAGCGCTTCGCCTCCTGTTTAAATTGAAATATTCGAGATATTGGGGCATTCAAGTATTGTATTCAGCTATTGTGTTGACCAATGTAATCTGAACTGTGTAACCTTTGTAAAGACTTACCAACGTGCGATGACTTACGTTATGCATAATGATAAGAGGTAAATACAATTTACACAATATCATAACTAGTTTTATTTACTCTTTACTACGGCTCTATTGAGAAGCGCCTTTTTATCTATATGTTAAGTTAATACAGATTAACTTGTGAAAAATCAAACATTAGCACGACGTTGTACTCGACTGTAGAATAATTAGAGAAAGTGTTTTGTGTATAAAGAAACAAAATGCCGAAATCTGAAACCAATTGAAATTACTAGAAATCGAAAGTTACCTAAAATCTTTATATGGCTAAATATAAATGCGAGTGTGTGTAAAATAATGAAACCTATTGTCAGGAAAACTCATTTACTTAATGAAGTAACAATAACTTTACAAACTATTGAAAGTTTACATTTGTGGTGTTTTCTTGCCTGACATTTTACTTATTTGTCTACAAATTTTCTTTTTCAACTCCTTTTGACGTTTGATTTTTCGCCACTCTTCGTCCTCTTTTTGCTTTTTAAACTTGTGTGTTCTTTCCCTAGTCGCTACCTTTTGGTCCTTCTTCTTTTTGTTGTAGTTTGTTTTTATCATGGTCATAACATTAGATACTTTTTGCTCATAAGGATTCTTGATGACCGCTATCCTATCCTTAAATATATCTTTTTTGTTACTTGTGGATATGCTACTCTTCTTCGGTTTAAACTTATAGGGAAGTCCTTTCTGTAGCTGTTTAGGGATCACTAATGGCTTGAATACTTTAGGTTGTCTTACAATCTCAGTATACATGGAATCTGTATTTGCTTCACACTTGATATTTTTCTCGCGTTTCAATTGTCCTTTTGTCTTCATTCCTTGCCATGCATTTTTGTTTCCTATCGGAAGCAGTAAATTGACTACTGGCGCATAGAATTTAGTTACATCTACTTTAAACCAAGTCCGACAGAACACCAAATCACTCATTTGTATTTTATCTTCAAATGTAGCACGAAATGCTCCTTCAGGTTTATTCAGAGCTTTTTTAATCTGTCCTCTAATTCCAGACACAGTTTTTACCCTTGCTCCCTCAAATTTAGCTACTTCTAAGGTACTTGTAAACATGTCTTTTACAAAAGCTGTTTTCTTATAAATCTTTAAGGGTGTCCCTATCAGTTTTAGTTTTTTCATTATTTGAGTAGATTTATTAATTTCGTTCACACTGCCAGTAGCAGCAATTCTAAAGCCCAACTGCTTTATTTCATTGGTACTATTAGTAACTGTCTGTAGGGCTAGGAACCCAGTGTTCTGTGGTGTGACAGGTCCATAGAAATGCATGTTGCATGTGACATGCTCAGGTGTATATTTTAAATATCTGCATTTAAGATCATCTTCTATTTTTGAATATATTGGTAATGTTTGGAAGCGTCTCCATCCAAGTGAAATAATTAAAGGGTCATTGGTTTTCAATATCTTTTTATACCATCGATGTTTTTTGACTTTACAAGATACAAATCCAATGTTCTGTTCAGCCATATTCAATGATCCTATCAATATTGGATAGCTTTCATCAAAATTTGTAACAAATTCTGAAGGCATATTTTTGAAAAGCATACGAATATAAAGCCCAGGCCTGAATCCTTCCACTTCAACCCTTAGTCCATCATCTAAGTTTTCAAAGACTGATTTATTTAATTCAGATTGTTTTAAAGCTTCAGCTTTAAGGTTTTCATAATAAGAATGATCACCTTTTATTCTATGATCATCAGGGTTATCATATTCTGCATCAAATTTAGCTTTCAATTTTAACTTTTTATCTAATATCTCAGATTTTGATTGTTCCGCTTTTCTTTTTAAGCCTTCATTTGACTTGTCTGTTTCTTCCGCTTCATGTTTTTCGCCAGTTTCTAGATCTTCAAAATCACCAAACATTTCATCTTCTCCCTCACTTGCATCATCTAATTTCAGAAGTTCCTCGGCATCTTCATCAGACGATCTTTTTCCAGTTACAAAGCAGTTAATTAAGCTTGCTTTGTTGGTTTCAGTTGTCCAATCTCTAATAACAGGTTTATCAAGAGCATAAAAGAAAGAGCATTCATCTTCATCTAATTGATCCTTAACTATTTGTTTACTTTTCTGTGAACTAGTTACTTTCTTAAATAAGCCACCAATTTCGTCTTCACTCTCTTCATGTGATTCTACAGTATGTTCATTTGTTTTGTTCCCAACTTCAAATTCACCATACACAAGTTTCATGACATTATGAGATGTTTTTTGTCTTTCAAAATATGCCATAGTAGCTTTTTCACCTAGTTTTTCTTTCCATTTTGAACTAAAGTCTTGTCCATTGTCATCACTACTTTCATTTTGATCCTCATTAGGGTCATTAGTTTTTTCTTCTATATCTTCAGCTTCAGAGTCAGAAACATTTTCCCAGGGTAACTTGTTCTTTAATTCTTTTTCACTTTGGTCAATACCACTATCATGATCAGATTCATCACTTTCTAAATCTGTGTTGTCAGAACTATTGTCATCTGCCTTATTATGTGATAAATATTCATCATCCTTTATCATATCTGGATATATAACTGCACCACCACTAAATAGCTTAAACCCAGTCTCTTGCATCTGTTCATCAACTGTCTCCTTAGTTTCAACAACATTTTTTAAAAGAGATTGTTTCTCATTTGCTTCCTCATCTTCTACCTTATGTGAATGGGAACCTTTTAGTTCTATGTAAACAGCATCCTTATCATAAACTATCCCACCCACTCCAGAAAATGGTGCATATATTTGTCTTTCTCGTTCCATCAAATGTCTCTTCTTTTGACTGTTTGGTAGTGGACATGGATCAGGTAGATAAGAAAGTTCATTTATTTTCATGTCACCAACACCTGAAAAATAATATACTGTTACCAGAAAAAATACTATTAATTATTATAATATTTATAGGTCTTACTTACTGTTAATAAAAAAGAATTAATAAGTATAAAATTAATTAACCTGCTATATGAACTGTTGAGTCTTTCATTAATGGCACACCTCTGACATATCCATACAAGACTACATCTCTGCTCACTTTAGGATTTTTTCTTATGTTATCTTGGCTGGTCATATCCTCCATTCTATCTGCTAATACATAAGCATGAGACGTCCTCCAGCTAAGAGCTCTAAACTTCATGACTGAAATAAACCTTGACAGATTTTTTATTTCATTCCGCAAGTATTCTCCATGAATGATACCTGACAAATAAAAGAGCTTTGCTCCTTGATAAACTTCAGTCCAGAAACGATGCTTAAGTGTTTTTTTGGTCATCTTTAGTTTCTTGGGATTTTTTATCATGTCAAGATGGGTTAGAACACCCATAATTTTAGGCATTCCGTGAACCTGGCAAATATTTAGAAACTCAAATATTTCCATTTCAAATCCAAAACTTGCATCACATAATAACAACACCAAATCAGCACACTTGGCAATGTCAATCATAGAATTAAGATCATTATTACATTCAATTAACGTTATTCTCCGTTTCTTTGAAGTGACAATAGTAATTGGGCCTTTTGTACTAGTGACATTAGTTTTAATAAAACTTTTGATTAGATTATTTATAAGAGTTGTTTTTCCGACGCGAGGAGGACCTACAATAGCGACAACGATAGGAGGAGGCTCAAGGGGAGTTTTGTCTACTTGTGGTATGTGTTGTTTTTTGGCTATCACGTCTTCTTTGCGTCGAAACTGCCTTTCAGCTCGCACCACTGATTGAATAGCAAAAGCTTTAGGATTTCTCTGTCGAGCACTTAGGTTAGATTGATCAACTTGATTTTTCTTTTTCTTCTTTTCGGCCTTACGTCCCGCATGTTTAGCCCGATGGGACTTTTTCTTATCGAAAATTGCATCGTCTGCCATTGTTTTACTAGGAAAAAAAATCTAACTTCATATAAAACTTTTCAAATTGAATTTAAAGCATTTTCAATCACGTGTATTAAAAACAAATTGATCAACACTACCATGACAATTAGTGAAATCTATTTTCATGTATCATGTCTCGACTATCAAGCCCTCTGTCGGCTGTCAGTTATTACTTTGACATCTACTGACGTCTGGCATTTAGAAAAACGTAGATTTGATTTGTAATTTGTAAATCGATGCTGAGTGCTTTGT
This sequence comes from Pieris brassicae, assembly GCF_905147105.1. Lineage (NCBI taxonomy): Eukaryota > Metazoa > Arthropoda > Insecta > Lepidoptera > Pieridae > Pieris > Pieris brassicae. The sequence continues at coordinate 19,547,293 of NC_059666.1, read as the reverse complement.
GAGTTTTGTTTTGCAATTTTTTACATCGCGAAAAAGTGGTACATGATTTAATAGGTATCGGTAATTTAGATGATGATAATAAGAATAGTAAAAAGACGCAGCTCACTGAAATACAAATTGAAGAAGCACTAGACACTTTAAATAATTTGAGATGACTTCTTCGGAACTAGAGAGCCGAAACGTAGCTTTATCCGTGTAAGTTCTAATTTTAATATTTTTTTTAGATGTGCCTTCAGCCTAAACCTAAAAGAATATTTAGATCAACATTGTATAGAAATTTACACTACGTTTATTCTCATATAAATATTTTTTAGAGATAACAAATAGATACTGAAGTATGATTAGTTGTTTGTATTTCATAAATTATCATTGTAAATTTTCATTACTAGTTAAATTTTTTCATAACGATCTGGTTACGCTTCTATTGTTGTTGAATATTAGTTTATAAATGTTTCAAGTCGAAGTTGACTTATAAACTCTATGAACAACACAATGTGCCTGGGTCATATCAATACCCTATTACAATTAACATAAAACTTGGGTAACACATGAAATTAACATTGTTTTTAGTTTATGTTTATAAAAAATATTTAACAGGAGAAAATCAGCAGAAAACTTGGTAGTTTCATCTCAAGATGCAATAGGACAGAGTATTAGCCAAGCACTTAGTTTTTCTGGCATAAGCAACAATCAACAACAAGAAAACAGGTAAGATTGTTATTTTGTTTGTTTCTGGTAAATTTGGGAAGATAATTAAGGAAACTGTAACACAATAATTCATCAAAGGGTTTTTATTTTATACATTTGAAAATAAAAATTTAATACAATTTAAATTATATAAATAATAAAATAAATAGAAATGTGTTTATTATAACACATTTCTATTTATTTATATTAACTATATTAACATTATAACAATGCATTTCAATGTGTATCATTTACAATTGATATATACACTATAAATAAATGCGGACAAGTTTTAGGTTTGGATATATATGAGGTCTCAGTTAGCTATATATTCTTTGTAGCAATTGTGTTAAGAAACTCATAACTTTAGTCTGTAGCTTTGGTGGACAAATGTTATTGTCGCAATCTTAGAACTGACTCAAAATATCAATGATGGTTTTTAGAATACATTTCAAACAAAGTATATTTAACCTAGATATACATGTTTATAGGTTTCAAAACATTGGTGTTATCTTTGAGGTTTGAAAGAGGTTATCATTGATTTTTGTTTCAATATTATCATTATAATATTAACTATTTTTGTACTTACTTATACTTATGTTTATTTTATAACATAATAACCAATACCATAAAGACATTTGAACCTTGTCTGAATGACATAAATAGGTTTTTTATTATTGTATATTATTTTTTATTATTAATTACTTAAGATGGTGATATACATTATGTTACCCATATGAATAAATGATTTTTAATTTATATTATATTCATATTTTTACATTATAAATAAACTTAGAGAACAAAAAAAACAATCTTAAGAATTCTGTCCAATAGAAAAAAAATATTTGTCCTAGTTGGCACACTATACAGGTTCTATCTATATTTTAAAGTACAAATTTGGATGGCTCCGAGGCAATAAATTTCCAACAATTACTCTTGCATGTATTTAATGGTTATTCTTCTTCTGTATTGTCTGTGAATTTGATTTTGCAGAGTATCAAGACTCACAAATGTTTGTATTTTGCCACTGTTATCTTTACAGCTTTCTTGATTAGAGTCAGATAAAATCATAATTATTGCTCGTGGTGGTGGCGATTATGCGAAATCGCACGTATTTGCTAATTGTGTTGTCTCTAAAAACCTTTAAACTTTAATTTAATTTATAAACACGACGATAAAACTTTAGAGAAATTGACGCACATAATCTTTAATTCATTCGTATATAAAAGTATTGCGAAATATATACTATATAAATTAAATTAATGTGTGGCTAAGTAACTACTTAAGAAAATGGGTATTAACGAAATTAGTCGTGATTCTTACCAAGTGCACTATAAGCAAATGGAGACCATGTGGAAAGTTCTTATTACCAGGTAAAGCTAGATTTTTAATTTTATACATGCATTTCACTGTATATAGTGTATAGTGTCTTGCTTAACATCTTATGTTTTCAACATTGCGAATTTATAAATATATATATATCACCACATTACGTGTCGTGAATTCGTATGAAAATGACAAAAAGCTTGCTGAACAGCAAAAACAGAAGCTGCTAACTAATTTAGATTGATACTGACAGTCTGAAGTTCCAACCAATAATTAAATTAGTAGTTCGTTTGATATAACGGACTGCTCGCGATTTTGACTGCACTGTATTAAGATAAAAAAATACGTTCTGTATTTAATCGTTATTAACAAATAAAAATATTATGTAAAACAAAAAAAGTTCCTCACGTCCACACCAGAAATAGGATTAACAAATTAAAGACAAAGAAACTAAGGGTGCTGTTGGCCAAGTTAACAATACGTTAAGTGTAGTTGGGGAAACCACTTAGAGGCTTTATTAGTCACGAAGTTGCCTTGAGAAACTGAATGTGTTGGATCTATTGTAACTCTTTTGTTCGTGATTGAAATAGTTAACTTACTGCGATAACCAGCCGAACATTGCAGCTGTTTTTGTAGAAGCATAACATAAAAAACTGATCTACAATTCCCATTTAGGCCTATAATAATCTTATTATACTACACTTACTCCATACCACAAACACGCTGTATAAAAGCCTTACCAAATTTAAACCTTCTGCTGTACCGGTTCCTGAACTAAAATAACCAATAACATTTTATAGATAAGACTGTTGAATCCCCATATGACGAATATCATTAATTTTTTACCAAACCACGCCGACGTCTCATTATTCTGATGTGGAAACGCAGATATTATTATCGGACAAGGTCGCGCCCAAAAATAATTTGCAAATAACTATCCATGTTTTTGCTAACCAGCCAGTTCTCACCGGTAGTTTGCGTGTGGTGTTTCTTTAATGTTCAAACTTAATAGGTACGAATTTGATTGATGTGTTTATATTAATTACTTATGCACATACACATGTTTTCTTAAATCTGTACTTTAATTTAAGCGTATAGTTTTGCTGTTGTAATTGCGTAAAGCATGTAGGATAATTTAAAATTCGAATTATTTGCAAAACAATTGCCAGCGCAATTATATTTTAGCTTTTATATACGTAGAATATCGAATAGCTAAACAGTTACTTTTCAAGATCCGGTCACCTATGGTATATACAAAAAACTTTATATAATCAAAATATATAAGGTTTATTTAAGCGAATATAACTCTTTTAAAATGAATACAAACTTACGTTTTCTTGTAAGGACATGTTTTATAGATTATATAAATAGTTATGACTGCAATTGAAAGTGGAAATTCACCTTTCAATAATCCTTTATACTTATTTGAAGTAAATATTTTTCATATGCTCAATTAAGATTCAAATCGCGATTTCCAGAAGCGATGTCGTTAACGCTTGGTTGACTTGGTTACGCAACGTCTCATTACCTTTCTTAAATTTGTTGACTTTTTTTACCAAACGGTCATCAAGTCCCGACGTCGAGAATGTTGGTGGCGAGATTTCTATACAATGTTTTAAAAAAGAAAAATACGACTACTATTTAAAATCGAGCTAAGCTAAACTTTACTTGTTACTGGCCATCATTAAACGGCGCATATCGTGTCTTGATAATTCGTAATTAAATTTTTAATATGACGTCCCCAAGTAAGTAAGTAAAATACGACGTAAATTTTGTCGCGAGAATTATTACTCTGAGGCCTTTCAGTAACTAAAGTTTAATGTGACTTATGCTTTAATATCCCCTTATGTCAACGAAACAAAAATAGTAAGATAGCCGTTAAATTTAAATAAGGTTTGATCTACCAAATTGATAATAATATTCAAATGTGTTAGTATAGAGCTATAAGAACTGAACGGATAACTTTTTTGTCAGTATTTGTAAACAACATAATAATAACATTTTTTAATCTGTATAAAATAATAAAGTCAATTACCTTTGCACATTTTCTACTTCTTTGTCTACACCTAGAATGTGGTGATAAAATTATTATTAATCTGTGTCCTATAATTCCCTTTATCTATTTGTTTTGTATTTTGTACTGAGCGTTGCTTATACCTAGGTAACACTGAAAATGTTTAGAAAATTAAAAAACTGCTTAATGTCAAAAGTTTGCCAATACTTTTATTGTTTTTCGAAGTAATCTTCGATCCTCTCTCCACATTGTCGCATTCGATGGCACCTCTGAGAAAATTAGTGGGCCCATTCTTTCCTAAGGGGTCTCTTCTATGGCATTTTCATCCGCTTTCATCGCATCTTCAAGGCTCATAAAGCGAATACCTCGAATTTTATCTTTAGTTCTTGGAAATAAATGAAAGTCGCAGGGCGCCTGGTCAGGACTGTATGGCGGATGACTCATTATCTCTACCCTTGCCATAGTCAAATATTCAACAGTCCGTTTGGCGGAGTGCATTGTCGTGGTAAAGGAGGATCCTGCTTCGAGGGCTTCTTATACTTATGTTTATTTTATAACATAATAACCGATACCATAAAGACATTTGAACCTTGTCTGAATGACATAAATAGGTTTTTTATTATTGTATATGATTTTTTATTATTAATTACTTTAGATGATGATATACATTATGTTACACATATAAATAAATGATTTTTAATTTATATTATATTCATATTTTTACATTATAAATAAACTTAGAGAACAAAAAGAACAATCTTAAGAATTCTGTCCAATAGAAAAAAACTGTCCTTCCATCTTCTAGCACAACCGTCGCTAAATAACCTGGCAGATCCTCGAAAGGAAACACCCTTTCAGCTGATTGTCTTTTGGTTTCCGGTTCGTAGCAATATATCCAGCTTTCATCACCTGTGACGATATCAAATACAGCATTTGAGTCACCGCCGTTGATCTTATCTACCATTTGGCGACACCAGCCCATGCGAAGGTGTTTCTGATCGTCGGTTAAAGTATGGGGAATCTATCTGGTATAAAGCTTCCTGACGCCTTAATGTTCGTGTAATATTTGAATGAAGATTAAGAAATGCTAATAATATGCATGCAAGCTTTGTTGTTGAGTAACCCCACAACGAAAGTCATAATAAATCATTGACCGAAAAATTTCTCGCCTTAGGTTAATTTTTACGTGTAACAAGAGTTACACGACGATTTACCGATAATTCACAAAAACAAATGACAAATTAATGCAATATACCATAATATAATATTAGGTTACCAAAGAGTTCTAAAATTGAAATTAAAAAAAAATTAGCAGGGTTTCTAACTGGTCAGTTTTAAACATTTTCAGTGTTACCCACGTATAGAAATTTTGCTATATGACATGATTAATATTTTATATTTTATAAAATAACCCAGACGGCTTTTTTCGCGAATCAATGCTGATTATTTTGCCACTGGCCATCATTAAACGGCACAAATCGTGTCTTGATAATTCGTGTTTAATTTTTTAATATGTCGTAGTAAGTAAGTTATTATACGGCGTAAATTTTGTGACGATAATTATTACCCTGAGGTCTTTCAGTAATTCTTGTAGAGACATCATGTTGGATCTGTGTCCGTACGTCAGCCTCTTAAGGAAACTGGCACTCCCGTAAAATAGAGAACCTGAATTGATGACCAGAATACATAATGATAATTAGTTGATTCTCTTACGTTTCAGAAATTTGTCCAGGTCACCTTCTCCGTCTCTTCGTATCACTGAGTGCAAGGAAAATAATGTAGACTACGATAATGATGGAGTGAGTGTCTTTTCTTGTTACATGTCATTATAAATATCGATACAATTTGCTTAGTTTTATGTATTCTAGAAATTACCGTATATTGTGTTTTCATATTTAAAACAAAAACTTTGAGAGCCAGTATTATAAATATAATGACATTTAACTAAATTGTATTATTACAGAAGAGTGATATATCAATCAACGTATCAAACAGCGCTGCTGGCGATGGGCCACTCTCTGTGGATATGGGGTTGCCCGCCTCTCTTAAACCCGAATATAACAAGGTAAATTTGAAAAAATCTATCCATATATATCTTTAATTAGATGATTGCAAAAATATAAATACACTAATATTTACATCAAGGCCTATGCTCATTATAGCGCTCTTAGTGACAAAGTTACTGTTCGAATTAATATCAATATGGTCAATATTGATATACTGGTTCGACTTAGATCAACTTGCTGTTTACAAATAAAACTTCTTCAAAAATATACAAGCGAATTTATTACACTATTTAATAAGATTGCTAAACATAACTTCGTGTATTCATATAAAAAGTTATATTAGAGTATTGTAGTAGACCTTACTCAATATTCTATTAAAATAACTTAAAACTTGTGACTTCTCTAAAACAAATAAAATCGTACATTTCTCAAGGTCCAATGCGTTGTTATTTATTTCATTAAAATTGTTTAAGTGAAAACGTATAATTTAAATTGAGTTAAACCATAAAATAATTTGATATCACACAGAAAATTCCAAAGACAACACTTGTAATTGTTTCAGTTTGGACATAGTTTTCTTATTCACTGTCCAGGGAATCCTGACAATGAAAGTCAAAAAACCGAACAGAAAATAGGAAAAAGTAGTTGAGGGCCAAATCTTTCCAAAAAATCTGATTTATTACGATTTAACAGCTTCAAACACTGCTCAGAATCATCAATTCGTTGTTGTTTTTGATCGACGATGCTCGCGCGGCACCCACTTTGTACAGATCTTATCCAAATATTCATCTTGGATATCCAATAAGTTCCTTTGACATCTTTATAGTCTCAGCTATCGTAATCAACTTCACTTTACGGTTATCCAAATTTATTTTGTTGACTTTTTCGTCGGTAACAGCCTCTTTGGGGGGCGTTGTTATGATTGTTGTGATGTTTGATTTTCCTGGTGCAAAGTCCGAATAATGTTTATCAAGCCAAGCCTTGGCTCCAATAGTTTTTTTCCGCCAAGAAGCAATGGTTTAAAACAAAACATTCATCTTTCAAACTAATAGTACGGCGGTTGTCAAATTTATACGTGTCTTTTGAAGGTACTATATATTCTATATAACTAAAAATCATCTTTGTGTCGGCAAAAGTTTTACTATTTGTTAGTGCCTATAGTAATTAGTTATTTTTTGTAATTATATAATTCTTTAGTTTTCCTAAATAATTCCTCACGTTTGTTTTTATTTCATGTGCAATTTTTTATTGGTTATATGCATTCTAGATGATGTAGAGTCACCTGATAGAACAGGATTGTGTACTATAAATAAATATCTAGTGCATCTTCATCATTAGTATGAAGTAGTCTATTGAAATATATATTTGCAGCAGTTATCCAACCCGGGATCCCGTAGTTCGGACGGCAGCGGGCGTGCCAAGAAGAAGAGCTGGTACAATTCCCTTTACCCCACTTACAAGACCAAGTCGGAAGATTTCAAACGACTCTTCAAGGATCTTCCAGACGATGAGAGGCTCATAGTAGGTGCGATATTTATTGATACATTCGATAAAGCCAAAAGCTGCTTTATACAGTCGGGTTGTTATAATTATATTTATTACAAAGATGGACATGAAGGGTGAGAATGTGAAGTGAACAATGAAAAGTGTTTCGTTTGATTGGGATTGGTCAACAGCATCTCTAGTCCGACATGATTTGTCCAATGAAGAGACAAACTCACGATTTGCGTGGAATAAATTTTATATGGACGTATTTTTAACTTCATTCTAAGCGATGTCAGGAGCTGCTAATCTTTGAAGTTTTTTTTCTTAAATAATAATAAGCCGCGCTATAAATTTCAATCTAATCTTCTATTTTCGACTTTAAAATGAATGAAACAGGAAGGACTGTAGGCTTTGTTTGTGTTGCTCAAACATTTATATATCGACGATTTTTTTCTGTTCCTATGTCTGTCTGTATGAACGTGCGAAAAGCTTCACTCACAGAAGAACGGAATTTGATAGATTTTCGTAATATCCAGTCGCTGCTTTGACTCCTACTCTTTCATTCGTTCCATTCAATATCCACGACCGTTGCTTTGGGTTGGCCAATAGTTTCGTTTCTAGATTTGGGTAAACTTTAGGGCTTTACAGTGTGTTAAAAGCGTGAAATCCAATTTCAGTAGAACATTTACTTATGTTATAGACTACTCGTGTGCAATGCAGCGCGATATTCTTGCTCACGGCAGGTTATATGCGTCCCAGAGTTACCTATGTTTCTATGCTAACATCTTTGGGTGGGAAACCTCTCTGACCTTGAGGTGGAAAGATGTCACTGCCATCACTAAGGAGAAGACAGCGCTGGTAAGTGTTTCGGAAGACTTACGGAAGTATCTAATTATATTGGGTTGCTTTCGTAATATTTATATGGATATCTTTATTATTGGAAATGTTGGTATTGCCCGTTGCTATAATTATCTCATTCGTTTTTAGCGATTTATTTTTATAAAGTAAAAGATTGAATGTCCATTTAAAACTAGCTACATGTCGCAGGTGATTCCAAATGCAATCCTTGTATGTACGGACTCGGAAAAGAATTTCCTTACATCATTCTCTGGACGGGACAAGGCTTATCTGATGCTGTTTAGGATCTGGCAGAACGCCCTCATGGATCAGCCCCTTACCACAACCGAAATATGGCAGTGGGTGAGTTGTTTATTTGAAATTGGTAAGTTTAGGTATATTCTTTATTTGTGGAGGTGTGGTAGTAAGGCTTTTGCAGACTCTAATAAATTTTAGAGTTCGTGCATGTCTTTGTCTTGTTTTTATGATTGATATACGTGAGAAGCTTTTCCAATATTTTTCTTTTTATCAAATGAAAGCACCTTCTTGATCGGTTGCGATATGTTCCTCATATTGTATAGGAATAAGACCTTTTATATGGCAATCAATGTTTATAATAATTTACCAAAAACATCAAAAATCTTCTTACTAGCTAGAGTTTTTATAAATCGACTCGACTTTTGAAAAAAAAATTACTGATTATTAGCGTGATACAATATTATTATTATGAATTTGATAATGTAATAGTATTTTTTTTCATAATATTTTATCTATAAACATAATATAAAAATTGACTGAAATGATATAATTCATATTGTATGTAACTTCTATGTAAAATTCCTTTTAAGACAAATTTGCACGCCATTGTGTGTGACAGAATATGCCATATTCTTGCAATAAATTATTATTATTATAAGCTTAACTAAGCCGTAAAACCGATTAGAAAAAAATATTTGACCTCTTCGTACTAGATTTTATTTTGTTCTGCGTTAGTTAGAATGTCTTCTTAGTTATTATTACAACTGCAACCTAAAGGAATACGTCATTCAACTCCGCTTTCCGTTTCGTAATTTTTATTATTGAGGGTCGTGCCAGTCTCGAAAAGCCCTAACTCATACATCGACTTGTTGTGTCCACGCTGCTCCTCCGCTTACCTCGGGTCATAAGGGAGGCCCTCTAATTTAGTATAATCTAATTGGAATATTACGGCTTTGCTGACAACGATGATTCACTGTAACTTAAAGACTTCAATATCTAAGTCTTTCAGTAGTAGCGATTCTGTCGCATACTAAGAATTACGCTGTATAAAAACTTAATATTGTAATCGCCAATAACTATTGAAGTATATACTAGGACTCCAGGATTAGACTACTAAGCTCCATATAAAACTATATTAGTTCGTTCTCCTATAGTGCGCAGTATTGAATTATGTAAAATATTGGAAATTGTGGAATATTTTGTATGTGGCCGAGTTGTTTTGATTTCAAACGAATTAGAATTTCAAAACTTGGTCAAACACCTTACGACGAAACACACGACACGAAAAAAAGTTTTAAAATATTGGAAATTTGTTTCAATCCTTAATGTTATATAAATTCGTAATTTATTTTAAGATCACTTATACACACACGCGAAGTACTTATTAGAAATAATTTTAAAATAATGGTTGTGTAGTGTTTCCTGGTTTGCAATGAGGGTCATAAATCATTAAAAAAAAACTCCTGTTTTCTGATGAACTTTTATATAAATAGGTAGTATTTTTTAAACCAGACACAAGTACATAAAATTCAACTTAGTAACTTAAAACTCCTGATAGTTACATCTCATTTCCCTGTTTTATGCTAGATTTAAAGTAGCGTAGAATATTTATGAAAGAGACACTGTCATCAAAATCGTTTCTTTATTTTTGAGACATGGGTATGTGTAACATCGAAGAAAAATGAATGTTGTAACCTGGGTAAATAATGTTTACAGGTATTTGAAGTCGTTAATTTTTTTTAATGAGTTTTTATAATTTCCTAAATCAACTCATCAACATATTGATTGTAATGTAAGTGAGAGCTTCTTGCTTCCAGTTCGGTTTGTCTTTTGTTAATAGGCAATAGGCATTGTAACACATACACCCATTTTTTCTGAAAAATATTGCGGCCAGTGTGTCGCGCGAGGTAGAGCATATTATAAATATTAACATAGAATCAAGGACGACTGAACATTGAGATTAGTGTGTTGTCTTCTACTGTACGGGACACGCGGACTTTCAGGTTTGATCGGGAATTAAAAGTATTGCAATATATGTTTATAATATATAATCTCATTTGACGCACTTTTTAATACAAATTCGTATGTATTAAATGAAATTTGATTAATCTTGGAATATGGTACCAACGTTAGTCCGCTGGGATAGGGCATTCTTTCGTTATTTGTTATTCTAGAGTATGTACACATGTAATATAAATATTTTAATACTTATTGGTTTAATCTTATATTTCATACTAACGAAAAGGGTACATTGTATATCCATGCATGAGTAGAATGCAGGGAATATGGCGTGCGAGCTTTGATTAGAGTTCCTGGTGCCTGATTTAATTAAATATTGAATTTGTGTTAGGTGCACACGTGCTACGGCGAGGAGCTTGGGTTCGATTCTGACGAAGAGGGTTACACACGCGACACTGACGACCCTCAGCCACAACCAGACACCTCAGAGGTATGTCACTTCTACCATTTACCATCATAGTCACTATAAGCTCTATTGCTTCATTATTACAACAAAAATAGGTCTTTATCTGTTTGTGTTATGAATTTTTCAATATTAATGATTAATGTGCCATAATTTATTTTATTAACAATTCAAACAATTGAAAATATATAACGAAGCGTGACTATTATTTTTTCTTCAAATGTATGTCATATATCGTAATTGTTATCATTCACTATAAAAACATTATTTGTAACAATTCACCCATAGGTCACTCAATTTACTATCCAAAATATTTATGATTGGTTTCTCTTAATAAACGAAGTATGAATACATTTTCTTAAATTTTTTGCTTCCTAATTTAATTAATATTTGTTAGCAGTTGTGGTCACAAATAGATTATTAACGGAGATAGAATATGATTGTGCTTAAGCCATACGATAGTTTATCTGCGATAAGTGATAATGGTTTGTGATAATATTTATTTGGAATGAAATCATGAAGTTCGGACGCGGTAACAGCAAAGTAAATTGTAAATTTTCATAAACATTTTCTCACAACTCCCGCTGCTATGTTTAGACTTTTTAAAGTGAACTAGGCTTATGCCTAGATAAGAATACATTACTTCCAATTAAACATACTTGACTGTATACGTAGAAATTATTGATCTTTAACTAAATATTAAATTGATTAACAAATACGAAACTTACTAACGTTACTTAACTTTTAATTACACTGTATTAAAAAGAAAAGTGTGTTTGTGGATTTGTGGATTTGTATCTACAAAATATTTGTTTATTAGTCTTAATTAAAATATTTGTCTATCAGGAGGCGGTGGATGCGTCGTCTATGGAGCACGATGCACAGGACGGGAGAGATTTACGAGGATTTACGCCGCCACTTTGTGAGTATTTTTTTGTATGTATTTCTTCTGATTTTGGTTTCTTTTGGATTGGATATATGCACCTATAATTAAGATACTTTAAAATATTGGTTGTCTATACAAATCTGCTAAATCTTGATATATTTTTATGTTGTACTTGTTCTGGTCTTCCAATACGCCTTAATACAAAGCAATAAAGATGCCAATCCAGTCTTAAAAATCACTTCCAGTGTATAAAATTAAAATGGCTGACCTATTTTAAATTATATTGTACCGCACTTCTTGATGTTTTAGTTGTATTGCTCTGTTTGAATATATTTTAAGCATAAGGAACGTTTGTTCCTTTCTAATAAGTGATTTAGAAACAAGCTTTATATTTCAGTAAATGGTTCTGGTGAAAGATTAGCAGGTGAAGAGCGGGAGGTAGACACGCTTCCAACAGACATGTCCGACACGAGTGAGAGTGAACCTGACAGACACCAAAAGTATGTATTCACCGATTGCTCTACAAAATATATAATTTAATTGACTTTTACAAATATAATTAGTAATACATATTGAATAACACATGCCGAAAGGTTTTGAAGCAACAGTGTAAACTCTATATAACGACACTGAAGGAACTGTGCATTTAATTATGTTATAGAAACTTGTTGTTAAATGGAGAGAGGAAAAATCTGAATTAGAAAAAGAAAACGTTTCCCAGACTAGTGTTAGTAGTTATGTACATAAAAAATAATCATATTTGAATGCTATTGCGTATAGTCTGTTATTTTGTCTTGATATTTTTTTACTTATTTTATTCATATCGATATTGAAACATCTTGGTGATATTAAATAATAATAAAAATTCAATGGCGCTACAACCTTTCAAGGTGTTCTCAGATTTCTGTATCTGTTTCATGATCATTTGTTAATCGAATAGGCAAGTAAGTGATCATCCTTCTGTGCCTGACACACGCCGTCGACTTTTTGGGTTTAAGGCAACCTGACAATGTTTTCCTTCACCGTTCGAGCTAATGTTAAATGCGCACATAGAAAGAAAATCCATTGGTGCACAACCGGGACCGAACTTACGTCCTTAGGGGTGAGAGTCGCACGCTGGACCCACTAGGCCAACACTGCTCCAATTTAGCTACTACCAGACCTTTAATTCTCGGCGGAGGCTCAGACTAATGCGTCTCATCTTCTTCATCTCCTTGCCAGTTGTCTACTTCGATGTAGGTTTGAAGATGAAGTCGTATTGCCTGCCATGTTGAACTGTTGAATCCACTCGGTTAATGGAAAATCGTTGTCAATATCAAACATAGTTAACATTACACTCCTTAGTCTTTATCGATTTGAGGCTCGTATTCTTAAGCGTATCTCAAGATTAAATTTTAAGACAAAGCAATTATTTGAGTTTACGTTTTGTTATATGACAATGTTTATTTTATTCGTAGTAACGAAGACGTTGTATGCACGTCAGCTCACACAGGCAAAGTATTGCTGGAGGGCGTCTTTCCATTCCACATTGACCAGCTCTTCACGATGATTTTCACCAACTCCAGGTTCCACCTGGAACTGCTGGCTTTACGAGGCGCCTCTGACTATGTGCAGGTATCGATTAAATATGTTTTCCAGCGTACAACAAAACGTACAATTGAAGATTTAAATAATTATTAGATATTTATGTATAATCTTAGCTGTATTTGAAACTAAACAGAACACGAACATCGAATAAAATTTGGAACCATACAAGAATAGTATATCAAAGTCTCAAAACATAGTACGTTAGTGGTGTATACGTATATACGTACATTTGGCCATTCAGCGTATCGACGGTAAGAATAACATCTGGTAAAGATTTTAAAACACGAAATAATTTTGAAAAAATACTATCTAATTACTTGGTAAATTAAATCAAATCTATATATAATAAGATTATCAAATACATCAATTCGTGCCACAGTATTTGTAACCGAACTCCTCTGAAACAGCTTAACCGATTTTAAGGAACTTTTTGTGTTACGGTTAATAAAGAAATCCAGAAAATAGGTCGCAAACTATGTCTACGTCTATGAGTCCAGAAAATATGTAGTATTTTTATACTCCTTTAGTAATAAAGGAGTTTGCCCACTCCAAATTTCGTGAAGCTAAATCGGTAAATTAAACTTTTTAGTAAGTTATGTTTGGTCAGATAAGTTCTTTTCAGTCATGTTCAGGAATACAGAGTGGATTTAGTTCTCCACCGATTCTAACTGCCTTTCTACTTGAGAATTAAAATCGTGTATTAGAAAGGCGTTTGGGGAGAAGGTTTCTCAGAAGGTTAGGACCTCTACATGAATCAGTACATAATATTGTATGTAGAAAGTCTGTAAAACTAATTGATGCCTATAATTTTCATCTCCTGGCATATTTTTTTAAACAATTATATAATGTTCCAAATTGTACGTCACCTCCTTATTTCCAGGCCCCATGGCGGCCGCAGAACAGCGTCAAGTGTCGACAAGTGAGCTATCGACTTAGCCTCACCTCAGGACCCATCGGGCCTAAGGAAGTTCACGTCACTGAAACACAGGTATTACTTAAATTGTACAAATGCCGTGTTAACGTGTGATTTTCAACTTTATTGGCGTGTGTTACCCTAAAGACAATTAAATAGACATATCATTGAATGGCATTAGGAAAAGCCGTAACTCTCGTGATAATTACAAATTTGACGATAGATGTGTGAAGCTGCATCAAAATAACAAATATTTACCTAATAATTCGATCGCCGCGAGAAATGGCTTTAAAAATCTTTCCTACGGCCTGATGCCTAGGCGAGGTTGCCAATCTTTGTAAAGCTACGACAACATGCAAGTGCGGCAATGCCGCAATTGTATAAGATGCGACACTTAAAGAATTATTGAATTATTCAAAAGCAAAAGAGACCCAAACAATGACGTAAGATATTGCAATTGGTACGTAAGTACCTACACCGGTCAATATTAAGTTACTATAAAATGGGAATACTATTATCATAACACATGTTATAACATTACTTTGTATACTCTTAGATCTTGTGTTAAAATAACAATATTATTGGTAAATAAATTAATACATATTATAAGGATCGCGAAGAAAACATTTTTAAAGTTTTGTCTTTAGAAATATAACATCGTCATGAAACCGGCACTTCTTAGGGGTGCTACCAAGCGCTAAGTAATATGTCTATATAAGTTATATGTCAATTTCAATACGTTTTTGTCATACAGGACTTACATTTAGCGCTAACGACTTTGAGTTTCGATTAAGATTAAACATTACAGTCAAGGTAGAGAAATTATCAGACTAGCAACATTTTTTTATCAATCTTTGTATTGATTATTTATTTCGTTAAATTTTATTGTCTTTTACACAGGATTAATAGAAGAGCTTATGCTCTGAGATATATGACTCTATTCTTGGCGATTTTTTTTTGTTTTTAGAAATTATTATCTCTACTTCATTTATGAGACCCGTAAATATAGTGTTAGATAGTCTGTGCATATTTTTGTAATGTTGACAATTCTGTTACGCTATTATTGTTATTATACTTATACTCGATTTATTATATGAAACAAATAAAACTATATATTTTGCTAATAACTTAAATATACTCGTAGCAAATAAGATTTATATTATTTAATGCCGATTATCTTTGCACACAGACTTTGAGATCCAAATTCTAATTCGTATCAAGTGACAAATTTTAACATTGACATATTTGACATTCCTAAACAAACTTTAGGAATGTCAAATATGTCAACCTTAATTCAAAAAAATTAAACTCTTGAAACTAGATTTATATTTGAATCACGTATTAGAATTACCTTACTCTATGTAAGGTAAAATTTCTTACCACGATAACTTGTGCGTTTCTTACGGCAGTTTTTGCCGCGCACCACCACTATGTGTAACCAGCCACTCACTGAAGTATTTCCGAACCAATTCGACTCAGGGACTTTAAAAACAAAAAGAGCGTACCAATTCTTAAAAGGCCGGCAACTCGCTTGCGAGCCTTCTGTCAATGTGAGTGTCCATAGGCGGCGGTGTCACTTAACATCAGGTTTGCCTCCTATTTCATTTAAACAAAAAACTTGACTATGTTTTGGCCGTAAATTGTAATGTTTTCATATCTCTTTAACGCCAGAAAATGCGTTGTCCTTTTAGCCTCTTTTACACTTTTTTTATGAATGTAATGTTTTTAGACAATGAACAAATGCTCTAAACCGGGATGTCTATACTCAATCGATTGTTCAAGCGAGAACACGGGTATACCTTACGCGGATTACTTCAGCGTGGAAGCCCATTATTGCTTGAGACGGGAAGGTGATGGCACACGACTCACAATATACGGCTGGGTTGATTATAAGAAGACCATGTGGCCTATGGTTAAAGGTATTCCAGTGTTTGTAGAGCTTGCTCAAAATTTGTATCAATGGCCAGCTTCGTCATTTAACATAGATCAATAACTTTAAGCATCCAATATAAGAAAATCTTTACACTGACGTATTTCTGAACAAATTCGACTTGAGTCCTTCGTGAAAAAACTGTATCGATTTTAAAAACCGGCCACAAACTCGCGAACATCAGGTGAGCCTTCGATATACAAATAAGCTATTTTACAAATGTTAAATAAAAATGTTGTTGCTACATTTGTAGAGTTTCTGTTAAATTTTAATACTATAATTTTAACTTCTGTAAAATCATATCATTACAAAATGAAAATCTTATTCGGTGTTGTTTCACATTTATTAATGAACCTAAAATATCTATAAAATATTTTGTCTATCTTTTAATAAGTAGTTTGAATACATCAGTTATTGACCTGGACTCCGCGTTGACGAATCATGGTTTTATGTATGGATTTGATTTTCGTAGCATTCCTAGAAAAGAACACAATGAACGGTATGGAAGAGTTCTCTCGTAAGCTGGAGACGCAGCTCCGAGCGCAGCTTGCGCCTGCGCCGCCCGCCGCACGAGCACGCAGACGGAGGCGGCATGACGGTTAGTTAACAGGATTTAGATTGCTCTGGACTTTTATATTTTGTTTTTAGCCTAAAAAATGATAACGTTTACATAAATCGTTGGTATTATTATGGAACGTGATTATACAAAGTAGTTATCGGTACAATCCTTCTCCACGTCTTGTCGGATACATTCTATCGGGTTCCGGGGAATTTAATATGATGACGTAAATTTTTTTAAATGTATTAATTTGCTAAGCTGCCTCATTTTGTATTTTAATTATATATTAATGTTTATATTTTATTTCCACGCAAATTGTAACTAAAGATTACCAGTAATAAATTATATGCTTAATATTTCATTTTACACGTCCTTTGAACACGGTTGAAGGGAACTACGTAAGTGGTACCTGGTATAGCAAAACCAGGCTTGTATGTTTTTTTAATGATATATGTGTAATTTATTTTTCTTCTTCTAAATGCTTTCCAGTGAAATGTGAGGAAATCTACGGTAAATACTTACTGTGTTGACTAATCTTTCCTCGGGAGATTACACTAGAGAAACAGCATGCCAATTCTCGCCAATCACTTATTACAACATATCAAATTTTGGGTGAAATATCTCTTAGTACATAAGTTAATCGGTTTTCTTCATCAGTTATATCCATATTTTTTTATATTTACTTATAAATATATAGTAATACTGTTTTTGGTTTCCGAGAATAAATAATTCTTCTTTATATAAACTTGAATTTATCAAATGACTTAAATAACTTTATTAACAAAATTCGACTATTGAATGTTACCATAAAGGCGTAATTAACTAAGGTAATGACCTTAGGCTATATTTAAATATTCAATAGAAAATATGGTTTTTAAACTCTAAATTCTGGTATTAGTAAAAATGAATTAACACTCCAGGTGAGACCAAAAAACAAGAGGACTTAATAAGTAATTTATGTTAATGATCTAATAAATTAGCGTTTATTTAAGGTTTACTTAAACACAGAGCTCAATAATATTTACTTACAAATACTACGTTTGGCCCTAAGTGTAAGTTTAATCATGAGTTTCTAAGTAAAAAAATATACTATTAGCATAGATAAATCTTGGTATTTCAGGTGACGCATTAAACTTTTGAATTGTGATGCAGATAATATTTTAGTAAGCGTAATTTGACACTCACAAATATGTAAATTTTATTAAATGAACTTTTCGATTTATAACATTTTTGGTCAATAGTAACCAAGAATGTTCATGAAATGACCACAACTGATCCGAAAATATGACTCTTTTTTTGTCCTTTTAACGGAATATTTATTTTCTTGTAATAACGTTGATTTGTCACTCCGTTGCCAGTGTCATCCTCACCCCTTCCGGTGGTGTCGAGTTCAGTCCCTCTAGGGACGTCTCTTCCGGTACGGCCCGACGCTGGCTCACGGACCGCGCCCTGGCTGCTCATGTCGCTCGTACTGCTGCTCGCTATCAACGCACTCCTCTACTGGAACCTCTACTACGCGGATAGGACCATCGACTTTGACGATTTACAGACTAGGTACCTACTTACTACTACTATTATCTGTGAACTAAATTGTGTAATTTTCTTGACAATCAGTCTTTGTGCCTTCTAATCTTAAATAATTATTTTTCCTATCGCCGTATAGTTAAAAATTCCTGGATTTTTAATTTCAGTTTCTAAAAAAATTATAAAACTGCTGAAAAATTATCGATCGCTTGACACAGCAAACTGTTGGCAATTTAAAATATATTACAATAGAAAAGTTCTACCTATGCTAAAAGTAATACATTTCTGAGATAACCTGTAAGACAATTCTAGGCTAAGCTCTGCACGTACATCTGAAACGGCAGAATGGTCGGCGCAGTTAGCGCGACACACGCTCCGGCAAAGGCACCAACTACTTGCTTGGCGAGATGCACTCGCGAGGACTGTCGCACATCTCACACAGGTAAGAATAAAATCTATTAAGATCATAATTTTAGATAATAATTGTCTTTGCCTTACAATTAAATTACAGAATAAATAAATACAGAATCGTATTTATGTTTATATTCTATTTAGCCTATGAATGTTAGTTACCAGACTAGACTGGCGACCAGTAAATACTTACGTGTAAAATTTATACCTTCAGACGGAACAAGCACTATCGAAACTTTTAGAAACAATCAAGCCGGTCTTGGAAAAAGCAGAAGGCGACGACCAAGGACATAAAGAACTGTGAAGGGAATTTAGGAATAAATTAGAAAAAGTGAATTGACAGCTGGACTGCTTTTGAAATGTTTCACGAACTAATTCGATCGAAATTCCCTATAATTTTAGCGCACACCTGAACGAATCCCTATCTGATTTTATTAATCATAGATAAATTAATTAGGTACGTTTTCAAATATGAATGGCCCATATAGTTTTAAAATGGTCTACGTCGCAAAAAATCCAAAGATAATCAGATTTAGTATGGTAGGCCGTTACTTAAATTGTTCAAGGATTATTCAATAAAAATATTCTTATTGATGTTGACTGTTAAAATTTAAATAACGTTAATTAAATCTTTAAACTCTGACTACATGTGTACGATACGTATTTAAGTACATATATTCCGCCAAGTTTATTTTTAAACAAACACCTACTTTTTTTTCGAATTACTAATAGTTAGGTTCTTTATCACGCCAAAATTGTAATTCTTTACATCACACAATTCTTTTAGCAAGTATTTTTTTTATATTACGTTAATAACACTGTATTTTAATTAATAAAAATATTTTTAATAAGGTGTTGTACGTAAAATGTGATTTGTATGATATAATGTTGGAAATGTTACCGTTTTGTATTATGTTCATATATATTAGAATCTTTTAATAAGGGAATTATATAAAAAAGACGGGCTCTGTGAAAACTTTAAATTTCAATAGTTGACTTCTTTGGCACAGTTGAAACTTGTTTAAAACCAGTTTACCTATTATCTTTTAGGACATTTATATAATAGAAGTATGATGTTCTTCGTATTACTGTTGTATCATATTCACCACTTGACGATGTCAATTTAAAGTTGGATCTTTAGCTTTATTTATTGTAAAATTAGATATAAGTTATTTTACCTTTATCGATACATTACATTTTAATAACCATTGCCAATCTCAATTTCTTACCGCATATCTTTAAAATATAACATTTTATTTTCAATTGATTTGTTGGTCTAGTCGACTGTGGCTTTGTATCTTCCAAAACCTACATCACATATTGAATAGAATTTTACTAAAGCATTTGCTATCACAAATGTTAAGGTATAAGAAGTTCATCAAAATGAAAATAACCTCATTACCCTTACATGTTTTCCTTTAGATGATAATTTATAATAGTTGTACATAAAATCTTAATTTAGTTAGTGAAAATGTTAAATGTTGATATTTGAGATAAAAACTAATACTATTTTGTTGTACTAGATCTCCTCGGAAAATGTATATTGGTGCTGTTTTTTACTTGTGTTTATCTTAAATTTTCGGGCAATTCTCGTACAAAAACATTAAATTTACCATATTAGTTAACAACCTTGTTATTCGAATTCTAAAGCTTTTGCTTCTTGGTACGAGAATTTGTTTATAAAGTAAATTGGGATGTCGAAACATGGATTTACAAATAGAATTAAGGTCCACTTGCGTGTATCGTGTACAAATAGATATATTTCCAGCCAAACATTCCAAGTGTCATCAAATATACAAGTGATATCTGCTAACTCGCAGTGTGCAATAAAATTGTGTAAAATAGTTTTAAATTTGTTAAATTATTATATGAATAAAGATTTAAGGAAATTGACATAAAATATATTTATAAAAAAATAAAAAAATTAGATCATTTTACTTTCTATTTCGTAATCGGTAAAAACAGCATATTTAAAACTATAGACACGATAATTCCTATTAGATACTAGTTTCTCAATATCTTGCCAAAATTTGATCATTTTGAAAATTGCACAATATAATTTTAAGTTATATTCTCAGTATTGAATAAACTATTTTATGAAATTTTTGAGTTTCTTTAAATAAAACACAAACTTCAGAATAATTTTTATTTTTGCAATGCCTTCCAAGACTGTCCAGTTCTCAAGACTTGTAGCACCGGTCCAAATGGCTTTATTCTATTTAAAATGTCGGCGGTGTCTTGTTGAATTAATGATCATAATCACCTACAGGATTACTTACCGCCTCATGCACCTATAATTTGTTTTGGACTTAACTAAGGGATGTTTTGTTAGGTAATGAAACCCATTTCTTACAGACAAATTTTCTCCACTGCAAAATTCAGCCAATTTATTAACTGTTAAGGGTATATATCCTTAACCTAACACAAAAGTTAAAATTTGTATCCTAACTGTTGAAAAATGTATGTGTATTTGAAATATATAATTTAATTGGATTCCGATTCTACAGAAGAACCTAGCTTGAGGTTGCAAAAGTTTTACATCTCTGTCATACCTCCACACTCACTCTCATTCACTAAATCATACCATCACCCATACCTCATAGGTCTTACTAAATTGCTATTTCATAATTGATAATTAAAAATGTATATGTTAATATCATTTGTTTACCTTATACCAAGCCTAATAAGAGCTGTAGTCTAGTCACAGTACAGGGGCTTCCTTAGCATGGGGACTTTATATACTTTATATATTTTGATTTCAATAAATATTATTGATGCAAAAGTTTGCTCTAGTAAACTCACCTTCACCGCATAGGATATAAAAGAAAAGCCAAAAGCTCTGACACTGTGTCAAGATTTATTCAATCCATCATACACAGCAGTCTGAGTGTTATCTTACAACTAAAATGGGGAAGTGGTCTATTTGTCGTCGTCCTTGAAGACCATAGTGCTGTGGCACTTGCCGCAGTAATGTCTGTCCTCCATCACAGCCATGAAGACGCCAGCGCCGCATTGTTCGCCCGTGCACTCACGACGGAGACGATGGATCTTGCCGTTCTCGTCGACCTGAAATGACATGTAAAATTTATTTTATTATATAAAATATAAAACAATGTATGTTGTGTGTCCACACATTTTTAACAAGTCTTCAAAATTGGTTAGTTGTACCTAAACTATACAGGACCCCATACAATACAGGAATAAAATATAAATTATGTTGACAGGTAATTAAATTTTTTTCATTACATTGCAGTCATATTTTGTTGATGTGCTTCCAGAACCAAAAAAGTTTTCACTAACCTTGTAAAACCTTAAGACGGCTAGTTTGACCTTCTTCTTCTTGTGCTTAATCTTTTTAGGTGTGGAGTAATTCTTCTTCTTGCGCTTCTTGGCTCCTCCTCTCAGCCGCAGTACAAGATGAAGTGTGGACTCCTTCTGGATGTTGTAGTCAGATAGGGTGCGCCCATCTTCAAGCTGCTTACCAGCAAATATCAACCTTAAAATAGAAAAAGTAGTTACTAATAATTAATATAATCAATAACAAAAAATGTATAATCCAGAAATATGTTTGTAAATTATAACAGTAGTATACTAGGATTTTCTATGAAAACTTCCAGTGTGAGTTAACTCACCTCTGTTGATCTGGAGGGATTCCTTCTTTGTCTTGAATTTTAGCTTTAACATTTTCGATGGTGTCCGAGGGTTCAACCTCAAGAGTAATGGTCTTCCCCGTAAGAGTTTTTACGAAGATCTGCATGTTGATGCCTATGAAATCAAAGAATATATTTTTTAAATAAAGCAAAGTTTAATCTCAACAGGGCTGTTTTCCAATATACATACATATATTCAATTGAAGGAGCATGGCATGTTATGTTAAAATACAATACTTGTATCATTATTTTAGTACGGTCTAATATATTGTAATTCAAATATAACAATTTCTTGTCTTATTCTTTCAATATCTAGTAATAAATTTTTGTATACATACAAAAAATCATTTATCTTCAGTAAAGGTACAAGTGAAACCCAAAACTTTTACATTTCAAGATATTTATTACTGTAAACCAAAATGAAACATTTAATTGAGTACAATTAAACCAATAAAATAGCATTAATAACACCATCATTTTCTGGATTGTTTGTAACTTGAGCATATTTTCCCCATACAACTTTACCAGCTTGTGTCACAAGACCAAGTTCAGAGATATTGACTTCTATTACAGTACCCTTTGTAATAACTCCCAAACTTGTGTACATTTGGGAGTTAGGATTCTTCTTGACACCAATAATAGGCAGGCAAAATGTTGCCTTTAGTTCAGGATGTGTTACATGAGCCTTTTTAAACCTAAGTGCCATTGGACGAATAAATCTTTCAAACTTAGGTGGTTTTCTGGTGAAATTCTCTCCAACAAATGTAACTTTGGTAACCATTCGTTTCCAGGCCTTTCTTTTAGACTTTCCTGATTTTAAAACTTTAAAAACTTCAGCATCTGCTTGTGCTCTTACTTTTGGAATAGGCACATCCCATTTACCAGCCTTTTCTTTACGTTTCTGTTTAATCATGTTAGAGAGAACTTTAGCACGATTCTGTACATCTCTGTCAAGCAAATAAACAGGCAGTGCCCCTTCTCCAACTTTTTCTGTGTTTTGACGTACATTTTTCTCTTCATGTGCTTTGATTTTCTTTTTCATTTGAATCTTTTCATTGCGACGCTCCTTATTATAAATCTTAGCTTTAATACCGCGTAGTTTTTGGGCCTTTTCGGCTCGTTTATGAGGTTCACGAGCCTCTCGTTTCCTCTTACGCTCTTCATAGTCAAGTCTCCTACCGTAAAGCTTTTGATGGCGCTCTATATATTCGTTCTGCGGCATTGTGGTTGCTTTATCGGCAACTACAACAATAAATAGTCAACTTGTCAATGTTATAATGCTCTAACCGTCAACGTGTACTAACCTCTTCACGGTTTATTTGAAGCTATAGCTGATTCTGTACATTCAATTCACTTTAACTTTTTATTTTCGATAGAGAAGAAACAGTATCACAAGACAAAACAGTAAAAAATAACTATATGTAAGAAAGAACACGTGCTCCACAAAATATTAGGTGGAAATTTCCGAAAGTTATTGCAATGTATACCTTAACAAGCCAATATTGGCAAACTCGTTAAAAGATATAAACCCGTAAGAAAATATTCACTTAAATGAACACTAAACTACAACTTTAATGTATAAAATTACTAGAACTCACCTTATGCCGTCACCATGCCACAAGAAAAGAATTTTTAAATCATAGACTCTAAGAGTATAGAGAACGTCCTGGTATAGAGAACAGAACAATTTTAGCACAGAATAAAATACTATAATTTATCGTTGTAAATGGGGAGTTTGTTCCTATAGATTAAACTAAATCAATGGACATGAAGTATATTAGTTATTAAAGTTATAATTCTTTTGGCGCGTTGGAGAAAAATGATGAGTATAATTTTACGATGCGCGCGCGAACCGACACCCTAATATTGTATTCTATGCTAAGTAAGTATTTTTAAATAAAAAGTGTCAAATTTTTTAATTATGTAGAATTTTTTTTGTGACATATATTAAAACTTTATTTAACTAGATGCGTTATGATAAAACTTTCAATGTATTCAATTCCTATTTCCTATTGTTAGTGTCGTTTTTCTACAAACGTAGAATATTTTTTTTATCTTGTTACGCCAGAGAAGAATAACTTCTAACATATGTATGTGTACTTATGTACACGACATAAGTACACACACATATGTTTTTGTATATGGAAGGTATTTTAGGTTCTTAAGATTTCTTTTCATTTTCTTCCAACATTTCAATTATTATATGTTGCTTGAATCACAACATTTTCGCCAATTCTCTGCACTGATTTGTGAGAAAGCTTCTGTTCATAATTTTATATCACTTGCAGGTATATTTACATTTTATCAGCAACTTTTTGCTTCATTATCAAATCATTTGTATGGGATTCAATGTGCAATGATAAGGTGGAAGACCTTATCCATCTTATCATGTGGATAAGGTGGATAAGGTCCACGAGTAAATCTTCATGACCGTGCGATTTTAATACTTCATCTTCCTCATATAAAGGCGCATACAGATTTTGTTTCACTACTTTAAGTAGTTGATATTTAAGCCAAAAATCATCATAATGTAAGTCATTAGCATGGAGTCATTATTTTATTGATGGAAGTTACAAGTATCGAAAAAATAAACTAAATGTATCAAAACTACTCAGTCCAATTTACCGATCAACTCTACTACGCCCTTTCAAATCAAAGTTTTCACAAAAACTCCAATTTCAATAATCACAAATTCTCATCCGCTTTTGACAGATTTCGTACTTTGATTTGACGGATAAATCCTGTTATTGCCATATGAAAATCTTACTTTTATTTTTTTTAAGCCATGATATTCCGGTAGACCTATACTAACATTTAACATAATAACCAATTGATTGCACCTTAAACTTATTTTTTTAGAAACGAAAGGCCAGTTGATTCAAAAGTCTTCCAACTATCAACTTTGAAATACAGGTGTTGAAGAATAAACTTCTTTAAAAATAATTATGTAGCCATAGGAGTATTAATTGTATAATTTAAGAAGTATAATGAATTTTTTGCCATGAAAAGCTTGACATATTTTGTGTACTTACTTGTAGCAAGGTACGTCATAGGGACTGGTGAGACACCATTTTGCCAAATGAAGTGTTTTGGCGGGTTCTTAAAAGTGTGAAAGTTTAAGTTTTCATTTATGGCCAATACTTAAGAATTAATAATTAAAATAATTTGTATTTTTTAATAAGTTCAATAGTGACGTATCCTTAATCTGGTATGGTTTTTAAAATTATGCCAAAAAGCATATTCTTACATAAATACGTTTGGCCTTAGTGAGTGACGCTAATTGCAAAGTATATTTGTCTCTGGTGAAAGGAGATGAGACATTCTAAAGATATTTAAAGCAGGTCTTTCCTTAGTTTGATGCTAGATTAGTTTGGACTAACGTCCATTGTCGATATTTTATATAGATAAAAATAAGAATATTGATTTCTCATTCGATACTCAATAGCTTTCGCAACTACAAGATTTGGTATACAATTAGTCTGTCAAAAGTATATTATCTCTGTCTCGAGTTGTAGTATTCAGTAATGGCTGTCTGACAGTTTACAGTTTTCTTTCATGCCATCAAATCGAACGATACACGAACTATCTTTTTCCTAAGTCCTAACTAATACTTCATTTAAGTGTTGACTAAGTTATAGTGAAGTAAAATTCTATTTCAAAAATTGTTTTCATATTATGAATGTAACAGCGTCCCACTCCTCAGGTATTAATCTTATTTCTTTAGTAATGTTTTGATTAAAGCTAAGGGCCTAGCCAGTTAGCTTTTCAGTTGCTTTGTGGTACCTAAGTATTATTAGTAGTAGCTAAGTATGTTCAATGTTGTGCTACAAATGAAAGTTCACCGACATTAGCATTTAATTAAAATTTGTCACCATCTATAGATTGTATAAATTTACAATTTATAGCTTGAAATTACATATTAATGGTTATTCTTATTCGTTTTGAAAGCTGGAACCTATATATATATTTTTTAGGGCAAAATTGTTTCGTTTAATAAATAATTTTTAGCTAAACTAAGCTACTACTAATCTAAAAACGGTTGTTTTCAGCAATAAGACTGCTATGTCATTTCTGTGTATTCATGTATACATTGTATCTAGAAATTGTAAAATATGCACATGACCATGTAAGAGTTTTAGAAGGTGTAAAGGGTGACTTGATTTTGCATACCTTTCAACATTAGCCTGTATATAAAAATCCAACCATCCAAATAAAATGGTGTAATCGGATAAACAGACCAAATATGGTTTATGATGTAACCATGCACTTTGAAAATGATTTACTAGGCCCAAGCATTGACCAAACTTTAATATTTCTGTTTAGAACCTTCATGGAGCAGGCGGTGTTCAACAGAAACAATTTTCAGCATACAAGGAAAAGAAACAGGTATAATTTTTTAAAATGTTGTATTTCTGTTTCTAGTTTTGTGATGGTATTTTAGAAAATATTAACAACATATTTTCTTGACATAGTTTCGAATAAACAATTATATTTTTCTAGTTTTTACATAATTTTATTTATTTATAATTGCTTTAAATCAGAATGCATTATATTTATTTGGATAAAATATATATATATATATATATATATATATATATATGTATATATATATATAGATAGATAAATAATAGATCAAATATATAGAATACATAAATATTAAATGTTTTATTTTAATGTATAATAACTTTACCAATACACATTATATACCGAAACTTCGAAATTTTTTTAAGTTTTTAATGAAGACTTTATTTAAAAAAAAATATCAAACAGAACATAATCAAGTTTAGAGATGTTTTTATGAAACTGAATAAATACCTGTTATAAATAATTTTAATGTAAGTGTAAATTCTAGGTGTTATCTATATGCCATAAGCATGACGGTTGATGGTATGCTAAGTATTAGAATGAAAATCTATATATGTATTTTTTATTATTCTTAATTTAGTAAGGGACATACTAATCAATCATATATACATGTGATTGTGAAACGAGATATTTTTACTCATTTCAAAACTGTGTTACTCTGTACATTATACTTTTCACAAAATTTTCTATCTTGAATTTGTCTCTATAAGCATCTGAAACCATGGTAAAAGTTGAATGAATTACTATGAGGTACTGTAACTATTATTTTGTACTTTAAGCTGAAAGTTAGTGGCTGCTACATGTTTGCTTGCATTTTATTAACTACTTTCTTTACTATACTTATAGTTTCTATAATCTATGTTGATATTCTATAAATTATTTAACTTCTCTGTATCCTTATATATTTATCATTGTTCAACTTCTTTTTCCTTCACGAATTGAATTGAAATCGAATTTCTTGGCTCGGCCATTCGGACCATTGTGGGGTGTTCAGTTAAAACTACTAACTTATCTTAACATGCTGTATAAAGTCTAAGAGGAAATAAACACAAAATTTTAAATGTGAGTCAGACAAATGACCGACGTGTCGTGACTTGTCCAACATTGCAAAAGCGCAGTGTCGTGGCAGTGGCAATGTTCCGTTTATGCACAAGTCTTTACATGCGCGTACCACGTAGCAATAAGACTAATTTGAAAGGTGAATACTGAATAGAGTTTGTTAAGTGCGAGTGAGTCGTTTTTATTATTGAAAAATGTTAATCCGACTTAGTAAACATGTGAAGACCCTATACTGGGCTTCTCAACCGTTTCTTAATATATAGTCATTATTTTATTATATATAATAAAAAACTAATTAGACTATTGGCCAATTGTATTTTAATAGCGAACTAAATATTATCTTCTCAGTTCTTAAACTGAGAAATGCGTCATCGTTTTAATCGATCAAAATGCTTAAATTATTATTTACTTGTAATATTTTTTAGGATATTCTTATAGATTAGATACATATATTCTATCAACGAAAAGATGGCAATTCTATCCGTAAATTCAACCGAGCGTAATTGGCGTTTGTTCAATAAATTGAATATGAGAAATTGGTAAACGATAAATATTATCGTGGTTATTATGTTAATAATATAATAATAACTTGCGTAATGTACCTAGATAGTTCATTGAAAAACACTGGCAAGGATACGTTTTTTATTGGATCAAGTTTAGTATGTTTTTTCGTGAGCAGGTTTTCGAAGTAAACAATAAGGCAATTACAACCCTGGTTTATACGGAGTTTTAATTATCGACGTCCGGAATGTTTGGTATTGGTTTATTTACACTCTACGGTATACCTACCTGGAACAGGCTAGTCATCTGAGATTCATACCGGCAGAAGGATTTTTTTATATAATTTCCAGGCATTACGATAGGTCTTTGCATTATGCAGGTGTTAAAAAACGAATAGTCCGAAATTGTGTAATATATTGAATAATGATGATGCACCTGAAAGGAGTATTTAATTGGAATTAACTTAATACGGAGCAAGTTAGTATCAAGATCATGGCTTTAAGTTTTATTTATTTTGAAGAATGTATAAAAAAGTAAACTTATTATAAGCCTTGTATAGTTATTAAATAAGAACGTAGGACTTTCTGCGCGTCGATCTGTCTGTTAAGATGATGTAGTCATTTCCCAATTTATAGTTCAGTGTTTTTGTAACTATTAAATTAACTTCGATAATTTAATAGGAACAAGAACACTAATATCTGGTAATGTTGTCAGATGTCGAGGATATCATGCCGCAGCCGCCTCGGCGCACTGGATCGAGGACTTCGATACTATATTTTCATCTTAACTATCTTGGTGTATTCAGCAAGATATAAAGTTTTTCTATGTTGCTGATTTTCTATTTTTAATCACAACGCATGAAAAATGCAACTGACATTTCTATACAACTAAAATAGAGTCACAGTTCTGATGTTAATTATTTATGTGTCAAGATATATAGCTACGTCGATAATTTATTCATTATTCATACGATAACGACAGCTTTATACTTGGATAATTTACTTTTATTTGTATCATCAACAATGTTTTTACACATACCCTAAGCATACCATCGCTGCCAATGATATTTTTCAGAATATGTCAAATGAAGATAAAGTCAAAGTAGATGTTCTAGGTCTCATTTATAATAATTAATAAACATTATCATTGGTTGTCTAGTACTATTTTGAATCTAATGGTACGATTATAAGTAAGACCAAATATGTATAAAATGTATTTTGTTGAAATACTCATTATATAAAATTATTAATTACATAAATAAATTAGCAAGCGGACTTGGCAATTTAAAATATAATGTTAATATCTATAGAACAGAAAGATGCACACATAAAAATGGTTATAAGAATACATAAATATGTTTCATCGAAATTTTTTAAATAATAAATATGTAAAATAGCACGTAAATTGTGAGAAATTATTATTCATACTGTAGGTTTTAGATACAAAATATAAGTTGCATTTTATGTATAATCTTAAATATTATCAGTTTTAGTTTGATGACTAATCGAGCATGAGTTGACTTTTGGTTTTGTGTCTGTTTATTTTAGTAACTAACGGTCGTAAGTGTATGTTAGGACTCAGGACATATTTTGTATGTATGAGGGACATGTTTTGTAAGAGATTATATGTAAAACATTGGCAATAAAACAATATAAAAAAAAATGGAAAACAATAAAAATCTATAAAAGGATTTTGAATTAAAAAAAAATTAAGAGTGGAATATAATAAAAAAATATATTAAGGATTTTGAATCTGATCGTTTAAAGACAAAATAAGAAACAATATTATGAAATCCATAAAAACAAATGACTTAGCATAAAAAAGACGACGCTAATGGGTAACGACGATATGGACATCGGGACTTCTCTTCGTGATTCTGCGAGCACCATAGACAATGGAACTCTTGTGTGCCATAGACAATATCTTTAGTGTGTATGCTATTTGTAGATTTTGTCCGAGACACGAGTGACACAGACTTCTTCAGCGAGGGCGAATATGAACCCATCACGGACACGGAGGACGACGGACTGAACTCTAGAAACTCTTCTTGCCAAAGTGACGTAAGTAGTCTAGTAATTCTTTTATAACATGAAACTTTAATATTATTTAAAAGCTATTATGTGACCATTGCCATCTAATGCATAACTTTAAATCAGTGATCTAAGGAAACACATGTACAGAAACTCTGGGAATTCACGTTAGACGGAGGTTGGCGTGGAAAAGAGTTAGTTCACTGGTTGTTAGCGGGTTTCGCTAATTAAGATAAAAAATGGTGACTTGGCTTTACCAATCAATGTAGCTTGAACTTCTCAGAAAGTTGAAGGCCCAAAAAATCCAAATAGCAATAGTAAAAAAATAGATTTTTAAAGTATTCGTATTAGTATTCGCAAGCAACAAAAGATCACTCGAAAAGATTTTTTAGCATCTATTTCCATTTTTTAAACATATTTACTGCGACTGCAGCGTTTATTTACAGTTACGTAAAGACAAAATCTTGTATGAACTTGTTGGATTCTTTATCAATATAAATACGAATGTCACGATTAAACATGATTCATATTATTTCGGAATTATAAAAGGAAACCATGTCTATCCCACGTGCCTTTATGTTTAGTGTTTATCAGTTCATAAGCGTATATATTTTTTTATTCTTGCTTCAGTATTATATATAAACTAAGAACAGAAAAAATAAGAACGCAAACTGAAAAAGGTTTCCTTGATAAGCGAATATCGAACTTGTCCATAGATTGGTATTTTTCCATAGTGTTTTAATTAATGTTATGGATTCTCACTTAAAAAAATTCTTTGCGTGTTATACTGTCTAAGTACATTTTATAAGTTCGTCCGTAACTAGTCACTAAGTCACAAAGCGATTTTGTTACTGCTACCTTGCTATAAGTGGTTGTGTCTTATTATAAAAAAAAAATATTTAAGTCAAAACTAGTCTCATATGTCAGCGATATTTAACTAGGTTTTTACTGCCGTTTTCACATCTGTGGTTAGAAAATGCAGGTTCTTAACTCAACAGCAAGTGTTACTGTAGAATACTTGTGTACCTACAAAAAAAATATTACCGGAAATGTACCTAGTTAAACTGTAATAATTGTCGGCGTCATCTCCTAAAGCCATTGCAGACAATAAAATTATAAATCCAAATACTTACTAAAATCTTCTTTAATTCATTTCAGGATGACATCATAACGACCAAGGTTCTAGAGGTGTCAGTTGGTGACGATGGTGAATTGCAGTTGGCTGACTCTGAGCAGACGGTGACGGACGACAATGATTCGGAGATAGATCTACACGACTACTGGCTGTGTGCGCAGTGCCAGACAGAAAACAATAACCCCCGGTATCGATACTGCGAGAAATGCTTTAAGGTGAGGAGAGTGATTCAAATCAACCCAGGTCTTTTCGAAATGCTTGATGTAATAAAACAAAATCACTGACAGCGCCTACTTTGTGATTGATAAACCAATCTCACATTATTATTCTATCCGAAAAAAGTACACAGCACGTTACACTTACTGTAACTTACATTAGCGTTCTCGACGACGATTTTCAGTTTTTAACCAATTTAGTTCTTTTAATATTCTTAGTTGAAGATGACGCGAGCGCATGGTCCAAACGCAGTGGAATCATAGAGTACCTCTAGATTACTGTAATCATATTAATATTAGTAATTAATTAACTTTGCATTAATAAAAGATTTATCATCAAAAAGCTAAAAGATATGTATGACCATTGTCAGCGAACAGAAGTAAGCTTCCCCTAGCAGAGGTCATCTTAGTTTTAATTCTTTAATTCTTAATGACTGTGCTAAAAAACAGTATTCTGGGTACCATGGCTCATGTTTTCGGAGAACAATTGTTTATAGATCTCAGTCACATAGAAGTAAAAGAAATGTAACATAGAAAGATTTATATCAGTGTACTCCAATTTATGAAGCAAGTTTCATAAAAACCGTTAAATAATAATAATCTACTGGTTGTTTGTAGTAACGTGTAATTTTGCAATTCTAAATGGATCTTGGCCTCATATTGTATCCATTTTGGTTATTTTTATTTCATAGACAAGTAGGTGATGCCTTCTGTTTGACACATGCCATCGATTGCTAAAGTATGAAACATGTTTCCTCACGATGTTTGCCTTAGCTAATTGCGCTTATGCAAAATTCCTTTGTAATCACGGCTATGCAAGCTGTGATTCGTACGCAAGAACTCAGGGACGAGGGTCGCACGCTCGAGCCTAAAACTAACCTGCACAGGACCAATGAATATAATATTTGAAGAAGGGCTATTTTGAAAACTTAAGTGGAACCGACCTAACCTCAATAAGGAGTTTTGTTCCGCGTGATTCCAAGGATTACGAAAATTAATAGAACTAACCGAGTATGGGCGCAGTGATAGCATTCATACCCACACCTCATACTAATAAAAACCGTAGCTTTTAAACGCGTGACACATTCATTTGCGTGTCACATAAACCATATAATAATTTTGTATATAATATTTATTTAAGCTTACAATCTTGTAGATCGTAACATAAAACACTGGAAGACATTGGAAATACAGAAAGTGATATAATATCCGTCTAGAATTTTGTTTATCTTTAATCTTTTAATTTAATTATGTTGCTATATTTTTATTATATGGCTTTATTATGTATGAATACTATTTAATTGATTGTAAAGCAATTACTATTTAAAAACTATTTTTTACGCAACGCTTATGATGACAGTTACAGATACAGGCAAACATCTTGAACAAATGTCCTTGCCTGTGCAGAAGCGATTTTAGGTATTACGGGGAGTGGGAGGGGGGCGGCGGGAGACTGACGTGTCGATCGCGTGATTGGTAAATCAGTTGACGTTTGGGTCCTGCGCTGTGTGCGATGCGCACACTTTCCCCCACTCCCTTGTTTAATGCTCGAGAAGTTTGCCGGTATCTGTACCATAGTTAATTATACTGTAATTAACTAATATCAGGTAAGGATACACCTTATTGTATTGGGTGTATATTTTTTGTTGTTGTGTATATCACATCCTACTGGATTGTATCCTTTTAAAAAATATGATTCGTAATGAAATTTTTGACCATATATTTCTAGGTACGTAGAGATTTCTTCCCGCCGAGGCCGAAGCGAAAGAACCGCCGTAAGAACCGCTTAGAGACAGATATTCTGCGTCCACAATCCTCAAACTCAGATATAAACGCGAAAATCGTTCCGGAATCACAGACCAAAAGCGTAACACTTTCGCAAGTAGATCCGACAAATGTTCAACCTTTTCCAAGTAGTTCGCAAGATTCCGGCGTCGAATCGGTTACCAACAGCCAAGGCTTGAGCCAAGACGTCCAAATTGATAGTTTAAATGCAATACTAGGTAGGAATTTAAAGCGACGCGCGGCTTCGGCCGATCGTAACGTTAAAAGGTTTAAAGACAGTAGAGATTTCGGATCGGCAGTTGATGAAGATGACGTCAAGCCACTTAATAAAACGACTAGTGATCCAGAAGTAAAAATAGACATCATGAACGCCCCACAAAAACGTCGCTCCTCGACGAATACGGCTATTGCTAGTAGTGATATAAATGATATGTGTATAACTTGCTGTTCAGCCCCAAAATCCGGGGTGTTCGTTCACGGGCGAATAGCGCACATATGCTGTTGTTTCAAATGCGCGGTCAAGGTTTGGAACAACGCCAAAAGGTGTCCGGTTTGCAATTGTAAAGTTAGTAATGTGTTAAAGGCTGTTGTTATGTAACGAAAGCTCAAACCCCGTTTGCCTGATTCGAAAAGTGGTAACCATAGTACATAAATTTTATTTCTAGCCATAGCTTTTCTTATCCACGTCTATGATTCACTTATTTAGCCATGATCAGTCATTTGTCACTTATCATCTGACAATTTACTTTCATAAGTTAATAGAGAAGCAAATATTTAGTTTACACTAATTACGAAAGGTGATTTTATAAACAACCTTTATAATGATTGTCGAGATGAAGCCTCTGCTGCTCATATATAAACACAAAAATTTACTTGTCTTTTCCCTTATGAGAAAAACATAATACCATTCGGAAAGTTGATAGGCCAGCCACAATATATTCATGTAGGTCACTCTGCAATAGCGTTGAGCGGACAAAATTCTATAGT
Organism: Pieris brassicae; assembly: GCF_905147105.1. NCBI lineage: Eukaryota > Metazoa > Arthropoda > Insecta > Lepidoptera > Pieridae > Pieris > Pieris brassicae. Next base: position 19,512,721 of record NC_059666.1, on the reverse strand, counting down.
CTTTGGCAAGCACTTTGTTTTACGAGGTGATTTTTAGGAAAATTTATGGGAATTAGGAAAACTCAAAACAGAAGCATCGCATATACGAATTCAACTAACAACTAATCGTGCCTGGTAAACAGTAAATGGTAGTATTTAACCAAACCATGTGCTTTGGCTATTCCATTATGGCTAGTCGAAGTAGTCGACTACCTAGTCAATAATGACAGCTTTGCCCGCTTTTTTACGTTGATCCGACTTCCATTGACATTCATCAAATTTAATAATTTTATATCTACTGTTTTTTAAAGAACTACAATAGTAAAGTGCAATTGAAAATCACATGACTTAATAATGTGTTTATATTCACTCAATAGGTTAAAACCAAAGTGGGCAATGTTAAAAAAGGTTACAACATCAATTTATTTAATTAGGTGGGCTGACATATAGATGGCGCTACTAGTATTAAATTAATATTATTAGTCCTAATCTTTAAGACCTAATCAACTTCACTTTTCGTTTATCCAAAATTATTTTGTGGATTTTTGATGTATTCGTTGGTAATAGCCTCTTTGCGGGGCGTCCACTGCGTGCATCATCCTCGGTGCTTAGCAAACCACTTCTGAATGGTTGATTTTCCTGGTGCAGAGTCCGAATAATGTTTATCAATCAAGCAAGCCTTGGCTCCAATAGTTTTTTTTTTCGCCAAAAAGCAATGGTTTATCAACATACGTTATTCCTTTAGATCTATTTTTCAATAAACAAATGTTCCTTCAGTCCAACTAATAGTACGACAGTTGTCAACTTTATACACGTATCATTCGAATTCGAAGATTTGGGCTAACTAAAAATCATATTAATTTAATACTAGTATATTTAATCTATATGTCAGCCCACCCAATATAATAAGTTCATGTTAAATGGAATGACATAGCATTACTATAAGCTTATAGTGGTAAAACTAAAGCTATGAAATCTTTGTGATGTAATTTTTAACGTTTCTTAATTTTAAACTTTTCTCATTTAACGCGTGAAATGTTATTTTTTATGGATAAACTTTGCTCTGCAAACTGCTTCATATTTTTCTTAGTTGCAAATTTATCTAAAATCCAACCATATTTTGTAGTTCTATATTTTCTTATTCAGTCTGTTCATGTATAGCTGCTGTTATGTCATCATCATACGCAACAGAATCTGAATAACTTGTATCATGCAAACCTAGAATAGAAGAATTTTAAGAACTGGTATCTTCCTAGGTTGTTTTTTGCGGCGATTCTCGTTACGTTGGTGTTTTTATTGTGTTGTCTTTTTGTTTTTAATTTATTGTTAAATAAATTCTGTTTGTGTTTTCACTTTGTTTTTTACTTTTTTTTTGTAAATATTTTCATATTTAGACTTGATTTAGATGTTACTTCATTGTCATATAATTTTGCTTCCATTTTGATAATTGTTTTGTCAAATGTTATAGTAAGATCGGGTGTCACTTTCGCATTTGAAATAATTTCGATTTTGAACGCTTTTAAGTTGTATTTGTAGATGGTTGTCGCAAGCATTTTGTTATCGTCTTCATTATTTGCTATGTACTACATATTTTGAAAGTTTACTAATTTCACATATGTCCTACAAAGGTTTTTCTGGTAAACTGAAAAATATTATTCAAAGTATTTAAACAAAGAAAGAATGTTAAATACTTTGTGCTTTTTCCATGCCATTGTCGTATATATTGGTTTTTTTCATTTATTTTTGCAAGATTGCCGAAGATTTGAAATAATCTATCAGGAAATTATTAAAAAAAAAATCTGATAGCCAGTGCAGTCTAACATAATTCTCGTGTTATATATTTTCAAATTCTTTACGTTTCTTAATAGTTTTATCTTCTATATTTTTTGTTTCTGCTTCTTTGATTTTAGAGAGTCTACTAGGCATGTATCATCTGCAAATGAAATATAGGTAAAGTAATGTAAAAGTCCAATGTCTGATCCCTGCGATTTACCTTCTGGTATGGTTACAAAGACGCTTTCTTCGTTGCACACCAAAACGATATGTTCTATGTTGCTGATGGTTTTTACACCTATTTGAATAGGTTTCCTTGTACGCCGCAGTCGTAGTAGGTTTTTAGGATCACTCTATACCTCAATGTATCGAATGTTTTGCTAAAGTCAAGAAATATTACTAGAACATAATATTTTTTTATTTAGGCGCTTGTAAATTTATCTGTGAATTCGGATAGTTATTGTGTGGTGTTATTATTTGGTTGGAACTGTCTACTTTCTTAGAAAGAATATGTTTTATAATAACTTTGAATTTGTCCACATATATGTCTTTTGTTATAAGCTGCCTGCATAGTTAAAGGTACTATGTACTATTTTAATAAATTGGTATATTGGCCAGTGTAAATGCTGTTTAATGTTTATTACATTAGATTAGCAATTGTTACGTTGACACTATTGCATAGCATTTTAATATCTACAGCATGTATTCAATCTGCGCCTGGAGATTTTATATCATATTATGAATTAGTTATGTTTGCAACTGATTCAGAGTCTTCATTCTGACTGAAATCTCCTATTAGTATTTTCTGTACGGTGGAAAGAGCATTTATCTAACAGTGGGTGTACTATTTGGTTGCAATATTACTAATACTATTGTGAAAGGTATTTCTAATGACTTTACAAGTAGTATTTTGATTTCCAAATGAGAGGTACAGCTATTTCAGTAGATGCTTTATTTTTTCTTTTAATTGATTGAGATTGTGGTGTTCGGAATTGTTTTTCAGCTTGAAATTTTTTTATTGTTCGCATCCAGCAACCTCCATCATTTCCAACTAATAGTCGCTGTAAGTTCTTGATCCAAGCCTGCTGCATCTTTTTCTTCTCATTCTAAAAAAAAACATTATGTTATCACCTTAATTGTTGGTACGATTTTTTGTTTAGTTGAGGATCTTCTAAAATAGTGCTGAAATCCAGCAGTTAAATAAAATACATATTTAAATCATTTTTAAATATTAATCATGTTTTATTTGTGTATTCTTAGTCTCTCTTTGTGTATTTTTAGTGTGGGCGAAGTTAGCATTAGGGTTTCTTACTTATGACATTGGCCATCACAATTACTTCACAAGCAAATTTGCAAAATTAATTGTTCGACGCAGAATAAAAAATAAGCCAATAGTAAGTTATGCACTTTTGATATTTAATACAAAAAATGCTTAAGTAGGCAAATTTGAACTCAAAGGGCAAAGCTATCATGATTGACGTATTTTCAAAAACCTATGATCCTGATTAAGCCTCTTCAAATTGTATTTATTTGCCTGTTTACGTGTCTACAAACTGTAAATTCGGCTTTTGACTACTTTTTTGAGGGTTTGTGGAAATATTTTATAAAATTGTACTTGAGCTAAATCGCAGAGGTTTCATCACTTTTTCATAATCAACTTTTAACTAAAAAATAGTTTGGTTCATTTTTCAATCGTTTTTATGAAATAAAACTTGTTTATAGGTAATTAATATTATATTCTGTAACTTATTTGTAACCACCGAAAAAGAGAGATATATTTTATTAAAAAATACTTAGAATATTATAATTATAAGAATTATATATCTATATTTCATCTTAATTATTTCTTTACCATAGGGTAAAAAATCAATCAGTCAAAATCAATAAAATCTTTTTCGGTCTGAGCCTCAGATTTTTTATCATTTGTTAATCTAATAGGCAAGTAGGTGATCAGCCTTCTGTGCCTGACGCCCGCCGTCGACATTTTGGGTCTAAGGCAAGCCGGTTTACGATGTTTTCCATCACCGTTCGAGCGAATTTTAAATGCGCACATAGAAAGAAAGTCAATTTGTGCACAGCCGGGGATCGAACCTACGACCTTAGGGATGAGAGTCGTACGCTGAAGCCACTAGGCCAACACTTTAGGATAATACATACGGCTTTTTAGGTTAGGGGTTTTTTGTACAGATGTTTCGATACGGTCACTTGACCAAGCAAGCACTGGCGAATGTCATTCCCATGCAAATTCGCACCCATACAAAGTAATAGACAAGTATACAATATTGTATATATATATATGTATATATTATGTACAGTGAAAATGACACTTAATATATAAATTGATTTCTTTACGAAATGTAGGATAATGTAGACTTGCAAAAATATCCCAATCATAGACAAAAGAAGTTTATAAGTTGACGTCAATTGCTATTCATAAATATATTCCTTACATTTTTAATATCGCTAAATCAGCCAAGCGGAGAATTTCTGAGGAAATAATGCAAATGATTTAACTGTCAATAAAAAACATTCTTGGTTTTATTATATTAATTACGCTTCTATAATTATTACGACTTTCCTAATTAAAACACCCACCTACTTCCTACCGAAAAGAGGATCTAATATTGTTATAATTTCTATTTCTATAAAAAAATATTTATAATACATTTATGTATATAGTTAATTTTACGGGAACAGATCGCGCGTGAAATGTAAATTAGTTAGAAATGTTTATACTTGTAATTAACACTAAGCATTAAAAAAATGGATATAGTAAAAAGAATATTAATAAAGAATTTTATTTCAGGCAGTTTATTTTTTATTTAAAAATTCCTTTTGTTAAGTAATAACTAGTTTATATTATACAGAATCCAGAACCGATGAATAAGTTATTCCAAACTAAAAACTAAAACATTTTTGAACCTTATATTTAATTCCTTGATTACCGACGAGGACCGTTATTGCCTGGTAAGACTGGTAAGTTTGTTAATATCTAATCTTTAAGAAACTAGTTTTAAAAGCAGCTCCTTATACCTTATTTTTTTTACATATATTGAGATAGGAATTCAGACGGGGCTTGGTTGCTGGTATAATTATAGTTATTACAAATAAAGGAATATGGTTAGGGAGTTTCCCAAGTTCTGTTTCAAAGAAAGTTTTACTAACGTTACGTGTATATAGTTACACGTGATAACTTATAGTTTACACGTGATTTTGCCCACACTAAGGGGCAAATTTTACTGTAGCCAAAGCATAATACTTTATTCATGACATAAATATGGTTGCGACAAAATTCATCAAGTGTTGTGGATTCATTACAATTACAATGTGGTAACATGGTGCATGTTTTTTTTCATAGTCAAATTTATATCTATACAAACATAAGAACTCAAATATGCATGAATGTATGAGTATGTGAATAGGTGAGTGTGCGCATAATAAACTGTTTGAGAGTGTAGCTGAGAGAGAGAGTTAGGTAATGTATGTGCTTAATTTCCCACCTTAAGGTAATTGAATTTTACCAATAAACGGGGACAACTAAAGCGCGTGATTTGCAGAATCTTGAAACATAATTTATTTTAATAAGTATAAATAAATCAGTGCCAGCTTCTTATTTATGAGCCGTACCGTTATCTGACGTTCTACGAAAATGAATTATTCTATTACGCTGAATATTATTTTTGGATTTGTTATGAGTTGAGTATATGAACTAATATGAGAAAATATAATATACCTCCAATTTGTATGAATATTTAAAAGAAGTGGAGTAGTACTAGCCAGAAATACTGAATCTACCTACAGGTGAAATAACTGGAAATCCAGGATCTACTGATGCAGTTGGGATGCACTTAAGATGTTTGTATGATTTTATTTTCTTTATGAGATAACTATTTATTAGTCTAGTATAAAATATATTTATAAGTGGTAAATTATATATTATGATGGTTTTTAGTTGGCAAGTGCGTAATCAACCCTTTGTGTCTGTCACCATATGCCATTCATTTGCTTTCTCCGCATGAGCAAGTTTCTCTTACGAAAATGGGGAAAAATGCATATATCGTTAATATTCAAAGGCATGACCAGGATTGTCAATCTCATGGTTAACTACTAGTCTCGTACTGCTTAGATTTCAATAAACCTACATCATTTTTGTAAAGTAAATCCTACTTAGAGATAGCTTTCTGCAATTCTTCTTAACAAAACTATAGAAGTTGTAAAGGAGGAGCAATTAATCTATAATACGTGCGTGATTAATCCTAAAAGGCTCTTAAAAGCCTCATTCATAGCTTAATAGTGGCATATCAGAGTAGCATTTGCAAACCCTGTTTTAAATGTTATTTTATGTCATAATAAATATTCAACTATGTAAATCGAGTAGGTAACTTAAGAGGATTTTTAAACACTACATAAAATATAAAATTTTATAAGGAAACAAGCCTTTGGGGCGGCCGTAATCGACCATGGACACCAAGCAAGAACCTATAATGGTAGCTAACACCGAGTGTGTTTACTTTATTTCTGAAAATATATTTGCTAATCGCCTTAAAAATATTTAGTACTAAGTTGTGAAAAATAAGAAGAAAAATTAATTTAAAACCGTTGTATTACTAATATTAACAAAATAAGCCCATACTTGTATCTTACACGCTAAACAAGTTTGCGGCGGGTATTTATCTGCGTGAAAACCGTGCCATAACCGCCTGCAACATTTAATTAGCACCGTTTTTATTAAAATGAGTAGACACAACACATTATATAACCATTTAATTTAATTAATTTTAGATGACAATATATATTTTAGATGATTCTGTAAGTATGTAATATCTTCTATCTTCTTCTACATATATCTTTATAGTTTCAAGAGATAACGTACTTGTTACTTGCTATAAACTCTGGCCGGAGGCGTGGCCGTGCAATATTCAGAGCTTTCATGATAAATTTTTGAGTATATTTTTATAGTACTTTAGAGTTTCTAACATTTTATAAAAAGATAACGAATGTAAGCTCTCTTTCAAAAATAGTTGGTGAATGAATTATCGTACTCAGAAATCATGTTTGTTAATCAACATGGTCCCTATTGATATAATGCAAGCTTAATTACATACAAATAATCTACCACGAGTAAGTAGTTCGATTCAGTAGAACCCATGTTTCTGACTAGAAACTATTGATTTGTTCAAACACTATCGTATAAAGATTTTATTATTAGTGTTTTATTGACATTTTTCATTGTTTATTCTTTAAAAATATGCCACGTATAAACTGATATATTGCCGGTGCTTGAACTAATAATAATACTTATTTGCAAGTATAACTAATTTTAGAAGCAACTTAGAATTTCTCTAAATTTATCGTGCAGTTAAACAGGGAAACAGGGAACCTTCGGAAGCGGGGAAGGTTAAGGTCGGCAAAAATCAATGTCGACCGCCGTACTACGCTTAGCATTTAGGCTTTAGGTACTAGTTCGTTGGATTTCTGCTTGTCTGCGTACATAGGCACCCTAGCCTATGTAGTTCTGACATTTATTATTTCTTATATGTGTATGATTATTATTTTTCTTACAATTTCTGGTATAAAATTAGATAGAATATTAGGTGACTTGTAACTGAGGTAACAGTTTATAATTGTTATTACGTATATGAGTGTTGAAATATGGGTTAAAAAATTGGGTATAATAGCTACGTTGGTATAATACAAGCACATGACGCTTGAAATATTAAGACTTAGGTATATATTACGCATTTTAGTGCATTGCTAACAGTAGCGTTGACAGTTGTGTATGGTTTTTATCATTCTTTGTGTTATACGGCGCTATCTTCCAATGTGTGCATGAATCATCGATACTGAAGTACATAAGCATAACTAGGTGCGTCGAACTGTCGTGTCTCCGCCGCACCGCGCCACCCCCGATTTATCGGCCCGCATACTACTGCTGTGTTTCGAGACAGACAGACAGTCGCATTTGGACCGGCAAGCGAAGTGATCGTGATTTTTCTACCTAACCAAATAAATAGGTAAGTCTTTATATCCATATTTTATTTAATTTCTTAAAGTACTGGTATATAAATTTATTTTCTTTTAATTATGTAAAAACAAAGTTTCACAATCACAAATTTATAATATTCTTTAAAACTTTATTGAGTATTTTAATAATTTTCTCCACAATACGTAAGCTGGTTCAATATGTACGTTGTTTTGTGTCAATTAACGGAACTTATTTTGCCGGGTGGGAGCGGTTGCATGACTTCATCTACACGTACGGTTTTTAAAACAATCTGTCGTTGTTGCGTGTTGCTGTTCGTTTTGTCCAGTGTATGCGTTTCGATAAGTCATCTATAAAACATTCCCTTCAGTATGAGTAATACGAGATGGCCGTGGATCGAGGTTTCTTGACGTTTAACTACTTATAAGTACCTACATAAAACATACTGAATAAATTACTAGCAAGTTAAAATTCAGAATATCCTTTCAATAACCTTTTCGTTATTGAAAGTAGGTGTTTAGTTTAAAAGAAATGTATTTCCGTCAAAGCCAATTAAACAATCCGTGTTAGGGTGACTTTAGATTAGGGGGAACGTAGCACTGAGTGAGTCATAAAATCTTTTCAAATAGACATTTCCTAGAAGTAACTAAAATAATGTTACAAAAGATAATTAATATATCTAGATCTTTTACGGTTCGTATCCCATCGTACAAATTTATGTTAATAAATACAATTACTTCGTCGACTAATAGATGGTCATTCAACTCATCCGAAAAACATTTGTAGTTGGAAATTTCTTTCCAAGTTAAAAAGGACTAAAATGACTTAAAAGGATAAGTTCGATGTATCAGATCAGTCTAAAAATAGACATATGACTAACCCAAACACATGCTTGACACATCAAGCAGTTTTAAGCATAACTTAAATATAGAGAAACATCTCAAAATATCAGACAGCTAACGTACGTGAGTTTTTACTAATTAGTTATCAACCTACGTGACAAATTTGGAAAACTACATGTTTTTATTCTTTCTTAACAATGAATAAGACTTTGTCATCGATTAAAAATCGCTTAAGATATGCTATGTAGTTAAATTGTTTTGGTATAGCTTGGGCGAAATTGGAAAAAGTGTGTCCGTTATGGGCAGCTATAGTAATATACATATATATTTTATAGAAATAAACGAAGAAAATATTAAAGCCGCTTTCGCCAGTTTCACGCGTCATAGCGTTCTTAAGAGTGATCGCACGTGAAATCTATAATTGATAATTGCAACTATTGTTACTTCTTTCATGTATTGAATTTTACAATATTATTATTCTAATATTTAAAAACAAAGAATATTTACCTTTCAGTATGTTTAAAAATACCCATTTTTGTTAATTGGAATTTATTAAACTCTTTATAGCAATAACGCTTTTCTTCAGATATACTCAAAAATTACCACTTCAACCTAATTGTTTACTATATTTCATTTCAAAACTACATTGTTTTCATTTGACATTTGTTTTAAAACGTTGATTCAATATAATTTTCCTGTCCAAGCTATCAGTCAGTGGAATATGAATCAGAATCATAATAAGCATAACTGTACCTACTAACGGCCTCATTAGCACGTATTATAATCACATTGAAACGGTTAAAGGTTTTCTTATTTTATGGGTAGTAAAGTACTTTCAAAACCATTATCAATAATTATAATTTTAGTAATAAATATTTTTATAAAAGTATAAAATAACAGATATATCTCCTATTATGTGACCGTTATAATCTGCTCAGACAGGACAGTGGCCTGTGAAAGAGAACCTAAAGGGAAGAAAGGGATGCAAAAGCTCCCCGAATAGAATCGATTGAGAGCAAACAGCCCTAATGCCTAAGGGATACCGGTTTGCGGGGGTGCGTTGCGTACTACGGAACAATACTGTGAAAATAATTGCTTTCATTAAAATATTTCTGTATTAAACTATATGATACTTTATTACATTTGAATAATTAAATGTAATTTTCAAACACTTGTCTAGAACTTCTAATTTAAACTGTTTAACTTGATACCAAGATGAAACGCTAATTAGTATAATTAAATTAATTAAATATAAATGCATATTCATCATAAGTACAACGAACTTAGATTTAAAATGTAATCTTCGATTATCCTGAACTACATTAAGATAAATACACCCATAATTAATAAATATTTGTATACATGGTACCTTATGTTGAAATATCAACACAGTAGTACATTTCTGTAAAGACAAAAAGAAAAAACCCTACGGTATTTGAATAGATGGTAGGCACCATAAGCACATGCTATCTAAAGTCTAGATATACGTAATTCGAATATCCCTCGCAGACACCCCTTCGGTACTCCACTGTGGTCCTGCAGATCGATACGATGCATCGAGGGTACATTGATATAATATCAAACTGTGTTCTGTATTTTTTATAAAGGATATTAAAATGTATTTTAGCAGAAATTACGCTAACTTTATTAATTTGATATGAAGGAGAAAAATGGATTATTATTAATAACGGTTTCAGCATCTCCTTAATTAAATTGAACCATTAAACGAATATCATAAATTTACACAGAATTTTAAACTAATTAGCCCGTTATAAAGTTAAATAAATAATAAAAAGCTAGCTAACACGACACCAGCCATCCGTGGTGCTTACTGCTCTTGAAATCTTAATTACTAGCTCCGCTTGACGCTCCATAAAATTTAAGATGTAATTTTTGATTTGACGTTGCCTTACATCTTACGTCGCGCTAAAGATGGCACGGGCGGCGGGGTCAATGACATCGCGTTTGGCGCATTCTAATTCTATTAAAATCATTATTGAGTCACTTTAATGCATTGCATTGATATAAATTACAAGACAAGCCAAATATGCTTAAATACATTCGTTCTTTATTCATTTGGTAACTGTCATTATGATAGTTTTAATGAATTAAAGAATTATTTAAAGGATCTGAATAGTTCGTTATATTTGACTCTGATGTTAGTAGTTAATAATTATAATCATCTACGTATTGAACTCTTCATTCAAATATAATTTAAATAAAAAAACATACTATCCACAGAAATTCATTCAAGTCGTAAACTTTGCTGCCTCGAATAATGGCCTGGTTTGTGTTTAGGCCATGTTATTGACACTCGCAAAAGTATCGTTCCTATATCGTAGTATAGTTCCTATGTACCTAAAAGTTTGTTTGTGAACTTTATAACGATAGGGAATTAGTAATATATTAATATTATTAGTAAAAATATTAAGTCGTTGAGTGATGTCGACATTCTACTAATAATAACATCCAATATTAAACTAAATAACATTTTCTGTCAGGGACGGATTTCTTCTTAAATTCAATAGTAAATATTCTTTAATAGCATTCTTTGTTAATTGTAATTCTATCAGCGCAGATATTAACATGCATGTATCGTGCTTCGGAAGACGTTTACCTATTTGGTATTATTTCTTTTGTTATATCGAGACAATTCTCCTGTCCTTGCAAATGATGGATGATAAAATAATAATAATAATATAATAATTAAAATAATTAAATAATAAATAATAAAATAATTTGATGCGTCAAATCACACTTGGAATGTAATAGTGTGCCTTTTCTGTAAGTATATGATACCATACTAAATCAATTATGTGTATTGAATTAATTATGTTATTTATTGTGATAATTTTTGTGATTATCCGTCTTCTTTTATATATTTGAGAAACACGCATTTTTTAAATAAGCTGAAATTTCTGTTCTTCTGAGATATTTAAAGTTTAAACATTAATCTGATAATATATGCATCATATACGATGTATATCACGTCATGTAGTTAGATTAGAGTCTTATCTATTCCCTAAAGAAATTATCGATTGCTTATATTTGATAAACACGTAAGTTGTATTTGTCGCGAACATTGACTTAACGTTAAGAAAGACATTTTGCCTTTGTCTTTAAAATCACTTTCATTACAAAGAAGGAAGTAATCCTTTGTTTTCGACCTCCTTTCCAGTGCATTAAGAATAATACGATAGGATAATGATTAAGTTATTTATTAAACCCGTATAAGTGCGCTAAATTACTTATCCTGTTTCGAGTCATCGCACGTCCGCTTGTAATGAAGTCTTCAATTCCTGATATTTGATACAGACATGTGTTCAGCCACGAACCATTGCGTAAGGCTTTACTTGTAAAGATAATAAAATATCTAAACATTTATTGGTCTAGTAGTTAGAAATACATAACGTGTAAATATATACTCATCATCAGTGATCCCGTTTTAAAAATGTATGACTAGATATTTTCCCCGTATAATATCTTATTACTGTATTTACTAAGCTAGTCCGTTTTTGCATAAACACTATCTGTTGATAGTTGATAAATTAGTATGGCGTTTAAGTATTCGATAATGTCAAATGCGAGGTAGATTATCTTTCTTTCCAATAAATGGGTTCAAAAGTTCACAACCCTAACCAAATATGGAGAAAAGCTGCGTAGTAGGGTCACCTTGTTGACAGGCTAGCACAAGGCTGGCCGCCATTTTGGTCCTATCATGAGCTGGAATGTGTACTATTTATAGGCACAAGGTCGCGTGGAGATTTGCAGATGACTATAAAATAGAATGCAGTGGGAACTGAATATTTTGATAAATTTAGAATTCCATTCGAGATATTTAGTCTTCGTCAGATATCGAATAAATGTATTGTAATTATTATGTTTAGACTTTTTAATTGCAATGATATTTATGTCTTTTTTTTCGGTTGAAGTGGACGTTTGTTGGTTGAAGTTGAATCAATTTTTAAAGTATATCCCGTGATTATGGTAGTCTGTTTAAAATTTCATAGTAAAAGACTAGGATTCTAAATTAAGCTTTTTTGTCCAGAATTTAACGCACAGCTCCGACTCCACCAGAGTGTACCTACATAACGTATACATTTTATTGTATTTATTAACCAACACACATTTAAAAAGTTAATTTTTAACAAAAACATATGCGTTAGTTATCGCTTAATTATATTATCAAAAACTGTTAACTTGTTAACTTTTTTACATTAATATTATAATTAAGAATTATACAATCCCGATTAAATTAAAATCTGGATAATGAATATAACATTATACATTTTATCTAACGGTAACTCATTAGATTATCATTTTGGGAACAGTTAAAACTTTCATATTATGCTTTTAAATTTTCGAGTTCGCCCTTTTGTAACGCTTTAATTAGTGTATGTAAATCGTAATCTTCATTAGAAATTCCTTGGTTAAGCCGTTAATCTCGTCCTAGTCTGTTAAGCCTTCGCGGTGAAATTTTAATAACTTTCTACACAACTGGGCCCCACAGACTAAATGCTGACTCAGAGTTTACTGTGCGTAATTGATGCGAAGGGGTCTGCAAAAATAAAACCATTACAAACGCTACGAAGAACATCGTTGACTGCAAAATTTGTCCGCGATAGAAATGGATATATTTTTGTATAAGAAATTCTTGAAATTTATCACGGACTGAGAATGGTGAATAGTGAATCTTTTCTGTGTATGAAGAATCTTATTGTTCCATGCCCGTATTTAATATAAATACGGACATGGAACAATAAGCTATGATTCACTGATTGCGTATAAAATTTCAATTCCAATAAATATTTCGTATATACTGAGTCATGTTAAGGTTGTTTACCGTGAACAACTCATGAGACAATTAAATAGGACATAACAAATATTTCCGGTAACATTTCTTTAGTAAAATAAATTACCTTTATGCTTATTTTGTATCTATAGGCATCTATATCTTGTAATCTTATAACAAAATAAAGCAACCAAAAATGGTACGAATAAATACTTGTTTTAATTTGCAGTAAATCGTTTACTGGCGCCATAGTCGGCCCAAATAAACGATTACATAAAACGTCGTATTTCAGAATTTATCTGATAATATATAATCCGAATAAGGATATTGTCAATACTTTTACTTTTTGTAATTGACTTAACACACTAAAATTCTGAATAAAATACTATAACGATAAGTGAATATGGTTTTAATAGCACTTGGAATTTCAAATTATTGTCTTATAGGTTAGTTGTGTAACACTCTTCTTTCTATATTACTTTCATTATACATTCAACGTTAGTAATTTACCAAATTGGAATTTGGAAGATTTACTCTTTTTCATCATATCTACTACTCTGTGGCTTTAAAAATAAAATAGTTTCTTAGATGTGGACTGATATGTCTCACAAGTCACAAGTCTCTGCTTTTCTAATCGGATCTATGGCATGAACCTCTACGTTATAAAACGATCGTCATAAGCGAAGAATATAAACTCAACAAAGGTCCCTTATACTTACGCGTCCTTATACTGCAACCATATGGCCAGTTGTTAAACTTTTTTAATCTCACGATCAATTTCAAGTCGTACTTGTCTTACCGTTTACGGTTGTGGAAAGGCTGACATAACTGTTGTTGTACAATGCTTAATTTTTAGCGCAACATATGGTACATTGTAGTGTTTGCTTGACGACTTATTGTTTAGTGTTTGCATTATAATGACGTGGTTTCTTTGGGTTTATGAAATATATAGTACAGAGGAGGCCTAGTAATTTTCGTACTGGAACTGTCTGTACTATAACGATACTAAATTCTAACCAGGAGTGCTAATAAAATATAGTTGCAATTAAGTTTTAATTACTTATAACACACGCAAACTTTCAAGAATATTTGGTCACTACATATTTAAAGCAAGTGTGTAATGTATTTAAATACATTTTTCACTTCTTCTAAGTAGGTTACATGAACCTACCTAAATGTATTTTAATGATAAAAGGCACAGAATAAAAATGACACCCCAATGTTTTGTAATATTTATTTATGTACCAGATCAAATACTCGAAAGTAAACATACCTTTAATTTTAATTACATTATATTTGCCCTTCAAACAGTGTTTTCCGTGATAACTAAATGTAGTTCTGACATTATTTGGTTCAGGTTGATTAAAAACTTACGCAAAATTGGAAAGTGCCGTTTTTCTAGAGTTGTTAGATACACGCTATGATAAATTTACAAGTCCATAATAAATCCGGTTAATACTTTATTAAACTGAAACTACTTGGATTTGAATGAAAAATATGTTAGTTACTTTATATGTATGGACACACATATATTTTTTATAACTATGTGGTACTTAAAATATTATTATTTATTTAGGTGTATTTTGCAACATAGTACTTAACTGATACTCTTAGTTTTTGTTCATTAACGCATTTCCGTTGTATAAATGTCACATCCTTGTCAAGTTGTCCATATGTTGTCCATCAATATTTGTTATTCCGACATCTCAAATTAATTATACATTGTACTCTATATAGTGATATATTAACCCTGACAAGACTTTTATCTTGTAAATGTCATCATTCATTATACGTCTCAAAGATATAAAAGAAAGAAGATATATGGAAAAAGTGGGTATATTCAACCCTTATGTGTAGGTTAAATTACATAACATATTTAAATTGCATTCATTTTTTTATTACTATTTTTTATTGTTAAGTATTTTTTCACATTTTGGGTTATATTATAAACAAGCTGCCCCCACGAACTTCAGTTCGCCCAAATTTTACTTTAGGTTTCCCTTTCCAATTCTTCTCTGCATAAAAAAATCAGAGTTCAAAGAATAAATAAAGAAAATACAAGAATTAGTCTGACTTCTTCGTATTTTGATTTAGCAACATACCATGTTATCATATAACATACATAATAATTAAATATTCTTATATTTGTTGGCTTACTGAAAAATCGCCATAATACATATAACAAATAAATACTATTTTATTATTCTTTTCCAATTTTCATTTCATTACCAAGTAGAAAGTTAATTAATATAAACGCGACGATGTTCTGACGAAAGCGCAAAACAATATTTCTTACTTTTTGAAAGCAACGTGCCAACAACATGAATACCGAGCAATTTTGTCGATTCACATTTATAATAGCCATTATTTGCGTTTTTACATTTTTCACTAGACGAGTCCATTGACTGTCTGAATA
Organism: Pieris brassicae; assembly: GCF_905147105.1. Lineage (NCBI taxonomy): Eukaryota > Metazoa > Arthropoda > Insecta > Lepidoptera > Pieridae > Pieris > Pieris brassicae. The sequence continues at coordinate 19,496,936 of NC_059666.1, read as the reverse complement.
AAACATGAATAGGTGATTATTTGTAAAACTGCGCCTCCCTTGTGTCTCCAAACAAAAGACTGTTACCGTGGTGGACCGGATGTATTATAACTTAGTATACATAGGCTTAACCAACAATGTCCGATGTACATTTTGTATTCAAGTCACTTGTGTCTCGACGGCGACTAATATTGTGAATTGGAAGTAATTTTTCACCTAGCTTAGTGAAATTTTAAAACAATTAAGTAGTTTTCTTCACGAATGCCAAAAGAAACGCAGTTCTTATATTGAAATTTCTTCATGTGTGTTATTTTGATTTTAGATATATTCTTCTGCCGCGAGTGTGCATTGCCCCTCAGTTTACAGTTATTTATGCAGAGTTGAACATTCTTAGCTAGATCGTAAATGTTAATTTCCTGAATAACATTATTATTTATTAGATGATGCTTTATGAAATAGTCCTAGTATATTGTCCAAAACACATTCTATAAAATGAAATAATATCTTTTTTCAAATATTTACTTACATCTGTTGTTGATTAAGAGGTAAAGAATAGCGGTTAGCGGAAAGTATTACAATAATTAGACAGATAAATTCAATAATAATAATTAGATTAAAAACTATACCTAATTTTTTTACGGTCTCGCTTTTTTAATGTTATTACAAGACATTTTATTTTTCCTTTAGAGTGGTTGAAGTTTCAATGCGCAATCCCCTCGAGCGTCGCCCTCGCTATTCGGAACCCTTCGCAAACCCAAAAGCATACTTAGTTATGTGCTATTTCACTTAATAATAGTTTTATATTCTAATATAGTGCTTAGTTATAACTTAAAGTAGGTACCTATGTTCCGTCAATCTTTCCATATATACGGTTTATTATTGTTGTTGCCATTGTTATATTCATTGATGAAACGTCTGTTTTTTTGTTGTTGAAGTTAATAGGTATTAATGAGGCGTAAATGTATTTACGCCTGACTTATCTGGCTAATGCACTGCGACTCTACGTAGAATGTAATCTAAAATTTAAAAGAGCATTATGAATTTAGGTATTTTGTACACATTCCAAACTAACAATACGTCGTATTGGTTCACAGATCTCAATAAAATGGCCTGCTCAGTCGACGCCCCATCCCTGAAGGACCTCCCCAAGGTCGCAACAGACCTCAAGAGCCAGCTAGAGGCTTTCAACCCCAGCTGCCTCAAGGACGTGGACACCAATGAGAAAATTGTCCTACCATCTGCAGAAGGTGCAGTTATTAAATTATGCCAAAAGAAATCGCAAATAGCAAAATTCTTTAATCAAAAAATTAGAACATAGATATATCTATGACAAGACACTTCTTATCCTCATATTAAAATAATGATTTTTACCTCGATTTAAATGGATTCGGAAACCAATTCTATATTTATATCTGTTTACTTTGGTGTGAAAATCTGATGTACTATTTATTTTAAAGTAGAAGTCACTTATAAAGTTACCACTTATAAAATACCTACCTATATATTTTTAAAATTTTGAGCTCATTAGAAAAGTATAATCATAACCATGGTCAGTATGGTCAAAGTGATTTATTCATTCAACAAAGAATTCGTATGCAGTCGAAATATAGGACAAGTACATTTTTAAACAGACGTCGCAAAAGAAAAGCAACATACAGCTCTACTTCAGGGAGTTGAACAATTTCAACCGTCCTTACTGAGGAAAACTGAAACGGTTGAGAAAAATGTACTCCCCAACGCGTTAGGTACTCAGTGCGTGAATACCTGCACTCAAAATAACAATCCATTAATCCAAAATAACTATCTGTGGAAAATAGCTGCTAATATTACAAAGTGGGGCCCGTAAAAGATTAATGCAATGTATTGTAAGACTTTTACGCCTTGTAATAAGGCAGCTATTTTCATTTGAACACGCTTCTATGATTGCAGAACTTATCTTAAGTGTCACAAGAGTTTTGTACCTAATAACAAAAAGTTTTCAAAATCAAAGTTTATCATACGTAAATTAATTTTTAATGTATGCAAGCACTTTCAATGTTTTCATTCGCATGAGTTTGAATGTTCGTTATTTTCCAATAACTATTATTGAAATAATTGGCTTTTGGAATCTGAATGTCACGTGTAATCGTTCAAAATAGCAACACCATTATGGTATTAATTATTTTTATCAGCGTGCACAGGCAATTTATGGAATTTGTAATTGCGAAAAGTCCCGAAAATCACTTAAAACCCCTTTTTTACTATGAGTATTTATAAATCATCATATTGATGCTTTGCAGATGTTGCCACTGAAAAAACTCAAAAGTCCCTATTTGATGGCATTGAAAAATTCGACGCTACAAGGCTGAAACATACTGAAACTAACGAAAAAAACCCACTGCCTGATAAAGATGGTATGAATTTATTTAATTATAAGTTGTAAAAAAACTGGACCGTTCTAATTTACAAACATTTCAATCAATTAAAACAAATAAACATTCTTATCATATATTTTTATCCTTTCATAATTATTAATAAATATGCTTTAATAATTAAACATTTTTGATAATAAAGTATTGCATTTTATAATTTCGTTATCGGTTGTTAATTATTTAAGTTTTCTGCTTCAGTTTGCATTGCACACATAAAATGCATCTGCACATCATTTTAATTTATATGTTATAAATTTTTTTGCCTGAGCTTACACTGCATTGCACGTTGCTTTATAAACAGTTGTAGCTGCCGAGAAAGCGCATCAGAATTTACTTGATGGGGTGGAACATTTCGACAAATCTCAGATGAAGCATACCACGACAGAAGAAAAGAATCTCCTGCCTCCAATTGAAGGTTGAATTCCAAGAGCTTTATTTTTATTTTGCGCATGCCTAATTTGGTTTTCTTATTTATATTTAGTATATAAATATATTTTTGTGTGTCAGGTCTTTTATGTTCTTACTATATTCTATTCATGCATTTGCAATGTACATTATAAATCGTACATTCGTTATCGCATACAAACAGTGATTTACAAACAATAATATATAAATATTTCAATAAGTGTATCATAAACTCTAACGGAATTTAAATTTTATAATAGGTTTTTAATATTATTTTTAAACTTTTACAGCAATTGAGGCCGAAAAGGAGAAAAATAAGTTTTTGAATGGTATTGAAAACTTCGACCCAACCAAGTTGAAACACACTGAAACCTGTGAGAAGAATCCTCTCCCCACTAAAGACACTATCGAACAGGAGAAGACAGCTTGAACTATCCTCTGTCGTATTTATTGCAACTATATCTCGCTAGTATCGCCGTATTTTTAGTAACGATAAGTTAAAAATAACGGAACCAGTATTCGAGACCCGCTTAAAATTGTGAATATTTCAGTCTTATAAAAAAATTTACCCCCAGTTATTTTGCGTATTCTAAAACTATCATAGATTTTTCCATGAGACTCGAACTGGTTTCCCATTAGGTTATAGGAACCGAAATTTTCTACGTCACTTTTAACGATATAAAATAAGTGTATTTTATGAGCATTTTGTTTATATCAAGACATTGTTAAGATCCTGTACTGATTTTGATTAATTATGACCACTTTACTTACTTTTTTTTTAAAAACTTATTTATTTACTAATTTCTCAAAAAGGTTGTTTGGCTTAATAAAAACAATAATTAGGAGTGTGATTGCCAAAACCAATTTGTGAAGAGGTTTAATGTGTATGGATTCTTTATAAAAAAATTGTACATCAATAGACCTTATTCAAAATTGTTCTATTGTTTTTTTATTCAGTAATGGCAAATAAATGCTCAACATGTAAGAATAGTAATTTTTTAATGTTTATATTTTTTGTGATGAAAAATATTTATAGTAATGATAATCAACAATTTTTCAATTTTATATAATGATGCCAATAAATAAATCAATCGAAATTTTGTATGTTTTACAGACGGTGCTTTTTATAAATATAGGTTTTAAAAAAGTGTCTGTCATTTTATGTCCCTAACAAAAAAATAAGATATCTAACTGAAATATAGAACTTTAAAGTAAAGTTACATATGTAGACGTTAATTCTTTCAGAAATTGAATTCGTTGCATTTACTCTACTCTAAGTACATATTACACCTATATGCATTAGAATTCTTATATCATATTGTGACTAAAATATGTTATGAAGGAACGTAAGACAATATATATAAAAAAATATATTTTGCCTCATAAATAAATACAATCATAAAAATATATCGAAATAAACTTAAATATTGATGAAACTAAACTCTAAGAAATAAAAATTTGCGAAGTAAATGGTAACATTATAGATCACTGATTAAAATTTAAAAAAATCTCGACCAAGGACCATAGAGAAGATTTCGAGAACTCTATGATGTTTTGATTTTTATTCCCGCCGTCCATTGACGGTTGCTTTTGGCAAATGGCACGTGCAATTTTTTCACGCAACGCAAAATAGAACATTTTCGATACCTACTTCAGTCAAGCACTGATGCTTATTGTCGAAATTTATCTATTCGGTAAGTGTTATTCATTATTAAAACATTTTGTTATATCTTTCTTACGCACGTATTATTTAGACGTCAAAACAACCATTTGCATTTAACTACACATAAGGAACGCTACGATATGGTTTTAAAATAAGATGTTATGTTTTTATCCTTTTCAAAAATCGATAGGTATGTGATTACGGTTATGTGCTATGACGATAAGTTTCATGTGTTATTATCGTCGTCATTTGTTTGTTTACCTGCAGATAATTAGCATTGTAAACCAATGTCGCCCTCTCCGATTCGATGTCGCGGCCCTTGGAAAATTCAAAAACGCTCTTCTGAGCCTGACCGTTGGCTTGACGAAATGGATTTCTATCGAAAACACACAGCTAGAGACTCTAGTTGTCTATTTAGGGCAGTGTCTGAAAATATTTTTAACACCCAACATTATTATCAAAAAGTTAGGCTACAATGTATCGAGTTTATGTCCTCCAATCGGCACCTGTTTGAAGGGGTACATACCTTTATTTTTATTAAGTTTATTACATTTTCTATTACTGCGTTCTTACATATTTTTTATGTTGTAGTCATTAAGTTGTTCTTTTGAGAATTACCTAAAAGAAATGTCCAATGCATCTGCATGGGGTGGTATTGTTGAGTTATCAGCTATGAGCCATCTGTATAGGTAAGGAAATTGCATTTGCTCCCATAGTTATTTAATAATAATAACATAACATTTATCATCACTGTACATGTTACAGACGAGATTTTACCATTCTTGAAGCAAATAAAGGCCCGCAAACTAATATCTGTAATGGTTATGGCAAAACCATATACCTTTTTTATTCTCCTGACACTAAGCATTTTGATGCTCTTTATAGAAAAGAATTTATAAATAATTCTGCATTCTGCCAATGTAAGTTCAATTTCTTAAATAATATGTTGAGGTTTTTAATGAATTCTTACAATTGAAAATACTACACTAAAAGATTTTTGTATTCTTTATTGCATACAGCGCTATTGATGTCTGGTAAGATCAATGTATTTAAATAGTTTTTATGTATATTTTCTCAATGCTTATAAATTTTTTCACGTAGCATTAATATATGAGCTCCTGTATGACCGAGTCTACCACTTAGAAGACCTCTACTATGCTGTTGATAAAATGCTTCATGAGAAAGTTACAAATAATCATATTGAATACATGATGCCAGATATGGAACACAAAAAACAAAAAGAGAGAGCAAAAATTTTTATTGAAGAAACTTCTAATGCCAAAGATAACAATAGTAATGCGTTATCTCTCAAATGCAAACATCACACTAATGATATTGAGAAAGCTTCGTTATTAAAAGAGTCACTGAGCATTTTTGTGTTCAATAGAAGCCTTATACAGCTTGAGAATGTTTGTTTGAACTGTTTAAATGTCAACAGTGCTAAAGTGCTTCTAGATAATGGTATAACACCATTTCCATACAAAGTAGCTAAAGCTTTGGACCCAGATATATATCGAAACATTGAGTTTGATGTGTGGAGTGAACTAAGAAGAGGTACTAAAAGATTCACTTTGTGGAATAATGTTAAATATATTCTATAATTAGATGAAATGTGTTTGCAGAGTTGCGTTTTGGTGCTAGATATTCAGATGGGACGACATTGCAAGTAGGTGTTAAATGCTTGTGTAAATTGGAAGTAGACCAGGATGTTCCCTATCATTGTCACATACAAGAAATGGGGCAAGATGGAGGTCCATGTCTTGTATTTATTGAAGAGTTAGGAGAAAAGAGATTGGTTAATTATGAACAGTTGGAACCGCTTCCAATGGATGAGATTAAGCCATGGGCACCCCCATATAGATATTCTCGTGCAAACTCGCAGCTTCTCAATCTCAGTCAAATGCTCCAGCAAATAGGTGTGTGGCTTCAATTTTTCAAAATTTAAAATTGCTTAAAAACTGCTTTGCGTTAATAATAAATCTTTACTCATTATCAATTTTGATAACTTAAAAATCTTGAATTTATTTAAAATGTCCATGAGTAATTGCTATAATTGAATAGGCTCTGTCATACGAAAACAAGGTATAAAATCAAGTAAGAAATCGAGGAATGATGATACAAGATTACCTGAAAAAGAAACAAAGTTAGATTGGACTGAGGAAAAAGCTGAAATGACATTTGAAGCCTATAATTATCCACCTTATCAACATTCGGATATCTGTAACTTCCAACCGATGCCAGTTAGTGCGTAGTTAGGAAGTAGTATAGAGTGTAAGCATCACACTTGTTTGTATCGCCTTACAGATGTTTTTTTAAGTTTTCAATACAATAAATTTTTTTCTATCATCTTATACTTTATTTTTAATTGAGAAGAAAATTAAGAGATTCTTTAAAAAATTTAGTTTAATTTTAAACTTCTTAAGCAACAAGTGGAATGCTTATTGAGCTTGAAACCATATCGTAGCTGTTTGTTTATGCAGTAGTTAGTGTAAAACTGAGATTTACCAAGAGTGTAAGGTATTGTGAAAACAGGATTCCTTATAGTTATGGATTTGTATGTTATTATTAGTAGCCTTACTAGATTAACTTAGAGACAGTAAGTAGTAAAACATATATTATATATTAATACAATATATGCTCTTATTGTTATATTTAGATTCTATATATACCTTAGTTTAGTTTTTTTAGTTGTAAATATAAGTTAAAATATGGTGGGTATTTCATTGTAAGTAGTATCCACCTACAAGTAGCATTAGGTTGCAGCTTGTGGATTATTCTTTAAAATTTTATAATGTAGAATAATGGCGATTGTGATTATACATAATCATTGTTAAATATATGTTTAGGTTGAAATTGAAACGGTTCCCCTAATGGTGGACATTCGGGCGGCGGGTGCTCCGTCACAGGAGGCCAATGGTTCTTCGCCAGACATCCACAATCAGGTTAGTAATTATGTGTTCTGTTGGTTGTTTGCGTCTCAAATACAAATATTAATTAGTCGAATATGTCACTTAGGTATATATACTATAGGTACTGATTGCTTTAAAAACTGGCTTAGTATCTCCATAGAAACAACATTATTGTATAATATAACCAACCCTTCTATATAAATATTAATAACAGGAAATGTCAATCTCCATATAAATTAGCCCCTTATTTTAATTTCTGCAATGAATATTATATTGATTGAGTAACTCAAGTTTGTTCTATGAATATGCTATAGATGTGTGTCTTAAAATTACAGCCCCAAAGTTCCTTTATTCAAAAAAGTTTGGTTCATTTTTTTTTTAAATTCAAATTTATTGCTTCACTATTAAAACTGATGTCAGGAATTGTATATTTGTGTTTACTACTGAAGATAATCTAGTCACTGACGACACGGACGGACACTAGCGCCTCAAAAATTAGCAAAAATTTGGTTTTGTTTGTAGCTATAATTATTTTTCTCCAACATTGTCAATAAAGCATTATGTTCATTTCAGGTGGGAGGCGCAGGTGATATGGGAAACCAGGCGACGCCAACGCCTGTGTCTGTGCGAGCTTCCACGCCTGCAACCACTAACTCACTAACCACTTATTCTGGTAAATATGCATCTAATATAATGATTATTAAAATATTAATTTCGAATACAAATACCGTTTATGTTACATTGTTAGTAATATTTTACATTATAGACATGATCATCAAAATATTAGTTTGACTTTCCATGATTCGCACTCGACCTAAATGCCTAAATGCTTAAATGAGTTTTTTTTATTGTTTGTGTTTAATTAAAAAAAAATCCTTGGCAATTATGAATATAACAAATGATAATTATAAACCTAATGTAGTGATTAAGTAATGGAAATATCATTACTTAAGTATTATAAGTATTTGTTATAGTATTATATATCAGTGTCATAATAATTACTATGCAGTGCTGTTCTTCGTATCAATTTCTAAGCAGTAAGCTGTCGGTAGGTGTGAACCCGGGTTCGGTCCCACCATTGGGCACTACGATGCCAGGAAACGTGCCGTACAACTGTGGACAATATATGTGCGGTATGAAGTCAGTCGTCTGGTGTTCGCCCCATTCGCCCCCCCAACCGTTGGCGCCGGGAATGCCGATGGGGGGCATGGGGATTAACGTGCCCCACCCGCCTCCGCCGTTGCCACCCGGAGTGAACCCCCATGTCTTTAAGAGCGTGCAAGCCAATGGTTCTGATCTGCCGATGAATGGTAAGTAGTAATATGAGGTGGATAATTTGCAGAATTTAATATTTAAATTTGTGTCTGCTTTAAATACATTGTAATACTTATATGTACTTGTGAATATTCTACAAAAGCAATAATAAAAATGTTTTTTTTATTAAAGTTACAGACTACGGGCTCTAATCTCCCCATTAAAATTAACCCCAATAATATCGTGCATATACAGCAGCCCTTCGTCTTTCCGCAGACATAGCAACACTGCGGTACTTCTTCAACCTGGGCGTGGAGTGCATGTGGGCAGCTTACGGGCCTCCTTTGCCGCCGCCCCCGCATCCTCCGCACCCCATGCATCCGCCGCCGAGGCACTACTCGCCTTCTACTCTTGCTCAGGTAAGAGCGGCCTACTTAACGATGGTTCCACACCTCTAACAAGCGAATATTTGTTAGAGGTCTGGAGGAAATAATGCGTATTGTTTTTTTATTAGCAAACAAACAGATCGTCACTACACGAGAATCAGAAAAAAAGTCCAATTAAATATAAAGTTAGAATATTGGGTGTATTTTAAAACATATACAGATTCAATATACCGCTTTTACTGCATCCCTAAAGATCAGAGTTCCTTTAAGGGTATGCACGGATAGTGAACTTGAAGTCGAGCAGTTAATTGACCTTCGGTGGTTTGTGTAATGGTCGTTAAATTAAATAAACCGGACTGGACTGGACCGTCGACCAGTTGAACCACTGATTAGCCGGCCCGAAGGTCGCAGTGGCTGTTGTCGTGAAGTATATATTATATATATAGCATTGGTCGGAAACACTTCGTTAGCACGTATGCTATGGTGTCATCGTACAGAGTCAATGCAACCTTACATTACTTAATAGACCACTGATACTGAGAATTTGTTGAAATTAAAAAAGAAAACATAACTTTTTGACAAACTAAACACTAGAAACTAAGCTTGATTCACAAACAACAGAGCAAAATAGTAAATTTCCGAAAACGTGTTGTATTTTGACTCTTTATTACTCTGTCGTTGCTAAGTACGATGTAACAGGTAGTACGAAAATTTAATATAAATAAATGATTTTCCAGGACATGCAACAGTTGGCAGTGCAAGACCGTCCTCTCCACGGTGACCCCAATCACAACAAGCACAAGCAAGACAAGAACACCAACATTCAGGGCAAGGGCAATAATGCTCAGAGACCCCTCTTGGGACCAAGGTATACATTTTCATTTCGCATACGGATAACTTAAATTGCAAGCATGCAAATAATTCGTTGAGTAATATGGTATTCATAATAATCCACTGGCTACAACCCTAAATGGGTCTTGGCCACAGACTGCATCCGTTTCTTTGATCATTATTATGTCATAGACAAGTAGGTGATCAGCCTTCCGTCTGACACATGTTTGAGACATATTTCCTAACAATGTTTGCCTGCACCGTAGGAGCAAGTGCTAATTGCATACAGAAAGAATTCCATCGGTGCACAGAGACACCAGTTTGCATTTTCGTACCTCTCCAAAAGGGCATTTCAATGTATGGAAATAATTCATGTACTTCATAAATTAAGAGACGTTTTTAATTGTCCGATGAGTGAATTGAGAAAAGGTCTGCTTCATGTCAGTCCCTATACTGTAAGAAATAGTTAGTCTTTTTGTAAATATTTCAATGTATTACTGTTAAATTTAGTGTTGTTTTTTTCTGTGTATGTATTATTTTGTATGCAATGTAAATGTAAATAGTTGCCGCATTGGAGTAATCTGTAATGTAGCTTCTTTTGTTAAAAAATAAATAAATAAATTAAATAAGTATAAATTATAGATTCAAACGTGGTAACAACCAAGATAATAACCAAAGCCACAACCAAAACAAGGGCCACAATAACCAGGGACACATGAATAACAAGGGACCTAACAACCGGTAATATTTTAATTTATTTTTTTCAAAATTAGCAATAATCCTTTTTATAATCAAAATGTATATTATGTTATATTTTATTAAAATAAAAATAAATAACATACATTATTAGTGCGTCGTGCGTCCTTATCGCTATCAAGCGATTTCTTCCGGGTAACTTGAGTATGTAAGAAAAAAATAAAAAAAATGTATTCTGTTCAGTTTATATCCAAATCGACAAAAATTAAATTATAGAATTAAAAATAATATTAAAATAAACTAAAAAAAAGTTAACCTCACGGTTCATGAATTACAATGCAATAACATAGGAATAAGAATTACAAAAGTTGCGTCCAAGCAGCTCGATATTGGTTTATGCCGGAGTAAGCCGGGGATTACCAGTATTCACATTATTCCACTTAGAGTGGGTGTCATTTATTTTAATACTTTGGCGACGACCGTAAAGATAACTATCGAATCATTCAATAGCCGGCGGAGAGTTTTATAGAAGCCCAGAAGCGAAGCAGCCCAAGCAGAATGTCAAAGTCCACAGTATTGAAATCATTGCTGAAGTCGAGAGAACAGTGAGTTGCTTACCATCCTTCCCTTGGCGGATATGGGCCTGAAGTCGAAAAAACGTGATGGGATCGGACCATTTGGGAATAGGAATAACTAAACTATCTATTTCCAGTTCAGGACAGTTCTACTAGTAACTGAATAATTTAAGATATGAGTAACACCTTGAAGAATGGCTGGCAAGATTGGTAAAATCATAGCATGACCAACTTGGTAACAGCCAACAACATTGGATTTCATTTCGCGTTCAGTGAATTCGGTTAAATTAAAAGATATGGAATTCGGAATTGGAAGAGATGCCAGGTTATTGAGAGTCTAAGAGAAGGCTTATCGTGGGCAATAGAAGAGAAGTGAGAGTTAAGGTTGTTTACATCAATTGCTAAAGGATGCTAAATAATATTGTGCTGATCTGCCAACTCCAAAAGTTTTAGGGGACTTCGAGGTGTCGCTATTGGATAAGGAGTCGTAGTGATCTCATCAGAGAGCCAACGAGCAGATTTTGTCGTTGAGGAAAGCTATGTTGTACAAACCACTCCAGTCAATTTTCGATGCATCACCGAGCAGGCATGGATGGTCTTTTCCATCAAAGCAGCGACGCATAACTACCGTGGGCTTCTGTTTGGGTGGCTTCCCTTTAAAGGAGAGATAGAAAGATCACGGTGTGAGAAGGCGACAGTAAGAAGTTGCCCATGCTTTGTGATAAGGCGAGGAGATGAAACAAAATTGAAATCTAAAAGTGAGGGAGTAGGACCAGGGATCATAAATCACTTAGCATTGAGATGTAAGTTTTGTAGGTTGCAATTTAGTTTGAATTTACTGCCTTCGAATACTTTGCTTTGCTTGGCTTGGATTTTTCTTTGGAAATCGTATTACGCTTTGTCTACCATGTGTTTATTTGATTTTTCTGGGCAACCGTCTGGCAACCCACCAACTCAAAATAATGACCGCTATATACTGTATATAGCGAAAAAGCATTTTCTGAAGCTATAGAGATTTATCGTTATATAGAAAGCAACGCGTGGACCAACGCAACCAAACTTCAGTAAACCTCTTTAATTTTGACGTTAAATTTAGTGACTACATGTTTCTGTACTGCATCCCTCCTTATTAATAAAATTAAATCAGATTTAGCTAACTTATTCGTTAGTCTTTCCATCACAGACACAAAAAAAAACAATATGTCCCAGAGAGACAAAAGAGTACTAAAGTTTATAAAATTACACTGATTTAGTCTTAATAAATATTAATATTTTTGCATACATGGTGTTATTTCCAGCCGCAACTCATACGTGGAAGCCCGAGGGGGTTTCGTCGGCGAAGAAGTTGGTGGTGCCGAGGCCCCTCTGCTCGCTTTCCCCTACGCCCCATACCCACCGCCGATTTACCCCGTGCCCTACTACCACATTGATGATCCCGGTGAGACATACATCTTCGTTTAAATAAGTTTATTAAAACATCGAATGGAAATATAATGTAATTCATTTTCAGGCATGATGGGTATGATGGGCGGCATGGGTGGCATGGGCTACGTGTACGAGGAGGGCATGGAGTTCAGCGTCCAGCCCATGTACGGTGCTCCGCCGCCCTACCCCCAGATGCATCCCGCCGCACCCCCACCCGTGCACGAACACAAGTAGACGCCACAGTATAAACGCAGACAGTAACTCCATTATTAACGCCCTACTACGACCGGTAAAGCGATATTGCTCTGTGGAATATTATTAGAGATATATTAATCGTATTTTGATGTTTGATGTCTTAAATGTCTACAAATATTACCTATATTGGATATTGTGTAGTAATGTAACAATTTTAGCAGGCTAAGTTGTTACAGAAGTGACCTCTGTAGAAGAACTCCTGTTTATTTACAAGGGTGCCCAGATATACAAAATTCTAGCCTAGTCTATATATGTGAGAGGGAAGTACCCTCAATACTGAAAATAGCAAATTTTATTCAAAAACTGCTATTTTTGAACAAAACCAATTGCCAATTAGTTTCCTTTCCAGGTGATTTAGTTATTCCTCCTTGTTGTTGTGATTACTTTTTAAAATCTTAAATAAATATAAAGTTTAGCTAAAGCTAAGCCTACAAAGCACCACTAATGATGTTTTGACCTTTGTATATTTGGGTGAACTTCCTTTCGATGTGTACTTTTAAGAATTAGCATTAACTTTTGGCGTTTAATTGAGTTACTGTTCTGTCTGTAGCTACGGAAGCGACTGAATTTGACAATACAAGACCATTTTTATCAAAATCCAAAATGTCACAATTTTGTGATATCCTACAAAATGCTCAATTACAAGACTAGTCCGATTGACGGGGCTACTTTGTTCTAATTAAAACTTTATAGATTAACATTTAAAAGCATATCAATTTTTTTCCAAATTTGTTATAAAACGTCCGTTGTTTATGGTTATTCATATTACGTCTTAGTGGATTACGCTGTGTATAATCTGTCCAATTCGATTCCCGGCGAATTAATAAAACCTACCAAAGACAGGAAAACCGGTCAAATAAGCTTTAAGAACAAAATATCATTTCCATTGAGATATGCTTTTATTTGTTTGCATTTAACTGCCACGTAAATATCGGACCCTTGGCTATAAATTTTATAATTATTTTATATACAACTCGTTAGAATTTAACAAAATTTCAAATTTTTATACTCACTTTTGGATCTGATTAAAAAAAAATTGTAAATTGATTTCCCGCTTTACAACGATTTTCCATCGAAGATTTGCCGTGATTGCATTTTGTAAATTTTATTCGGGCACAAATTTCATATAAATTCTCTTAAATTTAATACATCCGTGCGTCTAACAATGAGAATTAAAATCTGTTCCAGCATTTAGGCAGGAAGGGAACTTTCCAAACAAAAGATGTATGATTAATACATGATAGGGTTTTTGTAAAACCACCTGGAGAGGACCCTCTTAACAACGGAGTAGTACGTTTACGTAAATTTATTATTTTTTATATGGTTCATAAAAGTAATAATTACTAGGGGGAAAAAAACAAAAATCCGTATGTAAGAAACATATTTTTTTTTTTTCATTTAAATTTTTTGTGTTTTGAAAATTTGCCTCCGGGTGGTGATAAACAAATCCAACCTGAATAGACTCCATCCATACATCGGCAGTCGTATAGGATTACGTTTAAGTAATCGTTATCGCACAAGTACTTAATATGTTAAAATTGCGTACAATATTTATCTTTGTATTATTTTCATATATTTTTATCCGTTAGTAACACGTATTAAATATTTTTATATTAAGATCCCTGGTGTCAAGTGGTGCTCCGAAATTCAGGGTTGACAGGGTTTCGAGATATTTTTGTAAAAAACTAAATTATACATCCTAGATAGGTCGTATCCATTCCTTTATACGGTAAGACAAGAGTAGGCTTTATAAGGTCGATATGAATATACACTCGACAAAATGCGAACTGCGTAAGATTGCGACAGGAGTTGGGTGTTTTATTGGTTCGTATATGTTCCTAAACCGAGTTATAGATTAAACGAAGTCTCTATTTCAGGGCTGTCTAAAAAAATTACATTTCTTAAACGCGAGTTTTGTGACAAATGCTTGTTTTTTTTTCTACCTCATTTTGAATTTTTCGTCTTCCACTTTCTTTTTATTATATTGTGTTTCTGTAAATACTTTACCCAATGTTTTCACATTTTAACTTACTCTTCATGTAATGCTATCTCCGAGAAGTGACTAATCACTACACGTACAGTATTTTTAGACAGCCCCAATTCGTCATACAGCGGTAAAGATAATTTTATTTGAATCTCCCTTTTGATCTCATGAAGCGTGGTTTACGATTTGGTGCTTGGGTAGATGATAAGTGAAACTTTTGGGGTCAAAGTATTATAGGATGCTTCAAATTTAATGTAAAGAAGAAAACCCGAAGTTATAGACTTGGATGAAAGCTCAAATTTCATGATTATAATGACGACTAAACTGTTTTATGACCCCTGACAAAAAAAAATAAGTTTCCTAATGACATACCTAGTCTTAGCATTTATAAACTGCATTTATTGCTACATTTTTAACATTGTATCGTTACGCAAAAGCGGATACGTACAGTCAGTACAGTCGTTGCCAAAATATAAGAGAAAAAGCGCCGTGAATTTATAAAAATGTATTTTTGGAAGGTTTTAAAATATTTGGCTGTGATTTGGAAGTAAACCGATGGCGAAGGCGTAAGTTTCAGTATTTAGGCTGCGATTTTCAAACGACATACTCTTTTAACATTATCGATCTCTCAAAATAAACTCACAAAATTTTTGGTTACGTGTGACAAGACTTTTTTTGGTCTATTTTATTATGAAGATAATTTTTGTTTAAATAATATTTTTTTTGTGCAAGGTCAGCAAAACAGAAGACGGTTTATTTTGAAATATCGATTCAAATAAAATGATTGTTACTCGTTAACAAACTATAGCTATGTGTCTATTTAGAGTTAATTGTTAAGTATAAATTTAACTGTGAATTAGTAAATCGTTCGTACAGAGGATAGTTTTTTTGACAATATTTTTAACTGATTAAACGTATCTACTAATTCACAACGTATGTAAGGTCTTATTGTAATCTCAATGTGTAAGTGTTGTAATTAGTCTCTAATATAGATGTGAGGTTGTCTGCAAAAACTCCGCCCAATTAGTTTTCATTCGGATTTCAAAGAATTCACAATAATAAAAAATATATTCAGAATATTCCGATATTTTGTTTTACAGTGCGTTGTTGAAAAGTTACAAAATAAAAAAAAGTAGTGTGATAAATGTCTAAATGAATAAAGTCAGTTTCGATGTTTCAGTATTAGTGTTAAAATTACTAGGAGTTAGAGTTTATGTTAGGTGTTAATTAATGTTAATTTTTGTGTAAGAATACCGAAAGTATGAAAGTGAAATAGTCGTAGATGTGCCAATTACTTAGTTGGCGACTGCCATTAAGAACAAAATGATTGTCCATATCGAGTTAACAGTGACGCGGTATTTTATGGTTACAAAATTATGTTGTGAATATAGAGTAGTTGTGCTATCATAAGTATACGATGTGGTTATACAGAGCTCAAAGCTGCAAGTTATTCCGCCTCTGGAATATCGTATTTTTTCCAAATTCCCTTGAATAAAGTATACTGATTTTTTATTGCTCGTTTTATTTTATCCTAATTGTGTTTACTTACTAATTACCTAATTACAGTTACTATACGATGGTATATATATACAGTCTATATGAAGTCACTGATTAAACGAATTAAGTAGTCACGATATGAAATAAATTCGTAAATTTTTGTATTTAATGAAAATAAATGTTTATTCAATAAATAGTCATCGATATCTGATGACATATTTAGTTCCTATCACAGTATGTCGTTTTCTGCATATTACTTTTACAAAATAATGTCGATGTTTCACATCTGCCAGGCGTCCCGTGACGGCTCACATTTTTTTTGGTATCTAATGGTTTAATTACAGTTGTTAAAAAAATCTGTAATCTATAGCGAATATTAAGAGTAGTATTTTTTTTGAAAGTGATGTTAAGAATGCGCTCACCATGGAATCGTCGCCAACCCGTACCAATTAAAACTCATACTTTAAATATAGGAATATTCTTTTACACAATATAATCTACAAACAGTAAGGTAGCCAAGGATAAGTTTTATATAATTACGATTATAGGTAAATGCAATTGAAGTGGAAAATGGATAGGACAAATTGTAGATGCTTGACCTTGCTCGTATCAATGCACTTGAAACTAACCTAACCACTTATGTGTTGGTTGGTATAACCTTTGGTATCAGTTTTTATCTATTGTTGTCTAGATGTCAGTTAAATACAACATTGATTAAGCCGGTATAAATAAATTCAGTGTGCAGATGACATTCGCATTTAATTAAGGTTATTGTGTGTAACTGTTTGTGTAAAGCTAAATTAGACTTTGTTGGTTATAATTTTGTACTTATAACATTACAGCTCGTTTTTGTGTCACATAGTAAGAATGTCGGTTAAGCTTAAGAAGATCTCTGAACCTCTAGTGTTAGGAGAGGGCCCGCATTGGGACGAATCACAACAAGCTTTGTTCTTTGTTGACATTCTCGACTGCTGTTTGCATAAATATATACCGGCCACCGGCGAGTGGACTAAAGCTAAAATTGGTGAGAACGTAATATATTATTCATTCGTTCGTATGTATTAATTTATTCATAAAACAAACCGAGAAAAACATGCAGAAACAATACGCGGGCCAATTATTTATGTAAGTCGTGCCCGTATTACAGATCATGGTTAAAATGCCCATTTATTATTTGACTCAAAACGGGACATTATATTAAATTAGGTCAAATAATAAATAGTCAATGAAAACGAACACTTTTTTAAAGTTATTTATTTAGAAAACATAACTTGGTTTAAAAGTTACAAATCACAATATGTGATGTTAAGTTTGTTGAACAGAAGAACAAATTTGTTTTAATATACTCTTTGGATTCAAATAAGAATTAGTGTCTCTGGGCACGTTTTTGTACATTCTGCTGCTCAAAATTTCGAGCGGTTTCTCAAAATGGGACAATTTTCGTCCCACAGTTCATTTCGGGGACACCGGGACCCGTAATTGGAAAAACTAGACCAGACGTCCCGTTTTGAACGGACGGACGTCTGGTCACATTAATCATGATTGACCTGAGATATAAACTTTATTAACATGACAAATAAAGCTTTAATTATATAAGGCATTATATAAGGGCGCGGAATACTAATGCTGCACATCAAAATTCTATTTTAAAAAATGGTGAGTTACTATCAGATACGGATTCTGCTGAATTTGCGGCGTATTTTTAATCAGTCTACAGTACGGAGACCGCGCGGCTGAATGTGGAGGAGGCGATGGCAGCTGGCACCGGGAGCGGCTCATATGTATCTGATGGCACGTATCTGAACTGACAACAGCGCAGGTGAGAGATGCGCTCGTCCGTCTAAAGCCGAAACGCTCGGCAGGCCCAGATGGCATACCAGCATATATTATGAGGGACTGCCGATCTGTACTTGCTGAGCCCCTTGCCTATTTGTTCAATCTATGCCTGGACAACGGCTACTAGATTGCTGGAAAATCACAAGAGTTATTCCTATACCAAAAAGCGACAGAAAAGATTCTGTGGAAGCATATAGACCGTTGGCTATATTATCGACTCCCGCTTATATATTCGAAGGAGCTCTGCACCAAAGCTTTTTAAAATAAGTAGAACCGTACTTGTCAGACTGCCAGCATGGTTTTAGACACTTGCGTAGTACAAGCAGCAACTTATTGAACGCAATTAATTATGTAATCCCTATCATGGACGACGGATTGCAGGTAATCAAAGTATGCAAATGCTGCATACTTTGATCACAGGAAGGCATTTGAGGTCGTGGATATACTGTTATCGAAGTTGGCCGGTATTGGATTCACTCCAAAACTATTACATTTTTTTGCTAATTATCTGAGAGATCGCCGATAGTATGTAAAGTAAAGTGGTGAACGATTTACCAGAATTAATAAGTCACGCTATATGCTTTCGTTATGCAGACGATCTAAAATTACTCCTGTCAATCCAAGGGGTGGACGACTGTGAACGCTTGCAAGGAGATATAGGTAGAGTATGTGAGTAGATAAATAAAAATAAGCTCCAATTAAATATTACCAAATGTACCATGGTGACATTTAGTCGCGCCAAATTGTCTCGTCATCATCAGTACATCGTGTCAGGGGTGATACTCAAGGGGGAAACGATAGTAAGAGACTTAGGAGTGCGAGTGGATACCCAACTGAATTTCCGGGATCATGTAGTGGACATTTGCAAGAAAGCATACGCAAGGATGGCATTTGTGCTTCGAAGGGCAACAACGTTCACTAATATTAAAGACATCTCAAGCTTGTACAACGCTCTGGTTAGAAGTATGTTGGAGTGTAACTCGTCTGTTTAGGCTCCGCAAGAAGCTAAATAGTGCCTTATTTTGGAGCGCATACAGAATAAATTTGCACGACACCTCTATAACAGACTGTATGGCGTCTATCCCTACTATCCATTAATGTACGCAACATTATTTATCTTAGGGATGGTGGGGTACAGTAAATTGGAAACCAGACGGGACTTACAGTTGGCCTACTACATAATGAAAGTCTGGAGGGGTGTAGTGTGCTCCAAGAACTGGGTTTATTGGTACCTATGGGATATGTGCGACGGCGAAGGCATAGGTTATTTGTGATACCAACTAAGCAAGAACCAGTCTGTTGCATAGGTCCCCGTTATCCGGGACGTTGCGACTACTGAATTCTGTCTCCGACACTATCGATATATTTATATGTTCGCAGAGTGAATTCACAGTAGCGATACTGTGTAAATTATGTGTTTAATATTATATACGTATTTAATTATTTAAAGGTTCTCGACATCATCGTATTGGCATGGTCTGTAAGGATAATGTATGTATTTCAGTAATAGATAAAAACTTGAGATATAAACTTTATTGAGCTAAGATATCAACTTTATTAACTTGAGAAATAAAGCTTATTAAACTGAGATATAAACTTTATTAATTTGAGGTATAAACTTTAATAACTGTTCATGTAACTTTATCAGATATTATCTTGACATATAATGGATCGTACCTATATTCATATTCTTATAGCGTTTGAGTGCAATTAGTATATGCATAAAAAATATGTCAACATTAATAATAAAAAGTAAAATTAGACCCAGCACGGATGCCACGAGAGATAATAAAGCAATAAAATATTATCTATTATCTAATATAAAATATATCTTAGTACAAAAAGTATTGTTTTTCTATGTTCACTATAATTCGTGATCACATTCATCTCCTTAGCAGCAGGATACGGTGGTGTTTAACCACCAGAGGTCAGCAGAGGACAGTTCTTGCAGGATACGTAAAGTAGTAGCTTAGGGGTCGTTCAAGTATTACATAAGCACTATAGCCCCTTATAATTTCTCTGATTTTCTTATTTAGTGATTACGTCAACAGTACTTATTACCCACACATTGTCTACGCTTGGAAACGAAATGCATTTTCGAGGATTCCTACAAAAGTTCCTTCCTTCCTTTTGCTGACATAACGGTGGGTGGGGGGGGGGGGGGGGTAAATTGCAGTATATCTGTTTACGTAATACTTGAACGGCCCCTAATTGGTATTGCCCTAATTTCCAGATGGTGGCAGAGTTGGATTTGTTGTTCCCGTGGAAGGAAGTAAAACCCAATTTATAGTTGGTGTAGAAAAAACGTTTAAGATAATTGAATGGGACGGTAAAGCCGATGTTACAAAAGACGTTAAGGTCCTTGGATCTGTTGATCAAGATGTTGATGCTACAAGGATCAATGACGGAAAGGCTGACCCCAGAGGTCGGATCTTTGCTGGTAAATGTTTCTTTGCGACTAAATACTTCTACCTAAATTAAAATAGTTTAGCACGATTGCAATTTTGTCTAATTTTACATTCATGTTACATTTCTATAATTATTATAATATGCCTATCTACAATAACTTTTATTATTCAGTCAGTATAATTTAAAGCATAACTATCAATATTTTAATATTACAAGTATCATTAATTAACATTAGATTCTGATAACAGTTAACTTTCAAAGATTATTCGTTTAATATTACAATAAATACTTTTTGTCCTTTTACCTACTTAGGTACCGTTGTCCTAGCTAATTTCTTTTATTCTTTTTCCTTCCTTACTGATACCTACCAGATTTGTTATGGTAACCCTGGATAATAAACATAAGTGTTGTAAATAAAACTTTTTAAATATTGTATGTAGCATGAACATATAGAAGCACTATATATATGGCCTTCATTCGATAATTATTATAAAAAATCATCTGGAGTAAACCTTGATTGTATAAATTATAATCCTGGGACGTTTAATACAGGACACGCATCTCCCTTTTCATTTAAACTATTGTTATAATCATAGACAATTATCTATTAACGAGTGTTATTTTGGAGGGAAAGCCTAAGATCCTAAAATTCTTTCTTTATTCAAAGATTATTATAATAAACTGTAACAAAAAAAAACCAGCACTTTGCTGTGATAAAAAACCATTGCTCTACTACAACCGATTTCTTGGTTAAAATAAAAATCTCAACTTTTCGCAATTTACGAAAACTAAAATATATTAAAACGCTCGTTGTTACAATTTTAAGGTACAATGGGTCAGGATGATCCTCCAGGCGTCATTGCAGAAAGCCAAGGGTCATTTTACCGGCTTGACAACGATGGAAATATAAAAAAATTATGTAGTGGTATCGGGATTTCAAATGGGCTCGCTTGGGACATTCAAGAAAAGGCTATGTACTACACAGATTCATTGGAACACAAGATACGAAAATATGATTATAATATTGATACTGGCGATATATGTGAGTTATGTCATAATTTTATTAAGACAAATAAAAAAAATATAGGGATGCTTATTTTTGCAATTGAATTCTGAAGCCTATATTGTCACTTTAAGATGTTTCTGTAAATTATGCTTAACAAATACTTACCACACTAACAGTTGCCATGCTTTAAAATAATTCTTTTTTTTTTCTTCAGCTAACTTGAAATACATATTTGACTTTAAGAAGGCCGGCGTTGAAGGGACCCCGGATGGCACCACCATCGACACAGACGGCAACTTATGGATCGCCGTCTTTAATGGATCGTGTGTTATTAAGATCGATCCGCGAACGGGAACTTTGCTACAAAAAGTACCAATTCCTGCATTGCAAGTAACGTCTGTGATTTTTGGAGGCCCGAACTATGACGTGTTGTTTGTGACGTCAGCGAAAATTAATGTGGAGGGCAAGCAACAGCCCCCATCAGCTGGATGCACCTTTATGGTGACGGGTTTGGGAGTTAAAGGTCTGCCGGGGTACAACTTCAGACTGAATTGATTGTTGTTTGTTTTTGTTTGCACATATTATATTAATAAAATAATTGATATTATTTTGACAATTTTTTTTTTATCAAATTAGTAAATGTTTCAATTCTTTTGACAAAATGCAGCCATAAGAATGCTGCCTCATCATTAAAAGATTTCTGTATCATAAAGAACATAGCGTACTTTGTAAAATAAAACTCAAAAATAACAATAAACAATAAAGATATATTTACAAATACTTAAAAATTATACAAGCTTAACATTAACATTGGGGTGTCCACGAACCCCCAGTCCTGTGACTTGAAAAGTGGACCCGCAAGGTGGCTTTTGTTCCACACCTCGGTTCATAGAAGCAGTGGTCACGTAGAGAATGTCCAGGTTCGGACCTCCGAACGTCGCCGAAGTGGTCTGCAGTGCTGGCGTCGGTACTTTTTGGAGCAACTTGCCGGCTTTTGGGTCTATTTTTAGTACCTGTAAATAGTAATTAATTGTAAATATAAACTTGTCAATGGGACCGAGTCTCTAATTGAATGGTAAAACTTTCTTTTCTATCACAATTTCTTATATTGTGCCTACAGAAAGGCATGGGTCACGAGATAATAAAAATATATATAAGCAGAGATACTTTCATCCTCAGGTAGGTAGGTTTGAATCCTGGCTGTGCACCAATTGACTTTTCTGTCTAAGTGCGCATTTAACACTCGCTCGTAAGGGAAGGAACACATAGTGAGAACCAGCAAACCAATACCCCAAAGTCAGGAATATATAATGAGGGCCATCTAAACGGTAGTAGTGCACTGGTATTTTTAATCAGCAGATTTATGTTTGTTACGAAAAAGTTCTTGATATTTAGTAACATATGTAATTTCAGCTCACGGATAATCACTGCTCTTTGTATTAAAATAACTTTCCAATCGAATTCACTACCAAGCAACACAAAAAATGTACAATAGTATATTATTTTTACCACCGCGTAAATGATTCTTCAACGTCTGGAAAATATAAAAATTAGCTGTCCGAGTGTTTTACCTGCTTGCCGTCGAAGTTTGCCACCCAGAGGTTTCCATCGGTGTCGATGGTCATCCCATCAACGATACCACCCAGATTATGGTCTGCGTACTTGAATACCAGCCGAGGGTTCGCTGTTATAATGATGAAGAACATTGTTTTAAAACATATTCATTTATTATATTCATATATTTTTTGCCTGTCCTCAATATGACCGTTCCGCTTCTATTTCCTCGCTTTTGTCCATTAAAATTCCTTTTCCTACTTCAATCTCTATCCTTCTACCTAATATAAATATTGATGTATATAGAATTTTAGACAGTTTTTTTTTCATAACAGTATAAAATTATAATCATCTATGTACTTATTATATACAAATTTTCCAAATTCCGATCCAATTTCCAAACCAATAAAATAAATCTAATAACACACTTCCTATCTTTTTTGCATGGCTGACGCACGAACCGTGCAGGCCAAGAAAAGAAAAAAAAATATGGACGCCTTATGTGTCAACTGTCAAAATTGTCCTTTTCGCGCGTTTTGATTCACGTTTTAGTAACTCGCGTTCTCATAATAAATTATTTCTAATAGAAGACCACAGATATAAGATATTACTTCAACCGACTTCAAAAAAAGGCTTCAGCTATGTATTAATGGAATTTGATAATATTTCAGTATGTTGATCTACACCACTTGACTATCGCAAACCCATCAATGATTCTTTCTCTAGGACACCGTCTAAGTTTTAGCAAAATCACATATACAATATACACACACACATATATATATATATATATAGGTCAATAATGCTGACAGCTATTGGAGTCTATCTGTTTTAAACAACTTTTGTATTTAAACCTTAGTTACTTATACAGAATACTTACAGATATCGCCCGTCTCAGGGTCCCAGTCGTATCGTCTGATCGCGTACTCAAATGAGTCTGCATAGTAGAACGCCCTGTTCTTCTCATCCCAACAGAGACCGTTGGAAATATCCACATTGTCCACCACACGGTGCACCTTACCATCATGGTCGATGCGGTAAAGGGAACCTTTCTTCAGGTGAAATTTTCCCGGCTCGTATTCGTGGCCCATTGTTCCTGATTTAAGATTTCGTTAGGATCTGTTTATTTATTTGTATCGTATAGTATAAAGATATATACATATATTATAAAAAAATACGCATATACAGGTTGTGGCGTAATTAATGAATAGAATGCGGGGAGAAGACCGTCTACTAAGTGTTTCGGTTTTCGAGTTTTGTGTCAAGACTTTAATGCCTAAACTAGATTTATTCAGACTTTGACTAACATAAACGTATTTTTTGAAGCACTACAACGTCATACGCTACACGGTATCATATTATACATTTACATTACGCCACACATTATATATATATATACGGAGTTCAGTAGAATGATGATATTACGACTTCTTGGCAATTTAAACAATACATATGAAGTATATGTACAATAACATCCATCTACCCTATGCCATTGTAACCATGGTAAGGAATACGTTTTGTAGTCCGTTTATAAGACCGTGTTGGTATATTTTTTACAAGGCGTTACCATTTTTAATAGAAAAATTAAACCCGGCTTAGTTTTGGCTAATTTCAGGACGGGTTAATAATGTTTTAACTTACCAACACAGCAAAGACATTTAGGGTCTGTTTCACAATGTACGGATAAGTTCTACATAAGTTCCAAATAAGCTCTTTATCACTTATTGCTAGGATAAACACTATTGTTGCGTTTCATGACTGTCAGTTAACGCTATTCGTCACATAAAGTCTATCATAGTTATGAGTTATAATGTTCTTATTCGGAACTTTTATCTTCCAAATAATATATGTGTTGCATAGCTATTGTCTTTTGTTAAAATAGCCTTTACACAATAAGAAAAACACTTTTTGAACGGATTAAAGCTATGTATTATTATCCTGGGATCCAATAATATCCAAATTAATACCCCAAGACAAACAATCCGCGAAAACAGAGGACACCGTGAGTCATTTTTGCAAAAACCCGTCATCTTTTAGTCGATTTCAACTTCGGGGCAATAAATACAGATAACACAACTTTCTCTGCAGCTGTGATACTTTTGACATTTAACACCTTTTGTCTTCAGTCAGCGTGCGTGGTCACGGTGGAATTTTATTTTAGAATTATGTAAATAACTTTAAGTTTTTAATAATAATACATAGCTTTAATCCGTTCAAAAAGTGTTTTTCTTAATGTTGTATAGCTATTTGGTACTTTATCTATACATTGTCAAACAAACCCTTAGACTTGTCTAAATGATAAATCTATTTTAATTTAGGTGCAAAAAAAAAATTAAAAGATATTAAGTCGGTAATAAGTTGGAGTTATTGGAAATAAACCAACAGGCAGAACTAGACTAACTAATGCTTCAATTAACTTGTAGTAATACATAGAATAAACTAAAAGTATAAGTCGAATTGGAAACTTTTTCATACCCACAAAGAGTCTTCCACGGGGATCAGCTTTGGCGTCATTAATCCTATTATCAGGCGAGTGTTGATCAATCTCAGCGACTGTCTTAAGCACTCGGGCAGTACCATCTTCACCATCCCACTGTATCACCACCACGTCCCGTTTCAGTCCCACCACAAATTCATCACGTGTACCTTCCACGGGGATTATGAAACCGGGCATGTCAGCTGTAACAGTAGAAAATGCTTTAACATATCATATTTAATTTTATAGACATTTGCAGTTACTATACGTCTATAATAAATCTGGGCCGATATTTTCTAAACTAAAAAAGCGTTAGTCTTTCTCACTGATAGGTCATTGTAGACAGTTCATTTTAGTTTACATTCCAGCTTATTTTATTCAAGACTATGAATTTTATTTCTCAGTACATTGTACCAGGTGTTTCGCAGAGTAAAAAGTAAATTTTAAGTCCAAATACAGGCGGAATAGAAAGAATAAAGACGATCGTATTACGTGAAAAATACACAGTATTGATCGTCAGATATACACTTACATAGTTTGGAACTGGTGCATTTGCCAGTGCTGGGGTCATACTTATATACGGAGCGGTCGAAGATGCTGACAAAGTACAGAGCCTTGTGGTCGTGAGACCAGTGTGGACCCTCTCCCAGCCATACAGGCGCCGTCACCGCAGTTACTTTCACTGACATCTAAAATAATGGATTTAAAACATATTTTTTTTTTAATATTTAAAATATTGGTAATTCCTGACGAAACTAGAATAAACATACTTTACGTACAACACCATGCCATCAATCAATAAAATTGTATAAAGCTGAATAAACCTAGCCTCAATGTATTTTACTGTTAGAAAACTCTTACGTTAAAACAAACTAAAACAAGGCTAAAATTTCAATCTTATAAACGTATATTATGTAAAGGACAATTCGCCAGCAGAACAATAAGACATCATTTTTAAGTTAGTAAAGCAAGGACAGCGATTACAAATACAATACTGAAATAAAATCATTATTTTATCACAACAATTCTACATTTGCTTTTTTATATAAATATTGCAAACATATAACTTTCAAACAATTCTCTAATAGAGAACAAATAGATCGTTTTCTTACCCTATCAAACTTAATAATTTGAAGGTTACAAAAATGTCAAACTACGAAATATACGTTCGCTGGCCAAAGAACGAGCCTCCACAACTAAAACTAATGTATGGTGTATATGTATTTTATTTATAAACAACCTGACGTCATCCAATGCTAGCCGTATGATATACAAGACGCGTCAATTAGTACGTGGAAACTATAATAGTGACGAGAGGTAATGCCCACATTATAATTAAGTCCAAATGTTTCTTACAAAATTACGAGAAGTAATTGATGTCATGTTGAGCAGTTCTGGGAAAATTGACTGAGAAATTTTATTACCTCTTGGAGTAAATAAGGAAAGAAACCTTCTGATGCAGGGGTATACAAAGACAAATAAAAAATATTGGAAACTTATCTTTTACAATTTTAACAAAACGTTTTTAAAGGCACCGTAAAAAGCCACGCCCGCAAACTAATTAGGAAAACCTTGAATGTTGGAGGTTATTAACCTAGCACATCTAATTTTAAATAGAAACAATTTTTTATTTAACGCATAAGGAATTAAATTATAAAGTGGCCAATTTAATTAAATTAATTCTAATAAAAAAGGGTAAAACATTCCAGGGAAGATCTTTGGAGGTGTGTCACATACTATTATATCGACGTACATCTGGTACTATATTCCTGTTTTTCATCGTTGAATATCCACGTCGAAAAAAAGCATATGAGATGATATCTCATTTTCGACGTATAGAAGTTGATTTTCCTGATAGAGATATCTATATAAAGATCTATCAATCACATCTTTAATACCACTTATCGATGTTAAACTGAAGTGGTAGTTTTATCGTATGTTCTAAAATAATCTTACTATCTTTAGTAATTTTTTAAAGATAAAAACCGTCGAATATACTTAGTCCTTAATAAAACAGTTCTAGTTTCTAAGGAGTATAAAATTATCACAATTGTCATAAATATAATCTGATAACTAAATAGTAGTTAATGGCTTACGATATCCACTACGTACTATTTAGTACATGAAAGTAAGTTTCTTCGTCTGATAAAATACAAATTCTAGAAAAAAGATTTTTTTTTGTTTATTTTTGCGTTGAGTCCAAAAGTTAATTTAAGGTGCATGACATGAATATCGCGAAGATTTCCTTTGTCCGTGTTCTTCCTTTTATTTTTAATAAAATTATTATAGATAATTCAAGATTTTTAAAAACGTTGTGTTTAAAGATTACTCCGTCAAAATTGTAATACTTTCGGCTGTCTAACAAACTTGAACTTGAACAAACTTTCACCAAATATACGTAAAGCTGATCAACTTACACACGGAACAACTCTAGTTAGTAGAAAACAATCGCTTTCGAACTTTTCAAAGGAGATTTTATCGCAATACGTCATCAGTTATTATATTATACAAGTCTAAAGAAAGTCACAACCTCCGAGCATTTATAGAGATATTTCTAATATCGTGAAAAAAATACTCACGTTAACAGGAAGGTATAAGATAACGTGTCGTCGTAAGCTTGGACCGCGTCTGAGTGTGGTGTTGTGTAATGATTATGTTATATACTGCCACCTGCCAGCTATCTAATCTATGAGATATTGTTAGGGCTGACAGATACAGAAATCGGAATTTTAATCACCCATGAAGTAATCACATCACATCCCATCACATATCTTTCACGGTTTATATGGTACTGATACAGAAGAGTTTAACACAAGGATTTTTAGAATGCACAAATACATTTGATATAATAAAATTTAAAAACTCTAAATTTACGCTTCGTGAATACTTTCTTGCCAATGTTTCTGTTTATTTTTCAACAAAATGAGTTCAGCGAAATGATTAAAATAATTTTTTACAAATTATTTAATTAGCATATGGATAACCGATACATTTTAATTGCGAATTTGTCCCTGAAAAAGAGATTTGTATTTTTATTAGAAGAAAATACCGTGTTAGGATTGTCGATCTTTTATCAATATTGACTATATAATCTATTCATTGACGTGCATCAATGTAAGATGCATGCGCAGGTAATATTAACGATAAATCCCATTGCAAATCCGCCGAGGGGATTACAAGACGATTGTTCAAGAGATTTCAATATTTACTGTGTCAACGAATAACGGAGGTCGGCTTTAATTTATTTTAAATGAGCTGAACTGCGATTAAAGATACATTACCAGCTTGTACTAAGTAATTTTCCAAAATTTACAGCAAAAAGATTACATAACTCTAAATGGAAGTATAATTTTATCAAAGTTAAAATCAAAGTTTCATAGTTATTAGCGATCTTCCTTTTAATACATTTTCCTTGTATGATATATGTCGTTTTGGAATATTAGATACCTGAGATTTGCTATTAGTTTTATTTTATTAATAGATATGGAGTGCTGTTGTAAGATATCCGATGGTTGGGGCCTTAATGTAGGTGTTTTGTAATAGGTTAATAAACTTAAAATTACAAGTTCTCAATTTTTATTTTAAAATAAAAATGTTATATGTGTAGTGCCGTGTTTTTTAAAGTTTATATTTTTTTACGCTTTTAAATTGTTACCTTATGAAGCAAAAAAGTATTTTCTCTTGGTAGTTGACGTGAACTATCAAATAACTGGAGCAAAGTTACAGCCAAACTGTCAAGTTCTTGCAGTCGTCTTTTTTAACATTCGCGCGGAAGTTAAATATACTGTTATTGAAATCGCAAATCTCATCGTTCGAGAGTGTATAATATTCTGGAAAAAAGCTGTAATCGCTACTAGAGCTATCCTTAACTATGTAAAAAAAACTTGTGGACCTTCACCATGATTGGAGAGTTGCAAAAAAACACAAGCGCCATGAGAAGGATTTTCCAAACAATGTAGATATTTTAATCGATACAGCTTACGCTAACGCTTAGGAATGATTGAAAATAGAAGAAGATAAAATCTATTTACAAAACCAAAGAGAACGAGGACGTCCAGGATTTTATCTACACCCGTCTCGTAGTCGAGAAAGAAGAAAGAGCAAGACAGAAAATTCAAAGAAGAGGAAAGGCATGAACAAATGTTTTCTGGGAGGTTATCGTTATCTTTAACTATACAAAGACTTAATGAGACACAAGGATATCCCAATCAACCTACCAGCACTGATAAAAGCATTAACGACCCCTTGCTATCGACATCTCAAGCAATAAATTCTGAAACTACTACAAAAAGGGGAAGGAAAGACTTCATCACTCCTAAGTTAGTTGCAGCTTTACATAGATGTCAATTAAGCATAAGGGATTCTGTACATATACTTCAGACTGTAGTAGAAGCTTTAGATTTTAACTGTGATGATTTCCCGATAAACAAATCGTCTATGCAACGCATTCGCACATGAAATCAGATTTTCAGAAAAAAAATCCTGAAACTGGGACCGTTCTGGTATGGGAAATTACCTGGACTGGACGTAAGAAGAATACTGAAGACTTTTTGTTGTACCCAAGCTGGAGAGCTCTTACGGTCAAGATTAAGCTAAAGCTGTGTTAAACGCACTTAATGACTGGAACCTCAAAGACAAAGTGCAAATGTACAAATAATGTACAGTGATACAACTGCATCTAATACAGGGCGATTGAAAGAAGCTTCTGAACTTTTGGAACTATTAATTCTGCTGCTATTTATAACATTTTTGAAATTCAAAAATAAAAGAACTGATGACATTTTATAATGAAGAACTGCAAAAATCCATTGTACGTGACGATTATAGGGAACAGCTTGAATTAAAAAAAATAAGGCCTCCTGGACAAATGCATCAAGCAGAGTTATTTACTCTTTCAAAATATTAATCATAAATGTACTTCAGGACATTTGTTTATTCATTGCAGTTATACATGTGAAATCATAGCTCGGATGTAGTCTGGCGGTAAAGGCACCAATTAAGAGTTGTGCTTTTTACAAAGTCTTAAGGAATATTAACAAAGAGGTCTTTGATGAAGAAACCAAGGGAAGTATCGTAGAGAACTTATAAAGAGAAAATTTGTATGATTCTGGGAAGAGATCTCGTTTACTCGAATACATCGTTTTATGTTGGACTTAGCTATTAATCATTCGTTTATATTATGTTTAAATATAGTTTATATGTTTAAGTGACATGTAAAAGGAGCTTAAGTGACATGTATAAATATTAGGTCCTTACATATGAAAATTGGCGTTTTGTCGTACTGGCCACTTTGACCTCAAATACCTCTTCTTTGGTTAGGAATTTCAAATTCAAATTTGTACAGCTATTTACTCATGTATTTGTGCTTCGATGACCGTCATTCATTTGTTTTTTTCTTCTGTTTTTTTTCTGTTTGCGTCACTCATTTTACAAAATGGAAAACTTAAAGTATCGCATTATTTACGAGTACGAGTTCCGCCGTGGCACTAGTGCTGCGGACACGACTCGAAGGGTGAATGATGTGTATGGCGGTCATGTTGCAAAAGAAAACACAGTTCGTTTTTGGTTCCAACGTTTTCGTTCTGGAAATTTCGACCTGCAGAACAAGCCCCGTGGACGGCCAGAAACCCAAGTTGATAATGTAGTATTGAAGGCTATTGTGGAAGCGGATCCATCGCAAACCACGTCCGAGTTAGCTGCAGGCTGCGGTGTTAGTGATAACACTGTTTTAATTCACTTGAAGGAAATTGGGAAGATTAAAAAGCTTGAAAGGTGGGTACCTCACGAATTGACTGAAGCAAACCGGCAAACGCGCGTCGACTGCTGCGTTACATTACTGAACCGGCACAATAATGAAGGTATTTTAAACCGTATCATTACCTGTGATGAAAAATGGATTCTTTATGATAATCGGAAGCGCTCAGCGCAATGGTTGGATCCTGGCCAGCCAGCCAAATCCTGCCCCAACCGAAAATTAATTCCAAAAAAGTTACTTGTAAGCGTTTGGTGGACTAGTGCCGGTATTGTTCATTGCAGTTTTCTCAAATCTGGCCAGACTATTGCGGTTTATGTCTATTGTCAGCAATTGCAAACCATGATGGAAAAGCTAGCGGCTAAACAACCTAGGCTGGTCAATCGCTCCACGCCACTGCTACTTCACGACAACGCTAGACCACACACTGCACAACAGACGGCTACCAAATTAGAAGAGCTTCAATTGAAATGTCTAAGACATCCTCCGTACTCCCTGGACCTTGTTCCAACAGATTACCATTTTTTTTTTCGAAATTTGGACAACTTCTTGCAAGGGAAAAAATTTAACTCTGATCTTTAACCAAATCGCCTTCACAGATTTTATTGATTCCCGTCCGACTGGTTTTTTTAGTAAAGAGATCAATGAACTACTTATGAGATGGCAAAAGTGCATAGAAAACAATGGTTTATACTTTGATTAATTAAATATAATATATATTGAAAAATATTCGACTTTTTGTTCCTCCCATACAAAACGCCAATTTCATATGTAAGGACCTAATATTCATTTATCATATGTGTTAAACTGTTTTAATAAACTGATAATAATACTGTCTCGTCTATTTTTACAGAAATCTTAAAGTGATTTTGTGTCTGTCAAGAGCTAAAATTTATTTTGTCGTTTAAAAATGTATAAAAACTTCACGGAGAAACCTGTTTCTGCGTGGAAATATGTTGTCTATTTACAGGCGAATAGAAAAGTTCTTTCTTTCAGTGAATGATACAGCTGAAAGAGCGGTAGAACTTATGCAAGATTTTCATTGTTTAATCACTGCAAAGGAAGAACAAAAACATTTTCTACTACGCTGTGTGCAAGAGCATAGAAATATATATCCAGACTGTAAACATTTATTTATTTCCACCTTTTGTATTTGTACCTTAACAGTTACAACTAATTCGATAGAACGCTAGAATAATACCTAAACCGATTATCCTACATAAAAAAACTCAAAAAAAAAATATTTATATGCCTAAATCTTATAACTAACAATATAGCAAGCGACTCTTGTGAACTCAGCCAGTGTACAAACAAATAGGTCTACCTCAGTAGAAATTTTGTTAATTACTCGTATTGCTCGCGTGAGTGGCGCTTTGCTGACCAAGTTGGAATGTGCGCGCGGTACATCCAAAAGTTTTGCCGGAAGCCTCAGGTTTCTACTTGGTACCCTTAGACCCAGTTTCTCCGTAATATCCAGATTATGAATTATCTTAAATAAGTACACTGACACAGCTAGCTCTCTTCTGAGGCGTAGCTGATCGTAACCCACCATACCCAGAACAAACAGGGTCGGGTACATAAGCGGATACAACGGATACACTCCATACAGTCTCTGGCGAGTGAATTTATTTTGTTCTCGTTCTAACATGAGACTGTTTGGCCTCATAAGACCATTAAAAGAAAATACATTTGCTAATCTGTAATTTTATGGCCTTGTAATAAATAAATACCTTATGTATATTATATAATCTTACTTCATTTTTTACTATTATTTTTATTATTATATTATATATCTAACTATTTTATTTAATTTAGTTAAATAGCGAAAAGCGTTAAAGTCCGCCGCCTTTCCACAATCAAAATTTTCACGGCGTTGTCGGCACGGGTTGACATTTTGGGAGATTGAAGATTTTGGGATTTTGTATTTAAGTAGGGAATAAAGTTTTAAAGGAATTAAGGGGGAAAACATTTCAATATTCAAAAAAAAAATCACCCATACATGGGACACCCTAGTATCTATACTAAATGCAGTTTAATATGATGTGGATAAACTTCAGAGAGTATTTATACTTTGATTTGGTGAGGAGGAGGTCCTCAAGGAGGTCGTGTAAATTAACTTAAAATACAGTACTCTAATTAAGACTATTTTTATAAAGAGTATTTATATGAACTGAAGAGGTATTTTTAAGTCAGACAAAATACAATATTGTTACGAGAGTAAAATATAGCAAGTTCTGTATCGCCAAAACTTATTTTAGATTGAGAATTATATATTATAATCCTTATACTGGCTTCGCGCCGATGGATGTAATGAAAACAATCGGTCCAGTAGTTGAGACTTTTTGTTTACTATACTTATATAAAAAAAAATCTCTTTATAATACAAATTATAGATTTAGCTGTTAAATTTAAAAATTAGATAGCCTAAATTTTTTATTGTTTCCCTTAAAACACCCTAGACAAAATGACTATATTTCAGTTAAATGTTTATTAATTATTGTATAAGGGACCGTTCAAGTATTACATATCGAATTTTGTCCTCTTGTAAAACGTTACGATGCGGGGCGGGGATTGAATTACGCTTTATTGTTAATATTATTTTCGACTTTCCAGTACTTTACACCACATAATGGTAAGTTTTAGGTACGAAATTGCGTGACGTAATAATTGGACGCTCCCTAAGCACTTACGTTACTGTTGATCCAGAAAATCTTGTATTTCTATGTATCTAATTTAAAGTTAATACTAGTGTAACTGCGGCGGGGGGCGTTGGATCACCATCACTTCCATGCCTTTCCCAAATACACAAACTATTAATGAAGACCTGAAATAAACGAATAGTTAAGGGCGCCCAAAATGTTATTTTACAGTTTTGAAAAACATTCAGGCAAATTTAATTTACACAAGCCGTTAACAAACCCATCAACGTTACAGAGGATTTATGATATTTTTCTCCATATATTTCTGTTCATACAATGTGACGATAATGCCAGTAACCAAATGTATTCAAAGATTATATTTTTCGTGCTTTCGTTAAGTTAAGTTTTCCATACAAAATTGTATTGTTACTTTTCTATTACGATAGCTATTTGATTTTACAACAACACGTAAAACATAGATAATATAGAAAAAATAATTTTGGTATTTGGCCTACTATGCTAAAATTTTGTCTATTATTAAAAAAAATAGAAATATTTGCATGTTGCAAATATTTCAACGGATATGTACTAGGTTATAAAGTACTTACTTATCACTTTGAAGAAGTTGTATACCCTGTATGTCAGCTACATCGCTAAATACTTGCGACCTAAACTCACACTTGAGTCCATCGACAAGAGTCCATTCAAATACCGTCACTCTTTGGTCTATGGATGCTGATACAAGAAGGTTGTCTACTAATAGCACACCTGTCACTTGAGAGCAATGGCTAGTCTCGCTTGTCCATACCTCCTTCTTTACCACCCCATACTCTTCTACAGACATATAATTCAAAGACACTGCATTATCATCCCCTCCAGTAGCCATTAAAAAGTCAGTATCAGAAATAATTACTGTAGCAATACAATTTACGCCAGATTTATGAATTAAATAATCCTGCTCATAGTCTTTAATTAACTGTGGCATATCCCAGATATACAAAAAAGCATGAGATGTAGAACAGATTAACATTCTTCTTGCAGGTAGTTCTAACAATTTCAACTTTAAAAAACAAAGGCCTTTTTCAATGTAATCTACATTATTCACTTGATTATTGTCCAGATTAAACTCTAATGTTCTAATTTTACCATCAGAGCATCCAACAAATATCAAAAACTTCACATTATCTGAGCTTACAATTTCTAGATCCATCACTCTTGTTTCAGGATCAAAATCTGTTTCACAACCTTTTTTACGACTCTCTGTACGTTCTTTGTCTGTCCCTTTAATCATATGATTCACCAATTCTTGTCCTGAAACATGAATGCTACCTGCAATCTTCTTAAAAAAAATCCTCCGTACACAGATTTGTGCTCGACCACCTGCAGATACTACAAGCAAAGAATCATCATGTAATTCTTTTAACTTTACCGTTCGAATACTAGATAAGTGTCTAAATATTAATTCCTCTTTGAGTTCATTTTCACAGTTTAAACTCATTATGCGCAAAGTGGTGTCTTCACCACCTGATATAAAATAAGTTAGAGATGTATCTAAGGGATATTTATGAGATTCCAAACAGTTGATTTCTTTTGAGTGTGTTCCAGTAAAAATACTTCTGGACATTATTTTATTTAATTGAAATGTGTGTGAATTTATGGTCGACTCCTTTATATAAATAAATGAAATAAATTCATTAAAATCTTCATTGCTCTTCTGTATGTAGCGTATTACATCCCAGGACCTATGTCCTCCACCACATTGCACTTCTAAAACCTTTATATTATGTAAAATATCATATACAATGAAGGTCCGCTCTTGAAAACCACACACATACTTATTATTCTTGTCAACAAATCTTTCAACCCAGGGATAATCAAGGTCTCTGCTATACAAATACCTAGTCAGAGAGAAGTATTTTATACATCCATCTCTACCAGTGGTAATAAAGTCAGTATTATTGAGAATTTTTATTGATGTAGGTCCATATCTTCCATGAATGTGCTTAAATGTTTTAATTGGTCCTATTTCTCCTTTAACATATATATGTATGTTACCACAACGGTCACCTGCTATAACATTGTCTCCATTTATAGCTACTGCTGTCAGCCATCGCTCTTTACACTTTGGTAAATTAAATGTGGCAAAGATATCAATTTTATTATCAGCAGTCAGAATAGTTATTCTTCCCAAATCAGCACAAAAGACTAAATGGCGGTTTCCTGCCCAGTGCATGGACATTATTTTCCCAACATCAAGTTTAGTATCAATGATATTATTTATAACATTTTCTTTGCAATTTTCAATAAAAACATCGAATTTTCCTGACATATCTACTACAGCTATGAGTTGTTTACAAGATGAAACACTTAAGAGTCTATAGGTTGTCTCATGTCTTAGTTTAAATTCAGTCTTGGTATAAGAATTAGCATTGTAGAAAATTAACTCATTGCAGTCTGTAAGAATGACTATATTCCTTTGAGCAGTAAAAGCTATTTTTTTTGGTGACATAACATTCAAATCTAGACTTAGACAATTTTTATTGTATTCAGTTATAATTGATAAAGGATGAATAATTACTGCACCATCTCCTCCTCCCGTCACTAAGTAATTATCTTCTGCATCTAGTGACCATATACAGGAGTTGGTATGGGATGTTACTTTTCTAAGAAGATTTCCATTAAAGTCCCAATAGCATATAGCTGAATCTTCCCCCACAGAAACAACATAATCACTGATAATACAATTTCTCATCACTCTAGCCCCATGACCATATAACTCATGTAGACATTGTATATTTTCCACATTTGTCCAAGATTCCTTGTTGTCAAATTTATTTTCAATTTGAGATTGAACCGCCCAGATTCTCACTGACCTATCATCTGAAGTTGTTATTATAATTCCTCTTTTGTAGTCACATGTAATTGAAAATATGACACCCTGAAATAGTGATAAACTTAAAAGATTAAATA
Source organism: Pieris brassicae (assembly GCF_905147105.1). NCBI lineage: Eukaryota > Metazoa > Arthropoda > Insecta > Lepidoptera > Pieridae > Pieris > Pieris brassicae. Next base: position 19,460,024 of record NC_059666.1, on the reverse strand, counting down.
ATATAATTTAAACCTTCATTTTTTAGTTTATTTTTATACATAGTAGTAAATATACTATACCTTATGCCCTTTTAATGAATAAAATGTTTCTTCATCAGGGAATCGCAGTAAAACCTCAGAAAAAACAGTACCACTTAGTACTAATACATCATCTAGAAGATTAACTAGTAGACCACAGTATAAAATTGAGTTCTCTTTACTCTTATATCGAGTGCAGAGAATTTGAAATTCTGTATTCCATGTCTAAAAAGTTTAAGTTTATTAATAATATTTAGGTAATTTGTATAACACTGGTTAATATTTGTATTTTAAATAGTACCTCCACAACATTGTGAGCTGTTAGTACTGCAATTATATTACTAGATTTCCATACAGCTGAATGAACCCAGTCATCACACAATATAGGCATAAAACAGCAAAAAAAAATATTCTTCTGTACATCAAGCTCAACAATTGCTATCTGTTTGCCACCGAAAACTATTAATTTATTGCCTGTTTTCGAAGGAACAATTCCATAGATTTTTTGCCCATTCAACACGATTAATTTTTGTTTTAATTTGTCTACATTTTTTAAAAATACATGCAAAACACTGCCGATCCCTAAAATGAGAAAAAGAAAATAAATCAGATGTTTGCCATGAGAAAACAGTAATATTAAAATAGGACAGAAGAGTAATAAATGAGATCCTCACAATACCTGCTAATACGAACTGTTGGTAAAACTTTACACAAGTAACATCCGTTCGAATAAATGTCGACATTTGAAATTTGAATGGCTAGTTTGGGAGCTTAATATGTTAAACTTTAGTAAAAGTCATAAATTTATAAAGTAAAACACAATAAATATACTGTAGCACGGCCAAGGGTAGTAAAGGTAGTAACTACCATTACCGATTAACCGCAACAAGTCAATATGCACATGTTTTTGACATTGAGTAATAACTAATAATCAATGACGTTTGAATTTTTATCATTTGCGTTGACTGAAAACTTAGACTGAAAATTGTAACATTGATGATTTGTAATTTTTTTTCTCGAACGTCAAACGGAATACAATATGAAAATTATACCCAAAACTAAAATGTGTACTATGTTTCCTCATCCGAGGTCTAGGCAAGCGCTTCCTGGTTGTCTTATTATGATACAAACACTGAACAAGAATTCTGGCGGCTTGCTTTAGCGCGGTAAAATATAAGTTTCAGTTTGTCCCTAACTAAGGAGTTGAACGGAAACGGAAACGGAACGATGTACTCTCATAATGTTCTTCGGACTTCTTATCTGTAATTTTCATACAAAAATCAATCCAAAAATATCGATCTGTTCTCTCAAAGATAGTTTACAAAAGCAGATTGACTTATCGATCCATCGATCGTTTATTGAAGAGTATTTTATAAATAGATCAATCTGTAGTAGTAAAAATTGTATTGGGATTGATAGAAAGAAAGCGGCCCTTAGAAAACATAAGAGACATTTTATTTTTACTTAAGATTTTCATATTGTCATGATTCAATGTAAAAAAAATACAGAGAAATATATTTTTTCAGTTCGTACTACAAAGACGCAGGTGACAAATTACGTCAAGTATAGTGCATTCTGGGAAGTCTAATACAGTATTGAGGTGGATTAGGACCTTTAGGATTTTACATAAAACATTTGGTTCGAATTTTCAACGAATGTGGTGAATAGTTGTAAAGAGGCAATGCTGTAAGTTATTAAATGTACAGGGTATACCTATTAATTAAATTAAACTACAATATAGTAGAAGTTTATTTTTTATTCCTTTTGAAAACTATCCAACGGGTAGTGCTCGCCATATTTCTTCAGATGTTCTTCCATTTCCTGCATTTGTTTTCTGAAAATAAATATTGGGTTCGCATATCATCCTTATACCTAAATACTACTATTACTTTCTTGGCGCAAAAACTGGAACTGATATTCATAGTGAATATTTAGCGCTAATTATGATTTTGACACACAGGAGTCAGTCGCGCTAAGCCGCGACTAAATCTTACCCTCAGCCTCCGAAACAATAGAACCGACGATCTTGTTTTGCTGCCGAGTCAAAGTAGTTTAATACAGATTTACTTCACTATAGAGCAAAACGACTCGTTGTCCTGCCTACTAAAAATTCCTCCTATCAATAATATGATTCGGAATGTTGTGTGAGGATGGTAAAAAATTTCTTCATCATAAGGGAGGATCTACTCGGCCTCAAGGCCCTTGTGGCTAAGGTCGACAACTTGTATATATATATATACTTAGCAGTCAGAATGAATTTGTTGGTACGTTACAGTATATGACGTCATGGCAGTGATTGTAGCCTTGGATTGTGGGTGTTGCTACAGTTCGTTTTCAGAAAGTCGTAAATATCATACTAAAGAGTGAATATTTTTTGACATTCAAATGACAAAAGAAAATATTGACTAAATTATTACTATGAGTATACGTATAAGAAAGATAATATTCACTTACTGTAATTGAAATGGCTTGTCATAATACACGTCTTCAAACATCTCCTTCCAGTGAGGTTTCTTCTTCTTTTCAGCCTCCTGCATCGTTCTTACAATGAAATTTCGGGAATCTTTGACGAGAGTGTTTTCTGCTTCTTCGTTCCACAGTCCTGAATATCAGAAAAATCAAACAGAGATCTTCGTTTATACTAAAATTATTAAATTTATTTTTTGTTATAAATAAAATGCAAAAAAGAAATATAATTAATGTAAACAGCATTCAATATATTTAAATCGAACCTTATTTCCTTTATTTTAATTAGAGACTTAAAGTAAGTAGGCCTTTCCTCTTAATTAAGCTAAAATTAATATGTTGTTATAGTAGTACTACACTTGTACCTTTTCGTTCCAGATATAGTCTGAATTTCTGTACCGGATTTTCGTCTGTCGTCCATTTTTGAATTTCCTCTAACGATCTATACGCCGTACTATCATCTGATGTAGAGTGATGACCCACCCTTGATGGCAAAAAGGAGGTATGCTAATAAAATTTTATTTTCTACTTTAAAAACGTCATCTCCATTTTTATCGTTATTTATTATATAAAAAACATAATATTAATAATGTGTTAAGCTTAATTTTCATACCTATAGGACATGGCTTCAATAAGTACAGGTTTGTTCTGCAGAGCCATTTCTCTAGCCTTTGTCACCGCGTTGTAGACGGCCAATGTATCAGTCCCATCCACTCGAATAGTGTGAATTCCCATTGAAGGCCCCCGGGCTGCGATACCGTCCCCGCGATATTGCTCGCTGCTCGGCGTCGAAATCGCGTAACCATTGTTTCTACTAAAACAAGAGTATCGAATTTGAATAAAAATCATAATAATATAATAGATTTCACGATAAGTGTGTAATGACATGTTTGTGCTTGCCCGAAGTTGCTACACATGCTAATGAAATAACATTTAAATATTTTTATTGTTTTTGTTTTTTTTTTATCTGGTGGTTAGTTTCGTCCACTATTGACCGTTATGTAAGGCAATTTTTGCCACGCACCACCACTATGTGGACCAGCTACCAACTGAAGGATTTCCGGACCAATTTGACTTAAGGTCAAGAAAAGAGCGTACCAATTTCTAAAAGGCTGGCAATGCACTCTGGCATTGAGTTTTCCTGGGCGACGGTGAGCTTTAACATCAGATGAGCGCCCTGCCCCTGTTCTATATAGATCCATTAATGATAGCTTACCAAAATAGGATAACTGGGCACTCAAGTGTAGTTGCGAAGTTAAAGGCGGCAAAAGCATCTCCTTCAGAAGCCGCTCCTTCACCGAAATAACAGATGACGCAACGGTCATTGTTTGGTGTCCTTTTAAATGCATACGCTGCTCCTACCGCTTGCGGCATTTGTGTTGCTAGAATATATTATATGTACAACATATATAAATAAAATATAGATATCTATTGATTCGCGAAGTTATTAAGGAAATAATTATTGTTGTTGTAATAATTAGTGTATTTTAAAACACTATAATACATCTTATATAATATTTTACCACAGCGTCGAAAATATAATTTTTTTTATGTAACATGGGGTTACTGGAAAATGTCTTATGTTAGTATAAGTATATTATTATCAATGTAGTATACTCGTATGTAACAGAATAGAATACAATAAGGAATAACACACGTTGCTACTCACCTAAAGGGCTGGATATAGTGACTATGTTATGTTGTTTGCTTCCATAGTGGACTGGCATATGTCTTCCCTTACCAGGATCTTCGTGATTTCCGTAGCACTGATTCACAAGTTCTGTCATAGTCATACCGCGGTATAGAAGGACGCCGACCTCTCTGTATTGAGCAAACACGAGGTCTTGTGGTGTTAGGGCGGCTGCACTGCCAAGGTGCATGCCTTCCTCGCCATAGTTTGTCATGTAAAATGATATACGACCCTGTCTGAAATACAACATGAAAAATTATTATATTCATCTTTACCTTCAACCTTAAAAGCTTTATCAGCATTCTGATTTATGAGACTAATTAAACAAAGTGATGCCAATCGTAACGACTATTATATGCTGACCGACCGAATCACTAAACATTAAATGAAGCATCACACATCTCTACTTGCCTTTGAGATTCATATAGGATTTTATCCATTTGATTAAGCTGAACCATACTCCTGTACATATTTAGTAAAACCTCTTTATCAAGGTGAGGTTCCTCGCTATTAATAAGAACATCCCCATTGTTGTCTAGCACTCGATATATAGGAATAGGCTCATAACTTGTTTCATTTAAAATTTTCATCTCAGTGACGTAAGGTGCCTTCGCGCCAGGAAATTCAGCTATTTTTTTTCCATTTTGTTGTACTTCCGGTCTGGTGTGAGTTGATAATAACTGTAAGTTTTTTTGCTTTTTATTAGTATTTTTGTAGTAGTCTGTTAGCCTATTGTGAATCTAGGTCAGTGCCGAATTAGACATATAGCAAGAGTAGCAAATGCTACGGGCTCCGCCAACTTGCGGGCCCGCGATTTCTATCGTACCCGTATGCGTAACATAAAATATTACATAGGAGCCTAATATATCTTGTTTTACTTCCACTTAAAAATCTAAAACTCGAATTCGTCATGTTACCGTAATGTTCTAATGTTTAATTATAATCGATATATTTAAACTAACATCTATACCACATTTAAGTTTCATGTAGCCGTCAAAAAAGAACATCTTTTTCATCTCACTTTGTTGAATATATAGCATGATTTGATACTACCTCTCAATTTGTCGATCTAGATCCAGAAAAAAAAATTCGTAACGGTTTTGTTTTATTCAATATCCTAAACTTAAGAACCTAAAGCAAACCAAGGGCCCCGCGCTGGCTTAATCCGGCACTGATCTAGGTCATCTAAAGAACTTAAGGGTATCGTAATACATATAATTTCATCAATATCCTATACAGCATGTATCTATGTATTGCGGACTGAGTTTCCGTACTTAGACGACCATTTGGTCCGTTGGGCGTTTCTTATAGAGCAAATTATGAATAGTTCAACACTTCAACATTTCCATACTTTTCTTATTTTGCCTGTCAACATTTCTAATAAATTCTAAATTTAGCCTATACCAATTGTAATATGTCTCGTATAACATAACAGCGAGACAAATTCTGTTATGTAATCGTTCGTTTACTTAACATTTAATATATTCAAACAATACAACAGTTCTTTTCAATAGCAGGAAATATGCAAATAATGTAAGGCATAACGAATAAGAATTGTATATGATTCTTTTCATTAGAAACATATAATAAACAATAAAAGGTTCAAATATTTTCATTATTTCAAAAAAGTAATTTCCTGTACATCTAAAAATAAAATTCTCTATTGCTTCTAGTCTGTCGCTGGAAAATCAGACCAGTGTGAGGTGTCCAAGGTGAGGCCGAAAAAAGAGAATGTAAAAGGCTGAAAAGGGTAATTATAGTTTTCATAATTCAATCGATTTGTATGACGTACACGTACGTGACGTAATTATGTTCACGTCGCAATTAAATAATAACATTAAGAAAACAAATGCTTTTTAAATTATAAGATTACCTCTCGAATACTTACATTTTATCTATTGTAGCTACTATTAAATTACATAATTATTAATTACTTGTTATCCTTATCAAAATCTGATACGACATAATTGAAAACCGAGATTTTGCCAGAACAAATTTTAAGACCATTTCATTTGGTATATTTTATCAATATTTTTACGTACCCTACTCGATGAACGTAATGCGTGAAATCGTAAGAAACTAACACCACTTCGTAATGCCATTGTTTCTGAGAAAACGTGTCTTATTGATGCTATTTCGAATAAAACTAGTGACTACAAAGCGAAACATTAGCAAGTCAGATAAGGGGCATGCTCTTTATCGCTCTACACAGGGAGGTCAATATTTATCATTCTTTATTTGTATGATTCTATTAGCTTTATAGATTATACAAATAAGAGAAATTATGAAAAGTGTCTATATAGTTTTAAAAAGCTTCCGCCTGCCACTTTTTATTGTCGTTATGATCAATGAAAATGGGTTACACCTTGATTTGCAATACTTGAAAATCTGCAATATTATTATTTTCTGTACATGTTATGAAACTGCACTTTTCCTTTCCCAACTGAAACAAATCAATCCGACTCATTTCACACCTTGACACTTTTATGCTTGAACATAAAGAAAAATAATACACGTGGAATTATTTTATCAAAATCACGATCACCCACTGGGTGTCCACTGAAATACCAACTGCGCTGGCCATACAAAAATGTATGAAGCCAAGGTGCCAGGGAGCACTTTATTACTATTTATATCTATATTTTAAACCTTTTTACAAACCTCTAAACAAGAATGTGACATACTCGTACTTAATAACACCCTATATTGTCATTGTGTTGTGTGTGAGTACATCTTGAAAATTTAAACCAAATGCAATTACTTTTAATATAATCTCTAAGCTGCTCATACGCTGTTTAGCTTAAAGGGAAGGTTTAGCCTAAGAAAATGATCACTCTCAAAATAAGACTATCTTGACTTATAGGACATAAAATTATGAAAAGAAATTGGATCCAATTTTGCCAAAATGTATGTAAGTAGTTAATAAACATCAGCCACTACGAGTTTAGTATTAGTAATTGTTAAAGCAAATATAAAAAAACCCTTGATTGTGAAATTAATTTACAAAGATGGATTATGCAACACGATAAATTCTTAGCAAACGCGTACTTTTCCGCACAAATACATAGCTCTGACCAATGGCGTTTAAATATTTGAAATCAAAGGAAATTCCAATTTACAATATTGATCGACACATCATTTTGTAACAAAAAACTAAAATCATGAGCATCGATTCTTGACACTGGCCATATGCGAACGAACATTGTACAATTGTTCATAAACCTAATTAAATGTTTGCCCATATTATAAACTCTTTGCGTTTTGATGAAATAAATGTGGAATAATTCAATATAAGTGATATAAATATATAATTATAAAAAAGCAGGGTTATTCATATGTAAATATTAAACTTTTTGTTTGACTAATTCAGTTCTATAACATATAAAAAAATAACCACGAATCCTTAGCGTCACTTTCGCTCTAGGGGCTTAGTCAAGATGCCTTAACAGTATGTAACTAGTAGAAAACTAAATTTGTGTGAAGTTTTATCGAACCGAAAATAGTGATTTTCATACAAATTTAATTTTCGACTTTCTACATACACGTGCTAATTGTCATAAATTTCTTGCGTGTACCAAAGCCTACCATTATTCGACAACAATGCAAAGCTAAACCTCTAACGGCGAAGCGGGCTGTTCGGGGTATTTGTTGTGTTTCTCCGAGGGAATAAATTTAAGGAATTAAATATTATGACACTAACTGGTCAATATATTCTTGAAGCCTTGTTGTATGTACAGAAAAATTTAAACGTTTTTAAACAAATGGTGACTTTCACCAATATAATATGCGAAATAGAACTAATTTGAGTGTACGACCAACCAGGCTCCAGAAGATAAACCACTCCTTATATGGAAATTGTATTAGTTTTTACAACAAACTCCCATGGGAAATTAGAGAATTATCACTAAATAAATTCAAAGCCGTCGTTATTAATTTCAATTAAGCTTTTTTATAAATTTGACGAATACGTAAATGATCCTTATCCTTGGGATTGATTTGCTCCAGTTCAAATAATTTGTATGACTCAATGCTTAGCGATTAAAAAGAGTGGGGGAAAGTTTCTGGCCAGTTCTTCTTACCCGCTCTACGCCCTTGACTCTTGCGAACTGGTAGTAAATGTAAAGTTAGAATTAATTTAACTTCTTTTTGACGTTCATTAGTGTACTTGTTAACCTATATGAATAAAGATTTTTTGAGCTTGAGTTTGAATAAGGTAACTGTAGTTTTGATTATCCATTCACAGACTTTTACTCATACTAGATCTGTGGGCCATTAGAGTGGCCGTATAAATTTGTCTTTCTGCGTTCGCCACGACACATATACATTTTATACTCTGTGAAACTATTATATATTTATGTAATAGTTTCACTCGTCAGTCTGTCATTGGTTCTAGTATCTGTATTTATTCTGTTTTCATGGACATGCAGGAAGATAGTTAATTATATGTGCGAGAAACGGCCGATGTTGATATTATTACATTTCATTTCGTTTTATTTAAGTAAAATATTAATAGATAAGATTACTGGTGGTTATTAGGCAGTGAAAACTTTAATATATTTTTATAGTGAATAACTTTAATCATGCCCTATTGGTATTATGATAAAAAAGACTTACTGAACACACCATCATTTCGCGATGGAATTACAAATGACACAGAAAATCGGTATCGAAAAGAAGGCGCTCGCTTTATCATTGACACAGGATCAAAAATGGACTTGGGTTACAATACCGTTGCTACTGGTGTTGTGTATTTCCACCGCTTTTACATGTTCCATTCATTCAGAACATTCCCCAGATATATAACAGCGTGTTGCTGTCTCTTCCTCGCGGGTAAAGTTGAGGAGACACCAAAAAAGTGCAAAGACATAATTAAAGTTGCCAAATCTTTATTAACTGAACAGAAATTTGGAACATTTGGCGATGACCCAAAGGAAGAGGTGATGACACTGGAAAGAATCTTGCTGCAAACTATCAAGTTTGACTTGCAGGTGGAGCACCCTTACGGGTATCTATTAAAGTATGCTAAGTGCCTTAAAGGAGAAAAAAGCAAGTTACAAAAAATTGTTCAGATGGCTTGGACATTTGTGAATGATAGGTAAATATCATTTTTGTATTTAAGCAACTCACAACCTATTATGGTATCATATGGTATCATAAATTAATAACATTATATTTTGAGGAAGTTCAAAGGCATCTTATATCAATATCATTGAGCTTTCTCTTTGTTTAATCCAACATTCAATATTTGTTGTAAAGGAAAACATTGTGAGGAACTAAGTTTGACAAACACCTGACAACGTGTGTCATGCTCAGGAGGCTGATCACCTACTTGCCTATTAGATTGACAAATGATCATGAAACAAATATGGAAATGTGAGGCCTAGAGCTAAAAATGTTGTAGTACAAATGATTTATTTATATATATGTATAACATTTATCTCTTATACTTATATATATTTTGTGTTTCACTTAGACTTGTTTTTTTTGTTGGTATAATTAACACTAATATTACAAAGCTGAAGATTATGTTTGTATGCTTATATATGCTAATATTAAGAACTACGGTTTAAATTGGAAAATTATTTGTGATGGTTAGTCCATTTATTTAGGAAACCTAAAGGCTATTTATCGGCAACATCGCAAAAACACTTACAGTAACAAATCATAAATGTGTTGCTAAAGAAACAAATTATTTAACCTTATTTAGAACTGACATTGCTTGCACTAAACAATAAACAGTTTAAGTAATGCAAAAATTATTTATGACAAAATTGTTTTTTCTTTTAAAAAGTCCTTAGCAGTATATGCTATATATTACTCATTAATCATAATTTTTGATGATAATCAATTTCCTTAGTTTGAAGAAAATTGACTTTGAGGTTACATATTTGAAATTAATGAATATCTCACGCAAAGAGAGAGTAGTTAAAAAATACTAAAAAATACATTTATGACATCCATGAGTCTCACAATTACCAACACGGACCTCTAACCACAGATAAATCTTACTTAAGAAGAAAACTTAATAATTAAATTAATTGCAGTTTATGCACAACTTTGTGCCTACAGTGGGAACCAGAAGTTATTGCTGTAGCACTTATGTTCTTAGCAGGAAAACTAAGTAAATTTGAAATAGTAGATTGGAATGGTCGCACACCCAAACATAATGCTTGGTGGGACATGTTTGTTGAAGACATCTGTATGGAGCTACTTGAAGATATTTGCCATCAGGTACTAAGATTTGTGCAACATATGATTATGATTTAACTGAAACTATTTTGGAAAATAAAATACTAATAATTTAATACAGATGTGTACAAATTGTGCTATAGAAATTTGTATCAAATGTTGTAGACAATAAAACTAATGCATTTCCTTTAAAAATTGTACTGACCACAATTCAAGCAACAAGTAATTGAATGCAAGAAATGCAGAGCACATAATTAAAATACATTTCTCACTTTGTATGCTACTTTAGCAAATAATACTATATTTCCAGTTGAACATAGTTATAAGTTTTAAAATACAACATGGATGGAACAATTACTTCAAAACTTATTTTCAGGTGCTTGATCTATATTCACCGCAGACGCAACCTTCTGCTGCTGACTCACCCCCTCCACAGCTAGTTGCACAGCCTACTATCAGACCTGTGTTAAAAAACGACAAGAAACCCTCTGTTACACCGCCCACTTCCACATCACCTGTCGCCGTTGCTAAACCTGTTGTCACGCCCATCAAAAATGGTTCCGATGTCAAACCAGAGCCTCCGAAAATGGATATGAGATTTACTTACCCCGGTTACCCTCCAACAATGCCCCCCTATCCACCCATGTACTCTGCACCTCCGCCATCAATACCACCTCCACGACTGCCATTGCCCCCTGGCCCTCCTTTATCTATATATTCAGAACCACCTCCTGCAAGATTTCCTCCGGTTAATGTTCCTCCTCCCAATTATTATCCCCCTATGCCAACGCGTGCACCCCTGCCCACGAGAGGTCCAATACCACCAGGCCCACCACCTCCAAGGTCCTATTATCCCCCAGCGTAACAGAGGGATATGTTAAGTTATTATAGCTATATTAACTTACATTCTAATTTTTTACTAAAATACAAGTATAGACTCTATGTGTATTTCATTTTCCTTTGTCTTTGGTGAAATTTCATAAAATATTGCTAGACTGACAATAAAAGCCTATACTATAAGAGATGTCAAGGTTGTGACATTGTAGGAGTTTTTCTCTACTGAACCGAAATTAAAAAATCTTTAATCAATAGAAAGCCATGTTACTTGTGAAATCCCAAAAAATCACACTCATGGTTTTGATTGGACTGATTCCATAAGACAGAAAAAAATCATTTTTCAGAAACGCTGCCTTAACAATGAGATATATATGATTGAGTTGTAAGAAAAATTGTAGATCTTGGTAATGGCAACAAAAAAGCGACAACATTTGTGTAACTTTTATATTATACAAAAACAAAACCTCTACCGCATCTATAATTATTCATCAGGAATGATGAGGTATAATTATTAGTCATGCTTCGTTCTCGTGCCGGGGCTGGTAATAAATGGAAAAAAATCTTAATTTCCGTACCAATTGTACTTGTATCTATAGTGTTATAAAATAAATATCCAACAAAAATTTGAATCTGTAACCATGTATAGGTTGAATAAAACCACAATCTAATCACATATTTTAATCATACAATTTTACTGAATTTATACATTAAAAATGATTGTTAAGGCCTCGTAATATTGAGCAAAAACGATTATAATTTGCGTAAATACTTCAGTTTGTGTAAATGCATATAGCTATGTTTGGATGGATTTTTGTGAAGTTCTTATTGACTAGTAACGAAATTTAAAAAAAAAATCAACACTTCAATAGAGTACTTTCATACATTTTTATTGTTGTAAGTAAATTTGTGCAGTTGTATATAAAAAAATATCATTATTCATTTTATTTAGATTCCGTTAAATAAATAATAATGACACCTCACGGTAACTGAAGCTCTATTCAATGGCCTTAACAGTTAGCTGCCCTCGGACTAGATAATAAAAATACATTTGAACACAAATTAATAAGAAATATACAATGTTAACTATACTATAAATCAATAAGTTATTTTTCGGAATACTGATAGGTTAAGATATCTAAATATAAAAATGATCATCACAACACAAACTAAAATACGAAAAATTACATACAAATAACAGTTTTAATTATATTTAAAGGTTAAAATTCAAATAATGCAGTTTATAAATGTTAATAATACAATTAGAAAGGCACATAGGACGATATCAGATCGCGAATAATCTCCGATTTAAGGCACGTAGTTTCACTTAGAAGCTAGAGGGATGTTCCTAAGTATAGAACGCACGTATACGTAAAAGCTTAAAACCCTGTATCTACCTAATTTATTATACTTTGCAGCACTTAACATATTCTAGTGAGCTTTTTGAAGAATTTTTTTTTGTGTTCAGTTGAAATTAAAGTTTTAGTGTTCATTAAAATATGGCTGTATATAAGGTGTTAGAAATTTAAACTTAAGTAGCACATATAGGTTTAATACAAAAATATACAAACTAGACGAAGATGGCAGCGTCGTGTCAGTCCTAAATTATTTTCAATATGACCTAATCAATTATGGCTTAATCGTGAGCAAAATATACTTATAATGTGTAATAATTTCATTCGATTATTAAATAGGAAATTTATTTTTATTTTATACAAAATAGAAATAATTTCTTTGTTTATATAAATTCTTGATTTGATATTAGATAAAATGCAAACAGCACAAGATTCCACATTAACACATAATCTATACATATCAAAATACATTCGCGCTTGCTTGGATTTCTAAAATGCTTTATATGAGGCGAGACTGTTTGAGATACATTAAGAGTACTTGGTGTAGGAATCTGTATTGGTGGACGTTCTCTATGAGGTTGGCACGCTGTTGGTGCAACACGCTTATCGTTCGCGATATGTCTAATTCCTGAAAAGTAACAATTTTGATAATATAAATAAGAAATTCTTAAAACATGCAATTCTTTACCTATCACGTTAATTAGCCATTTATAACATGTCTATAGTGTACAACAGTCAAACATTGATTTTTTTTATATATGAAATTATAATTGGATACTAAAATAAAAATGCTTTGGCTAGCATATAATACATATATAATTAAAAGATAATGTATATTAGAATAACTTCTTAGGTCTATATTTTTATTCGTATCTCAAATCACAATTTTGTCTTGAGCGCTGTGAAATGTGTCATACAGAACAGCTCTTAAAACTAGATTTAAGTTTGATTGACTATCTGACGACAGGCCTTAATATCTAGTAATATTATAAATGAAGTATTTATTTTCATAAAACAGGGCCTTCACCTAATATTTAGTGCGGCCCACTATCGGCTCACGAGTACGTTGCCAGCCTTTTAAATTTAAAATTTATACGGGTTAAGGTCGCAGACTACTATTTATTTACTATGAGAAAATTCTATACAAAGTATCAACCTGATTCGTGTCAAGCACGTGTAGCAATAAATCTGACGCGAGCGCCACTCCGCTGCGTCCAGCGGCGCGTGCGCACGTCACCACGAGAGGCGCGTTGCGTGACGTCACAGCTGCATCCGCACTCGATTCCGCTTCACACGCTAGCCGTAGGCCATTCAGCTCGGAGAGGAATTCTTAAACGAAAAAATATGCGTATTTCATAAAGTTTTATTTACTACAGGAGCTGGATATAGGTCGAGCAAAAGCAATTTGAATCAGATGTAAAACTACTATTAATACAGTGTAACATCCATGTAACGTCAATCGATTTGTCGTCACTTGATTTCTAACTCCCTAAAGCGTCGATATCAATTGGCTTTGTTGGTTGCTTGTCTTCTATATTATTTATTTTAAGTTGCTAAAATTTGTAAAGACTGCGCAGCTGTGTACATTCTTTTGTAACAGACAAATATTATCCTAGCCCTCAATAAACTCGACTGTCAGCATCATCCATACGAGCTTTCTAAGAAATTTGTTCTTTTGTTTACAAATTGGATTTGCTGGCACTTGTAGACTGTTGTTGACTAATAAGTAGGAGTCATGGATTATCTATATGTTTTTCTTGTCTCCATTTAACGACAACTCTCTATAACGTCATAAAATGCAATCCCTTCAGTATTGTTATATAGAGTACACTGTCTGTATGTATATATTACTTATTAATGTTATATAGGTAGCATGTGACGACTGTTAAATGTTTTTTTTAAATGATACAAGATTTTCGGACAATTTTATACACACGAATATAGCACATACTATATGAAACTTTCCTAAAAGAGACAATTACAAACTCAAATATCACTGAATGATAATTGTTACTTTAAATAGTTATGTGTTATGTTATGTTTTAACTTGCAAGTTTTAATAAAAAAATCAATAGCCAGGTATTATATACGTACGAATAAAACCGGCGACATCAGTATTAGGCGCGTGCTGCGGCCAGCGCGAGTACTGCACGTGCCACAAGTGACGAGCTCGTGCGCCGCGACGTACGCGCACACGTACTGAACCGCCCCATTCGGCGCGGGACCATTTGCCACACGATACTTGGAACTAGAATGTTAATTTTTAAAGATAATATAGAATAGAATAATCTATTATAAGTAGGAGATAGGGACCGTAGGAAGTGGTACCTACCCCTTCGGGAAAAAGGTGATATAAATAAATAAATATGTAATGCTCGGGAATAAAAATGTAATACGGGAGCTCCCCAGGACCAGCTCCTTCCACTTGAATGTATTCAACGAAGAGCGATTCGAATCGTCGACGACCAATCACTTTCCGTGCGGCTTGATCCCTTGGCGTTGCGTAGAGATGTTGGGTCTCTCTGCATCTTCTACAGCATTTACCATGGGGAGTGTTCAGAAGAGTTGTTCGGTCTAATACCCGCAGCTGAGTTTCATTATCGGACATCGGTTCCACAACTGAGCGTTTTCTAAAGCTGTTTTTGCCGCGCACCACCACTATGTGGAACCAGCTGCCCACTGAAGTATTTCCAAACCAATTCGACTTAGGGTCCTTCAAGAAAAGAGCGTACCAATTCTTGAAAGGCCGGCAACGCACTTGCGAGCCTTCTGGCAGTGTGTGTGTCCATGGGCGACGGTATCGCTTCACATCAGGTGAGCCTCTTGCCCGTTTGCCTGCTATTACATAAAAAAAATATGTATAAACCCTATAAATTTAGGTACACACAAAATGTGACACCTGCATTTATAACATTGACAATAGAAATGGCATAATGGTAATGAAAAAATACAGTTCGATATCCTTACTTACGACAACACACTTTAACATTAATTTTAGGATAATATTTAACGTAACGTAATAAATATTTCAAGAAAAGTTTAGCAACTTCGGAATTACGACTCAAATTTGTTAGTGAAAGATATTTCGCTAAGCCACTTTATAATTATGTACTTAATTAATTTTGTCAATTTCTGGACTGACTTATATGACGTATCTATATTGTGTTCGACACACATTTTGGACGAATTTTGTCCCATCTAGGGGTTAGGTCATTAAGTATAGTATATTAGATTGGTTTCTATGTATTTATACTTTTTGGTACGATAAAATTAAATATGTACATTTGTTTTGATTTATGATAAAAGCACTAAAACTAAAAATCGCCACACCTGTCCATAGTCCTTGGAGTGATGTTCAGGCGGTAGGTACTGCGGTGAGTCCACATCGACATTGGCAAGGAGACGAGCCCCAACTTGCCACACACACTCCCAAACGAGTGCAGCCTGTTCCGAGCCTCCGGATTGAGCGACCACGTAGAATCGCTGGGAGTTACCAACTGTCATCTGAAAGTTGAAATATGGAAATAATCAATTAAACCTATTTTTTATATAATTTCATACTAAGTACATGTATAGTACAGTGTATTTACAAAAAAAATCATGGAAGTACTTTTATTAATAGTTGTTTAATGGTTTTAAGCATCGAAGTTTTGATTCTATCTACTTCATCTTTTTCGTGATGTGAAAGAAAATATATCAAGCGATTTTTTATTACTTTAGTAGGACAATTGTTCATATATAACTGAACGAGGGCACTTTCACGATCATACACTAAGAATTTAAAAGAAACATTTAAAAAAAATTGGTTTATATATATACTATATATAAATACATATTTTAGTTTCACTATTTGACTCCATTTTTACCCAATAAAGTTTCGATAAAAAATTTTTTTCGTGTAAATCTTTTGGAGACATCATCACAAAACGCGTTTAATTAAACAAGGAAATATGTATTGATTACCTGCAATATCTCATAATGAAAATGCGACGTAACAATGAAAATTTACGACCTTATTTTCTATTAGAATTTAAAAAAAAGAAGATAAGGAATTGATAGCAATTACGTTTATTACTCACAGTAACATGGGAAGCGTTTATATATCCGTGTGGGTTTTCAGCTGTGGGATGAAGTCGCACCCTGTTATCTTCGTAGGGCAAGGAGTCGCCGTTATTATAAGACGCGTATTGCGCTAACAACGCCGTCTTATATTCTCCCTGCACCTCGCGGCCTTTAGGAATTTGTTCGAACGCGAACGATAACTGATCATCACACATTTTACGTTCTAGCAATTGGCACTGGAATTCAAAATATAGAAGATAAAGAATATAGAAGAGGCGGTAAAACCGTATAACCAAACATTAGAATAAAACTGTTTAGCCAATTTAAAAGCGATGACTCGATTACCACAGCCATTGTAAAGCTTAAGTCTAGTTATGTAGGTTCTTAACCATCGCTAAAAACAATAAACAGTCACTATGTGAGGAGGACTAATTGTCAGTTAAATTACGATTTAATGTTTCAAAAGTGATTCATTTTATAGGTTTTCAACATCTGCTATACTATTTGTTATATGATATTAGTTGCGATACATTTTGACCGTTAGTTTCATATAAACTCTTAAATCTCTGTAAACTTTCAATAATAAAACAACTCACCAAAGTTTCTTTGGTAATACCCGGTGGCAAAGGTTGAGTCTTCGGTAGGCCGGTGGACCAGCGATGTTTGTTAACCTGCTGGCCCGTTTTAGCCCTATCGCGACCCAGTGTAGCACTCTTTACTTCTGCTTTATTCCCTCTCCCCATAAACATTCCCCACCTTCGTCTCTTTTTTTCTTTATTACTATTCTTACTGTGGTCCAGCTCCACACTAGTGCTGTAAGTCGAGTTCGTCACCGAACTCGATAGAGCACTGTCCGTTTGCGATGTGTCAACTCTGATATCAGGGATACTTATCGATGTAATGTTATCCACCGATTTGCTAATCGTGTTGTTATTCGATATTTTATGCGTCGACAGACTCTGATAAGGCGTCTCATCATAATCCTTTTCATCTGTTTTTATTGACAACTTATCAATATTTATTGCGCTATCGATGTCTTTGTTAATCGACGGACTCGAGACATTCAGATCTTTGGGCACACTCGATTCTCGCACACCTTTAATGATTTGTGCATTTACATAATGGCTGTCGTCAATTTTGGGTGTTAAGTTGACGTTGACATGTCCGTAGTTATTTATCGCAGGGTGACTGCTGTTTTTTTCGTTCAAACGGCTGATTTCATCTGTCGTGGTTAAACTTTGTGCTCGTTCGCGGATCTTTTGTTCGCTCTGCCACGGCAGAGGCACGTTTTCATATATCGGTTCTTGTGATTCGCTGTGTTTGTGCGGTAAGACCAGATGCGTCTGATAGGATATCCTTCTCATAGGCATGGAGTACATTATGTTGCCTCTCTCGTCGTATACCTTCTGTATGTTATCGGAGATGTGGTGTGGGTCCATTATGATGTGAGGATTGGGGTCTAAAACCGAAGGAAGGTTGTTGTAGGTCCCGTGTGTGGCTGGAAGTATGTTCGGCCGGCCGTAGCCGAGGACGTGTCCAGGATTGACGTATCCGAGACACTGCCTATTGAGGGCCGTTCTCGTTGAGACTAGATCGGGACTAGAGCCGGACACGTGCGAATTAATGTAACCCCGGTGGTAGTTCAGGGCTTGGCTGGCGACGGCTAGGTCAGGGGTAGAGTTTGAGGCTAAGCCGTTGGAAGGGTAAGGAGGTGGTGGTTTGTAGACATTGACATAGTGCAGGGCGTGGTCTGCTTGTACGTTAGGATTGAGGGCGATGGGGTAATTGGCGAGATACTTTATGCCGTAAGCATAATCTTCCGCGGGAGGCGGATTGACGGGTCCCGTGTGTCGTGTCACGTCAGGGTAGTGGACTCGATGAATGTCGGGATGGGAGCCATAAACCAAAGGCTGAGCACTGGAGCTTAGGAGTTGAGAGTGGGTGTGGTGGTTCTGGTAGCGGAGCTGAGCCTCGGCTCGTTGTTGTTGATACTTTTGTTGTACGGCGGTCTCGTAGTCCGGTGCGGGACGGTAAGATGGTAACAAAGCCCTGAAATGATTTTTCCAAGCATGACAGCAAATACATAGACATTGAGTACTTTACTAATTATAGTAGTTTTACTGCTAAATAATTTAATTAGAATGTGTTAGTGTTTACAATACAACCATTTTTGTTATAACAATACGATTGAGACGATGATTAAAATTATTATTTGTCCCACTTTTTGTATACCCATGTACTCCTTAATGGGACGAAATTTATGAAATCATGTTTTCGGCGTACACCCAATCCATGTCCTTTTTATACACCGCTAATCTACAGTGGTACGATTTTCTATATGCATAAACATTTACCTGTTCCTTGGCTGCGGACGATTCTCAGCGAGCTCAAGGCACGACGTCGAGTGAGCCCGGTGTGCGGCGCTTAACGGCTCAAGGCGGGACGTACTACCCACCTCTCGTACATCCAACTCTTCACGACTCTCCGACAGACCATGCTCCTAAATATTAAAAAATGTTTACACTTCATTACATACAAGTTTATTACGTCTTTATTAAGACAAAACACGGGCTATGTTCATAAGATCGCTAAGGGGTGATAAGGTCAGATTTTAAAACCTCTACCAATTTCCTACATATATCATTTGCTTCCAAGATAATTTAATATAATATAGATTAAACTATATTTAATATTTCTTCTACGGATTGTTTATGTACTCCATAAGAACAAAACAACACATGCGCGTTTCGTTTGAATGGGTAATAACTGTAGCATAAGCAAAAAGTGCATTCACATCGCGGAGATAATTAGCAGCGCCATTGCACTTGACACTCGAACGCGTTTGCAAAGTGCACAGTTACAATTCTATTCAAACGAACAGTTTTCAGAACATTATTAATCAGTTATGGCTTGATAGGATCCGATAATAGCAGTTTCATTAGCCTCAATGGTTTCCCATTAAAGACGTTAATTTGCCTCTTAAATGATAGTACAATCAAAAGCTGCCGAGGGATTGGGGATTATATGGCTTAAATAAAACCATTATTAGTCACGGACAAATATTCGTAAGTTTTTTGTACGTACCAGACTTTCCAACCCACTGAAAGACTTCATACAGGACTTGTAATCACAATAATCAATTGAACAATACGTGAGACAGAGCGTCTAATCGTGAATAGTTTTTTATCGTGAGCAATTATCACTTTCGCGGTGACGCGATGTTTGTAAACTTTTCTCATGAGAGCGATAAATAACGGATCGTTAATGAAGAAATGTAACACAGATGGTAATTAGTATTAAACAAATAGATATTTTGCGAATTGTTCTTTTGGAAAATATAGAAATTAGCGAGTGTTATAAAGGCAAGATTCAGTGAAGTGACTTAAACTATAAGTCACTTCAATATTTCTTGTTACTGGAAATTAATGAAGAGAAGTTTTTTTAATCTTAAAAGCGTATTCATACCGACTATACTCTTTGATACAAAAATACTTATTCGTTTATTAATTCGGAAGGCATGATAGAGGTCCGAAGAAAGAATACTGGCGATTGAGTTATCTGGAATATTTATCGCGTTTATCGTAAAGAATGCGGAACGACATGTATATTTCACGCTATCATGTTATGTATTATTAAATGGTGAAAATCATTTACTTAAGTAAATAGTGAAAACAGCTCGTCTTGCATGCAGTGGCATTGATTGACTATGTAATTACCAAGACTTAACACATTGTTGCGAATTTAACGTATGACAATAATATGAAACGAAGTTTATTTTATACATCATGTATTCGGTAATTATTTTTTTATTATTTATGATTCAGATTAGTTTTATTACTGCCATTATTTTAATTCCCGAAACGTGTAGGACGGCGCAGACAGTTTGCGTCTGTTTCATTGATTTTAATAATAGACTGTCATATGTACCTGACACACATGAGTTTTTTAAATCTAAGTCAAACAAATGTCTTAAAGATGTGCCTGTGCTGTTCAAAGGCAAGACCTGGCATGAATTACGTATGATTACACACTAGGCATGCTAATACTAAACAATTTTTTTTCGGTTAAGCTCGTGCTTTGCAGTCGACATTTAAGAAATTTAAATTGTATGATTGAACACTGTTTAAGTAAATCCTAAACAAAGCTATTCGCTTACCTATTTTTCATACTGAGAAGAGCCAGCAATAAAAACATAAATTACTAAAGGACCGGAAGGCTAATGTACAATATGCAATAAACCTGCCCGACAACACGAGACGCGTGTGAATGCGTAAAAATAAACACATATATGAGTTAGTCCTAATCTCTTAATCTGTTTAGTACCAAACTGGATAAAACTATTAATTCAAGGTTAATTTCTGGGCTAGTACGGCCCACCTATAAGGATAATGTGTCAAGATTATAATCGTATAACTGCGGAAGTGAGTACTAACCGCTGGGTTCTGTCAGATGAACGTTTAATGAGACGTAGATAATTAATGTTTAACGTGAGAATATTTTACAGTTTTTACTAGCCGATTATTAATAATGTTTTATTAATGAACTGGCGGCAAAATGTAAGACAAACAGCAGTCCAAACTAGGCGTTGTTCGCAAGTGCGTTGTCCGCCTCTATAATCTTTTGGGCATAAATTATATTTCCGATTACTAGAAATGTTTAAAAATAAAAGACTTGAAAGATTGATTTAGTTATCAGTAATGATGACGTAAGACATAATATTAAACGTCACTTAATTTATAAAAAAAATGATTTTATTTCGTAACTCCGCGGAAAATGTAGTTACGGCCGTAGTAAGATTTTATATGACATTAAATGCGGATCAATTACAATCTAATTAAAATTTTAGAGCAATTTAATTTATACAGGTTACTATATTATTAGATTTGGTAAAATATTATCTGAAACTTCAGTCTGAGAACTTGGGCCACTCGTGTATATCATAACACTTTATAATTAATGTATCATAATAATATTTCAGTGCTTCATTTGTTTCATTAATTTTCCTTTACGAAGTAAAACCTTCTTCGCCCTGAGACGCGATTTTTAAAAGTAAGATCTATAGATCGATAGATCGTCTATCTTTCCAGGGTCGAATTTCATACGACGTTTTTACTTTCACCGCATTTAACTTAAGA
Organism: Pieris brassicae; assembly: GCF_905147105.1. Taxonomy (NCBI): domain Eukaryota; kingdom Metazoa; phylum Arthropoda; class Insecta; order Lepidoptera; family Pieridae; genus Pieris; species Pieris brassicae. Next base: position 19,438,275 of record NC_059666.1, on the reverse strand, counting down.
ACCTTGGTCAAAAGATGGGATAAGTATAACAGTCATTGTTCTCACTGATACACAACATAATATAGTCACCTGAAACTTGGGCCGGTGCTCGTCTCTGGGAGCACTGAGGGCAGCTTGGTGTCGCATGTAGAACGTATGTTGGTGTACGCACATACGCCACACGTACTTTCCATCCTCCGGAGATGGCAAGGCGAATGAAGTGGACTCGCCTTGCTTCTGGCACTCTATACTAAATGTGCGTTTGTGGTTTATCACATTGGTGATGTCCATCCACCTAAGTAATGATTTAATATATTAAACGAATGTCTGATCCGAGGATTATTCCCCATAGTCAAAGTAAATGCAATAATATATCAGAAACGTAAATAAAGCGATAAATTTGCGTTACTATCCGTTTTAAGGCAATAAAACTCGAAACGTATAGTACTCCAAAGGGAATTTTGATTAATATGAATGGATAATGTCCAAAGAAATAACGTTTCAATATTGCTAGGAGACATATGCTACGATCACCTGAAGAAGTAAGCATTCAGATCAATCAAGCAAGCAATCAAATTGAACTGTATGATTGTGATATTGTTCGAATTGCATAATATGAGTATTCCAAGCATGAATGCTATGGTTAGAACATTATTATCATCGAAACATTTATCATAATCAGTTCGATTCTACGGGATATACAAACAAAATATATATTAGGCATCTGTACCCAAAGCAAAAATAATGTTAACAGATATATGAATTTCATAATAAATACCATAATGAGTGTTAAACGCGATAAATTATATAAATATATATAATTATATGGACAATTTGTGGTCATGTAAGCAAACTTACACCAGCATGCAGGGGGAACGAATTGTGGGTTCGAAAAAAAAATTACCGATAAAAGTGTGGTGTATCACTGGTATCCGTTAGTACTCTTATTCCAGTGAGTGAAATTGCAATAGTCACTTCACTCTGATCCCGCTGGTCCTTGGCAACAAACATTTCTTGTCCATATCCTCGTAATTGCTGGCATGTTGTTATGAACCCTTCTTCTGCCTGAGCCTATTTACATATTTTTATTATAAAGTCATCAAAACAGGTGCTATTGTCAAAACTAAGCAAGTATAAAAAAGAAAGTTTAACAGCATTTGTTTCTTCAGTTTATTTATTTATATTATAAAAACCAAATGCTATAGTATAACCCATGTACATTTAAATTATTAAAAACTTGGGTGTAAAATTTGTGTGCTGATTCTAAGTTGTAATCTCACTGATAACTGATAAACACATTCACATTTCTCAAGGTGTGCAATCAATGAGTAATTATGAGATAACTAACAAATTTTTAATCAACCTTTCCCATATTAGGATATTTAAATTTAACTTTATCTTCCAAAAATTACCTTCCATTAATGTTATTCTGTAAATTCATTTCATAAGATGCAAATTATTATTAGACAAGTAAATTAATAAATATTATATAAACAAATTAAAGTGATAATAATGAATTTTTATAAGTTGTTAAACAGAAAGTTCCATTATAATGCATGTTATCTTTTTAAATTGTAAATTTTCCAAACATGTTATGAATACATAAATTATATCAATGTATATGTCATATAGTTAATGTTCAAGTAATGTTATTATTTTAAATTTAGATAATTTACTACCAGGCTTTAATAAACACCAAGCCAATATTAGAACAGAAATCTTACCTGTGGCATATTATGTAAAGACATATGATGTTGTATCACAGCAGCAGTTAACCACTCTAGACGACCTGTCTCTGCTAAAGTACTGCTATCTATAATCTGCCCATTTTCTAACATTTGCTTAGGAAATGTGAGCAAATTCTTTAAATATTCCACGGTATGCCTTTCACGGTCATGATTCCCATATTCAGCTTGTCTGCTATAAGATGCCAAAACCACTGCTTGCTGACAATCACAAATGATCCTGCCTTCTACTAGGTCATTTTTCAATTGTAAGAAGTAATGGTACCTTGTTACTTCATCAGTTATAAGGCTTGTACCAGATGTCACATAGTACATGACACGCAAGTAGAGTTGGTGGGCCGAAGAGTACTTCTCTAGCTGCCGCTTGAGAGGCCTGTCTAGTTGAACCCATCGCGGTTGCTGGCTGCGGTTTACGTAACGCAATCCAAAGAATTCTGGTTGATTTATAGCCTGTCTTTGGCACACGTTGTCAAGACACTCTTGTCCTGTGCTGTCAACAGACAGGGTACAATCTGCAACACCCCCATCGAGTAGCTCAACACTTATTACAAACAAACTTTTAGATGCAACGTTATATTGTCGCGTCTTCTTCAACTTCAACTTGAAAGGCATCCTCTGACATTAACCGGGACCAATTAGTAAAAACATCACGAAACTAGCGTTACGTTATACATTTATGGAAGAAGAATGTTGGAAAAAATGCTTCCGTTATGCGCGACACATATTTTCTACTGCTAAGGATATAAGTGAATTAAGTTCTAAAAGCGATGATCTAAAGTAAAGTTTACTGCTAGTCACGAAATTGTTGTTATTAATAAAACCGAGAAAAAATTAATGTAAATAGAAATAATAAAATCAAAATAAAAAATTCACAACATTGCGGCCTTCCAACACTGGTGAATGATGACAAATCTGAACTTAGAACTGTCAACAAATACTTGACGTTGACACAACAATAACGGAAGACTGAAACGGCGGCGTTTTCAAATACTTTTCTTGGGCCATTAAAAAAAAATTCTTTGATTTTAAGACATAATATATTTAAATATCATTATGGATAGCAACACCTTTTATTAGAGGATGAATAATTAATAAAGACTTGGTCGTGAATGTTTTCTATAAAACCAATACTTATTTTTAACGTTTGATACATCTACACATCTTATTTCACGTCTCTAGACATAGTTGAGAAAAATTCTTTAATGGTTAAGGCGTTCAAGTATTATTTAATATAATTATATAATTTCATGAAACGCCCCGAAATGTTTTCTGTATCGAATAGTAAAACGTTTTGTGATCACCCAGTGACTCTCTTTTCCTTAGACTTACCATTATGTGGTGTAAAGTACTGGAAAGTGGAAAATAATACTAACTATAACGCGTAATTTAATCCCCGCCCCGCATCGTAACGTTTTCCAAATTTGTTGCGTAATATTTGAATGCTCCCTTATTCAAAACTAAAATAATTCTATTATTAGACAAAATTATTCAAAACCAACATTATGATTGAAAAAAACTGTTACCCTTATTATATGGAATGCAAATAATGTAGTAAAAATCAATATAAATACTTTATTCTTTTTGTATATTAGATAATTTACATTCAATTTTTCTCTGATAATGTACAAATCTGATATTCACAACCTTACACGAATGGAAAGACAAAGGAGTATTTACAAATAAGTAATGTAATGGATTATGATGCCCATAATTGCATGCCTTTGAATGCATACATTTATATATAACACTGTTTGTTAGTCAATACTTAAGCAGTAGCTCGGACTTGTTCTATTTGAAGCCAGTCTCGTGGCTCCTTCAATACCTTCATAAGATTGTGTTCTGGGGTATTTGGTTTAGGTTCATGCATATACTCCCATTTCTGAAAAAAAAAATAATTTAGCTTAAAGTAATTTAATTAGTAAGTTAAGTCAAAACTGCCCAGAAAATAAAGCTGCTTATAAATTTATTGTATTGACCATTATAATGTTTGTAATTGTAATTTACAAAATTATGTGTATAAATGACTATTCTTGTAAGACAGAAAATTACTTATATGGGATTAACTAGATTATATTAAATTTAAGCTGACTAAGCGAAGTTGCTTTGAGGCTTACCGCATTCAATGGTAATGACATCAATATGGATTCATATCGCGCTTCAGGAGTGAAAAGGCCAAATTTCGTTCCTCGATCATAGATCAGGTTGAACTCGACGTATCGTCCCCTACGGAGTAACTGCCATTGCCTCTCGTAGTAACCATATGGATCGTCTTTATGCTTTTGTACTAAAACACAACCATTTATTTCATTTTTTGTAGACTAGTAGACGATTAGCCATTTTTGCCTAACAATTGGGTCGGTCACGATAGAATTTGGTTTGTATGTACCACAAGAAACTTTATTACTATTAAGCATATAATAGATTACTCTAGTTGTATGTACTTAAGTAAATACTTTGTGCGGATTGCATGCATTCACAATCTAAGCTACATCTAAAATTAAGGACCAATAATTTTTTTATGGCAATACATGGTGTTAAATTTTTGGGCCGGCTATATTTGCTAAGTTGTCTGAATAAAGTTATAATTATTAAATATCATTTTACAAGAATTTTAGAAGAAGAAAAAGATTTGAATTACAAAAGTACAATGGAATGATACCTAAAGGAATGTAACTGGGAATGACAGCCTCAGCACAAGAGGTAACAAAGTCAAAAGCGCTTTGCTGGTTGGGGTGGTCTATATCGTCAAAGAATATTCCCCCCACCCCCCGACGCTCGCCTCTGTGAGGTATTGTGAAGTAGTCATCGCACCACTTCTTAAACCTGCCCAAAAAAATATACTATTTTCAAATCATAATTACAATAGTATAATTTTGTTTTTACTATTCGCCTTCAAGCCAGTCTGTAGACTACACCTAGTGTACTGTATTCTTAGATATATTTTTTCTGTAGAAAATTCTACAATTTCATAGGACAATTTTTTTTGCCATTTACAAAGATAATAGAAAAGCGACTCAACACGCCATTTATCCTTTTTTAACAATATAATAGTTACATTAACAAAGTAATGATAAAACGATAGTAAAATTCTTAATTGTTTTTGATTAAAACAAGTTAAAAAATTAATGTGGTAAGCAAATTACTATAGCATGAGTAGTAAACTAACAGTATTTAATTTAAATATAAAATTTACAAAAGTACAAAGGCTAGTAAGTGTTTTGCACTATGCCTATAATAGTATAGTATTGGTTTACCTTGCATAATATGACTTATCATGTCCATCACAAGCATGCTTCAAAGTGAGATGAAAGTGGACAGCATCTTCTTCATTCAGGTAATAAGGTGTCAAATCCGTACCACCACCAAACCACCACTGTACACCTGAATGACAACTTTATCAGTATCATTTGATAAAAAATAAGCAGTGGTGTTACAATCCTTGGTTTCTGCCACAGATCTCTATCATCTCAGTAGCAACAGTATCTCTCTTGTGATAATTTTTATTCTTATTTGTATTTTGGACCACATCCAGAGTCAACAGATCTTATAATGAATACAATAAAGATAATTTGTAATTATAATAAAGATTTAAAGACTAAATATTAAATGTTTTCATTCAAATAATAAAGGTTACTTATCATTATTATAACATTAAACACAAATTATTAGTTTTTGCAGTTGCATGTTGGAGCAATATTACCAAGGTCAGAAATGTAATTAAAAATATAGTTTTACAATTAATTAGATAGATTAAGATACCATTTTTGTCTTGTACTTCAAAGTATCTGTAGTTAAAGTGTATTGTGGGGATCATTGGGTTACGGGGATGAATAACAGCACTCACTCCAGCTGCAAAGAATGGGAGCTCTTGTCCATCAAAATTTTTTCCCCTGAAATTAAAATTAAAAAATATATTTTCCTAACTAAACAAATATAAATACATATTTGAAAATAATATATAACTATAAGTACATACACAATATTAACTAGAGAGCCATAATGCCCAATGAGGTGGGTACTCGACATTTGCAGTGCTGATATTCAGGTATTGCAATATAAAATGACATGTGAAAAGATATATTTGATAAGTTCAAGGTGTTATGAAGATACCAATCATCACTACTTTTACCTAGTTCTCATTTGTTGCACTGCAGCTGGAGGCAGTTTTCCAGACACCACAGATATATTTACACCAGCTTTTTCAAACACCCTTCCATCCTGTAGGACACATGTAATACCCCCACCACCTTCTTTACGAGTCCATCTATCTACTTGAAACTTGGCTTCCTGTAGATTTTTAATAGAATTAAACAATTACTTCTTTAATTCAGGTAAGACACATTATACTTTTGATTAATAGTAATATTTTATAATTTAAGAAATGCACAATAATGTAGCCAGATAGTAAATTATACTACTTTAGATCACTTAAGAATACAGTTTTTTTTAAACTACACCATCACAGTCTTCATCTGCTTCCACTAGCCTAAAAAATCTAATCTAATAATTCTAGGCTCTTTTTCTCAAATATTACAATGTTTAAATGCATACCGGGTATGGCACAAACATGTCATTGTCATAATCTAAGTCTTCGTCTCTCTTTTCATCACACCATGCCTACAATAAAAATTACAAATAGCATTTCTGGTACAACAAACAATGGAACAACTTTTAAAATCCATTAGCATCAATAGAAGATAAATATAAATTTACCACACTTTCAAGTTTCAACACAACATTATCACTTTTTTTTATTTACTCACCTCATCTTCTTCTTTTTCCAATGCTCTACAAAACTCTGATTGAATTCTCATAATAAGTAATTCCATTTGTGTTTTCATATCATCTTGTGTTTTTTCCAAGTGACTGATTGGAGTTATTGGGTCTGCCATATAATTCTTTAATTGTAATATTTCCTTCATTTCTACTTTATTTGCTTTGTGTTGCTTGTAAGCCATGTAGCCAACACCAACCACAGCAGCACAGTACATCCTAAATAATTCATAACAATATAATGTAGTCAACCTACTTTAAGAATTAATAATGCAGTCTCATGCAATATCCATAATGAAGGTCATGTGTTAAAAGAATATGTATCATAAGTAAAACCAGAAATATAAGAACTCGTTTTTAAGTACTATTAAAATCGGCGTTGGTATATATTAACTGATTGCCGCATTTATCTGATAAGGAACGCAGTCTTGGTTAAATCCAATTTTCAAGTAATCTGTTAAGCAATTATAACAAATAATAATTATAATATAATAGGAATTACATAGCACTAAGAATTAATACAAATTAGATAGTTCGACTTTAGTTGGGACTATTTAAATTATTTACTATTTGCATGAACCATTAAACTTACTTTATGTGCCGATCTCTCAGTTTCTTATACCCTTCAACATAAGTGAGGGTTTTAAAACTTCTTATCGCTATTTTAAACGACATGTTAGATGTGGGCTGTAAGTAGAAAAATGAAAATATAAATTTACACAAGGACTAATAGGACTTGTCATACCCATTTGCCACAGCCCACAGGTAACAGAACTTATCACTTATAAACAGTCGACAGGACACAGTATAGCAATTAAGCACAGAAGTAAGTAATATGCTAAGTCATTACTCTTACACTGACATAATATATAAATAATCTGTTTGACAATTTTGACTTCTGAGAGTTGTTACGTATTGAGTGACATATGACAATCACAATTGTTTGTTTATTTGTTTCAACAATAAATAGGGAAATTGTATGAAGTGAGGAAAGTGGTTTTAATGAATTTTTCTTATTATATTATATTTAATTGTATTTAAGCCTTCTACAACAAGAACGACTACTATGCTTTGTTAGATAGATTAAAGGCAATTCTCATTTGTCGATATTTAGCCAAACCAATTCATAATTTTAACATTATATTAGTGAAGTGTACATATTTGTACTATCTAATGATTTAAGATAAATAGTGTAATATCTTATAAATAGTCTTTACTCTGTGGTATTGTGTGTTAACTGCTACCATACCGTCTTACTGTAACAGTTGTCATAACAGCTCTCACCAATGTCGTCTGTCGGAGTGTTTGCCAGCTTGCGTTCCGCAAGAAGACAGGCGTAGTTTGTAGTAATAGTCAATGGGAAAACATGTCTATTGCACTGCAGTATAGTTATCTCTTTCTATTGCACGTTTTTCTAAAGTGATACGCCAAGTTCGTCTCTTTCTTGCCAATACGCGACTTGCGATAGCTTGGCAATTCTGCCAGTGATTACATTGTGTGCAGTGCGCGTGTGTCGTCGTTTCCATATCGATCGGTAGCCAGACCGCATTGCTGTACATTCCGGAGGCGGTGCCTCGCCTAGTTTTCGTCGCTCCTCGAAGTGACGGACGCGTGTCGGCGTCGGCGGCGGCCCGGACGGCCCTGCGCAGTAACAGCGCGGGAGACAGCGACTCTCTTCTGCCAAATCAGACTCGCTGTCCGCGGCGGACGGCTGTGATGTAGCCGGGGCCGGCAATTGGCCTTCGGACAAAGGAATCGCGACACTCGATTCGCGATGAAGAAGTTCACTTTCAAGGGGGTTCTGGACGGGTTCCGTAGCTCGGTGCAGGCTGCTCCGCGCGGGAACGACCAGGAGATTCAGGAGACGCTGCGACCTGAACATTTCCATGTAAAAAAGGTTAGTAGTGTATTTTCTTTTCCACATATAAATTTAAATTGGTAGATCTAGGCTGACATACTTATGGAGCTGTTCACCTGTCGCAGGAAAAGTGAGTCGCGTGCACAATGTTGTGTAAACTTTACAGTCCGTTGACACGACAATAACTCTACGCACTAATGAAATAAGTAAATACGCTTTGAGTTTGTGTTCGAGACTATCTGCAGCATTTCATCAATATCAATGAAATTATACGAGTTCGTGGTTCTATTACGCTTACGTCAGTGTCCTTGGCCGTATCATCTGTTAGCGCAATCAACATAATCTTCCTAATTCTTATCCCAGTTATGTGGAATTTCAGTCGTGCCTGTTAATAATCGAGCCTCGTTGGTTGCAGAATTACGCTGATATTAAACAGATAACAGATAAGATAAATGCATTTAGTTATAATACGCAAACTGCGATGTGGTCTTCAATTAGCTTTTACCTTTTAATGAAGAATATTGTATAGAATGTGTATATAAATAAATACCTATTAATTGTAAGTAAAAAATGGAATTAAATGTTATCATTAGATGACAACACAAAGTTTAGACGTTACCTTGTGATTTTGTTTCCACATCCTTGCTTTCGTTGTCTTTTTTTAATATCCTAACTAATATTTGTTCGATAACAGCATATCACAATAGAACTAAAACATCAAAGCATAAAAGATACATCGCTGTTCTTAATGAATTGATAATTAAAGGTTTTCAACTGTGATTGCGACTACCTAATAAAGCAGGAATATCTCCAAAGATAAGTAATTACACCGGCTTAGAATTCCATTAGGCAACTAGGTCAAGGATCACAGTTTTATTGTCCCCCTGACTGAAGGAAAACTTTTAATGGCTTCATACGCAACTAGTACTCGCGTCGTCAAGCTGCCCTTTACTTCATAATTATTTAACTTAAAGATCTACTGAAAGCAGAGGTAACTACATTGTACCTATGCCAGCCCTAGTTATTTATAACATTATTCTCGAAATGCGGCGTGTAAAATAAACAGCATTTCCTACTTTTAAAAGAAGAAAATGTTTATTATACAGTTTTTATTTCTACAGACTAGCGATCGATCGTTGCACAAGTTCGCAAAAGGCCACTTTCAAACGAAGACTTCGAGTCAAGTTTCAAAGAGGTTTTAACATTGAATGAAAAAAGTCAATATTTTTCTGTAAATTGGGTGGCCGCCGGCCGGTTCGCCAGTTTCAGGAAAATTTGTGTGAAAAATCTTTTGTAATTTATTGCCGGTGCTCAGTAACTTTTTAACTTTGGAAATTATTCAGTGGGCCCTTTATCGTGTCAACCCGTAATAATATGTATTTCATATCAACTTTTGAATCATAATAACCAGTAGCTTTAAATCCACCTTTTATAACTTTAAGATATTCATTTATATATAAAATATAAATATTTATTAAAATTGTCATTTTTGGTATCGTTAATACTACGTAAGGGAATTAATGGAATAAAAAGATGAAATGACTTGTTCGCCATCGTTTACCTATTTCATAAATGTATTTCAAGTTTAAGATTAAGTGTGAGGTTACTTCTAAACACGGCAATCTATTTTATATAAAACATTTCGGAGACATGTAGGGCGGTGGCTCGTAATTTTCCTTTATATTTATGCAAGTATCACACACGTACGGGCTAATACAGTTCTACCGGATGAAGCCGGGTTGAATAATCTAATCTAAATTTTTAAATTATAAACTGTTCTGTCGGGCAACCTTGCATGCGAAACGTAGTTTTAACGTAGTCACTATTTTATAATTATAAAATAATTATAATGGCGTAAAAATGTATGCTGTTTCCTGTTAAAAAATCTTAACTGTAACTGGCCGATGTCTTTGTGACGAATAACATAGGTTATTAACAAACCTTTTTTATTGCCCGTTGAGTGAACGGATATAAATTCTGCTATTTGTTAGTGCCTATAATAGTAATTTTTTAAAGTAAATATTCTTAGGCTTATTTTTTTATTAGTATTCCTACAGCTACTTATTATACAATGTATATAAACAATTATATTATATACAAAAGCTAACGGCTACAGAATACACATTCAAACGTAAACATAAAACACAATTATTACTTACTTACAAAAACAAAAATGAAATATATCTATATACCCAGTCCAGGCATAAGTTCTGTAACAAATGAAAATGCATTTTGGATTAATGAAGTGATGTAATATATTAAAATTGATACCTACATATTTATTAAAGTCTCAGCAAAAAATTAAAAAAAATATTCTATTTAAAATGGCCACCTTTGGCTTTTATCCCTTAGGCCTTTAATCTGTGGCCACGAATCTATGGATTTACGCACTGTTTCCAAATGAAAATTTGCGACCAATGTTGCGACTCAATGTTGCCTAAGAGCAGGCCATTTCCTCTAAAACTGACCATAATTTGAAGTCTAACGAGTTGAGGTCTGGACTACATGAGGGCTACTCTTCAGCTCTTACAATGTCCGGAATGATTTCAAGCCATGCCTGGGTAGCTCGTGCCTTGTGACCAGGTGCAGAATCCTGCTGGAAAGTCCATAGTAAATTTTTAACAAGTGTATTCCTGAGAGGTTTCACAACATAATCCAAGACTGTATCTTGTTACACTTTGGCTGAGTTTTTACTCCTTTTTCACAAGAATGTAGTTTTGCGACACATCGATAAGACACGCCCCACGAAACCATCACTGACGCAGGATGATGACCAGTTGCACCTTTCCGACCGCTTGAGCAGCTTCTTTAGAAGTGAGAGCGTACACTTTATCATTTTGCTTATTGGTATTGATATTTCTGGTCTTTCTTTCTCTCTCACTCTCTTTAATAGTAATAAGTATAATAATATTATACTCGCGATTTTCTATTTGCTTCCTAATGGGGTTTCGACGAATTCTGGCTTTAACAGCCTTGTAATTCTAACAGCACGCGGCGGACCCGATCTTTTCTGGTATACGACAGACGAAGTGTTGTTGTATCTGTTGATAGTACGATATACGAACATACGGCTGATACCAAGCTTTTGAAGTGAAGTAGAAAGTTGAAAAAAAAAGGAAAGTTTTTATGTAATAGTGTTTATGGCCAGACTAGTTATAATAAATTCTAAGTTGCATTGGTCACTATAATATATTTCACTATATTATTCTTGTTAAATTAGTGTCATCTGTGTAGGACATGATTGTGTCTGTTTAAGCTAAAGCCAAATTTTCTTGTTTCTTAATAGCTGTTGAAGGGATTTCGATGAAACTAAGTATTAGATATTAATTAACCTAGGTCATTACTTTATTCCAGGCAGGCGAAGTTGCGGAGCGCTATTAGGTAATAAAGCAAAAAGGCCATGTGAAGTAATGCACATAATATTTCCCAACAATGGCTAGGGCGTACGCTCCAGAAACAAAAATGTACTGTTCTAATTAATTTTTCTTACGGCCAAATGTAAGTGGGACGCGGAGAGTTTCGGTCGTATACAAGAAATACAACTTTAAAAATTGTCAAGTAACGTCTGGGATCTTTTGCAATGGGGCGTCTTGAACAGCTTTGTACTCGGTTTAATTAGGTAGCTGTATTTCGTTCCATCTAGATATTATTCATATTAAAATAGCGAGTGAAACGCGGTGAGGCGTGAGAAGAAAGTAATTAAAACAATAATTATTTTCACAGAAACTGTCATTATTTTATGCTGTTTATGACTTTATAGGATGTTTATAGTTATATACACCCGTACTAATTACTAAAGTATAAATCTTGCACAATATGTACTCTTGTAGGACAAAGATGCGTCATGTCAACATAACAGTTGGTTACGACAGAAAAAATAACTATTACAACCATACCCAATAAATATGTAAGAAATTTGTTTTTAGACAGGCTCAATTGGATTACTTAGATTCCAGAGGTTGCTCGAGACACGCATTACGCTTCATTACATCGAATCCGAATGATGAAAAAGAAAGATGTTGGTTTGTTCAATAAATGTATTAGTATTTTTATCAAGACGTTAAATTCACGGACATGTTAGTTACGTTAAATCAATATTTTTTTTAATATTCCATTGTTTTATTGTGACCATTACCAATAGTTTATCAACGTGACAATGACCACAATTTTAAAATCCATTAGTGGTTAACCGGGTTTTTTGTTCTGCTATCTAAATGTTATACATGTACGCAGGTCTTGAATCTTTTCGCTGGTGTCATGAAAGGACGGCTACTACTGATCATAAATTATAAACGTTTAAACAGTTCAAAACGTTTTAAGTTTATCCTATGTTTTTCTACATTGTGAATGGGTTTTATAAAAATTACTGATTTGGATTAATTTTATAAAACAAAAGTAACAAATATAACTCTGTTAGAATCTTATATTCTCCATTCGTAAGTTTTTTGGTTTACCGCTAAATTTTAGTGAATTTATATTGACAGATAGAGGTTGACATAGCCTCTCAAACAGAGAAAAGTCTAGTCTTCGACCACATCGAGTGGCCATGTCTTTCACTGTTTTATCTTTAAACCCTTGATTATCTTTGCTAATCATAGTGTGATTGTTAAGATTGGTTATAGAAACCTTTAAAATATAATTGCGCAAATAATGTACAAGATACAAACATGCAAAGAATCTCCTAGAAAGCGGGTTTCTTTAGCGAGAATTATATTTAAAAGGAAATAGTATCAGTTTCATGTCGTTATATTCGTATTTCGGTGTTGACTTACACAAATCCAATTAACAAAATGAATTTTTACTCGGCTCGATCTCAATCATGATCCGTTTGACAAAGGCTTTGTATTTACTTTGATGTTTCATTCAAAGAGTGTCTTGGATGTTTTTGAGGTTGGTTTGCTTGAGGTTGTAAACAATCTGCAATTTCGTTAGATAATTTAAAGAATTCCAAAATATTCTTTTCAATGTATTTCTTTGATCATATTTTAGATTTCTTTGTACTTTGAAAGGATCCTTTAAGGATAAATTCGATATTACTAGAGAGAGTAGTCATTATAGGTTAAATATTATCTCTCAAGATGGACATACAAAAATAAAGATATAATACCTTATTTTTGCGATTTTCATAGCTATTTTTTCCTTAATTTTATATTAAATATTTAACGTTTAAATTCCTAAAAGACGTAATTTTAGTCTTTGCTTGCTTTGCTTAGTTATTCTAATGGTTATAGGGGATTAATTATGCATACGAAATTTAACAACGCTTCCATTGCAACCGTTTGCTTGCGATAAACATTAAACACCTCTTTATTATAGCAGCCATTACATAAACATAAATTATCCAAGCGCTGTACTTGACTTCATGAATATACATTGTGATAAACCTAAAGAGTACGGTTCGACGAAGGTAATATTTTGTCTTTAATATTTGTCGTCGAAAGAAACGCTAAAGTTGTCTGTCTCTTCGCAGTTTAAAAAACATGACAACAACATTCATTTATAATAAGTAATAAAATAAAAAATCCTTTTAATTCTTACAGCTTACAAAACAAGAAGTCAGATTAAGTTAGTTCACTTACATACAATTATTAGTTTTGTTAGTAATTAAGTTTGTATCCTAAATTTACTTGTGTTAGTTTTACTCTGTAGGTGAAGGCCTCCTCCAAAGATAGCCATTCCTCTCTAGATTGGGCTACTTGAATCAAGTTGGAACCAGCTGTTTTTTTGATGTCGTCTTCTCAGCTAGCCACAGGTCTACCTCTCTTTCTTTTTCCCTTTGGACCCAGCCATATGGTCACCGTTTTCGTCCATCTCTTGTCACGAAGACGCGCCACATGTCTGCCATTTATAATAAGTAATAAATTGTAAATGTAAGTGGCCTATTAAGTTTGTTTAATAAGGTCATGACGTTTTACGTAACGAAAACGTATTTAAATAAATATCTATTTACGATCTGGTATTTTTAAACTAGTGTCAAGTTCATTGACACACTTATCTTACAATACGTTAACGGGCAGCATCATTTAATATTACAACGTTCCGTGATTTTATTTACTTTACAAATGTCAAATTAATGCATATAAGTCATATCAACCTGTAGTTGCGAATTAAAGCGATTTAAGAATGAGCACAGGCTCTTAAACTGCACTGTTTTTCAAAATTGTTGAGTTTTCTATAAGGAACTAAACCAAGTAGGTATGAATGTAATATGTACTCATAAATCTAATTAGTTTTTAGGACCAGTACTAGTAGGAAAAGCCATTGCATACAAATTAAGAAGTAAATAGCAAAAGTATCAAAATAAACTAACATTTGATTCTGTTTGACCTATAAAATCAGGCGATGAACGCGAACAAAATTCAGATTCAGCTAGAGTTTTTTTTTTCCTTGATTTTTGACATGGATTTAGTCTTTCTCTACCCGAGTTTAATGGACTAGTAACGTTGGGATTATTTTTCACAGATGAATGGATTCAATTCTCCGACCATTTCACATTTGGGTCGTTCATCGACGTCATAGTGTCCTTAGTATGTCATTTGAAATCCGTACTTGACGAATTTGTTCACAACGTCTCTATATTTGACGGTGACGTCGTTTTTATATTTGTTCAATAAGTATTCTTTAAAAAATTAATACTACAGTAATAGAACAACGCGCTAGACTGAGTCGATGCTACAAAGTACAAATTATTTACAGATCTTCAAAAGAATTTGTGAGGTTCTGTGTATTTGACGCATTTTGTGGTATTATATCAACCAACATAAATTGAAAAAAATCTAGTTAATTCTCTATAAGCTTACGAAATTTTGAAGTTAGTCCTTGATTAAGGCGTCCTTTATAAATATGAAAAACAAATTTAGGCGTAAATGTGGTATCCATTGAATGTTTGAAATTTGTTTGTTTGATTAATGCCATTTATTATTTAAAGGACCAAATTATCTATAAACACACAGTGAAACATTGAATAGGAAAAATTTACCTCATTTGGTTGATTGTATTGGTTATTTCGTAAATGGCGAGAAATGCAAAATCATTGGTTAGGTTGACGTCACTGAATCTGATGAGGACTTGTATGGAGTTAGTGGAGGTCATGCCTGCCTGCACAATGGTACATTATCGCTTTATTGAATGTTATACGTACAAGTTCAAGGTACCTCCAATAGATTATAAAATAAATTTTAAAATGGTTTAAAAAATTAACTATGATTAACTGAATTTAAAGAAAATGGTTTTATCTATCTACTGAAGTTCTTATTTCCTTACAATTCTATAGTACATTATGAAATATGTATAAATGTAGAGTATTTTATAGTAAATACACTAAAGGTATATTAAAGAAGTACATTCATGTGGCTCGAGTGAGTCATGAAGACATAAACATTAAAATTACACAAGAACACGAATATTCAATAATTCTTAAGAGATGTCGTAATCAGTGACCTCAAATATACAATATTACGTAAAAATAGTGGAGCGTATTATATGGTACTAGGTTTTATCAATAGGTACTAATAATAGGTAATAACTACCTAGTAGGTATCTTAGACACAGCGTTGGTAATATTAGTTAATATACTTTGAGTCGATAAAAACTATTGTGTAAATAAACTTGTACCGCTCTCATCCTAAGGCTTCTGCTTCAATATATCATGAGTATGGAGGTAATGTCTGCTGTTTCATACAATTCCCATGTAAACTTGGCGATTAAAAAGAGTTGCGGGGATCGATTTGACAGTTCTTCTCGCCCGCTCTGCGTTCCTGATAAGGTAGAACATATAAAGAAGAATAGAATCTTATTTTTTTTTAATATTGACGAGTTTCGTGTGTGTTACCTATATAGTAATTTAAACCATGTACAAACTAGGAATCGCGTAACTTGCATTTGGATTAAAACTATATTGTTAAATAGCTAAGGGAAATTTATAAAATAAATTTTTCGATACGCGATAGTCTCCGTAATGCAATGAAAAAGGTTTCGCTTAAAACCTCGGATGAAATATGACGTACAGGTTGTATTGTATTTGTAGAATTTAAAATGGCTGAGAGATTAAATGAGCATTAATTTAATTATCATTAAAGGTAAATTTATGCTTTATACACTTTTATATGTATTTTAGTAGTTTTTAAAATTACTTGGAAGTACCCAGCTCCCTATAAAAGAATTTACAATCCTTTAAGAGCACTCGAAAGCCAACTGGCGTCAAAGGTCTGTTTGATACAGCACGTTTGGCCTGGTTCTTATTGTGAGTAATTACAATTAAAATGTAATAAATAGGCAGGTTAATATATCACGAATCATTATCATGCACAGTGATTAGCTCGCATCCGCGGACCAAGGACGCACCGGCCCATGACATGCGATGGAATTAACAATTTCAGTAAAACATTATGTTCGAGTCAATTGTTGTGTTAGAATTAGTTATGGTAAATAAAAACACTAATAAATACGTAGTAGTATTAGTGTTGCGGTAAAATTAAGGTTATCTATTTTTTTCTCTCTGTTCAGTAGCTATGTTAATAGAAAATAAACTGAATGAATGGAAATCTTCCAAATACAGATTATTAGGTTCTTACATATGAAATTGGCGATTTGTATGGGAGGAACAAAAAGTAATTAAAAAAAAATAGAATATATTAATCAAAGTATGTAGCTCTCTATGTACGTTTGCCATCTTATAGGTAGTTCATTGATAAGAAAACTAAAAAAAAGCATTTAAACGGGAATCAATAAAATCTTTGAAGGCAGTTTCGATTGGGCTCCATCAGAGTTGAATGTATTACCTTAGTAGTGAACAGTTAGTCGATTTGCTTCAGTCAATTTGAGAGGCACCTTTCAAGCCTTTTCACCTTCAATTTGGTTCAAGGTGACGAATACACCTAAAACATACAGTTTTATCACTAAACACCACAGCCTGCAGATAACTAGTATGCAATGGGCAGATAACTAGTCCGCTTTCGCAATAGCCTTTAAATCTTCGTTATCAACTTCGGTCTGGCCTCATCGAGCCGCGGCGGCTAACGAGATCCAAGCGACGCATCTGCGGTCTGTGGTTTTTTGGTTGAAGCGCGTATTTGCAGTGTCGAATTTAGCTGCGGTTTAGGTCGCTTTTAGATTGTTGCGGCCGAGCACCTTGCTCGACCGCGCGACCAGGCCGCTGGTGCGCTATTTCCCTAACGTTATATCAACTCGAGGTATGTAACAACGGCCTTATAACCCGTTGTTTGTGATACAAACATACAGTGAAAAAAAAGCGGTTTCTGTGATCAAAATTATGGATGATTTACGGAGTTAGGAGAATACAGTATTATTACTTAACCAAGTAAATACGTTTGCTGCATAATACTTACTCACGTTAGCGCATATAATTAACGTTAATATGTAAGAATAAGTAATAGATTTAAATTCCGGTCAGAGCCGTTGGGCCGTACGAGGCCCGGGTGCCAGTGGCCGGCGTGCGCATGACTACTGCACATTTTAATGTTGGTACCGGGGTGGACTTCTAGTTTGTGGAACGAAAACAGATATATATATATATAGAAGCACTAATTTTATACTCGCATTTAGTGGTACACTTATTCGTGGAACTGATACTTCTACAACGATTATTTATTTATTTATTAGTAATATTACAGCTAACATACACATAAAACAAAACACTTAGACAATATAGATAGCCAAAACAGATTACATTGATACACAATATATATAAACCAGAAAACATAAGAACATTAATAGACAAAAAGCACAAAAAATAAAAGAAAACTGAAATTGTATACATATACCGACAAACTTTTTAAGCATTAAACAACAGCGCGGGACACAAACGTCAACTGATTTACCAATCACGCAATCGACACTTCCGCCGCCGCGCTCTCATGCCTGCCGCCCCCCTCCCAGTGATACCTAAAAATCGCTGCGCCGGCAATGCCATTTTTTCAAGATGTTTGCCGGTATCGGTACACAATTAATACTTAATATTTCAAATAAAAAACTAAAATGTTACTTCTAAACAAAGTCAAAGTCTTCCTGCCTCTTCAAATATTTCATGACATCCTTTATGGTGAGATGGAATCATGAAATATCTATCCAAAACATAACATATCTTAATAAAATTATTTCCTGTTTCATTAGCTACTATAATTACATTAATCTAGTAGAAAAATGATACTCGACTCTAATTATACCTCATTAGTACTGGCGGCTCGCGGTTTTCTTCAACAGCTCTACTAAAGTTAAACGAGTATAAAGCTTTCTACTTCGCAATAAGCCCGAAAATTATTGTATTCAATGCTTTAGTTCATTTAATAACTAAATATTCAACGTTTTTTTACGGTAAACTGGCAATAATATATAATTAATAATATTTTATTAAAGCACTCGAAATATATTTAAATCAAGACAAAACAACATTTTAGTACTCAGAGTTATTTTGGCCTCACTCAGTACTATGGTCAGTACTTAGTACTCAGTACTATGAAAGTATGACATCAAAAGCTACGGTAGAACAAGACTTGGTCTCTCCTTCCACGTTTAGCCGAAATTAATATTATTTGTACGTAACTTTAAAGGTAGACATATATTGAATATTCCGCAATGGCAGTTGGAAGTTCTGATGTGAGGCTCAGTTTGTTTTCATGGTATCTCTAGTCCGTTATGTCTAGTTCACTTTGCAGGCCCAAGGAGGCTAGATTATTTATTTATAAACACTTTGTTGCATTACATATTTGGCAGGCAACCAGCTAGAAAAAAAAGCTTGTTGTAGCTTTTTGGCACTTAAATCGAGTCACGGAACTAATGAAGAAGGTAGCCTATTCCGTAGATGGACAGAAATATTGTCTATCTTCTATATACAAAATATGTTGCTAAGCGCAAAACTCGAAGGCGGATGGACCAATTTTCTTTTGTATTTGTTCCTTAAACTCTTAGGATGCATTTCATGCAAGAAAAAATTCGCGGAAACCGCTTCAAACTAGTAATATTTTTCTGTTAATTGTGTTTACTTTATCATATTGTATCTTTTTCTATAATAGTCCTGTATCGGAAGAGAAAACGCAACTACACAATATCAACTTAGTAACGTTATCTATTTTCTCAAAACATTTATTTAAAATTATATACTCTTTCGGTTTTATAACGTGGACTAAAGACAGCACTGTGTGTTACTACTACCATTTTCACATGCAAAACCATCGTCTTTATATAATATATAGTTATAGAATATTTCGTGTGCAATGTAAATGTAAATAATGTCAAAATACTATTTATTTAATACATCAAGTCGCGCCGTTGTGCGGTCAACTGATGTCAACGAGCCGTGAGCTGTAATTTGTCAAAACGGTTTTAATCGTCGCTGATGGTCTGATGCTCTACATCGTTAGTAATGCAGCTATTGGGTCGAATTTGGCTGACATTTTTTAAACACTAACATCGTATTATTACATGCATTGACATAGTGATATCCGCCAAGTGCCTTACAAAGCTAAGAGTTAACTTGTCTTGAATATATTATAAATTAGTTATACGAATATAGCAACAGTATTTTGAAGGTTATTACGAACAAAAGCTTACTATTTGTCCTATAAAGAGGTCTCGGACTGCAAATCGAAGCATTATCGTGATATTGGCTACAAACCACAAGAACATTAGCCTCCATCAAAATAATGTGATCTACCCGATCGGAAAAGGTTCTTTGTGAGCGGTTTAATTTTCGGTGGAAATGTTTTTGCGTGAAATGAAATAGACGAGCGAGACGGAGATATGCTATCCCGTTTCCTCTTATGCAGCATTGTCTGTTATCTTACGGAAATGTAGGTCTTCGGGTTATTGTATTAGTTTTGTTGTGATTTGAAGAAAAAGAACGGTGTGATCTAAAATGGGTCCCATAGTTTCAAACCAAAACTCGAGTGTGTGAGACATTACGCACGCGAAATTTTGACGAATATAATGTAGAAGTTTAAGTCGACAAATTAAATACGTTAATTGAAAACATCATCGTGTTTGTACCAAAAAAATCATACAAATTTAGCTCATATAACAGATGTATGATATATGCTTTTTAATCCAAACCGAGAAATAGAGACAAACATAGTATTGTCCTTTATTAACATAACTTATACACATTTAAACAAAGGTCGGGAAAAATTCAAAATGATGTAAAATAATTATAAGTTATATATTATAAATTGTAATACTTCAGTCCGTTGAAAAGTGTTTTCTTTAAAAGAGACAAACTTCCAAAAGCTTAAGCCAAAATCGTTCTAGCATAAAATAAAAATGCTAAGTGACCACATCACTTAGAATAAGGTGGTTTAAGATAAAATCTTCATAAATAATAACCACGGCGCCGTGAATGACGACCGACGCTACGCCGGCTTTCAAAAGACCCGTAATCTATATGCTCCAACTAAATGAATGCAGAAATAGTACCTATGTTAGCAAACAGCAGCTCTTTCTTGATAATATTTTCTTGATATTAAGCCAGTTCCGCTCGTGAGGCCCGCTGTGAAGCGATTCAAGCGCTTTAGATAACTGCATTTTATTTAAAGCTATGCTCAGTCTTCTAATATTGTATGCAGGAATATTAAAAATGGCTTTATTACTTTTTGCGTCGAGTTTTGAAGACTTTAGATACTTGGAAAAGGGGAAACTAAATTAGATGATAAATCTATGTCAGAAATGTTAGTGTGACATATTATGTTAATAGTTATTTAATTAAAGTTCACACTGGTGGTAGATTAGGGAAATAGCTGTATATCTAGTCAGGAAAATACCTGAGTTGGATAGAAAAACGATGTCAATGTGACAACGCAACAAGGGCAACAATACCGTGGCCGCCGCCCGGGTTGAAGGACAGGTCGACCTCCAGCTGTACTAATCTGTGTTTTCGCAAAAATGTGCTCGTTTAATATATTTACTTCCGATACGGGCCGTCTATGTTTGTTTAGTATATGTAACGTATTTTTATATGAACTAAGAGATTTATAGATATCAAAAGCGCACACCGGGTTTTATTTTCAATTGTCAATGTCTTGTTTTGTCAAATATAATATAGTATTATCATTCTATTTTTAGATAACATTACAGACATTCTATATATCGTTATCTGAAAACGTTAATCTTACATAGGATTACATTTCATAATTTCTCAACAACGTCAATGAATTTACATATAGAATACTTTGACGTGTCATTATAGGCTACAAATGTCTATATGATGAAGAATAATGATGGGGTAGGTCATCCCTGCTTGACACACCGGATAAACCTTGTACACCCTCCTATCGACCTAGTTTTACCGGTGTTTTAAAAACAATAGACTGGAGTCGAAATGCACATTCCTCGCTTCACGGCGCACCCCTTACTTTTTCGACGAACTAGTATTTTAATTATAGAATGCATAAAATAATGCAATGTGAAAATGTAAAAGATTGCAATGCAGTCTATCGATCGCGGGGATGCGACATTATTCATACCTTTAACTAGCCTTTTAAATCAGGTATGGATTTAAATCAGGTGATTAAAATTTATAGCCTTGGAATATTTATAGTAAACATTCGTGTATTTGAAGTCAATGAGGCTTTATGCCCGTACACAACAGAAACGCATTACTATGAATGTTTTGATGGCCCGTAATGTTTGTATCTATTAAACCGGAACAATTGTTTTTTTTTTTTTGAAAAATCGAAAACTATCGCCTTGTATGTAAATCACTTACGGAGACGGTATACACTTACCTTAAATATACTTAAAATAACATTAGATTAAAAAAATATATTGCTATAGGGAAATATATATATTTTTCAGTTTCTTTCCAATATTTTAACTAAAGCCCTCGGCTAATTCTATTGAATCGTGTTTACGATGTGCTGAATAGCGACAAAGTTAAAAGCGCGCAATTAGCCTGATCTAGTTTTTATGAATACGGGGTGGGTTATATTTATTGCTCAGAAATTGTACGAAAAGTGGTAATTCCAATTTTAATGTAGGAAAACCAAAGGATAAAAAACATTCTACGTCATTCGCAGTTAGACCATTTTATGGGCACCAATCACAGCTGATTCGACACAATGGCCATGTAAGTAAAAAGTGGCGTAAAATGTGTGATTGTGGAATGTCACTTTCTTTATCTTTTCCCATTAAGTTCGTCTTTTCCTAGTATTTCTTCGCCCCTTTTGTTCACAAAGAGCGTCATCACAAATTTGGATTTTCATGTTGAAATTGCGACATTCAGCAAGCGTACAGCAACGTTATACTAAACTGGAATATATTAATAATTTTATTGACTTTAATTTAATGAGAATAATTGAAACATGATTAAAATTGGATTTAAAAGCATGTTTTGATCATCGACTGTGTTATGTTAAAATTTGAATTAATAATTTGTTGTGATTATATTGGGGAGACTGCGTTGTTAAATTTATCACAATTGATAACGTACTTATTAAAGTAGATTTTATCGCTATACTAATGAACTCATTAAAATAATATTATAAAAGTTTTCATTATTTGTTAATTCCCTGTTAAAGGCCACTTTATAATTCGGGTGTGAATATCCTCGATGTTATATCAGGAACACTTAAAATGTGTTTTCTTATATAATTTGATTATTAAGTATCAATGAACTTTACTCTTGGAATTGATTGATTTAAGCTTATATTTTATTTGATGTTTTACTTTTAATAATGTAAAACATTTACTAGGAGCTTTTATAACCTTTAACAATTTAATGTTGAATTTACGGAACGTACGTACATAAAATATTCTTTTGAATTATTTAATTGTTGCTCATTATAGTTTAATATTTAACACACATAGGTTTGAGTTACCTAAATTGAACAGTACTAATACTTTTTGTGTGCCTTGTCTCGAGTCTCGAATCCATACAATCTCGTAATATTTTCTTAAGTTCATATGTGTAAGATAACACATGTCGTTGACCCCGTGATAACAAAAAGAGAAAGTAAAGTGGGCTCGGCACGCAATCATCGACTCTTGGAGGCGGTCCAATAAAGCTAGGTCAAGGTTGTCATTTCACCAACATCTTATGAGCGAATACTTATAGGTGCCTTTATATTAACAAGTGTGCGTACTATTGTTTACGGTAAAAGTAAATATTGTTTTGACGGGTTGAGGAAACGTTTGAAACTGTATTATATTTCTTATTTATTGCCCTACTACCTTCGGCTGGGTAGAGTGGCCTTATAAAATAAGTCACTTACTTTTTTTTAAACTACGTCGGCTTACTGACGTAAAGTAAATAATTAATTAAATTGTTTCATACTCTTTGCCTCATTTTTCGTTGATTGCCCACTATTCCTTGAAACTTTATTACTAGTTTAGATTTGTAAATTTTCATAGGATTCAAACGTTAATTTTTTAATCCATTTCATATTTAATTTATTAGTTAATAGCAATGCCCCGCGCTTAGATACCGATCTCGTAGTGCAAAGGACTATTTTTGTTAACATTAAAGTTTTATTTTACTTATATTTTAATTACTTCCTTTCAGATTATTAGATACATTCATAATCTAATCGATATACAGATTTTACTTTACAACGAATATATATCTAATACATTTTTATATTCTTAACATCATTTGCGTAGAATTTCCAACATTTGTAAATTTAAAATACGTTACACGTATTGAAAAATTCTAGATTTTAGTAGGTAATGTAAGATCAGTCCAGGGGTTTTTAAGCAGATATTTATGGATATGTTTTTCACAGCTTGGGTTATATTATTGCATTTTTGTTAGGGATCCCTATTTTTTTTCAAAATGTATTATAGGCTATGTCAGTTAGTGAAGATGCAACTTTCACATGGTGAAATAAGTTTTAATATCGGTCCAGTAGTTTTTGTGTAAAAACATTACAAACATACATACAAAAACACAAATGTTTCCTCTTTATAATATTAGTAAAGATATCGCGTACATTGAGAGATAATGCAATTTATGCTAATGTACATGAATAAATAATTTTATTTATTAATAATGTTGCCATGGTCTAAACTCTAAAGAGATTCTACTCATGTGTTCCCTGCAATTATTATGCTGCAATTCGTTGTGTTTGCTCGATGCTGTGTCAAGGTTTACTCGTTATTGGGTCACATTAAAACCTGATGTGGAAAATTAAAACGAAAGATTCTATCAACTTAACTAGAAACATTATGTTCTGTTAATTCGGCCAATTGATACTTAGAATAGTTATACATGCATAAGTAAGGCAGGTCCAGAATTGCTCGTGAATGGTTCTTCTACTATTTGGTGTTATTAATATGTAGACGCGTAAATTGTATTTATCTATATACAGAATATAATATCGTAATATGTAAGATACATCTTGCGATATTATAACATGGATAGATATTTATCCAATTAATATCTAATCTTCCTCATTAATCAAATACCTTCCTATCCCCAGTTAAGGTTCATTAAGTTTTGATTGCCTATATATTTTAACTTTCATAGTCTGTATTAATATTTTATTTTATTTAATATTAAATTAGTCACATTGAATGAGGCAATTTTTGAAAGCGGTACGTGAATTCGTTACAAATATATTTTTTTCCTTCCTATAATATTATTAGGATAGATAAAGTTATATGAGTAACATAGGTCGTAGTACAAACATTTTACCACTGTTTTAGGTCACATAATAAGGATAAAAAATTGGAATTGTATTGTAGTCTAAAGTGTTCATTTCTTTTATATGTACAGCCGGATATTAATAGCTAGAATTAAAATGTTTTTTTAAAAGTTGAAACTACCGACAAATTATATCGTTCCTTGAAAAAGACGTTGAGTGGATTAATGGGAGTATAACATGTGATTCGGCTGCGATTACTCTATTTTCAACTACTTGCTAGTAATTCTAGATGACGTCAGCTTCTGCTGCTATATATTAAAATCAATGGAATATTGCGAGTTTTTTATATATATGTCCATAAAATTGAATCTATCAATTGGACCTCGTAATTAAATTTCATTTGACACACGAATGAACATCATACGTCATACTCCCACTTTTAGTCTCTATACGTACGCTACGAATAGGATTTTAAGACCAATAATTAATGTAATCAGTGCATGAGATTGGATAAAATAAATATCATAATAAAAACTCAAAATTCTTATTAATACTACACAAGTAGGATCATATTACTATATGCAGACTATTAGGTTAGGTTATGCAACTGTCACAACTTCATAGGCAGCTAAATTCAAAATTAGAATTTATAGCGAATATACATTTTAAGTAATGAATTAATACTACCTGCGTTTGAAAATGGAACTGCAATAATTTCCGGTTAGAAACCTTCGTGAGTGACATTTTCTATTGCGAAGGAGGTTCGTACCCTCTCACCTACAACCCACAAATAGCCCGCGAACTCGCCGTTCGGCAAATGGAATCAAATCAATTTACCTTCCCAACTCAATTGGTTGAGCACGATATTGCTGAATTGCTTTTATTCTGTGTGTTTCTCACTGACTAATGTCGAAGTTTTATTTCTTTTATCAAAGAAAGCTCGGGAGTAATCTTTGTCGCAATTTTTTCGCGGATAAATGGTATTATCTTAATGCTATTTTGGTCTGATTCTGTGTTCTTTGATAAAACGTAGGCAATTTCAAGGAGCGCCACAAATAAAATGAAAGAGCTTGGTAATGAAAAGTTACGGTTGGGTGAACCAATAAATTCTTATTTTGTTTATCACTTACGTGTAAATTTATTTTAGTAACGTTTAGTATTATCGGTGGCATGCCCGCCGTATTTTGTCCATTATTTGAGGCAATATAAATTATTACACGTCTTTTGAAATTATTTGATTACTTAGATGATGATTAAATATGGTGCAAAGACATTTTTCAATTTGTTTTAGTGATATATTTTTTTTAATCAAGTAATTTTTCTAAATTTAGAATAATATATTATGGTTTTGTGTAAATTTAGTGAAATATAATGATTATTGTTAAGGTGGTTGCAAAGAACTTGAAAAAATTCGGAAATATCAAAATGAGGACAATCAGATACTTACCAAAATATCTTATCGAAAGTGTAAATATACACGTTTAAAAATTACACGAACACTTAAGTAGACGCAGTGCTAACCAGATTCCTGATACTTAATAAGAATCGAGTAGTAATAGGTATAAAGGAGGTTTAATTTGATTGATTAATTCCATAGTCTTTGGTTAACATAGCTTTTACACAATAAAAGAAGAAAAAAAATTAACCGGATTAAAGCAGTAAGTTTATAATAATACAAATAGCTTTAATCCGGTTAAAAAATTGTTATCTTTCAATGATTAATTCCATTTAAATTATTAAGTACTAGAATTTATGTTACACACAGTAGACCCGTAATGGGTGAGTTATTTACGAGTTGAGAATTTCAAGATTAAGATTTTAATCCACCCAACTAGTTGTATCAAACAAACTTTCGACAGCGGATTGGCACTCTCATTTGACAGTTTCAGATAATGAAATATAGATTCAGAGCTATCAAGAACCTATCGGCGAATTGATAAGGGTCCATTAGTATTCAACGCGACGAGCGGCAATTTGTTACAGGAGTGTTGCCCACGTTTTCTCTGTAAATTTTTGTACGGTTAAATGAAATCTTTTTTTTTAATTGCTTTATTTTACCGTACCTAATATTACTAAGAATAGAGTTAGGTATTTTGAAATACATGTTTTCAATTTTGGAACGGAAGCTTGTTGAACTTTGTGTAGCTAACAAGTTTAAACCATGTTAAATGTATTAGCCGGCGGTTGTGCTACCCTCAGAGCATATAAGTCATCAAAATATGCTCAATATCACATTTCGTATGAAATAGTGGCACACTGCTCGTCGAGTAAGCGGATTACGTGGTATTGTGATGAGCAAGTGGAGGCCCTTAGCAGCTAAGCTGTGTACTGACATACAATAAGCTTGGCCTTGCCGTCTAACGTACTAACCGCAAACCATACACCGCCAAAATCATTTAATCAGGTTTTGGTGTAATTTAACGTATTACGCTTTTAGAATTGTAAAAGTAATTTTATTGAAAATTTAAAGTAAGATAATAATTTTTGATGACACAAAAACGTCACATTTATTAGTTGAGTCGTTGTTGAGAGAGATTACTCAGGTTGCGTTAGACACATTTTTATTTTGATATATACTTTTTGTTAATTATAATTGATAATAGATACGTCCACTATTTAGAATTTTATAGTGAGTGTTTAGTGCGTTTTTGAGAACTATCGTGAGACAATGTATTAGCATCAGTCTAACCTCTCTTTGTTCCCAAACTAATAGAATTTCTCCAAATCCTTACGGCTGATAATATTGTGTGCCTTTCTTCCCGGTACGAAGATATTGTAACGAGGTATGTACTCAGGACTTATTATTCTAGTATAAGATTGTGTATCGACGGCCACCGAACCGTTCTTTGTGGTACAGTAAGGTAACAAGTAAAAGTTACATAATCGTAAGCGTTGTAATAAATAAGTAAATATAGTGGTCTTACGACCTTTTTAGGTCTGCGCCTCAGATTTCTGTGTCTATTTCATGATCATTTGTCAATCTAATAGGCAAGTAGGGCACGCGCTTTGGGTCTAAGCCGATTTACTCACGATGTTTTCCTTCACCGTTCGAGCAAATGCTAGATGCGCACATAAAAAAATAGTCTTGGTGCAAAGCCGGAGTTCGAACCTACATCGTCAGGGATGAGAGTCGCACGCGGAAGCTACTAGGCCAATACTGCCAATATTATTATTAGTAATTATAAAACTTATCATGCTTGGCTAGCTTTGCAGCAAGTATTTCGTTTTAAAATATGTACTTATGAATAATATTACCATTAGGAGTATTAAGCAAACAATATTTTATATTAAACAACTTTTTTCTAATTTTGTGGTTCGAGAAGATACGATTCCAGCTTTTTAACCAAATGTAACTTATAATAATGTAATTTGGAAAAAATTGTAACAACTTTCAAACTTGAAAGTTTGAAGAAAGATTAAACACCAATGTTCGGCTTACAAACTAGACATTTGTAATGATTGAAAGGTGTTTAACTTCTGAGGACCACTTTAAGGAAACTTTGAACAAAACCCGAAAGTTTGCCGATTTCGCTTCGATAAATCGTCTTACATTCTTAGCTTTGTGACGTGAATTTTAATATTGTAACCGTTATTTCATAAATGAGATACGTTATTCACTTAAAAGTTACCCTTAAACGTTTATTGTTATTGGAACTGTGTGAAGCGTGCGATTCTTAATCCTGGGATTGTTCTTACCTCTATTGTGGAATGGTTTTTCATATACATAATGAATCAAACAATGTGATGCTGATCACATACTTGCAAAAGGTACTGCGACGCGACCCGCCAATAGTATAATAATTGTAAATAAATATATTTTAGTGTTAACGAATTGCAAAAAACATATGCAATGAACGAATGTATAAATACAAAATATTGTATCCATTATTAAATTTAACTTAACGAATTCGTAAGCACGTCTGCACACTAGTTTGTATAAAAAATAACTTTAAATTGCTTACGTATTTATGCAAATAGCTGCGAAAGCGCCCTCAAATATATTTGTACTACATTTTAGTATTTGGTCTATTTGCCTGATGACTATTTATTGCGTATAACGCTTTTATGAATATTTTAAGCGTAGAAATGAGGTTCATTTTACTTTTAAAGTAGAATTATTTTATAGCTTAGCTTAAAAAATCTTAGATATAAATTAGCGGTTTTAACATTCCGAAAAGCTGCTTTTGTAATTTTATGGTTAGGGCCTCGTAAACATTATTAACGACCGCAAAAGTCAAGTAATTTTTGTATACGCCTTAGAACACAGTATAATTTAGCAATTATCGTTCCGACGCACCTAATTCGTTTTCTGTATACGATCAATAATTAATTGTTAGATGTGACATGGGTTTTGGCGTGTTGGTTAATTGTCTGCTCCTTTTAATTTATATTCGAAGCAGATCGTCAGCGTTTTGCAATAAGTTATTAATTGATTTTACGATATTTTTACAGCGAAGCTCGCATCGACGCCAGATGGCGACGTTATAATAAAAACCTCTAATGCGTGACTAGCACTTTTAACATAAAAATTGCACGAAATGTGTACAGCGCGTCTACAACCTAGTTTACTTTAACTTCGTAAATTGCGCTTCGCTCAGGAATATAAATATAAAGTTGGATAAAAATTCATAGATAAACTTTGGTATAATCTTAGTTTATACCTAGAGCCTGTATGTACTGACTGACTATAGATATAATAACAAAAGCAATAAAGACTATATTAAAGGCCATAATTATTTGATTACTCAGTGTGTAACATTTATGAGAAATGCGTATATACTCGTAATATGGCGCTAAAATTTTCCAGCCGAGTGCCTTATTCATAAAATTCTAATTTTGTCTGAAGGTAAAATGGAGGAAAATTATTTACAAGATGCTTAAGGACATGTTCAACCGAAGCGTGTTTTAAGTATAATTTTATTTGTTACAAATTAGATATTAAAATATAATAGTTTTATGAAAAAATATAATTGCGTGTTGTTACCACAAGCGTGCGTGCTCCTATTTCACCATGTCATGTCATGCCATCCTACTGATAGAGGATCTTTGACAATCTGAGACAAATCGTTGTTTTTAATTATTCACTTCAGATGTCATGTGGAACATGGTGTAATGTTTGCAGCTCCTTACAAACGTTGTGTATGACAAAAAAAACTTGGCGATTAAAAAGAGTGGCGGAGAGTATATTGCCAGTTCTTCTCTTCCGTTTAACCCCTTTGATTTAAGAACTGGCAGTAAATGTAAAATTAGAAGCATTTATTGTATATTTTAGTTCATAAGTGTACATTGTGTTACCTATATGAATAATGGACTTTTGATTTTGACTTTAATATTAAACAATAAATTCTAGGACGTATTTTGTTACAGAGCTACATAAAGATTGGTTATCTAACACGACGCTAATTATATAAAGACTAATGTCAAACAGTGTCATGAATAAAATAAGAAATATTTTTTTCCAAAATTTCTTTTTTATTTAACTAAGTATTATTTCTTTTTTTCAACACAGCCTTAACAGCTCTCATGGACGCGTACGCGTTTCGGCGATTCTATTACGATATTCGTGTAAAATATAGCCCCTTATAAAACGTGTAATAAAACCCGAGCAAGGTGCCTGCTGGTTTATGTGGACATTTTGTACAAGACATTTCTGAGTGAAAAGATATGCTTGAAATGTGACGTACAATGTTAATAAAAATGTTTTTACATCAGGGCGC
Organism: Pieris brassicae; assembly: GCF_905147105.1. Classification (NCBI taxonomy): domain Eukaryota; kingdom Metazoa; phylum Arthropoda; class Insecta; order Lepidoptera; family Pieridae; genus Pieris; species Pieris brassicae. The sequence continues at coordinate 19,407,614 of NC_059666.1, read as the reverse complement.
GTTTGTAAAAGAAAATATGTTTGTGAAAAACGTTTCTTGGATTTCATGCTAATGTCATATTTCATAGATATGGTGTTTTATTGACTTTTCAGCAAATTTCACCCTTTTTATTTTCTTGAGTTACGTATGTGATTAGGCTTCGTTCTAAACATGGTTGAAGTATATATGTATATATATATATATTAAAGAAACCCTGTTGTGTCACTTGACAACAGATAATATATATTAAATAATATAAAAGGCGTTGACCATGCATGGTGAATGTCATTAAATTCAATTTTTAAAATAATTATGAAATTAAATTCTTGTCTTAAGAATATTTTAAACACTAATACATAATATACATAATTCGTTTGATATTTTTTTTTTATAAAACTCATAATTACTTTAATCTCGACATTCAGATTTCATGACGTATTCCTCATACAAATTGGAGTTACGGTCAAAAATGTTTCTGCATAGCATTATGGCGAGCCTGAGTGTGGCTGTTGATAATACCCAGTTGTCTTATAAAGAAGATTTATGAGAGGAAAGAATGCGCTGTTGCTACGCATCGCGAATTTAATAACGCCAGCCTCGTCCATGGCGAATGGCTATATCCATTATCAGCATGTTATGAAAATATGAAATGGGTGCGCAAATGAAAAATGTAATATGAAAAATTTGTAATGCTTTATTAAGTAGGTCCAAGACTTATTTTATTTTAATATATTTATTATGTAGGGTTTTTATGGTCAGGACTTGAGTAACCCAAAGAGAATATTATTATTTAAATTTAAACAACGTGCTAAGAGTAATTTTATTTAATATTCTATCCTTATTGTAATTGTAAACAGTTAAATATAGGCATGAAATTGGTTTCAATTATCCAATTAGAATTGCAGGCAAGCTACCTTGCACGTGCCCATCTCGGGATAAAGGGCGGGTTGTATCCAACGAGCTTAAAGCACAGTGTTTATTAAAGCAAGCTCTGAGTTTATTCAATGAAAGGATAATTTTATATTCGGAAGTCTTGCGATTCTCGGTTACAATTTTTTTAGAATAGTAGCCTATGTTTGTTAAAAATATTCTTCAATCGTTAAGGTTCTATATAAAGTTCTAACTTATGTAGTCTGTGCAACGCTTTATAAATCGCAGTTACGACTTTAATATATTGTTAGAGAGACATAAGAAATATCTGTATCGAAATCGTTTGCACGAACAATTCATAATAAATGACAGGACAAATCTATTTCTCTTATTGTTGTGATATATGTGGGGATTACGTTGTATTACATTCTATGCGGAACTTATTTTCTGGTTATTACTATATTTTATTATTGGATTTTTACGTTATTATCTCCTGGAATTCGATATAGCTTAGTGATTTAATACCGATTCATATAATTCATTAAAACGTATAATGTAGTAAAGATTATGGAAATATGTGTTAGGCTTAGGTTAATGCGGAATTAAGAAGATAAAAGACAATTTAGTTTTACTATATTGTGTACTCTTAGGATAAAATTCAGAAATGACTCTTATTCGCGAACAAAATCGTAGACCATAAAATATGTATTTTATTTTGTACAGATATTTAAGTTGAGGGTTTCATTACGTCCCGGAACCTTTTGGACTTCTTATCGAAAGGGATTGGTAGGTAATAGAGCCACAAGGCCGAGCTACCCCTTGAGACGTAATATGATTTGTGGCCCGAGTTGGGACAAGTTGTCTTGAGAAAAGGAATGTCGATTGATTCGTTTACGTATCTCTGTTTGTTTAGGGCTTCCCTAGCCGTTAATATAGAAATAATATAGTTTTAATTTATTTATACCCATGGCAACAACACGTGGTGTTTTTTTTCAATTAGATGTTGGTGTAATAGAAGGCCTGCCTTGACTTGACTGAAAAATTTATCAATTCTTGATAGGAGGTTTGGTATAGTGGTAAAATGATAGATAATTTAAAATATTGTACACCATATGTAACGAAATATTATTTATTACACACTTGATGTCGGTATAGGCGAGTGGAAGCTTCCTCATAATGGGCTCCACCTATTAACTTGAGCATTGCCACACAAATCATACTACAAGCGCTTTGTAGCTGTAGTTGCCACTTAAAAAATATTATGTCTACTCAATATTTCAGATGAAACGTCTTCTAAATGAGGAATATTGACATCAAAGTCAAATCATATCGTAAGGAGTTCTTCAAGTTTATATCGTCAATAGCAGCCTTTTACTTCCAAACTCGAAATTGGATGATTGCTAAAGGCTGTTCAAGTAAAAAATATCACATCTCACTATTTATCTACATTGTTACTAAAGACGTTAAAATAGATTTTGTGATTATCTAAATATATTTGATCTTTTTCCTATTTTTACTTTATACTAACGATGAACAGTTTGGCTGACTCTCTAAAATGTAGTATTGTTGTGTATTACTCGCTTGTTTTTTTTCTTTTATAATGAATTTATATCATATCTTGCAGACGCATCAAAAGTCACCAAGTTATTATGAAGTTATATTAGTATACTTCACCTGTTATGAAAAGATATTATGTTATGTCTAAGTTGATATATAAAGCAAAAGCATATGAAAACCAAAAGTTAAAAGTTATGACTAACAACGTTAAAAACAATATATAACTAATAAAAAAGTTAAAATAACATCCGACTGTGTCTGAGCAATATTCTCTTTGTGCAATCTTTGTGTTTCCGCTTCCTTTTGCAGTAATGGTTGCGGTATACTTTGTATCTTTTGTCTTTCGTTTCGCAACATTCTTTGAGAATATACAAAAATAGTTTTTAAACTTAGACAAGCGATGTAAAGTTGATCTGGATGGGATTCTTATAAGTTTATACGATAGAATTTGTAGATCTCTCAAAATCGTAAAACCAAATTTAATTTATAAGAAACCTATTTCGACAGAGATTTGCTGCAGCTATGTAAGCAGCAACTACATAGGTTTATTCCGGAATCTGACCTAGTTCCGATCGTTGATTTATTCCCATATATTTTAGAACACTCTCAAGATATTCCCAATAGCAACCAGTGTTCCTTTGGGAAACGAGTTTGGCCTATTGTTTTCTCATTATCCACCCTTTCATTATCATCCCTAACGAGTTACTTACTCAGTGTTATTTGAATACAAAATGATACAAGACGAGGGTTTCGAAGATAATTACATTGCGCCTTAGAGAAATTATTAATTATTTATTTGTAAATATTATCTCTAGTTAAATTAGCAAAATTTAATATAAACAAAACTCTTGTAGACAGTAATACTATGTTACTCTAGTATAATTTACTAACGCTCTATTATGTAAATAATTATAAGTTTATAATAATACAAATAGCTTTAATCCGTTTAAAAAATTGTTTTCTTTCAATGTGTTCAAGCTATGTTAACCAAAGACAATACTTTTTTTAAATTACTTATTGTACCTTTATTTTAATGGTTGTGGTTAGAAATAAGCATGAATATTCCGATTATAAAAAAAAACATTTTAGAACCGTTTATTAATAATTAATTACGAATTAATTACGCTCTAGAAAATTTACTACTCCTGGTTTAAATGCGTCTACTTTAAATGGTGCGTAGACACGTTCGTAGCATACTTTTGGTACGCAGCTTCGTTAAGCGATAGGCGTAGCAACCTCTACGCTATTTATTTATACAAATGGATTATTCAAACTATTAATATACTAGATATCTCATGTAAACAGTGACAAACATTCAATGTTTAGACGTCGCGCTCGCTAGCTCTTTATTGTAGGCGCATCATAAGTCATAACAAACGGTATTGTGTAGACTCTGGTCTGACGGAAAATTCCTGTCTATTGTGAACATTGCAAAGTAGGCTGTATGCATCAACTGTATTGTCATTATGTCGATATTAAGCTGAGCTGTCTGCGCTCACCGATGTTACGGATGTTCATTGTATTAGAGTTTTACATAGAAACGAAATCAGGCCGAGTATTGAAATGCCTCCTGAAAAGGAGGTAGACGGCGTTTCCTTCAAATGGAATCGAACAATTTGGTTGTGAAGGATATATCTTATATATCTAGATACTTAGTTAAAGACATCGATAATGTTGTTTCAAAAGCTTTGCGTTGCAAATTTCTTTTTGCATCGGATTTGAGATTTAAAATCTAAACTATTAGGTCCTTACATATGAAATTGGCGTTTTGTATGGGAGGAACAAAAAGTCGAATATCTTTAAATATAATATATTTAATTAATCAAAGTATGAACCATTGTTTTCTATGCACTTTTGCCATCTCATAGGTAGTTAATTGATCCCTTTACTAAAAAAACCAGTCGGACGGGAATCAATAAAATCTGTGAAGGCGATTTGGACTGCCCCATCAGAGTTAAATTTTTTCCCTTGCAAGAAGTTGTCCAAAAATGGTAATCTGTTGGAGCAAGGTCCGGGGAGTACGGAGGATGTCTTAGACATTCCAATTGAAGCTCTTCTAATTTGGTAGCCGTCTGTTGTGCAGTGTGTGGTCTAGCGTTGTCGTGAAGTAGCAGTGGCGTGGAGCGATTGACCAGCCTAGGTTGTTTAGCCGCTAGCTTTTCCATCATGCTTTGCAATTGCTGACAATAGACATCAGCCGTAATAGTCTGGCCAGATTTGAGAAAACTGCAATGAACAATACCGGCACTAGTCCACCAAATGCTTACAAGTAACTTTTTTGGGGTTAATTTTCGCTTGGGCCAGGATTGGGATTATGAAAAAAATTAATTAATAAATAATCAATATATATATATATTATATCCTTTATAATTATGGATCCAACCATTGCGCTGAGCGCTTCCGATTATCGTAAAGAATCCATTTTTCATCACAGGTAATGATTCGGTTTAAAATACCTTCATTATTGTGCCGGTTCAGTAATGTAACGCAGCAGTCGACGCGCGTTTGCCGGTTTGCTTTAGTCAATTCGTGAGGTACCCACCTTTCAAGCTTTTTAATCTTTCCAATTTGCTTCATGTGAATTAAAACAGTTTTATCACTAACACCGCAGCCTGCAGCTAACTCGGACGTGGTTTGCGATGGATCCGCTTCCACAATAGCCTTCAATACTTCATTATCAACTTGGGTCTCAGGCCGTCCACGGGGCTTGTTCTGCAGGTCGAAATTTCCAGAACGAAAACGTTGGAACCAAAAACTAACTGTGTTTTCTTTTGCAACATGACCGCCATACACATCATTCACCCTTCGAGTCGTTTCCGCAGCACTAGTGCCACGGCGGAACTCGTGCTCGTAAATAATGCGATACTTTAAGTTTTCCATTTTGTAAAATGAGTGACGCAAACGGTCACTGGCGGTCATCGAAGCACCAATACATGAGTAAATAGCTGTACAAATTTGAATTTGAAATTCCTAACCTAATAGGAGGTATTTGAGGTCAAAGTGGCCAGTACGACAAAACGCCAATTTCATATGTAAGGACCTAATATTATGTAAGATCTTATGTCATATTCGATGTTGCTATTAATTTTTCGTATATACTTATAACAGAATAAATGTGCCAAGAAAACGTAATTATTACTAATAAAGATGATAGGTATATATATGTATTTTCTAGTGTACTGCCAAAATTAAAATAATTCGCATATTATCATCACAATCTAGTGTTTAACATTAAGATGAGTTTAAACGTGCTATCAAATGCTTTTAATAATTTGTGTAAATGGTTTGCTGAGATATTTACATACAACTTATGATATTTTTAAACATTATTTATAGTTTCTTGTCTATACTCAACTATTTATTCATAATTTAAAAACAAAATCATAGTAACTGTACAGTATTATTTGTTTTATTGCAGGTAAGGCAAGCAAGCACGAGGTCTGGTGAGTTTTTCATATTATATAAAAATAAAGTTAGTACGTTAAGAGATACATTAATTGTATTTCCTTACGACAATTATCAATTAAAATTATAATTAATTTCTCGTTCTCATAAACTATTTTATAATAAATGGTAAGATATAGTATGTAATTTATTTACGATAGCAAATAAGGGACAATGTTGTATGACAATATGTATTAATTAAATATAAAGCAGGTTCATCTTTAAATGATGTGATGTGTCTATGAATCCATTCACATGGCAATATTAACGTTTTGTTTTATGGTAGCCTAATATTAGATTTGAAATAATACGCGATATTAATCTATTTACGATTAAGATTTCACACATTAGGTTGAGTTCTTTAATTCTGATGAATGTTAGGTAAACAGAATTTACGATGCCCGTGCGGCGAGCCCTAACTCTGTAATATCTCACTTGATTCAATTAAATCATAACGATGTGTTGAGTGATACACGTTAGAAGCCGTGTTGTTAAAACTTGAATATTAACTTGTGATGTAGTTGATGTTTTGCTAGTATATTAGTTTAATATCCTGAGTTTTTAATATCATACATTATTACCACATCCATAATATATGATTCGTATTGCAGTCATTTGTCTTCAGTTTCTTAACTCTCGAGTAAAGTAAAAGTAAAAAAAACACACCCACCACACACACACACACCAACAAAACACCTCAACAAGCAAATTATTAGAATATTGTCTTAGTTCATGTTCGTTTTATATTTGTTGTTATCCATTGTGAATATATTATTAATTTAAATAAAAATTATATTTTTTAAATGTTGTGGATTATCAATAAAGTGTTAGGTAGTCTTTCATCTTTTTCTGTTAAATTAGGTTTACGGTATAATGGAAAGAGACAAATATTTTAGATAAAACCGTGCCATTTGATGCATTTATCGTATTTTGGTGTGTCGAATACAGCATTGGATTTCTGATTCTTCTACGACAGCTTTACAAGTGGTAAATGTCATAGGAGAAAGAAACATGATTGCAAATGAAACCTTATACTGCTAATTTAAACCGTCTAGAGTTCTTAATTTAAAAGAAAAATGTTCTATAGGACGATTTAATTTAACAAATATCTCAAATGGTGTAGAGTAAGCTCACAAATAGTTCCAGGCTGTGTTTATTGCAAGCCATTAACTTAAACGCTGCAGCATTTGTCCGCTTCACCTCGCGATATATGGACCCACTTTCATTTACTAAAAGATCTTATTGATAAAAACCTTGGTTTACGGGAAGAAACGTGCGAAAACATGGCACTTATGTATATATTTAATGGTAACAATTGTACGCTTATTAACCATAGATAAATACAAAAATATTCATAGATTAATTTACAATGTAAAAGTTTAAGCTATGATAATTGGGTTTTTATAAATAAGTAGGGGAAATTTGATTTTTTTTTCAATTTTTATATCGCAAGAACGTAAAAGGGCGGATTTCAAATATTACACGCAGAATGGAAGGCGGTTTTGTTATTTTTATAATATACAGTATATTCATATTTTTATTGTACGCAAAATAATCGAAAAAAGTAAGAAACAATCAACGAAATTTGTTGTTTCTCGAGCATAAAACATTTTATCTGCCTGTAATCTGACTTCTCAACAAACATTTGATTGGACCTCAGTTTTATTACAACTGTGAACCTGAATTAAGGTTAGCTACTGTTTTATAATACCACAGGATATGAACGCTACATTCGTGATCTAAATAGCGACAACATAACATATCTACATATTACTTCGTACTTTGGTAAATATCATTATTTAAGAATGCCCGATATAATGTTCCGGTTTATCATATAATATGGAATGCAATTTAAGGTATGTAACTTCATGCTTTCCTGATGTACTCAGATAACTTTGAATAATTAGTTAATTCAATATTCGAAGAATTAAAACCTGATACTAACAAAGTTGTGGGTTGAACAACTGTTAGTAGAACGTAAACTGTGGAGGTACACAGGTAGTGGTAATCTTATCTCACGCGCGGGCTCACTTTAAGATTGCCTTTGTTTAAATTTACGAGATTAAGCTTTTGTTCACCTTCCGCTATCTCACGAAAGCTTATTTTGTGCGAGCTTTTTTGAAGTTTTAGGTTTACTATTGGTATTTATCTTCATGTACTGATTACATTTTTTTACTAATACAAACAAGTGAGAAAAACAATTGTACTTACGGTTTCAGTAACTAATACATATGTTACGCCTAATTTGTTTTTGTTTACAACGCCTCGCTTGAAATGAGAGTTTAAAGGATTTGTTTTGTTTAGAGAATATTATAACTACATTCCTGTGTACCATTATCGATTGTTGAGGCTAGACAACCTTTAACGTTGATTAAATTCAAAGTCTAGTCAGAATTTGTGCGTAACCAAACAGAGGCCAAAGTATTCGAGGTATATTTGCATAAATAATACTTGAAATAATTTAAGTCGTAAGCCAACTCAAGGAGTAATTTTGCTTTAACTATGTATTAAAGTTGGACAATTTAGTTGAAAACCTTTTCTCAAAGCATTTGGGTCCCCCGAGAAATTCGCCTGCTGAGGTATTTGGGCAGATGTGTTGAGAATGAGCGAGCTAAACGGAATTAATTATTAGCTATGGGAATACTGTATTCTGTGCAGTCTACGCGCTTGAAGTAAATAAATATTAAAATTGTAAACAAACATGTTTGTATAAAACGATTAATATATTTGTGTATTTTATTTACACAGATATCACGTATTGACAAGACAATACAATTATACAATCCACTATTTTAAATTAGTAGATTGATTCGAATTAATAGATAGATCTTATTCGATGGATGAATTTATTAACCGAAATATATAATTAAATGACTTACGAATTAGTGTACCTTTATTGAGATTTTGACAGAGTTTTTGGACTGTCACGTCAATAACTGTCACGTGGCGTTCGTTAACCATGTCATCATTTAATTAAGATGTATTTCATAATATTATAATTTTATGCAATTTGATTATTATTTATTTTCATATAGCGTTACTCCTATAACATACCGTGTCTTGTTAAAAAGCTGATCTTTTATGAAAACCTTACTTATTTTAATATTAAAAATAGTGTAAGTAGCAAAATATATGTCATGTTATTAATGAAAATTTTTATTTAAAATGGCGAGCGAGCGCAAATATGTGGAGAAACGAATATGAGTGTTTGTGTGGTTTAAATAAACTCACGGATCAGCGAATACGTTTAATATCTAACCGAATTGAAAATATGGATAGAGCTTGTGATGTTGCTTTTAACTTCTATTTGGTTGAAAAATATTGAAGTTATAGTTGTAGGTATAAAGAGAATATAGTTTTAATCAACCCATTATATGTGTAGCATGGTATTTGATTTTTTTCGCGGAATTGTATACTATCTTTTTCATAGGTTAGGTTACTTCTAATAAGATAGAATAAATTAATGTTTCTTTATGGTTAAATTTTAACGTAAGGCGAACAGACAAAAAATTAAATCTCTTTTCTATTTTAGTATATAATAACAAAACATGCAATGTGGTGAATCGGTAAAATTGATAAAATATGTATTTGGTTATGTTGATCAAATGTTTATTGGAAATTTGTCAGTTAAGGTAATAAATGTGTTTATTAACCTAATTATTAGGAGTCATTTATTTAGAGTTATATGGCAAACATTTCCGTTACCGAAATATAGAAATTCCTTACCTATTTAGCTTTTTTCATAGTTTTTCACTGTTTCTAAACAGTGTTATAAAGCTTGCCCTGTTTAGGTTATATCTAGTCTGAAATTGTTAGGCGTGAAAAACGTTTATAAAGTCAAAATCAAAATCAAAAGTTTTTATTTCAAATAGGCCTTTGCAGGCTCTTATGAAACGTCTAGTTGCACGGTTCCAAAAAGTGGGTCTCATGGAGAAGAACCGGCAAGAAACTCCATGGACACTCTTTTCAACAATGGTTTAGCTTACAAAGACTCGGTTACAATAGTAATAATCGGCTGAGAAGTTTATATAATTCAAGGTATACAGAGATTCTATACAATGCAAAAGAAAATTGAGTTTTTACTATTAGTGTAAAATGAGATACACACACTTGCACAGCGCAAGTTGCCAGGGAAACCGCATATGCAGTGATGAATTAGCGCCATACATCTTTATCGTCAACATAGTCTTGGATTTTATAATACGCTTTTTTAATTAGGATTCCTTTGATGACGTTTTTGAACTTTTTAGTCGTAAGATCAGTTACACACTTCGGTAGCCTGTTGTAGAATCTGACACAATTCCCAAGAAACGATTTATTCGATTTTGTTAATCTGTATTTTGGGACTACTATTTTATGCTTATTCCTGGTATTTATAGAATGAATAACACTTTTGACAGTGAATTGATGCAAATTTTTACGAACAAACATGATATTCTCTAGAATGTAAAGGGAAGGCAACGTGAGTATATTAATTTCTTTAAATAATTCTCTCAGAGACTCGCGGGGGCCAAGATTGTAAATTGCACGAATTGCCCTTTTCTGGAGAATGAATATGGCATCTACGTCAGCCGCTGCGCCCCTACGCGCTACTGCGCTACGTCAGTCAACTGGTATATCATAATAAATTTTATTCACATATGTACTTACGCAGGTAACGCGTGCCCAACGATTTTATTTTGTTCCATCAATGATCAGAATGATGAGCAGATTGAGATGACTGGACCTAGGATCTACAAAATTATTTTTAAGTGTTTAGTACATCGTGTACATTATTTTATCCTTTATTTTCGATAAATCGTTCATTTTAAATAAAATACATACCCCATAGATAATTTAATGACCAATCTAAGCACCGAATTAATTATAGATATAAATGCAAGTTTTTAATAAAAATGTTCAGAAATATCTACCGACCAGAAGTGATTTTTCGGTATTTTCGGGGCGATACGGAGTCATTGCGTGAGGTCACTCTGTTGACCGCGTGTTATTAGTTAATTGAGCTCGACAGACGCACGTTGACGAGTTATTTAATGTAGTCACGAAAGATATGTTATTCTGAATGTTTCTGTTACTAAATTTTGTATAGGTATTGTAAATTTTTTTACAATACCTATACCTTTTACTGGCGTTTGTTATAGTCATTGTAAAGGGTTTGAATTGTGAAAACAATTTGTTAAAAACCAGTGGAAATTGAAAATGGAGCCCCGATGATCTGTCGCACTTTATACAGATGTTCACTACTTTGAATTAAATAAATAGCAAGTTTAAGGCAATAAAATCTTGATAAGAAACGAGAGTTTACAAGAATCAAGTTAGAAATGTATATATAATAGGACTACGGTATTGGAGGAAACGTGTTTTCTTGCATAGTGCAGTATATTGTCCTTACTTATTTACTTTGGTGTGTTGTATTCGCTAGAAAGACTGTCTTCTATAATTTGTAGTGAATGTTTGGCTTAGTTTTGTAATTTTTATTAAAAATTAAGGTATTTATCTTAAGGAAAAGAAATGCAGCAAAACTAGTAGAACCTGAACATTATTTTATTGTACTAGATTATAAGTGATAAGACAAGACCGCTGAAGCTTTTCTGAACTAATTCGACTTAGGGTCCTTCAAGAAAGGAGCATACGCATGGTGAGCGTTTATTGGTGGCTCTTTTAACATCCTGTTAAACTTCTGCCCGTTTGTGACCTGTTTTATATTGTGAAAAAAAGACAAAATACAAGATCTAATAAAATGCTTATACGTGTACATCGAGGATAGATAAAGTACGGGTTCAGAATATCCATCTACGATTATTTCCTCTTATCGTGCCGCCCAGACGTCCTGTGCCCAATATAGGATTAATGACAGTATCGGTGTGGGCGGGTCTCGGGGACCATCCTCATATGAGTTATCGCCAAATCAGACATTTTTCTCGCCCGCAGCCACACATTAATTATTCGCTCACATTTGCTAGCTAATTGTTCTGTCGCAATTTGTTTAGTTTACCGAAATGTTGTCATGATATCGATTTATCAACTTTTTGGTATTTTGTATTAAAATAACGATCGTATTACAGTAATAAAGTCTATTGCTACTAATATTGTTATCAAGATATATTTATATTCGGTAAGTTTTATTTATATGTATAGTACTTACCTACTCACGTAAACGTAATTTATAAATTCATGCATAATATTGCGGCAACAGTAAAATTGAAAAGGAAAATCTGCAGTGTGGAAAATTCTCTTTTCGAGTGCACGCTGAAATCCAGTTAGTGCATTGGACATTGTGGGCCAATATTCATCAAGGAGTGAACGAAATCACAAAGAGTCATATTTTCTTTGTTTTATCGTGATGCAATCTTTGACAACCTTTACTGTATATGTTGGTTGTATTTTTTACTTTTTTCTACACCCGGTGAAATTAAAAAAAATGTGGTGAAAAAGTTGTACACTACATGGCCCTTGATGGCGTGACATCACAACCAGAGTTTTATCCAAAAATTGAAATCTCTGAAGTATCTTTTTAAAACAGATTAATGAGGTCGGACCCCATACTACAGCTGCGAAACAGAAAATCTTTAGAAGGCACTTATAAATATCTGACAACCAAGTTACAATTATTTACATATTCCTTATATAAGCACGCGGCCGCCCCGATGTTTTCTGGTCTTCGACAGACGAAGTGTTGTTGTATCTGGTGATAGTAAGATATACTAACATAGAATACCAGAGGTTTCACTTAAACTGTTTTTCTTGTAATGTTAATTGCATATAATTTTGGAGTTTATTTGCAAAAGTATTTAAGTGTGTTATTAAATTAATTTCGGTACGTCTGGAAACAATTACGAAATTTAATAAAACTTTATAGCGAAATGAAACTTTATGAATAACAAGAAGGTATCCCTACTCCGTGTAATCTATTTACAAGAAAACTTAAGTCGTAGCTGTTTAAAACGCTTTGAAACGTCTGCTCTTACAGCAGTACTTTAATATGTCTTCATGAATCTGAGACAAAAGAATTTCAGCGATTCTCAGTGCAAATTGAGTTTAAAGCGAGCAAGATGTAAAGCGCTTTGTTTTGTCTTTCACGAACGCGTCAGTTTGTTACAAACTGATAAAACCACGGTCGGTTGTTGGTTGTCTATGTATATGGAACGATTTTTACGAGACCGTTGCTGTCGCATACGAAAATGCTATCATTCAAATACTATTATTTGACACTATCAAAGTAAAAAGAAAAAAACACCCATTATTTTGTTAAATTAAACTTTCTATATGGTTCTCCTCTTACTACAGTTATGTTACTGAAAACAAGCATGACACAACTTGCAAATGAAGGACTTGTTTAAAACAAAAACCCACTGAAAGAAAATTAAAGGTCCTTTGAAGGCAGTACACACATCAACATCGTTTAAAACTGAGTAAAAAGAAACGAATAATTTGAACAGTAATTAAAGCTGGCGCGTAAAAGCTTCACAAAGGCGAGTGCTGTGACGTACGCAACCGCACCCCTTGTCGCCCCCGAGAGGGAGGCTGGCGCTGCACGTTGCAGGCCTCGATATATTTAATTCACTGAACTCCAGTTTCAATGCGCATATTAAATGCTGCTTTGGTCAACGGTTGTTGCGGTCGACACAAAGGCGTATATGCGTATACATTAACGTGATATAAATTATAAATGAAATTAAAAAAGTTGGATTTTAAATTAAATTTGATTAATCGAATATAATAGAATTATATTAAGAAAACACTTTTTAACGGATTGAAGCTATGTATTATTATCATAAACCTATAACACGGTGGTCACCCTGACCACGCACGCTGTAAAGCACGCGAAACGTCGGAAAAAAAAAATTAAAATTATGTAAATAATTATAAGTTTATAATAATAATACATAGCTTCAATCCGTTTAAAAAGTGTTTTCTTAATGTGTAAAAGCTGTGTTAACAAAAGACAATAAGAAATGTATTGTCTAAAAATGCCCAAAAACAGAAAAATTTAGCAAAAGTAGTAATCCGTAATTGTCTCAGTCAGTTATTATTTATTTTATTTAATATGATATACTGTATTGATTACACATGAGTACGATCGTATTTGCGTTGTTGAATTAATATCACTGTGTTTTAATAACGTACGTATCGAAACAACAATATCATCCTATAAGCTCTCGTAAGCTCATCGGGAGAGTTTCGGTAAATAATTTACGCTTTCATTATTTAACGTATGTTTGTATTGTTTCTGAATATTGTTTGTGCTTTAAAATATTTTGTTATTCTGTATTTCGGTTATTATCGATATCTACCTCCGTGGAAAGCATATATAGTCTCTATTATACTTTTATGTACCTCTCTCACACGGGTTATTTTTAGAATTATAACATTAATATCCTACTGGTATTAAATTTATTTTGTTATTTTAGATTATATTCGTCACATGGCAATGATTAGAGACGAAACTATTTATGTTGCCTTTTCCTAAAGTTTATCTGCGTTTTAATGAAACCTGTAAACATAGTCGCATGAAATTCTCGGAAAATTAGAAAACTTTTGAGTTAAATTTGTCATTCGAAGCCATTAGCGTAAAAATATCATATGCAGACTAACTTTGTGACAAATTCGCTGCACCCATCCGCATTTGAGAGAAATGTTCTGTGACTTTGATAAATATCCTATATGTTTGACAAATAATGTTTGATAACGAATGGGAGTTGCGTAACTGCAGAAGTTGGAGTTAAAATGTTAAAATAAAAGTCACGTAATACACACTGTATTACGTGACTTTTATTTGTATATGTTTAAACATTGTCACATGCGAATAGTTAAGAGTCTTTAAGTTTTCCGAACAATTTCTTTCCGTAAGAAACTTAAAAAATTATTCAATAATAAAATCTAAATCTCCAGTTCCAGCGTGACCAAGGGAATCCGTCCCTATCCTGTTGTGTTGAAATTTAATCCTATTTTTGAATGTCCAAATAGAATGAATGCTTATGAAATATTTACAGTTAAGTGTGTAGAAATAAAAAAGCTCTTTGTTCTGGAGTTTGCGGTCCTTTTCACCTTTGTGACATCCCCGTACGTACGGACATTACCGCAATTAACGCGACAGCATCTAGAATTTTCCACATTTGAAAACCTTTGATGCACTTTTGAACCGCGAAAATGTAAATGAAACAGGTAGGTACTGTAAAGACTTTTACGTGTTACATTCATTTTCATCACTACTTTCAATTTCTTAAATTATTAAGAAACCAGTATGTATAAAAATATATTTTATTCTGCTGTGTGAATTTAGTTTAGTATTAGCCCTTTATATGCATTTATTTATAGGCGGAGTCTGTTTTTTCTTTCTAAACTCTGATGTTTAGTAGGTACATCTGTACTTCTTTGCTAATATTATAAAGAGAATAGATTTGTATGTAAGTATATTTGTAAAAGTAAAGTAAAATACCTATTTTAAAAATTCTTTCACCATTTGAATGTTACTATCACTGATTAATATAGGCTAATTCAATCAAATCCTTACCGGAAATTTTTGCTATGCTTTTTTCAACAGGCGTACTTTTTTAAAAGTTTAATGCGAAACTTTTTCTCATGGAGCAAATAAAATCATTTATTATCTGCAATCGTATTTCGATAAACGTATATCAGAGATCACGCTTTTTCTAATAATTTATTTTAATATAATTAAATGTATCACGATTGTAATAGAAAATAAAATATCGAACCCGTCATTGCAAAAGATTACGAAAGAACCTTGACACTTTTTACAAGCCTTTGAGAGCTTGAGCATTCATGTGGTAGACAGCTTTATCTTTTTTGACTTTATGAACACAAATTTTGCATTACAATGAGAATTACATTCAAGTGCAACTTACGGTCGGAGTTACAGTTTTACTCATAAAAATAATATAAGTCAATCTGTTAAAGAATGATTTATCCTTATTAAAAATGAGATACAGGAGTCCGTCCGTATTTTAGTAGATTTAACATTTTTCAAAAGCTTTCAGTTTAGTTTCGTTAAAAATACAGCAATGACCCTATAAAACCGCCCCGGGCTTGCCCCAGGCAGGTTTGTAATGAGCGTGTTTTATCTTAATAGTTTTTACTACGTCGCGTTACCTTTTTCTCGACATGCTTTTAAATTGACTCGCTTTATTAAATACGGTTGTGAGCCCGCCGGGCGCAACTTTCAGAATTCTTACAGAATTTTTACAACATTGTTGATTTATAAGAAGTCTTTCGTATATTTTTTCAGTGTAATTGAGTATATGTCTTGACAAAAGGAAAATTAGAATGTACCAGACTTGGCCTTTATTATATTAATATTGTTTAAACTATAAACATGAAACATTTTCGATCCAGTAAATAGTCTTTATAAGCGTTCAACGAAAATTAATATTCACTCGTGCAGACATTGATGCCAGTCGATGTAAATAAAATACATATTTCCGATAAATCAATGAAATCTTGTTATTTGTATTTAATTCTGCTCAAAAGCGCTTGTAAAGTTGATGAATACTTGGTGCTTAATTAGATGGTAATGAATAGTTTAAAAGTTAAACTTGAATGTTCACAGTTCGGGAGCGGGCGTGACTAAACTGAACTAGTTAGGCTGTACATGAGTCTAGGCGAGAACTTAGCACGACAAGACTGAATAAGGCTTAGTGCTGTCATTAGAAGCTGCGTGTGTCTAATTAAATATATCTAGAGGTGTTGGGTGGATCAAGAAAATAGATTTTTTGTATTTTATTCCTTTGCTGTCTGTATACATGATAATTTACAAGAGTATTTTTTAGAATTTTGACCTCAGATTGTTTATTTTCTAATACAGTGTGAACTTTATATAACGACACTGGCTCGATGCTATACATTCAAAGCCTATCATCATTTCCTATTACGTAATTGAAGGCGCGCTGTTTCGTCCTTTTCAACCAATGTTCACTCAATTTTCACTTAACTTGATATACGTTATCTAATTTTATTTTCACGTGCGCTCCACATCCTTGTGTCACTTTATTATTGTCAGATTCTCTGTAGAATAGCGATTTCAGTGCTCTTCCATTCTGCAGCGATAGAACTCCAATGAAGTGCTACATTCGCAACTACGTCTATTATTATCGTTACATTTCCTTTAAAGAAATCGTAAATAGAATCGGTATTATTCTAAAGTTTACATATCAGTTCAAAAGGTATTGATTCGTTAAAATTATATCACACTAGTAGACATAGCTAATTTGGATATACATTTCCTAATTCTAACACTAGAGGGGTCATTTCATAATGTAATACTTTTTCAAATATGTAATTCGTTATTTTTTTTATTTTGACTTTAATGTAAAAACAGGCTTCTCGGGGATCCAATTTCATGTTCTATAATTTTAGCTGGTTATGTTAAAGGTTTGTGAGCAGTGTTGGCCTAGTGGCTTTAACGTGCGACTCTCATCCCTGAGGTCGTAGGTTCGATCCCCGGCTGTGCACCAATGGACTGTCTTTCGATGTGCGCAATTAACATTTGCTCGAACGGTGAAGGAAAACATCGTTAGGAAAACCGGCTTGCCTTAGACTCGAAAAGTCGACGGCGTGCGTCAAGCACAGAACGCTGATCACCTACTTGTCCATTAGATTAACAAAAGATCATGAAACAGATACAGAGTTCTGAGCCCCAGAACTAAAACGCCATTGATTTTTTAATGTTAAAAGTTTGATTTATTATAAGTAATATTTATTTTCCAGGAAATAACTGTTAAAATTGGGAGAATATGAGCTTTCATTGTGTGAAGGAATAATTGTGTAGGTTATACTAAAATAGTTCAAACTTGCGTAAATCTATAGTTAAATGCTTTATATGACTTAGTTTACAACTAATATCATGTTTCGAAAGGACTACTATTACCGTGATTTGTTATCCGAGTACTGGGTTACTTAAATAAAGGAGTATAACATAGTGTATTCCCGAGTGTCGTTAAGCACGTACGTACTTAGGTCAGTGACTCACTCACTAGCAGTAAGTTATAAACAGCGCTCTGCCTAACTTTAAATGGCTTTATATCGTGGCTAACTTTATCTAAGTGCATTAAATTTCTGCTGTTGTTGGTAGAAATTATATCTTGCTTTAGAATTAATTGCAGCTCTAAGAATTTCTCAACTTTTATACTTTGTGGAATGATTAACAACATGTATGAAAGTAATTATTGGAGGTAATATTTAATAATAGAGAGAGCTAAACGTTTAATAAGAATATTTTTATTTAATATATAACTTTTGTTTGTTTGCGATAATTAACAAAAGATGAAATCCTGATGATTGATTGATTGTCATCAACACAGATTTTTTATTTGTTCCTAGTATATTCGGTTTTCCAAATAATTCAATGTAGTTCTGATTATATTTACTTTCTGTATACGCATTTAACGCAACATTTGTACGGCGAAGGAAACTATCGTGAAGGCTGATCACCTACTTGCCTATTAGAAAAAAAACGAATACAAAACAGATACAGAAATCTGAGGCCCAGATCTAAATGATTGTAGCGCCAATCTTTTTGTAACATACAAACACACACCATGTTTGCATTGCCTAGAATAGGACCTAGGCTAGTGATAAAAAATCGTAGTGTAAAACCACTTAAGGCCGCTTAATACAGGTATAACTGTTGAATTATCATATAAGATTCATTGACGACTTATAATATTAAGATTCTTTCATCTAGGAAAACATCTCTAGAGACTCAAATTTCCAAAGTTTAGGGAAGAAAGTTGGGAACTATATTCAAACATCGTTTAGTTAATGTAACGGACAGAGTTTCAGGCATTCACCAATGAATAATTCATCCCTTCAATTCCTATTTCATTGTAACTGTTCAACGTTTGTCATAATTCAGTTTTTGCTCGATTTCTCAATGCCCTCTGGCATTTTTAAGCGATCTGTGAGACACTCAAATACGAGTAATATTATTAGTAGATTAAATATTGTAATTGTGTTTATATAAGGAGCAATTCACCTTATTTAATTCTTGATTAAACTTCCTAGCCTAATTACGATCGAATTAATTAGCGATTGAATGTCCAATGAACTAAATTGATTGTTTCCAATGAACTTAACGCGATCAAGTGTTGATGTTATAAGTGTTTAGACATCTAAACATCTCATTTAATGAACGATTGTAATTGTTATACAAGTTTAAGAAGGGATCTCGTGATATGTCCATAGTTCTTTCGGGATGAACACATTTTATACTTGTTCTCTTAAACGATATCGTTTTCGTATTTTATGTGTAATATATATGACAATTAGCTTAGCTTTGTCCGTGTATGAGAAACTTTAGATACTCAAAACTTGCACAAAAAACTAGGGAGTTTTGTTATTTTTATCATTTACATCTTGTTTCTGTGTTGGGTTTTACAATTTTTGTAACTTAAAATATTTATGAACGCTTTATATAATTTTAAAAGCGAAAAGTTTACAAATACTGTATAATGTGTGTAAAGATGAATTTTGATACGGGTACATACATACCTAATGTATGTATCTGAAAATAAATACACAAATACACTATCCCTTATAACTACTTTAAGAAGTAAGCGGAAAGAATTGATTAAGATTACATAAATAAATGCTCATTTTTAGAAATTCAAATAAAAATTATATCCTACAATTTTGACACCACCGTTTGACACACTTTGATACAAATCTGTATTGATGACAATGATCCAATGATGACAGCAGAAAATCACTCAAAATATCAAATTGTTAATGTAACAAATTCGCGTTTATCACTTGAAAAAAAAATAATAATTCAAAGCTTACTCGTAAATCAAAGACAATGTGATTTATTAATAATTTTAACATAACGAATTATTTAAAAACTTAGTATTGAATATAAAGAGGTCCTTAAAAGGCAATCGTTCAGTTTCGATGTGATCGCTAGTGGATACTCGATATGAGTGCAGTTAACTCACGAAGGACTCTTGTCCGTTGTTGTGATCCACTCTATCCGTCGATAATGTCACAATATTTTCTTGCTTTGTCCTATCCGATGAGCATTACATTCTTTTTATATAGAACAGACATTACAAAAATCATGTAATATTTATTTATTTTATTATTGACCACTTTATTGCACATAACCCAATTAATATAGTATAAACACATACATATACAAACATAGTGCAAAGGACGGCATTCTTAGGCTAGTTCTTCCATCTAACTCTATTAAACATATATTTTTAGACGTTAAGCTTGGAGGATATCTAATTTTATTAATGTATAATTGTACTAAATAAATTTAAGTTTTAGTACTATAGAAGACAATATATATTAAGAAATTATCTTTTAAGTAATGTTTTTTTTTCTTCAAAATTACATGTCAGCCCATCAATTCCCCCCTCCCCCAGAATATGAAGATGCAGTTTAAACAGAGATTACCCCAGGGGGGTATCACACGTTTCCGCTGTGGAGAATCCCCGTCTGAGCGTCCATCATCGGAACAATCAGTATTCGGTGGTGGATGCACAGACTGCCCTTCGTATTCTGGGGTGGGCAAAAACTGCTCAAAAAACTATAAGTTTCGATCTCGGGGCAAACGGAAGAATTTACCGAAGGCATCCCCTTCCACGCTCTCAGTGGACTTTACCAATGTTAGGGGGCTCAACTCTAATCTTAACGCGGTTCACTTTCACCTCGAAACTGCGAAGCCGGCCTTATTCTTCCTTACTGAGACTCAGATATCCTTCCCGGCTGATACTTCCTACCTCTCCTACCCGGGGTACAAATTGGAACATTCATTTGTGCCGCGGGCGGGAGTTTGCGTGTACGTCAGAGAGGATATCTGTTCTCGTCGCCTCGGGTCGCTTGAAGGAAGGGACCTATCTAGCCTCTGGCTGCGCGTAGACTGCGATGACCATCCGCGATTCTACGCATGCCTGTATAGGTCCCATAGCGGAAATACCGAAACTGAGCGACTCATTGAGCACATCCAAATGGCTACAGATTCCCTGCTCGAAGGGGTTCCTACCGCTGAAATCGTGATACTTGGCGATTTTAACGCTCACCATGCCGATTGGCTCGGTTCGGAAACCACCGATCACGCGGGAAGATACTTTCACGACTTTGCTTTAGATTACGACCTGTCACAAATGGTCCCTGCGATTACGCGAATACCAGATGTGGATGGTCATAAACCCTCTTTGTTGGACCTTCTGCTGACCTCACATCCGGAGACCTATCAAGTCTCTGTTGACCCGCCATTGGGTTCATCGGATCATTGTGTGGTCCGGAGTACTGTGCCTACTACGCGCCCTCCTCGGCCCCGTTTTTCGGGTTGTCGTCGTATTTGGCACTATCGGTCAGCAGATTGGGATGGGATGCGGTCTTTCTTTGCGTCCTACCCTTGGGGGCCTATGTGCTTTTCGTCGGAAGCTCCAGATTCCGTCGCTGCCTCTGTCGCCGAAGTGGTTCTGCAGGGCATGGAACTTTTTATTCCATTCTCTGCGGTGCCGATCGGTGGCAGGTCACAGCCCTGGTTTAAGCGTTCTTGCAAGGCGGCATCGCGTCGAAAGCGAGAATGCTTTAATGCATGGGCGGAAGCGGCGATATCTCGTGATGCCAATACCAGCGAACATAAAAAAGCATATAACTCAGCCTCCAGGTCCTTCAAACGGGAAATCGCTAAGGCAAAGTCAGAGCACATCGCCAGATTTGGCGAGAGATTGGCCCAACTCCCTTCTGGGACCCGAGCCTTCTGGTCTCTCGCCAAAGCTGTACAAGGGAATTTTTGTCAGCCATCGATACCACCGCTGCACAGAGAGGATGACTCGCTCGCCCACACTGCGAAGGAGAAGGCCGACCTCTTGGGCTGTCTCTTTGCGTCCAACTCGACTTTGGATGACCGGGGGAGATCACCACCGGCGATTTCGCGGTGTGATAACTCAATGCCGGAAATCACATTCCAGCAACGTGCTGTTCGCAGAGCACTATCTTCCTTGGACATTCATAAGTCGAGCGGGCCGGATGGTATCCCTCCAATTGTGCTGCGTACATGTGCTCCTGAGTTGGCTCCGGTCCTGACGCGCCTTTTCCGGTACCTGTACTCGCTCGGCACTGTCCCGAAGTGCTGGAAGACCGCTTCGATACATCCGATCCCTCAAAAAGGCGATCGCACTGATCCATCCAACTATCGCCCAATCGCAATAACCTCCTTGTTCTCCAAAATAATGGAATCCATTATTAATGGCCAGCTCTTGAGTTATCTAGAGGGCCACCAGCTGATTAGCGATTATCAGTACGGCTTTCGTCGTGGTCGTTCAGCTGGTGACCTTCTAGTATACCTTACTCATAGATGGGCAGAGGCAATTGAGTCCAAGGGGGAGGCACTAGCGGTTAGTTTGGACATAGCGAAAGCCTTCGATCGGGTGTGGCACAAAGCACTGCTCTCGAAGCTACCAGCCTACGGGCTTCCTGAGAAATTATGCGACTGGATCTCCAGCTTTCTAGCCGATCGGAGCATCAAGGTCGTCGTCGACGGAGCATGTTCCGACCTTAAACCCGTGAATGCTGGGGTCCCACAAGGCTGTGTTCTGTCCCCGACCCTGTTTCTTCTGCATATCAATGACATGTTGCAACTTAGCAACATTCATTGCTATGCGGACGACAGCACTGGGGATACTCTTTACACTGGCCGGGCAGGTATTTCTCGGGCAGTTGTCGATGAGTACCGGAACAAACTTGTGTCTGAAGTCGAAACTCTTTTACGTGGAGTCTCGGACTGGGGTAGACTAAACCTAGTCCAATTTAACCCCAAGAAGACACAAGTTTGCGCGTTTCCGCGAAAAAAATACCCTTTGTCGCTACTCCTCTTTTCGAAAACACTCTTCTTGAAGCCACAGCCAGCATCGGAATACTTGGCGTTGACATATCGAACGACGTTCAGTTTCGCGGTCATTTGGAGGGAAAGGCTAAATTAGCCTCCAAAAAGCTTGGTGTGCTCAGCAAGGCGAGACGGTACTTCACTCCGGGCCACCGCTTGCAACTCTATAAAGCGCAAATACGGCCCCACATGGAATACTGTTCTCACCTCTGGGCGGGGGCTCCCCAGTACCAGCTCCTTCCACTTGACCGTATCCAACGAAGAGCGGTTCGAATCGTCGATGACCAATCCCTCTCCGAGCGGCTCGATCCTTTGGCGTTGCGTAGAGATGTGGGGTCACTCTGCATCTTCTACCGCATTTACCATGGAGAGTGTTCAGAGGAGTTGTTCGGATTAATACCTGCAGCTGAGTTTCAGCATCGGACGTCGAGGCAAAATACAAAATTCCACCCGTATCACCTCGACGTTCGACGTTCCACGACTGAGCGTTTCTCAAGGCAATTTTTGCCGCGCACCACCGCTATGTGGAACCAGCTGCCCACTGAAGTACCCAATTAAAGTAAAGTAACCCAATTCGACTTAGGGTCCTTCAAGAAAAGAGCGTACAAATTCTTAAAAGGCCGGCAACGCACTCGCGAGCCCTCTGGCATTGAGAGTGTCCATGGGCGGCGGTATCACTTAACATCAGGTGAGCCTCCTGCCCGTTTGCCCCCTATTTTATAAAAAAAAAAAAAAAAAGTCTTGACTGAGACATTACTGAACGTTGCAATTAAGGTCTTAACCTAATTTATTATAAGAAATTATCCAAACATTTATAAAAAGAAATATATTAATAAAAAACAGATGTATTTGTTTAAGTTCTCGGATTGATGATGTATTATTAGAAATGTTTTCCATATTCCAAGTGATCTTATAAGCCATTTTTCTTCTAAATAAGTTTGTAATGTTTATCGCTTAAAACTAGCTATTCCCATTCGTGGTGTGTTGTGTTTGCTTTATGTGCGATACCCACCAGTTCTTAAAGGTAAGCCTTTGGAAGGAAGAAATTTGGTGATAATAACCCATTCCATATCCTTTTCATATAGAACAAATGATATAGGTCAGAGGTCAGAGGACTTGTATTCAACGTCAGGGTGATTCATCACCGTCATTAGCTGAATAATTGCTGCCTACTGAATTATTAATGAACCTATATTATCCTATAGTGAAAAAGTACTCGTAAAATGGTGAGACGTACTTAATGTAGAAATTTGGGCTATCTATAAAGGCAATATATAAGATAAGATATTAATACATATAAAACCTCAAAACTAATAGTTTTGTTTCAGTTTATATACTGTAGCAAAAAGTATAAGAATGAGTTTTTTTTTATATATTTAACAATTGTTAGTTTGTCTTTTATTCACACCAATTAGCGGCATATAAAATAATGTTAGTAACATGCAAAGTGACTTATACAGGTGTGTCATGCTCAATAAAACCATAAAATATCATCTGTTTAGTTTACATATACTACACGATTTGGATTTTTTCTTTTCATTTATATATTCTTACTTATATTATAAATCTGAAAGTGTGTTAGTTTTGTTTTTGGTAACGGTTTTTATTTTACTTATGGTAATTCTAATATCATGTGAAGCCCTAGCAAAAAAGGCGTAGTGTTCTCGTCTCAATGGAGCGATATTGTCTGAAAGGTATACCCGAAGTTCGTGTGAGATACTGTGTATCGCGGAACAAAAATCAAGTAAGCGCCAAATGCTTTTTATTTTAATAAGTTGCTAAATATACAATATTGAATAAAATCGTTTGTAACAGCTCTCGGCTAAAGGAATGTGATGTAATTTAATATTTTTTTGATTTCATAATACTCCATACGATTGAACAAAAACGAAATTAGACAAAAGTAAGAGATTGTCAAAAGTTTATTCTTAGCAGTACTACATTTTTAGGTATTGAGCAAGAAAGGAAGTTTGTAGCAAGTATTGCTTTTTATAGCAAATTTTCTTTTAAGAAAATGGTATTTTAGGCGCGACACATGATTAAAAAAAATTAATATAAACTTTATTGAATTAAACATAAAATGTACTCTACTTAAAGCTATCTTGTTATGATGCATAATTAATTATACCATATTATATACTGAATTAATCGTTTAATTTTTATCATGTATATGAATACATAATATATGAAACATAGTCGGGTTTGTGCGAAGACTTGATAACTCGAGAACGGCTGTAGCAGGTAAAGGAGCAGGTAGTTATTAAATACATTAGAAAATGAACGAAAAAAATAATTAAAGAAAAAGAAAATTTCATTACTAAATTTTCATGGGCTTCGTTAAACATTTACGTAGTGTTTTTCCCGTCAAAACTCTCCTCAAATGTCGAATCGACAAATTATATCCACAATATTCGGATAATTGTGTATTTATGATTTTAATAATGTACATTAATATCAGTAATGAAAAAGGATTATCACACATTCATAGGATGAAACATTATAGTTTAATAATTTCTTAGAAGTTGGCCGGGTCAGCTGGTATTATAATATATTTTATGAGTCACAATGTCCTAAGCGGATTTTAGAAATTTTCGAAAGATGTCGGTAATTTGTATACGTATCTTTTTCCACATTTCAGGCACATAATTCAATTCGATTGGAAAGCTACCCAGCAAAATATCAGTTACGTGCCCTAAGGGTACCAGAAGCTTATTCAACGGCTGTTACGTAATACAGAGACCTGTAATGTCAATAAATATCGGACCCTCATAAATAACGACCCACAGTTTAATTGTGTTTTTATATGTAAAGTCGTTTGAACGCGTTTTTTCAGATGATTTTCAGAGGGTCCTTAATTATTATTTTTGACAATTTTCGATAAGTTTTTAGTAAAGATAATATTATTACATAATAAACGTTATAATATACGTTAAAGATCTTGGATCTTTATATTATGGGATTTACCTAAGTCGTGAAACTTACGAGTACATTCATTGGGCCTTATTTATGAAATATTATTTAACAGCATATATATATATATATACGTATATACTAACGGATCGACATTGTCCTGTACACACGTCTTAAATACACAAAATAATGTTCTAATTGCAAATCTAAATCAGTCTCAGATAAATTACAAACAATGTATGGAAAATCTCCTTCTATTTCAGAAAATAGACATAAACATTTATTGTGCATGGCAATGAAGGATATTATCAGCCTGTTTTTAATTTTTTTACGCCAATGGAGATTTTCGCAATCCGGTCTGGTAAGCGCGTTAATTCGGCTTTTTCGCGATTTCATCTTTAGCTCGGTGATTTTGTGAGCTCTTGATGTAATTACAGTAAGCGATGCGATTTAGAAGGCAAAAATCGTTGGGTATTAGCTTTTTTGGGGATTACCAAGACAGATCATAGGAAAATGTAAGCAAGGTTTCACCCTAGAAGCCTAATAAAGGAATTATTTAGAATATATAACGTTTATTTATTGCTTGGATGGCGATCAGGATTATAATTAAGAATTCTGTGCGATAATTAATTAAAATATTTGATTTATTTTGCTTAAGTTAATTAAATCCCCTATTCAGTATACTGGGAATGAATATAAATCGTTGGGGTCGTAAAATACAACTCTGAAATTAAGAAAATTCTATTTAAAATTTCTGTTATTTTTCCGCTCTAGAACGCACCCGGACGTTGACGGATTTTTCGAAATTGAAATTTTATCTTGAATGAAGTCTCATTTTGTCGTTCAATAGCGGCGCCCAGATCCAATTTGTTCAATAAATATCTGCTACTAATTCCAGCAATTGCGACAGGCGACTCAATAGAACTATAAACGATTAAGTCTTTATTGATTTAAAAGATTTCTAACTAATAATACGATCATTAAAGACGATGTAATTATATAAAACCTCTTTTATTTTATCTAAATATAAAAAAAACTTGGTTTTTAAATAAATGCGCATTATACAACTACGATGGTTAGCCTACACACTTAACCGAAATCATAGAATATTTGTAAAATTACGTATTTTTCGTATAGCTAATGTTCTTTCGTTGGAACCTGACGTAAAAAAATAAACTGTTTCTCATCTCAGTTACCTCTGCATACTGGCTGGTATGGGAACACTTTTTCTTCTTTGTAGTCTGGTTTTTTAAAGGTCTTACTTATATTGAAATACCCTTACCGATACGACGACTGGCTGGCTCCACATAGCTCGACTTGTCTGAGGGCACTATGGATGCCCTATCATTGTCTGATTTTGCCAGAACATATTGTCTTTTGTTATGTATTATTAGGTCCTTACATATGAAATTGGCGTTTTGTCGTATTGGCCACTTTGACCTCAAATACCTCCTCTTTGGTTAGGAATTTCAAATTCAAATTTGTACAGCTATTTACTCATGTATTTGTGCTTCGATGACCGTCATTCATTTGTTTTTTTTCTTCTGTTCTTTTCTGTTTGCGTCACTCATTTTACAAAATGGAAAACTTAAAGTATCGCATAATTTACGAGTACGAGTTCCGCCGTGGCACTAGTGCTGCGGAAACGACTCGAAGGGTGAATGATGTGTATGGCGGTCATGTTGCAAAAGAAAACACAGTTCGTTTTTGGTTCCAACGTTTTCGTTTTGGAAATTTCGACCTGCAGAACAAGTCCCGTAGACGGCCTGAGACCCAAGTTGATAATGAAGTATTGAAGGCTATTGTGGAAGCAGATCCATCGCAAACCACGTCCGAGTTAGCTGCAGGCTGCGGTGTTAGTGATAACACTGTTTTAATTCACTTGAAGCAAATTGGGAAGATTAAAAAGCTTGAAAGGTGGGTACCTCACGAATTGATGGAAGCAAACCGGCAAACGCGCGTCGACTGCTGCGTTACATTACTGAACCGGCACAATAATGAAGGTATTTTAAACCGAATCATTACCTGTGATGAAAAATGGATTCTTTACGATAATGGGAAGCGCTCAGCGCCTCAGCGGATCCTGGCCAGCCAGCCAAATCCTACTCCAAGCGAAAATTAACCCCAAAAAAGTTACTTGTAAGCATTTGGTGGACTAGTGCCGGTATTGTTCATTGCAGTTTTCTCAAATCTGGCCGGACTATTACGGTTGATGTCTATTGTCAACAATTGCAAACCATGATGGAAAAGTTAGCGGCTAAACAACCTAGGCTGGTCAATCGCTCCACGCCACTGCTACTTCACGACAACGCTAGACCACACACTGCACAACAGACGGCTACCAAATTAGAAGAGCTTCAATTGGAATGTCTAAGACATCCTCCGTACTCCCCGGACCTTGCTCCAACAGATTACCTTTTTTTTTCGAAATTTGGACAACTTCTTGCAAGGGAAAAAATTTAACTCAGATTTTATTGATTCCCGTCCGACTGATTTTTTTAGTAAAGGGATCAATGAACTACCTATGAGATGGTAAAAGTGCATAGAAATCAATGGTTCATACTTTGATTAATTAATTCCATATGTAAGGACCTAATATGATTATATTATTTACATAATTTTAATTTTTCCGACGTTTCGCGTGCTTTTCAGCGTGCGTGGTCACGGTGACTGAAGACAAAAGGTGTTGAATGTCAAAAGTATCATAGCTGTAGAGAAAGTTGTGTTATCTGTATTTATTTCCCCGAAGTTGATATCGACTAAAAGATGACGGGTTTTTGCAAAAATGATATAGAGGATACCGTGAGTCCATACTGTTTAAAAAGTGTTTTCTTAACACACACAAAAGTAAAGATAAAACATAAATACTTATTAAGAAAGATGTAAAACAAGTCTAATTAATTGTAAACATATTTCAACTCTCGCATAAAGGATTGTTTTTGCTGATTCCCAGTACAAATAGGTGTTGACCCAGCCTGGACGGGTAATACCAAAGTAACTAGGGCTTACCTTCACCATTTGTCTCTAGCAGCGCAGTCAGCGATTTATAGCGCTTTAATGCCGCCGAATATTAGTCCCCTAACGAGCTTTTAAACAGCTTAGTTGGCTGGACTTGAGGCACTTATGCGAATGAATACAGAATTACATGTAGTTGTTTTGTTATGAGCTTGTTCGGAAAATTTTAAACATTTTCTCATGACAAAATATGTTTATTTCGCAATGTTCGTAGTAATTTACATTTATAGCATGTATAATCTAGAGAGATTCAAAGGATGAAGTGTCGCCAGCCTCCAGCATTCTAGTTGGTATTGCTATTTGACTGTTGTTTAGTAGAGAACCTGAAGTGAGATGAGCTCCACATAAACCTTTCTTAGATTCCGAACGCAATTTCACCTGGAAATTCTATTTTAGTAATTTTCAAATTTTAGGCAAATTTCAATTTATTGCCCTATACATGTACCCGTGTATAATGAGAGTCGTTGTTTGTTTACAGGTAAGCAATTAGCAGGGGTTTGTTTGGCACGGCCGTCGCAACTTGCCAACTAATTATGAGTTAGCCAAACGCTCACCACACCGTCCACTGCAAATAAACAAATACCATTTAGGGTAAGACTAATTTGTTTTTAATTATTTTTTATTTTCATGAGGTTTTATTAAAAATAATTCACGCAGATATATTTGTATTGTGATTTACCCTTTATTTGTACATTAGTTAGGTTGGCGAGCTTTAGAACCAGGATTAGTGGTAAACCTGTCGTAAATGTAAAGAATCTTTATGTGCAACTGTCTTACACCGGTGTAGTTACTGGCCTCCTCCATAAAGAAAATCCCCAAGGAGGTACTTGAACAGGTGTTCAGTATAGGTATATGGTCTAGCGTACATAACTAGGCAATTTATAACATCCAACATAATAGCCACGAGTGTTTTATAATGGAAACAAAAAGGCATTGAAATAATTTTATCATCTTAAGCGATTTTAGTGTAACTTTTTTAACGCGAATTTATACTTTTTTATCATTGTATTTACCTAACATACGTTTACATTTTCTTACAACAATTTGACTAACATTATTGGCAAATTACATAAAAAATCGTAAACAAAGCGTAATCATGGCACGTACATAGAAGCCTCCTTGATGTTTACGTAATTATGTTCGCGCGTGCGTTGAGTGATCGCGTTCAATTGCTTCCGGTTTCGTAGCAATGTACCAGTAAGGGTGAATAAGCGGGTCTTTCTATAATTCTTATATAGTATTGTCATTCTATAACTTTTACAAAACTTATAAGCTTAATATAGTTCTTGCTTTTCGCGATCTCATATTAAAAAAAAAACAGCGCGAATTTATTAAATTTATAACCAGCTCCTGGATTCAACTAAAAAGACACAATTAGTCATTTTTGTTAAACACCAGCGGCATATATATAGCAAGTATCAACTTCGCGGTAATAATAACGTTAATATGTCAAAACTTCAGAAGACTAATCGTAATATCGAATTGTGATGTGTCAAATTTTATGTGGCAGTCTCTCTGACTACGAATGCCAATAAGCACTCGAAACTTCGAGTTATGTTTGACAATTAAGTTTTTTTTTATACATGTATTCTATTTCACAACTTCAATACTTTTAATTCATTTATAATAAAAGTGATCTCTCAATCAACATGTTAATATTTACTCTACTTACATTTAAAAAAAAATCAATGGCGTCACAACCATTTTTCTCTGGGCCTCAGATTTCTGTATCTGTTTCATAATCGAATAGGCAAGTATATTGATTAGCTAAAACGCGATAATGAATTTCTGATTACTTACCCGTTATTGGTAAACGTCATCCTAGGATTCGTACACAAAAGGTTCCAACGAATTAAACAAAAACCAGGAATTACGTTTCGTGCAACTTATTTCAATTTAATGTTTTCAGCAAATCGTGCATCCGTGTCTATCGATTTAATGCTTATCGATGTCGAGCGAAAGATTGTTTTGAATACATGCCAAATAGTCCAACTAGCTGCCAGTCGTTATAAGTTTAGAAAAAAGTATACGATAAGCGTTACAAAAGTTAAGGTTTTAGAAGATTAATCGACCTTAACTTTTCCTAAATTTATTAATGTGTTAACAACAATTGAAATAAAAAACATTGAACGAGTCGGTTTATTTGCGAATTGGCCGATTATATTGTACAGTGTATGAAGTTAGATTAGAGAGACTAGCGTTAGGAGCTACATTAGACTTATGACAGTGCTAGCCATATTGTCTCAATCTTAACACGGTTACCATGATAATGGATTCTTCTGTGATGCAATTACAATATACGATAAACCTTTCAGTTCAGAGCTTCAGATTTCTGTACCAGTCCCGTGATAATTTATGTGATCATACCGTGGAATTTTTGGGTTTAAGGTTTCCTCACGACGTTTTCCTTCACCATACGAGTGTGTGTTAAATGTGTACATAAGAAGATTCATTGGTTCACTACAGGGATCAAGTCTTGCGAACCTAAGGATAAAAGTCGGACGTTGAAACAACTAGGCCAACACTGCTCATACAATTTATGGTACAAGGTTTAATAAAAATTTAGTGATAATTATAATATTTTCAGTGCCTATATCTGTTTTACTTTGAAAACCATTACATGTAAACGGTTACAAGGTCTCTTGGTCGAATTTAGTCGAATGCAAGATATTACCGAAATGACACCGTCGCATCGCGCACACTGCAGTACATTTAAAAGGCAAAAATCGCGAGTTTTGTATGAATATGCAACAGCGGAAGTATGCTGTCTACCTGCGATGCAACGTTGCACTTTTTTTCGCTAAATACGTTCTTTTTAAAAGCTTTTTGAATATGTTTAAACTTTGGGAGTGTGCAACAAATGCAAACGAATTTTATCTGACCAAGTCTTAACTGGAGACATCGAGTTATGTGGATAAGGCAAAAGATTTTTTATTCAAATGTGTAGTGAATAATAAAACCTGTGTGCAATTCACACTTGGTAGAAGTGAAACATACAAAAATTTTGGTTTCAAGATAATGAGACGAATGTAAATTTAAGTTTTATATCAATTATTAATTTTGATAAAAATTTCCATGATTAAAAAAGTTTTTATTATTAATAATATGTAAATTAGACTTTTTTTCACCTTCTTGGCTTATTATTGGACGTTCCTTATTTTTTTAATTTTTAACTTTCATATCAATCTTTAATTTTGTTAAAAACTAGAATAATTAAAGTTTGAAAGTGGATGAAACGAAATAGCGACAGTAAAAAGAGACAGACACATAAATACATACGATTTAACATGGGAGAAAATGAGATAGGATGCATATAGTGGAAAATTAGTGTGTGTTTGATCATTTTCTGAATAGAGAAAAACATATATGTGCATAGAAATTCATTATTTATGTGACCATAAATAAACCAAATATTATTTACCTATTTATAGACATAACAGTCTTTAATACATAGCAGCGTGCTCTATAGACAAAAGCTTGCCGGTCAATTAAATTTATACTCTCCAGCATAATGGTCAGGCAAAATCAAGAAAAAGAAAATTTTACATAAAGTTAACCAAGTATGCTAGTTTTCGCTACAGATATAATAAAAAGAAACCTTAAACTGTACCTTAAAGAAGGAAGATAGTCTGATCTCAAATGAAGACAAATGTACAAAGTGTTGAACGAGTAATGGGTGGCTGATTTATCTGATCCGAATAAATCCGGTCTTTGACCTGGTGAAATGTAGGAAGATAAGTTAAAACGCCGTGTTACCGTTCGTGACTTAAAAGCTTTCTTTGTAATCCATAGATATGACGTGATATCTTACATATATATCAAGTCTTGCATTGAATATGGGATATTTTAATATAATGCTTTAATTACTGGTAAGTAAGAAATCGAAGTTTAAAGAATGTCCGGCGTTATTTTGTATAGAAAATATTATAAGTTCAGCCAGAAAAGTTTTTTTGGCACTAGAAAACTAGCGTCTTTCTGTAAGTTAAGTTAGATGCTTAAAATTATTTAAAAACATAATAACCGATTAGGTGATTAGCCTTCTATACCTGCCGTCGACTCTTTGTGTCTAAAACACGCTGGAATCCTCACGATATTTTCATAGTCCGGGCACACAGAAAGAAAAGTCAATTAAGGGATTCAAATCTGTAATAGATTCTCTCCTTAGGGATAAGAGTCTCACTCTCAAGAGTCTAAGCCGACGCTGCTCTTGAAATAAGTCGCTGACCTTATAAGGCAACAAGACTGACACTAAAGTATTCATTCGCATCCAAAATAAATGTACAATATTAGGTATAAATAATAACAGGTCAATATCGTAATAAATACCTTGAAACATCCATAATAGAATGAAGTAGACTGTCGCTCGGTTACGTCTCTTAAATACTAACAAAAAGGTATTGAAACTCTTCCACATTTGTCTTTGCTACGCTAATGAATAGATTAATTAGTCGTCATTAGTATCCAGACGTACGACAGACATAAATCAGCCAGTTAGTAGTTGTGCCCTGACTTACACTCGCTATTATTAATAGCTCTGAGAGTGAGCCTCGTTTGTGAATTATTCACAATCTGACGCACATTACTGATTCTAATTAAACTACAGCTCCGCCTCAGTGACTTTTAGAGGTAGTTATCAAACCTAGTTATAGCTTAGCAAACATAGATATAGAGTCGTTTTATTATGCTTTGATAATAAATACTTTAGTGACATATTTCTGCTTCATTTATCTTCATTTCAGCAAAACGCTTTTCTAGTTTTTCTTTTAGGTAATGTCGGTTTCCTCATGATGTTTTCCACCAAATTATTCATCTATTCGCTGATAACCCACTGAACTTCGATAAAATTTAATAGGCGTGTGTAGAGAAATGTTAAAATAAAGTATCGAATACAAAGAAAATATACATATTATTTTATTTTGCCTATTTAAAACGCATTTTATGTGAAGAAGATATTGACACAGTATTGTCATATATTTATTCTCAAGGCACAATATGCAACATTATTCAAATGCATGAAAACAGCTTCTAATCTAGGTAATATTTGCACTGATATCACATTCAGCAATAGTAAACTGAAGCTCTGCATTGTTTGTAAAAGCTGCTGCTGGCTTAGGAATATATTGTTTGTTTTCAATACATTTCCGATGGCATTCATTAATTAATATAATGTAGTTTAAATAGCTCTTTATTAATTTATAACAAATCGTATTTGCTCTTAATTGTGTAATGAGCACAATTCAAAACAACTGGCGCGTATCGTCGCGCCTCGTTACGGAATATAGCTTTCTTTGATGTATCAGATTCTCAAATTAGGGCATATTAATTCACTCAAGAATTTCATTAGTCCCCAAATTTCTGAGAACTTTACGATTTGAATGTTGTTTTGTAAAAAAACCTCTAATATTGTTGTGTACCTTCCTACATACTCCTATGTGGGGTGAGTAAACTCCACGGTAAGTTAATCGATTGAACGATGAACTCCCTAAAGCGTCGAAATGAATATGCTTTGGTTGGTTTAGATTGTCTTCCATACAATGATATACTCTACATAGCATTACACCCACTCTAAATAACGACAAAAATTGAGTAATAAAGTACTTTTTAAGTTGCTAAAATTAGTAAACACTGCGCAGCTGTGTACGTTATTTTGTCGCTTTATTTCCCTAGCCCGCAATAAACACGACGGTCGGCATCATGCATACGAAGAACGAATTTCTGAGAACGTTCTAAGAAATTCATTCTTTTGTTAACAAATTGGGATTGCTTGCAGGTGTAGACTGTTGTTGACCATGACTATAAGTATAGTCATGGATTATCTATACGTTATCATATTCTTAGTTGCTCACCAACTGTAAACATGGCTAGTAAAAGTAAATCACTGTGTATTATATCAATTAAACAAATGTCCATACTATCATACCGCGTGTTAACGCGTGTTGGACGAAAGATGTTGTTGACCAATCAACGAAACGCGCCGTCCTAGCGTCTTTTTGTTACATACATTAGGTGACCCACCAGATTATGAATCTGGTGGGTAAATAAATACTTTATAAAAAAATAAATACTTTTGACATATACTATAAATACTTTTGACATATATAGTATATGTCAAAAGTATTTATTATATGTCAATAGTAATTAGGAACATAGCTAAAATTCTATATATTGAACATGCGTTTAATCTGAAATGTCTAGTACTGGGGTTTATATTCTGATACAAACATGAATAATGCAAAACCGATATCTTGCTACAAAGCGTAGACATTGCTTCAGAATGTAACAAACTCATCGCACAATGTACGCTATGAATAGTATATCAGTGATGTCTACACTTGTTCTACTCGGGAACACGTCAAAGTTATCAAGTTTGCCTTTGTTGTAATGCTGTTAACGTGGAAATTACTTCTCGAATAACAGGATGTTTTAGCTCTTTCTACGGAAATTAAATTTATAAGTTACTATGTAACTAGTATGGCCATAAATACTGTTACATGAAAACTTTTCTTTTTATAACTTTTAATTATTTTGAATTCAGAACAGGTATATTATTTTATAAATTTCGATTTTGCGTTTTTCACATATTTTTTCGTGTTCATTATCCAATTACAATATGGAATGTAGTTTTAAAGAGTGTAGGATTGCAGTGATCGCCTTGCAGGATATGGGCATAGAGGGGTCATATTCCAGACATTTAAAAAGCTTAGTATTAGCCGTATGTTCGTATATCGTGCTATTAACATATACAACAAAACTTCGTCTGTCGAAGACCATAGAAGATCAGGGCGGCCGCGTGCTGTTAGTTTGGTGGGGCGTGTCTTGTTAAAACTCAGCCAAAGTGTTTCATGATACAGTCTGGAATCATGTTGTGAAACCTCTCAGCAATACACTTTTTAAAAATATACATTTGCCTTTCCAGCATGATTCTGCACCTGGTCGTAAGGCACGAACTACTCAAGCCTGGCTTTAGACATCAAGTTATGGTCAGTTTTAGAGGACTTGGCCTGCTCTTAACGACACGGCAACATTGAGTCGCAAAATTTCCCTTGGAACAGTGCGTAAATTCATCGATTCGTGGCCATACAAATTTCGCATTTCGCATAGAATATTTTTTTGTTTTTTGCTGAGACTAATAAATGTGTAGGTAAAAATTTAAATAATATTACATTACTTCATTTGAAAAATGCATTTTCATTTGTAACAGAACTTATGGCTGGACTAGGTACTTATTTGACAAAGCTTAAAGGTATTACCTAAATTGTTTTGGCACGGTATTATTATCCACACGTAAACAACGTGTGGAACAAGGTGCACACGACAAAGTTATCATGTTTCCCTTTGTCGAGCTTCGAGATAGCTTTGATTGTTTTAGCAACAACGCGGGCCAGTGAGAACATATCTATATATATATATATATATATATATATATAGCTATTGTAGATCGACTGTTTACATTCCAAATACGAATGGAATATCAGTTTAAATAGTAGGTTAAAGTGCGAATGAGTGTAAGGTTTAAGTTGTGCTTTAGATATTATACATTTCAATAATAAATGGTTTATGTAGGCCAGTGTTATATATTTATTATTGTTCACCTCAATTCGAGTGGAGCTTCTCGAAGGAATACCTAAATGGATTAAATGGGTATATTCACAAAAGGGTTTGTTTGCCATTACTCAATTACAATGCTTACATTTCCTTCGAAGCCTACAACGGCTTTGAAATTAAATTGGCTGAAGAAAATTATTCGGTGCCGATTTTGAGATATTCGGTTGTGTTGATATAATCCTCTTATGTAGGATTCGTAAATTTATTATTTATTAGTTTCAGCATTAAATTCCGACCTTAATTGAAATTTAAATATTGAAATATATTTGATGTTCTATGATTAGTTTTGCTGTTTGCATACCAAAATTACCACGAACTATTCCCACACAATTAACGAGCTGGTGTAATAGGGATATAAGGTACTCTAGTGAATTGCAATTTCAATTGGAATGTATTGATAGCGTATATTTTGATCGAATCCGTCCAATTGTATGAGATGAATCTCACTACTAAATGCTACGCTCAACAAAGATATAACAAATTTGCAAGAAATAAGTATTAACAAGGAGAAAAAGGTTATTATAAAAGATACCTGAGATGGACAATATAAAAAAGTAATACAGGCAACTCCATGAATAATGTTAAATGAAATCTGGAAAAGAATTCAGGATCGATGTAAATCGTCAGGTGCCCGCTCCGATGAGTCACGTGTACGAGCCAAGGCTGTACATTTTGCTCACTTAGGCTTTCTTAGTTTATAAGCGTGATGATCCCTATGTACGTGCCAAGGTTCGTACATTCTTGCTCGTTTACAAGCTTGACAAATTCCTATGTTTGTACGTGCCATGGATGTACATATCGATCACTTATAAGCGTGACGATTTCCAAAATCGTCGGAGTTACGTCCCGAGAGTATAGCCCGACGCAGGCACTCTCTTCTACATTCGTTCATAGCGAACTAAATCATGGGAGTTACACCCCGAGAGCATAGCCAGACGTAGGCACTCTCTTTGACTGTTAAATTGTATTCATTCGGTATATAGCAATTAGCACGTCATTATTTCGCTCATATTCTATTGTAACACGCGAGTGGTAAATATAGAGTAAATCAATAAATCTCTATTATTTGAAGCATCCCGTTGACCCAGGAACCGTACAATTTGGTCCTTCGAGCCGTCCAGAAACGTACATTTTGGTCCTTCGAGCTATCCGGGAATAGCGGGTCTTTCGCGTTCAGTTGATCGCGTTCGCGTTTTACTCCGTTTTCCTGAAGATCGGCGCCGTGGAAAAACATCCCACTGCTGGTTCGTTGAGTCATCAAGCAAATCAAATACCATCATCCGCATCAATAGAAAAGAGGAGAGCAACGTTTTCAAGGATCCAGACTAGTCCAAATATATCGGCGTCCTTTCAACCTAGTACAAGGCGACAATCTTCAACGGAGAGAGGTAAACTGCAGTAAGCCCTCTCCCAAATTTTTTCAAGAATCCAGACGGGTCAAAATATATCGGCGTCCTTTCAACCTAGAACAAGGCGACGGACGTCAATCTTCAACATAGAGAGGCAAGCGACAGCGCTCGGTACAGTAAGTCCTCTCCAATTGTT
Source organism: Pieris brassicae (assembly GCF_905147105.1). Lineage (NCBI taxonomy): Eukaryota > Metazoa > Arthropoda > Insecta > Lepidoptera > Pieridae > Pieris > Pieris brassicae. The sequence goes on along the minus strand of NC_059666.1, from coordinate 19,369,834 downwards.
TAAAGCACAGAATGTATCCTGGAGGTACAAGCATTTACAGAGAAGCGTAGCAGAGAAGCAAGCAAAGGGTCTAGGAGGTCCTTTTAAAAGATAATAAACAATCCCGTATCCGTCAACACGGTGTGGCGGAAGACGTCGGGTAGTAATCTACACGCAACATAACAAGAAGAGGAAAGCAGCCATTGCAGTAGGTAAGTCCTTTCCATTTGTTTTGAGCACTATAATTCTGAGAATTATCTCATTTATTCTGAGCATTTTATCAGGCAGAAGCGAATGGTAACGCATTGTTACTACGTATTTTATAAAACATTCGTTTAAGAATTTACTAAGTATATTATATATAAACTAGTTAATAATATATACCATAATGGAGAATTTGTTCCAAGCTTCTTTCACTGACAGCCTGAAATCCTTCAGGTATTCAAAAAAAACCGAAGAGTTGCTTCGTAAACAAGCAGCTTTATTTAGGTCCTTTGATAGTATGTTAGAACTATCTAATGGATACTCGTCATTGGATAAATATGATCTTGAAGAAGCCCTAGAAATATTAAAATTCCGATGGGGGTTAATCTTTAAAACCCATATCGAAATAGATGCTGATCTTGGAGGCTCCAACACGGAGTATCAGAATAAATTTTACGAGCAGGAAGCTATATATAGGCACCATAGAAGAGAGATAAATCTCAAATTGCATTCTAAAAGCCTACAGAAGAATTTTCTAGAAATTCATATGGAATCACCGGTACTTAGGGATTCACATAATTCAAAAAATTCATTATATGCCTTGGAAATGGCTAATAATCAAACCGGACAAGACTTAATTGCAAAACAACAGCGACCTTCATCAAAATGTAGCATCAGCAAAAAATCGCTGTCGACGCATTTCAATAAACGAGGAAATGAAAATAAAATACAATATTGTCAATTATGCAACTTATCTAACCATGGCCTGTTTAATTGTCAATCATTTTTAGCAAAACATTTTAATGACAGGGTTGATACAATTTTAAGATTGCAGCTTTGCACAAATTGTTTATTTAAACATGAAGTGGAAGTTTGCTTCTCGCATAAAAGATGCATGATTTGTTCTCAAAAACATAACACGATCCTGCACGATGCACTATTTAATTTAAATTTAAATTATTCTACTACGCAAGAAGAGCAATCATTTCAATATAAAATGGAAAATAAAAATTCTTCGTCTTCGGCAAGGGTGAAAGAAATAGCAGGAAATGGTGACAAGCACAGTACTTATGCAAATATTGGCCAAGGAGGAGAATTATCCAAATTAGTAAGGAGCGTAGTACAATCGTTATCTTCAGAGAGCATAGAACATCACAGCTTCATTTCCGGGGTAGGAGAGACCTTTCACAAAAGTACTGATCAAATTACGCTACTCTCTACTAAGGAGAAAACTGGTAGTAAATTACCTATGGATAAGCACAGTACTTATGCAGATATTGGTCAAGGAGGAGAATTATCCAAATTAGTAAAGAGCGTAGTACAATCGTTTACTTCAGATAGCATGGAGCATCATGGCATCATTTCCGGGGCAGAAGGGGGTGCCTTACAACATAATACAGGTCAACTTACAATGACCAGTTGTTCAGTTCATAATAATAACCCCAATGTGAGTACCAAAAAGAACATTGATGGTAAATTATCCATTGAATCTATTAGCAAGCCGACATGGCAACCCATAGAGCAGCAAACGCAACTTGATTGTAAAGTAAGCGAAGAAGATAAATCACATCGCGTTAATGTGGGTATCAAGAGAATGAAATGCTTACAAGTCAAGCAAGAAACAGAAGATAAACAAAACTTGTCTTCATCCATGTCTTCTACGATTAATAAAAACCGAAATCGCAGCTTAGTATTATCTAAACCTTTGTTGGAAGCACCGATTAAAGTGCCTACGGGGGCGTATTTGCAATGCAACTTAACACAAGGGTCCGACAAGGTTGTAAGAAACAATAGAATCATAACTAGAAACAGTAATAGGAAACGTTCGCATGGATCAAAAAAGGTGGTACACAAATTAAATGTTTTGCCTATCAATAAAGGCAAGAAATATATTAAGCAACAAGCATTCGTGAAAAAGCAGAAGGTTCGAAGTAAAAAAGGAGTTAAAAATAGAAAGGAATTTACAGGAAGGTCAAAAAGAAAGGTCAGAAAGAGTGATATCTTTCGTAAAAGGGGAAGATTGCGAAGCGTTATCGCTCCGCACTATCGCAGGTTCACCGATTCAGGATTTCATAAAAGTAACATACAGCAAACTTATTCAGTAATGCAATCCTATGAGTCCAATATGAGTAACCAAAGGAAAAGAAAGAAAAGCACCATCTATAAAATTATACTTAAAATTCCTTTAAGCATAAATAAATACAGTTCCATTTATGTATAACATACATCGTCGAAACTTTACATTCAATATTGAGTGAAAGTTATTATTACATATTTAATTTTATAACGTGAAAAAGGATGAATAATATAATATCATAAACAATACATGGAATGCCAGTTCAGCAAAATATCATATGTTAGCTAGTGGATTGACCTACTGTGAAAGACGTCAAATACAATGAATAATATTATGTAGATATCAAATTACCGAGGTACGGTTGCATTTTATAACAATCATATTTAACCTAGGTCATGGTTTCAATCAACAACACAGTAATGTACTTTTATGCTCATGATAGTTCTCAGAATGTGCTCAAGACAGGTAGTGGATAGGACATTACGATCATATAAAGATCAAGAGACGTCACGGAGCAGTAGGTGTAGCATCAGCTGAACCAGCAGCCGGTTTCGCAGTGGCGTCAGGGAGACCCACCCGGGACCGGACTCCGATATTTCTTAGTGTTAGTGATAGTGCCGTGGAATAGTATAAGAAGTGTTAACATAAGTTTAGAGACTGTTAAACATTTCCTTAAGTTAAGCATATAATGGTTTCATCTTGTAAAGCACTACATATTCATCTTGCACTTTTTGCCTGGGGGAGTATGTACGAGCCAAGGCTGTACATTTTGCTCACTTAGGCTTTCTTAGTTTATAAGCGTGATGATCCCTATGTACGTGCCAAGGTTCGTACATTCTTGCTCGTTTACAAGCTTGACAAATTCCTATGTTTGTACGTGCCATGGATGTACATATCGATCACTTATAAGCGTGACGATTTCCAAAATCGACCATTCCATGAATAATGTTAAATGAAATCTGGAAAAGAATTCAGGATCGATGTAAATCGTCAGGTGCCCGCTCCGATGAGTCACGTTTAATCATCGTTTTTCGGCCTTGTGTCATACTTTTATTAACATGCTGCGATCAGCGTTATATTATCTTAAATTTATTAATCAATAAAAAATAGTCAATTTTTAGGGTAACATAACATAATCTTTAAAAAATATATTTCTATTCAATTCTAAAGTAAAACTATAGTAAGATATATAACAAGGTACGAGAATGTCAAAAGTAGTTTGTTGAAGCTAACAAAGACGTGTAGTTCTCACCTCATCGCTTTGAAACAATCAGCTTTCTCAAAGTTGGCAACAGCAAACTTCATCTCTGAAATCTCAAATAACCGAGACAGTACACGATCAAATATTGCGTCTTTAATTAAAATTAAAATGCAAAACTGTTCCATACTAAGCCATTCTATACCAATATTAATGAATAAAAATAAGTATCCAATCCTTTCCAGCATTAATATATTTCACAATTATACATTTTCTCATTATAAATTTTATGTTCTATTTCTAGGCGCTACGCAGTAGCCACAGCTACGAAGTTACAGTATGTTTCTTCTACCTTCAATCTAAAGAGTTGTCTAACTTATGTCAGAACTTGTAACTTTGTTCATTTTAATAACTCGAGGCTAAAGTTAATCGCTTATAGAGATAAAGCTCGTAACTCAATAGTTTATCTGAAAATCATTGCTAGCTTTGTGGCTACGTGGTTTTCATGTTACTAGCTTTATATGAACATTCAAAATAAGGTTAATGTGTTATGGGGATCGTAAAGTATGATTTTTATTTCTTTATTGCCTTTCTGATTTCAAGCCAAAATTCCTTCCCTGCACGTTTTAGGAAGATAAAAGAAATAGAGAAACCTTTTTTTTATAATAATATCTTATAACAATTTAGGTATTTTTTACGAAAATTAAACATTAGTTTAAACACGATCCTATGTTTTGTGAAAATGCGGCCTAATGTGACACACCTGATCACCCTTACCTATGAGAGTACCTAACCACATACACATACATACCCACTGCATACATTTGACCATGTTAAAGTGTGTGGAATCTTTCCCTTTAACGTGGTCACAATGAAAAGTAATTTCGCTACCTCGATAAGATACTACAATCTTAATGGCACAGTGCAAAAATATTGAACATTGTCAAACAATATAATATTTTACGCACGAAATTCTGTGTTGGGTCGATTTTATCTCGTTAGCACTGTCTAATAAATTACTCGTTGTAAATGTTCCCAGAGGGAAGAGAGGGCGTGCTTCACGACCCAAGCACAGCTGTTTTCTTCGTTTATATACAACCGGTCTTAAAACAATTTATTGACTTTGATCCTAATATAATTAACTTATTATCCTTTTATCGAATATGCTACAGTGTTTTATTTGTATAGCTCGTTACTGTAGAATATTATTCAACATATGCGCTTTCTTTTTTTTAATTTCTCTATGGTTTACGGGCCTAGTGAGAAGACTGAAAAGGACAAAACCATTATAAGTAGTGAATTAGTGTTTGTGCACCTTAGTATTGAATGCTAAGCAGTGAGTGAAAAAATAGTACACAAAAACAGAGTGTCTTCCCTTTAATAGAGACTATAAGTTGTATTATTGGACACTTAAAAATCCTTATCAGTAAATTGGGTTAGACTTAAATAACTTATTAGTCTAGATCGTAATGTTCCATGATGTCTTAGTAAAGACATACGTATAAAAAAATACATTTGCTTACACCGGACCATACGGTCATACGTAGGTAATAATACGTTTTTTGTACAAATATAACAAATCCAATTTTGTGATTTATTAATTATTGCCATGAATCTGAGATGCTTAACGTCGGTATTGAGTATCCAATTATATATGTCCTTTAGCAATGATTGATACATCACTCAAGGGATTGAAAATTAATTGATTATATACATATAGTAAGCAAATCTCGTGATAAACATTGTTGTATTTGAAAACTACTCGTCAATTTGGAAGTAAATTATAATATGCAGTGATGGTATATAGAAGATTCGACGAAAGTCATACGGCTATTTAAAAGCTTTTATATCGATTAGTATATGTCGTCTATAGGCAGAAGAGCAAGCATACATTAAGACAATAATAACATGCATTTAGCCATGCAACATTAAATCTGTGAATGCAATTGAATTTACTGTCTGTAGAACAAATTAAGGAACCCGGTTCGAATACAGTAAAGGGATCCATGTCATTCTTTGTAAATCTATCAGCGACAAATAAAATGATCGATGGACTGGGAACAAATCCGAGCCCTGTCGGAGTTTTTAAATAGCTGTGATTTATTTCGTTAATTTGTTTTCGTTTGTAAAAATCTTTGAAAATATTCTGTGACATTTGTCAACCAACTAGTGCAAAGCTTATATATCTAGCTTTGCACTAGTTAGTTAGCTTTGAGATTTTAAATAAGCTTGAAAAACAATATGGTTGTTGCAAATAACTGAGTTTGATAAGCTTTAAAATGTTGGTACGTTTCGTGCAAAATAAGCGTCGAATTATTGTATGAACATTCTTAATTTTGTAGGTAACCCCAACGCTGTCAGATTTTTCATACAAAATATTTCACACATACCGTTTTACGTCAGGGTCTTTGACGAAGTCATGTTGAATCACGAGTGTTGTATGTGAATAAGAAAACTCTCCATTATTGTTAAATCTTATATGAAGCAAGTGCAATATAGCCTTCCTTGCAAGGTGACGTCAGCATAGATTTATTGCTAGAGCGAGGTGAGTCCGTGAGTGTCATGCCCCCAGATTCATTGTGCCACGACTATGATTTACTTCGCAATTGCATGAGATATTAATTACTTTGATACTCAGTATTGTTACATCGTGCATCATTGTAGCGTGCGAAGAAGGATCACCTACTTGACTATAAGAGAAAAAGACTCATATTGCGTTGTAACGTAACTGGATGAATAATATTTGTATTCGTTATTTACTAGGTAATAACGTCACAGCCTAACGTTCAAATTTTTTTTTACTAATTGATTTGAAAAAAAGTGCGTGCGTACAAAGTACACATGTCAGAAGTGAGACTTCTTTGTAAATTATTTATTGCTCAGGTAAAGGTTCCAATAGATGATCATGTACCAGTATATGATCACTCCATGTATTTGTATATCTATATTCACACTGTTTACACACTGTATGGTAATGATAATATAAATAAATACAAAATCTGCGTTTACTGCACAAGACGTTAAGCGACTGAATTTCCATCTAAATATGTAACTACTAAACGAATACATCAACCAATAGCGTTTCTCGAACTCCCTTTCTCACTCTGTTTCAATCGGTCTCAATCTCGCTCTGTTTTCTTCGAGAAAAACCCGGACATCTTCGTGACGTTTCATCCGTAAAAATGTTACAATTATTAATTACGGCTAAACAATCCGATGTTAGGAATTTAAATACAATGATATAATATAGAAATCCACGGCGTAATAAATGCTGATACAGTGCAACCTGAGGCATGTAATTCCAGTTAGTTGCGAAATGGTTGCTGTGATATATGCTACGTATATAATATACGAGTATTTTGAATATTGATAGTCTCTAACTGCGTCTAAAACTCTGTGAACGTTTTAACATCATTTTATTGAGCGATAGTAGCAGTGTCTCTTTTTGACAGGTACTGTCACCCGTCTCACACACGTCAGGGGAGTTATGGTAGCACATTTATCATCAAATGTACTCAATCTAGCGTTTTAAAGTTGTATATGATCACGTAAGCTTAGTAGATGATACAAGCATAAATTATTTAAAATTATTTATTTCTTAAATCTCCTACGTAATAATGTCTGTTTATCAACAGATGGACTGATTTTGCCTTTAGTTCGCTTTGGTGTGATATGTCTTGTCATTCCTTAGAAATAAATTCGATTAGTCGTTATTATAAGCAAAAAAATATTCCGAATAAACTCATTTACTTGTTGTATGTAAACGTTTCTTCGCGTCCAAAGCATGTTCAGTGCCAAGAAATCTGTCAGATAAACCGGATTATATTGCCAATGATTCGCTACCTGTTGATAAACTTCCAATAAAAGCTCAATAACATTATGATATTCGTATTCATTTCGGAAACTTTTCTTAAGATATCGGTGCAATTTGAAACATAACTTTTAATATTCTACTTTAATTAATGTCATCAATTGAGCAGTAATGGCCTAGGGGTTCAGCATGCGACTCTCATCCCTAAGATCGTAGGTTCGATGCCCGGCTGTGCGCCAATGGACTTTCTTTTCATGTGCGCATTTAACATTCGCTCGAACGGTGAAGGAAAACATCGTGAGTAAACCGGGTTGCCTTTAAAGTCGACGGCGTGCGTGTCAGGCTCAGAAGGCTGATCACCAACTTTAATATTTTATATGATGATCATCAGTAGTAAGTTATATAGTGTATTTTTCGCGGAAGTGGCACCCATTATATCCGTCCGTGGTTGTTGATTTTCTAACTTAAAATTAAATTAAAAACTGACTTACCTACCTAAATACATACAAGATTACAATTCAGATTAGCTGTATAGTGCACTCGTAGAATTATTGTTAACCCTATGATAAACCGCATTTAATAAACGAAACAATAGAATTTATCTAAGTTTCGTGTCGGCAGCGGTGCCAAATGTTTGGAATTAGGCTGATAGTACCCTGGCATTGTGCCAGATTTGGGCAGAACCTGCCAGAGCTTGGAACACGCCAGGCGCACGTGCCTGTGAAACGGGAAAAACGTTTATGAACTAATTCAATTACACGTTTTACTAAACATTTCAAACAAGTTAGCGTGTTTTTACAAAATTTGCCACGTTGATCTGGTTTTGACTCAAAGTCAAAAGTCATTTATTCATATAGGTAACAATGTACACCTATGAATGCCAAAAAAAGAAATATACATTAAATGCTTCTAATTTTACATTTACAGTCAGTTCTCAAATCAAGGGCGTATAACGAAAGACAAGAACTGGCAATAAACTCTCCGCCACTCTTTTTATTACTATTATTATAGGCGCGGGCGGCTTTTAATTTTTCATTTGCTACGGTGATTGGATCATCCGGATCCGTCAGGAAATGTCGGGGCCACCTATGGACCATTTTTGTCGGTTTGTCGGTTGATCCATTAGGCTATAGTAGGGAGCTCCTGGTCTTGGTGGAGATTGACGTTTCTCCGGTAAATAGGCGCAACGGTCGCGATTATTTTGATATTTGACGGACTTTTGCCACGGGGTGGCTTGCCCGTATAGGGTTACCTCTTTTTGAATTTGCTGGTGAACAGCGTGAACAGAAGGCGAGAGGTTTTTTCTACATGACAGCGCATTGAGCGATCGGACAGGAAGACGTGTACGATACGCACGAGTCTTAGTGGCACTTGAAGGTGGTAGATATTGTAAACCAAGCCGTTGTGCCAGACCTTGGCGAACGCATTCGCTTTGTCGAAGAAGAGCGCACCCGTGCCTCTCGATGTCAGGGAGCTGTTTTCGATATTTATATCTTTCTGTCTATATATCGCTCAAAGCAAGAATAAATACCGATATTCTTTTTTAAAAGATGAACTGTTGTTACAGTACATCTCTTTTAAATTTTTATGTTTGAATATATATCTCTATTTTTCTTATACATGTAGTAATACTTTACATTTTACTTAAATGTTATTCTGAAATCCTAACGTACTTATTAATTCAATTAATTAATTATTTATTCAATTCTATGGCCGTGTAAATGACTCTGGAGAACTAAACCTTGAAGAGAAAGCAAGGTTTCTTTCGCTCAAGTAATTATAGTGGGCTCAAGCAGTCTCTGACCAGCAAAGAACCTATCAAGCTTCCAAATTCGGAAGCGGAATACATTTTAAACTTCAGATTATCCGTTTTAGCATACACTGTAGTAAGTATTAGCTTTCCATACTAATATTCACACAACTAAAGCTCGCTGACCGTAAAGTAGATATATTCTCGTCACGCGGTCAGAGGCGCAAATAAAAGTTCCTCCCACAAGTAGAAGCAAGTTTGCGTTACGCGTAGTTGCGGCTGTTCTGACGATAAAACAAGTTAGTTGGCTTGGAAAGATTGCTTAATTAACCGAGATGGCCTAGAAACCATGTTAGTTCAAGGAAACAGACAGAGGAAGTAATATTTTGTTTTATACCACATTGTATAAAATAATTATTCGGCTGACATTTTTATATGTTACAGGAGGCAAACGGGTAGGAGGCTCATCTGACGTTAAGTGATACCGCCGCCCATGGACACTCGAACTGCAACAAAAACTGCGCGCATTGACGCAACAAAAACTTTATTTGTTAACCCACTTATTCATAAAAACTAAGTCTGTTTAATTGCATTATTTTAACTAAAGTACTAATTCGTATATTGTTGTCATATTGTATTTACGCTGCACTGAGAAGAGACAAATAAATAATTTAATTAACACAATAGGTTAAATATGATATTTTCACCAATACGTATCCCTATCTAGATAATATACAACTTGCGGCTCTGAATTCATCAAGATTCATTTAATATTCAAAGCTCGCAGAAATATGCACGTTTTAAAAGTCCATTTAAAATTCCTCACAGAAGTTGTGTTAATCTCCGGTTAGGAGAAGTGTGGTCAGTTAATTATGCACAATACTAAATATAGAGGTCGGTTCGTTATGAGAGATACACGCGTCCGCCGCTCGGACTTGCATATTTTATGTCGTGTTTAATGCGTAAGGCTTATATTGTAAGGCTGTTGAGAGTGTGATACTTTAAATTAAAGATTATTTCTGACCATCGGCCACTACCGCTTTGAGATCTGTAATGTATTTTAAAGAACCAAAACTCTTTATACACGTCTCAATATCCGCCAATGGTTCTTTATGAAACAATTGATTTTCTTGTATCGATTGGATCTCCGCATTTCAATAATTTAGGGTTTGTCATGGATCATATAATCGTGGAAGCAATTATAACTGTTTAATTACTACTTTGTTTTCGTAATACATAGTAATATTATTGTTAAGTTATATTTGTTACATGTATAATTTCCGGATTTGAAGGTGGTGTTTTTAACATTAAATGCATTATACATAGTTAGTCTTGTTGTAGTCTTGTTATATTTTACAGGCGTTTAATTATCACTAAGCACGATACGTTATATTCTAAAAAAATCTTATAAGATTTACCCTTGTTCGTGGCATCGTTTAATGGGTCACAGAGCCAGCATAGTGAGTAAGTGATCTCATTGTTCGACTATGTCTCAGGACAAGAATAGAATGTAAAAAATATTAAAATGAGGTATGGACCCTGGATAACATTTGTAAAAATTGAACCGAAAATGTTGAAATGACCGCAATAAATCAGAATCAAAGGGTATTATCGAACATTTAGCATTGTCGCGATACTCTCCCGTATTTATGTATTTGCAGTTAAATTTACGTTTAATATTAAAGTACAAATGTATATGTAACCTTTTTAGTATCTAATGAATTCCAACGATATTATGTCCTCATATTTTTTGTTAACATTTAACAAAGTTTAATTATTAGGAATTGAGGATTGAAAAATCTAGTTCAGTCACTTACATATATACATAATAAGTGTGATTTATTGTTAATGTAACTTACACTAAAAATGAAAAACGATTGACCTGTCAAGTGCCGTGACCAACAATGTCTTGAAGAATATAAATGTGAAATTTTAAAAAAAATACTGTACACTTTGTACTGGGTGGATCTGCTGTAAACACCTAACTTAAGTATGAGGTTATACTAGTTCTATCTGAACCATAATCACGGAATTGTTTGATAGAGGATATACGAACAAAGCATTGTTGATCTCACATGAGGGTGCTCGTAAAAGTTTTATTATTTTCGCCGGCTCGTTTGCGAGCCTTTGTGATAAGGATGGCCATTGTTCTTATTTGTGATTGCGTTTTGTTAAAGCTTTTTATCGGATATTGTATATGTTGATTATTCTTAGCTATTGCCTATATGTCATCTATTTGACATTTAAATTTAATTTCTTAATCATTAAAATTGTAACTAATTTTTATATCTACTTTGATAAAGTTTTAGCACTGAAACTTATTTATGGGATAAATATTTAACAATAAATAAGTTATATTTTTCGAACACACTGCTTCAACATTTCAAGTATTCATGAAAACACTAATTGTTTTTACTCTAGTTACAATTTCGTTTCGTTTACTATCACCTGTATTAACAAACTTTCCTTTCAGATAATGTTATATATTCCGTCAAACATAGTTGTGATGGAAATATCAAATCTTATTGTAGAACATTGTCTAAAATTATTTGTATTCGGACAACACACTGAGATTGTCAACATTTCTCTCGATACCTGTCTTCTCTACCCGACGCTGGGAACATTTTTATTGCTTTTATTTTTACTTTATTATATATGGCGTTTTATAAAAACAAAGTTTATACAATACAAATGTTGAGACTTTGTAAATTAAATTTATTGTCATAAAATATTTTTTTACATACAATAATTATTCATGTAAGTTAACGAAAATATATAATTAGTATTAAGTATGATGTAAACATTTAATCCCTACTCCAGTTAACAAATTTGAAATGAAAGTTTTTACCTAGCCCATTACTGCTTCATAAATTATGTTAGTTTACAAGTGTTTCCTGACTTCCCAGAAACAAGTAAAAATATTCAACTGCACAGTACTACGTTATGCTCTTTTTTGCGCAGTTCTAGTTCTAGTTCAGGAAAGTTATAATGGACTTGTCAAGAGCAAGTGTTGACGTGCCGCCCGCTCGCAACAAGTTTGAAGTACAACCGTTTTGTGAAGGGCCACAACTCTGATACATTCACACATTACATCCAAATACAAATATTTCTTACATACTTACAAATTTGTACACATTAAATGTTAACGTTTCTATTCATTCGCACACTCTTCTTCTAACTTGATGATTGACATGTTTATTAAAATAAATAATAATTAATAATAATAAAATATAGAGAAATTTCAAGAGGGAATTTATTAAGTACATTATTATTTTATACTTTCTTTTAAGAAATTCGTCGTGATTTTTTAAGAAATTCAAGATTCTTGGAACATTATATTAAACAACATATTGTCATATGTGCCTAAAACAATCGATATTTTGTCCCTATTATTGGGTGTATTGTCAAGGGTACCCGATAAAACCCTTATTTAGGCCAGTCGGCCTCTTGCTTGTCTTCGTCTCTTTGCGGTGAACTGAGAAATTTATTGCCCTACCCTATTTGTTTTATTTTGCATGTATTTTTTCACGAGTAATAAAAAGTTAGGTTTTATAGGTCGTTAATTGAATTAATGGCACCTGTGTAATTACACGCGCCGCTTGTTCGAATGCGATTTGCAGAACAAATACAGAATTGTTGTTTACTTGTTATTTTTGTTTACATTCTCGTTAAAGTCTTTAGACCTGATATCAGTTATAACATTTATAGTTATTATATGTTTATTAGAGTATTTTTTTCAATTAAAACAAATTCCTCACATATTACTCGATTAATAGACATATGAAAAAGCATCGAATTTATGAAAGGGTCTTTTCCTGTTCTACAATGGAATTTCATTAATTTAAATATAATTTGGATGTCAGATCGCATATGTTTGATTGATATTTTATAGGCAACAAGGTGATGTCTTTGGTCACGTCGTAAATGTAGTTAATTTCTTCGCGATGATTTCCTTCATCGTGTTCGTGTTATTTGCAAATACAGAATTGTTTGTCGATGCGTAGGCGTATACCAGTCGCATGTTAAACCACTAGTCTATCAGTCTTAATTAAATACTTCAAAAGTTATCTTTGGGTTATTCAAAGAAGTGTATGAAGTTTTTAGCGCAGAAAATGCTTTTAGCATACTAGCGTTAATATAAGATAGCAGAAATATCTGCACGTTTGCTTTCGCGTTCAGTTTAATCTGGATAATGTGTCGTTTCGGAAAGTGTTCGAGCCCAAATAAAGTGGAACGACCTCGGGGCCTGTTTACACACGTCATGTTTCACCTCTTTGGCTTTACCCTTTTATATTTGTTTTTATCAGTGTAGTATCGCTTTCCCTTCTCAAAATGAGAGTCGTGTTCTACGAGTTGAGTGATACCCTCTTCAATTCGGGTTTTTTTTTCAACCAAATAAATACTAAAACGAAACCGTCGTTTACATATATAATTAAAAATAAAATTTTCCTTAATTTAATTCTAATTGTTGCATTTCCGTAGTTAAATATGTTGAGCAAAGACCACATGAATTCTAACTATAAGTCGTAGTCGTTTCAGGTATTCAGGCCGTGAAATAATTTGCAAAGCACTGCGAAGTCTTCTGAACAATGAATGTTCAAAGGAGTCTTCATATTCGAGAAATTATAAAGTTTTTCTCATCTGCATTATGACTAACATTCAAACAACTAAATAAAACTGTGACATTTAATATTGAAGTTAATCTCTACGTATGCAGCAAATAATAGTAATAAATTGACAACAGCAGTAAAATAACATAACTCATAAATGTTACTAAGTAACATAACTTTATACCTGCCCGCATTTGTCTAAGATATGACTTATACAATGTGTGGTTAGTGTTTGACAAAGCTCGTCAAGAATCCAGCCATCCAAAACTTTTATTTCCTAATAACTTTTAGTTGTATTACAGTGTAACACGGATAACGAGTTATGCATAAACCGGTCAAGTCATGAATCGAAGTTTTCATCTGACAGGAAGTCAGATTTATGCGTTATGTTTAATAATTCGCTCGGTGCTTTCGATAGCTTTAAAATCTGTCAACATGGCAAATGCACGCTTCGCGTTTTTACTTCTAAATTATTTCGGAATCTATCTAATTTTGGTATATATATAATCGAGTTTTAATAATCACATTTGAAAACATGAAAAATTAACACTGGACTTACACATATCGTCAGCTAACAGTGACCTTAAACCTAAATTTTCCTATGAAAGTGTGGATTTTTGTGATGGATTGCGACATTTACTTAGTAAAATACACCTATGGTAGTTGATTCATCCTAAGTATATAAATATACGCATCGTCGTTAGTACTCGGCATCCATGAATGAGGTTATTTACCCAAACCTCTTGAGTACAGGGCGCCATTATCACCACTTCAACCACTCTCAGATAATTTACTTGATGCTTCATAGCCCTCACGCTTTCAAAGGATTCCGTCTATAGTCTAATAGTTTTATCCCGTTTTAGGTAAGTTAGCTGTGTATCACGACACAATGGTATTGTAGAATAAGAAGGATTTATAAATAATAAACTTTTATTTTATGCCGGGTTGTCGAGGACTAAATAGTGTAAAATTTAATTTTGTATCTCTTGCCATATGTTGTTCGAAACTGTATAAAATCATTGATAGCGTAATCTTTTGTGTACTTAAATATATAATTTGTTGAATGTTTTTGTGTATATCTAAGTTATACGACGTAAGCATTTTTTCAAAGTATATTGATTTTATTTGTGCATAAGTAAAGAAAAGGTATAACAGATATGATTTAGTGTATGGCATTTACGTGATTGATGGTATAATTAAAGTGGAAACTGTAAATATTATAACAAGGTGGTTAATGGTACGCGGCGTGAAATGAACTGATTCGTTCAACTGTAATAATTGATGTCCGCTCCGATCAGCCGCGACATTATATTATATTCTGCTGCCCTACTGAACTGAAATAGATGGGTTAAAAGGGACTGTGGAAACATTACTTTGTACACGTGTCTACGAAGGAGCTTTAATGAAACCAAATAGTTACGAGCTGGGCCCTACGAAATACTGATTGCTCTTTTCAGTTTCAATAAATTTTCGAATGCTCACAAAAGGGATTCGTTTGTTGATTGCACCTAGATGTTAAATCCATCAAGGTGCAATCAATGTTGAAATAAAACAATCATAGTCTATTTGTGTGTGAAAACGCTCGTTTACGTCCAGATTTAAACAGATATGGGCTGCCATAAAACATACCTCCGGAACATTTACTATCGGGACGGATTCGATATTTCATAAATAAATGCAACATATTCATATCGTTGGAGCGACTATGAATAAAGAATGAATGAATTATTCACTCTGTCCCTTTATTTCACGTTTTTGTGAACGTTGGATTTGAATAAATTTTGAATAGTTGACTATTTGATTACAGTTAATACGTTATTTGTATAAAACTCGATTGGAATTAGTGGTAAATTACTTTATTGTGTACTGTATAAATAAGCGTTCTAGAAGTCATCCTTGTTATGAAGATTCGTGAAGATATTAATAATCTCAGAGGTGAAAGGAAGAAAAACGAAACAAGGCGAGCCCGGCGTGTGATCTTATTGGTAGTGTGAAGGTAATCTATCATAAGACACACGCGGCTCTCTCTGTTACGTTTACGACTACATTGAAATCATCTAGAACTCCGACGCACTCTGCTACACAGATGCTACGGATGCTACGTGCTACGATGCTAATAATGTGCTACGCGTGTACCTGCTAAAATATTTTTGTATTGGTATTTAGTATAAGATTTTTTTTATATAAATAAATGAACGTATATTTGAATGTAGTCAAAATAATTCCTAAGAGGCTTACCGTCCGTCACTTTAAGTTCCAAGTTTCAATACCGTTTATTTCTACTTAGAGCGACTTTTACGTCCAGGTGTTTTGTATTTTGAATAAACTTAAAGTTTGTGTTTTGTTTGAGTTTAAATTATTTCTGTTCGGATTGGGTACTTCAACGATGTAAAGTATTGTTCTAGTGAGACCAGCACAAACCACAATGAAATATCAATCTAAAATAAAGTCTGGAAACAGTTCTCTCGAAATAGGCACTGTTAAATTTAATTCGAGTGTTTCTGCAGAGTGCAGTTTATTCAGCTTCATCTCATAGATCGAATTGTTCGAAGTTGAGCGGTTGAAATGTGAATTGTTTGTGAAGTTCCCGCGGGCGAGCCTTTGATGCTATCGAGACTTACCCAAACTGTCAACAAGGGAACACCTAGTTTTGACATAGCTTTATTTTGAAGCGTTCAGACGCCTCGTTTGAATATTTATTAAACGTAAAATTAATCAACATTTTATAGAAAGTTTAAAGTGTTCAAGTAATAACAGTTAATGCTTGTGTATTATACAAATCATTGTTGCCACTGATTTATTTACTAAATGCATAATAAGATGAATATATATATATATATATATTGTTGCTTCATGGTAAAGTATTGATGAATACGTTAGAAACTACATGAAAGGAAGAATAATAATTTTAAGCGTTTATGAAACTCTGTATGTCATTGCAAACAATAAATTTGTATTACGTTCAGAAATATTAAGGACTATCATGACGTCGGAAGATTTCTCTGTCAAGTAAATAATGGTGGCTCGTTTTCTGGAAGCTTTAACAATACACTTCAGGATCCCCAAAGAAGCGCCTTTTCAGTCAGCCTGTCTTAGATCTTTTGTCACAAAAGATATGTAATACAAGATATTGTTATTGTGCAATTATGTAATTATTGTCTTTTTTAACTTTATATTTAATTAAAATATCACAAATACAAAACCTTTCTAAATTTCATTTTATAAACTAAATGTTTAATGTAATGTAAACTAAACTTATGGTAACATGTATTATCTTTAATCATAACTATATTATAAAGCTCTTATCTAATTTAAATTCTTTTAACCAAAGTTCATTGTAATATGTGAGCCTAGTACGTTTATCATAAAATAAGGTTCTTTTTAACAATTTGTAGGGATGCAATGAGTTTATTTTAATTAAAAGAATATTAATTATGCGTTGTTTATTGCCGGTCATAAATTTTACTGTAGTGCGTTAAGGAGTATTTGTCATGTTTATAAATATGCCACAAATACAGATTTCCTGCACTACAGACTGCGTAATAATTTTTTCATTCATCAAAAAACTTAATTAATTTTTGAAATATTCGAGTGTGATTTTCCTCTTCATTAGACACATTTTGTTCGTATTGTTTGGAAGCACATACAAATGTTGCATTTGAAATGATGTATTCTTGAAATCCGTTCATAATTCAATATGTCACGACCACACGGCGCTGCCTAACCGAAACGGCATCATCCAAATTGGCTATATAATATTATATATATTCGTCCTTTGTTTAATATTCTAAAGCAGCTATAACTGAATGTAAGATTATTATTCAGATTAGGTAATATTTGTTTTAGTCATACAAAGTCGCATACATACAACAGTAGCCTTACAATGCTCTAAGGGACGCTTTGCCTATAATTTCATGTTTCATGCTAAATTTCATGGATCTATGCGATATATGGATCATGTCAGAAGTGGAACATTTTGGCAAACGAATTTTTAACTGCTCATATTTATACAAATCTAAAACTTCAGATTTCCGAAAGTTAGAGGGAGAAACAAAGGACAAACATATCTTTTGTCGTTCTACTCTCGCTCCAGGTTCGCCCTTTCTCACTCTCTCTCAATCGGTGTCAAACGCTCTCTCCCTTTTCTTCAACAAAAACGCTGCACATCTTCGTGACGCTAATATTATTATTATTGCGTTTCATGCGTAAAAAATTTACATCATCATGCGCCTTAATTAAGTCGAAAATGTATTGCTTTATTTATTTATTTGCTTCAATATTAACCAAAATTAATCTGCACCCATTATAATACTAAGACAGTAGTAAAACTTGGTAATATCTTATCTTAATATTATTTAAAACTTCGTTTTATTCCAAAAATTCTGTTTATTTTATGATACCAGCATAATAGTTACCGTTCCATGAAAAAGTCAGTAATTGGTTTGACATGCGATTTATTATTTTAACAGTATCCAATTAGTATAACGAATTTTACTTGCAGTCTCGCGTATAATTGTCACTTACAATCGAAACGTGTCTATATTTCGGCGGAGAATGAGTGGTCACCATGGTAACAGCCAATTAGTGGCGCCACTGTCGCGTGAAGTTAATTCTGGGCGTTTGCGTCAACGCTGTGGTTTCGGACTTCGTATGGCAACGCCTTAATTACATTTTGATTTTGATGTTTGAAGATTCTAGTTTATGTTTGTTATGACAATATATCTTTGAATGTACGAATATATACTTTTTAAAAGAGAAACTATAAATATTTGTTATTTTATTCGTTTTTACACAACTATCATAATGAAACGTTACGTGTTCTATTAGATAACGGAAAAAGGAAAATTCGTTTATAATTATGTGTCCCTTTTTAGAATCCCAGCAAATTATTCACCTGTAACAAATGAAATGCAGAACGTAATCTATTATGTCTTTTGTTATGAATAGCAGTTGATGGTCGCAAGTATAAATGGTTAGAACGGTCACATTTTACTTTTTGTTCATGGAAGTGCAAAATCCCTAGAACATAAATCTCTTCAGGCCCGAGCCGGCGTTGACATGACACCGGGGTTATTTATTTTAAAGAAAATACAGTATATCGTTTAAAACAAAAACACTCGCTAACTATCGAAACTGTTTTTCAAAATGTTAACAAAACCAACCCAAACAAATTTTCAAACAAGAAGTATTTCACTAGTGATCTTTAACTACGTAAATCATTTGCTCTCATATATTAGAAAACAGCCATATTTGTCTTAATACATATACTTGGACAGTGGGGTGGACAACCAAGAAGTGGCCTAGTCAAAATTGACTATATATTATGCAATTCGGCTTAAAGCCTCGAAAGCAAGCAATTAGAAGAATGTTATATAATATCAAATAATGTCAAACTTTTCTTCTTAAACCTTTTCGTTTTTAAATAAGTCTCTTTACAGCGAAGTTGGCCATTTAAAGTCTATTGTTCTGATTTACCATTATATATTTTAGTGGCTATTTTTGGGTTGATTTTATTTAGACCTCGGCTGCATTCTAACTGTACACATGCGATTTGCTGCTAATTTATTTGTGGTCTTGGCTCTTTAATTCATGACTATACGTATTTACTTTAGCCAATTAAACAAAGTGATGTATAAAGCACCGTTTATCGCATAATAGTAAAACCCTGGCTAGTCTAACATCATATATTATAAGTATATATTATGTAATGTTCTCTTATATTAGCTCTTTAATTGATTACTATATCATTTATTAGTCACTACTCTAACCTAAAATTCAAGGTATAAAATTAACTAGAAATCCTTAACTAGACATACTATTTGGTTACAGAAGTAAAAGAAAATGTTATAACGTGGCAATCATAAAAAAATAGAAAAGTTGACAGGCATTACGATTAGCAATTACGACAAATAGATTTCCTAAAAGCTTCTTCCCTAACTTTATTCATTTTACTTTTTAACTCAAATATCTCTCCGTTGCGTAATTACGAGATGATAAATGTTTAATCTCCAAAGACAATTTGCAAAGAAATTTCTTTTTAATACACCCAGCAAAGTACTTTGATATAATGAAGATCTCGTGTTACTTAAAAGTTTTCGTAGAATACCCGAAGGAAACTCGCATAAATAATACGTCGCTTATACTTTGTTAGTAATATTTTCTCATGTTTAAACCCGCTCCGATATTGTATTAAGTAAATATCTTGATAAATTAATACTCGAAGTCCCGCGGCGCTTGGAACTTTGCATCTTTTAGAAGCTTGCGAAGGCGGCCCCATAACTTTGTGTTTCTTTGCGCGTTACGTAATGTATCTAATTTTACGTTTAAGTCTTAAATTATTATAAACTGTATATGTAATTTGTATTTTCATTTTAACGTTAACTTTGCACTTCTCCATTTTTGCATTATATTCCTTACTATGTATGTTTGTTTGGAACCGCATATTAGTATTATTTAAGTATTAATTATACTATATAATTGTGTTAAAGAATATTTAATGGATGACAATATCTATTTTCTCATTAATTTTATGAAAGTGTGTATGAGATAAACATTTGTTCGATATAATCAAATAAGAACCGTAGAAATATTGAAATCTGGTCACATAGTCGTAATAAACTGCCAAGGATGTGATAAAAAGTAAATTCACGGCGGCCGCTATACTGGTTTCCGCCACTGATTCCCCGGGAGATTTAATGTTTTTCTTTCATTGTGAAATGCGATCCCTATTATTCTTATTTCTGTATATAGCATTAATATTTAATATAGCCGAGTGTTAAGTAATACCAGCGCCAATAGAAACCCACACTGCTTGTAGGCACGCATATGCATTTTCATTTTGTATATCATATTAGATCTGTAACTAAGGGATTAATTTTAAATTCCAATACAGTTTTGGGATATGGCAGTAATACTCTGTTTGTATGCCAGTAATGTGCTTAATCTCGACTCAGTATCTTTCCCAAATAAAACAGTAAAAGAAGTAAGCTAAATAAATACGATTTTTCATACAAATATATTACGCAGTCATTAATAAATAATTGGTAATAAAATCATGCTACTGAGACATACATTTTTCCAGCCATTTTTTTAAATCGAAGTATGTTGTGATTTTTAGTATAACATTTTTTTACCCGAAACTTGGTAATATAAGTTAGGCCCTATTGGCTATCTGTGTTATTTTAATTAGTTGTTTATAGTATATACCATTAACAATATTTCCACATTAATATGACATCATTGCTCTCGTTGTTTGATATTATGATATCACTGAATGGCGTCACGGCTGGCGTCGCTTAATTGAGTATTTTATTAACACCAGACGTTATCGTGGCGTATGATCTACGTGCTTAAGCTTTTAAAGTTGTCTATATATGTTATATATTCTGCCTTGAAGGAGCTTAGTTTATTTCTTATTGTTCTCTACAGTTCAAAACTTGTTTATTAAAATTTTTACTTAATTTTTAACCTCTATGCCGGCAAAATATTTTTGATAGCAGAATACAATAATTAAAAGAGTTATTTAGGTCTTTACTCGTGTAAACCAAAACTTTTATATAACATAAAATATATTGCAAAAGTCATTATGAATGCGCTGTACTGATTGTATAGGAATGTGAAATTCATAATCCTAAGCTAATAAAATAGCAGATTTTATAAAAAAATTCTTTTGTTTAAAACAAGGACATGAACCCACGATAGATAGAGATCTATGGCCATTGCTATATTATTTCTTGTTCAGATAAGAGATTCACTCAATTTCGTAAAATAATAATATGGTATCGTTAATTTTGTACAAATTTAAAAGAATTATTTAAGAACACTTGTTCTATAGATCTCTCTGTGCCGAACAAAGTTTTGATGAAATAAGTAAAGTTTAAAGCTTTTAATATTAATATTCATGTTCTCTAACTTTTCGCATCAAAAGGCAAGAAGATTAAAAAGTTTGAAACTGTCTACTGTCATGCGTAGACTAGTAGTTGGTAGTCTAATAAAGCCTTAGCATAAGTTTTACGATAGGTTCGTCAAGTTAATAGTAGTACAATGTGAGGATTTGACAGGTCGAAACGAATCGTTTTTCCATAAAATTTTCATACTTTACTCAGAACTGTATCTGAGCCGTATATGATCTTTCTTTAGTTTAGTACGCCCACGAAGTGCATATAAAAATGTGTTGTTACTATTCTGACCCTCTTCAGAGCAAAAGTTACTGAATGTTATAAATCGCAGTATAACCTTATTTTGCTTAAATTCATTGCATTACAATGATAAATGTTAAAACATCGTAGTTGTATGAAATATATAAGTTGTACTCGTAGTAAATAATTAAGTTATAAAAGATATTTTCGTAAAAATACCATGATATATCAACCTTCCAATTTTAGCATTACAAATAGCATTCGTTTGTTTCAGGTATTAACACATATTCCAAGAAGGTAAGATTAGCAATCCTGGTACGAGAAGGAGCGTTGTCAAGAGTTACTGATTGATGCCATACCTCTTATGGCCGCGCCGCCTCGTTTGCTCTATTACATAAAAATTACTTATATGCAGTAATTAGTTCTAAGAGAAATTTGGTCGTATAAAGATCAATTAATCAACAGCCAGCCAGCATAATTAATTAGCCGTCTTGCAATACATGAGGCACTGTTGTTAAATATAAGGCCTTATACGTCCCTCACTATTAGCCTTATTCATCACAATGACTTTGTTAGTTCGGTCCATTAACCCTATCTAACACATCACAGTCATTATTATATATTACTCTACTTTCTGTTTCGGGTCTCTAATGAGCCACATTAACTTCGGTTAATACAGATGACAAAATATGAAGGCACATAAAAGTATTTTTTTTTTATTCGTCGCAGAGCAGGCGGAAAATAATAAACGGCTCAAGTATAAGCGTCATTCCTCCAACTTATGATTTTGTTCCCTGTATACTCTTGGGACTCTTGGGCCGTGGGATTCAGGTGCTAATAAAATTTTTAATTTGGCGCCTGATAGATAGTACCGGTGACCCCAGAGCTGGTGCTTTCTTCGCTCAACTAAGTATTGCAATACAGCGAGGAAATACTGCCCAGTGTTAAAGGTGTGCCACAAGGACCAAACTTTTTAAATTTGTTTTAATTTTATTTTTAAGTATTTTTACTATAATTATGTAGGTTAAGAAAATTGTAAATATTGTATGTTTGTATGTTGAAAATAAATATAAATTGTTAAATGTTTTCATGATAACCGTCTGTTTTTTACGTATACCTAGCAACTTTTTTTAAGTTTCCTCCAACTTTTATCCAGTCTTCAACTTTATAATATGGAAAAAGTTAAAGCCACAATCTCTGTATAGCTTATTCTTAAGTGGAGGTGTTTTCATAAAAATATTTACGAGGAAGCGCTTCTATCGCTTGGGAGATTATCCACTTCGTGTCCGTCCCTACATAACCCTCTCACTCAAAGGAATCCAGAGAGCTCTTTTCTGAAGAAGTAAAGCCATTCAAAACTACTCGGCTAATAGCAGTTATATTTTTATCAATATAATATTTTGTAAAACATTTATAATTTGAAATCATTAAATTTTATACAATATCGTTAAGGACCAATAAAGTATTGCAGTGTTTTTAGTAACTATTGTTAAAAAACATGCTAAACATGAATACGACATGACATGACATATTAACAAAAAATAGTTTGAAGTGTCAGGTGGTAAAGCTGTCAGCTGTCGCCTGGACAGTCTAAGCCCGTGATGGATGCGGGCTTCACAGCTGCTACCGTGTTCACATGTGTTGACGTATTTTTTATCGTTTTTAACGCTCTAATCCTGTTAGGTTTTTTATTATTTGTGCAAACCTTTCCCTATCTTATAAATTAAGAAAATATTAGTGGTGGTCAAATTATGTCTCTCATCAAAATTTCTACAAAACATAGCTAATTCAATTTAATATTCGTTTCGCTATCTTGGAAGCTTTTTTATACTAAATAAATGTATAATAGTCAGAGAGGCGCCCAAGTGTAATGTTTTTCTAAAATCGCAGCAGCATCCGGTATTGCAGCTATACTTCAGGAAGTTATCTGGTATTTCAAGGATATCCCGGTCGAGGATAACTTCCGAAGAGGGGGAGGGGACGTCTTATCAGTTACTCACCGACGTGGCATATATTTCACGCCGCATTTGTGCCTTATTTACTTTTATGGAGCGTGAGTGCGTTATTTGGTGTTTCCATTTGGTATAACACAATATAGTTTATGTATCCAACTGTGAAATGGTTTTCAATAATCATGATGATGGATGAAGTCTCCGACAATGATAATCGCTTCTAATTTATTCCTTTCATTCACCAGAAACGTATTCTACAATTTCGGAGCTAAACAAAGCGCTTATATATTGAACGTACGGTTAATGTGTTGTGAGCGACCATGCTAAACAATGCAACTATAGGAATTGCTGGGCGATTGAGCATAACGCGAGCGTTTGTTGAATGCAGCCTCCGTCTACTCTATACCATCAGAGATTGAACTTTTGTTTTAACTTAATTGGATTTTGCGAGGTTTAATTTATTTTATTTGTAAACGTCTCTAAGCAAGCACTGTTAGTTTAGATGTGAGGTGTAGTTGAACTTTTCTAATTGAAGTTTTATTAGCTGACGCTTTTATTTTACAAATTTAATCATACGTATATTGTTCATTTTAATTTCACGTGTTTATCCGAATTACTTATGGAAAATCTAACTATACATTACCTATGATTATTACACGTTACAGATAATGACGATGTTGTATATTGGCAACAAGTTGTAAAGATGGAAGCAACCAGTGAGCCAACTGTTGCTATAAGCGCCAATCGTTTGACGGATATTAACTTGTTTTTCCTCATTCAATAGAATATTCTCTGGTCTTACATTAACCCTATTCCTTATTTATGGTTCAATAAAATTGCTATAAAATCAGAACAGTCATGACGCATTAATTAACAAACAATGTAAGGAGATATTAGGGTCTAGTGAAATCATTGAACTTTTATAAATAAATAAACAAAAGGCTTGTAAGTTTAATCAGTAATTACGTTGATTTTTAAAACTCCTATTTATATATAAAACTTTCAAGTATAGAAATAGCACAGAATCTTATCTTTCGAAGCTTTTCAGTCACGCGTCCTTTTCAAATTGAGTTTCCTTTACATTATATACATTGGGGATGTTGTTATCTCGAAGTCGGGATTAACCTGTCAACCGCAACATGATCAATTCTCCGACTCAGAGCTACTTTGTCACAGATAATACTCCAGCTGACAAATCGTTTTATGACAGATTGAACATTTAACTAGCTACATAATTGGCAGAAATAATTGTGTCATCACATTTGTTATATTTTTTGTAGGAAGTCCTTTTCACTAAGATATAAAAAAATGTAATGTAAAATATAGCTTTACCTCTTGTATTTTACAAATAATTGAAACGTTAAGCTGTATGTAAATTCAATGTCGATTACACACAGAGAAAAGCATCTGCTAATTAAACCTTTTGACCTGAAGTTAACAATAAACGTCTGAACTCTGGTCTGTTCTAGAAACACTATAAAAAGCAAAGAGACTGGGTGAGTGCAAAATAACTTAGCAGCTAGCAGAGCTTGTAATTAAAAATTCCGAAGCTATACACTAGCAGTAGTCTAAAAATGGTTCTACAGTATATTTTACATTCCGATAGCATCCGCCCGATACGGATGACTCGCCTGATTGGCCCGTGTCGAAATTTAGATAATTTCACATTCAGCTGAATGCAGAATTTGGAGTTGATTTGCAACTGTGCAAATCGTTGCAAAGATGTTTTTTATCAACCGTACTGAAAGTTTTCGGGTAGATGCTGAATATTTTATAGTCTGCCCAAGTTATTACATAATAGATTTCATTAAAATCAATAAGAGGTGAAGAAAAGAGACTAGAAGGGATATTAACTGCCATTTAATTTTGATATATAGGTAACCATTTATTCATGAAATAAGTAAAGGAATTAGTCCCCTTACATTCTCATCATCTTGTCGGCGCTCATCATCATGACGTCCTTGTAGGTCCATTTCATCAACATGTCTTTGTCGTAGTAGGTGAGGTCGTCGCGTTTCATGATCATGTCAGACGTATCCATATCTTTTACAGAGTTGGATGTACTCATGTCCTTGTAGAAGATCTTAATGTCTGTGAACTTCATGTTTGTAGTAAAGAAGTCGGTCATATCGATTTTTCTGTCGAAGGGGAATCCCAGCGGCATTGTGTCAAAGCATACGGTCCATCGGCAAGCGTGACGGTCCTTCATGACATTGATATCAACGGTTGGTAGCAACATACCAGTGCGTACTGGAGTTACAATTACGAACATCTGCATTTCAAAACCGCCAACAGTACCGCGAGGTAAGAGAAGTCTGTGTGGGAATCCTATGCGTGTCTTGTACCAGTAGCTGTCGACTATCTTCTCATACGCTCCTGTGGTGTCGGCTGAGTTTTCGAAGTAACGGCGCGTCCATTCCCTGTCTCCGATAACTCCGTGCATTTCTATTGAGTTGCGGACGATTGTGTTCTTACCAGTCTGAAGTTTGTACAGGAAGCTGTCAATTTCGAGCATGTCATGACGTTTGTCGTTGAAGTTTAGGAGACGACCCATACAGTCGTATTTGGGTCCTAAGAACACTCTCACGACGGCGTCAACTGTTTTCTCTGATTCGACATCGAATGTTACCTTGAATGGATGGTGATTGAGACGGCGCATGCGAGCGACGAATGTCATGTCAGATTTCTTCTTCTGGATTTCGGTTTCATCGAGGTAAAGCGCGTTGGTTATATCAAGATCGTACTCATCCATAAAGGTTACTAGTTTGTCTGTGGTGATGCGGTCTACTCTGACGCCGGGGAAATCTAGTTCATTTCTTGTGTACTTAGGCAAGTACAATTTGAACAGATCAGCGTGCTCTGTAATTCTCTTCATTACTCTCCAGAAAAGTGGGTCTCGCAGACAGGTAGTGTACATGTCCAAAGCAGTGGGAATGTATGTGTACCTATAATCAAAAATATTATTAATATTTACTTATTATCGGCTATACTACTACGGCTAGACTATAATATCGGCTGATTATAGCAAGAACAATTACCATTATCAATTATCAATATGAAATTATTTATGACATGAGTATTATGAATTTTAATGTTCGTGAGGACACTTAAATTAGCTTAACTCCATTATATAATGCTTAAAGTAAAAGTTAAATTTTCATAAACATACTTCTCAAAGTTGTAGGTTCCGTAAGATAGAAGCCTTCTAAAGAGGTGCACAACGTGAATGACCTTGGCGTCATCATCAACGACACCCAAACCGCCCAGAAGCATTCTTGCGAGGTTCTCGAAGTCCTCGGCTTTCTTCAACTGGATAACTGTACCATCGCGCTGCAATCATATAAATTTGAATTTGAATTTTTTTAAACTAAATTTAATGCAAAAAGAAATGTGTGCGAAAATTCTCAGTTTTTAAAAAAAATGAATAATACGTACTTTTTCGATCTTGCCTGTTGTGATTCCATCACGGATCATCCTCTCAATGTCGTCCACGTACATTCTTTCCTTTAGGTTGTGCCTGTTAACCAGCTTGACGTTGTTCGGACGGACTGGCATCTCATCACCAGTATGAAGACGGATCTTCGGCCAG
The DNA here is from genome assembly GCF_905147105.1 of Pieris brassicae. NCBI lineage: Eukaryota > Metazoa > Arthropoda > Insecta > Lepidoptera > Pieridae > Pieris > Pieris brassicae. Next base: position 19,342,526 of record NC_059666.1, on the reverse strand, counting down.
TAGCCTACGTTGTGTTCATCGTCGAATTTAATCATGTCAATGTTGCACATCCTGTTGGTTAAACGTTCAAGCCTGTAACGGGCCAGTAGCTGCTTGTAAGCATACATGCTAATCTCTCCACGACGCTCTTTTTGTAGGTTGTATGTATCCTTGACCATCCAGTAGGGGTAGCTCATATGCAAGTAGTACATGTAAGTATTTAAGTCAATGTCCTCAGTGAAGTATGACAAACGATCATCCTTGGTGAGTGTCGTTCTTACTCCTTTACGCCAGTCAATCACTAATAGATTCTTGTCTGTAACTTTGATGCCATAGTAGTTGAAGATAGCTGGATCAGTTGCAGCCTTGGACATTTTCAACATTGAAGCTTTATTAATGATATGGCTGTCTACGAAGAAGTAGGGGTAGATTTCATATGGAGCAGGAAGAACGATGCCGCGGCAGTCCTGGCGGTGGAAGACTGCGCAAGTCAAAGCGTAAACGAACATACCACCGTTGATGCGTTCTCTAAGGAAGCAAGCTGTTCTGATGAATGTATCGAAGTCCTTAGCGAAATAGAGCATGCGGAAGGTGACGATTGCTTGGTCCATGTGGAGCGTGTTGGTATGCACAAAGATCTCACCACGCGGGAGCATACCCATTTTGTATACTTCAATGAAGCGTTTGATGACATCGTCTTTCTATAAACAAAAATTAGATTTTATTTTCTTACGTTAATTGTCATGTCTTATGTTAATAACAACATAGTATCTTGAGGTACGTAGTAACGAGAGATTTGTGGTTATAACGTGAAACTGTTACCACGTAGATAAGCAAAATCTATTAGAAATACAACTAACCAAAACCGATGTGATATTTTTTTAAGAATATATTTTAACTTTTTTGAAACCAAGGTTTACTCCACATTCAAATGATTGATATGCTCCATTCCTTTGAAGGTTATTTAAGTAAGATAAAATATAACATAAAAGTACTGACCAAGAATTTGTCGAAGTTATCTTCAAGCACAAAGTCCCGGGCTACTTCACGGATGTCATCGTAGACTGTAGGTTGCAGAATGTGATTCAAGAGCTTCCAGCAGTAGATTTCCTTAGTTTTGATATCGACGTTTACTGAAAATAAAAAGCAATATTATTAGACTTGTTTTTATTCACACCGCCCTAAATACATTTAAAATTACACTACACTTGATAAAGACATGTTAATGTACAAATATTTATTTTAAATGAATCTAGTATTTTTATATACTAATAGATTTTTATACACCATTTATCCAATTATTATCTTTTGAAATATTAGTTTTGTTTTTAATTTAAAAAGCTTTTAAATGTTTAATAAGTTTTATAAATTACGTACCTAAGGTATCTTTGCCGATAACGAAATCCCTGTAGTTGGTATCTTTAAGTGCGGAAGCTGCCGCTGCAGCGACCAAAGTCGCTAACACCAAGAACCTCATGCTGCTGCCTGTTCCTGCCGACTATGCCACAATGGTCCAAGACAAGCCATTTATACTATTTTTTTGTTTTTTATTTATAATTTCTGTATTCACTCTCTCTTGATAACCTCTGACCGGTTGATATTGTTGGCAGGTGATGCTAACATAATAAAAAATGTGCTCCCAAGGTGATACTGTCGGGTGCATATTTTTCTACCTAAGAGTTACCGGTATGTCTTTTAAAATGCAATACGATTCTTGGACTCTATTCTTGAGTTTTACGGGGTTCGAGAGTGTGAAGTTATTTCAGTTTAAAATTATTCAAATATTAAATTATCGTGCTATATTAAGACTTAAGCTAAAAATATATTATTTAGCATATTATTATAAATATTATTTATCAATTAAGTTCTATGAATTAAACTGTAAGCATTTCGTTGTCCACAGACTTTTCGTCATGGATTCCCCTTCTCGCCGACGGCGCTGGCCTGGGACCCTATACAAAAGCTGCTTGCAATTGGCGACAAGAGCGGAAACCTTAGGATGTATCCTTTACTATTGCTAATATGGATTTAATGACGAAGTCAATAATTTTGGTCTTGCTTCTTATACAACAGTATCTGTTAACAGATACTAAATTAATATTATACATATATGTATAATTTGTATATAAAAATGAATGTATATTCCCCGTTGCATCACGCGTGAACGGATGGAACTATTTCGCTTATTATTTTTTGTTGTGTTTATTTTAGTCAGAAGAAGGATTAAAGGAAGTTTAGCGAAACGTTAAAAAGTTTAGAAAACTTAACGACTTTATTAATTTTACGTGACTGACAGTTGTCAGCGATTTACAAAATAAATATATTTATTTATTAAAGTTTACCACATCATACATAGTACTAGATATACTGCATATTTTTCAAAATCATTCATCTAAAATGTATTGCAATTGAAGTAAACATAAGTGTTTCAAAATCAAAATTAAATAATACACTTAAAGCATATACAAAATAAAATTAACAGACATTTTTGGTAAAGTAGATGAAAATAGAAAATTAAAAAAAACCTATCAGCAAAACAGCGAATTAGGTTCGAGATAGATATAATATAAAAGCTAAGTTTATATATAATATATTTTTTTATTACTTATACTAATTCATATTCAATATTTATAGGTCAATCAGGTCAGGTAGTAAAAAATAGAAACATTCTTAGTATTATATCTGATATGCTGATAATGATAAGACATTTTAATATGAGCTAGAACTTAACTTAAATTATTACAAATATCAGAATAACGAATTAAATTGCCGAAGGAAATCATTTATATTAGCTACATCGAGATTGTGCACAAATTACTTTGTTAACTTAATTACAGATTTCTGATGATTGATAGCTAACAAAGTTGTCAAAGTTTGTTTGAGGTCGTAAACACAAGTCCAAACATTTATTTTGTATAGCGAAAGCTCGTAGCTCTTCAATGTTTTGTTTATCAACCCTTATCACAAATAGATAAAACTTATCATATTCAATACGTTTGAAATAAGTCGATATACTACACTAAGCTACATATCATTTCTATTCCCCTTCGCACGGATGGACACAGGAATAATTAATAATAATATAGTGAATAACTTCATAAAAATGTCACTCAAAAATGCACTTAAAAGTTTTAAATAAAAGGGGTATGAACTCCGTAACTTGGCCTCACTTTTGCTTCTACTGGATCAATCGTATGCAGAGGCAAATCACTTCGATGATCCAGATCAGTCTTCGGATGGAATAGCTATGCTTAAACATACGCCAATAATGAAAACCTTGTTTCAAAACCTCCTCGAATGAAGTCGGTTAAAAATGTCTATGCGTTCAAAGGGCGTGATATATGATATATTGCATATTATCGTCATCTGTGTGACCTTAATTATTAGACATTAGTAATGACTACAAGTGCATTGTTTTAGCTGAAAATTAAAAACAATGTTCAGTACATTCGGGTGCAGTGTTACGATAGCAGCAATTATATACCGGGCTTCAAAATTCACTTATTTGGTTGTCCTAAGTTGAAGCTAAAGAAAAAAAAACAAATTTCATAAAACGTACTGATAAATCATTAACTATATTGGTTATATATTGTCATTAGTATATTTATAAAAAAGCATTAAAAAAATTATATCTATGAGTTTATAGTATTGTCTTTTGTTAATATAGATTTAAAATGATGTAAATAATTATAAGTTTATAATAATAATACATAGCTTCAATCCCTGTAAAAAGTGTTTTCTTCATATGAGTTTAATTGCAAGGAAAAACTATATTTAATATATATTGAAATGTTTATTCTCAAATGAATATATAATGTCAAAGTAAATTCAATATATATTATTTATTCGGTTCCGGCACAGTGCAACCAACTCTCTGGAAGTTCTGTCTGTTGAAGTGGTTACGAAAACTGGATATAATTTTTTTTTGATATAAAAAATTTATGGTTGAAAAAAGGCAAAAGATTTGCCGTCAACAATTACGAATAGATGTTATGTGCATTAAATCGTATTTGAATTTTTATTTAAAATTATAAAGCGCAATTTATTTCATAACTGTACCGCTCTTGTTGCAATATACTTAATTTGATAATAATTAATGTCACCTTTTTATTGGGATTATTTGATAAAAATGTTTATACAATTAAAATGTATTATTTTGCTTAAACAAACAATTACTGGAAACAGATGTTTACCATTCTAATGCTAGATGTTTTTTTAAACATACATTTTGAAATTTCTTCTTGAAATGAATGAATTTTCTTTGTTTCACATAAAGAGCGATGATCTCTAAATGAGCGATGCTTATAGTTTTAAATTGTTTATTAAGTAAAAATTTGCCCCGGTTTTCTTATCCCTATACGTATATGTAACTTTAAGTTTTATTTAATTGTATTATGTATTGTTTTTTTGCAAAGAGAAAAAACCAAAATATTGAAAAACAAGTGTAAATATTGTAATACAATGTAACAGAACCAATGCACAGTCTTGTTAAAAAAACATGTATATAGATAACGTAATGTCCACCCCGTGACCTCGAATTCGATTATTACATTGTTATTAATGTTATCAGTTTCATGTAAGCAATATCACAGTTGTCCTCGGCAACAGCTGTTCAGAACGTTCGCGAGTACATACTTGGACAATGAACTCTCTGTTAATCTCAACCTTTTCTCGAATTTAGTCCATGGCATATTACTGATGAGTATGGATGAGTATTTAAAACCCATCCTCGCATAAGTATACAATTTTATAGTTAATCTTAAATATGGGTCGTTTATATAACTTAAGCAAGTAAATACATATCCAAAGTAATCACAACATTTAATGGTTAATCTGAAGTATTTGTAAAAACATGTAACTAGTTTGTTATATATGGGTGTAAATTTGCTGTGACTTTTCAAATAAAAATACATACATAACTTAAAGAATTCTTGTTTATTACATAAATGATATTAGAGTAACAAAACATTGAAATAATACCTTTATCCGTAAATTAATCAAAACTTAACGTTTGTTAAATATCTGTATTGCTAATGGTATAATTAATTTTGCAAAGTTAAATTGATGGGTGGGTGAAATCTGAGTGACGGGCGGAGGGACTCGGCCTATCCATTTTTTGAGTGAGCATTAAGCACCTTCCATTAATTCGTTTTATCTAAATATTTATATTGTAATATTCAGTTATATTCTTTTTTTAAACAGTTAGTTTACTTTGACACTTAGAGTCATAGGTCAGGGCATTGAGAGTGTCCATGGGCGGCGACGGTATCACTTAACATTAGGCGAGCCTGCTGCTTGTCCGCTCTATATATTTTTTTAATAAGAACATGTTTCTTTGAGACTTAGCACTAAGACTTAGACTCCCTTACAAATCCAATGGCGAATAGGGCGTCCTGAAAGAGATTGCTTGTTAGCAATAAGGCCGCCCAAGTTTACCTAATAATGTATGTTACCTACCTGTTTTTATCTACAGTATTTTATTAAATAATATAAATAAATAAATAAAACTATTTCTTCATACGTATTTGCAAGATACCAACTGCTACAGTATATCTACAGATTCTCGTAGCACAAGTGCTACGAGTATCTATTGAAAATCTATCTATTGATCTCTTGACCTGTATAAAAATATTGAAGTGTTCTATATAAAATGCGTTTGAATTCGTTATGTCGCTAGTATTTTAATCAGATAAAAAATACGTAAAATTAATCGTTGACTTAAAACATCAAGTCACAAACTAAGCTCTTGCGTGGTTATAAAAATAATTAGAATCAGATACTCGTACATGCTTTATCACATTAATTCCCAACGACGCAATTACAATTTCTCTGCCATTAACCATCCCACAACTCGCAACGTCCCAACTTTTTACTATTTGAAATAGTATAATAAAAATATTACTTTATTGCTATTGCCCGCTCGACTTCATTCGTGTGGAAATAGGAAAGCTAAATGGTCGAAGCGTACAGATGTTGGAGAAAACTTTGGTAAGATGTAAAACTTTTACTTATATAAAATATACAAATAAATCTTCCTCTAATACGAGTCTTTATCGATGTCTCTTTTAACTAGAAAAATGTAATCATTCAGAGGATTTGAAGTGATTTTTTTTACTTTATAGAAATGTCGTTCCAACATTCTAATAATAATGTAAATAAAAATGTAACCTAAAGAAAACTAAAATTTAACATTTGAAACAGCAAATAATTAATAATATTTTAAATTACTGCTTCAACAAAATCAGAGTCTTCCCGCATCTTCAAAAATTCCCCACATCTTCTATGGTGGAAAATATCACTTATTATAAGAATAAATTCATGATGTTAAAATTATGTTAAAAAAAGTTAAAAAGTTAATCGTACTGCTATTGAAATAAATCTTTTAAAAAGTGAGATAAAATTACGTAGGCCGTTATTAATTACCGAGAAATAAAATTAATCCAGTCATCATAAATGATTCATTCTCTCGCCATTTAACTAATTGAATGTGAATTGTCACTTGAGAATGAAACGATTATGAAATTAGTTAGTTTTATATTAAAGAATGAGATTTCTTTTTTTTTAATTTATGCGACACAACGCCTGAACGTAGCGTAACGTATAAAATGTTTATCGAAGTTTATTATGTTAAAGGTGTTTTCTTTAAATGATTTGACATAATAAACCAACAACTACAGCGGAGATATTATTTTTCATTTTAGTTAAGATTATAATTAATAGCCTTTTAATTTATTTATAGGCGGGATATGTAAGTACTTTTATTCAAAATGGCTTAAATACCTTTGATTTATATATCAGTAAAATATTCGAAATATATTTTCAGCCTATTCACATAGATTCCGGTACAGCTAAGGCTGTGCCGGAAGTAGCTATCTCCGTTCCACTTTCCGCGTACTAAATCAGCGCTCACTACTCCTCTGGCATCGCGCCACTAACTATGCATCTTGTCATATTGCCATTCATTGATAGCAGTGTGATCTAAGTGTCAAAACAGTCTTAAAACCGATTGAGATATATTTATGTGGCTTAAATACAAATCTTAGATACTAATATTTATTTCTAAATAAATTTTTATGCTTTAGTCTTGAGAAATGCTCTTTCTTTTGTCTCTGCCTCTGTACTAAGGTCCGTGTTAGAAGGCTATCTCGTTGAATTGAAAATTACAATTAAATTCATTCCAATAAACAAGAATACGTTATATATAAGATTTAAATATTAGTAATTATGTACATCATTCATTATTAAATAAACAATAATATTTCCACGACAATACCACAACTGAAGCTGGAATTTGTCGAATGAAGAACGCAGGACGGCATAATGTACTATGAGTGAGCCAACACACTCTTAGGCACGTATCAGACCGGTGTCAACGTTCGCCGCCAGCTTAGGTTGTCTTGACATGACTTTTTAATTAAGGAGTCGCATAATTAGATTGGTTTTTCTTGGATTTCCTTAGCTGTGATTGTAGTTGAATAATAATATACATCCTCATTTACGAAACATATACAGTTTTAAATATACACACTTAAAATTTTATACAAAAATAATTATATTTCTTTTAGGACCTCTTATAGTAGAGGCTTCCTCTGCCTTCGTCTCTGTCTATCTTGGGCATTTTTCTCCCAATCTCCCCCACTAACTACTTTAAGCTCGTCAGCCCCCCGTGCAAGAGTTCTTCCTTTCTTCCTTTACTTCTTGTCTTGATATCTTATCTCTACATTTTTATTTATTTATTGCAAGAATATGGTACAAAAATAAGATCGAAAGTTCGCATATTCTGCCACACATAATGGCATTAGTGGAATATATGAATGTGAAAAATAAATACAAAACTTTATGTTTTCTTTTTTTTAGTATCATATTTATATCTATATATATATTTATATATATATCACAATATGTATCAGTTATACTCAGCAACAAAATCAGTACATTACAAAGAGATACTGCGAAATAAATGTGCGACGCAGTAACGTTGAGAGCTTTTACGACCCGACATTTGACGCCATCTCCGAGCTTTAAATTATTTTAATGATCGGAATATGAATTATCAATCTCCCGTCTTTATATGTTCTCGGTTATGAGTCTTTATTATTACTTTTAGCAAAATGCTTTAGATGTGATGTTACATATTACGTACCGGATAATACATATTGATTTTTATCACAGAACTTAAAAAATGAATCTCGTGTGATCTCTGATGTGTCTCCTTAATCATCCTTGTGTGTATCTATACAAGCAAAAGTATGTCGGAGAATAAGGACATAATTTACGAATGAAATACCTGATTCTGGCGGACGCTGGGCTTACGAATATAATGCTTAATCTAAGTAGCATTACTCTTTAGATTCCTGTTACGAAGACGGTCCCACAAGTAAATATGTGGCTTTGTATCGAGAATACTATTAATAAATATCTATTCTCAACTGAAAATTTATAAAAACCACTATTTTATTAAGTTTTCAGTTGCAAACACTTAATTGTATTTTATAATGATTATTATTCTAGTGAAATAATTTTACGTATTCCGTTATTGTATGCAATTAACATATTGTGCATAAGTTTACGAAACTTTCGGGTTACATTGAACGTGTTTTCATAACGTTCGTTATTATATTTATTGAGGGACCATCTGTATACGTGCGAGTTAATATGAGTTTCGAATAATTTAGCAATAACCTCTAGGTATTTTGCTTTTTGGATCAACGCGTTATAAACTGTTTATTTAAAACAATACTTTTTTAACTTAGATTTAGTTTAATTTCTTAGTAGGTAAAAAAAATCCTTTGAGCTATTTTTTCGCTTATAAGCGAGTTATCCAAATGATGGAGATAATACAGAAAAATAGGAGCAATAAATACTTAAAGTGCTTTAAGTTTTGTCCATCTTTTCATTGCACGTGTTAGTAAAAATAAAATATGTTTATTGTGGAATGTAAGATACAGGTATCATTTATTCCACGTCATTAAATTTGAATCGGTAGACATCCCTACTCATCGGCAAAGAAGACAAAGGGTGTAGGCCGAGAGAAGAGCAAATCATCATACAAAATGACTATGGCAAACAATACTTATTTTAAAAGAAATGTTAAGAAGAAGCCTGTCTAGCACTAGTCCCAGGGCCTTTATCAATTAGATAAACGTTAACTTGATAGGAAGCCTTTTTAGAGAGTATTTTGTATACATACAAAATATTTTCATAATATATTGCGAGGGAAAGGTATATTCATTTGCTTGAATTTATCTCTCAGAGATTTCCTACATTTACATTGTAGATTGCACGAATAGATCTATGATTGTATACAATCATGAGTTTCACATACAAAAGTATAACATTGATAATAGTCGTCGCAATTTCAAACTCAAAGAAGGGTCGTAGAATATATTCATACTCGAATTATTATTAATACGATAAAATGAAAGGGAACTTAAGTTCTCTTGAGTTGCTAATTCGATGAATGATGAATTTACTCATCGAATATGATATTCGTCTAATTATTGGATTGACTTCACAAAATAATGGTTACATACGCATAAATTAACAACGTACAAAGTAAAATATATTTGAAATCGTTTATGGAATTACCTATCATGCTTGTATAACAGGAAAAAGGTATATTAGATTGTTCTCCAAGTATAATGAAGAACAATAGTTCCGAATGTTTGGTGTTGACAGTATGGGACAAAGCGTCTGATCTTGAACAAACAGCAACGTACAGTATAAACTGTATTGGAAATTGCACCTCATTGTTCGACCTTATTCCATACTATTTTATTTATAAAAGGAACAATGTGTGGTTTGCGTGAAGTTGAAGTAGAGAATTTTATTAAAACCGTCAATACGGGCAGGTCAGTCGAATGTTGTGTTGTGTAGGATACCCGCGGGCCTGAAATTGGCCATCTTCCTGTTACGTTCTCCGGCCAACTTCACGGACGCCAAACGATATTACTGTTTCGAACTCTATACTTTCAAGGCATCAAGACATGAGCCTACTGGAAATCGTGTTTTACTCTAGTAACACAATATTAAAAGTTGTTTATTAAATTTTTAGGTCATTTATAGATTGAGGTCTTTTGTTTTGTAATCCTGTTTGTTTGTTTGTGAATACTTATTTGTTACAATAAGTATTTATGTGAACGCCGTCAGTACCTACTATCGAGGTCACATTGGTTGCAAAATTTCTAACTTCTTTTATCCTGTTATGTGTGGCCTCGTTGGCACGGCTATAAATAAATAAATAAATGTCAAAATATAGAAATATAGTTGTGGTATATAAACTAAACCTATGGTATTATTCCTGATGAGCACACAGTCTGGGTGGGCCCGGGGTGGATGCGCACGTTCGTCACGACTCCGGGGACGTTGTTCTTCACGCCAAGTTTCTGGTCAACGACGGCGGTCTTGTCACCGCCACCGCCGATGACCAGCTGCATCTATGGACATTTCGGCAAAAATCCCCACAGCGCGTTCAATCGCTCAAATTTCAAAGAGAAAGGTAAGTGTTGTATTTATAAAAAATATATTTATTATAAATTTTTCAGCATAAGATAACTCAAACCAAAATATAAAAAAAATATATTCGGGGATTTTGACGTAAGTTACACTACTCATTAAATATCAACACTTTAGAGACCATCTATTTAAACTAACAATAATTAATAAGAGTAAACTTATCTTACTGCTATACTAAGTAAATGTTGAATACATATTAAGTAGATAATAATAATCTCTAGTGCCAATTGAGAAAAATTTATCGCAGTAAAGTCGCAACGCATCAATTGTCATATCTAAATTATATGCTTAAAGAGACAATGGGGGTGGTATGAAAAGATGAAACGAAGGGACTATGCCTCCCTTCGCACGATTAATTATGCGCCGGAAACCGCGTCGCTTTACCACAATCCTCTGTTTTATACCCGACGTAGGCTTAGCATAGAAAGAATCCTCACAAATCCTCGGTAACTGTAGCTTATAAACCGATTTTACCCCGTTCATACAGTAATTTTAATAACAATGTATTGAAAGAAAACATTTTTTTAACCGGATTAAAGCTATTTTTATATAAACTTATAATTATTTAGAAAATTAAATTTTTTCGACGTTTCGCGTGCTTTACAGCGTGCGTGGTCACGGTGACTGAAGACAAAAGGTGTTGAATGTCAAAAGTATCACAGCTGTAGAGAAAGTTGTGTTATCTGTATTTATTCCCCGGAGTTGGTATCGACAAAAAATAATTAAAAGTATATAATAATATAAATATCTTTAATCCAGTTAAAAAATTGTTTTCTTTCAATTTGTAAAAGCTATGTGAACCAAAGACAATACTAATAACAATGTATATTAAAACGGTATCGATGTTGCTTCATTTAAATTAATAGACCTTTATCATTTTTGTATTATGTATTAAATGGCCAAGGGAGTAATTTTGTATGCGATTATAAATTTGTAAGGTAATTTAGTCGTATATCCTAATGTCAATATAGTTAGGTGATGTTTCAGGCATTTGCTAGTAACAGAGTTCCTAAAATTTATGCACCTTCACCGATTTTATAAAGATAAAGATTCTTTATAGTGTAGAAGTCTTTATAGTGGACTACATAGACTGACAATGTCGATAGAAATAAGGATATTTCACAGCACAAGTCTCAATAAATAACGTGTACTGCATCGGCTATCTGGAACTTTGTGCTCAAACTAAGTGGATAGAAAATTGTCGCAGAAGCGTGAATTCCTTAGCTTTGCATTTCCCATTGTACGCCGGGGAATATGACGTATCGGTTTATTGAAGACGGATTGAATTTTCGTGTTATAATCTTCATTGCAGTTTGCGTTGCTATTTTAAATTCTAAACGCGGTGCAAATGCCTCTGAGGCGCTTAGAATATTATGAAATGTGTTTTTTTGTATGAATATCTTTAAACCATATTAAACCTTGTAGAATAATGTTTTTTCGAGGATAACATAAAAGTTTACGTGAAAAAATTATGTCCAACGTTGGTGAAAAGTACAAACAAGCTATTGAGAAAGTTGTTAAACTAAACTTTTAAATGGTTAACTGTTAAAGTTTTATCACGTTGAACAGAGTGATGTTTGGAGAAAAGGATATTGCAGACACTTAATATATAAACTTGATAATTTGTATTCGATAATACGCCATACTTAGTATATTGTCACTAATTATGCTGAAAAAGAAAGAACATAATGGATGATGTATCTAGTTGACGATCAGGCTTCGCAAAACTGATTGCAAGGCTGATTTTTTATTTTTTATTTTTATTATTGCTATATTACCTTAGGATCATGTAGCATTTTAATGGTCGGATATTGAAATTGATTACATACAAAAATACTAATATTTTCTCTATAAAATATTAGTTAACGGATACTGAGATATTACCATACTGTGCAAAGTCAAAGTCTAAGTCAAAAATCATTTATTCATATAGGTAACACAATGTACACTTATGAACGTCAAAAAGTGCATCGACTCTGAACTGATTTCCCCTATTTACTCCCTGTATAACTATCTAAACGAGCTTGGTCATGTTCTTTGAGATTGCTCTATAAACGCAAACTTTACCAGTATACGTGGGTGTAGTCTAATTGCAGTCGTTAATCGTTATGACTCTTTTCAGTTCTCATAGTGGCCGCGTAGCGCTTTCTTCATAACATTGAAGATGCTGTCATTTTCGAGTAACATTTACTATTAGTATTATGATTATGAAAGCCTTTATTGATATATCTTTACACTAACGACGTATCCAAAAATATCTTACGTTATGAGGGAAATAGTAAAAAAACTAATACAAATGCAAAAGTACGCGAGTAATGCCTGAGACGATCACTAAATGAATAATAAAATGTTAAACACTGGTAAATAGTTTCAGAATACTGGTAATAAACTTTGCATTGCAATAATATTTTCAATATATTTTGATTTGTATTGGCTTCGTTAAATTTAGTAATGAAGCCAATTGTAGCTTGCTTTTAATTATGAATGTTCAAAAAGGGATTAAAATTATATTTGAAGTAAATATATTGTATCAGTGAAATACAAGCGCTCGTGATGACAAATATTTATTTTAAACCTATTGATAGCTATTTACATAGTATGAATACGGTTGCAGTGTCAATAATAGTTTATCTTAATAATAGGTTTGATGAGTCCTCAGTCAAATACAAAAAAATGTTTTTATTGTATTCTTTGACTGAGCCGGTAACAGTAGTATGAACTAATTCGTATGAAGTTAGATAGGATATTCCACCTATGTCGATGCAGATTTCATTGACGCCATTTGCATACGTGTTGTATAATAGATAATTAACATGTACGGTAACAATACATCTCCCCCAACCCCACACTACGTAGAAGGCAGCGATGGCCCACGAGGTCGTAATTACTCGGCCATTGCCTTGAACGGCATCCAGCTTTCTGTACATTAGTGAGATTTGTAATGTTTTAACTGAAAGTCATAATTTTACAGCCTTACGTTAATAAAAATACCCTTAGTATTAATAATGAGTATTTTTATTAACTATATATATATATACCAATATATAATACATATAGAGACAACCCCACTACAATAATCTAAAAAAACAATTCATGGTTATTATTAGTTTCAGAAAAATTATATGATATTTATTATATGAATATTTATTTTAAATTATTACAAAAAAATAATATTTTCATGACCTATATATATATTTTTTAATAACATGTATTATTATACAGTAACAAACTCTAAAATAACGTGGAATAATACGATACGAAAGGGTATATAAATATATATTGCTTTGTATTTTCAGAGCGCTGACATAAAAAAAAAACATTTCGGGAGACGTTAAATTTTATGGCAAATTTAATCCCTGGTTACTCTAAATTGAACGTGTGTTAAACCTAAATTTGGGAAACGTTATTTCATAACCATTTTGTAGAAATGATTACTTTATACGGTTTTAATTAATTTTATCTGCACGTGGCGTGGTTTTTGATTTTACAAACCTTCAAAGTGTTATTGAAAGATGAATAGATTAAAACTTGCGTATTATTTAAATCTTTCTGCTAAGTAAATCCAATGAAACTGTTCTCAGTTAATACTTTCTTTTTTATTGATGATATTTATAAAATTAACAAATTGATCTATCTTATTGAATTTTAAACGTCAGTTCCTCGAAGATTTTTTTAAATTATTTTGCCTCTATTCCTAAATAATAACAATCTCTCTTCCATGAATAAACCTTTATTACAGAAATACTATTGCGTGAATTAACAATCAATCGTTAACTTTGATGGCCTCACGTTAATTACCGTTACATAGACTACATTAGTACAGAGATATTTAAGTTAATTTCTAATGCCAACCGATAACCTAATCGTTTGTACAGATTACATCAGTTATCGGATAATAGCTTGCTGTGATTATACGCGTACTGTGACGCCATATGACACACGCGATCCGTTCGTTAACTCTGAGTTACAATTACCGTAACAACTGTCTTTATCGCCGACGGGTTTTACACCTAATTCTAGAAAAATATTATCGTGCAAATATTGTTTTCATACAAAAACATATTAACAATTTAAATTCAGTAGAACAAAGCGGGCGGATTAATGAACGGCTTTTGTGAATGAACAATTTCATTTGTTGTTCACGTGGGAACGTGATTGGCTTGTATCACCAACTGATAATTACACTTTTAAATGAGATTTTGTTGGTATTTATTCAAACAAGAACGTTTAGCTTGATTTTTTACTAATTTACTATGTGATAATTAGTCGTTAATAAAGTCACTTTAAGTAACGGTCTTTGAAGTTTTATATCATGTCTGTGTCTATCACAAATACGGTACGTAGCCACCAAACAACTAAAATATCTACTATCCATATTACTTGGAAACAAATATTATGTTTGTAAATTTTGTTATATCAACAAAGCCTAGTTGCTAGCTTACATAACAAACCTAGAATAGATTTTAAATATTGAATTTATGATTAGTTGCCGAGTAATTTGATGAGAGCCTCACAACTTTTCGAGTAAAACTTATTTAAATTTGAAAGAATAATCCTGTCATAAAAAGTATTATCTTGCCGTCAGTCCCCATTAAGTTCATTTATATTTATATTAAAGCTTCTATTATACACGTTTTAAATAATAATTTATGAATTCTTTTACGGTTTTTCCTGATACAACACACTATATATTTCAGTGTGTTGTATATGCCCTTAGAATTTTGGGAAATACAATAAACTTTCGTATCCTCATGTGTGATCTAAAGCCAAATCCTCAATTTAGCGACAAATCTGTGCGTTTCACGTTTTATGGCTTTCCAATAGATTAAACCGGAAAAAATAAACTGTTTTCAGTTTCCAGCTATATCACGTTTAATGTTTCATCAACAAAGCCAAGTTTAAGAAACCCATTCAAAAAAATGTTCAGCAAATTCAAGAGCAAGAGAGGTTCTTCAAAGTTTACAAAAAAATATTTGTTTATAAGTAGAAACTTCAAATAATCTGGAAGTCAAAAATGTTAAACTATGCTGCATAAGTTCAAAAACTTGTTCCGAACTCTAGAGTTCTAAAGTTGACTACTGACTTAAATTATAACTTATTTTATATTAAGAAAAAAATGGGTAAAATACATTCGCTTCGTTTAAAGAAGTGGAACATATACGTAATAGTATCGTAATTTTTTATAGCAAAATTATATACTACCTTACCTAACACATGGCATGCCTTCCGTGGCGTAACAATTATTCTTCGTTTGAATCTTTGTTACATAACATGGACGTTATTCACTTGTCCATGTTGGTAATATTGGAATAGATTCCGATAGGCAAAACAATATTAGCAACTTAAATAAAGCTGGTTTAAAATAATATTATAAACTATGATGTGTATTAAAACTGACTTAGTACCAGTGACTTACACAAAGCCGTTAGTTACCAAATGTTTTTGATACTACATTTATAATATTACACTATTTAGTAAACCTTAATATTATTTTATTACAGGATAACATGTCTACATCTTCCGTTGTCTTCAAAATGGATGCATGTTGGCACAGAACGAGGGAACGTTCATGTCGTCAACATTGAGACGTTTGCTCTCAGCGGCTACGTTATTAACTGGAATAAAGCAATCGAAGTGTAAGTTGTAAATGTTGTAATTGTATCACCACTCACCACCTCACACTCACCCCGCTGGTTCTCCGATCCAAAACCTTAGAAACGAGATGGAGGCATCGTTTGCCTTTCTTTCTTCCATAGGATGTAAGAATCTTAAAAGAGGAAATGACAGCGCGTTTTATTTGTTTGTGTTTGGTCACAGGGATGTAGCGGCGTATCTATTAGAGATACTATTGACCAAACACAATCAAACGTCATGCCATCGTATCGTCTTTTGTCAGTCTTGCTACTTGCCACAGAATTTCATTATAATGTTTAGATGTTTATTTTAAAGGAAGCAAAATTAAAGTGTATAAATAATGTAGTATACGAATGTCAGAAATCAACATTTTCTAAAGACTTTTCTGTAGAAATGATAAATTAGTACATTAAATGGATGTCTAAAGATTTGACGTGGTCGTTAGCCACAGCTAATTACACCCTCTTGCATCGTCATCTGCGATTTATCTTTACATTTAACAATACAAGTACGCAATTACAGAATTCAAGAAGTACATTTATAGCAAAAATCTCGAAAACGTGCATAGCTTTATTTGTTTGTAACGTTTAATACATAAAATATATGGTACAAATTTTTCAAATATTATTTTTAAGTGTAAATATTAATGATCTTGAGTAATTACAATACAAGAGTATTTTCTAAAAAATATAAGGCACTTTTTACTAAAGCGTCAAAGATAATTCTAATATTTAAAGTCGTATTTGTGTTGCCAAGGCACCTCCGATAATTACTTGTTTACGGATTACTTGGCAAGTAGCAAAGCTTGAGTTTAAAAACCCTGGAAATTAATTATTATCAAAAAAATAAGGAAAGATTTCGACAACAAGCTTTTTATTAAACGTAGAGTATGAAGAGTAATAAAAAAGTAATTATAACTGACAGCCTTCAACCGGAAGTAACCGACGTAAAATGGCTTCTAGGAAATGTTGTTTGAAGCTTTTTAAAGAGTTTATAGTAGCTCGTAACAGGTCCACAATCTCGTGGCACAGCCTCTAGAGGCCATTACTTAGGTCACGTCATACAGGTTTCAGTTTTTAACAGCATTATGTGATACAAAGTTGTTACATTACTTCTAAACGATGTTCTAGAGAATTCGTAACCTTTAAACACTTAAAACTTTGCTATAATATTAAGACACGTTTGTTTTCAAAATTTAAGGTTTTTCATTTTAATTTTAATCACATTGCAGTTATCTTAGTTATACCTAGTCTTTTTGGAAATACAAACTTTATAGCTAACTCAATACTAATACCATTTTAATTATCAAATTGTACCATTAAGAAAACACTTTTTAAACGGATTGAAGCTATGTATTATTATTAAAAACTCATAATTATTTACATAATTTTAAAATTTATTATACCGACCGAAATTCTCTTAATGTGTTAAAGCTATGTTAACAAAAGACAATATTAAATTGTACCATGTACGATTTATAACTAAAGGTCTTAAAATTGTAAAACAAATCACCTTAAATAAAAAATGTGTATCTTTTTAAATTGTACATTTCTAAAGAACGCGAGCGGCGCTACGGCGTAGCAGCTACGTAGCCGTTTTAAGCGTAATGGTTTAATAGCTACAGATAGCGGCCCTCTTCCGGAGTGTAAAACGTAATGTTCAATAATGCGTTGCGTGGCCGAACTGTTCCCACATTGTGTAGCAAACATTAACATTTATGAGCTGTCTATGCGACTATGACCCTCATTACCTTAACACCAACTATTTTTGATAAAAATGTAATAACGTATTTTTATGATTCCTAATTGTTTAAATACCTTAAAAAAATCTTATCTTAAAGACACAACAAATTACAGCTCTTAACTAATTAATCCCTTACAAAGTCTCTTGTTACACAGCGCCTAATTATGACAACAAGTAGCGCCCTATACTTACAATAATTATCTCGCCTATTTAACTGTCTTAGGCAACTTTAACCTTTTGAACTTCTAGTACCATTATTAGGGTAAAACTTAGGCGTTATTACTATTGCTATAGCAAACCTTATGTCATTATAAAATAAATTATATTGAAAATGTATTAAAAAAAATGCTGAAAATCTATTACTTGAAAAAAAATTGTTTATCAACGTAGTCGCTATTATTTTCTAATTATGCTTTATTTTTATTACGTATTTTTATAGTTACAGACTTAATTCACATCTCTGTCGTGTATAATTAATGTTCCAACTCATTGTAATTGTGTCGCCATGAGAATTTAAAGAAACATAATTATATAAAATATATAATACGTTCATATGACGTCGAGACCAGTTTTAAATTATATGCTTGGTCAACCCTAGTTGCAAGCCTACTCGCTATGTAACTCGAGCGTTACACGTTAAATATTTATGGCCTTTTAGATTGTAAGGGTTATGCAACACCGGTATTTGCATTCGTTGCCTTCACATGCTCTTATCTCGCTACTTGGTTCACTCGTAACTTAAAATGCTAAACTTAAAAAGTACACTGAACGTGAAGATATAGGTTTCTTGTTTGCAAATAAATAGATCATCTATAGTGTTCTAGACTAAACTCTACCTGAGTTTTATTAGTCTAAACTTAGTGAAAAAACTTAGGCATTATGGTTATTGTCTAATTTAAAAATAGGGAGGCTCCTATTTAAAAATAGGATCTTCTTGACTTTGAGATCAAAAATGTGTACTGGCCTCTAAAATCAGAATTTTCCACCGCTACCAGTCCTGTATCATTTCCCTTCAGGTACTACTAGATATTAAAATATAAAGCGAGGGACAGCCAGTACCAACAAGTCCTATATTATAACCAGATAGCCCATGAATTTGACGCATAAAACGAACAACTTGATCCAACACTGTATCGCATCCCCATTTAATATTTATTTTAAACGTTAGTGCCATGTATCAATCTTAATATAAATATTAAAAGTATATTTTTATTCCTCATCGCATAATTACGCAATATTGATAAAATTATGTTTAAACCGCCCACCACGCTGCGGTTAGGTCCCTAACAAGATTCATTAAATTTGCACCAAGCATTGCGGCGGTAAATACTTGATTAATTTACAAACCCCCATTAGTATATGTTATATTAATTCGTATGTATAATTATTTTGTAGTAAGTAGACTTTTTGTCGTTTCTGTCTGAATATACATTTTCAAAAACCTGATTCCCGTTCTCATTACGTGCAGAGCGCTCTCTTGAAATTGATGCAACTCAATTAGTTGTGGAATAACAAGAGTGTTAATTGGATGCTGTGTCCCGCCGCAGGACAGACGGGACGGGACCAGACAATTAAACTCGTTATTACATACCCGCAAGCCTCGCAGAAATCCTTCAATTGTTACAGTTTCATTGTTGAGAGATTCTATAAGTGAGCAGTATAAGCGAAAGCTTAATATTTATAGCGGTGTTTCATTGTCTAACATTTATTGGTACAGTATAATACGTACTACTCTGTGCAAATTCTCCTTCATATGGAGTTTCTTTAGGTAGCCTTTATATTTACGCATATATTTTCTGATGATTTTTTTGGTAGATTTCCCGTAATGAAGAAACCAACATCCAATATGATCAATTTAAATTATTGTTAAAAATATTGGAAATCTATCTCAACAAAATATATTAATAATTATTATACGTATTTAGCAGCATACATTTTTAATTTCTTTTACTTCTGTTAATAACTTTAATCCATATTAAAGGCTAAGCCTATAACTAGATCAACCGTTATAGAGCATGTTTAATACCTTAATACACAAAAATCGTTATATAAGTTTAGTTTAAATTTCATAATTTAGAAAATTATTGAATATTTAATTCTAAAAGTGTTCTGGGACATGCAATTTATAAGATATTATGCTAACACTTTAAAAAACTGTAAACAATCCGCCTTCTGTGCCTGACACTAAGTATTGACTGCGTACATACATAGCATACCAATCGATTGGTGCGTATTCGGGGTTCAAACGGCTTATGCTTACGTAAAGGTTTTTATATCTGAAATGCATCATAAATTACCACCATAATATTTCGTCATACTCGTTCCATGGCAGGCTTGACGCTATATGTAATATCCGGTAAACTTCCGGTTTGAACACTAACTTGGTTAGAGCCCCACTCGAGCTAAGTACCGCGTACGGCTTAACGCGTGAATAGTGGTTTCTGTCTCTTGGCATTCAGCCGACTGAATTTACTTTTTGCTATTTTTAAATGTCTTGCTGACGAAGTTTTTTATTTAGCCTAACTAAGACTAATAAATAATTCTGAGTATAATTAACTAATAAGGATATTTAACATAAGAAAGTGTCCAATAACACTTACAGTCTCTATTAAGTCTCTCTGTTATTGTGTTCTATTTTTTCACTTACCACTACCGTGCACTAGACTAATCAAAATCATTTTGTAGTTTTCAATCTATTAACTAGGCCTGTGGTATCAAGAAGTTAAATAGCCTCGACATTTTTGAATTTATTACATTATTTACAGCAGTCGTGGCCAGCTAGAGACTTTTTAAATCCTAGTATAACGTTAATACCTATTATGTATAAGTATAATTCTTCACAAGTTTACTTATCATTTTATATATTGCTATTGTATATATCGAAGAGGATGTCACGTAGTTAATTCGAAATATTAAATCATATTTACGGTCGTGACGTTATGAGAGTAGATTACAAATTTGTCATAAAATATCAATTTGCGTGTTTACTAGATGGCGGCCCCTTGACGGAACAATACTGTCGTAATTCCACAACGCTGCATCACCACATAACAATATTTCTAAAATTGCTTTGATGTGAACGAACCAAGAAATCAACTACGTACATGTTGACGTATCTGTATATGTATATATAGAACTACGACTTATACTACAAAATATATAACTTAATTAGACAACTAGTGTCGAGATTAGTTCGACAAA
Source organism: Pieris brassicae (assembly GCF_905147105.1). NCBI lineage: Eukaryota > Metazoa > Arthropoda > Insecta > Lepidoptera > Pieridae > Pieris > Pieris brassicae. Next base: position 19,321,454 of record NC_059666.1, on the reverse strand, counting down.
CAAACTCTTTTAGGTTCATATTATCATGTATAGAGTAAAAGTAAAAAGGTCTATAAATAAAAGTTTTAAATACATTAAGCATTACACATTTTTAGCTGTAATTTATATGCCAAAGCAAATATTTGTTTATGATATTCTTGCCAGAGTATAAAACGTTGGGCAGTTTCATTTGGACCGTTTATTCAGTTGTAATTAGTTTGAGAGAGAGCTCGGCGTATGTTCAAATACTGCTAAATACACTTCAGTTTGCTCATGTCGTCTCAGATACCAAATAGTAACTATTATAAATCCGTATTATGTTTATATAATATTTAGATGTCATGAAAGCTTTATGCTTTTAGCGGTCTTTAAACATTCAAATTTTAAGCTAAATTAAAATTAATATTACATTTATTTCAAATTAATCAAATCAATATAGACTTTCTGTAGGGGTATGCAAATTGTCATCTAAGAATATAATAAGGTATTCAAGAAGAGGATGCGAAGGGCATAATGCGAGAACAGGGCGGTTGCTGTCAACAAGTGGCGCTACGCGGTTATCACTCGACGCCTACTCTATTATAGAGACACTTACGAGATTTCGTTGTGTTATGTTGTTATTTGAGATTTTGGGTTGAAAAAAAAGGCGAAACGACAGAAGCTAATTATTGAAATAAACTTTTGGTTTACATTTTTAGTGTTGATTTTTATCTTAAATTCTTTTGCAGAACTCGACCTAATCATCCCGGGGCGGTAGTAGAAATTATAGACAATCCATTAGACGCTAGCAAGGTAACAATCATCAATAATATGTCATGTTTAATTATAACATTTATATAAATGCTTAGTATGGAAATTCTTAGAAATATCTAAACAAATGAATAATAACAATAAGGAATCGGCGTCATGTTCCAGTTGCTGATAGCGTTCGAAAGCGGTTTAGTTGTGGTTTGGGATCTGCGGGCGCGTGCTGCAGAGTGGCGTGGCCACATAGGCTCGGGTATGCCGGGGGATGCTATCCGCGCAGCTGCTTGGCATCATGACGGCAAACTCATGACAGCACACGCTGATGGCGCGCTCGCAACTTGGACTGTACGAGCACCCAGACCTATCTCGCTATCTTACCCACATGGTATGAACTGTTTTGCAATATTTAGGAGAGTAGTTCATATTAGTAATGTAAATTATATATGCCAACTTATAATACTTTCGTGACAAGTTTATGGATGTTGTTGTTGTTTAATTATGAATGATTTTTGAAAATTCTGTTCCAGCGAAAGCTAACAAAGATGGTAAACTAGAAGCCTGTAAACCTATACACAGGTTGGAATGGAAGACTTCAAAAACGGGGTAAGCATAGGCTGTTGTCTGTTGTAAGATAAACACTGCGTAGTGTAAAAACTATCTTAATTGAATATTGCTTAACTAGTATGTATAACATTACAGCGAGACTCTGGTGATATTTTCGGGCGGGCTACCGACGGACAAAGCGGGCCGGACACACAGCATCACGGTTTTAAATGGCAAATCAACCACAGTACTAGAGATGGAGCACAGCGTTGTTGACTTTGTCACTCTCTGTGAAAGCCCACACGCCGCCGGTATGTCGCCTTTGCATATCTATTATTTGTATCAGCGATAGATATATTTAACCAGCTAGATCTGGATATCTACACACTTTGAAATCATTTTTACTTTAGTTTTTATAATTTTTAATAGTTGTGCCAGTGTATGAGTGTGCCAAGCATTGGCTTTTGTAAATAATAATAAAAAATCAGTCTTTTCTACCGTGTACCGTACAGTGTATGAAATTTCGATCTCAAAAAATTTTGTTTAAATAAATACAGGCCTTTAAACGTTTTTAACTAGAATAAAGTTTTGTCGTGGAGTTTTTTGTTTGTACTCAATATTAAATTAATATCAATAATATTTTCCCATTATTGTTTTTAGGCGTAATTCTTAACAAGTAAATACTAAATAGCGCTTGTAAATAATTATAATTACGATGTATTAACCCCATTTATTTATTACTAATATTACATATTATAAAACAAATTACTTAGACAATATACAAAGCCAAAACAGATGACATTGATAAACAATATATATATACATTAAGAGACAAAAAAATCTGAAATTAAACATTAAACAAACATATTTTTTTAAATCAGGCATATACTATAATTTTAACTTAAGTACTGATTAGTTTTTTGTAATTAGACTGATTTCGTCTTTATGAATATGGTTAGTATTATATTATTAATAATTTATCAAATAACATATTTTACGTGAGTATCCATCGTTTTTCAGAATACCAGGAGCCGTATGCGATAGTGGTGCTCCTGCAGAACGACTTGGTAGTAATTGACCTTCAATCGCCGGGATATCCCTGCTTCGAGAATCCTTATCCTATGGACATTCACGAGTCCCCGGTTACCTGCTGCTCATATTTCGCCGACTGCCCCTCGGACCTGGTGAGATCTCTTCTTTGGAAATCCTATTATACTAATAAATCTAGCCCTTAAAAGAATTCAGATACTTCTATTTTAACTAATCTTTAGTCTCTTTCACACAAATTATTGTGTGTGATGAAAGTATCAGATCACTTCTTTTCTTAACACAGCATTGGTAATTAGAATCTAGTCTTTTGTTAACATGGTTTTTGCACTTTAAGAAAACACTTTTTAAACGGATTGCAGCTGTGATCCAATAATATCCAAATTAAAACCCCAAGACAAACAATCCGAAAATAGAGGACACCGTGAGTCATTTCGGCAAAAACCCGTCATCTTTTAGTCGATACCAACTCCGGGGAAATAAATACAGATAACACAACTTTCTCTACAGCTGTGATACTTTTGACATTCAACACCTTTTGTCTTCAGTCACCGTGACCACGCACGCTGTACTGCACGCGAAACGTCGGAAAATTTAAAATTATATAAATAAAGTTTATAATAATAATACATAACTTCAATCCGTTTAAAAAGTGTTTTCTTAATTAGAATCTATCTATCTGGGTATACTTGCTGAAATCAAGAAAATATTTACTCTTTCGTACTTTACAATGGGATATTTATGAAATCGAAAAAAAATGTACAATTATCTCCTAAAACTTCTTCTATATTACCACCTAACACTTACTTATACAACAAAGGAAAAGTTGTTAAAAAACCGGCAAGTCTTGTGGTAGAATTCAAACCCAAGACTAAGCGCGAACTGTGATTTATTTATATCTAAACTGTAACGGCACTGGTTTTTCGATGATTATATCAAGGAGGTGATGATGCAAGGACATCACGCCAAAAAACTGGAGTGGAAGTGGGAGGGACATGTAGCACGCCTTACAGATCACAGGTGGACGAAAGTAGTAAGCCCACCAGGGAAACGGTACAGAGGCAGACCTTACGCTCGATCAAAAAAATCTCGGGTCCTCAATGGATGCAAATAGCTCGTGATAGAGAAAGATGGCAAGCCTTGGAGGAGACCTTTACCGGAGAGGGTTCCTGATACATACTAACTGTTACAAATATTTACTAACACATAGGATAACCAGATATTAATGGATCGGGAAATAATTTAAGGCTTAAAATAAAATAAATTAAGGAGGTGATTGTAATTTATAGATCCCAGCGTTCTACTCGGTTGGCCGTCAGGGGAATAAGAAGCCAGCTGGCTTCAGCGAAAGATTGTGGCCTGTAGACGGTGGTGAATGGTCACCAGCGTCATGTTCCTACAGCGAGATCATACTCACTGGGTACGTCCACTCGTCTTTGTTATTTATGTGATTATATTTCTTGTACACTCGCAATAAATTATACAATTTTATAATAAAGACAAAATAAAGACTTATAGACGAAATAGAAGAGCATAATTATTTATTTTATTTATTTATTTATTCATTTGGGAAACAAACACATACATCTCTAAAAGTAGAAGTCAGAAAAGAAATATAAACATAAGAATTAAAGCATTGGATATATCCACAAAAAGTTTCACTGATAAAAATTAAAAATTAGGTGATATACATAAAGAAACTTAATCACAGGCACACTAATAATTGTAGTTTTTACTAAGGGATATGTTTTTTTTAAGGCGCTTACTTTTTATGATCATTAAAATAATAATACCAAAAATTTCAGACACGCGGACGGCAGTGTCAAATTTTGGGATGCGAGCGCGGGGACTTTACAAATATTATATAAATTAAAATGTGCTAAGGGTGAGTCAACATTATTTTTCAAATGACGAAAGCACTGGCATTATATTTTTTTAACTTGCAGTGTCACTAAAGAATCGACGACCCTGGGCCACAATGACAAACCGTGCGGGCCAATAAAAAAAAATAAAAAATTGAATCGATGGTGTTAAGGAAAATAGTTTTATAATATGGACATTTCTAAAATATGATACAAGATTTAAAAAATATATATTTTGAATATATAAAGGTCGGGATCGTTCAAATAAGTGTGATTATTTGTCGCAAAAAGAAGACAATACACACATTTTAAATACCTGATTTGACAAGTCTCTTAATTTTGCATTTTCAGTGTTCGAAAGACGGGCAGGCAGCGCAGGAAGCGCGAGCAGCATGGGCGGGAACGAGGAGGATAGCCCGTTGGGCATCCAGCAGGTGGCACTCTGCGCGGAATCCCGGCGATTATGTGTGGCACTGCCCCACGGCCATGTTCTACTCTTCAAATTCCGTAAACAAGAACTCACTGCGCAGACGCATGTACGTCCTTATAACATTCATAAGAATCGAAATGTTTATTGTGTCTATAACCTTACCAATTTTTATTTTTAGACCTACATATATGTCTAATTATCTCAAAAAAATATCTCTTAAAAACTAAACATAAATGACTAGGTCTTTTGTTTTTATATTTTATCACGTTTTTCGGGATCCCACCTTGATTTTTTTTAATGATAAGCCACTATGGAGAGAGCCATTTAATTTTTTTTAAATTAAGATACAAGTGCTATAAACATACAGTTGTTTAATCGCCATAATTTTGGTATCTTGGTAAATTTTATTAGTCTGTGTTTGTAAGTTTGAAATTATTTTTTTGCATGCTGTACCCCATATGTCAATTAAATATATGAAATGGGGCTTGACTACTTGACTAAACAATTATAAATTAAATGACGTACGGATTGCGGAATTCATTTTGATACTGACCAAAATCTGTCTATAAGGGATTTTAGTTTGGTAATTACGTGTGATATATGAAAGTTCCACTTTAAATATCTATTTATTCTAAGACCCAGGTATTTCTCCCATAACTAAAATTGGGACGTGTACCCCGCTCGTATATGCATGGTGTTAAGTTTCTCATGTAAATAAAATATAATTTTGTAATGGGAAATAAAGTTCTTTAAACACATGTTTACTCACTGTAAATACGTTTAGGAAGTTAGCCTTGAAAGTAATAGAAGTTGTTGTTTTTGGATTTATATATAACACTTGGGTCCTGAAGCAACATCGTTCGTATTTCAGGTGTTGGAGATCCCTATAATTTGTGATGCGACAGAAGAAGAGACATCTCCGGAGGGGGAAGGGGTCCGCGGGGCTGGAGCTCGTGATGACCACGACACACCAAGGGTACGGGTACGATTAATCACATTGATTGTTGATACTCTTTATACAATTTCGGAAAGTGGCATTCGTAAGGTGGTAGGAATTCACAAATAAAATAACACATGCAGGCAAACTTACAATTTTCCAACAACTCAATTGAAGTTCCTGTAGTCATTGGTTATCACTTACAGACTTTAACCGCTCCGGAGATTTTTCTTTAATATTATTATTAAACATCGCTCATGCGTTTAAACTTGTAACTCAGTTTACATGTTTATAGAATTTTCAAGTTTGTTTATAATTTTCATTTGTGACATTTGTCTTTGAATTTTGGTCTATGATAGAAAAAAAAATACAGTCCACATGGTCTTTTTTGAATTAGTGCAATTACATAACAAAAGTATAAGATCTGCTTACATTATGCTATCATAACGCAATTACTGTTATTCACCGAGCCGTACTTGCCCTAATAATTAATCGGTTGCATATAACCAATAAACACTCCCTATTATTTATTGAACAGTCAAATGTTTACAAAAAACCCAGATATTTCCCACGTATATTTATTTGATACCTTCCTAATAACATATGTGGAACTAATGGTATTACGTGCAGTCCGCTTGGGGCAGCGTACGCGTGCGTGGTGCATCAGGCACTGGCGGGTCGAGACGTGCGGCTGGGTTCCAGGCCACCCTCGTGGCCTTGCAGCAGGGCCCACCCAACCCAGTTGCTGCACTCACGATCAACTCCTCCTACGGACTGTAAATATAAAGGCTAATTCTTTTAAAAAAATGTGGTATCGTATCTTCTGTGTCCTTCTAACTTGAAGTTTAGAACGAGAGAATTTTTTAGAGTAATATGGCATGGGTTGCTATTTAGTCATCCGAGGCAGGTCTTCACTGATATTTGCGTTTCCGCTTATTGAAATGTTAAAAACAGCCCAAAATACTTTTCCTCGGTCGAATTAGTGTTTTATTAAAAAAAACTAGATGTTATACGAGTGATATTAGTAGAGGGTGATAAGAGTTCTATGTTAATAAAAAACTCACAACACTTTATAAAATAGTTGTAATTTTATTCAAATTTTGCCTTATTCTAGAGAAAAGCGATTACGCTGGGTTTCAGAATAGCTTGGGGCGGCGAGCGAGGCGTGGTGGTGGTGGACATGTGGCGCCGCGCTGTGGTGGCAGCCCTGCCTGCACACAGCCTGTACTTGCCCGAACCCAGCCTACGACCCGACAGGCACGACCGACACGACCGCCGCTCACCCGACCTCGACCAGGTAACTCACGCTGAACTCAGAACCACACGATTTGAACTTGCCGACCAACGATGATACCGTCAATACATTACGTTTGTTAGGCTTCACTGAATATACATTAGATGCAGCGATTAAAGTTGAAAGACCATTTTTGTATATAAAACTCTTCTCATTATTCTTGATACGTATCATATGAAGTTCTATGCTTATTAAATTGTAAAAAAAATACTGGAACGATGATGAAAAATAATGATTTTACGATACGATAAATGTACATATTTATTCATCTGTATTAGAACAATTAAAATGATAGTTAATTCTTTCTTGTTCAAGGGTCGCAATTAAAACTGCTTTAACCAAAATGTTTATATATTATCTCAGTAAATTATTAAAAATTAAAACATTTTCATATTTTATTTAATTTGCGATTTGATTTTATTAAATTTCTGTTGCAAGTACCAGTGAGTTAAGAAAATTCTCTCTGGTTCGCTGTCAAACACGACTTTAATAATTTGGATAAATGTGTAGTGCTGATGAGGGTATCTGCTTGTCCAGGTAGAAGACAGCATGGCATTTAGAACTTCGTTATTAGCTTCACCCACCTCTACCACGCACCATTGTAGCCGCACCGGCTAAATACAACCTATAACAACTTAATGATTAATCACTTTGTATACGACTATTATTTTAGCTCTGTTTCTGTACAAGTAGTTAACGCTCTTCGCTAACGATCATTCCTTAAACAAACATTTACTATCGTCATGTATTTTTTGCACATATTTCTTAAAGGAATGATCGTTATACGTCTGTGTGGTGTAGTCTGGAGCAGCGCAACCGCACACGTAATATTAATTGTGCGGCAACAACCAAATGATGTGTTCCCTCTCCCTGAAGCTGGAAGAGGCGCCGGCCAGCCCGGAGCCCGCCGAGGAGACTCTGCCCGAACCCAAACTCGACGCCAGGCGGAAATCCACGCCCTGGAAAACATTTAATCTCAAGAGACAGCTTTCTAAAGTCGATCTTAAGCTTAAAGCTGCATTCGCCCCCGTCGACAGCGATGAGACCACCGAAAAGAGTAACTCACAGTTTTACACCGAACCTCAGGAGAAAGCAGAGAGTGCTCAAGAAAGTAACGATTCGCCGGATGAAGAATCCAATGAAAAACTCTCAGAGGAAGACAAAAGTCAATTACCGTCCCCGCTGCGCGTTTGTTCAGATGTGTTCGAAAGAATGCATCGAGAGTTACAAGAGAAGAGGTCGGCTGACGTGTACGACAGAATGCATAAAGAGTTACAAGAACGATGGCAAGATAAAGATCGGCTCGAGTCTTCCCCTGATGTGTCTCCGTCGAAATTGGGAGACGACGACAAAGCCGTCCGACCAGATAACCTCCCCTTATTCGATGACGAGGGAAAACCCACTCGACCGCCTCGACAAAAAAGTAAAAAGAAAGATGATAGAGATCAGAGGGAGCAACGATTGTTGTCAGTGCCGAACATAAAATATAACAGGCAAGAATCGGTGAAAGACCTGCGAAAGAGACAAGCGAGCCAGCCTGCGCAGTCGTTCGCGGGAAACCTCATGCGACGCTTCAGTAAGTAACTCGGCACTGCTCACTCACTCACGTCACGGGGTCGGTAGCACTCACGCCATCATGTGTATTACATATTGCAGTAGTCTTATGAATGGTAATGGTTTGTTTACTACTAACGTAGATTAATACATAGAACTTTTTAACTCTTAGGCCAGCGTAGTTAGCTTCTGCGATAACGAGTTATTGTAAATAAAACAAACTAAACGCCATTTCTAAAATACCTAAATTAAATGAGTTTCTAGTATTAAAACACTAAATAATTGAAGTTTTGCTTTCCGCTTCTTGTGATTTTTGCGTGGGCTTTTTAATTTTTGTACGTTTTATATAATTTAATATAATTGATTGATATTTAGTAGAACTCAATTTTATGTTAAATATGTATAGTATGTATATGCATATATATAATTATTTGATAATTACTAGTTATAAACTCACCCGTCCGACTCCGCTAGGTAAATGATGTGTGTTTTCTTTCTCAAGGACAAGGATTCATCCGACGAAGACACTAACTGCCTTAGATATCTATTCGCAGATCTTTTCGGTAAATTGTAGTAGTTTAATTACAACGTAAATATGTTTAGCATAGAGAGTAGGTTTTTACTGTAATCGCTGTTTATTTAAATGAGAGTATGCTAAGTATCGAACCGTAGCTGCACACCGGTAGCCGCTCGTACACGCGCCGAGGCACCGACCGACCGGGCCTCTCGTCTCACTGCGAACCTCCTCTGATCAATGTGATTTCTTCAGGAGACTTTGTAGCGAGCCTCTGCACGAGAAACCAACAGATCAGTGGCGAAATTAGCGAAGAAATCGTACAAGTGCCCAACAGAATAGGTATGCATCTAAGAATCCGTAAAACTAACGGGGGAAGCTGAATCTTCGTCCATACCACACTAATCCAATATCTGTACTCTAATAATCTGTACTGTCGATCTGTGGCACTGCGCCTTGCGTCCGGGGTCAATGTTTGTCCCGTAACCATTAACACGTCGGTCGGTGTCGGTCTCTCGGTCCCGTCATCCGGAGGGGCAGCTGGGCGCCGGGCGGTGAGCCTGGTATGTGTGTTGTAGATGAACGGGCCGGGCGGCGGCGGGGGCGGCGGGGCTTCGGCGGGCGGCGGGGGCGGAGCGGCGTGTCCGACGCGAGTGAGGCGCTCGCGGTCCCAAGGTACCCGCAAACTACACAAGTGCCTCTCCACCGCGTCCGACGTGTACGCCGCGCCCCCCGCCCCGCAGCACTCTCTGCTCACCACGCGACAGTATTGCAGTTTTGGTAGTACAGTCACCTTATAAGACCGCTCTCGTCTTTCCGTTCTGAAGCAGTCGCAATTTCCTCTTCTTACTTTTTTTTAGTACCCTATTTTTGGTTAAACGCGTCGCTCGATTGATCCGTCGCCTCCGGTCGATTGCGGAATGATACTTTTCAGCCTGAAGACTGCTAACTATGAGTTACGTACGAATTTGTCGCTTCATTAACACCCGAACAACTAATATCATCAACGTTCCTCGACGTGCTACCGTTTTGTCATCAAACGAGCTCGCTTTTCTGTTCTATTTGTTTTTCTCTGTTATACATTATTTTTTGTTATTTCTTTCTACACTAACTCAACTTATCTACTTGTTTCATTACTAATACTTATAACATAGTAAGAGAAGTTGTTAATCTGAAGGTTTTCATTGTTCTACTATATATTATTTATTACCTTCAGCTTTACAACTTTAACAACGATAGTCATAAACATTATAATACCATAATTAAGGATGAAAATGAAAAAAAAACGGTGAACAACCGTAAAAATTGATAAGCAGCTTTATACTCACACGACATGCATGCGTCGAGCTCGTAATTTACATTTTTTGTTTCAACTTTCAGATCGGAATCATGTAATAGGTAAAAATCATAAAGTTCGTCATAACTATATATATACCCGTTAGTTGTCATTCCAAGTAGTAGTCTGTGGTGCTGTTGCCGTGTGTTGTGATCAGCTGGCGTGCGGTGAGCCCCTTCCACCTCCAGGTGCTGGGCGGTGGCTCCCCGCGCCCAGCTGCGGGCAGTGGCCGTGCTTGTAACACTTATTTTGGTTTTTGTCAATACAGAACCAACTATTCCGCAGTCTGTCGCATCCATGGAGTACTTACAAATAATGCAACCGAATGGTATCCGAACACGCATCTGTATTAATACATTTTTGTTATTTTTATTCCATTTTTATTTAATTTTTTGGCACAGTAGGTGGTCGTTATTTTCCTTAGATTCGAAATTGTGGCTGTGTTTTAGCGATGTCTCCTACACTGCACTCGAATTGCACACTATAAAACTGCGGCATGTGTTAGAAAATAAACTAAAAGGTGACTTACTACTAAAAACTATCTTTATATTCTATCACTCGCTCTGTGTACAACTGCCGAAAGAATCTCTTATTATAATCTAAGTTTACGTAACATACTGTGTTCTGCATTTTTGAAGAGGCTTTCCATAATATTAAAGACACGAAAGCATTACTTTGATTCTTTTGCCTTCTCTCTGTGTTAATTTACATGTTCCAAATAATTTATCATAAGCGGTCATTTTTATCTTTATTTTGCTCTTTCAATATTTTATATGAGTAATTAATTATATTTGTACTTTGTCTAAGTTTCTAAGGTGGCTTCAAAATATGATCGCAATGAGTATTTTTCGCAATTATTTTATATTAATAGTCTTTGATTAAGTGTAAGTTATTTGTTTTTTTTTCTAGCTCGACCACAAAGCAAAAACTTTATATGGCTCGTTTTTGGCTGCCTCTATATTCGACTGTCGTTTTGTCTATGTATGCTTATGGTATTCTCCTTATATGAGCACTAGATGCATGCCGCACTAACAGTTGCACAAATTGAGTAAACAGCTTGACTTTTTTTTGTCAGACGTGAATTTGTTTTATATGTTTTCTTTGCCTTGTTTGTCCGTCCACAACGTGCTTCTTAATAGAGTACAACTAGAGAATGATGAAATGATATAAACTGCCGGCCGGTGTTTAGTGCGTATAGCGCATACTAATAACTAAAGTAATGCTTATGTAAGTGTCGCTGGGCGCTCGAGCTTGGGCCTCCGACCACATTCACATACATATTCACAGCAATACCATGTAATTATGTTGCTCTTAAAAATAATTATTCATGTTTTCTTATGCTGATTTGGCTATAATCATAACATCCTTATATAGTCTATAGTCTATCTCTATGTTAGTTGAAACCATTTTGTAATCGGAATGTGATTTACTTTCCTCTCATCTGGTAGATAAATCTATACTGAATATAAAAACCTGAACTCGTGAACGTTGTGCAAATAAGCTGAGATTGGACGGGCATGCAATCAAAGTATTCTCATAGCATGTTTCCTTAATGCGTGATGTTTTTACATTCGCACAAGACCACCCGACAAACCTCTAGCACCCGACGGTGCCTTCAGCTATTTTCACAACTGCACTTAATTACCAAATCTCATAAATTGTAGAATTCTTTTTATTTTGTCCGTCGATGACAGTCGTGATCACGCTAAATCTTTGAATTCTTTTTGTATAAGTATTAATTGTTGTGAAAATAATAAACACCTTCTGTCATTGACTAAGCTAAGAACTCTTGACCATGAGAATGGTGATGGGTTTTTGGCTGAAGGTGATGCGAGACAAAAGGTTTTATGTGTATTTTGTGTATACGGGTCGCGTAGATAAACTGGACAGTTCGTTTTCGCGGTCTCGCTCCAGCAGCATGTCCAGCCTCGAAAACATCTCGCAAGAAGGCATACAGTGTCTGGCATTTGCCGACAGTTACATCAAAAAGTCAGGTAAATATCTGATCACCATACCTTTAGTATTTTCCGGTTTTCTCTATCTCATTTTTATATATTTTTTTGTAGATCCTACTTTGTCAGTTCCGACGCTGTGGATAGGAACGACACTGGGATCGGTGATAACCATGACTATTAACCTACCCGATGCTGATCTGAGGCATACTCAGCCCGTCATCGTATCGACAAGTGGTAAATTCCCTATTAAACTGTTTATTATTATGTTCCATTAATATAAAACTATCATCGTTATACGTTACAGGTGGTCCAATTTTTAGGCTAAAAGGGTCAATATTAACAATGTCTTTTCTCGACTGTAATGGTGCTTTAATCCCATATTCATACGAAAGCTGGAAGGACGACACTAAAGATGTAAGTGTTTCTTAAAACGTTTATTCGGTTGCAAAACAAATGTAAAGCACGTAATGGCGAATTCTACTTTTAGAGTCGTGAGCGTCGTGAGAGGACCCCTACTAAGCAGAGCTCGTCCGGCAGCGGGCACGGCAGCCATACCAGCCCGATTCCGCAGGAGGCGGCTGATCGACAGTTTGTGGTGGTAGCGTCAGAAAAGCAAGCGCGTGTGGTAGCGTTGCCCAGTCAGAACTGCGTCTATCGCCAACAGATCGTCGAATCCGACTTTGTTGTCAAGGCGGAGATTGTCAGCTTAAAAGGTCAGGGATGGCAACTATTAAAATACATGTTATATTAGGAAAAACACTTTTTGAACGGATTAAAGCTTATAGTTATTTACATAATTCTAAATTTAATTTAAATTTAAATTAAATTATTATTAAAGCTTATAGTTATTTACATAATTCTAAATTTTACGTTTCACGCGAAACTTCAGAAACTTCGAAAGTGTGCGTCACCGTGACGCAAACTTTCGAAGTGACTGAAGACGAAAGATGTTAAATGTCAAAATTATCACAGCTGCAGAGAAAGTTGTTTTATCTGTATTTATTGCCCCCAAGTTGGTATCGACTAAAAGATGATGATTTTAATAATAATACATAGCTTTAATCCGTTCAAAAAGTGTTTTTCTTAATGTGTAAAAGGTATTTTTACAAAAGACAATAATACATGTTATATATCAGTATATTATATGATATATGTACTTACAAAAAGCGGTGGGTGTTACAGATAGTGTGTGCCTTGTATGCTATCTATCGACGGGTCACCTTGTAGCCTACAGTCTGCCTTCGTTGAGGCCGCTCCTGCACGTTGACTTTTTGCCGCTTTCAGAACTCAGGTGAGAACACGGCGGAGCATTCTTTTTTTTAATGATTTATTCTTTTTATTCTATTCACTTTTTATGTTGACGAAAATTGTTTTTGTCTGTTGCTGTAATTTTTATCGACAGGTATAAAAAACAATTTTCTTCAGCCTAATTTATAGAGTTAATTACGTTTGACATACGACGCGGCGCGGCCAATCCGAGTGTATCGGTTGGCGGTGTCAAATGACAATGGCCAGCTTTGTTATATATTATTTCTGTGTAAGAATAATAATGTAAGATAATTATTTTAAGCAATGACGAGAAAGTCAGCGGCACTTATCATTTGGAGCCGCTCGACCGCTCCCGGGCACCTCGATGTTAGCTCAGCTTGGTGCGGGACCGGTCTCGCGACTAACATTTTTAATAATCTTCACTCACCTCGTTATCACTCGACCCCACCGGTTCTCTGCCAAGCGACAACTTAGACGACCGTAAGGTGCTAGTGGCTGTCGACTTTTTATCACAAACGTAGACAAAATTTTGCAACCTGTCGAGCACCTCCTGTGCTTTCGAAATTTGGCACACTTTGCGTTTTTATTTGAGTTTCGCCGGACGAACCGAACACGACTCTACCCAGTACATGCCCGTCCGAATGACTGTATGACGGAATGACCGTACACGTTGCATGGTGCCCTGCACTCGGTGCCGTGACCCTCGCCACTCACCTAGGGTGAGCGCGCGCTGCTCTCTGGCAGCAGGGAGCAGTGCGCGACACCCCGTACTGACCATGCCTGTGTTCCTGGTAGCTTCCAGACACAGTCCAAACAGAGGGGTATCGTAGACCCTATGCTCTCCATTTGGGGCCAACAACTCATTGTAAACGAGGACACGGACCAGTAAGTCTCCGTCCATAGCGGAATTGCGTTTCTCATGTACCCGCCGCCATCACTGTGGAGTCGCTCACCGCGGCCTCGCCTCCTTTGTTATAGACATGTTAGTGTTTCATGTTACCTCCCCCCTCACTCCACCCCCTACCCGCAGAGCTTTGAGACCCCCCCGCTACCTCCCCGGGGACATGGGCGATAGATACTCGAGATGGTTGTATTTTAAGCTTTTTTATATATACGAATATATAAAAACAATACAATTAAATAACAATAATAAATCACAGCAAAGAAAAATTTACCTCGTGGCTTGACTCGCTCTAGTCCCGCCATTTGTCTCCATCCAGGAGCAGACAGTATACACTCACACTCGTGTACACTCTACTCTGTGACACTGTACCCGATCACCAGTCTTTTCTTACATCCTCTTCTCCTTGTCTCACTTTTCTTTGTCTTGAGCATGGTAGCTGGTGCATGATCTTTGTATTTTCTTTATCTATATTTTATTTGACTTGGCAGTATCAATTCATGTTTGCTTCTTAGTATGTATAGAGATAATGTAATTTTTTCATTAGTATGAAATCATGGAGACGTAAAAGGTGAGATAATTTCATTTTATATAAATATAATTTTAAAGTATTCTAAAAAATGTATGTAATAGTAATAAAGAAAAATATTAAATTATTATATGGAAAAAAGGGTATAATCACTTAATTTGTTGAATGTTCCATATGTTGTAATTTGGAAAACTTATCATCATTTTAAATTAAGTTAAAACTGATAAATAGATTAAAAATATATGAAATACATTATCATAGAAAGTATTAGGAATATAATAACAGCGAGTTAGTATACGTAATAGAGTGTTGTGTTCCAGGATAGCGAAGACGTTCTGCTTTAGCAACCGCGGGCATGGCCTCTACCTGGCCTCGCCCACTGAAATACAGAAGTTCACTATTGACACGGAGTTTTGGTAAGCGTATTAACGTGTGGATATAAAAATAATATCTTTCATTTAAACAGATTTTTTATTTATTTCTTTGTTTCTGTTGGTTTGCAGTTTTTGTGTCAATAATTATATCATATCTTCAATTTCTTGTGAAATTAACTTAATAATAAATGTAACGGTTTCAGCCAACAATTAACCGAAATGATGGGAGAGTTATTCCTGCCGCGCGACATGCCGGAACCGCCTAAAGAGAGCTTCTTCCGAGGACTTTTTGGTGGTGGAGTTCGGCCACTCGACCGGGAGGAGTTGTGTACGTATAACATATTTTTACTTGTAAAGCTAAGGGAACTAATATCTTGTAATATTGTAACAGCGAACCCGTGTTGAGCTTTTGACGCTTTGCGAGTATTATTCGGCTGAAAAACTACGCACGAAGGACAAAAACAACAACTGTTCAACCTCTGAACTGTACTTATAATTGTAATTTAAAGACTTAAATGATGAAAATCATGAATAATCAAGCACATTGCGTAGTGAGAGATTATAGCACGTTTGGGAGATTTCAGTCGGTGAAAGCAGCGGCAAGCCCAACCGCACCGTGGCTAAGCATATCCCCGGCAGCGAGGGCGTGGCGGCACGTGCATCGGCAGCGACCGGGGAGATAGCGCGGGCGCATCAGCTCGTGGTGGAGCGAGGTGACAAGTTGTCTCAGCTGGAGGACAAGACCGAGCGCATGCACACGGAGGCCGCGGCCTTCTCGTCGTCGGCGCACCAGCTAATGCTCAAGTACAAGGACAAGAAGTGGTACCAGCTGTGAGCCCCCGGCCCCCCGTCGCCCCCCGTCGCATAGAGCTTAGCGTCCCCGTAGCGCGTCGTAGCGGTAGTCTGTAGAAACACGAACGCACAAAATTTTCGCTCTCTCCGTCTCCCGTTCGTCGTTAGAGCACGTAGCTCCCATTCCTTCACTCGCGTCCTCGTCGACGATCGGCGACCTCCTCCCCTCGTCCACTGTACATACCGATCGCATTTCGCGACGTGATATTGTAAATACGAGTCATACACGATATTGTAAACTTTTGTACGATTCCGTAGAGTTACGTCTCTCCGGGTCTCCGGTACATCGGAGATGTTAGCGTGTAACGTGTTAAAGTATTGCATAAACGTGAGATTATTTAATGTTGCGACTATTAATATTATCGATCTAGCGTATGAATAGATATAATTTTTTATAGATATGGCCGGTCGCCGATACGTCTCGGTGACTTCGATAGCGATGGCCGTCGTCGGTCTGTATAAAATAATAAATTATTGAAATACGAATAAATGATTGAAGATGTAAGCATCGGATGACAATAATTGTGTTACATTCCTCGTTGAGATTGAGTTGGCGTTGCCGCACTCGGTACTCGTGTCTCGTGTCTCGTTTAGTTGTTTTTGAAATCGCACTTTTCTATATATTTTAATAAAGGGTATGTTCTTTCGACGCTTGTATATAAAAGTATGCCTTATAAAATATATCTTGAAGTTAATTAGTTAGTATTTTTATAAAGCGCACGTTAGTGATTCGGTAACCAATTACGCTTATGAGCGGTAGCAATACTTTGTACTGCGGAGGGCAGAGGGCAGCCATCGGCCGGACCAATCGGTGTCGTGTTGGTGTCGCTAGTTGTTTTAGTCTTAATGTAAACCCTAGCCTTGAACTTTCTCTTGACGAGTGACGCTAACGTGCTCGCTCGTTAGTCCCGAGGGGCGTTCACGCGCCGCTTTCCTTGATTTCCGTGTTTTGGTTACTCGTCCTCAGCTGTGTATAAATGTTTGATGCCAAAGTTTACTATTTTGTATATAAGAGTTTTTATTGTTATAATATTTGTAACGTAACATTTTATTTAGTGGATTATATTGTAGTCGAATTATTTCCGCATCCGACGCTAGAGTTACTGATTACGACGTGGAATTATATGAATACGATTGATGATAATGTTCCGAATGATATATTAATAAATTAGATGTCAGAATTTATTTTGTTACAAATGCACTTATATTTAGCTGTGTATCTGTCGGTTCCGGGTTTATTTGAAGAGTCAATATTTTCGTATCATAAATATTTTATGAAGACTTATTGTATACTAAGTAGCTGAAGTTTATATAATTACGTTTATGGTGCGTTTAACTGTTCCTTTGTTTTAACTACCTCTCGGTGTTTTATGTTACTGCAATGCTACGAAATGTAAGGACAATGGCTCCGTTATTAAACACAAATGAAATGCTCATTACAATATTTATATTTCCGTTCGATTGAATTTAAAACTGCGAAATATTTTTTTAGTTAGTTACTATAATCAAATATTTATTTCAAGCCCAGCTACAAAATGAAAACATCGCAAAATAAATGTAATTCAGAAATTAGTCTCCAATATAAGCAAGCAACATAGCAATTCTAAAACCCTTTACTCGTAATAAGTTTTCTTATTTGAAACAATGGGTTTGTATACATATTAATTCAATAAATATTGGAGACACTTTAATGATGGGGACACATCACTTGTTTTCGTAATTGTTAATGTGGCTTGAATCTCTGGAGTTTCAATCACTGAATGAGGTTTGACGACTCAATTGAGTATTGAACGAAGGAAATGAATGTGTATGTTACCTTAAGTCGAGATTTTAATGTTCTACTAACTAACGAAACGACCAAATAAAAAGATTAAATATCACAACAAAATTTGCTTTAACTTCTCGCTTATAGCAGAAACGTATCTGTCCCTTAATACTGATTGTTCAGTGACAATTTACTCCCCAACAAAAAGCCAGCGCTGATGTCGTTAACATAGAATGAAAATGATTTATTTGTATATTTTTATCACAATTGGAAATCAGATATTTAGTTACTAATTTAAATCAGAGAATTAAATGATCGCAAATGTTGGGACTAAATTAGGTAAAATAAGAATTGTAAATAAACAAGATTGTGGCAAATATTTCTTGTTACTTAAACTAATTTGTTTAAACTTTGTGTTAACAGTCACTCCTTAAATACTTAATATCATGACTATACATATTGTACATAATTTATGCTGTTGAATTATTTAGTTTAGTAGATGATTATAATAGTCATTATATATAAATAAAATGAGAATAAAACTATATCAAACTATGTTTATTGTTTTATTTTTCTTCGCACGCACAGGGTTCACTCAAATACTGCTATTTTTTAGTTTATCTGCGCCGCCTTTATTTCTTCCACCGTGTTGATTAAACTAATAGCAATTTGAAAATTATTGTCGTTTCTTTTATTCTCTTTGATTATCTTGATTATTATTATCCTGTGTTCCATTTTTTTTTTATTAAAAAAGTTGGCCAAGGACATTCGACTATCCATACTGGTCATTTCAAGCCGCTGCGCCACCGAAGTATGTAAGTACATACAATTTAACTTTGGTTCCTCGCTGTAAATTCTATAGGCATATCGTAAATGCGCGGAGTTAGACCATTATTTATTCATTACCACATGATACATTGTACTAAATTATTTTGATGCAGAGTTACAATAAAACTACATCTAAGATAAGTGAAATGAACGGGAAGCCAATTTAATTAAAATTAAACCCGTATTTGTTTCGAAAAGGTCTAATATATTTATAAACAAAAAAATCATTATTTTAAAATAATTTGTACTTTGTTAAAAAGGTGTCAAAGTGAGTTAAGCTATGATGTATCTCTAAACACAGCGCAAGTAAAGAAAGTCAGTCAAGGTTAAATTTACATTCTTCTGACAGCTTTTATCCACTTATTTCTTTTGTCAACTTCCCAACTTCGTTTCGGAAACGAATAAAAAGTTAATTCACGATTCCGAGATTGGGAATTTTTACACCCCACAACAGTACCACCCATTTTTTTTTTTGAGAGCACTTTTTAGCATTCAACTGGTTGAATAACGTAAACCGTACAGCTGATCGCACGCGAAACGCCCACAAGTTGCCTAAGTCGCCCACAACGCCGCGCCACTAGTGTTGTCCAAGATCCGTATAGGCAAACCTTCCTCGTTAAAAGGCATATCCAAAACCATTTCAATTCGAACCAGTAGTTCCTAAGATTGGTTTAGATTTAGAATATTTAGATAGAATATTTATAGAATATTTCTCGGCTTCAGCCAAAACTTGAATCCGCTGAATCGGCAGTTGAAAATATGTATATGCTGAAAGTAGGCTTTTCATAGGAACTTTAAAAAAACACGTGTTCTCAAACATTAGGTACATATATTTGCTGCTTTCGTTTATCTTACATTGCTTACCATTATAATTAAGTGAGTAGTTGGACAAACAAGTTCTGTTGGGTAATAGCTGGTTCATAATACGCTTGACATCGGCAAGACAATATGAGCGCCATAAAGATAAAAATTGACAGATTTGAAAAAAAACTCATTAATTTAGGACACAAAATGAGCAATTCGTGTAATCTACAAATGTTAACAGAATGTTAATACTGTAAATAATCTGCCCCGTAATACACACAATTAAAAGAATGTTAGTTGTACTAGTCTTGCGTGGCATATGATTTCATCACCTGATACTTAATGCCGTTGTGCTTACAACGAGAGGTTTTTTATTTAGCTAAAGTTATTATTCTAATAATTTACAAACATACGTACAGCGCTCATATTATACCTTAAAATTAGCACCTTTCGCTGGGCGTCGCGTGCGTGAAGATGCGTCTCTATTTAATGAAATACAAATAATATAATTAAACTTAATTAACTTTACTTTAGAAGGCGAGTGACGCAGCGACGCCCGTCTAATCACATTCAACTTCATTCACATTTCCCTTAAACAAGTGTAAGTATCGAGTAACTAGTGCGAGTTAACGAGAAAAACACCTGTGGGATTTAGATATAATAACTGAAAGGGCGCCATTACCTACGCAATACTGAGGGTCTGTAATCGTTAACATGCACTAGGCATCGGCACGTGTGGCCCGAAAAACCACAAAATTGTATAAAAGTCACTTAAACGAACAAAAAGCTTAATACACATAGCAAGGCTCGGTTTGGAACTAGATACAGTAGCGATATGCATCGGATCTCAAATACACCTTAACTACTTTCGTTCTGCTAAAACCGAATTTACGGTGGATACTGACGTCTACGAATGTATACTTAACATATCAAACGGACTTAACTATAAGAAAAACAAGTCTATCTTACACTTTACGATCATAAAATACCACAGATAAAACATTGTTCGGAACAAACGTCAGACTGTTTGGCAATGTACAAAAGGTTAACGAGCTGTTGCAACGATAATAAATTTCAAACGATAAACGATTTCATATTGCACATTCGTTAATTTTTTACAATATATCACGGTATAAGGGTGTAGTAACACCGACAAGCAGATATGTAGGAGCGATAACGATAATTAAACTTTACATTTGATATCATAAGCTCAACAATGGGCGTAACAAAATTACCTAAAACGTTAACAACACAGATGTACCGTGAACTGTTTGTACCTAAATAGGTGCAAAATATATTTTGGACAAAGTCGACGCGACGCCACAGCACGATTCTCTTTATGAACACTATTTAAAAATCAAAAACTCGAACAGGATTACTCTGTAAAACCAATAACGATATCTTCACTTAAAAATTGTCTAAATATGTATCTCTTTTACGAAGTACATTAATTAGTAGTCCATTCATCGACGCACTGATTCACCTTTGAACTACGTGGGACCAATACAGGGTAGAATCGCATCGCTATTCAAATTACAGAGTAAGCCTGCTGTTCCAACATTTAAATACAATTTTGTTGCATTTTCTTAAGCAGTTTAATCTATAGAAACGATAGTACCAGGCGTTTAAACCGTGCAACGAAACGACAAATCGTGTGCCCTATATCTGATTGGACTAGTTTAATGAAGAGCAATCAAGAAATTTTGTCTTTTTTTTTTTTAGTAGCTAAACACTATTTTTTATTTAACAAACCTTAACATATTTTTTTTAATATGTGTGAGATGATCAATTTTAGAAGAAAGCAAAGGGGACCAAAGTAAAGAGCGTGGCTTCGATATGTACACGATATACACGGCGTGATAGGAGCGCCTCAGGAAGCAATCGACTACATAAGGTACAATGTTAAGGCTACGCGTTACACTATTTACGCTACCGTACAAATTGAACACGTATCGACTACTCGCTGACAGCCGAATTAAAGTTGCCTTCTATCAACCGTCACTTGAAACGTTTTGGTCACGAGCGCCGTACCTTCGAATACTTCATTCGAATTAATCAGTTATTAATTTCAAGCGTAGTTATTTTTTATACGGACCGCGTCAACTCGAACAACAGCTAAACTAATGTATTACAAAACTTGAGCAATTGAATTCCTTAACGAAGCGCACCACCAACGCCGGTAACCAAGACGTGACCACGGTCTATCACTTACAGTAGCATTGGTAGCATAGCAGAGCTGTGCTGTATTTCAAGGCCGGTTGAGGCCGTGAGCGCCGAACAATTGAGTCCTCGCTTTCAATTACTTCATAATGGATATGAGTTTGTTATCTCCCACGATCAAATAACCCTAATATAGTTCATCAAAATCTATGCCTAAAGCCGAACAATTTGCATTTTAATACCGTCTTAAATCTCGGAATAAGAGGATATTGGAAACTCCATATTACGCATTAAATCAAAATATAAAGCGGCGCTCACGGCCCATTCGCCGTTATTCGTAATGTAAATTTGTATATAATAAAATGGTCCAATAAGTTCCTCAAAAATCTTTAAAACTTTGCACTGTTTTTTACACTGAGGTATTACGAATATCTCGCATCACGTGGTTGATATTACGATGAAAATCAAATCGAAATTAAGAGATCAAATATTTCATTTAATTAGTAAATAAAACAACTTCACTCGACGTCTCAACTTACGGAAGAACTAATTAATGTATAATAAAACAATAATCAAGCAATATTTATACGTGACCTCATCTCGAGTGCCGCTATCCTCGGGTAAATTGACTTGACTCCACAAGCGAGTGTCGCTTAACCGATATTTACAAGCCGCAAGCACCACAACCCTTTAAATCTTCGAAACCGTCTTAAATATACAAGTTAATAAAATTGAGTTTAAATTAGCCAGATGACAGCCATTAATGGACAGAGCTACGGGGACGAGAGGAAGGTAAGAGGGGCACGAGGCTCTTTGTGGCGGGATTTGCGGCGGAATCACCTCTCGGCCGCAGTAAGGTCGGTGTTGAACGCGCTAGATGTGTTGGACTCGTCCACCTCACTCCCCACTTTGATCTCAGAGTTGTTCGTCTCAGATACTTCGGTTACAAAATTAGGGACTTCATCTGACAATTTGTCGTTGGCTTTGCCAATTTCATTTATAATTTGGGTGTCAGATTTACCGACTTCATTTGTAATTTGGGTGTCAGATTTACCGACTTCATTTGTAATTTGGGTGTCAGATTTACCGACTTCATTTGTAATTTGGGAGTCAGATTTGCCGACTAAACTTATTATTTTTGTGTCAGATTTTGTAACACTTGACACGTTAGGGTTGACCTCACTGAATACCTTGTCATCATTCTGATGGTCATTGAACGTGGAATTGCTGACGGGATTTTCAACACTAGTTATATGAGACGCGACTTCCTCAGTAAATACAGCATTAGTATCAGAATTGCTCGAGTTCGAGGTTGCGTCAGAATTTCCGAGGGTAGCTTGAACCTCAGTTTTTGGGTCGTTGGTGCTTTCGACGTTGGCGATTATGGTTTGAACATCTGATATCGGAGGGTCTGTGGGGGGTAAGGCAGGGGGCAGTTGCGACGCGGTGTCGGCGAGCTCGGCTAGGTGATGAGGGGCGAGGCCACTGAGAGCAGACAGCAAGTTGTGAGTCAGTTCAGCGGTTCCGTCCAGCTGCAGCTGATTCAACTCAGCTTGCAGTTCAGACATATTGCAGTTGTCCTCGCCGCTTTCTGCAACTGATCAAATACAATTACATTACAATTACAATTATAGATCCTTTACTAAATGTAATATGTCCATATTGTATTTGTTTCCCACTACAACTATGACTGTTTAGCGATGTAAAAAGCACAGGCAGCATTACCAAACGAATGTGTTACGATACTGTGGTGATTAACAAGTGATTAACAAAGCATATAATAAAGATTTAGCTGAACTTGTCTGATCTAGAATATTTTATCTTCTACATATACAACAACTGGTAGTGATTGAAGTATAACAGAGCCCGCACCATAGATATAACAAAATAATTTAGATTTAGTGATAAATCTAAACCCGCAAGTGAAACTGCTATCTGCAACTAGAATTGTATATTACTAACTCACCGTTCTGGTTCCATGGATGGGAGTCTTGTGGGGCGAAGGGATCAACGGGGGGCAGACACGTATCACTTCCGAACTGGGCCCATCCCTCGTCTTCAGGGACGGGCTGAGGAAGGGAATCCCCTCCCTCACCTTCATTCTTTTCCTCGTCATCTCCCCAACCGGAACTACGCTCCCACGCTGCAATATATCCCACTGACTTAAGAAATCTCGACAACATATAAACGTTTTATCCTTGTTAACGTCACCTTTTTGTGTTAATCTGATATGTAAAAGAACATTTAAAGTATACTAAAGAATACAGAGAGATTAACTTTATATATATTTAATTGGAATATTGTTTAGGAGAATGAAATAGTGTTCTAGGAGCCACACTTACATATCGCTAAAGAATATCACCCTACCTCCTAGCTGGAAACCCTGATACATATTTTATTTATGTATTATGAAGTAAATGGTATATACTCACGCAAATCCAGCGCCATCTGCATGCCTTCATCGAAATCCAAAACATTACTGGGGTTGTTCTCCCATAAACTATTACAAACAAATACAGTTTTAGATTTTTATACACTTAGTTAAATTAAGTTTTTCTGAGAAATGAGAATGAGAATTTGCTCTTAGAAAAGTTGACGACTCGTAGCAATTACGATTACGATACGATTATTGTAGTTCAACTTCTTTTGGCGCGTTAGGGAAAAATGATGAGAGTAAATTTATGCGATGCGTGCACAGTCACAAAAAACCGACACATTTAGCATTGCCAACATTTTAAAATATGTCCATTACTTCAATTGTGTAGATTTTTTTAATGACGTTTAAATAAACTTTATTTAACTAGATAATGCGTAATAAAACTTTCCATGTATTCAATACATATGTTCTATTGTTAGTATGGTTTTCAACAACCGTAGAACAAGGCGAAATATAAAAAAAATTAAAAGATTTTTATCTTGTTACGCCAAAGAAGTACAACTTCTAACGCGTGTACATAAGTAGACACACATTTTTATATAGAAGCAGATTTGGTATAGTATATATATATATATATATATATATATATATATATACAATACCAAATACTATAGCTATAGTATATATATATATATATATATATATATATATATATATAATAGTCTCATTGTACGTATTTGGAAACGGAAGAAACGTATCTAAACGTATACAGAGGTCTACGTGTACGAATACGTGACCAAACTATACTGACACCTTTAACTATGAATCCCGGGTTATTATTTCTGACGGATTCCATATCCATGGAAGCAGAACTGCAATTTCGAGGACATAGGCTGACTTTCTTGTTTAAAAAAATGAACAGATTTCACGGCTGATTGGAGTGTTACGGGACATAACAGTATATTCAGTGACGACACGCCTTGGTGCATTTGGTCTGCCTACACACTAGTATGGGGAGGTGTACTCACTCGTCGCTATAGCTCTCCGTAGATGGATACTGCGACACGCCTTCCTTGCCAGCCTCAATCTATTAACACACGTTATTGTAAACATTAATCAATGTAAAAAATTTACTGCCCGTCCAAGGCAGATATTGTTCGTATTTATTTAGTACTACGAATACTTCAATCACTTAGTTAATACAATTTCATAGTATAATGGTAATTTACTGTACTGTTTATCGATGTATCAAACACGAGTACCACAGATAAACATAAATAAAAAACAGCGCCGTAACAACCTTCTTAGTCTGGGCCTTAAATTTCTGTATCTGTTTCGTAATCTTTTCCTTAAAATACACAAGTAGATGCTCAGCCTGACACACACACCGTCGACTTTTTGGGTCTAAGGCATTACGGATTTCTCACGATATTTTTCGAGTGAGTGTTAAATGCGCACATGACAGTCTGTTGGTGGACAGCCGGTGTTCGAACCTGTAAGCTCCAGGATCACAGTTGCACGCTGAAGCCACTAAGCCAACACTGCTCAACTTAAAGACTGCATTAAGACTCGGTTAACGACATGAAGTACTTATGAAACCTCATTCATTACCTTCTAATACGAAAAAAGTATTGTTATATTTAGCCCAGATACTCCGGTAGCAACAGTTATCAATAGCAATTAATTAAATAATAAAATAATTTATTGGCAACCAACAGTCTCCCTATGCAGCGAGAACTGTTTCAGGGTTGTCAGTTCCATAGAATAATAATTATCACAATTTCAATTATTTTAGAATACCCAATATTTAGCATGGTAACTTAATACATTTTTTTATTTATTTCACATAATAAACTATACGTTTGTAAAATGATTCGGCGCATGCGCTCTCCAAAACGGTTACCAATCTGCACATAAAATCACTACAAACGGAAAAAATATTCAAAATACGAAATGAAGACACACAAAGCATTCATTATTTTTATGTAATACGTTAATCGAATGCGTTTTATTTTTCTTTAAATGTGTTACTGTTACACAAAACAGTCTCAAAACTTAACGACGCAAATTGGCGTACATTGCAATTACGTGATGAAAATCCGGCAACGCACTTGCGAGCCTTCTGGCAATGTGAGTGTCCATGGGCGGCAGTATCGCTTAACATCAGGTGAGCCTCTTGCCCGTTTGCCTGCTATTACATAAAAATTAAATAACTTACCTCGTTCCACGTCTCCGATGGGTACTCGCCGCCCTGAAAGTTTTAATTGCTATTAATATACTACATATTACTTATAGTCTACCACATGGAGGCAAGTAGTAAGTGCAGACATGCTCCTTAAACACATCTGTCCTTGACTCTACGTATTTTCAGAAATGTTTGTTTTCTACTTCTAATTATCCCATATACTTACAAGTGGCGCGTCGAGGCGTGTCAGCAGCGGTTGGAGACGGGCCTGCAGAAAGGCTTCCCACCGTTCTTGAACTTCGGGTAACGCAAATGAGCCAACGCCAGCCGCCGCCAAAGTACGGCAGGCGACTGTCACGTGACCCATCAAGCTCGACCGACGCGCCGTCCTATGAAACAATTATTTAAGCTATAAAACAAAATCCAACCAACAAATAACCGCCATGGCTTGGTGGTTAATGATGCGGACGAATGTGAAACTATTTAAAATATATTAAATTTATTAAAATATTATTATAAAAACAAATATTGTGCCGGGCTTGCGAAAGAAAAAAGATACTTCCCGTGATTGGTACGCGAAGCCATTGAAATAAAAAAAACACCCAAATTTCAATAGAGAAGACGGCCCAAAATTATCAAACACCTGGGATCCAATAATATCCAAATTAAAACCCCAAGACAAACAATCCGCGAAAATAGAGGACACCGTGAGTAATTTCTGCAAAAACGCGTCATCTTTTAGTCGATTTCAATTTCGGAGAAATAAATACAGATAACATAACTTTCGCTACTGCTGTGATACTTTTGAAGTTTTGTATTCAGTCACCGTGACCACGCACGCTGTGAAGCACGCGAAATGTCGGAAAAAAATAAATTTAGAATTATGTAAATAATTATAAGTTTATAATAATAATACATAGCTTCAATCCGTTTAAAAAGTGTTTCCTTTTTGTATTATACATAGTCCAGCAATCAATTCTGATACAAATAAAATGCATTTGTTTAATGATTTTTAATATTCTATTCGAAATGGCCATTTTGGCTTTTGGACTTCGATGGATTTACGCACTGTTTCCAAGGGCATTTCCACTACTGCTCCAAAGATTTTTTAAGAAACTCAATGTCGCCGTGTCGTTAAGAGCATGTCATGTCCTCTAAAACTGACCACAATTTAAAGTCTAAAGGGTTGATGTCTGGACTAGATGAGGGTCAGTCCTTAGCTCTTATAAAGTCCGGAACGTTGGCCAAGCCAGGCTTGGGTAGTTTGTGGCTTGTGATCAGTTGCAGAATCCTGGACCTGAATCCAGAAGATAGATGGAAAGTCCACCAAATGAGAGGTTTCACACACGCATAACGATGACCACGTTGTACCTTTCGGACCACTTGAGCAGCTTTTTTAGAACTGAACACTTTATCATTTTACCTATTGTAGTCTTTTTCATCGGTAAAGAGGTATTTCTGGGTTTTTCACCTGCGGCGCTTTGGTCGATCCTCTTTAATTATAAAGATTGGTTTAGGGCATGTCCTGTATATCGAGGATAAGCACCGAGCTTCAGGTCTGGTTTTATAATTCTCCTAATGGGGTTTCGATGAATTCTGTCTTTAACAGCCTTTGGAGTTCAAACAGCACGCGGTAGCCCTGATTATTTCTGGACTTCAACGGACGAAGTGTTGTATCTGTTGATAGTACGATATAGGAACAAACGACTGATTGACTTTTGAAGTGTCAGGAATATGACCGACGGCTCCATATCCTCTTTGTGCAAGGCGATCATCCTATTTTCTTTAACACCTCATTCCATATTGTAATTAGATAATGAACACGAAAAAATATGTGAAAAACGCAAAATCGAAGAAAGGATTTAAAATAATATACGTGTTCCAAATTCAAAATATTAAAAAGTTAAAAAAAAAGTTTTTTTGGGACAGTATTTATGGCCAGACTAGTTACGCTAAGCACTCACGAAGCGGTTTGCACCCGCGCCCGCCGCGGTGGCGGTTTGAAGTTTTATTTTCAAAACTCACGAGACCGGAGTTTTGTGCCGTTACGCAGACCCCGCGATTGCGTGATTATCGCTCGCAAACTTGGCGGTTGAATATCGCAATACGGGCGGTTTTACGATCAGTTGAGCTTCTAAGCTCTTATCCCATATAACTGGAGTTTCTTGAACCAAAGTAATTAGTAGATCGACTTCAATATCAATATCCACTTTGTTGACAAACGTGCACAAACGATACGAGTAATAACAAACCACCCCTCCCGCCCCCCACTGCTACAACTCGCCGCGGCTGCGGGACCTCAACCGCGCCCGCCGGTACAAGATGACCGCCGATGCAGCGGGACCCGCAAACAATCGCCCACGCCGCGGCCGTAAAACGCGTCGTGAAATGTGATTAAATTTTATACATAAATATCTGTATTTTACAAAGGTTGCGGACCCGCCAACGGAGAAGCGGGTGCAAACCGCTTCGTGAGTCCTTAATGTCATACAAAAGAAGTGGTTGTCCCTGTATTAAAATTTGTTTAGCCATTATTAATACTAAAGACATTTGAACTTAAAAGAAATAAAGATAAACCGTCTAATCTACTAAAAATAATCCCAATCAAGTCCATATTTAATACTAAAAGTGGTTGGTACTAAAAATAATGTACAAGATCTTAGCTTCATGCTCTACTGTTGTCTCTAACGATACAAGTGATTAAATTTTAAATACTTGGGAACTTTAAAGCAGGTATACATATAAAATAGCAGGCCTTAAATATTATGCTTATATACCAGTAAAACAAAAGATTAAAAATAACTCACTTTTTGTCTTCATTTTCTTCAAAAGTGTCCATAAGCCGGGTCAGCAAGTTGCCTTCTTCCACCAGCTTTTAAATTATAATAAAATTAATTACTATATGGTTAATAATTTATATTTATTTAATATTGAAAGTAAAATATGAAGTTTATCAAGACTATTGTCAGTTCAAAGGAAAAGGCTATGTAGATCTTTTTATCTGTGTCTAACAATTTTGGCCTAGAGAACTAATAAATGCTTCTGTTTTGATAGCAAACAAGGTTCCTCAGAACAACTACTTGTTTTATGTTGTTCTGTCAACACTTGTCACACATATGTTTTTTCAGTCTTTAAAGGAATTTTCAAAATCATTGTCAGTAAAAATATTTACCTGTACCCAATAGACCGGGGCCTGTGATTTGTTCTGGGATATGTTATGCAACATCGTGCACACCTGCGCGTGTAGGAAATTGTTGTCGGGGAAGGCAAAGAACAAGTCAAGCAGCACATCAGGCATGGCCAGTGTCCGCATGACCATGTGCACCATGGGCTCTTGAGTTCCCATGAGCTCTGCCATGAGCGCCACGACCTGCAGGCGCGCCGCTCCCACCCGCCGGCGCCCGCTTGGCCCAGTCGCTGGCTCTCGCAGTAGATCTTGCTGCAGCAGCCGCAGATGCGGCGTCACATCTCGCAATTCCACGTCGCACGTATCTTCCAACGGCTGGATGAGCACTCGCAGAAGACGGCAGGCGTTGAATAGCGCGGTGTCGTAGAAGTCCGGAGGACTACAGAAGCAGCCGAGAAGGAGCGCGTTAACCAATGGCTTGGTGCGTAAGCGAGCGCTTAAGCATCGCGTCGTCCAAGAAGGTTGCCAGTCCTCCCCGGCCCATCTGCCCGCTAAGCCACACGCCAGCGCACTGGCACTGGCCGACGCAGCCACTTGCAGTCGCCGCGTGCGTTCCGTCATCCCCGCGCCTGACACCCCGATTGACAATTGATACAATTATATACATAGTTTCACTGAGAGTTGCCTTCATTTATTAATTTCATATACATATATATATAGATAAAATAAAGAAAGTTACATACTATTTTTACTAGAGTCCCCACTGCTGATGGAGTCCTTGTGACTTGCCTCTGCTTTTTCACTCTCCTCATGCACCCCTTTCTCGACATCATTTTCTGTCTTTTGTTCGATTGGCACAGGTACAGGTGTTGCCTGAATTTCAGTTGGCTCATAATCACAGCAAATTATTTGTATAAGATTTTCCAAAAACTCATTTTCAACCAGCCACTGTAAATATTCAAGTACATAGAGTTTATTAATCATTGTTTGATTAATAGTATCTTTAAAAGACAAAGATATAATCAATCAAAGGAGCAAAGTATAAGCATAACTAAACTTAATTTCTAGTTCAACAAATCACAATTTACAGCCATTTTAATTTTATAAAAATAAATATGTAACATACCTTTTCAATTATTTCACTAAAAGGCTCCTCAAGATAGAATACAAAATATTTAATGGTATCTGCTATAGCAGAGGTGGCAATGTGTCTTAATAAATTGGGTAAAAAATCCTTCCGTGCCTTAAAGAAGTCCAGTGCTCGTAAACATAATATGTGATGCAAGTAGCAGTCCTACAAACAAACAATGTCAAATATAATTATTTTTTTTACAATTTTTATTTACACAATATATGATTGGTAATGAATGTACCTGCATAGGGCTTCTTTTCAGCAATGTTTCAATAGTTCTACTAAAGTATGATGCTAGCAATGGATTGAGAGGTGGATCCCTATTCAGGAAATCACATAGTCGATTCATCTGCTTCACATCAATGCACAGACTGGACATCAGGCCAGACAACTGGCTGGTTAGCACTTCACAGGCAATATTTGAATGTCTGTACTGTGTTGTTAATTCTAAATCCTTAGATGGCTCCTCAGTTATTAGGGCGATGAGTTCTGCTAAGATCTCTGGTCTTGTTAGACTGAAATTTTAATACATGGGATGTAGTAATGAATATTTTCAAGTATAAATTTAATTATTACAAATATCGATATTTACAATCGTATAAGATCTTTGTTGTCCGCTTTACACTCCTGAAGGATGTCGTCCGCCTCCAGGATTTGTGTTAAAGTTACATTCTGAAACCAAATAAGATACCACTTTTACTTATAATATACATGATGGAAAAACTTTTTAATATATAATAAATACAAATTACGTATTATTTCGCCTATATATATATAAAAAATCATAATAATAAAGACGTGACTGCACATAACCACCAAGACAAACAACAAAACACCGACCTCCTCCTTAAGAAGAAAGTTCAACTGCCTAATAGTCATATAATTGGCGCTCCAAAACATTCTTAATGATTACTAAGTTTAATTGGAGACACTATAATAAATCCATAAATTTAATGGTATCTATTTCTTTGCGAAATGTTGTAAAACCCAAACGCAGCGCTAAACAAATCCGTAATCTTGAAAGTCCCAAATCCCAACTCCTGTTTCCCATTGCCAGTTGTTTCTGTCGACTGTTAGTTGTCAGCTGTCAGCAAATGATAGCGCGGCTCGACAGTCTGTAGCCTAGACCCAAAAGGCGTGAGTCGGGATACAATAAACGACACCATGACAGTGCTACAGTGCTGACGAATACGTAATTATTATCCATTAAAAAGTTTTCCATCGTGTATATTATAAAAGTGGTATGTTATTTGGTTTCAGAATGTAACTGTAACACAAATCCTGGAGGCGGACGACATCCTTCAGGAGTGTAAAGCGGACAACAAAGATCTAATACGATTGTAAATATCTAAATTTGTAATAATTAAATTTATATAAAATATATTTGAAAATATTCATTACTACTATGTATCAAAATTTCAGTCTAACCAGAGATCTTAGCAGAACTCATTGCCCTAATAACTGAGGGGCCATCTAAGAATTTAGAATATAAAAACAGTACAGACATTCAAACATTGCCTGTGAAGTGCTAACCAGCCAGTTGTCTGGTCTGATGTCCAGTCTGTGCATTTGGGGTATTTCTGTAAAAATAATAAGTAGCAAATTGATGGAATTACTCCCCATCTAACATTATTTTCAACAATTGTATTGAAAGTGGCGAGTTTCCCGATCTAATGAAACATGGTAAAGTAATTTCATTATTTAAAGCAGGTAGTATGTCCGACCCCAGTAACTTTAGACCAACTTCTGTACTAGATACTTGTAGTAATATATTTGAAACTCGACAGCCGATGCCGGTGTTGAGTTATATATATATATATTAGGTCCTTACATATGAAATTGGCGTTTTGTATGGGAGGAACAAAAAGTCGAATATTTTTAAATAAAATATATTTAATTAATCAAAGTATGAACCATTGTTTTCTATGATTTTTTTCCATCTCATAGGTAGTTCATTGATCCCTTTACTAAAAAAAACCAGTCGGACGGGAATCAATAAAATCTGTCGCTTCACAGGGAAAAAAAATTTCCCTTGCAAGAAGTTGTCCAAATTTAGAAAAAAATGGTAATCTGTTGGAGTAAGGTCCGGAGAGTACGGAGGATGTCTTAGGCACTCTAATTGAAGCCCTTCTAATTTGGTAGCCTTCTGTTGTGCAGTGTGTGGTCTAGCGTTGTCGTGAAGTAGCAGTGGCGTGGAGCGATTGACCAGCCTAGGTTGTTTAGCCGCTAGCTTTTCCATCATGGTTTGCAAATTTATTGCTGACAATAGACATCAGCCGTAATAGTCTGGCCAGATTTGAGAAAACTGCAATGACAATACCGGCACTAGTCCACCAAACGCTTACAAGTAACTTCTTTGGGGTTAATTTTCGCTTGGGGCAGGATTTGGCTGGCTGGCCAGGATCCAACCATTGCGCTGAGCGCTTCCGATTATCGTAAAGAATCCATTTTTCATCACAGGTAATGATTCCGTTTAAAATACCTTCATTATTGTGCCGGTTCAGTAATGCCGGTTTGCAATGGATCCGCTTCCACAATAGCCTTCAATACTTCATTATCAACTTGGGTCTCAGGTCGTCCACGGGACTTGTTCTGCAGGTCGAAATTTCCAGAACGAAAACGTTGGAACCAAAAACGAACTTTGTTTTCTTTTGCAACATGACCGCCATACACATCATTCACCCTTCGAGTCGTGTCCGCAGCACTAGTGCCACGGCGGAACTCGTACTCGTAAATAATGCGATACTTTAAGTTTTCCATTTTGTAAAATGAGTGACGCAAACAGAAAAAAAAACAAATGAATGACGGTCATCGAAGCACAAATACATGAGTAAATAGCTGTACAAATTTGAATTTGAAATTCCTAACCAAAGAGGAGGTATTTGAGGTCAAAGTGGACAGTACGACAAAACGCCTATTTCATATGTAAGGACCTAATATATATCGTTTAGGCTTGGTAAAAGTCGCATCTTATCCAAAGCATTTGATTGTGTCCAACACGAGTCCTTAATCAGAAAACTTCGCCACTATAGCATCAAGAATACTGCAATGAAACTTCTGCCTTCCTATTTTCACGGTAGAACTCAGAAGGTTGAAGTAAACGGTAAGAGGTCTTCTGGGTCGGCAGTAGATATGAAGGTACCGGGGGTACAGGGCTCAACTCTTGGTCCTTACCTCTTTCTTGTTTATATAAATGATCTACCTTTCATGGTAGAGAAAAAACATCAGATAGATTTGTTTGCTGATGATATGTCCTTGATTTTTAAAATCAAACGACAAACAACCAATTTTGACGATTTGAACAAGGCTCTCTATTCAATTGTCCATTGGTTTAGTATGAATAACCTTCTACTTAATATAAAAAAAAACTAAATGCAATAAATTTTGTGCAAAAAGTGCAAGGGTTATGGATACTAAACCAATTATAAATGATGAGGAATTCAATCTGGATGATACAACTGTATTTCTTGATTCCAAGATTTAAAAATTCAGTGGACCCCTCATATTAAGGGATTGGCGAAGAGACTCAGTTTTGCAGCTTAAGCGGTTAAAAAATTCGCTCACTTACTGATGTCGATACAGCTAGACTTGTTTTTATTATTGTGGAGTCATGCTGCTGATGTCGAAACTATTTTCATCCTGCAGAAGAGGGCTATTCGTGCAATCTATAATTTAAAATGTAGGGAATCTCTGAGAGATAAATTCAAGGAAATTAAATATACTTACCTTTCCCTCACAATATATTTATGAAAATATTATGTATTTATACAAAAAAAGTGATAAGTTTACTAGAATAGAACATACGCACAATGTTAATACTCGGAACGAACGAAGGCTGCAATTTCCTCGTACTAGACTATGTAAAGTTAGTAATTCCTTTTTGGGAAAAGGGATACTCTTCTTTAATAAAATCCCAGAGGCTCTTTTATCTCTGCCTTTTAATAAATTTAAGAAATGTATTAAACAAAAGCTGTGTAAAAAGGCTTACTACAAAGTTAACGATTATCTAGTTGATAAAAGGGTCTGGGACTAGTGCTAGAGAGGCTACTTCTCATTAATTTGCGATATTTGTTTTAAAATAAGTGTTGTTTGATGATTTGCTATTTTAAAAGAGTACTCGGGGTACGAGAGTCAGGACGGTGCTTGTCGCTCCGCTCCGCTTAGGGTTGGTTTTTCAGGCGGGAATCAACGGACGCGAGAGAGTCAACCAAACTCGCGCACTTTGTTCTTATCTATTGCGTAGTAAGGACGCGGGTGTTTTTTATCACGACAGAGTGCTGT
The DNA here is from genome assembly GCF_905147105.1 of Pieris brassicae. Lineage (NCBI taxonomy): Eukaryota > Metazoa > Arthropoda > Insecta > Lepidoptera > Pieridae > Pieris > Pieris brassicae. The sequence goes on along the minus strand of NC_059666.1, from coordinate 19,286,672 downwards.
AACGCTTTGTGTATCACTTTTATGGAATTGGAAATGGAACCAATCATTTAGAATCCAAAAGTAGGATCAAATAAATATAATAACTAAATATAAAGAAGATCAAAACTAAAAAAAACATTATCAATCGCGAAATTTAGATGACACGTAAGGAATAAAAAAGAATAAATTATATTTACACCAGCATGATATGATGTTTTTTGGAGTTTACTCCTTAAGAAACGGTTTGAGTTATAAGGCCCGGTACGGAAATTTTATGAGGAGTAAAATAAAGTGTAACACGAAAAGTTGAGGCGTTACGTAGAAAGAGACAAACATATATATCTGTAGGATTGAACGTGTAAAAGAATGATTCCATCTAATTCTCTCTCTAAAACTGGATTTGTATAAATTGAACACAATTATTATTGTTATTATTATTACTATTATTTATATTGTTTTGTAACATACTTTATGTAATACGCTTTATTGAAGTAATATAAATAATCCGAATAATTACAGATATATGTTTGTTTCTCTTATCATTTAGCAGATGCGTTCATTTACCCTTTTTTTCTTTTCGATATATATCATAATTATTCGTAAGGAGTAAACTCCAATCGTGCGTCGTAGCTGACACATACACACATTTTTTTTTGGTTAGAATAGACACGACATTATAATATTGATAGGCACATAAAGTAGCTAATGCACGCGGCCTCCACTCGCCAAGACTTGCAGAGACCCTCAACGAGGCGCCTCGTTAGAATCTGATTATGGTTAGTAAATATGTTTTAATAACAAAATTGTCCTTATTTTATTATACTAATATTGTTTTTTGCTAGTATAATTAGCCTAGTCTCTCTTTTATATTATCACTAACTCCTTTATAATCAACTTCAAAAAAGACGGTTTAACCGGATTTGGATATTTTAGAATGATTTAGGCTTTTTCAATTGTGGTCCACCAAATACTTCGTTACTAAGGCATATCCCGATGGAGCCTTTTTATTTAAATGGCGTACCTATATTCCAACCTGGAACACTCCGGTTTGATCATAATCGATTCAGTCAAATCAAATCAAAATCAAAAGTTTCTTTATTAAGTAAATAGTCTTAAATCTATATTTTAGTACATCCCTTTTAAGTTCAAAAACCTGTGTTAGGGATGATGACAGATATTTGAAGTCAGTTTATTTTTTCCAAATTACTCTTAAACATCACATGACTTAACATTTACACCCTAATTAATAAAAAATAAATCATTGCAATTGCACCGTTTTAACTGATACTCATGTCTTTGTCTGAAAAACGTCTTAATGTTGACGTTGCCAATACTTTTATTGTTTTTCGAAGTAATCTCCGTTCCTCTCTACAAATCGTCGCATTCCATGGAGTCATTGAGAAAAGCAGTGGGCCCATGCTTCCTTAGGGGTTTCTTCTATGGCATTTTCGTATGCTTTCACCGCATCTTCAGAGCTCGTAAAGCGAATACCTCGAATTTTATCTTTAGTTCTTGGGTATAAATGAAAGTCACAGGGTGCCAGGTCAGGACTGTATGTCGGATGACTCATTGTCTCGACGCATGCCATAGTCAAATATTCACCAGTCCATGGGAAGGTGTTTCTGGTCGTCGGTTAAAGTATGGGGAATCCATCTGGTACAAAGCTTCCTGACGCCTAAGTGTTCATGTAATATTTTTTTGATTTGACTCATTCCAATGCCTAGGCTTGCTCGTATCTGCTCATAATAGGTCATTATCTTATCTTCCTCTATCATTCGTCGCACAGCACTGATGTTATCTTCAGTAGTCGCTTTCAAAGGACTGTTAATGAATGCAATATTGAATATAAGTACTACATTAGGTTACCAAAGAGTTCTGAAATAGAAATTCAAAAAAGTTTTCAATAGCAATGTTTCTAACTGGCCAGTTCTAAACATTTTCAGTGTTACCTACGTATCATAGCGTAAATGCAAATCGAAAGAAAGGTACGAAAGACTTAACAGTGTTTTTCCTCTTTTTTATTTTTAAACGTTGGCGGACTCTCGTTCGTGACTAGACTAACAAAAAAATTGTTTAACTCATTTAGAGTTTGCTAAATGTAAGTTACACATCTGTTATCTGTTACCTATAAAGAATGTTAACTTGTAGTCGATCTTTTGAAAATTATCGGATTGCTTGAAACTGGCTGAAAAGTTAAATCTATTGCCACAATATAAACAAAAACACCATTCGAAAGGAGAATGTTATAGTAATACAATATTAGAGTGTATGAAAAACTAAAGGGCTAACAAAACTGACGTTTTACAATTTCTTGTCTTCAAGTATAAAATTTGAGTTTCTTATTATTAACTAATCTATGTGTTACTTAACTAATAAACTAAACTAGGTTACATACCTCGAGTTTTTTATATACCTGTTTATTCCGTCAAAATTTATTATAGTAAGTTAAGTTACTAAACAGTAGGAAAACCCTAAAAACAGTCACACATTAATGGACTAACATTAGTAACAAACGTAGTCGGCAGTCGCCACTATCTATGCGCGCATTTATGACTTGCTCGCAATATAAAGGAAAATATTTCGAGGCAACCGGCGTGCCTGAAGACGACTGTCTGAGGCACAGAATTTTGTAGTTGGTTATTTTTTTAAAGCTTTCGAATGCCCGTAAAGAGAAATTTTGGTATCGGTAGGTGAGATTATCACATATCAGAAAACATGAATTTAGTTGAACTGTACATATCTTCTGTAATACATCTGTTTAACATAACTGGATTGCGGGAAGCAAATAAAGAAACAACAACAAATAAGATATAAAAGAAATTGTAGTTAACAATATATATTAACAAACTTTTTATTTTTTTGCTTTAAGCAACTGCATAGCAAGTAATTCTGCTTCACTAACAGACAGAGATGCTGATATATCTTCAAGTTTTCTTACTTTTCTAGGCATTACACTTTCTTGAACTATGCCTTTACTCTCCATCAGCTTTCGCTTTGTAGGCCTGAAAGAAAAGAAGTAAAAATATGACTTTCTATCGAAAAATACTACATTATAGCCACCATATAAATCCACAAGTGTTCATTGCCTTAACACTGCCAGCCTTCTACTTTGAAGGCAAAGGCAATTTTTGTTTATTATCTTTTTAACTAATTTACACATTAAAATCAGTGGCATTGCATCAAACCCAAAAAACACAAAGCAGATTTTAAACTGTTAGTAGAATTTGTTTAAAAAGTAAAAGATTGTGTTGCCTAAACCCAGTAAAAACATACCTATGATATTTTTCGTCTTCTGAGGCACTGGACAGTGAGTCATTTTCAGATTGAGAAGATAATATTTTGCTATCGTTGTCATGTTTTGGCTCATATATTTTGTCTGGATCAGGTAGCCAAGAAAGATCAGGTCCGTCAGAGTCTGTCACAGTTCCAAAATCATCTTTCTCTCCATCCTCTTTTTTCTTGTTTTTCAATTTCCTTTTCTGTTCCTTATGCTTTGCTTTGACTTTGTCTCTAAATCTCATTTTGTCAAACTTATCTTCTTCTTGTAAAACTTCTTTGGCTTTTTCTATATCAATTCCACCAACATCTTCATTTTCAAATTGCTTAGCTAATTCTGACTTAACATCCTTTTTATCATCATCTATAGCTTCACCATCATCAGTGAATTTTATAGTTGTGTTAACTTTTATTTTTTTTTTAAGAATTTTTTTAGCTACTGCAGCTTTTGTAATGGGCTTCTTTTTCTTAGAAGGTTTGACATCCTCAATACTGACTGGTTCAATATCTACATCTTTTTTCTTAAAATAAAGGAAGTCATCTTCATCACTATCTACCTCATTATAAAAACTAAACGTAGGGACTGCCTTCTTATTAGATACCACTTTGGGTTTTCCTTGACCAATATCTTCTGTATCACTGGGAGGTGTATCATTTCCTAAAGTTGTTTTTAATTTTTCAACCATTAAAGCATTTTCTGTTTGCTTTAGATTATTATGAAGAGCATTTTTCTTCTGGACATTTTGCAAAAATCTAATTCTTGGTGGAACAATCAAGCCAAGTGACTTAGCATATGCATCAGTGTCTAGGCAATGGACATTAAATATGTCTTTGTTCTTCATAAGAAACACAGATTTTAAATAACTTACAAAAGCTCTCTGTGCTGTTTGCTTTAGGTCTGTATTATCTGAAAGTAGAGCTTCTATTTTTCGTTGGGGTGACATAAGTTTTGAGGGATCTACTGATATTTTGTTAATAGGAATTTTACTATTATTGAGGTCTTCTACAATTCTTTCTTCAGTTGGCAACAACATTAATAAACCTTCTCCTTTACCAAAAACGCCTCTAGCTGTCCTGCCCGCCCTGTGAATATAAGTTTCTACATTTTCAGGGCAATCATATTGGATAACCCAATTAACTCTAGGAAAATCTAAACCTCTAGAAGCCAAATCTGTTGCAAATAGCACAACATTTGATTTTCTGCAGAATTCTTGATAGATTCTTTCTCTTTTTTCCTGGTGAAGTGTGCCATAAAGAGCTAACAAACTAACTCCTGGCCTTAATTTACAAAACAATTCATAAGTATATTTTACTTGTTTACATGTTGCCATAAAAACAAGAACCTTTTGTTTCAAATGGTTTTTAATAAATGACCATAGTATCCCCAATTTCTCATCAATCTCACAGACAATAAAACTTTGTTGTAGAGATTCTGGTGTGACAGTATCAGCCTGTTCATGTGGGGCCACATATGTAGGAAATGATAGACTAAGTCTAGCTAAATCTTTAACTGATTTTGTTTGTGTAGCTGAGAACAATAAGGTCTGTCTTTTTGGAGGCAAATTTTCTATAATTGCATTCATAGTAGTCTGAAATCCCATGTCGAGACATCTATCAGCCTCATCCAAAATAAGCATTTGAAGACTACTACAATCAAAAAGGGGATTTTCATCCATATGCTGCAGTAATCGGCCTGGAGAGCAAATAAGTATATTTATTTGGTCCATTCTTTTTTTTTCAAATTTCAGATTTTGACCACCAATAATTAAACCAGCTGAAAAATCATGGAAATGTCCAATTTTACGAAGTGTTTCGTAAATTTGATAGGCTAATTCTCTTGTGGGTGAGATTACAATAGCTCCAACACCATCTAGCCGTGTCCATTTTTTACAGAAGAGTAGTTCTAGAATGGGAATTAAAAATGCTAATGTCTTTCCAGAACCAGTCTTTGCAGCTCCTAAAATATCTTTCCCTTGTAAAGCATATCCTATGGCCTGTTTTTGAATATCAGTTGGTACTGTGTAATTATTATCTTTTAATCCTCTCAATGTTTTTTGCGACAGTGGCAAGTCTTTAAAAGATTTAATATCTTCGGGAATTATCTAGAATAATGAATTAAGATTTAAAAAAGGCTTACACGCTATATAAATTCACTACGGGAGTTATATGTTCATTATATACTTACTTTATCATATTGGCTCTGTAAATATTGTATAGCAGAATCCTCTTCAACACTCTTTTTTTTTCTAGGTTTAAAAAGTTTGTGTTTTGTTTTCTTTGTATTTCGTTTCTCCGAATTATTCTCATTTGTCATATTGCAGTCAGAAATGTAAAATTATTACAATTATTTTCTAAAGGCCAAATATATTAGATACATGAGCACATGTTGTTGACAGTTGTCACCAATTGACGCACTAGTAGAGGATAAAAGCACAATGCACATATTAATCATGGCCTGTCAAGTATGAGGTATAGTGAGGTAGTAGTAGCGACAGGGTACTTGAGTCTTATTAATTATTAAATAATGACTATGAAAAAACATTCAAAAGCACCCTAAACTCTTTCGTGTTGAGCAACGAGTTTGTTTTATTAAACAGCTTTTATTTTGAAAGAATACATGCGTAAGAGAGCGTTGACGCACAGTAGGCTCATAATCAGCTCATAATCAACACAGGAATTTTAATTCGTAAGTGACATCTACATATTAATACCTGTATTTTGTTAAATTATAGTTTCATTCTTTACCATACATCATTGAACCATAGAGTACCTCCTGCAGATATTTTCTTAAATAGGGATACCATACTTGATATAAGTTTATTTTATCTGTGATACTGTACATTATATTTAAGGGGAAACACTGAAAAAAACAAACAATACAACTTATAAAACCTAGTTTAAAGCACGTCAGCTCTTGATTTTTATTGCTTAATCATCCAATTTAAAAGGGAGGAAAAGAAGAATTATTTGAGCAAACACATCGTCCTACCGGCCCGCTTCTTTCTTGTGGTGTACGTATTTTTTACTGTTAAGTTAGGTACTTTACAACGCTAAATAAGTATTTTTAAATTGCCAATACCTATTCAGTTAAAACTTAATGTATTTTCTAAAAAGTGCAACTGGGATGGTTATTTCCTTTTATTTTAGTTGAGAAATAACATTGCAAATTTCTTGATCCGATATATAAGGAACTTTGTTTAGCATCTTCAATGGACATACATAACAAAGGAAAATTGCAACTAATGATTATTTAATCTCTTATTTCTGGAATTTGTATATATAATTAAAAAATATAAATATTAACAATTTTTGGGGAAAGGACAGGATAGGAAATTAATAAATTTTTTATTCAATTATTTTATTAGGTACTAGAGAAATATACAAACATGAAAGGCGTAGCCTGCGTGCTGCTAGCTGTTGTGGTAGCTGTAAGCTCTGTTAGCTTCTTTGACCTTGTGCGTGAGGAGTGGAATGCCTTCAAGGTATGTCATTCTTTCTAATTTTCCTTAAAATACACAGTATGTAAAGTAGATGCAAGTTTAAAATTTATGTTAAAACAGCTAGAGCATAAGAAGGAGTATGATAGTGAAGTTGAAGACAAGTTCCGGATGAAGATCTTTGCTGAGAACAAACACAAAGTAGCTAAACACAATGCACGCTTTGAACGTGGTCAGGTAACCTACCGCCTCAAGCCCAATAAATACTCTGATATGCTGCACCATGAGTTTGTCCAAACCATGAATGGCTACAACAAAACACTCAAGTAAGTCTTCTTATTTATTATTTCCTACATTTCATTTATACATAATTACTTTATTTGCTCAGCTTTAAAATAAAGAAATTACAAATAAACAAAATAAGTTGGTCACATGAAATGTTATTGATATTAAAAGCACTTAATCTGAGCTTATCAATAATAATAAAAAAGGTGTCACATAAAGGGCAAAACATTTTTATCTCTCAACCTTCAATAAATTTGCAGTTAAGATAAAGTAATGTTCATTATAATACTAAAGAAACCCTTAAATTTAAGCAATACTTAATATTTTATTTTAAATTTATTATTATTTATGAAACTGCATCAATTAAAAACAAAACACCATATTGTTACTTACTGTCCATCCACTTACTATTTAATTTTCATTTAAAGTAATATGCAAAGACAGATTTGAGTTTCAAACTTTAAAAAAGTACAATTCAGGTTGTTAATTAATTTATGTAAATACCTAAAAACAAAGGAATTTGAGGTGTAAATGATGTAACCAACATTTTCCTCCTAAAGCAATGAAGATAACAAATGTTTGTTTACTCTTCTACCTACTCTTTAATTTTATTTGTGGTCTACAGATAAGCATTTTAGGTCAATATTTGGTTGCAATCATAAATAGATTGTTGTTCAAAATATGTTTTGCATAATTTGATTACACCTATGTTGCTTTTATACTTTGGCCAAGGGCTGGCTGGTTCCCTTGTTAAAATGAGTACTGACTCTGGCAATAATGAAAAATGTATGTTGGTAGTTCAAGTATTATAGTATTTACAGACACAACAAGGGCCTTTACGGAAAGGGGCGTGATATTCGCGGGGCGCGCTTTGTTTCACCGGCTAACGTTCAGCTGCCGGAACAGGTGGACTGGCGTCAGAAGGGAGCTGTTACAGACATCAAAGACCAGGGCAAGTGCGGTTCTTGCTGGTCTTTCAGTACCGTAAGTATCTACAAATCACATCCGCACTCACGATTACACGCTTGGTCAAAAATCGCGTAATAAAATCTTACGTGACTAATCGATATTTATAAACATAATTTTATTAATTCAATACTGTTTAAAATATTGCTAATGATAAAAATATTAAGATTATATTAAAATATAATCACAGCTTGGTGATTGTCGTAACTAGGTGGAGGTCAATCAAGAAGTTAATGTATGTAATAATCCCGATGTAGTCACGTTGAATCGACTTGCTGTATGAAATAACCAACGTGGCGAACTTGCTTGTTTTAATACTTTAATATTGTTAAGTCGGGCGTTGCGTGTTGGCCAAACAATTAAAAATATTGCATCAGGCGACGAAGCCATATCTCAGGCGTATTCAACCCGACGCAAAATCATTGACCTAACAAAGAACAGCTTTATTATTATTATTGTGAATAATAATATTGACAATAACATGATTCATGTGATAAAGTTCAATTCCGCTTAGCCTAGATTCTATCTAAACATATGACCAGATGTAAAATAAAATAATTTGAATTATAGAAACAATGAGTGTAATAACCGGTTAGTCATGCTTCCTCGAAATCGACACATCATACCAATCATTATAATCTTATTAATTATGTACTTACACATTTGTTAACACGGTCATATGATGAACTATCTTTATAATTGAGATAATAACAGAACTTTATATATCGTCGTATTGCTATTAAATATATACCCTTTTTTCTTATACAAATCTTCTATAATAATTTGTAATCTATTGAAAACTAGAAACGAGAAGATAAATCTTCATATTTTTAGTTTCCGATATAAACGATAATAATCTAAAAATAGTTGATACCACCATTACATCATTGTAGATTTTCTAATAACAAAAAGTTGTTCGACGGACTCGGCAAAAAATGAAATCTTGTTATGAACTGCTAACAAAACCTAAGAAGCCCCACTAACTTTCTTATATATATATATATATGGCGATGGTAATGGAAATTACGCAGTTATAAGTTCCGACTTGTGGATTTATAATACTGGTTTAGGTTTCTATGTCATCCACACGAGTTTTTATTATCAAGTAGGTCAACGTTTAAAAACTAGAACGTGCACAAAGAACCATTATTATTGAAACAGATAAAACTCTTACAAGGAAACTCGTTCTCAAATATCGGTTTCCGGTTTGTATAACAACAAACCATTCGGACTAATTTTATACAGAATATTAACACATAACGTAACTTATTATTAACAGTAGATTGTTAATTTTTTTTCGTTTAGACATTAATATTAGATATTAAATTATAATAGTTCGGGGAACTAAATAGGTATAGCCTTGTTCTGTCCCATACACAATGTACCCGACATTTCGCGGTGTGAATTATTTTGATTAAAGATTCAATAAACTAAAACAGAATCTAAACAAGGAATACTTTTCTGTATTAATAAACCGGAATCTTTATAGATAAATAGTAGGTTTCTTAATTCAAAAAAGTATATTTTATTAAAACATCAAGGCATTTTATTTTAGTATATGCTTGCGATTATACGGAGTAAATAGGTATATGTTAATAATATCTATGTATTAATTATAATATGTATGTATAAATTGGTTACTATTTCACTTTTTCCTCTATAAAAATTTAAAATCATTTTCGCTTTTGTAATATGGTAATAACATTCTTAAGCTCTATCTAATAATTAATCAGCAAGAAAATACATTTTCGGAACCTCTGATGTCCACAGACTGGCGCGCTAGAAGCACAACACTTCCGGCAGAGCGGATATTTGGTATCTTTATCCGAGCAGAACTTGATCGACTGTTCAGCGTCATACGGCAATAATGGTTGTAACGGAGGACTCATGGACAACGCGTTTAAGTATATCAAGGATAACGGTGGCATAGACACCGAGCGGACTTACCCCTACGAAGGTGTGGATGACAAGTGCCGCTACAACCCCAAGAACTCTGGCGCTGATGATGTAGGCTTTGTTGACGTGCCAGCCGGGGATGAAGAAAAGCTGAAGGCGGCTGTGGCCACCATAGGACCCGTGTCCGTGGCCATCGATGCCTCACAGGAATCTTTCCAGATGTACGCCGACGGTGTCTACTATGACGAGAACTGCTCCCCTGATAACCTTGACCATGGGGTAATAATTTTATTAAATATAATTTAAACAACAAGTTATCGTTAGCTCATTAGCAATAAGTCTTTATAATTTATTCAGTCGCGTTCAAATGCGTTAAATTATTTTTTTAAATATTTTAAAAGGAACATCAAAAGGTGGACCTTTATCTGTATTAAAGTTTTTACAGAAAAAACTTTGAAATCTATAATTTCAGTTTTCAAATAATATCCTAGGTTCATAATGATTATTAAAGCAATGCAATAAGCACTATATTTTCCGCGTTACGCGATGATGAAATATTACCTTATGTAAACAAAGTTATTAATTATAAATTTATTTATTAATTATATGTATCATAATAGTAGACTTCTTTATGGACAATAATATTTTTATAGCCAACATATTTCTGTCTAAATAATCGTAACAGACGATAAGGAAGTGTTTAAACAACATTGACCCTTGCCATATGTCATAGGTAAATAAAAATCACAAACCATGATCAGTATGATTTAAAACACAACAAAGAAATCAAATTAAGTATAGCCCGAGCCATTTCGTATTTCTTATCTATTTAAGATATTTTTCTCATAGTTTATTTGCGAATAGGTGCTCGTTGTGGGATACGGCACAGACGAGCAAGGTGGCGACTATTGGCTTGTGAAGAACTCTTGGGGGCGCACCTGGGGAGACCTCGGCTACATCAAAATGGCGCGAAACCGTAACAACCACTGCGGCATCGCTTCCGCCGCCTCATACCCTCTTGTTTAATTGTATGCAGTTAAGCACTTCTAGATTCAATGACTTCTGAATTCAAGAAGTGAATAGTATTATACGAAATCTACTCGAATCCAGGAGCATTGTATTTGTATGAAGTTGCAAAAAATGCTTTTCATTACCGTGTGATAATTACATTCTATATTAGTTTGTAAGATAATTGTAAATTTTAAGATAAAAAAATGAGATTCTCTATAATTATTAGGTTACAAGATGTGTATGGGTGGTATATTAGAATGTAAGAAAATAACTGTTTAGCTCTCAACACTTATGATAATTTAAGTCTTAATAAAAAAAAGTTTTGATACTTGTTTTCGTTTCAATTCTATTCCTAGTTAACTACTGATAACCATAATGACTCAGGCAAGGTTTATTGTTTTTGAAGACCCGTTACCTATTTCAATCACCGTTAGTAATTGGTGAGTGGGACTGTCTTTTGTGCCTTTATCGAAACCAAGACTTCTGGGTTATACGCAATGAGCCTTATATGCCATGACGTAGGTTAAATCTGTTCTGATAATTATTTTAGTATTTATCTATAATGCTTACACTTACGAGTCCCAGGGCTTACTCTCTTCGAAAAAGTACGATATACATTAAGAAATAAGATAACGTCTTTTGTTAACATAGCTTTTACACATTAAGAAAAACACTTTATGAACGGATTGAAGCTATGTATTATTATTAAAAACGTATAATTATATATATGTCAATAATTATAAGTTTTTAATAATAATACATAGCTTCAATCCGTTCAAAAAGTGTTTTTCTTAAATAAGATATCTCTAAAATAATTGTAGATTTGTTCATACAGAAACAAATATTATTATAACCTTTCAATTATTATTTGGTATTGTGTACATATAAAACAGTAAATGCGCATTTCATTTAACTACGTCTGACTGTTATCATGACCCAACACGTGTACCGCCTCACGTGATTTCACGCACACTGCTGTAGGTATATGTACATACAAAATAAATCAATAGCGCTACAACCTTTTTAGGTCTTGGCCTCAGATTTCTGTATCTGTTTCATGATCATTTTTAAATCGAATAGGCAAGTAGGTGATCAGCCTTCTGTGCTTGACGCATGCCGTCGACTTTTTGGGTCTAAGGCAAGCCGGTTTCCTCACGATGTTTTCCTTCACTGTTCGAGCTAATGTTAAATGCGCACATAGAAAATCCATTGGTGCACAGCCGGGGATCGAACCTACGACCTCAGGGATGAGAGTCGCACGCTGAAGCCACTACACACTACACAATTCTAATATTTTCTACCATTTAAACGCTTATATAAATTTTGCAAGGGGTCAAGGCGGTTAAAAGCTAGTCCACTCATATATCGAGATTTAATTTATTATAAATTATTCACATTTAGGTATTTACATTGGAGACCCTTTGACATTTCGGCATTCCACTTTCATCATATTTTTAACATACAGACTAGAATTTAATGACACTTCACTCACTATAAATTAAAAACAAACCCTAAAATAAAAAGTATAAATATATGACGCTAAGATAAATTTAATGAAATCTTCGTACTATCTCGCAAATACTTTAAAGTGACAGAAAAAATACTCTAGGCGTCAAGAATTTGTATTTAAACGGTTAATCAAATAGATTGACAGGTTTACTTACTAACAAATCCTAAGTAATAATAAGTACCACTTATTGACTAATTTTCAAAATTATTTTATAATATACACAAACACGATTAATATCTTAAAATGCAATCTTAATCAAATAATAAAACAACAATACTTTGTGCACACTTAAATATCTGCGTGAAATATCTACAGTTGGGGTAAGTATAGAGAAATGATTTACTTTTCTTTACATTATTACATTACTCTCAGTGAAATTATATTACCATAGATGAGTAATAACAAACATTAGCAAAGGGCAGTCATGGTGATCGTGATTACTAAATATTTGGCAGAGGGCTGGTATAAAGAGACTATTTCTTCTTCGGCTTCTTGGGATTGCGCGAGCGACTTTTGGCTTTGCAGAGTGGACAAATAGGGGCATTACGGTGAATTTGCTGATGGCATGACAGACACGACTTCATCGGAGGCGGTTGTTGCCTGCAGACATATACACATAACAAAATGATAAATTATTAGTCGTACATAAAACACAAGAACTAAGAGAAAATCGATTAACTGGGAAATATAGATTATTGTATAAATTTATTTTATAATTAAAAATATAAGAAGCGTGATTCAGCGTGATTTGGGCAGTGAGAGGAGTGGAAGAGAAGGAAGGAAATGCAACAAAATAGATAAGTCAAACCTGAGAGAGACTGTAAGGAAATCTTGTTGGAGAGCAGACCTAAAGGCGGGCGGCGGAGGCGGCGGCTTGCGCGGTGCTGGCGCGACAAACGGAGGCGCACGAACGGGACCCGCAGGGAAACGACTGCAATATAATTTTCATTCAAAGTCTTCCTTGATAACAATTTTTTTCCGAAATATGGTGTAAACACTGTAAAGCATGGCGAAAGAGACTTTTTTTTTGCATTTGATACAGCAAACTATCGCTATATTATAATGAAAAACATGCTGGTTGTCAAACTCCAGTAACTTCAACCCAATAAGGAGTCTGATTTTGCATTGTACCTATTTACAATTATTAAATAAACATATAAGTTATGTATGTAATATCAAGGTAGGTACTGACTCAGGAGTTATAGGACTGCCTTCTTCCTCGTGTAAGTCAGGGAGGCGGTCGAGGCCCAGACACTGACGCCGCAGTAGGTCGACCTCAGCCTTCAATGGACGGTAATCCTCGTGCAACCTTGACGCCGTACTGAGCTTACGAGACATGCTCTCCTCGGTCTGCTTTATTACTGTCTCCATCTATTAACGTAGCAATTTAGGATTACTATAAAGACTATAAAACTATAAAAAATCAAGCTAATACATAAATTATACAACAAGATATAGAAATATATTTCGGACAGGAAATACAAACAAATGTAATGTTAGCAGCTGTTACTGTTATAGACAATCACTAGCTATAGATACAAACCATTGCAATAACAAACACTAGATCAAATGGCCACCTGGTGCTTAAAATAACTCATGACAAAGATTAACAATACTGCTCCCATTCTTACAGTAAACTCTTCTTAATGTAATAATTTTTTTAAGGAAAATTTAGTGAAATATTACTACTGATAAAATGTAGCTTTAATTGTGTTATTAGTAATGGGAACTTCCCTAACAACATATTTAATAGGATAAGACTACAATAGGTGGTTAATTTTTTAACAATTTTGATAATGTTTAAAACACCTATAACTAAAGCTATGAAATCAAAACTAACGGCGTTTATATCGGCATGTATCTGACGTAGCTCCTCAACGTGACTCATCTTCTCCTGTTGTAGCATCTCCATCTCACGCTTGTACTGAGCCAGGCATCTTCCTTCTTGGTCTCCACTACGGACTTCATTTAAAATACTTCGTTTTAGCCGTTCCAGCGTGATCGTCTTGTTTCTATTAAATGTATGCATAAATTCAACTAAAGCACAATATAACAGCCAGTGTGATACATTTAGTTTGTTATATTCAATTTTTACTGTTTAGGACATAATTTTTTTACATTCAGTGTAAAGGGTATTGATTGAGTCCACAGGTGTAAAAAGTAGTAGTATTGTATGTATAACATGGTTACCTGATTTCTTTCATTGCTTCTAATTTGTGGTATATTTCTCTTTCGTTTTCAGCTGTCATTCTCTGCGGACTACGGAATATAATAAGTTTATTTGCCTCTTGAATTATTTTAATAATTCGATTTTCGAATACAAAATTAATAACAGCCTGATCTTACCACAGAATACCAATCCATAGATTTTAATATACTAGCTTCTATGTAAAACTGCCACAGATACAGAGGAGATAAACCAAGGACCATTGAATATGTCGAGATATTTGTAATAGCACACGATCCCCACTGCTCGATTCTGCAGCTAGCAGATGTTTAATTATATTAATTTTAAATGAATGTTGAGGGTGTATGCAATGTAGTCACGATACGTGCATTCATTTTATAGCCAAGAAAATGACAAGGGTCATAAACATTTGAAGCAATTGACGTGTTCGTTACGTTTACAACGTTAAATAACTTATTTAACGTTTAGACTCAAATGGCTAGATGTCCATTTTCACTTTATATAACATTTCTATGATTTAGTTCATCCCAGTCGGCACAAATAAAAGCCATAAACAAGAATTGAATTGAATTTAGTTCATATCGCTATGTAATTATACTTTAATTAATAGAGTCTATGAAAAGAGAACAATCTTCGTTATTCGAATAGCTTGGGATTGAGATAAAATCACTTGGTCACTAACGCGAAAACAATTTGTATCGGAATGACATTAGCATCATTTTAAAAATGTCTCAAAATCCTGGGGTCTACCCATATTACTGCCGATACGTTTTCAACATATACTACCGTTTTTGCGTATTTGTATCGTCGAAAACTCTTCGTTCGCAGCCAAGGGACATGTTACTACTCTACCACAAAATCAACAGCATAGTTCCAAGCTGGTGTTCGTAGAACCTTTCTCTGTTATACTGTCTCTGGATTAAATATATTTCTAATGTCATTTTATAAACCTAATAAAGGTTAAAATTTCATAATATTATTTAAAATTTACAATTGTAAGCTGCAAAATGGACATAAGAATGCGAGCAAGGTCGGAACAATTTTTGATTTTAGTGGCAAGGTAATAGCATAATATTTTAATTTTAATTTTGAAGTTTAAATATAGTTTATATTTAGATACCGCTTTAGAGTTAAGAAAAGATTTATTTGTTTAATGCTTTGGGTTTGGTGTTTGTGGTGAAACATTTTCAATGTCCATTCTAATGCAGATTTTGAGTTAATATCATCAAATAATATAGTCATTTATAAAAGTTGATTATTTAAAACCTATTTATACTTTGAAAAGTGAGAATTGTAAAACAGCGAGTACTAAATGAAATAAAAAAGGAATTAATACACATCATAAAATAGAAACATAATCTGGTCTAAAATTATGACCCTTAATTAATTTTTGATTTGACATTGGTGCTTCAAAATCAACATCATCTGGTGCTCAACATCAATATTCTACATCTAATGCATATATGAATGAATTGTACCTACTAATAGCTAGGAATGGATAGATTTATATTAAACATACAGGTAGTAAAGTTAAAAAAAACTTCTTCCTTAAACTTCCTTAACATGTTGCGTTGCATAAATAAAAAATAAGTAAATATAATAACTAATCATTGACTACCGAAAAGCGTGAGCATTAATTTGTCTTTTCGTAGCATTGCTATGGCGTGCTTATTTTATCACTATTCACGCCTTTAAGGCTGCCGACTGTCGACACGAGCTTTCATTTAAATACAAATTTAGTTTTCAACTTTCTACATATACACTTCTGTTAAGGCACCTTGTCTAAGCTCCAAGATCAAATTTTACGACAGTTTGTCCCCATAGATTCTAGTAAGTACTGCGTATTTAATTTTATCGATAATAAATATTATTAGATTACGATACTAGCCCAGAAGCTATTGTAACGTAATTAAAGAAAAAACGTATAAGTGTATTAAAGTTCCAATGTTCGAGTCATCACGGCAACATTTTTTTAAGCTGTGGACAATGGATTTTATAGGATACCGTAACATAATCTATAGTTAGTAGTTAGTCAAATGGCAATCAAAAAATGGCCGACTGGTCATAAAAGCGGCTTGCTGTCAAAATATTACGATTGAGAATAGTTTTGATATCTTATATGATTCATTTAAAAGTATATAAACATATTATATCAATTTATAGTTTTAATAAATTGAATAACCTGAATGCATTCACATTATAGTATATTAATACGTTATCAAATATTTCTGCTAAGGACGTATACACCTTTGCAATTCGATTCGTGTCGTGCTTATTGAACTTATCTTGTCCTATTTACTGTTCCAAAATGAACGAAGACGGCGGTGATGAGTCGCCACCACGATCCAAGAGAAAGATAAAGAGAGTTATGATAGTCTCTTCTAGTTCCGGGTCGGACAGTGAAGATACCCTTGCCTTTCTCAAAACACGTAAAAAAAAGCTCAGGGTAACTATAATTTTTAACTATGTATAAAAAAACAATTAGAAACAAAATTAACTGTTCGTTAATCTTTTTAGATTATAAGTGACGACGGAACAAGTGACAGTAGTGGCAGCTCTGTAGTATGTTCCGCGAGAAGACATCGCAGCGTACCAAAGTTGAGAGATTCAGAGCTCGACAGTGACTCATCAGTAGGCGCTGGGGTCTGCGATAATATAGCAATGGCATCTACATCGAAACAAACATCTGGTTTTGCATCTGATAGTTCAGAGGGAAACTCTGAGAAATGTTCAATCTGTTTGCTACGATTTACCGATCAAAATATTGGTACCCCAATAAATTGTGAACATATATTTTGTTTAGATTGTATTACTGAGTGGTCTAGGAATGTAAATTCATGTCCAGTGGATAGAATAACATTTGAATCAATAGTTGTTAGACGCTGCATTGGAGGAAGTGTGCTCCGGACTGAGCCAGTCAAAGTTATGGAGCGTCGCCCCTCTTTTGATATACTTATGGCCACTGTTTGTGAAGTAAGTAATATTTACTATATTACTTATTGAAAAGCACTTATAGTGAGGTGTTAATATTCAGCATCTATATTGTGAGGTTATTAATATCCATTTTGGAAATATTTTTACATTCTAAACTTAAATGATATATACAGTATTTGTTTCTATTAATTTGTGGTGATTTGTAATTTCAGATATGTGCAAGATCTGACAATGAAGACACAATGTTATTGTGTGATGGTTGTGATCTTGGCTATCATATGCAATGCCTTACACCACCCCTTACTGAGGTAATTCCTTGCTTGCTTTTCATTCTATAAAATATGTCACAGTTATTTGTCTTGTGGCATATTATACCATACAATTGAGTCATGTAAGGTGTTCAAAATACTTATTAAAATTTTGCAGGTTCCAGCTACTGAACAATGGTTTTGTCCAAATTGTGACATTTTTGATGTAATGGACTTTATTGATATAGAAGAAGTAAGTGACCTTTTGGATGAAGCATCCGATCTTGGTATGCCAACAGGGCCAAGACCATCTCATCTAAGAGCTCCTAGGACTACTCGTAGATCAGGCAGGCAATCTAGTCGAAATAGAAATCCTGCAAGTGATGAACATGATGGTAACAGTATTGAAGATAGACCAAGCACCTCTTCAGGCACAAGAGGATCTTATAGACCTAGGACAAGACCTATTAGACAAAGAAGAAAGAGAACAAATAGAAGAACAAGGAAAGTCATTATTGAATATGAAATAGAAGAGAATGGGAATAACCCCATCGCCAAGAGGTTTACAGTAAGAAAGAAAAAGGTATAATTTTCTTGACCTTGTCTCCTCCTAAAATATTGCTTGTTGTTCAAGTATATTCAAAGAATATGTTAAATTTATAGAGTCAAAGTAAGCGTCGGCCACGTACTGTGGGCCGTCGTAGTCACGTGCAGCGCAGCGTGCGCGCTCGACTACAGTCGCAGCGGAGGACGGCGGAAGTGCACAATCTGCCCCACCCTCGACTTCGCGACGCTCTTCCCACCCTCGACCTCTTCGGCACGGATCCCCAACTGGACTTGTACTCCGACGATGAGGTCGCCATCTCTGAGGGTGCTTCTACAATGGTCGCCACGCGGCCTACACCCACGATTCTTAATGCGTATAGACAGGTGAATCATATATTATAGTCAATTTATTAAAGTATAATTTGAATACATATTTGAATTTTAAAAATTCATCAAAACATTAGCTTGTTGACTGTTTGAATGAGATCATACAATTTTTACTTTGATTTCAGGCAAGAAGAAAAATGATTACAGTTCCATCTCCACAACATGCATCATCAGCCCCAGATATACTTTCTAGTATTTTAGAGAGCCAGACAATATTTCTTTCTAAAAAATCCATTGTTTCAGTATCTGTTGATGGTAATGTAAACATAAAATTGCAAAAGTCAAAGAGTGTAACACCCAATTTGCAGCAAAAACAGAAGAAGGATGATAAAATTGATTTGTCAAAATATGACGATTACGGAAAGAAGGTTCCGTCGTACCCAGGACAGTCGCGGGGTAGTGGCGGCGGTTGGGGAGGCGGATACAGACCTCCCCGAGATCAGCCTCGAGGAGGTGGTCACTGCGGCCGTCCCGCTTACGACAGCTATAGGCAGCCGCCTGGAAGCGTCTATTCGGATAACTATAGGAACAATAATATGCGTCGCAATTCAGAACCAGATTTTTTTGAAAACTTTTCTCGGCGCCCTCATCAGTTTCCTCCAAACGATGAAACCTATTTTGACAGGCAGAGAAGAAACCTCCAGAACGATCCAAATAGACCACAACACTTTTCCGACAACTATAGACACGATCAAAATCAAGGCAGATTTAGTACGGGACCATCGTGGCAACCGTATGGCAACCCTCCGCCGATGGCTCGCCAAGATGTGCCCCCCGCGACGGCCAGGCATTCGTTTGGCGGCTTCGAGAATCCCCTCGATATGAGAATGGGGCAAGTTCCATTTACGCCATCATCGGTTCCATCCTACTCGAGATTGGAATCTGCTACGAACTCACAACAAAAGCCCCAACCGATGCACCATAGACCAGCAGCTTACCAACCGTGTCGGCCTCATGCACAGCCACAGTCAAATTTTTCCAAATCCGCTGATTTGGAAAAATCTGAAGACGAGAAAAGTGATCCAGGTCTTGTCATTGATACTGAAAAGTATGACCCAACTGAACCCACAAATGATGACGACAGTGGTGGTGAGGATCAAAAGTACTCACCACAACCTTCGCCAGCCGAGGCTATCGTGGCAGCGCCAATTTCCGGCCCGGTAGCTGCCTTATCGCCGCCGGCTAAACCTTCGCCATATGTTGAAGATATCATAGCTGAGATCGACACAAGTAAAATAAACGTGCCCCCCAACATTCTAGACAATGCTGTGAGACAAGTACTACAACAACATAGAAACTTAATTGCTTCGCCTTCTGTCACCCATAGCAATGAAAAGAGTGATGAGGACTCGGATGGAGATTGCCCGAACTTTTCTATATACTCTGCGACCAGTGTGCATATAGCTAATAGTTGTGGTGTAGCTGATGAAATAGAGCAAAAGAAACCTCAGCACAATAGTATGGAAGATCTCGTTCAAGAAGATGATGATGTTCCGATACCTGAGGTAGAGTCAACCATAAAGTTGGATAATGAGAACCCCGTTGAGACACAAGAGCATCATACAACAAACATTATTTCGGTTCCTGTCTCCAAAACTCCTGCTGCTAGTTCTGAATCCAATAGCATAAAAAGTAAAACTGAAGAAGAGTACAAGGAAAAGGTCTCTAAAAGATGTCCAATAACCACCAGTACTCGAAATCCTATTAAAATCAAACTAAACACGCCTTCACTAATTAAGAGGGTATCTTTATACGATGAAGAAGATGGAAGTCAATGTACAAACGACAAACCAGACAATATTACAGAAGAAAAGTTAGATACCGGCACGCAACTAAGCGAAAAACATGACAAAATCTCAAATGAAAATATTACTGAAAAGTCACTTGGGCTAGAAAATGATGTTTTAATGAAAGAAAAATTATCTTTTACGAAAAACTTGTCAGAAGTCAGCACTACAGAATCAAAGGAGAATATCAAAAAAGTTGATGAAAAAGCATTATATTGTGAAATTAAAGACGATAAAGAGAAACAGGATAATACCGACAAAGAAACAATAGGAGACATATGTCAAAATGATCTTTGTACTTACTCTAAACTTGATGACGAGATCCAAGACAAAGAAGATGACGAGAACCTAGAAAAAATGACAGAATCTATCAGCGAGACTGAAGATGAGCGAAGTTATACGCCTTGTTTGGATGAAAACAAACTTAAAGATGCCTCCTTCGAGACAGATAAAGATAAAGCTTTAGAAGGACTAGACACTGAAATGATATCTGAAGAGGAAGAAAATGAAATGTTTTCAGAAAATGAGCGGCCGAAATCAGAGGAGCAGTCGGTACCCTCTCCGATTGAAGTTAAACCAGTCGAACCATCACAACCAGATCTGATAGAGAAGAAGAAAAGTGAGAAGAAAAAGAGTGACGGTCGAGATGATAAAAAGAAAAAGAAAAAAGATTCTAAAAAAGAAGGAAAAGACAAAAGTAAGAGTAAAAAGAAGGCAGAGGTAGCTTTCAAGAAACTGAGTAAAAGTGGCAAAGAAAGAAATTATAGAGAGAGAGATAAGGATGATAAGAAAAAGAAAGATCGACGATCGTCGAGCGAGCCGCCCGAGTCTAAGAAGAAGCGAAAAGAAAAGCGTAAAGATCTCGAGCGTTACGATGTGCGCACTCTCGTCAGTGAAAAGCGCAGGAAAGTGAAAGATCCGTTCGGCCGTGACGTTTCGCCCCGTGCGCGTTCACCCACACGTTCCGTGTCGCTTGAGCCTCTAACGCGTCCGCGTCGCCGCTCTTTATCGCGTGGCCGGCGATCCATTTCACGAGGACACACGTCCCCCATTAGGAATCGTCGAACCCCGTCACGACCGCGTCGTTCTCCTATTCGCCGATCGATATCTCCTGTGGGTCTTCGGGAATCACCTCGTCGGCGCTCCGCAGGGCGCCTCGGGCGTTCTTCTCCGACGCGCAGAGGGCTCCGGCGTTCGCCATCCCCGCGGTCACTCACTCCGCGTATCTCTCCGCGTCGTCGTTCTCTTCCTAGGAAGAGACGACGTCGCTCCGGCTCGCGTCCGCGCCGGAAACGTTCGCCATCTCCGAGTCCGCGACGCGCTAACAAAAAGAAGAAGCGTATTCGGTCGGATCGTTCTCCTTCCCGCCGACCTATCAAATCACCGCAAAAATCACCGCACAGAAAAGCGAGAAGTAGTAGATCGCCTGAGCCGTCTCCGATTCGTCAGATACCTTCACCGTCCATCGATTCCCAACTGCTGTCACCCCGTACGCCCCCCGAGCCGCAACTTCGAGCGCCATCCGAGGACGTGACCCGGCGAAGACGGCGCGACATCGATCGCCCGCGACGTCGTGTCAGGGACCCGCCCGGCCCTTCCAAGGAAGTCTTCACTTCAGGAGATAACATTTTAGTCAGCGTCAGTTTTAAAGACCAAGAGAGGGGCGAAGACAATGAGCGACGACGACGTCGAGAGAACAAACGGGATCGAAGACACCGGCGCCGCAACGCCGCGCCCATCGATACGGAGGCCATCAAGCCGGTCGCCATCATCGACCTTGAACGCTCACCGTTTCGCGAACTGACGCCCTCGCCCAAAAACGTCATAGTACTCAGCGACAGCGAGCCTGGAGAGCGAGACGCCGCCGAGGAGCGTGCGCCGGCTCCGGAGGCCACGCAGCCTCCGAGCGAGCAGCCCTTCGTCGGAGCCGGACCCAAGACCCCGCCCGAGCCGAGCGGAGCCGAGCCGACTATGCCACCGGTCGCCGCCGTAGGTCCGTCGACGGCGCCGCCGACATCGGAACAGCCGCCGGCGGCTTCGCCTGAGCTGGATCCGCACTCCCCTGACGCGTACGACCCTTTCGAGCCGACCCGATCTGCCTCTGGGTCACCCGGCTCGGCGAGATCGTGCGCGTCCGCAGACGGTGAGCCAACGCCGCCACGGACTCTGATGACGCTGGAAGCGGCGCAGCGAACTAATATGTCGGCGGACGAGGTGCTAGACCGGAGGCCGCTCTCGCCAGCCGAGAAGGTGCTTGCGTTGCTACAATCTACGCGGGACACGTCGCCGGAGCCTCCACCGGGCGAGGCGAACGAGCCGGCAGGGGCCGGAGCTGCGATACCCCAGCTGCAGCCGCGAATCGTGCTGCCGTCGCCGACGCGTGCGCCCGCTAAGCTGTTCCCGGGCAAGCCTTCGCCGATCAAGTCCAACCCGGTGAAGCCGATGCAAGCTGTGCGACCCCCGTCCGAAGGGGGCGCCTCACCATATTCGCCCGGTTCGTCAGATTTCGGCGACCTGTTCGAGCCGAGGGATTCGTTCGAGGCGATCCTTCGCGGCCGTCGCGGCAAGAACGCTGCCAAGGTGCCGGTCAAACTCAACAAAAAGAAAGGTAAACGTATCAATCTCGTCAGATGCCTCGTCAGTATGTCCGATAGTATATCAACACCTTTCTGTCTTATTTCAGGAAAGACGCAGGTGGGCGTCAAGATAGACGATGAGAACTTGAAGATCTTGGATGAACTGCCGAGTTCTGCGGTCGAAATGCAAGTCAAGAGCAAGGTAAGCAGAAACCGAGTTTACACAAATTATGTAAAACCATTTCAAATTATAAGTCTTGAGCTTTCCAGTCAATGGACTAAATCTGTATTTTAATTTATACCGACGTAAGTGTTAGGCGTATCTGTTAGTATATGTACTGTATGTCTATATCCCTAAGCCCTACAACCGTACCCTTATACAATAAGTAGTTAATATATAAACAAAATATACTTACTTCCTAAACTATACTAATAGAAACTTTAATTTTACAAAATAGATGTTTAAAAACATTTCTTGCAGTCCCTTTAACGATAAGCATATATATATAATTTGCAGTTCCTGAAGAAGCTGAATCGTCAAGAGCGCGTTGTAGAAGAAGTAAAGCTGGTCCTGAAGCCGCACTACAACAAAAAGCACGTCACCAAGGACGAATACAAGCACATACTGAGGCGCGCCGTACCCAAGGTAATGTACCTTAGGATCGTTATACATTATGAAAAACGTTATAACTAAGTTATTTTTCTTTTAAATTCAGTATTCCATACGGCATATATATATGTTTCCAGTATATAGTATAGTTCTATATGCACGCCACAATAGGCTACTTTCTCTTTATGGAATAAGTATTGTCGTGAAAAAAATGCCGAATTCACACAAGATATTAATAAGATATTCAATGATTATTTAATATACATCATAATATGCAATATACATATATAGTTTAAAGTCCATTTAATGTCCCTCGATTTAACGACGAACTCCCTAAAGCATTGAAATCAATGAATTGGCTTTGCCTGCTTTAGCTTGTCTTCCATATTCTTCCTTTTAAGTTGTTAAAATTAGTAGACTGCGCAGCTGTGTACGTTCTTTTGTCGCTTTATTATTCTAGACCGCAATAAACTCGACTGTCGGCGTCATGCATATGAACTTTCTAAGAAATTCTTTTTGAGAGTTTTTTTTACAAATTGGGATTGCTTGCACGTGTACACCATGACTAATAAGTAGGGGACGTGGATTATTTATACGATTTTCTTCTCTCCATTTAACGACAACTCTCTATAACACCATTCCCTTCAGTGTCGTTATATCTATATATATAAAATTCTCGTGTCACAGTTTGCCATACTCCTCCGAAACAGCTTGACCGATTTTGATGAAATTTTTTGTGCTTTTCCGGTATCTATGAGAATCGGCCAACATCTATTTTTCATCCCCCTAAATGATTTTTTTTATTTTTTAGACAAAATTTTTAATTTCTATTTTTTTATGATACAACATACAAAAATACATACAACCCCTCTACGATCAACCCCTATTTTTAATTATAGTAGAAATTTTTATTGAACTTTAAAAATGTTTCCTATATAAATAATATACATGGCAAGACGACGTTTGCCGGGTCAGCTAGTAGTTAGTTATATATGTTTGTGTGTAAATATGTGTTGTAATCTGTAGCTAATAATGTTCACATATTCTGATGGCACTAAGCATGTAGATTTGTCTATCGCAGAGTGAAGACAATAAATATCTGATACGTTTATACGCCTATGACAGTAATCTAAAAAAAAAAAATTTTACATGTTTTTCTTTAATAAATGAAATGTGGTTTGTCGTTTCAGATATGTCACAACAAGACGGGCGAGATCAACCCGGCCAAGATTCAATCCCTTGTGGAGGCCTACGTCAAGAAGTTCAGGAAAAGACGCAAACTCGGCCTTGCCTAACCTTTACACTCAGATTGATTATTGTAATATAAGTCAGTATAATTTATGTACGACGTTTAAATTTTTTATTATTTAAATGTTACAGATTATTGAATTTATTTATAAAAAAATGAGGTCCGAAGAAGCAAAATTATTTGTATAATAGTCTGCATATTCTCCACCGGTTAGGGGAATTTATGTATATTAAATTTTGTAATATTACAAGTATTAAGATGTGCGGGCTTCAGTAAATATGTACAAGATTTTTTACATTATAAAATTAAAAATCATTTCAATATTTGTAGAGATTTAGTTCAATTATATTTAGTTGGAAATAGAATTTAAGTTTAGATTAAGGAATAGTAAGTTAGAAAATAAATGTTAATTCATAAAAAAAATATTTTATTTTAAATTTTCTTGCGTTATTTATTTCCCTCGCAGCACAAGTATAGAATATCAAAAGGCCAATCAAATGTTTAATAATAATGTTGGTTCAAAAAGATTTTTGTTGAAAATAATATAACTTCCTAGATAAACCAACAAAAGATTATTTTTATCAATTTTGTCTTTGCATCCGGCAAAACGTTTGTCATAAGGAAATGTTTCTTAATAAAATTGTAACGGATGTTTGTATGATTGTTTATAAAAACCATCTTTTTTATTTTTATGTAATAGCAGGCAAACGGGCAAGAGGCTCACCTGATGTGAAGCGATACCGCCGCCCATGGACACTCACATTGCCAGAAGGCTCGCAAGTGCGTTGCCGGCCTTTCAAGAATTGGTACGCTCTTTTCTTGAAGGACCCTAAGTCGAATTGGTTCGGAAATACTTCAGTGGGCAGCTGGTTCCACATAGTGGTGGTGCGCGGCAAAAACTGCCTTAGAAAACGCTCAGTTGTGGAACGACGGACGTCGAGGTGATACGGATGGTATTTTGTATTTTGCCTTGACGTCCGATAATGAAACTCAGCTGCGGGTATTAGACCGAACAACTCTTCTGAACACTCCCCATGGTAATGCGGTAGAAGATGCAGAGGGACCCAACATCTCTATTCAACGCCAAGGGATCAAGCCGCACGGAAAGTGATTGGTCGTCGACGATTCGAATCGCTCTTCGTTGAATACATTCAAGTGGAAGGAGCTGGTACTGGGGAGCTCCCGCCCAGAGGTGAGAACAGTATTCCATGTGGGGCCGAATTTGCGCTTTATAGAGTTGCAAGCGGTGACTCGGAGTGAATTACCGTCTCGCCTTGCTGAGCACACCAAGCTTTTTGGAGGCTAATTTAGCCTTCCCTTCCAAATGACCGCGAAACTGAACGTCATACGATATGTCAACGCCCAATATTCCATTCAGTTTATTTTAACACATGTAATAATTATAGGCTATTTAGTAAAAAGCTGTTTACTGTTTTATCATTTAATAACAAAATTTACTAACTAGACAAATATTTATATTAAGAAAGACAAGCGAATAGCATCTCTGATGAATGTCACATCCTTGACAAACTCACTGAGATTCAAATCTAAAATTAATATACGAGAACGCTGAATAAAATGACACATGAAAAATTTTCGTTTCTATACTATATCTTTAGCATTAGATAATTATACATTGAAAATGTAGTCTCATGTGTACTGACTGAATTCATTTTTATTATTTGGGCTATTACTTGGCCTGTGCGAAGCCAATGGTTTTGTTTTGCATGTCGAATTCGGTGTAATAACGGCCGATGAACACGTCGCCCAAGATCCATAACGGTCCATTGGGAGGCGGGATGTCCAGTCCCATGAAGCCCGAAAGGCATACTGTCTTGCCGAATTGAGACACCTGTACACACGCAAAACATTAATTTAATAAGTTAAGAGAAATTTAGCTACAAAATTCATCATTAAATTTTTTTTGACTTCGAGTTGATACTCGCTTCTTCCTACAGCTTTTTACATCCTGCCGCCAAAAGATATTTTATAGACAGCCAAAATATGTTCATTTTAAAGCTTTGATGTCGTCATGTGAATTCACTCAAGTAAATTGGGTATGAGTGGAGGCACAGCTCTCATTAGACCGCATCGCACTTTTCGCACAGCCCACGATGCAGCAAACCGTAAGTGAAAATAAACTAATATGGAATTTTTATAAAGCTAATTTTCATAGTTTATATTCCTTGATAGCATTAGCTGTTTGGAGTGGTGCTTCTGACACGCGTGCCCCAGACGGGGCCGTAAATACATTTTATAGTATTTTATGTGTTTCTGTGTGTGGGTTTTGTTAGTAATAGATGTTATGTCTATTGATATTAAAAATTGTGTTCCTACAAAGCAGTTAAACTCTAGTAGATATTGTTATTATCATAAATATTGCTATCCTATTTATAGTTTACTATGAGAAATTTTTGGAGATTCTTGACACCCAAAAACAAACCTTTAATGTATTTAATTATTATTTATTACTTAAAATGTCATGTGGAACATAGTTTAATGGTTGCAGCTCCTTACAAACGTTGTGTAAAACAAAAAAACTTGGCGATTAAAAAGAGTGGCGGAACGTTTATTGCCAGTTCTTCTTTTCCGTTCTACGCCTTTGCTTTGAGAACTGGCAGTAAATGTAAAATTAGAAGCATTTATGGTATATTTCTTTTTTACGTTCATAAGTGTACATTGTGTTACATATATAAATAAATTATTGTTGACTTCAGCTTCGAAGGGCAACAATGTTTACTAATATTAAAGTCATCCAAAGCATGTACAATGCTTTGCTTAGCCATGTCTGTTAGAGTGAAACTCGTCCCACTCCGGTTGAAGCTAAATACTTCCTTATGTTGGAGCGCATACAGGATAAATTTTATACGATATATCTATAACAGACTGTATGCCGTTTATCCCTACTATCCTTTAATGTATATTTGTCTTGTACTATACATTGTAAACCAGAAAGGACTTACAGTTGGCCTACTATGAACTAAACCCCTGTTATCACAGAAGTTGCGCCTACTGAACACTGTCTCAAGCGCTATCGACATGTTATTATATTCGCAGAGTGAATTCACAGTAGCGATATTGCGTGTATATTATGAGTTTAATTACTTTATTATATTTATTTGTTTTTACCACGACATTATCGTATTGGCATAGTCTGTAAGGATAATTAATGTATATCTGTAAATAAATAAATAAGACTCACTCGTAGGATATAGTCCGTAGGCTGAAGCGGGAAGCGAGTGCCGGCGATGGAGAGCGTGACTGGTGGTAAGCGTGGTAGGAGCGAGCAGTCCACGGCGAACTGGCCGAAGGCTACTGGCGTGGCTCCGAGGGCTCGGTTGAGAGCCTCCACATCGCGAGCCGGGCCGGCAATCAACGAGGTGCCCGTGTCAGCGATAGCCTGGCAGCCCCCGCTGCACAGAGACACGTTCCCGCCCTCGAGTCCGTCCATCTGGAATTGCCAGTAGGTGGCACGCGTCAATGGCACGCGTGTGAACTCGCCCGAGTAGTGCGCCGGGTCAGAACCGCCGAGGATGATCTCGCCGCCTTGTGTCGCGCTCGCGTCGCGGTTCAGGTAGAAGGAGAATATGGGAGCCACGAGCCCTTGCGCCACCATGTTGTCAAAGACGGGCGGCACGCGGTCTACGGCAATACTGGAGAATGCCATGCCGAGGATGCCATCGAACTTAGCGGCGACGAAGGCAAGCCCTGGCTCCGACATGGCCTCGGCGAACGTCTGGCGGCGCACCGTCAGTCCGCCCACCGACACGTCGTCCGTCGATAGGAACCCAGACAGCGAGCCCGACCCGTACTGAATGGCGAACTCTGTGCCGTTCTTCACGTAGCTCTGCGACTTGCTGCTGTCGTACTTGTTGTGGAGTACTGAAAGACGAGGTCCGGTTTAGCGCTGAGTGAAACACGAAGCGTAAGTGGTCAAACAGTATACATACAACACGCGATGTTAGTGTAGTGACACTTTTTAGATGGCACCCAAAGGTTGGAGGAGCCCGTGTCGAAGACGACCTTAAAGGTCTGCGGTGGGTTACCGATCGAAATAGGTCCATAGTATTGCGCCTGGAATATATAATAAAATATGAATTGGTTGCTGTATCTGTTCTAGTTTAAGTTTTCTCTTCATAGAAAATGGATCAAAGTATGTAAATCTCTAAAGAGTTAAAGTAGTAGTAGGAAAATAGTAGTTCTAGGAATTCTAATACGCCATTTGGAAATATGAAACATATAGTATTATAAAAAAATGTGACTTCGCCGTTCTAATATTACGAACAGTCTTAAGTTAAATTTGGTCGGAAACTGTTTTTGCTCGATAAAAAATGCGTGTGTAAGTGTAAATTAAGAATGATATAATACAACGCCATCTTGCCTAGAGAAAGATGTTTAATTCTAATTTTTAAGCCAATACTTAAAAATTTAAAAATAACAATTTGTATAGGTATATACTAATAAATGATTAGTATTTTTTGTCAAATAGCCTATTCTAGAAGGAATATAAGCAGCTAAACTAGATTTTAAATGTTTTTGTAAAGAAGGGAAGCTTAGGTCCTCTTTCTGTATTTAATATATAAATTATTTTAATATGGTGTATGGATAGAACATGGAAAAACATTTTTAAAAATCAGTGGCGCTACCTAAGATTTTTAGGTCTGAGCTTCAGATTTCTGTATCTGTTTCATGATCTTAATATCTATCAGTGACCTCTTCTGCTTGACACACTTTTTGCAGCTAAGACAAGCCGGTTTCCTCACAATGTTTTTGTTCACCGATTGAGCGAACATTAAATGATCTTTGTCAGACTATATTGTATGGTAGGTATCACTTAATTGGATTACTAACATATATTGTAACTATAGCTGTGAAACCTTTAAAATGTACCTAATTTGTTTGATATTTAAAATGAACCAAATAGTATTATAAAATACTAATAGAATGTTGTTGCTATTAATTACTAAATGCATGCATCATGATAAACTGATACAAATTCAATTGAGATAATTATTGTAACAGTTAAAAGTAATGACATACTTTTCTTCCAATTGGCAATTGGTCATTTGATCCATGAAAAATTTACTTGTAGGTACTTAAATATTATTGGAACAATGACAAGGAAAACAAAACAAATAAAGCTGGAACAATGACAACAACAGTGGATAAGGCTAGGGTTATCAGTTTTTAACCTTAAACATGACAACAAAGGCGATAAGGCCACAATATTTATATAAATACTATTACTAACTAATGAATAATATATTTGTTTTAAAAATCATACAATAATCTCATATATAGTTTTTTCTACCAATCTGCTATACAAACAAGCCTTCATATTATACTCACATCCAGGTAGTTAGACAGAGGCTCTGGAGCAGGACCTCGCGCGGCATATTTCACGCGGGTTACATGTAATTCTGTGCCCACCTCATGCAACTGCTTGCGGACTGACTGAATGCGGTACAATGGCACTCTAATCGAAATCAATTTTTAATTAATTAACCTTGTTCAGAATTACATTTATATGAAAGTAATAATTCTCCTATGTTTTTTAAGTCTTAATAATTAGACTTAAAATTTCTAATATATACATATATACTGATACGACTAATACTTTTAGCCGACGAATGCTTTTACCAAATAAGTAATAAATATTCTTAGGAAGCATAAGCAAAAAACTACATACAGTAAAACATTACGATACCTTTGAAAATCAGCCAAGCAAGTTGCTACAACAGCTAATAACACAATCCAAGTCCTAATCATCTTGAAAGTCGTCGCTACTCTGAAAAATATTAAATTAAAATCATTACTTTCTGTTTGAGACACTCGGTGCAAAAACTAGGAAAAAAACAATAATAAACTTTCTACTCACTGCGATGCAAATAGCTGTAGAGTGTAGACGACCGGTCTGACAAAGAGCGAATCGATGACGAGTACTACGACAAAAAAACAAAGACGTAATAATTGTTCCAATGTCTGATTATCTAATAGCGGTTATAAGACAAGTAGTGTAATTGTATTTGCTATTTTCTAATAAATAATACAAATCATGAACCTACCGGTTTCAAGCGAAAATCACAAATAATAATAAACCTTAGTGACATTGACACAGAACGTCTCACGATGACTTGACAATAAAACATCAGTTCACAGTTGATGTGATGTTACAATGAACGACCATACCACAGATTGTAAGTTGCTATACTTATAATGTTGTCGTGACTCGGGTATGCTAGACCTAGAGATTCAGAAACGAGACTTAGTTCTATAACTCCCGTATTTTGAAGTTCAATACATACTTGACCTGGTTGGATCCTGGCCAGCCAGCCAAATCCTGCCCCAAGCAAAAATTAACCCCAAAAAGTTACTTATAAGCGTTTGGTGAAATTTAAACGCCAATTTCATATGTAAGGACCTAATATTTATGCTTACACTTCAGAATTGGGATTGGATTTTCTAATTGTCACTTATCTGCTTCTACATTGTCGTCCAGTATTTATAAATAACCGCAGATTGTTATATTTGTAGAACCCTGTAATTATAAAGATGACTTGAAACAGTTGTAAGACGACGAAATTTTCCATTTGCCTAGCAAATATATCGTATCAAAAATATAATAAAATGATTATATCGTCACATAACCTTTTAAACGTCTCCGCTGCGAGGAAAGAGATTATTACTGCAACAGAAAAATAAAATTAAATGCCTCTTTTTATGACTACAGAGAATTTTATTTGATACTACTGCTTATAAACACGACAATTCAATACGAAATAGAAGACTCTGAGAGCAGCAAGTCAGTGTTATCACTAGTCACTGTTCAAGTGTTTTTACGAAATTAGAGCCACACTCATTAAAAAGGGGATCTATATAAGTGTGAAGGAGCAAAAGGATGCTTTCTACAGTTCGTTTATAATAGCTCACTCACGCTGGTGCCAACTAATCTGAGATACATTTGCTTCTTAAAAAGTTATTTTTAAAATCACTCCGAAATATCTAGGGATAGGTAAATAAAAGTAATACTGGAAATAACTCTTTATTCACCTCTGTGAGTCCATGTGTTAAAATAACGAATGTTTCGTGATTTCTTATAAATATTAGTTAAAATAATACTTAGGAATAGTAATAATACATATTTTTCTTCTAAATAATGTCGTTTCTTAATTAACCTTAAAAACGAATCTTAGCAGTTTTCATCGTGTTTTAGTTGTACGATTTTAAAAATTTGTAGAAAACTACCCGAGATCTCGTGATTATAATTCTGATCCTACAAGATTCCGTAGCGACAATGATCGCGCTACCAGATCATACGGCTGGAAACAGTTCGGCTCGGCAGCACGCTTTTCTTTACTCTTACACCTCAAGTCCGTATGACTAGCGATTCGCGCATCACTGCACCTGAATAATGCGTGATGTCACGCTTCACACAATATATTGTTACGAAGACGGGTCGACTGCAATGTTTCTAGATTTTTCCACTACTTAGAGAACTTTTCAGCAGGCTCAAATATGATTTCTGCCCGTTCAGTCACAGGTTCAATCACATATTAGAAAATTGTAATTTGCATGTTACCCTAGTTTTCAGGAAGCTGAATTTTTTTTCAGGCAGTTTCAAAACGTGTAGTCGAGAGATGCAGTTAGTTGGAGACCCGTTTTAGGAATATATACCCCTTTGATGAAAGAATATTCTAGACCGAATTTTCTAGGTGTGGAACAAGGTTGGAATGAGACGCGAGAGAAAGAAAAGATCGGAGATCTCGAATCTAGACTGAGCACAGAGAGTACGGACGTTCTAGAATTGTGCAATCGCTACTCAGTAGCAATCCCGCCCAGAGAGTTCTCGAATATTGTTTAAGATTATTCCCAGGGATATATAAGCGAGCCTAAACGCGATCAGTTAGATTAGTTTCTAATGCGATATCAAGAGATAAACACCGAAACGATAAAGTACTGTGTGAAGTGTTCATAATTAAAGTAATTAGTGACTGTATTTTGTATGTGTAATAAGTACATTTCTGCGAATAATTTGTGTTCATAAATTCATTCATAAATTCATTCATTTATCAATAATAAAACCCTTGAAGAAATCTACGGCATTTTCTATCCGATCCCCTAGCTCGTAACGATATTTTCATAATACAAATTTGTACCTTAATAAGAGAAAAATAGTCGCGTTTACTAGACACCAGTGTGAGTTGTGCCTAATTGTGTGTCCAAATAATAATTCTACGCATCGGCTTTTAAAAATAAACCAGGCTATGATAATGTATTTACATTTATTATGTACAATTCCTTATAATATAATTATACCTTATAAATATTTTTTTTACAATTAGATTTGTTTCGCTAAATTCAATAGAATTATATACTTCTTCATACAAAACGTCAAACAAAGTACCTAGGAATTATGAGTTTGCGAGCACAAGTTTCTTTTTCTTCCCAATTGTGTATTCAAACTTTATTACACACTGTTGATTTATTATTAATTTGAAGATATTTTAACGTTTGTGGTGGTGTTAAAGAAACTTGTTTCCTCATCTTTGGTGTGGAAAAAATGGTAAACGTTATATACGAATATAATATATATTGACTTTTAATTGTTTTTTTTTTCACATTTTAAGGGAGCGTTCAAGTATTACGTAACGAATTTTGGGAGGGGGGGGGGGGGGGTTTCCCCTCTTGTAAAACGTTACGATGCGGGACATTGATTAATTACGCGTTATTGTTAATATTATGTTCACACACATAATGGTAAGTTTTAGGTATAAAGAGTCACTGTGGTCGTTCAGGAAACGTTTTACTATTGGATACAGAAACGTTACAGCGCGTTTAATAGGGGGGGGGGGGGTTGAATCACCAAAAATTGTGTGACGTAATACATGAACGCTCCTTAATACCAATTGAGAATGTAAAAAAACATTCCACGATAGTAAAGTAATTATTCTTTATAATTTTTAACAGGAACTAAATGTAACTTAAATGTATAATATAATAATGATTTTGTAATAACTTCATCTCTCATACCAACACAAAGCCTTCACAATTTCCATATCACTATTAAATAGTGCCATAAGTTATGTTAGCCATGGGCATTATATTTTTGCATGCTTTGCTTTTAAGCAAAAATAGTTCTTTCCCCAGGCATAGAATCCACCTAAAAAGATTTCTCAATGGAGATAAAGCTTTTGTACAAGAAAAATATTTAAGCTTATATAAATTCAAGTCGTGTCTCAGCTGGGGGCGTCTCGCGCAAGCGCCGGTTGGTACAAAGACTCGTCTTGGGATATTACGCGTATCGAAAATGCATTAGTAGACAGTGGTTCGCCTTGGATGATTTCTATGTTTCCGCTATTCGCCTGAAATAAATAGATATTATTTGTAAAGATTACAGAGAGAAAAAATATTTTGTCTTAGTATAACAAGTATGAAACATGTTATTAAATATATACGATTTTTACATCTCGTAATACAAAATGTTACGAATAACAGTTTTGAGAAAAATTATTCCTTGAAGTCTTTTGGATTTTGTGTTACAGTACCAATGCTCCAATCAACAATCTTAATATAATATTGTCTTTGGTTAACATAGGTTTTACACATTGAAAGAAAACAATTTTTTATTTGTATTATTATAGAAAATTCTTCAAGAAAAGTGCGTTTAAATTCTTAAAAGGCTGGCAACGCACTCGCGAGCCCTCTGGCTTTGAGTGTCCATAGGCGGCAGTATCACTTAACATCAGGTGAGCCTCCTGCCCGATTGCCCCCTATTGTATAAAAAAATATATATAATTATTTACATAATTTTAATTATTTTTCCGACGTTTCACGTGCTTTTCAGCGTGCGTGGTCACGGTGACTGAAGACAAAAGGTGTTGAATGTCAAAAGTATCACAGCTATAGAGAAAGTTGTGTTATCTGTATTTATTTCCCCGGAATTGGTATCGACTACTACTAATAATACAAATAGCTTTAATCCAATTAAAAAGTTGTTTTCTTTCAATCTTAATATAAATTACTCAATCACAACAATTGGTATTGGAACAGCTCCTCGAGCGAGAGGAGGTTGAACAACAGACGTACCAGGAATAGCGCAGCTAGCACGAGCTGTGCGGGCTTAGTGGCGTGTGCACTATGGTGATGTCGCAACAGCGTCGAGAAGGGAGCGGGGGGCGCGGGGACAGCCGGCGCCGAGCGTAGGAGCAGCGCAGCCGTCCGTCGGACGTCCGGCGAATGCGACGTCGTGCGCGCTAGGACGCCTTCCCGCCATTTCTGCCAGTCAGACGCCGAGGGATCCGGCGAGCGACGAGGCTCGCCGTCGCTAGAGGAACTCTGCTCGAAGAAACCGTCGTCGTCGCTCTCGTCGGGAACTCGGAGGCGTACACGTCGCAATTCACCGAGCGTCGTATTGAGCGCCGAGCGTGCGGCTTCCTCGGGCCAGCCGCAGAAACCTCCGACGTCGGCGGCGACGTTGTCCCAGCCGCGGAAAACGGGCGGCGGAGCGCTCGCTCGTATCCGTAGCCGCGTAGCCAACAGCTGCCCGCTACGCCGCTCTACCACACGCTGGATCCAACGCGAGGGGACACTGAACTCGCTGTCTTCGCCGCGCAGCGCTGTCAGAATCTCTGGAAACAGTATTTATTTGTTTATTTACACATTATAATAATTGAATAATAAGGAGGGCAATGAGCCAATTGCGTTCTCCTCCAAGAAACCTTTTAAGGAAAAATAAAATACATAAAGAAAATTACAAACATAGACAATGAAAAAGACAATAATTAAAAAATAAGACATGAAATCCTTAATATAGCTAGATAAAGAAGAGTAACTCAGTAATACTTATTTTTTAAAAATCCTATATTAATTCTAATTAAATTTTATCGCTTAACTGATTAATAAAAGAGATACATGAAATTTCATGTAATAGACACACATTGTAAATAGGAATTTCATTACGAGTGCGGAAAGCCTGTCACTGCAAAGAGTTCCGACAAGGTTCCGCACGTGTACTGAACAACTATTTTTAATACAGTTGCGAAAAAATAAAGCAATTTAATAAAACTATTTGCTCTTCTCTCTTCTGTCCACGCAATAAATTCGTCATATGTAGAGATATAGCGATTTTTTTACTTTTCCGGTAAAATGTTCTCCGAAGCATTTTGTGCAATTATACTGAGTTCCGGTGGTGTTAATAAATAACTAAATACTACTAAATAAAATATCGTCGAAATTACTCATTTTGTGCAACAAACAACTAAACTCTCAAAGAACACTTTTTGAAAATGGCGCCAACCTTAAATATAAGCAGACATTTTTTTTCTTCACCCATTCCAGGTAGGCAAAGGCCATACAGCCAAGTCTTCAGTGGATTTTTTATTGATATGAAATGTAAATGAGATGAAATAAAAATCTAACGTAACTCATTGAATCAAATCATTAAATCTGATATTGGAACAAATTAGTAGCTTCTTTTTAGAAATATTTGCATGAATCATAAAAATTCTATGAATTTTTTGTAGTAAAAACTTATTGGTTGGTTTTTTTCTTTTTAATAGATATTGTTTTCATAATTGGGAAAAAGCACGAGTGCGGAATAGGTAAAGAAAAAGCACGAGTGTAATAGCCCACGTCCCGAACGCTATACGTCCCTGCAATACGCCACTTTTTGATTTTTAATACAGTTATTAAAAATTTACTTCCCTTCCATTTATTCTAACATTCTGAAAGGAACATTTCTAATTAACAAATAAAATACCTTCACTTATAATCAACTTCGCGCCGGGATCTAAGTCCTGAGCGACATCTATCCGCCTCTTTCTCTCCCGTTTGATGGGCGACGGCAGGGGAGTGGAGCAATTGAAGGGCGAAGGGGGCAGAAGAGGGGAGGGAGGCGGCGGTGGCACACTCAGCTGCGGCAGCGTCAACGGCGGCGGTTCACTAGGTGGCGGCGCGCTCGGTGGCGAGAACAACGTCGCCCTCTCCTCTAGCTCTTCGAGAAGGAAGCCGCCCTTCGAAACAATATTTTTCATTTACAACCTCTAACCAAAGATTTTTTTAGCTACGAACATTCCCGCTCAAAACAATTCACATTTTAATAACTTGTCTTCGTTAACTGCGCTGCTTACAGCGTAAGTACAGTAGCTTATACTGCGCGATCGCATAAAGGAAATAATGCATTGTTAAATAAAGACAATATATAAAAAATTACAGTAATTTATTAAAAAATAAAATAAATGGCGCTACAACCTTTTTAGGTCTTGGCCTCAGATTTCTGTATCTGTTTCATGATCATTTTTAAATCGAATAGGCAAGTAGGTGATCAGCCTTCTGTGTCTGACCCACGCCGTCGACTTTTTGGGTCTAAGGTCTAAGTTTCCTCACGATGTTTCCCTTCACCGTTCGAGCGAATTTTAAATGCACATAGAATGAAAATCCATTGGTGCACAGCCGAGGATCGAAACAACGACGTTAAAATGTTAGGAATAGACAATTACCGCTAATCTCCACGCGACATGAAAGTCAGCGAGCAGGCCAATTGGTTCGGAAGCGTAGTCTGTGAGCTGCGTGTCTGCTGGTGCCAGTGGGCGCGGCTCCAACTCGATGTAAAGGCGTGGCAACGTGGGAGGCGGTCGAACTGTGCCCTCACGCCTTGCCGTTGACGCAGTTTCCAATCTTATGGGCTCAAAAGCCTCAACGGCTGTTGCCACTTTCCGTTTTGAGGCGCTGCTACCACTCACATCCGCTTCGCCCTCTTCCGGATTGTCCTCACTGAATTAATATGTATTGTTTTTAATAAATATTGATAAAAAAACATAAATTTTCTTTCCTTATCAACTTCTGGTACGTATGAATAGCAAAGATTAGAACAGTATTTGCCAAGCTTTTTTATGCCATGCTCCATGTTAGCCTTTCTAAAATTCTTATGCAATTTACATATGGCATATATCATTTATAATATCTAAAATTACTACTCACTTATGAAACTTAAATGATGGGTTTTAGGAAGAAACTACTTGGAAATCGGTTACAGTACAGTAAGTAGATTTTAAAACATTTAATGAAAAGTAATAAATTTTGGAATACCCTCCCTTTACTATCACATTGACCTCAGTGGTGTGGGCACTGGGTTTAGATAGTATCCATTGGATTAATAATACAATTACAATGTTTTTTCTGATCAACTGCAGTAAATGCAATGTGAAATAAACTTTAATATATTGAGGTTAACAATTATTGTATTATTTAAGTATGCCACAGGAGATATTTTACACCTGTTTTATCAATTTATAATTTTGTAGTTTGTAAAAACTAAAGAGGCCGGCAACGCACTCGCAAGCCCTCTGGCATTGAGCGTGTCCATGGGTGGCGGTATCACTTAACATTAGGTGAGCCTCCTGCCCGTTTGCTCTCTGTTCTATAAAAAAAAAAAATTCCTATATTATATACATGTATTTCATGTATATGTAGAGATGAGAGTAACCTGGCTTTTCAATGACTCGCAGCATACATAATTACATTGTTTAAATAAATGTGAAATGTTGAATCTACCTAGAATGAATTTACAAAATAAAAATGGCATTCACAAATTTTAGACACTTGTATTGACTTAAGACTGTTAGGAAGATAATAGCTCAACCAAGGTCAAGTAGTTGACTCAATTTGCATACTTTCAGGGTAACATTTTTTGTATTGTTATCAATTGTTACTAAGTTGAAAATAACTTCTTTATAATTGAATATTGTTAAACAAAACCTGGCCTTCCACTTTAGTTTAATTAAATGTATGTAGAATGTATTAATTACAGAATTTAATTTATATCCATTTTTTTGAGAATAAATTTGGCATAGGTATAATTTAGGGAATTAATTAAAATTATAATAAAAAATATATATATATTAAATTGATAACCTTCGCCTACGTTTTTTGAAGTCAATTTGATATAGATATGTTATTTTGTAACTAGATCACCCAAAATTTTATGACTGCCATTAATCACCATAGTAATTAAAATATATACTAACAGGGTAGAATTGTTTAGTGCATCAGTGACCCGCAAAACATCTTGATAAAGACAGTCAACTTTCCGACTGTATATGTGTGCAGACTGCTGGAGTAGTAATGCAATTTCTGCAAAGTTTGGTGCTACTTCTTCAGCTGGTCCGGGTTCATCAGCTTCACCTGCTTCCAGGGCATGTAAGCCCGCCTCCGTCAGGTATTCCTCCAACAACTGTAAGATATATCAGTTTTGAAACTTTTGATGTTAACATTTTAAGCTATAAAGCTTAGACTGACACTTATAGGTTCGATGGAAACCACTTATAACTGTAATATTATAAATCTTAAAAGTTAGTTTAGTTAACCACACTTATTTGAGAAAAAATATTGATCTTTGTTTAGTCTCTTTAATAGATTGAATATATGACATTGCACTACAAGGGATGCCTAAAAAACAAAGTTTGAAATTGCAAATCACATAAGGTTTTAAGTTACAAGAAAACTATGAATTGTTTTAGTTTTGTAGCAAAGGTCTATCAACTAGTAACAAAAATTAAGGTTAACAGACAAGAGTTATAATTTAGTTCCAATATTTTTATATAGATTAATTATTTGGCTAAGGTTTTTTTGTTTTAAAATTTCAGGATATGCAAAATTTAAATTAAAAAAGCTAAACTTATCACATAATTTAAAGAAATCGGGGAAATAAGTTACATTTTTCTAATAAGATATGTACTACATAAAGCTTTATCGGCGCGGCGGGACCGCTTAGTTACCGCGCTTAGGTCCGTGTCGAAATTGCGGCGGATATCGCTGATGGGCTTCATCAGCTCCGCTACTATTTGCTCTAGCCGCTGCGAATTCATGCTCCAACGCTTTGGTCTTCTTGATATTTCTCTGAAAACAATGCACTTCCATTGAAAACATTCCTTGATAGCTTTGAAATTGCAGACATAACACTATGTTATCACTAGGGCAAGTGGCGCGAAACACTCTGTCAGACCCCCAATTTTAATTTTCATCAACATTTTGATCACAACTTAAAAAAGTATGAGCGCGAAACACTTTTACCTATAAAATCTAACCTTTCTTCGGGATCTGCGTCCATTTTATTACAATAAAATTGTGTGATTAGGAAAAAGGCAATGCAAACGGTGGCCATTTATTTGTTTTCAAATGAGATTTTCATGTTACATGTTTGGACGAATGTTACTCTATGGTTCATGTTCGCTGTTCGTTCGCGCTTTTGTTCGTGCCACAGAGTTGAAATTTGATTATCTGCTAGATGTATATTTGTTAATTATTTCGAAATAATGGTTTCTAATTTAGATATCTAAATAAAATGTGCGATAATAAACTCTTCGAAGTTCTCTTATTATTAAATAGTATTAGAAATCGGTGACTGTTATGCAAGTTTCTCAAGTATGGAATAAAAATCTTTTCTAAATTAATTACTAGTACACACTTGTTTAAGCAAATTTTTTAAATTATTTTTATTTATTTATTTATGACTATTCTACTTCTTCATTAAATATAATGTTAACATAGAATGTATGGGCTGTGATCATATCAAAAGCACAGACTTGGGAGAAATGCTAACATATCTGATTAGTGAATTGTCAATATTCTTCCTAAATCCTAATCTGTGTCTCTGTGAATGGGTTTAATAATAATTTATAATATTTATTCCGAAATCAAAATTTGCGACATTATTTTAGTAATTCGCCTACATACATGATCACTTCCAAATTCAAAAATTAATGCCAGATATAACTTACACGTTTAACATACACCAGTAACTATAAATTTGTGTATGTAGTATCACCAAATAAGAATACTCCAACGCTTGTGTTTGGAGTTGTTGCATTGCAAAGAATATTTTTTGTTTACATATTTATTTAGGACATTGAGGATTTGAGGGAACGCTTTACAATCAAACATGAGTTTGTCTCGGTGTTACTCCCTAATGAAGTGCTTGCTAATCCTTTTCAATGTGATTTTTTTGGTACGTATGCCGATTAAGCTTTTTACTTTTGATATAGAAGCTTTCGAAATTCTTTTTAGTCAATCCGATGGTTGTTGGATTTTTTAAGTATGTATTTTTGACGTGGTTTCACATTTTTATTAGTATATTAAATAAAAATGCACCTTCTATTTTTTGTACGTGTTGTGCGTGCTTTTCTACAGTATAATGAGTTTTTGAAGCAAGTGACGATTATTTACAGGATATTTATAAAATAATTTAACACTGAGCTATTCTGAAGTTTTCTTCTGATCACCATTTAAGAAAATTTTATGCACTTATTGTATCTTATACATTTAATTGGAAAATGATAAGAATATATCATAATGTTTTCAGTGTGTCGGAGTTGGGGTGTGTTCGTTTGCAGCATGGGCCTTGTGGGATGGCCGCGGCAGTGAGACAGGATCTGGGAAAGCTGGTCTGTGTGCAATTGCTGCCTGGGGTGCTGTATTGACATTGGGAGCTATAGCAGCACTGGCTGGTGCTGTGCGGGGCTCGGCATCATTACTTGCTGCCAGTTTCGCATTGCTAGCATTGAGTGCAGTAGCAGAGGGGGCAGCAGCCTGGTGGGGTGCCGCCCATTTGCCGCAGTTGCGTGCAGCACTCGCTGATCGGTTACACCATACAGTAGTGCATGACTATGGCGTGCTGCCCGCGCGCACTCAGATCATCGACGTGATACAATCTGGGGTTAGTACTGACTATCAAAACTAGACCTTATACATGCATTATAACAGTTTTAATTTTTCATGTTGCAATTAAAAATAGTTGCAATAATAGTAGGCTTTATTGATGGTGAACTTCTTATTAATTGGATGAGAAAAGTATTTGTAAATTTTAGCATGTGCATTGCAGTTGGAGTGCTGTGGGGCCTCTAGTCCTCGGGACTGGCAGCAGTCGGCATGGGCAGCAGGGGCAAGCTTGGAGCCCGGAGCAGTGGCACTTGATCTTAGCGTTGCTGCGGAGCCCGCCTACTATTATGTGCCGCCTTCTTGCTGCATTGTAAGTAGATATACTTATGTGTTTTAGGTTGTCTTAGAAACCAGATTACCAAAGAGATTTCATTGTTATATCCTTACGTAATATGTAAAAATATTCAACATGGTCTATTTGAATAGATTCGTGTTTACTAGCTAGATTAATTCTAAAATAATTATAAGTAAAGGTCTGCATACAGTATTAGGTAGGTAGTAGTATTAATGAATAAATTACTTGAAATTTGATGAAAATGAAATCAGCACATTGGGCGTGGTGACTGTTGCAATGACTGTACAAAATATTCCTAGACACACTTATAGAATTTTGCACTAGGAATTGTTATGAAATGAAATCTGTGGTTGTGTTTTTTTGGTTACTTAACTGCTGTTTTTCAATCTATGAACATGTGCATTGGTAAATAGGCTTATTGTAGAACATTAATCAAACATCATGTTGCAAGAGGTGTCAAGCTTATAGAAGATATGGGCTAACAATATGTATTGAATAAAATCCTTCAGTACCCTTGTCGCTATAATACATTTATAAATGTGAAAGGCAATTTAGAGTGCCTTGTCCTGTCCTTTACATATTTATTTACACTTCGTTCACAAGAAATCAGTACAATTAGTATAAAAATAAGGAAGGCAACGGAGGGCCTTATTAGCTTTTGAGCTTTCTCTTCCTGGCAACCATAAAATTAAATGAGGTGAGTGCAAAGCGCAAAACTACATAAGATATAGAATGAATTAGATATAAAGAATGAATCAAAGCATAATATTTACTTTATTATGTCTTTATATGTAGACAATGAAAAGGACGCTGAAAAAAGACATAAGGATAATTTCAGTAAGTTTAATTAGTACGTAAGTAAGTCATATGATGTGTATAGGTAACGTACAGCAGAGATTTAAAGCTAATAATAATAATAGCTTAGAGCTTCCAATTTAAAATCGTTTATGAGGTAAAAAGGAGTTTTAGAAGAGGATAGAAAGATAAGAGATGGAGAGCATGAGCATCACGTCGTTGACGAATGGGTAACCAGGCAAGTCCCTTACAGTCATGTGGTGGTACTTCCTTAAACCAAATATGAAACGTATTAAGAAATTTAGACACCAGATTATTGAGCAATTCCTCATTTAGATCAAATCAGTCGTAGTAATGGTAGAAATGAGTTGCCAGTGAGGTTTTAGCGCTAATGGGAAGAAAATTGCTGAGACATCGACAATTATACTAGAGGCGTATATGCGGCTAACTTGTTTAATATACTGCTCCTAGAATAAATATAATATAAAATTTGCCACAAGAATACATACGCATTCTATATATGTCTTCCTTAGAGATTGTACAGAAAGAAAACAGTCGTTGTGGGATTTGAGGTAGCAATAGTAATATTACCGCTTTCGTTAGTGAACCACACTGTTACATCGTTGTAGTTAAACAGTAATCATATTAATAGTTTATATACAAATAATAAGTAGTAAGTACATATATAATTTTTTCGTAGCAAAATAAATATTTTATATCGCACAACCGCCACGTCGATTATGCAGTCTCCATTACGTTTTGACTGAATTGCATACGTTTTTGTTTGAGGATGGGGCGGTTCCGGCATGCGACGTAGCGCGCCGTGTACCAGCGGCGTCCGGGGGCGGCGTAGGGCTACACGCGGCGGGGTGCGGGGGGCGCGTTCTAACAGCACTAGCCAACGCTGCGCGCGCGCCATTGCTCGCCGCAGCTACGCTCCTCGTTGCCCATGCGCTTTCGCTGCTGCTCGCGCTTGCCCTTACTCTCCGCGCACATCCCTCGCACAACTATAAAGCGTAAGACAACTGTAACACTGGCGTATGTACTATACTCCGACGTTTTTACAAGTAAAGTACACACTGATACTCCACGAATTACTATAGAAATGTGACCGCGCTCCAGAGGCCTTTAATGGGAGAAAAATGCTCCTACCAACCACAACAATAACCCGTATTAGATCTGATAAAACCTAAGCCATAATATTAAAAACTTGTTTTATACAAGTGGAATTGAGAACTGTGGAATTGAGGTTTATAAACATTTTATTGATTACAAACTAGTTATTATAAGATATTATTTTAATATGTTTT
Source organism: Pieris brassicae (assembly GCF_905147105.1). Lineage (NCBI taxonomy): Eukaryota > Metazoa > Arthropoda > Insecta > Lepidoptera > Pieridae > Pieris > Pieris brassicae. The sequence continues at coordinate 19,242,674 of NC_059666.1, read as the reverse complement.
CAGTCGTTAAGCGACTTTAGTGTGTATTGGATAGACTCCACCCACCGTCAAAATGCATTTAATTTGTTCCTATTATAATTAGTTTTTTTCAGTAGTCCTATGAAACTGAGCACACACACATGTGCACGTAGTAATATTATTGAGCAAGATCCCAAATATTTTCTTACAACATAAACATTAGGTATATTTGGGAAAATAAGAATCTCTGGCGGGATCTTGGACCAATATAATTAGCATTTAAAAGCACCATACCATAAAAAAATAATCAAATTTGTAGGTAACATAACATAATACATAATCTAAGTCATGACAAAGTTTTTATATTCACAAACATAATTTATTTATATTAAAATAAATTTTGATTAAGTTTATTGATGTAAGGCATTAACCAAAACGTGTGTAGTTATAATTTTAGACATAGTTCTTATACAATAATCTTCATATTTTAAAATACTTTTGAATAACATATTATATACAAATTAAATGATGTCGTATGACAGTTCACGGATCTGTTGGAATAAAGTGAAACAAACTAACTCAGAGTCGTTATTATCTGTAATGGTAGACACATATTTATAATTACATATATAAAGTTTAATTAATGATTAGTTAATGTCCGATTTAAAGAAGAATAGGGCATTGAAATCACTTTTTAACATTTATCTATGTATAATTAGTTAACCATTAATGAACGACTTTGAGTACTGAAGTAATTTTACTCGCAAAATGAACACTGCCATTTATTGACTGATATTTTATATATAACTAATAATCGTGTCTCTACACGTTCTCGATGTATCGTTTGAGTACAAATTTTTGTTTTTTTTAAAATATATGTTATTTGTAAGATTGTTAAATTACTTTATAGTTTAAATTTTTTAAAAAGTACGAATATAGTACTTCGACTGATTCCGTTAAAACTACTTCATTTTGATATTCCATGTGTTTTTTTACAATAATATTGATAATAATAATGGTAGCTATTGTTGTCTATTTCATGGTCTATAGTCTATAGTATTTCCACTCACTACTCCCGAATCTCAGGGTAAGAGCGATAAATTAATTTAAGTTATACCATCACCTGGTGCCATGTATTCTTAGTTATATTTATTGTTGTGTTCGGTGTCTTAAAATAAATGAAAAAAGTGTTGTGTTTGTTTCTTTACTCCCTTTTTGCTACCTTATATTTTGCGATACTTTTCAACGTGCACTAAACATAAGACAACCCACAAATAGGTATAATATAGCGCCTGTTAATGGACAATTCATTTTACTTTCGTGACATCTCGAACTCAATTGATTTTCTATCGCGTGTCTTAAAATGATCACTCATGTTCGCTTATGTTGCCACTGAAAAGTGTTATGTTAAAAATTACTCAATATGTTTTACAGAGGCGATTTATTATCGAAAAAATCCAGCGCGTTATTGCGTTTTATAAAATAGTAGGCGCTTACATTACTTGCAATTATTACAAAAGATAAGTTTGTAGCTTAAATAAAATAATCGGTAATTGTGATATATCTGATGACACTGAGTATGAAGAGTATTTTTAAAAACACTTTAGAACTTATTGTACTGGTTACTATATAATTTATTTCGATTATCACGGAGACATCGATATATACCAGAATGCGAATCGCAAATAAAGAAATACGTAATAGAACTTGTGAAACTAAATAAATAGAGAATTAGACCGTAGGTCTCGCGGTCAAAGGTACTAAACTACTTATCTTCGTTAAGTTCGCATAGTTGTGAACGATACTCTACTGTCCATTGTATGTTCCTATTAGCACATATGATGCCCTAACTATTTATTTAATGACCTGAAGCTAACATAGCGAGAAGCTATCGCGAGACATTCAAATATACGTAACAATGAATTGTCTGCGGACAAAGGAATGAATTTGATGATTGTGAAACTTTGTGACAATCCCAGATTGCATTAGTCGTGCTTAGACCTAGCGATGGTAAATGATGACGCTACAACAAACACATCAAATTCTCATTTGCAAACTCTGATGTAAGGAGACATTAGGTATATGGTTGCAAAATTCTGCTGACTCTAATAAGAGTCGTGTAACATGTAGGTACATTAAATATTATCATTTGTATTGGATTTAAATAACATTATATAACGTGAAGGCTTGATGACCAAGACTATAGGTAAATATTAGTTTAGTTTATTATAATTCATTTCCACATCGAAAAGTTAAGATTTGTTGTGTTTCCACAGGGTTCTTGAAGACCGTTAAAATTGTATTTAACAATGCGCCTATCTATTTGTTATCTTTAAGTATCAGTCTTGTTCATAAAATACTTACTTATAATATGTTGTTGTTACTATATGTTGTTTAACAATTCTTACTTGTTAATCTTACTGTATGATGTTGTTATTCCTTAATAGTCGAAGTGACTAAGGACAAAACAAAAAATTTAACAGCTATTTCAGTCTTACATAAAAAGTTCGTAAGAAACTGAGCCGACTTACGACATCGATTTTTGGGTCTAAAGCATGCCGGTTTCCTCCATCGTTCGAAAAGTCCACAGCCGTGATTCTAACATATCACCTCAGAGTTGAGAGTCCCATGCTTTAGCCACTAAGCCATTGAAAACATGAATTCAAACTATCGAATTGGATCGTTGTCGTTACTGGCTAATCAGTTTCACCTACAACCTGTGTGAAAAACTTTAACTTAGTAAGCTTAGTAATCTAGCTCGATCGTAAGAAAATATATCAATAATATTCATGTTCAGTACTGATATAACTAAAAATCTTTTTTTCTAGATGTAGGTAGTAAAGTCGTAAGACGACGTGTAGTGTAATTGTAGTTGATTGTGTTGCGATACCGTAGGCAGAGGGTCGCGACTCGCAGCGTCTAATAGTCTTCAATTAGTAGCAATCAGCCCTCGTCTTGAGCTTGTGACACTCGCCGCTCGGCACAAATCAACTGTTGCTTATTGATTCAACTATTTAGGTCAACCGAATTTTATGTACCTACCTAGTGGCGAGTGGATCAACCGGGCGGTAGTGAATCTGCTACCTACCTGCCGAGGAAGGGACTCAAGGGCTGCCTGACCACTGATCGTATTGACTATTGTATAGAAAGCAACTTATACCTGTAAGATCGGAATGCACACGTGTACGGGTCGGAACAGGTTTTTGACTTAGTGTGCGCTGTTTGTTTGTGTGGCTTTTGAAGATGGTGCAATTTATTCTCGACTGTATAAGTTAATGAACTTGAAACTAAATGAAACCTGTTTAAACTATTATCTGGTAACTTTAATATTCAATGATGAACCAATACAACAACACCTCAGGGAAGGGAGTTAAGCAGCTGTCGGGTTAGTTATTCAGATCCCTTTTCGAGCAAAATATATATTTCTTTAACTCAGATTTATAGTATAGTATTTAATTACCTCGCGTAAAATTTATTCCACCCGACTAAATAAATATTCAATTATTATTATTCTTTGTGTAGTTTTTGTGATGTGATGTAGGTGCACGAAGTAGACTTTGCATAGGTGACTTCTGACCTTGGTCAAATCTATTAAATAAAATCCTGTCTTTTATTCTTACAAAGAAACTATTGTTTGTATTTCAAATACATAGTTACATTTTTAATTGCTAGTTGCGTATCACAGTAGTCATTGCCTATAAGTTAATGGTTAATGGATGTGTAGCACGAAGCATAAGCAACGGTTTACTGCTACGGTTACCCAACTGAGGTCCGGGACGCAGGACGCACGCTCCGCACCCCCGCTCTCACATTCACAAACCGCCCGTTCCAGACGCGCGCCTAGTGTCGACAGTGAAATTCAAAACAAAAAGGTCGTCAGTGCCTTATGAGGCTTGGTGAGTGTCGGGTGTGCGCGTGTTCCCTCTAAGCTTGTAAAGGGTCGCGGCAGGCCCCAATGTGCAGTCAGTGAACAGCTAGTGTACGCCAGCTGCAGGGCCGCCATGGGCTGCACCCGCGGGCTTTGCACCTCACAGAGCGTCTTCATCTTTATCAACATCGCTTTTGCAGTAAGTTTAATATCCAACCCTTGTGTTTGCATGTTTAAGGATATAATTTTTTGTGCGTGCAGAATGAACAACTTTATTTAATTACCGCTGCTACAACATTCTAAATAAAAGGTTTAATTATTTATGTATCATCGGTAATTGTTTATAATTTCGTAATGAACAGTATTTCTGTAAATAAATTCCTATAATATCTTATAATACGAATTGATTTACTTGTTTTATAAAAAAATATTAATAATAATTACAACACTTAATCGAATTTATTTCTTATTCATACCGACAAATGTCTGCATTCCTGCAAACTATAGTAATGAGTAATGACGGTTTAAGTCATATCTGATTTAGGATTTAAGCAGAATTCGGTATATGACCTGAAATCTAGACGAGGTCACAGTCGTTTGATTTAGCACTTGTAACGCAATTTCAAAATATTGTGTACATAATGTAAATATTGTGGTGACGTCAAGCTAAGCTTGATCTCTCACATAACCTTATGCCGTACAGCTGCCATACCTTTGATAAATAGTTATCATCATTAGAGTTCATATTGTAATATTTCCTTCAATTATAAAATCAATTCACTTAATAACAGAAATTAAACAAACATTCTTATGATTTTTGTTTTATGAACAAGATACCTATTATTATAGCAACACAATCTGTTAAACTTTGCTTTCTATGGTCATGTAATAAATTATTTTAAAAAAAAACTTGCCGGATTTAAAACAAGTTCTATATGGCTACGTATTTTTGTCGCACACAATTTGAAAAGGATCCGTACATATTACCAAATTGATTTAGTTTTACGTACCTGTTTTAAAAATGTTATTTTAGACTTATAATAGAGAATAATATATTTTCAAATATAAAGTCCATAGACTTTGTATAAACCCTAATGTTCATTGGAAGTAAGATCATTCGGTTCTTATTCACACGAAAATAAACTGGTGAGCGAAGTTCTTATCTTGTTTACTTTCCATAAGTGGGATTCAGTTTTCGGTAAGCAATGAATGTACTACATTCACAAGATTTTTCGTTACATATAAGCTTGTACCAATATTATAGATAATTTATCGCTGATAAAGTAAAGTGACTGAAACGATAAATACGTTATTGTTCGGCAAACTATAAGAATGGCCATAAATATAGGCTATTAAATGTTTAATTCATTTCATTTATTTGACCACATAATTTTAACAAGCAAAATATATATTTGCTGTGGTTGTCAATATAACACCAATAATTGTATTCAAAATAACATGCATAACATAACATAACTACTACTACTACTTCTTAATTAATTGTTACCACATACATAGTACAACAGCATAAATTTTCCTGGACAGGATTGCTTTCCAGTATCAATTGACAGCAACAAAAAATTGGTCTAGTTGTTTTACTTTAGTCTTTTATTCTATTAGGATAGTTAGAAAGTTAAAAAGCAATGAATTTCGTTTGAAGTGCACAAATATAAAATAGTGCTTTGCTCAGGCTGTTCATGTTGTAAACTGACAGTTGAATTTAACAGTTACCTAATTTGACAGTTGTCAAATGAGGTCAAGTTTACTTTTCTCCTTAAAACAATTTTTAGATTTTTGTTTGTTCCAAACAAAAGTACTCAATTACTTAAAAAAAAATTGTATGATATAAACAAAGCCTTCTGTATACAATCTGCGTTCCAGTATATAATAATGTATATATATGAGCGTTTCTCTTCTATTTGGAAATTCGTCCATACAAGATTTTCATATGTATTGAGATTAATTGTTAATAAAATAAGGAAAATACATACATATATGTCAAGAAAGCCCACTGGTTTCCTTCTACATTTTTGAGTTATGAACGATGAGTAATGATTTAAAGACAGCATTTAAGACTAATTGTATGCTACTAAAGTCAGTCTTTATAACAATACGCAATAAAAATATAAACAAACAAGCATTACTACTGATAATTCATTATCACTACAGATAATTTAGATTGACATAATACTTTGAATCATTTGTACTTTTGAAGTAACTATAGAATGAAACATAAATCGTAAAAGCCTTAACATAGCATTCACGAAATTAACTTGTTTCCAAAAACCGGTCAGATATTGGAATATAATCTTCTCCCTTTTAAACCTGGATCTAGACTTAAGTTTGGATCTGGTAACTTCTCCAATATTTGGTTAAACAGATTTTTTTATCAATACTAATCTCGAGGCCTTATTCGTAAAACTATTATACATATTAAGATGTGGTCAGCGCGTATTTGTCATGGTAAATCATAATATTATTACGTAATTATCGAGTCAATAAATATAAAAAGATCTTAAATTTGTTCCGTTATTCACTTGGTTTTCTATAAGATTTTCTATATATTGCAATATAAATTTAATATAAAACCATATACATTAGTTATTACTAATAGCGTCGATGTGATTATCATCGGTCAGCAGAACTTTGCACGTGTGACTCAATAATTCTTTGAAATTCATATTAGGTATTACTATTATTAATGCTCGCTTTACTTGTTTTAGTATATTTATATTTATTTCTATGTATATCCTGTTTTTATTTACACGATGTAAAAGAAAATCGAATGTAAAATATAACAGAAATTAGGGAAAATAAACTATGGCTTAAATAACAATTTAGCTTGTAACACTTAATCGATTCCTTCATAAAATCGTAAGAATATTTTTGCATTGAGAGACGATTTTCTTAATATTAAGTTCCTTAAATTGTACAAGTATGTGTCATATTGGTAACAATATTTTATTGCGTACATAAGTTTGTGGTGCTATATCTAAAAATAGGTTTATGTGTATATAATCTCAAAAAGATTACAATAATCACTTATAAGACATAAAATTTAAAGTGTTTAGGTAGTGCCTGCGCCTGTGCGGACTCTCAAATTGTGCTGCCTCGTAAGTAACAGCCGTTTATCTATAGTTCTCTAGAAGAAGGCAAGCGTGGGTAATACTTAAAGCATGATTTTGATCAATTAGCTTTGGAACAGTTATATTTACGTGGGTCTTGTTTTTGGGGCAGTGCCCCAAATTTCGATCAGGTAATTTATTTTCGGTTTAACTAATACGTTATAGATTGTATATCGCGTTGTAGGTATATGTAATGCTTGGGACCACACCGCGAAGTTAGCCCAGAAGTAACAATACCTTGTTTTTCATATGTTTGATTAAAAAACGCCAGGTATTTTTTCCATGGAATTTTTGTTGTATAGCTTTCCCAGTAAGTGTTAGATGTGATGTTTTTTTGCTTATGTTTGGCCTTAAATATTATATAGCTTATCTTTAAAATAGCGTGATTTGGTTATACTGTATCCACGAGTGAAGAACGTTCAGCTCGGCTTGAGCTTTAAGTTTAAGACTATAAAAAGATATTATTAGAATTTTGGATAAGTAACTACAGGAAACGCGGCGACCATGTTTACAATTCGCATACAACTGCAGTTCTTGTTAATGCTAACAATACCTGTCTCATATTGCGAAATTACAATATTGTTAACACGATTAAACGTTTTAGACGGTGTACGGTAGTCAAGTACGTGACTTAATTGGGTATTCGACGTGACACCTTGTTCTTGCTGCTAAACAGTTACAATCAAGCCTGTAGGTACACATAATTTACGACCAATTTCTATTTTAAATTTGAATACTTATCTTCCTTCTTCTGGGTTCGTTTTAGAATTAAATCCGATTTGCGTATAAATCGTGGGTTACCATTAACATCAAAGCATGATTGATATAACAATGCTTTAACTGTATCGCATTAGAAAATACTAAATACCAAGTAATACACACTACGAATCTCTAAGACACTGCTATAATATCAGATGTAGTTAAAGACATTATGAAACGATTTGGTATTATGACGATGTTGGCAAGCCTTTTTAAGTTTCGGTTCTTCAAACATAAGAAACTTACGGTTACCAGAGTCTTATGACGCAAGTATTTATATTGATTTGTTTTATACCGCGATGTTTGGTTTGGCTTCGCTTTTTGTTAAATGTGACCGGTTCTGGGGCATGGTAATACTTATTGACCTGAATTGACCCTATAAAATTTATGTGTAGTGTATAGTGATTAGTTAAAGTTTGGTGTAGGAAAATTATAAAGTATAATGTCCCCCTGCATTACATTTGCGTGGAAACTGAAAAACGTATTTTAAAACATACTCGCACAAATCACAGGAAGTGTGTTTTTATACAAAAGATAAGAAAAAATTGCCGAATTAAATAAGCTGAGGCATACAAAAACAATAATAACGAGAACTGTAATAAAACAAAGGAATATTATAAATAGTACTTAAAGATTACATAATGCACAGTAATAAGACTTATAATCTATCCTGAAGATGCTCACAGTTTAATATTGAATTAGTTCTTTTAAAATATAGTGACTTATAAAGTCCATAAAACGGTTTGGGGCAAGGATATATAAGTAATGTGTAAGCATGAGCTCATTACCGGATTAAGACCTACAGACCTAAGACCTACGAGACGTTACCATAGTAAAGGAAAGTTGTACATAGTACTAAATGCTGAGCGAAAAATATTATAGTATTCTTATCTATACGTATTTAGGTTAACCCGAGCATTTGCCCTCAATTTGTAGACGCACACTTTGAATATGATTTGTCTCGTCTACAAAAAATACTGACTGTATTATAAGCAGTTGTTTCAATAAAGACTATTCTCTATCTGTACTTATCGCAAATAACATCTATAAATTATATTAAGAATTTGATTATGACATATCAGACCTTATCCTTTTTGTCGTCAACAATAAAGAAGATGCGACGTAAAGTTACGGAACGGGGTCTTTGACCTGACTCGTTAACAACCAGATGAGCACCCAGCCTCCTTCATATATTTCTACTTACTTGAAGTGAGTATTGTGTTCGTCGTTTGACTTCTACAGCGATACAATTACTATAATTTACAAGCTCATTAATACTACGTAAGAAATTTTATTTGTCTGGGCTAATAAAAACTTGTAAATAGGTATAACATTTATAAGTTGTACAATTGTAAAGATGCATAGCTAATTACGATAATCGTTATGAATAATTAATTACCTACGACTCGGCAACCACTGTCACTCGGCTACATTATAACCTTTTTATTTTTATTATATTGTTTCAGTTGGAACTGACTGCAAATTTCATGTAGTCTATGAAAAATTTAAATTTGGTTTAGGTGTTAATTAGGTGGTAATATTCTTTGATTAAAGATATCATTTTCATTAAATTAGATAAAAATATTTTAATAAGTTCTATAAAGTCCAATTGAAAGTCATGTTTTAGGGAGGTTTAATACGGAGATGATAACGTTAAAAAAGGATTCATTATAATATAAAAAAAAACGTTAATACTTTGCTTTCTGCTTATAATAAATGTTATTTCTCTAGATAAATATTGTTTTGTACAGTATTAATTACATATTTTGAAATATTACTGTATGGTAATGAATCCATCCTTAGTTATAACATCTGACAGACATCCTTTGATGATAACAAGGCGTACTTAAGAACTAACGATTACCTAAATGATACGACTATTTCTTGGGTCTTGATAGCATTGGTGAGCACAATGAGCGTCTATCAGCGTGTTTGGTGAATGACGAGCATTGAAGCGGAAAGTCTCTGCGTTGAGTCAGGGACGCGCGCGCTGCTTCACGCGGGATTACCTGTACAATCAGATAATATAGGGTGTGTCTGCGCCGATTTTAGACGTTAAATATTTATTAAAAAAAATTGTATTTGTAATATTATAATTACCGTAAATTATAATGAATTAGTGCAGATTTTCTGTACGCAATATGAATGCACTCTTCAAAGCGGACTAGTGAATTTGCAGAGACACGCCGCAGGATGTCAACTGATATGGCTCTCACTTTTGTCGTTATTTTAGCCATAAACTCTTACTTTGAGATAAAAAAGTCAGCTGGAGTTAAGTCGGGAGATCTGGGTGGCCAGAATATGTCTCTAAGGCGCCTTATTCCCGGAAACAACACTTTTAGTGTGTCCATGGAGACCCTAGCTGTGTGGGCTGTGGCCCCATCTTGCTGAATGTGTATGACTTGCTTGTCAATATCATCTTCTCTCTATCTTTCTTGCAGCTGCGGAACAAAAAAAATAGAATAAAATCAATATACCGCTCGCTCGTCGCTCGTAACTGTTGCACGTCGCGGTCATTGCAAGAAAAATGGCCGGATAATTTTCTTCACTGATATTGCACACCATACAGTATGTTTCGGGCTGTGTAATGCTTTCTGATATTTTTGTTTTGGTTTGCTTGATGACCAGTAACGGAAATTTTAACGATTGAAGTACTATTCGAGATGAAAGCGTAACTCATCACTAAAATTAAACATTGTCCATCCCATTTTCCTCTCAAAAAATCTCTAACATCTTTTGACAGTAAATTTTTCGATGTTTGTAGTCTTCATTGGTTTGATGTTTTGGACTATGTGGATCTTATACGGATGTCTTAAGTCTACGCCAAAAAATCGTTAAAGGCGGAGGCTCAAAGAGGCAGCATGTCTTCTAACTGATCGTCGTGGATGCTCCGCACGCGACGCACAGGTCTATTTAGACATAGACATAACTTTTATTTGTTCAGTAAACTTCCTATCGCTTTGAACTTCACCTACCGAACGCTACCACTACAGACACCCTTTATATAGGATGCTATTGTTCCAGTGGTTAACTTTTTATAAATAAATAAAAAAGTCTAATCCAAAAATTGATTGGATTTGTCGTTTCGTTTTGATAACATTCGACTTGACTTTGACAGAGTGTGGCTACTACAGTGATCCTCCATCGCGATCGGTCTTTTTAGCGGTTTATCTCGCATCAAGTCTTTCGGATTTGCCTCATCTTACTGTTCTAACATGACATTGAGTGGTACTCGAAATAATTAGGTGTTTGAAACCCAAATGTTAGCTAATTTAGGATTGTTTGGCAGATGTACAGCGGCGCACTGCTGTCGACGGCGGCGCGGCTGGCGTGGGACCCGAGCACATACACATGGTTTCGATTCCTGTGCGCTGCACAATATCGTGTATCGCTGGCATACGTTCTGGCTGCTGGGTTGTGGCTAGCGGCCCTGGTATACCTGGCAGTTGCTGCCGGTGCCGCGGCTGCAGCTGCACGCCGCCCCGCCGCCGCGTTGCACACTTATGTGGCGGGTGTATGCGCCCTGGCGCTAAGTGAAGTGGCGTATGGTGCGTGGCTGGTCGCCTCTTTAGCTGCTTGGTGGCGCGCCGCGCCTGAAGCCGAACTGGCGCGCAAAGGCATCGACTTATTACACGATATTAAACCGGCGCTACTTGCCGTCGAACGCTACCGCGATGTCGCACAGCCACTCTACAACATGATCGAGGTGAATCACTTTACTCTCTGATATTTCAAATTGTATTTTATGTTTTGTTAATTTTCAACGCAGCTTTATCAAACGTGCCTTAACATCAAGGTGTGTTATTGCAGGAGGTGGAAGCACGCGCCCCAAACAACGCCGTGATAGTGATAGTTTTCGCGGTGCTGGCGGTGGTGCTACAAGTGGCGGCGGTGGTAGTGGCGCGACGACTGGCACGCGGAGGAGTCACGGCAGGTCGGCGGTGCGAGCCCGGCGAAGTTGGCGAGGTGGACAGTGACAGCGAGGCCCTGGAAAAAAGCGCGCCTCCATCTGCACCACCCGCGTCATCACCGCCACCGCCAGGATGGCACAAATCCGCTAACTTGCGGATGTACACGATATTAGACAAGATTTTCTAGCAGGTAAAATTTATTTATTAAAGAAATAAGCACATGAGGTTGCGGCTTCTTGGGCTATCAAAATTTGTAAAAAATATTGTTGTTTTGTATAAGATTGTTGAGTTGTTCTGTTGTAGTCTAAATTTTTTTCTTAATTCTCTCTTTTTAATACAAATGGAATGTCGGTTACATGATTTGTTACGAATTTTCAGGAGGAGGGTGAGTCTCGCAAGAGTGTGACTCGTCCTCAGAGAGAGCCTTGCGAGTCGGAGCATGGCGGGTCTGCAACAGCAGCGACAGCGCGCGACGCACGGTGGGATGCTGTGCACGCGCAACTGGCTGCCGCCGGCGGACGTCCTGCGCGCGCTCCCACCGCTCTCCTCATCCTTCACACAGACCTCTAGCCGTCCCCTGGTTTGAAAAACCTACTGTGTGAGCGGTAACCGCTCCTTATATACGATGAACGAACTCTTGCCCTGTTATCTTCTCCTCTAATTGTTTAAGGTGTTATTTCCGACTTCAATACTACATAATATCATTTATTCTCACGTACAACTTTTATTATGGCACATTACAAGAACTTAATATTACAATAATTAATAGTGAGAACTAGGTACGAAAGTTGTCTAATGCTAATTATTAAAATTTACGTCGATATTGAAAGGCGTTTTTTGAAAATACATATTGTTTAAACAAACGTATATAACGATTTCAAGTATTGTAGGTATATATCAAAAATTGGTTATAATTGATTTGTTAATCGATATACGAAGCGGCAGATTGTATGTAATTTTTCATAGAGACGTAAGCAGGCCAGGTAGCTCAGGCATAACGCAGAACTTTGATAGACAGTTTTTCAACGAAAATCAATAACGCACACTGCCTCCACTAACGAATTAATCGTTTTCTTACCAATTGTAATATGTATTTACATTCTATTAAAATTGTTTCGCAATCATAGCAATACGTACTCAACGTCTTTGGGTTAAGTTCCTCAAACATAGTTTCTTCCTTCATACCGTTTGTTAAAATACAGACGGAACGTCTTGGAAGTAACTGGATTTCCGTGATCTATTCTCATATTTCGTTATAAATAAATAAATTGAATGTATTTTACACAAATACGTTGAAATACGCATGTGTTGCATGAATCGGAACGAACTTAAGCTGTTAAACAGACTGCCATATTATTTATAATATTAAAAGTAATGTTTAAGTAGAAAAAAGAGGCGTGAATCGCCAGTGATAACGTAACGTATATCTAGCGTAAAGTTGACTCATATCACCTTTGTATTGCTCGTATTGCATGTGTTTGTGATTCCTAGATGGTAAGTGTTCTGTTACAACGAGTGGTGCTATATCACTGCATTTTGTACGTATACTACGTACGTTGATACGTAATATTTTATCGTCATACTTACTGTTTTTATAGTAACGTATAGTTAATGTTCTAAAGCACAACGCGAGGTTCAGATTCGCCGGGTTCCTTTGTCACCTGGTTACACGCCAGTGACAGACGCAGTCGTAGCGTTCCGGTGCCAAATAGCTTTAAGTTTAGTGAAGTAAGCTATGATTTATTACTGTTGGGCCGTCTGTTTGCTAACAGAAGCATAACTGTTTAAAGTAATGCCCCACGACTTTAACAAATTATGCATTATAAGAAAACTGGTTCATACTAGACAATAAGTAGCGTCATATGTCTTCGAGCTATTAAAATACTTTAACTCAATAAATAAATATTTTTATACCGTTTATTGATTTTTATTTTTGACAATCATAACCTGCTTATCTGTTACAAGTATAACTCAAAATTACTTAAACATCTTTTACAGTTATAGTTTATCACATAGCAGTTTTATTACACGAATATTCATGTCTGAAGTGTGAATGTCCTCGTGCAAATGGGCAGTTGTGAGTAGCGGCTGGCGCACGGTGTCTCAGGTGAAGGCGAGTGGCGCGTCGTCGTTGCGGTCATCCTGCAGCAGCCACAGTCTCCCGCCACGGTACACCGCTCGAGACTTTCCTTTGCGACTGCTACCCTCAACGTCAAATATAAATGTCTATTTCACAATTATGACGCTTAAGTGTATGAATGGATTCACAAGTTTGAGCCCATTCTAAATTTCATTGAAACTTGGTATAATAAACAATACTAGATATTGTTAAATAAATTATCAAATGTTGCTTGTGGCAAGCTATATCAGATATAAATGTTGTTAAGAAACAGCCATAGATTACAAAAAGTTTTTTTTGTGTCTTTCACCGAAATTGAAATATGACTCACTAGAAGATTTATTTTATTGAAAATAAAGCCTTAATGTGTTGCAAGCTAGATAACGTCAGGGTATTTCATAATAAATATATGAATATGTACTCCTATTTGTAGTCATATGTTTTTATAAAACTTTCTTATGTTAAAGATAGAAGGAGAATTTACCATAGACTAACATTAGAGAACATGAGGAGATAGATTTCAGTTACCTGAGTGGTGTGGAGAGTGTGAGTAATGAAGGCGCGCGGCGTGGTGGGCCAATAGCCGAGATCAGCGCTAACAGTGCTGCTAGTAATTGCAACGTCAATAGCATTACGGCAGCAGCGCTCAGCGCTCGAAGCTCACGCGGCAGATCATCGCGTGCTTCGCGCATCAGTGCGGCCACACGCGCGATCTGGGGTAGTGATGGCCACTGTGCTAACTCTTCTAGTAATGGTTGTAAGTGTTCACCTAATGCCGCCGCGCGTCGGACCTCTCGCGCTTGCTCACCCTGGCTCCACTCGGTGGACCGTGCCCACACCCAGGCTCCACATGCTGTTTGTGCAATGCTGCATGCCACGAGAATTCCAGCGTACTGTACACAGAACTCTTACTGTCTTACTGGTATCTACAGTATTCTTGGAATAGTTAAGACCTTTTACACATATAATTTAATCACAATGTTTATATTTTATTATATATCCAATATATATTATAAAAATTATTGCATTCATCGATCATTATATCGTCATTACTTGAATTGAAAAACTAAAATAGGTCTGTATTATTAAAAATTATGAACAGTTTTGACTTTTACTGGATAAGTATTTTATAATATTGATATTTATCCATGATTTTTTAAAGATCTACTATGTTATTCTTATGAGATATTGTAATAATAATTTCAATCTTTGTTGTTCTTTTTTGTTATTAACAACAAAGTGCTATACCAGATAAAGAAGCACGCGACGCAGTGTGCGGCGATGAGATCGTAGCGCAAGAAGAGCAGCGTGACTGGCGATTAGCGTGACAAGGCCCAGAGTAGGCAGCAGAACAGCGGTAACACGATACTCGAGCGGAAAAAGTTCGCGTGCTGGCACATAAAGTGTAGGGTCCCAGCATGCACGCAGCCCCGTCAGCAAAACTCCGCCTACCAGCACCTCAAAACACAAACTACTGTTACTTACTATTGGTTTCACCATGTACACATAGCAATTGAAACGTCAGCTCACCATCAGTAACAAATTGACGTGCAGCAACAACGCAGGCGCGAGATTGGCACAGCACGCCATCGTCTGGACATACGGTGTCCACAGTGGCAGGTGTGACTCATGACTGTTCAGTTGTTCACATCTCGTATCTTATCATTAATCGCAAATTATCAGTGCTTTGCCCCGCATTCCTTCCCCCGGAGCGCGACACTTTTCACATGACACAATTAACTACTCGCTACGATTGAATAGATGGTAATAAAAACAAATAAAACACGATGTCAATTTAATTTACTTAAGTAGCTTAATCTCGTCGTACGATCTTGTATGATTAAAAATAAAATCAATCACTCAATTGTTCAACATTCATTTATTAAGATTGAGAGTTATGAAGGTCCGGTGACCGGTGCAAAAATATATAACTGTGCCGCGAGCAGTACACAACGATAAACATCTACGACACGTTCAACAAAATTACTTTTTATTATTCCTATTATAGTAATACTATGAATCGCGAAGCACCGCGATCGGCGGCTCCCAAGTTTACATCACTGTATGATATGACATCGTAGATACTATTATACTTTACACTATACCACAAAGGCCTACAAATTCAGTTTCTCTAATATCGCTTGATATTTAACTTCAGAAGGCGCCATAATATATGCCGTCGTTATTGTGTTTAATACACAATCCTTTAGAACAGCGACAGAACCCAATCTGTTATAAGATTCGATGTAGGGAATCAATTAAACACGTCCATCTCGTATATCTCGTTGATGTATTGAATCAATTATGGGTGAGATCGTTATTTTAGAATGTGCGTTAAGACGCTAGCGATTTGACGTCGGGTACATTTACACCCAGTCATAGAATACTGCATAAACATTTGCCGTGGACATTGAAATGGACAACATTTTAATGAGCTAGTCTGGGCAGCTGTAGCTGGCGAGCATATTATATAAGTATTTTAAAATAGCACATTTAATGGTAACATTAAATTCTATACATATGTAAAGCAACACTTAAGTATCCTATCAGATAATAGGTATAGAATTCTATCTTAATAATATTATACATTTTGTTACATTTCTACGTCATAATTATAACATTTCATAAATAATTTTTAGACATCTTTAATAAATTAGTTTGAGGTACATTACTATCTAATGTTTATTTAACTACAAAGTAAAGTAGGTATTTTGTTTATACCTATGTAAAGTAAACCGCCTTTGAGGTAATATTAAATATTGGAATAAATTAATATAGTAAACAAATCTGATTTAATATAAAAAATATCTTAACATTATTAAAAAACATTAAATCTGAATTTTAAACAATAAATATAACGGGATGTGTTATAGCCGGGAATGCAATCTCAAGTGCAGATCGTTAATTTGAGATCTGGTGGGATAAAGAATTACAATCTCTTGAGATCTCGGCATTTGCGAGATCGCATAATCCTAGATAGTTATGAGTGATTTTGGACTTTGGAACTTCTTAAGGAGCCTAGAGTATCGAGAGTGCTGCCTGTAAGCAAAATATACAAATTTACTCCGTGCTCCCCTAACCTCATATAGATTCATATTTTTTGTATCTTTTATCTAGGCAATTGGAAAATTTCTTAGAACTGTTCCAAGTCATCTTTATAATTTTAAGAATTTTCAAATATAACAACGCTGGGGTTATAGATGTATATTGGACGCTCAGAAATACGCTTGTTCGTCGAAGAAATTACTTGTCTGATACTGTTAGCGTTGTACCGTAAGCATCGAGATTGATCCAAAAAAATAGCACGAGATCTTGCGAGATCACGATCCCTAGAATTGCATACCCTATATATAGAAAACATTGCCAACATTTGGAATAGAGCACAATAATAAAATAACTATAAATATAATTGTTAACAAGTTGCTACAAAACATGTACGTTTCAGAACTCTAGTGTGTGGCAGTGTCGTTTATCGGTAAGAGCCAGGCTGTTCACTGAGGAAGGGGTTGGCGGGTGACGGTGCAGGAGGACCACCTCCCGGCACGCTTAAGCTCTCCCCGCCACTGTAGTTCTGCAACGAAATCACAGATAAATAACATACCTATAATGTAGTTAATAATTATACGGATATACTTTATTATACTCTACCTGTGTGGCACCATAGTTGTCATGGTGTGCGAGATCAGCGAGGCGCGTGGAGGACAGTGCACGTGGCAGTGGAGCTGAGGGCACGCCGTGAGGTGCTAACACGCCTGCTTCTGCAAAAGCGCGCGCCTCTTCCTCGCCGTCGACGCCGCCACCACCGGCTCCAGCCGTAACGTCACCCGCATCACGGAAGTTAACGAAAGCAAACGCCGCCAGTGCTACTGCACACAGCAATCCGTAGCCGGCAAAGGTACGCGTAGTACCCCACTTCGCGACGGCGATGCCACCGATTACAGCGCCACAACCCCGCCCGAGCCCGTGGTGCAGCCCTTGAAGTACACCCTGCGCGGATGAGCGCAGCCGAGGTGGAGCGCCGTGTGCAATGTACGAACAACACGCTGCCCAAACGGCCGCATGCGTGACTCCCTGTACAAACTCAAATGGTAGCACCCACCAGGGGTCTGATAGCCATGAAATGTACAAGAACCGCACCACATTGCCGGCTAGCCCCAGACACAGCACCTGTGAAATATTCCGTGTCAATACAACATTCAGGAGCTTCCGTAGACAATGATACTTCTATGGATAGTCGTAGAACGTTTACCTTTACGTGGCCCATTTGTGTGATGAGCTTAAAGCTGAAGAAATAGGCAAATATTTCCGAAATGTGATTGATGACTGACGCCACCCCGAACAAAGTAGGTGAGCCTCCGATGTCCTAAAACGTACATTAGAACGAAGTTTATCACCAGATTGTTACTATGTTTTTTGTACTCGTAGTGCTTCGAAAATATGTCAATGCTATTATGATTATTGAGAGCAAGCTATGTCAACATACAATTTCTAAGCATTTTACTGAATTAGTCACTTTAACTACCAAAAATAAGGGGTAATATTGCTCGCTAACCTTTGTATTAATTTAATAAATTATTACTCGTTCTAAGATTGATAGATATTTCTCTAAAAACTGTAACTGCCTTACCTGAAGATGCCAAAAGAGGAACGTAAATATTAGGCCAATGCCGAAGCCCATAAACCAGGCAACGAGAAGAAATGAGGCCGCCTTAACGTTTTGGAATTGGCGCAGCACGGTGACCCACTCTGGCATCTCGCGAGTGGTCTGCGCAAACACTTTGGCGTGGTGTAATGGTTGTGGCGGGGGCTGTGGGTCAGGTGCACTCGTATCCAGACCCGGTAGTTGCAGCTGCGCCGCGAGTTGCGCTTGCATTTGTGCCTCTCGAGATATCTCGCTAGTTATTATTGCCGGCGGTTCGACTTCATTTTCGACGCTCGGTGGTTCATATTTGAATCGGATCTGGGTGGCAGTAACGAGTGCGGCACCCATAAGTACAGAGAAGGTTGCAAAGCAGATAGTATAATTCTTCTCGTAACGCTGCGGGCCACCGCACGGGTGCGTGCTGAAGGCGGTGCTGTGGTCCAGAGCGATGCCGACGAAGAACATAGCGAGACCCCAACCCAATGACCCGAACATGCGTTGGTGCCCATACCTATCATAAATAACATAATTAAAGAGATCGCCAGTCAAAACATAACTAAAGATTTTAAATAGTGCGTCTTACGCATGTTCGTAAAAGCTGTAGTATCTTTGATTTTCTTCTATATAAGTATATATTTATGAAATATTCTTAATAAATGTTTAACTTTATAATAAGAATTGCATTGAATTGTGTGACCAAATACAGCAAAATTTTATAAAAACCATTATTTCTTTATCTTTTTATTTTCGTGTTAGTGATAAAAAATGTCAAAACCTGTCGGCGTCTTCGCCCAGCAAGGTAATAACCGCTGAGTCGGCGAGTGTGATGGCTGGAGCGCTAAAGAACTCTCCGATGACCACGAGAAGCAGGAGCAGGAAGAAGGTCTTCTGAATATTGGGCGTAGTATAAACGATAAAGGAGTGCAGTGGTGTCACCCAGTCAGAATTGGCGGAGGGGTCATAGTTTTCTGCATCGGAGACGGGCAACGGTGAGCCTGAGCGCGACCCAACAGGTGTACGAAAAGAGTGAGGAACCGGCGGAGCGTCCGCATCGTACCGTGGAGGCGCCAGTACGTAAGCTGAGCTGTTGACCGGTTGAACGCATGCCACTGCGCCTGGCTGTACCCAACTCAGAGGCAATGTGAATATAATCCACGCGCCAAGCGAGGCCAATAGAAGTGTGCGTCCTTTCTGCCAACGGTCTGCGAGTCCCCCCCAGAACGGTGCTGAGAGAAATTCAACAAATGGCCTTGTCCCGATCAGCAGCCCGCATTGGCCGGCATTCATGCCCATCTGCTTGAAGTAAACACCCATCAAAGGAAAAAGGGAGCCGAAGGCAGAGTAGAAGAAGAAGTAAAAAGTCTTGACAGTGAGCAGTTCAGGGTCAACAGTGCCGGCGCCACACATCAGCTCTAGTACGTCATAACGGCCGCGCACTTTGTGCGTGGCGTCTTTTGGCGCCGGGTACCTGCAATAGAGGATTTTAGAGTTCTTTATATCTTATAACTTATTCAGTGTATAGAAGCAATAGTTAAATTTAGACATCGTATTGTAACAAGACTTCGTAGATTATGGATCAGAAGGGCGTTTTTTTAAATAAAACAAGGGGCAAACAGTCAGGTGGCTCATATGATGTTAAGTGATACCGCCGCCCATGGACACTTACATTGCCAGAAATCTCGCAAGTGCGTTGTCAGGCTGTTTAGAAGTACTTCAGTGGGCAGTTGGTGCTACGTAGTGTTGGTACGCGGCAAAACTTGCCTTAAAAACGCACAGTTGTGGAACGAGGACGACGTCGTGAGTTTCATCATCGGACGTCAAAGCAGAATACGAAATTCCACCCGTATCACTTCGACGTCCGTTGATAAAACCCACAGTATTAATCCAAACACCTCCACTGAACACACTCCGTAGTAAATGCGGTAGAAGATGCAGAGAGATCCCACTTCTCTATGCAGCCCCAAGGGTTGAAAAGCCGCGCTCGGAAAGTGACTGGCCGTCGACGATTCGAATCGCTCTTCGTTCCATGATGTCAAGTGGAATTGGTACTGGGGAGCTCCAGACCATAGGTCAGAACAGTACTCCATCTGGGGCTGACTTTGTGCTTTGTAGTGCTGAAAGCGGTGGCCCGGAGTGAAGTAATATCTCGGCTTGCACAATTCACCAATTTTATTAGAGGGTAATTTAGCCTTTCCTTCCAAATAACCGCAAAGCTGAACATCATTCGATAAGTCAACGCCCAGTATTCCGATGCTAGCTGAGACTTTATGGAAAGTGTCAAGAGTAAGAGGGCTGTTGTCCAAATTCCCTTTATATTTTATTAAGTGAATTATATATTTCCAGGTTGAGCTGTATGCATACAATGTTGTTATTCGGAAATATTTCTCAGCAAGTGTGCTAAATTTGAAAGTTTATGTATGTTCGATTGACCACTAATTTTTTTGGAAACTTAATCGTGATGATCCTTTGTTTATTTCAACTATCCAAGATTAATCAATAGTATTTAATGCGCATTCCTGGAGGAGACTGTATAAGTATATGTTAAATTTAAATTTTAAATTACTTAATAAACTTAAATTTTATGTTGGCAAGTATTCTTGTCGGAATAATTTTAGTAAATAATTTGTGTTATGTAATCTTCTTGTACCCACAACGTTTTCAATAACAAAATCTAAGTTTGTTAAAAATATAGTTTGTTTTACTAATAGTATTCAAAATTTTTAGAACCTCTAAGATACATATTTCAAAACTTAAAAATTTATGAAGCTAAATGTATGCATGTTTTCTTCTTTAGGATTAAGTCAATTGATTCAACTTAGTGATATGAAAAGTATTTTATAAATAAGAAATAAGTCACTTTTTATATTATTTCTCTTCGCACCACACCCCTCACAAAATTATCTGATATTGATCAAAATACATTTTTACAAGAACAACAATAATAGTACTGAGAACTTTTACATCCGTTAAAATTATGTCATTGAAGCACTCTTCTAACTAGTATTTTGTGATGTCTCTAAAGAATACGGAATATATATTTTTTATTTGCATAAGATGGATTCGCAGTAGTACGGTAGCTAGGCTCAAGACTTCATTGTTAATAAATATGCTGCTGTAGGTAGCTCTTAAGCTATGTTACATATACACCAGCAGCGCAATTATAAGTGTTATCCACCTAAAAACGAAGTCAACAAAAACTTTGGGAAACATGATGATAAAGGTATATTAAATGCATACTTTTCAAGTTATAATTTCCATAATGCCATGTGCAAATTGACAGATAAAGACACCATGAAGAAAATATCTTTTGGATATCGTTTAAAACCTACGTTATAAGTGACTAATAATAATTTTTAAACCTACCCAGTTCTTAAGCAATGACATTGATGACTAAGGTTTACACAGCGGAATGGTAGAATGTATTGATGGGGTTTCGAGTCAACTAAAAACGATTATTAAGTGGTAAAATGGCGCCCATTTGGGGATCTTTAGCATTGGTAATCAAGTGTGAGGGGTCATTCAGGGGCGGCGGTGAAGCGGCAGGCTCACCTGGTGGTATCGACTTCCCCAAACTCTTCGGGGTTGACGAGGGGCCTCGCGGTGGGCACCGGCCCGGCCGCTTCACCTAGCTGCGGCTCCATGGTGCGGCGCGCGACTGCCGCTTTTGGCCGCCGCCTCCCAGAGTGCCTGTCGATTACTCCGCGCCGCCCAATGCGCCGGCGTGCGCAACCCTGCTTACGTCCCTTAGCGACGCTCTCTCTAGCCCGGCTTTTATTATTGACCAGGTTACATGAAAATATTTAGTTAAAATGATCCAAGTTGTCATTTAAAAGCAGAGATAAATAATAATCATTGTATTTCAAACTTACCCGATAGGAGTTAAATTTTTCTTTTGTGCGGTTTACTCTCTATGCTACATCCCAATAAAGATATTGTGGGTCAGAGTTATTTCATTGATGTTTTTTTTTATGGCCAGGTATCATGGCATGCATAAGACGTACATAATTCGCTGACTAAGAATACATTTAAGAAACATCTAACAAATTTGTATTAGTAAACCATAATTTTCTCGTGTATAGTATTTAACTGCCCTTGCCTCTTAGCTGTAAGATTCCTTTTACATTCACTGTGTACTTTTTATTCTTTTGTTTTGTGATGTAAATATTTTTATTATTTGATTATTATCTCAGCTCAGCTCGGGCTGTTTTGGCGAGCGTGGCTCGGCCTGAATGGCGTCACTAGAGTGAGCGAAGTGCGAAGTAAAGGATAGAACCTTTACTTCGCCATCTATTGGTAAGTGAATTAAGTAGTCACTTGTTACCGCCATGGCTCAGATGAGCATGAGTGACAACAAACTTGTGCACTATTCCCACGTATATAGATATTGAATGTCTTATTATTTTAAATATAATTAAAATAAAATATAATAAAACTATGAAAATTTTTTGACTATTTATTTAGTACTTCAGCGCGGGGTCGGTGTAGTGTGCCTCGCGAGGCGCATGCTTGCTGTATGCATTGATGTGCGTCGCGCACTGTTTCGTCTGTTCGAGGGTGAGCGCAACCGTTCTCGTCCTTCTACAGAGCGCACTGATGCTGACTGAGGTGACGTCGAGCGATCTGAGCCAGGTGATGCTGACGCTAAGCGAGGAGAATCACGCGGAGGAGTAAGAGGTCCGCGTACTGGTTTTTCGGAGAGATCAAGCCGAAACACAAAACGCAGCTCAGCCCAGAAGCTCCTTGAAAAGGGCATGGAGGGATCTCGTGGATGTCGCCATGCTGTCCATGCGAGGTCGCAGCATGACACTACTATGCCCAGAAAGCATCCGACTACCAACACGAGGAAAAGGCCGAGAAAGTTACGCATCGACAATTCTTCATTTAAAGGGTCATCGTTGGGCTGAAACGTAACAAAATATGTATTATACATAAGCGATATATTTAAGTGATGTAGAGGTGAGTATACAAAACTAAAAAAATACCAGACAAGCGCCGCCGCCGTGCTTCTCGTTCCACCAGCGGTACTTCATCTCACGGAGCACTCCTGACTCTTGAAGGTTAAGCAGTGCCAGGTTCAACGAATGTCGATACGGAGAATCTATAACAATATTTTATATGTCTTATGTTTCGTCTTTCAGTCCCTTGTTATCTGTAGTCTTAAAGTGGGCAAGTCAAATTCGTACTTTTTTTCATGGCGATCCCGTAGCCCTTGCTGTCCAGCTGCTCGCCGACCTATAAGGGTAAAGTACAGATACAGCAAAGAAAAAAATTACACATTTAACATTTATTCATAAATGCCTAGGGCAGAGGTAAGATTCATACCATGGTGACCTCACAGTTACGCTCAATGGTATACTCGATTGTGGTAGACTCCGCAAAGAAAGCATAATTCTCATTTACCACTCTGCAATAAAAATACAGTTGTGTATAATACATAAGCATTACGGCTATCAACGCTTTATGATAATAAAGTTTTATTACCCATAACAAAATACAAATATACAAGACACAACACATTAACTAACACAATACTAACCAAATGAACTGTCTGTTTAAACAAAAAAACATTAACAGTAAGTAAAATTAAATTAAATTTATATGAACACCCCATGGGTTTCAAGTAATTCCAGATTGTTCTATCTTTTACTTTCTCCAGCCGTCTCTTACTCGCCGTCATGCTAATTTCGTCAGCTGTCCTCGATCTTGTGCCTCGTGACCCCAGCCATTTCACCAGTCTTTGTAAAATGGCCTTTGTGAAATAGTATAGCGTATTTTTAGAATACTATATTTATTTCCTAAAGTTAATAAATATATGTGTTAGTTAAAAATCACGCATTACTTAGAAATTCCACCTTCATTGGTCTTCGGGTTGTCCTGGTCCTTTATCTTTTGATACATCCTTTTGTACAGCTCGTTATTAGAATACTGCAGAAAGAAGTTGATTCACAAAAAAAATATTATTTATTTTCATAAAATAGACAAATGAATGTCCTATTGCTTATTGAATTTCGTTATTTAATAAACACGTAAAACCATTATGATGTGCTAACAAAAACTTTTTTTATCGATCCATTTAAAACCTCGATAATTTGAATAGTTCTGCTACAAAAATTATATAACTTTTCGGCGCGTTACACTTAAAGTATTTACTGTGATTCGTCAGTTTAGTATTTGTTGATAGATTTCCGCTTTTAATGATAGATTAATACACCAGACACACGTTCAATATTTAGTCCGGTATATATTTAAAATCCGTGACTTTGGTATATAAACATCATCACTGCTGGTTGAATGTTTTAAGGATAGTATTTTTTTTAGTTCCATCCTTTAATTGGAATATAAAATGTTAATCTTTTTTTTAACATCTATCGTGGCATCACCTTTCATTTTTTTTAATTTTCAGTAGTTTTTGCAGTGCTTCTCTTTTTTTATTACATTTTTGTACTGTTTCGACGAACTGTCCCAAACCTCTGGCAGTATTTCTAAATTAAGAATAACCTCCTTTAGGTCTTCTTGATCCCTAAAGAGAGTGCGGGGCCAGGGCGAGGGCAACGACGGCGCCTCCGTTTCTTCCGTCAACAGAGTTGAATCGAACAAGGTGTCCTTGTCCTTCTCTTACGTCAACAGAGTTAAATCAAACAAGATGTCCGCCTAAATTGTAAGCGTGGTGCGTACTCACGTGATTAAACGTTAAATATTTATCATGATGGATGGATCGTCAATACGGAATCAAGAAATCTAGAAATCCATTATTTAATATTGACATTAGTACCTTACTTACACCTTCAATAAATACTACAATACATGAGTTTGGTGAAACACAGTAAATACTTACAGGCGCCTTAGAAGAAAGAAAAGCTATATCTTTTGTTAATAATAAAAATATAAGTAATGCTGAAAGAAAGTCTTACCTCGAAGAATGTGTAGGTGGAACCACCGGCTTTAGCACCGTAGGTGATGCCAAGCTCGTTATCAGCCAGTTCACGGACATCATGGATGAGCTCATTGGACGTCTTAGTGCCGAGAAGCGTGGCTAAGTTGGCCGTATATGAATTGACAATAACCAGAGCGAATACCCACCACGCGCTTGCCACGGCTCGCGTGCCATATGCTACCGGCGCGACCTCAGAACCCTGCATTAACACTGCGCCCATGTTGAACCATAGCGCGTTTCCTAGCGTGAATTGATTCTCTAGAGCGGGTGGTTCCTCAACACATGGATACGGGTTCTGCCACTCGTCGGGGCACAACCGGCCCACAGCGTACAGCACTAGGGACGTGCCGACGTAGGCTAGCGCAACGCATAACCACACACCATTTGAAAATGGCAGTAAAAAGGCGAGCAGGGCCGGTGCAGGTGGCTGCGGCCGACGGAACATGATGGCAATGCCGAGGTTCATGAACGGCGTCGTGAAGTCCACTGCCTCCTCACGTTCAGCTGTTATTGTTAGGTCCGTGATCGCGAAATCTATTCCCTGTCGATAGAAGTGATGTTAATATATACATATTATAAGAGATTTACTTAGTGTTAGGAGTAGATCATACCGGGTCAGTCATAAGGCGATGCATCATGCCATTCCACTGGCCGGTAGTCTTGTTGCGGGAGCCATAGTTACCGTCAGGCTGCTCCACTAGGGTGTAGTTGAATTGCAAAAGCTGAGCCAACCGTTCAATCAGTTCAATGCAAAATCCTACATGACATAGCTTCTGAGTAAAATGGGAAATGATAATTTAATAGTTTATTGACTCTGACGGGAAACTTTAAAACCAAAAGTTTGTGTATACCATTTTATTCTATATTTTATTAATATATTATATGCAATACCGAGTGTTGTTTTTAATAAATTAATTTTATAATAATATAATTATTATACGTACTAACATACAACATTTTTGCAAACTGAATATTTAAAGTCACTTACTTAAACCTAACAGAAACACAATACAATTTTTAAACCGATAATTAAATTAAGTAAATGTTTTAAGGAGTACCTTCATAGCGCTCGTTACCCGACAGCCGATCTGCTGATTGTTGCCGCATTATATATGGTTTATTCTGTAATTGAAATAAAATATGTTATTAACTATTTTGAATAACTTTTTTCGTTGTTTTGTGTTTTTAGAGATATTTTTAAGATTGACTCTAGTTGATATAGAAAATACATTGTTTGAATAGTAATACAGGAGGTATGACAAGATAATGAGGAATAACAGATGCACCTCAGCAATTAGGACGACGAAGGTTCGATTAGTCATAGAGTCCGTCGGTGGCGGTGGGGCAGGAGGTCGTGGACGCCAAGATATGCCCCCGTGTGCTGACCACGTCGCCGCTGTACGCAGCTCACCACCTGGGATCAGTTCCGCAGCAAGCAATGAAACATCTCGCCGCGCTCCACCTGCGGCCCAGCGCAGGCCAGCCTCACTGCTAGCGCCTTTCCAACCGCGCGACCTGATATAGTTAAGCAGTGTGTCGGCGTGAAATGCGGCAGAGCCGTGCTCACACTCGCCACGCTCACCGGCGCTAAGCTTAAGTTCGCGTAGAGCAGCTGCAATGATGCGAGCCGCATCGTAAGCCAACACAAGTGCGGTAGCCGGGGCCGCCGCGATCTGCTCAAGCTCCTCCTCGTTGGCCGCTTCGCCGAGTCGCTTCTTGTATTCCTCTTGCCAGACCCGCATCGCCTCAAACACATTTGTTGAGTTCGGCTCAAAGAGCCGCAAAGCGGTAATATTAGCGCCTCCATGGCTGAAATCGTCGAGAGATAGTGTGTGCAAGTCAAGTGCAGGCAATAGGTACGCGTGACGTTCCGATAATAGCCCTACACGCTGTGCTGCATCTAGCACACGTTTGCTACACTCCGCCTCGCACCATACTATGAATTTATTTGCTCCCCATTTTTTTAAAATCAG
Organism: Pieris brassicae; assembly: GCF_905147105.1. Taxonomy (NCBI): domain Eukaryota; kingdom Metazoa; phylum Arthropoda; class Insecta; order Lepidoptera; family Pieridae; genus Pieris; species Pieris brassicae. The sequence goes on along the minus strand of NC_059666.1, from coordinate 19,215,385 downwards.
CAGAAGATTTCTGAGTGCATCGTCATCTTCCAGCGGCGGTAGTTGCCGTGCACGCAGTGTCAGGTAGTCCCGTCGCGTGAGTAGCGGTATTGCCCGGGCACTTCCCTCATGCAACACCACAGCGTCGCGCCAGCCTTTAGCCACACATAGCTCCGCCACGGCCTGAAAAGGATTACGGTTGGTGGTGAGCGTTAAAGGTTGCGGGAGCTTTGCCAAGGCGATTTTACGTACCGTAGCAAGAACATCGGGATGTGGGAACAGGTCGAGCGCAGTGGCAAGTGCGTCGAGGGTGCGATGCGGTGAAGGTGCCGTTAGCAGCAACAACACACCGGCGCGCACAGCCGCCGCCACACCCTCGTTTCCGCTGTCGCCACTGGCCACCGCCTGCGCGCCATCTCTAGCCTGAATTATATATTATAACATTAAGTATAACAATTTTCAGGTCCTGAAACTATTTAAATTTAATGTTTACACCCATAGTCCTTCTAGAAATACCTAAATAAAAGGCTTGAATAATTGAAACTTTAATTCATTTCTTTTCATTTTAATTTGTATTATTATTATTTTTTATTAGGACCACATAATTAGGACAAACACATGATATAAATTGACATACATACAAAAAAATATATAGAAAGCGGTGCCGTCCCTATAACATGTGGACAAGACCAGCGAAATCAAGTAGATACAATATACAGTGTTAATACAAACTACCATAAAATTTAAAATACTAACTATAAAAGAATTAAACTTTATGTTAAAGATTATTACTTTATAGGTTATGAAAATTGTAAATACTAAATAAATATATATAAAGGAATAATATATGTACAATGTATATATATCAAAATAAATTATTAATACCAAACTTCGAAGACAACTTTTTTGTGGAATGTCCTTGAAAGTCAAGTTAGTTATGATAATTAATATTAATTTGAACAAAGGTTACTTTAACTTTATAGTGAGTTATCATTCCATTATAACGCAGGTTTAACCGAGTACCTGTAGACAAATGTGGGCGGACAAAGCGAGGGGTTCGTTTGGTTCCACAGGCGCGAGATTAACATTCTGCTGAATTTCGTCACTGTCAATCGCGGCTTCCGCACGTAGCCCCGCGTCTAAAGCCGCCGCCAGGCGCGCGCCCAGCTCCGGATCGCTCTCTACTACTCCTGTACACAAACAAGAGTTTAGTTCACGGACGTATGAGAGAGCTCTGCAACTTATACGCACCAATTTGCAGATCTAACGCCTTCGCTCGGGCAATAGCCAATGCAACTACAAGCAAAGCAAGCGTTTGCAGCAGGACCTGCAACGCGTCGCCGTATCTCATTATACTGTCCTGTGTCGCTTGCTAGTGTGCCCCGCACTTCAGGCGCACGCTAATATAGAACACGTGCGTGTCGACAGCGTCGTCTTATTTTTAGACGACTTGAAAGACCGAATGGAATTGAATTCATGATACATTGCAGACAGTAAATCGGGTAAAATAATCGAATTCCAACTCAATAGTAATAAAATACTCCTTGGTGATAAAGAACTCTTTTGTTTGCCACGACCGTTCCCTAATGCGATTATGGGCTTTTCGTGTATGTAAATTTAAATGACTATAGCTACAATATGATTAGTTATTAAGATACAGATATACAATAGGTTTACTAATTGTTAACGTTTAGTTCGTATTAACTAGATATTTTATTTTTTTAACACATAGTTCATAATTAAGACAAGTTCCCATTTGCTAGTTACAGGTTCTGTTATTGTCTCAACGACACTGAGGTCTCATATTATAGACGTTGAAATTTCCATAAACATATACATATATATACAAACACATAAAGCTTTATGCTATATAGGATTCAACACAACTAAGTCAAAATCTGTTATAACGACATCATAGGGACTACTCATATTTGCTCGTAAAAACCGATAGTCATACCAGCCATCGTTGGTATCTAAAACTTTTACCCACCGGGACCTTTGATTTTGGCCAATATAACCGGTATGTATGTTCTTAACGATGTCGTTATAATCGGTTTTGACTGCCTATTTTGTTATTTTTAGTATTGCGTATTATCCACGTGCTGTTAAATTACTCAAAAATTAGATTTTATTCTTATTTTCAGTAAAATAACACAAAATTACTAGGTGGTAGTTAAGTCGAGTACATGTATTTATGAAGCCAAAAGTATCTCCATAAAAATAGTTTACGTAACGTACTTAAAAAAATTGATAATTGATCGATGTATGTAGCTATTCTGGGAATTTATCTAATGACAATACTTTCATTTTCATTAAAATTACTAAAGACAATTAAAATAGACAGCCTATCGGACGCTCTTTACTTTTTCTCGACTTACCTACTGCCTAAAAATTCAATGTGTATTTAAAAATTAAAAAAATGTTAAATTAAAAACCAAGAAATTAAATGAATCATTTAATTTTTAAATAGTTCTTAACACGAATAAAGTCGTGTTTGAAATAGCGCCATCTATGTCTACTTACAGGAATTTTCTAACTATCACGTTCCTTGGGTATAACTGTAACATTCTGTCAGTTGCTATTAACATTTATTCTACAATATTAGCGTTACCATCCGCTAGATGTCATATATTTTGGTGACAAGTTGATAGAGGACACTATTAAACAATTCAATTACGGTGCTAGTATCTATATAATTTAAAATGTACTTAAGTTATGTAATGTCTCAATTATCGCATCAATATTACCGAATGTGGGTTTAGAAGGAAAATGCCGATGTGACGTATTACGGTTAAAAAAATCTAAATTAAAATGTATTCAGTATATATTGTTATGTAAAGACACATTTTGTTTACTTCATTTTTCTAGCTCGAATTCACCGGATCTAAATGCCCATGAAGTAGAGAAAGAATTGTTCTAATGTGGTTCAAAGCTCAAAAAGCCAAAACGTACCTATGAGCGGTCGTCTGCTGCAAGATAGATATTTTGCCAGACTATTTGGAAAAATGGATTTTGGGTGTACGGAAAGCTGGAGACACCGATTTCGTCAACTCACGATATTGTAGTAAGCAAAGGCTTCTTTCTGTATCGCAAAGTCACGATGTGAAAAATGATGAGGAAAAAGATTGCAAGGAAGGTGAGCTTCCTATAACTGAGGATGAATTAGGTGTTGTCACATAGAAGATATAGTTTATTTGGTGATGGAAAGGATATTATAGATATTGAAGGAGTAATCGAAATAGAATACACCCTATTCAATACATTATATAACCTATACACCTGTACGTGTCTATATCTATACTTTTGCCTGTTACAACTTCCAGATATAACGACGAAATTGGAGTGCTCCCTTCATCGTCGTTATACGCGAAATCCACTGTATGTTATGCAAGTATTACGTTATATAATAACAGTCATTTACAAGTCCGTTAGACGTTTAAAGGAATATACAACTTTATGCATACGGATAAAGTGTTACATAAGAAACGTCTTACCTTATTTCTACCTTTATGAGGCGAGTAAAGAATTACGCAGAAGTAGTAAATTGTACCAAAATTTTACCTAATATCTGTATATACTACAAGGCTTTTTGCGCAATTTCTTGTGCAAAATTGTTAATAGGTCTATTATTACTTCCACTGTCGTAGTCGTCGTTCACTTTTTCTTCGATATATATTTCTAACGCATTAACAAAATCAATTTGCACTAGGACACTGCCAAAGAGGAAAGAAGCATGCTAAGAATTATATAAGCAATGAAACTGATATAAGAGCTAGATAACAGTTAGGGTTAGAGGAGGCCTTTGCCAAGGCACACCGAACTCCGAGATATATTAAATATATAAATATTAAAGATCATAGATCACAGAGTTTGGAATATAAAGGCTATATTATTATTATCGTCACAAATAAAATTGATGTACTGAAATTATAGATGTATAATATATATTTGTGGTTATGCAAGTGTTTTTATAAAGTTATTTTTATATTAACATACAAATAAAATATTAAAAATATTATAGTGGCTGTTCTGCGAAATTTATAATCTATTCCGGAAATCAAACCAAAAACTCGTCTTGGTCGATTTCGCTTTTCTCGGCGACATAGGTCTCTGCTAAACGGCGAAATGAGAATGAATACCACTTTCATGTAATTCATATAATTTGTATGTACACTGTTTACCGCCGAGTTATACTTAGGAATTGTGAATGAGGATATGCAGAAAATACGCATTTTCAAATTAAGTTTGTTTGTGTTAGCACTTGTTTGTTGCGTTGAACAATGGGAGTCAAGTAAGTATTTTTGCTTCGATACAACAGCCTTTATATTAATTAACTAAAAACAAACTCATACCGGCAACGTCTTGTTTCGTTATTATGTATTATTATATCACATTTCCAGATATTACTATATTACAGGTATCGTTTATTTACACACACTTTCACATCGTCTGCGTATAATGTAATACTGATCTGTATATTGGTGTATAACCTGAATGACTTGAGTTTGATACCCGGCTAAATAATATACGTACGGTTGATAAACACAAAAGCCTGGTTAGCTACAGGATTTTATAGATAAAATATAATTAAAACAGTTACAGAAATATTCTTGAACTATGATAATGTGTTATAAATAGAAACAGTCTTTTGTATATAGCCTTGCTTAATTAAACTATTTATTTGATTTTGTATAACACCCCTAATAGTGGACCATGCTATACGGCCAGATCTGTGGCCGAAAAGAAGAGAAAGAGAAGAAGTGTAAACAGCAGAGAGTATATTCTCTTTTCCTAGGGACTTTATTCACTTAAGCTAGCTCCAGTGGGCTCGGCGTCTCCCGCGTGACGACTACTTCGGAAATATCCTTATAGTAATAGGCGAGCAACAGCGTGCTCTGGCGCTGTTCGGTAGAAGCCGCGGCACCTCTTGTGCTGTTCCTTAGAATGTTTCCAGCTGCAATCTGCGCTTGAGTACTTTTGCGGTACCATTATGCAATTGTTAGGCTCCAGAGCACACCTGGTTCTTGAGATAATCGCACAGTCAACAATTAAATGACCGGTTCATTCGTCATAGTCAAACGTGGGCCTTGTCAGGTTGAATATGTGTTAATTGTATCCAAAAGCCCCACGGCGAGTCAGGATCTGCGCATTGTGGGGTGCCAAGCCTTTTCTTAGCCTGTTTGGATATCGTATCAGCATCTCATCAAAAACATTTTTGTGACTGTGGCTGCTTTGCCCCCCACATTGTGCTCGTTCCAGGTGTCTAGTATCTTAAGTCTTATTATAGCCGATACTCAAAGGTAAGACCAATTATTTTTATCTGTCAGTTGAGCTAATACTTATATAATTTTCCTGCATTTTCATTGTGCAATGTTCTATTAAAGTTATTTTGTAATACCAAACAAACTCACCAACGGTGGCTTATCTTTTGAGTGTGCCTTTGTACGAAGGAACTCTATAAAAGCGTGACCATTTGCTTAGAGACACAAGACTCTCTTCCCTCCCTCTAGACTTCGTGATGAGAGAGCAGGCACAGCACGGACATCTTTATTCATCCGAGGAAGGGGATTGGCATATACATATTTCTATTAAAAATGTATTTCAAGCAAGAAAATGATTTAAGATTTTTTTTATCTTCAATTAAAATTTATTACAATACGTATTTCTTTCACAGGCTTATAATTTTGCTGGGCTTGCTAATTGGTGTTCTATACTGTATACATATACTTGTTAAGGACTACCAGGCCATCACGGCTGCGAGAGTTTTCCGCCTGATTTTCAAGCGAGATTTGACTTCACAAAAGTCATATGTAAGATTTTTTTACTTTTAATTAGCTTTCAAGCGTTGCATAAATCAATGTGCACTACGGGCTTAATTTACATTAAAAAAATTGCACAGAAAGGCCAATGTAATATTATATAATATGTAATATGATATTTCCAGTGCTATACAGCGTTAGGGCATTCTAAACTCACCACAACTGTGGTAAATTCGCCATAAGGAAATTTAATTTAAATATATTGTACTGACGTAAACTAAAGATGTAATATACGTAGTATCAATGCTTTTTTATTGTTGTTTTTGAAGTACGCGCAAAAAGTATCGACAGCTGCAAGCAACTATCATTGTGTGACTCAGCTAATGAATTAAAATCCCTAGTGGTTAATTATATTTATGATAATTGATATCAATTCGAGGTGCATTATATTGTAAATTTTTGTTCTTGTTAAAATAACCACATGCCGCGCTATACTTAGACTCAATTAAACTATTAGGTAGGTCGCTTTGATGTTTTACTTACCCTCTTCGTTAACAGTCATTTAACCATGCAAGTAAGGTTGTACGCAAATAAAAATACAACAATATTTCTATGTCTATATACGTCTAAATAATCTTTTAAAATGTCACTATACTTCGTATTTAAATTGGTCTTCTGTCTTCTAATAATAATACATAGAAATATATAAACAGTATTCTTAATAAAAATATGAAAGATCTTTTAAAGACAACCGTATATTTCAATTTCTTTAATGAACGCAAGCAATGACTAGTTCTCCTCATTATAACAATTACGCAATATTATTGCGGTATAAATTTTACTGTACTTAAGAATATTTTTTTACAGAAAGCTCATGTGCGTTGGGGGAAAATTCTGCAATACGACACAATACAATGCACACGGTACTTATTCTGTGACCTGGGGGCCAGTGAAATAAAAACCCAATTGAGAGAGGAATTCATCTACATGCTTGCGTAAGCTTTCTGTTATAACTTTATAGCTGGTTGAGCAACCTTGATTTCCTTAAGATGCCACCGACTTTTATGTGTTTCATATCAGTCTAAGGTATGCTACCAACGTTATACTTATGAGAGTTTCACTTTCACTTAACAACAAAATAAATGAATAATACAACTTTATTAAGCCAAATGTTTACGTTAAAATTATTCTTTACTGCGGAGCTGATAACTCAAGACTCGAGAGCATTAGGGGTTCAAGCTTTTCCATATTCACCCTACACCGGTCTAACCGAATGAATAGAAATGTTGAAAACATTGCCTTGGCGGATCGTCGCGTTACTATTTGTTTTTAGTAGAAGAAATGAGGATTTCTAATTGATTTTTATCGATATGAACAAAGCATCAGCGTCTCGTTTGTTCATGGGTGAGAGTTTCACAAAGCTCCTTGGGGTATTTTCGACAACAAGTTCGTGACCGATTCTTAGCTCGATTCATAACTATTAACGAAACATGACTTCCTCATTATGATCCGGAAACGAAAAAGCATTTTTCACTGTTTCGGCGACCACCAAGGAAATACAATGGGTGGTAATTAAATAATACCTTCATTATGGAGCCACTATTACGGGAACTTTGTACGCAGGACAAATCACAAAGTTGCGTGATCAAATACGCAAGCAATGGCGTGGCAAACTCACTAAAGTTGTTTTGATTCTCCAAGATAACTACCCAGTGGAGAAGTCTAGGAGTTACGATGGCTTCCATTCAAGAAGGCTTTGAATTGATGGAACATCTTCAATATTCACCGGATTTAGCTTCTAGTGATAGCGGTTAAAGTAACGTTTCAGGGGCCATACATTATAAATGATAAGCAAATACAATTTTTTTTAAGACAATCTAGTTTTAGAAAGAAGACATTAAAATAATACGTTAAATCCGAAAGTCGAATAATTGGTTAGACACATTATGACTTATATTGAAATTTTATTGAACATCCCCACACCACATTTATGTCGGATCCCCTCGATAAATAATAGTAAATTAATCTAAAATAACACAGACTATTCAAATAAAAACAAGCCAAAAGTAATATAGTAAAAATATTCTTTAGGCTTGTATCATAAAGCAGGCTGGGTCACTTATTCTAACCATTTTCAGCGTGAAGTTTGGTTTATTTTTCGTGAAATATATGCAAACTTTTAAACCGCCTCTTTTAATTCAGCTCGTACCTACCTGAATTCATTATTCAAAATATCGGTACTACGTTTTAAATCCACTATAAGATTTTATTTAAACGCGGATTTCAAAAATAAGTTTTATATATCGAATATTATTTTTATTTATTAACACTTCGTTGCATATAATATAAAAATTTAAAATAATTAAATTAAAAGGAGGGCAATTAGTTATTAAGGTAAGATTATTTATATTTAACATCATTTCTAGTGTAATAAAGACTTAGTCCGGTCAATTTAGACCAAATAAATAGATCAAACAACTTTTATAACTTTTTATCGTTATATCTCAGAAACGGTATCTCGTAGGAAAAAAGTATTCGTACATTTTTAAAAGATATTTTTATAATATAGATTTTTGTCATGTAATGTAATGTTGTAATGTACTTTTATGATAAAACGTACCATTTTACTGGAAATCGCCAAAAACTATTTTTTGACTTTTGACATGGAATAAAAAAAATCCATACACGAGAATGATGGGGAACTATTAAATATTATTTATACTTATTAGACTTGCAACGAATATTCGGTTACTATGCGGTATTCGGCCTATTCGGCTGCTTTTATTATATTCGAATATCTACATATTATTCGGCCGAATACCGAATACTTAAATAATATATTTTGTGATAGAGAAATAATTGGTAAAATGAAAAATTACGTACGTACGTACGTTGATTACGTATTGTTACGAAGACGGTTCGACTGCAATGTTTCTAGAATTTTCCACTAGTTAGAGAACTTTTCAGCAGGCTGTAATATGGTTTCTGACCGTTTCAGGAGAGGGTCAATCACATATTAGAAAATTGTAATTTCCATAATGTTACCCTAGTTTTCAGGAAGCTGAAACCTTTTTTCAGTCAGTTTCAGAACATGTGTAGTCGATTGGTGCAGTTTTCAGGCGTTTTCAGGCCTAGGTATACCTCTTTGATGAAGGTTTATTCTAGACCAAACTTTCTAGGTGTGAGACAGGGACGAAATGATACGAGAGAGAGAGAGAGAAGATCAGAACTTTCTCGAAACTAGACTGAGCACTCTAGAACGCTGTACGACAAGGACGGAGCAACGTGCGAAAGAGACAAAGAGTGCGGACGTTCTAGAATTGTGCAATCGCTACTCAGTAGCAAGCCCGCCTAGAAAGTTCTCGAATATTGTTTAGAATTATTCCCAGGGATATATAAGCGAGCCGAAACGCGACTAGTCGCCTTTAGTTTTGAATGCGATAACAAGAGAGAAACACCGAAGCGATAAAGTGAATACAAGTGATAAAGTACTGTGTGAAGTCTGTATAAGTGAAGTAAGTGACTGTGTTTTTGTGTGTTATAAGTGCATTTCTGCGATTAATTTGTGGCCATAAATTCCTCATTGATTTTTCAAGAAATAAACCCTTGAATAAATCTACGACATTTTCTATCCGATCCCCTAGCTCGTAACAGTATATATTCATATTTTCATTTCTATCAAAATCATTTAAGTAGTCATTGGTACATAACACAGGTACATAATCATCTTCTGAATTGGAAAAATGGAGGATTCAAATACATAGAGTATTTGAATTATTGTGATAATCAAAATTTAGAAGGGTAAGGTTCTCCTTATTCATTAAGTAGTCATTGGTATATAATTTAATCATTTTCTTCATTAAGTTAAGAATTTTTCTATGCATTTGAATTATTTTGATAATCAAAATTTAGAAGGGGAAGGTTATGGTGCAGAAAGACTACTACTAAGACTTTTTCTGCATTTTTAGGAAGTAGTTTACTTCTTTTTTTCTCGTTGACCATTCCAGCTTCAGAGAAAAGGCGCCCTGAATAAACACTACTTCCTGGCGCCGACTAATATTTTGCTGCAATCTTAATTAAACACGGAAATTCAAATTTCCTTGCTTGCCACCATGTATACGGGTTGTTATGAGATATTACTAATATATAAGAAAATATCCATAATTTTTTTGGCGCTAAAATCCAGCCGAATACATTTGCCTAATATTCGGCTATTTGGTAAAGTTAAGGCTTCGCCGAATATTCGGTATACTATTCGTTGCAAGTCTAATAATTATGTTTTGAACAATTTTAGTGATTTTCAGCTTGTTAGGACTTTATGTACCTTCAAATGTCTAAATTGGCCGGGCTAACTGCGTTGTGTTTCATATGTAGAGTAATTATGCCAAATTTTATTAAGAAGTATGTAGAAAGACCGTGTGGTAGAAAAAGATGGATCATTTGAACGAACTCAAAATTGCTTTTTAAATGATAATCCAGTGGCTAAGGGTAATAGCACTCTATAAGGTTTTGCCTACGATTCCTCTGTTTCTATATATTTTTTTACAGGATAGATGATAGAACGCGGTATTGTATCTTTCTGTGTTTGAAATATGTACGTCGGTTTGCGTCTAAGTCCGCAGTCTCATTGTTTCGTTTCACCGTACATAAAAATGCATAATAAAAGAAACAATTGTACACAACCGGGGTTGCACACAATTAACCTCTAGGCATACTCTACTGATTATATAACGCCTAAGGTCTAAAAATTATGTTTTAAACGTAAAGTTATGTTTCAGGGCGATATTATTATTAATATGTTACAAAGCTATTCAAAAGTTTGACGCAGGCACCGCGTTATACTTCACATAGGTGGTCTACCAAAATGTCCGAAGTTAAGATGGACTCACCAGCCTTAATTAGTTTATAAACGTTAAAAGTTTATAAACTCATAATAGTACTTGGACACAGCCTTGATCTTTAAACTAGAAGGCGGCAATTTGACCGTTTATTGTTTTGGAAATATTAATACTATCTTAAGAAGTCGGTACCTTTTAAGAGGTATTTTGTTTAGGTACCAATGTTTGCAAATCGGAAAATGTTGAATGGGTATTACATTTACGTATTTGAAAATACATAAATTATTGAAAGAGAAATTTTTTATTCACCTTTTAATAATGTACTTAAAATTATAAATGTATGTTTTATTTCGACTTTATCTGCTTCGATTAGTCTCTTTGGTCACCATGACAGCTTAGCTATTTGAATGATATCAGTTTGGGCTCACGCCTAATACCAAAAGTATAGTTAGTTGACAAATTATGGCATGTGATGGTGTAGCAACTAATTCGCGGTTGGCGGCTGTTTGTGGAGGTATCCTTTATGTAAAAATCTAGGTACTTTGCCACGTGTTTATTCACGCGATCGTTGTTCTCACACGATATAAACCAAGAGATATACAATCTGAAACAGTTAGTCACTTAAATAATATAATGTATGTAATGCTCACGCGCGCACACACACCAAATTTATTTTTACGACTCCGTTTGCATTGTTTTCTTTTAGCACTTACTCTTCTCTTCTCTTCTTTTGTATCTTAAGACCTTAATGGCCTGATTGTACGTGTTCCGGTCTGGTGGTGGAGAGGCTGGCTATCTGTCACTCAGGTCTCCTCTTACAGAGACCAGTCTCTCACATACACTTCCAAATGTTATAATCTTAATTTAATCATAATAACCTCGTATGTATATGTGAGTGAAGAAATAAAGATTATTTATTATTATGTTGTCTGAACAGTATATCTACATGAGCAAAAGAACTTACTGAATAAACAGGAATACGAAAGTTTTTTTTTAATTTTAGGTTACGTTTGTATTTCAATACTTTAAATGCGTATGAACTTATTCAGTTTTGATTGTTCTTTTCAGACTTGAGCCAAGAGAGGAAGATGTCACTGCTTTAGAAGTATTCAAAAACGCATATAACTATGGAAAATCCTCGCGAAAAGAGATCAATGAACCTTGCAGAGCAATATATTCAGCATGTCCATTCAAAGTTAACTTATTGTACGAATTCATTCAATATTTACTAAGGATTAGTTAGAACTTTAGAAATGTAAATAATCTCAGTTCATTAAAGGTATTTTAGATTAAAAATGCTTTTTTCAACCAAATTTGATATATAATTTAAAATTGGTTTAAGCTGTCTTGTCTTAGCTTGCGAATTTCGTGCGTCTTTTTTGCAGACAATGAAATACATTATTCTTTAAATAAATACAGGTGACAAAATTTTCGTGTCGAGAATTTTTAAGTCGTACATCCTGTAAAGACATTCTTTATGTAAATAAATACTAGTTGCTTGGTTAGGGTACCCAAACAAAATAGAGAAATTTAACAAGATATCTGTACAAAATACATATAGTAAATAAACAACGTTGATTCTTGTACTAGACCCCTCAACAATATTGTTTTATTCCAATAAGAATATTAATAGGAAATTATGTAACAAAATTATTATGATGTCGTAAATAAGTTCATATTAAACATCATAATACTACACCGATAAAAGATTTTACAGCGCTTTAAATTTTTATCTCTGACTTTTCACGTTCGGTGCAAAAAACAAAATAAATATTTTTTTATTACTTCATCAAATAAGTACCACCCGAAAGCTATGTATCATTTCACGTAAAATATTGTGCTTTATTATCATTGGAACTTAAGAAAATATAATAGTTGTGTTAATTTGTTTCCATATTCGTTTTAGCATTGCGCCTCCTGTCTGCCGATTCTTAAAAGATTTAATGTATTGATGTTCCTTTTAAATTTCCAATATCACTTCTGTTCGACATGAGTCCTACAATATTTACACTACACTACACTAGCGTACCTCTAGATATTTTTCTCATTGAAGTTACTCGGGTAGTGCGAAACCTGACATCTAAGTGTGGGTACGGACCACCCAACTCCTCGCCATTACGCCTGATGATGTTTACACTTCAAAGTCGACCGTAAAAGGTTAAAATATATTCTGCGTATAAAAGTTTATTTCATAAATTATCAGTAAAACTAGTCTGGAATAAATAAAGTGTAAAATTGCTTGAATAAAGAACAAATTTTAAAACAATTACCGAGAAAAAGCCAATGAACAATCCGACGTGTTATGTAGTAGAACACTAGTGTAAGCAGAACCCCGACCAGTCCGAGACATCCATTTTCTAATTGTCCATCCTGGGACTGGTTGCAGCTACGCTCTTGCGTGCCTAGCTAGAGCTGCAGCTGAGCTGAGGCTGCAGGGCAAAAGGCGAATATTCTACGCCTTATAACAGAATTCACTAGCAAGGTAACCAGCATAAAACTGAGCGTGACTGGAAGGTCTAACCTGGCAGCCCCACTACCGAACTGGGGCACAGTGCACAGAAGGGATTCCAAGTATATCCACAAGTAGTTAGTTGAATGGAACCCGCAAGGAAACCGGACGCGTGGCCGTCCCAGGCAAATGTGGCGTCATACAGTTGCAGATAAGAGAGTCGATAAAAGGTGGAGCGAGCTGAAATACTAGGCTCAAGACCTAACGCGATGGAGACTCAGTGGACTCTAGGGCTTTTAAGACATTAAGTCAAGAAAGTCAAGTTAATAAAATGGTATTGTCATCTTGGTTCTTTTTCGTATTTGTGTTATACATTCACGGTAAAGACGATAGATGTAGATAAATGTAAGTCAGAGGGTGAGTAAAATGTACTTACGAGATTCATTTGCAAGGTTTTTTTTTGATAAAATTAATTTCATATTTGCGTCTCCATAAACTATATTCATTGTATAAAAATGTATTTGGTATGTATCTATAATATTTATCAGATTTTTGGACCGTTGTTTGTATACAATAGTCGACTTTGCTATTAAAAAACAGTAATGCTACAATCATGGCGTTTGTCTCGGATTTCTGTATTTGTTTTACTGGTAATTATTTGGAAAATAGGTCTCGTATCTTATCTTATCTTCTGACATAAGCCGTCGATAGTTCAAACATTTTAATTGCATACATGGAAATATATATTCAAACGGTCGACCGTAGGATAACACTGTTTCAATTTCGGAGAATTTCAACAGAAATATCCATATCCATATAAGAAGAAGTAGTTCTACCTCAAGAGATATAAATTGTATGTGTTATTAGGTTTCTCAATTATTTGTAGGTCGACTTTACATTCATAATCTTGCATGCCGTATATCGTTCGTAATTTCTGTACTGGGATACTTTATGTTCTTGTAAAACCGGTGTGTGAAAGTCTAAAATTTGGTATACGTCTATACGTCAGCGGGCGTGCCTTTTTAATATATAGTTAATATTATGCTTAAATAATAAACTATATTATCTACAAATTGCTATTATATTATTTTAAATAATAATATCAATACAAATATAGGTCCTCGTAAGTTAAATTGATTTGAAATAAATCCTATATTACGATATGGGTAATCTAATACCATCAAATTCAATGCAAATATTTCCAAGAAGTTTATTCAAAATATACAGGTCAACTGCCTGCCTAAAAGCAAATTCTAGTTCTTGTGTAAACATATTTATTTACGATGAAGTCATAGATCTTTGCAGGCATGCATATACGTAATCTATTTTGCAGCTGTGTCACTATAAAGTTTTATACAATATTGTTTGTTGGATGTTTTTCGTTTTGGAGGTAAATATACATTTTGAGTCCCAGAGCCAGTGGAGTGAGTGAGTGTGTGCATGGTGTTATGAGAAATATCAAAATCAATACTAACCATGTATACTAAATATGTAAGTTGAAGGATCATTTGGAACTAATTTTATTTGATGACATCTTATGTATAAAGTAACATAAAGTTTTAACAAACAAGACAAGTAGCGATTGTGAGAATTTATGTATAGACCTTTGAGTAAACCTTATTTTGACTTTTGAGTTATAAATTTAAAAATTTATTTCACATTCATCTTATGTAAGAAGGTTCAGGTAACTATGGCAACGAAAGGTAGAATTATGAAAAAACGTAGCCCATGTCCTTTAATGGGGCAAAGGGGCGAAAATGTAAAAGACGAAACAATGACTTTAAATAAAATAATAGAGATCAGAATTAATTTATCAGTAATACATACGTCTAATCTTCGTCTTTTCTACGTCACTTATATTAATTTTGTCTCACCAACGTTAATTTAAGAACAAATAATATTTAATTTTATCAGGAATTTATCCCGGCTGAAACTGAATCCGTCCAATTCTGACAAATCGAGCAAACGCAATGATAACGCTTTATGATGATTTCATTAGCGTAAATTAAACACGATATGGGCTATTAATCTCTTCTATGAATGAATTCCTTTTTTAGATGGTTATTATTTATGATTTTTCCTGTTTATGCAGAACTTGACTAATATTAAGAGTCAAATAAAATCACAGTACCCCAAACTCTTTTATCTCTACGAGTTATTTTAGACGTTCATAAAAAGGTAATGATTTGTTACAAGTTTCTGAATAAGCTTTACTTTTATTTAAATGTAAAATAGATATTGTTTATTGGAATAGTATATTTCATTACGAGTTCGGAAAGCCTTCCGCAAAGAGTTCCGACAAATTGACAGTCAGAACAAGTTGCAATAACGGTTCCGAACGTGTACTGAACAACTATTTTTAATACTGTTGCGAAAAAATGAAGCAATTTAATAAAACTATTTGCTTTTTTCTCTCCACGCAATAAATTCGTCGTATTTTCCTTTTCCGGTAAAATTTTATCCGAAGCATTTCTGTTAATTCAAATAAAATATCGTCGAAATTACTCATCTTGTGCAACAAACAACTAAACAAATGCTATAATTAGCAAGCAGATATTTTTTTTGTTGTCTTCACCCATTCTGGGTAGGCAAAGGGAACTATGCCCATACAGCCAAGTCTTCAGTGGATTTTTTTATTGATATGAAATGAAAACGAAATTAAATGAGATGAAATAAAAACCTAATCTAAATCCATTACATCTGATATTGAAACAAATTAGTAGCTTCATTTTAGAAATATTTGCGTGAATCATAAAAACTTCTATGAATTGTTTTTAGTAAAAACTTCGTGGTTGTTTTTTTCTTTTAATAGACATTGTTTTGTCAGTTGGGAAACAGTTGGGGCACGAGTGCGGAAAAAGGTAAAGAAAAAGCCCGAGTGTGTAATAGCCCATATCCCTAACGCTATACGTCCCTACAATACGCCACTTTTTTAACAACTGTATTAAAAAAGTGATGGAGAGATTAAATAGACTGCCGTCTCATAAACAAGCATATGTAGTGAAAAAAACAACAAATAGAGAGAGATATACACAGCGATAAAGGGTTGCGAATTAACGGTACCAGTAAAATCCAACAACAAAAAGCATCTTTACGTTTAGGTCGGTTTGAAATTTTCCAGAATAGGTAATTTGTCAAGAGCAATATTGACAGAGTTTGCGATTAATGACTTTAATGATCCACAACATACAATTCATACATATTTTTATCTTCTATTAAGCAAGTAGCCTTAATGTAAGCCTTTAAGGAACAGTTACGAGGTAAGTTTACTTAATGTTTTTGCCCTTTCCTTTGTTTTGTCTACGCGTTGGCAAACTAAATTTCAATTTTTGCATTTTAGGTAAAAAACGCCGACAAGACACGTTTGTTTCGTATGGTGATAGAGCGGTGGTTGGTCGACACTTAGTTTAATAGTTAAGTGTGACTAAAGATTCTTAATAATAGAAATACTAATACTAAATAGTGCGATCGAAAACAGTCTGTGCAATAGGAAAATAGGAAGGAACAAAAAAATTACAACAGCGGTCGGTTCAATGAGCGCCGTATACCAATTTGTATATTAATATACCAAGTCGAGATTAAAAAAACTGATACTCGATAACCAATTTAGTTGCATCATCTCCTATTAACTAAAATAATCCGTTTTTAAATTTGACATATATAACGAAGTTGAATCGGCGTGAAGACATTCTTAGAAAAACAATATCTAGGACTATTCAAACCCGTACCGTCCAGACAGGATCTATCGCTGTCTAGAGATGTTTTTTTAATTCAGTACTGAGATAAACAAGCTGAGGTGGCTTCTCTCAGTCAGTCTACTGTCCAGATTTACTCAAAAACAAAAGCCCGCAACGTCAAACAACAAATTATTCGGTAATTAATTTTACATTTGTTAAGATATTTTAACGAGGTTTATTTAACAGTTTTAGATATTAATTAAGATTTAATTCCACAGTTTTTATATAATATATAAATTCTTGCAATTTAATTATAAACAGTTGAACTCAAGGAAAATGCGGCAAACATAGCCAAAAGGACACAAGTAATTAATAATGTCACCAGGATACTGTGATGAAAATAATGCTTACATCTATAACTATGAGACATACGAGGCACTCGTGTCTTGTTGGTTTATAAACATTTATATTACATGTATATTAATAATAATAGTTTTAATGCCGATCCCAAGCTTATATCCTATTTTACCTTCTAGCAAGTAGTTGTCCCGATTTGCTCTGTATTAATTATTAAATAGATAAATAAATACAATTTATTTAAGACTTTTTACTATGTGCACATTTAACATTCGCTCGCATGGTGAAGGAAAACATCGTGAGGAAACCGACTTGCCATAGACCCAAAAAGTCGACGTCGTGCGTCAGGCACAGAAGGCTGATCATCTCACTCGTCTATTAGATTAACAAATGATCATGAAACAGATACAGAAATCTGAGGCCCAGACTTAAAAAGTAAGCTTGTTTTGCATATCCAATAACAAGGCAAACTGCCTTAATGTATAATAATTAAAATATAACAATTCAGTAGTCCGTGTTGCTCTATGCCTTTAGGTTGTTGACTTGTTGCACATCATAAAAAATGTAAAAAAAAGAATTTACGTGGAAAAGATTGTGTGACTGGTCTTTACATTCAATTTTCTTAAGGAAGTAGGAGTCAATGTCAATGTTAGTGTATGTTTGTATGAGAGTGTTTCTGGATCGCTCTATCCTCTGACACATATAAACTAGGTGGTGTACCGAATCAAGAATTTCTTTACAAGGTGAATTGTCATCTGCTATAAGTTTTACAAGTAATACGATTTTGATAACATTTGTAATGAACAAGAATCAATAAAAAATAAAACCTTATAAATATAGAATCTTAAACACGATAAACACCGGATATAAATACCGAAATGCAAATTACCTTGGATATGATTTTGTTTTGTTTGTTAATTTATAAAGCACTTATACATGGACCACATTCAAAAGTAATTAACGAAAATAATTATATCTTCAAAATTGTAATTAAAAATGTTTAAATGCTAAGAATTTCTAGTATCTGATTCGACACTAAAAAGTTTAACAAATACTAACGTTATCAATCGCTTATTATTCATAGTTCGACCGTAAAACGGTTCAATTTAGGGTCACGAGATCATGGTATGAATTTTCATACAAAACTGATGACTAAAATACCATTAGCGTCAAAGTGACTTTACTCGATGTTATGGTTGAATAATTGGTGCAGTTGGAGGTTGGTAATAGGCTCCCAACAAAAGGTCCCCTAACAGTTTCTAACAGTTAATTAGTACCGATACAGTAAAAATATCGCAATTTAATTAACGATAGTAATTAAAAACTTTCATTTTTAAAAGAAAATATAATGATATGAAACCTGTATGCAGCCAGTTAAAGAAATCTATACAACTTGGGATCCATAAAGAGAAGCCTAAGTACCCCTTAAAAGTAACGAAACCAGCTCGCATTCCTCCATATCTAAGTATATAACAAAAACTTAAATTTAACATGTTACTATATATACCAAAAATATTCTCCTTACTCTATAATACGGTCGTCCTGATTACAAGAGTAAGCACGCACCTAAATAAACAATCATGTGTTATAGATGTAATAACAGGGCTTCAATATGTCGCTTATTAGTCTCAAACATCGTAAACTAACGAGATTAATCATCGTTAATTTTGATTCATATTAATAACTTGTATATAAAATCAGATTAAAAAAAACACATAACATGTGATAATAATGTATTGTATAATTTATACAATAATAGTACTCAACTTTGTGTTTGCTATTCATAAAGCAAAGGTGCAAACACTAACACTACTTGGACTTTTTTTTCAGTTCTGTCTACATTTAGAGGGGACATATTCGTATGTATCTTCAAGCAGTGCTGTTGTAGGTGCTCAGACATTATTTTTTTTATTTCACGTAAACCTCACGCCAGTATCCCATTGCTTTTGAGCGAAGTAAGCGACTTAATTAAGCGTCATTAATGTCTATCATACGGATGCAATGTTACAAAATGTATATGATTGTTGGTCAAAACGCTACTATTGTGTAATGTGCATTACTACAGTAAGTAATGAGGAGATGTACATTAGACCACTGTAAAAATAATTGCTTCTAAACATTAAAATAGCGAAAACTAAATTAAATTGTGAATAATATTGTGAGTAAATCCTACTTTATTCATAAAATGTAATAATCCTATGTTTTCTTATATTTAAACTATTAACTTAAACTTTGCAATGACAACAAAGTTAAATTATTATTTAGCAAAAACATTGTTGAAACACTTATCGTATGGGGTAATTCCTTTATTACCCGATAAATCTTTTTCAAGCTAAGAACCATTTTTGCGATTTAATAAAGGAATTATACAACTATTTAGTAAAATATAAAGAAGTTAAAAGTTAGAGGAGAGGAGGAGAGTGTTCAGAGTTGTTCGGATTAATACCTGCAGCTGAGTTTCATCATCGGACGTTGACGCAGAATACGAAATTCCACCTGTATCACGTCGAAGTCCGCCGTTCCACAACTGAGCGTTATTCAAGGCAGTTTTTGCCGCGCACCACTATGTGGAACCAGCTACCCACTAAAGTATTTCCGAACTAATTCGACTCAGGGTCCTTCAAAAAAAGAGCGTACCAATTAGTAAAAGGCCAGCAACGCGCTCAACCCTCTGGCATTGAGAGTGTCCATTGCCGGCGGTAACACTTAACATCAGATGAGCCTCCCGTTGCCCCCCGTTCTATAAAAAAAGCTCGTAGATAGTATTATACAAAGATCCTTAAAGCTCTCTGGTTTTTTCTCCAGAATAACAGGGAGTCTCACCGATCGTTGAGTTACTATCTTTACCAGCCTCGTTAGAAGCATATTGGCGTTCAATAGTTGTATTTGGTCTCCGATGTATTTAACCCATTCAGCAAGGCTGGAGTGCAAAGAAAGTTTAAAGTGAAAATTATAAATAATAAATTTTAACTAAATATGAGGATAGGTTAAATTGTTATAACTTAGAATCTCCGAGTTCGTAGAGCAAATATCGACTTTCCTATTAAAATAATTAACTATGCATACAACTGCCTAGAGTCGTTAGTCGTTTATACAATCGAAGAAGTTTTCACATCCCACATTATCGAAGAAACGTTGGTAGAAATTCTCCAATTATGTCGCTACCATAATGACATTGCACAGGGTTTTGACATATTTATGGTCCTTTGGCCTCAGCTTAGAGTAGAATTAGGACACAGTACCGATAATTTAAATTCTTGGTTGAAATAGTTTTTTTTTATACATTGTTTTGTGTAGATTGTTTTTTTATTGTTTGGTTCTTTGTATTAACACTGTCTATTGTATCTACTTGATTTCGCTGGTCTTGTCAACATGTTATAGGGACGGCACAGCTTTATTTTTGTATGTACGAGAATTTGTATCGTGTTTGTCCTAATCATGTGGTCCATATAAAATAAATATAGGAAGCTCGAAGCTTTTGGGAGCAATTTTGTTTGTCGCTTTGTTGTTAACATAAATAATTATATGTCAGGTTACATTTTTATTTGCAAATGTTAAATATACAAAAATTATCACTACTGTCGGTTTGAGAATAGAAAACGCTTGATATTGGTCCGGCCTCTTAAAACGGTCGGTAAGCTTCTCAAGATTTTTGCAAATAGATGGAAGCAGGGAATACAATCTCGTATTGATTCGGACGATAACGATAATTATAGACAATTTTTTTACGACTGATAAAAATACCATTTATAGATAACATTTTAATGTTGTAATTTAGGCGGAATTCGGGAAATAATTTATTACTTAAACATGTTTGTACGGTTCCTGAGTCTACAGGTTAGAGGGTAATATTTTCACTCTATATTTACTACTCACAAATAACAAAATATTATACTTATGCAAAATAATCCAAGTATATTATGTGTCACTTTTCTGGAAATAAAAGGCTTTATTATTATTATTAAAAAGTAATCCAATTCTATTAACGCTATGAAATGCTATTCTGTGCTGAAGAAAGTGCCTACGTCTGAAAATATTTTCGTGGCTTCGAGGACTTTTTCCGTCGCTTTCAAATTTCTTATATTGAGGGTAAAGATGCGCTGGGCTGCTCGCAACCCGCGACTTGGGATTTTAAGGGATTGCTGCTAAATTACCCGAGAATTAGGAAAATAAACTTGAATACTTGTCCCATTGAAAATAAATGAAGTATTTTCTTCCTAATTATCATCTTTACCGGAGAAAAATTGTGACCTACTTTAAATACGCAAATGGGTAAAACTTTTCATTAAACATCTATTTCTGCACCATTTAATACGATTCACGAGAGGGTAATGTCGGGCGTTTCGTGGAAAACGACGGTCCATACATATAATTATTTTTAGAAAATTTATTAAAAGCGACTCATGTTAGTAAAAGTTCAATACTTTTTTACCGGATTGAAGCTATGTATTACTTATAATTATTTTACATAATTTTAATAAAAGATGTAGTTATTTATTTAGTCTATTTATTGATTCTTCAATAAGGAAATATGACGGACACATCACATATATAAAATATGTATAATCCTATAGCTAACATAAATTAATATAACAAAAAACAATAACTAACCTTAAAATATAATATAATAACTAAAACATATTACTAGATGGATTCCCTTTAGGCAAGGTTTCGAAGATACTGGCAGCGTTCCACATTTGAAAAGCTAGACTAATTCTTTGTCCGAGCTGGCTGCTAGCTCTTCGGTCTCCTGTGACTTCGGATAACCTTTTTGCTATTTCCTTAAAAAGCCTTATAGGACTAGGACAGAAGATAGGAAAACTGGAAATTTTGCGAATCCCTGCACCACCATGACGTAGGGTAGGGATGCTTGGATCAAAGATGGCTAGTTAAGCTGTATATTAAGAAACGATTCTAAGCTAATATTGATTACGTCGTCTACTTGTGTCAAAAGATTTGGGTGATTCCAAAAGGAGCAACAACGGAGAACATAAGCAAATTTAGTGACGAAAAGACAGAATTTTAAGATGCAAAGTACATAATGTGGACTAGTTTCAAGGGGACTGAATTTTGAAATTTAGTAATTGAATTATTGCTTAACCGGTAAATCAATGGACATAAGGCAAGGGATGTTCCAATTAAATGAAACACTTTGTTTGGACCTAAGTGTGAACTGGCTTCAATCGTTTAAAAGATCAGCAAACAGGCTAAAACTAAATTAGGGTTAGTAGGGTTACGACTCTAAAACAATTACGCTTATAAGTAAGTTGATCGCTAACATTTGGTATGCGTTTCTAATTATTAACTAAAATATATGTAGGTAACTTAACTGATGTTAGGTTACATAACTCAAGCATCTTTAAAATTTCATCTTTTTACACAATCAGTTGCTCAAGGTGTATTGTATATTTTGTATAATCACCCTATTTCGATTTCTTACGGTTTGGCCAGGTCGTGGCCTCTCCAGGGAAGCAGATGGAAAGTTCTAGATTCCATAGTTTTTCTTATATCCTCGACCTGATGAAAGTTTAAAACTATACTCATAACTTTTAAGCATATTACTACAAACAATTTTAATTTAGGTTTTGGCCAACAATGTTTATTAAAAAAAACAATAATATATGCCGATTGTTTTAGTTCGAATAAACACAACCACGCACGTGGGTGTGGGCGAGTAGGTGTGTTACAGAGTAACAGTTATTAAATTTTCTACACATCATAACTCAATGTCTTCAGCCAATTAGTATATCTTATATGTATATCAAATAAATTTGATCATCCACAATCAAGGAGAAAAAATTACAACGTGATACATATTAGCATTTTACGTCGCGTCACTGTGCTGTGAGGCGACTTGATCTAATCAGTGACTTTATGTCTGTGTAAAGTACTCTGAGTAAAAGCCAAACGAAAAAGAAAATACAATCGAATTCCGTTCCAATTTTTGTTTTTCAACTACCTAACATTATTTCTGTATTGTTATGTTAGTTAGTCTACGTAAGTGGCCTGATTGACTTTGAGCTGTCAGATTAAACTTATATAATTTAGGAGATTTTGTTTTCTACGTCGAAAACATTACGAAGTCAACAATTATAAATACGTGAGAATAATTATAAATAATATAATATATATTTTAATAATTGTATATATTCTATAAATAATTCATTAATACAATCACAATGCTTGTATTCAATAATTGGTGTTTCATGACTTATTTTGTCGTAAAACTGTACCTTTTATTCGTGGATAACTTATTAACTATGCTAAATAAGCGTTGATTTAATTATTAAATACTTGGATGGAATTCATGTATTCGTATATAATTATTATACGAGCTATTTTACGCATTCATTCTCAGGCATCTAGTGCTTTAATGGTCACTTAATGTGCTGTGTGGTAACTTAATACCTCAAGTAATAGGTTGTGATTAATTCTTAAAATCATCTGTCTACAGGGCAACTCTGCCATAAGTTTGAAAATTTAAAAAGACCAACCGCGATGGCTGCTGGCCCCATTTTTCGGTTTACATATATATCGGTATATCCACCACCTCCACCTGGTTAGCTCTTCCACCTTTAAGAATTTCTGGCCTAAATAGCTTTGTAATTTGTTGGCTACAGAGTATTCCTCAAAGTGACGACGAAATCTAAAATTACTTTGGCTCCGGATGTTAAAGTGATGGGCTAATACAAAACGTATTAGCTGGAACCTCTTCTCGAATTAATTATATTCTCTGTTTTGTTATATTTCCTTTGGGCCTAAACGAGTTGTTGGCGGTGCTTACGAGCAATTCATTTCAAATAAAGAGGAAATTGTAAAGGTGGATAAATTAGTTCTGTTAATCATCAAGCTTGATATCTTTGTATGTATTAGGTCCTTACATATGAAATAGGCGTTTTGTCATACTGGCCACTTTGACCAAATCAAATATCTCCTCTTTGGTTAAGAATTCCAAATAAAATTTTTCTACAGCTCGTGCATTTGTTTTTCGAAAACCACAATTCATTTCATTTTCCCGTTTTATATTTTTTTCTATGCGTAAATATATTTATAAAATGGAAAACATGAAATTTCGCGTTATTTACGAGTACGAGTTCCACCGTGGCACCAGTGCTGCAGAAACAGCTCGAAGGATTAATCATGTGTACGGCGGCGGTGTCGCAAAAGATGTTGTTGATGGTTCCAACGTTTTAGTCCTGGAAATTTAGAACCTGCAGACCAAGCACCGTGGACGGCCGGAGACTAATGTTGATAACGAATAATTGAAGGATATTGTGGAAGCGGATCTAAATTAGCTGCAGGCTGCGGTGTTAGTGATAAAACTGTATTAATCCACTTGAAGCAAATCGACAACGCTACGCTCTAGGCTACTGCGACTTCACGACAACGCTAGACTGTTGTCTAGCGTTGTGGTGAAGCAGTCTGTTGACTGCTACCAAAATTAGAGGAGCTTCAATTGGAACGTCTAAGACATTCACCGTACTCTCCGGACCTTGCTCCAACAAATTACCATTTTTTAGACCGTTTTCAAACATTATTGATTCCCGTCCGCATGTTTTTTTTAGTAAAGGGATTAATGAACTACCTATAAGATGGCAATATGCATAGAGAGCTATGATTAATTATATTATTCTATTTAAATAATCTACTTTTCGTTCCTCCCATATAAAACGCCAATTTCTTATGTAAGAACATAATATTATAATTATACGACTTGTTGCCGTAAACTATTTTAAGTAAACATTTTTAACATGAATCTAGGCATGTAAAAAAAGTTATAATATATTAGGTTTAACTTAGCTTATTCAAGGTGTCCTCGTCTTTTACATATGTGTATTGGGAATTTGTGTACTTTGCATATAAAAACTCGTCCGTTTTAATCTTTTATCAGAAATTCTAGGCTTCGTATGTCCTCTTGATTGCCAGGGCTATGTGTTCGTCAACGAATATGGGAGTCTTTGTTCGCCGATAACCCGGTGACTAGTATCCTTTCTATTAAAGTTCTTTAATACGCCTTTCTATTAAAGTTGTGGGTTCTGGTAAAAAAAACTATCTCGTATTCTGGGTAAACTTAGTGTTACACTAGCATGGTGGGCGATCGGGAGGACGTGTTGTTTGTCTTAGCAATTTTAGTCCAGGTGACAATATCAGTATCAGTTATGTCTTTATGATAAGAAGAACCGAGTTGCTTAATAGTTGATAGCAAGTTTTAGGTTTTGAATTCTGGAATACCACGTTCCATGTTCGACGAGCGAAACTAAGTTCTGAGTATGTCTTGATGCCAGATCTTTGACTGTATAAGCTAATGTCGCTTCTCAATACGTAATTGCAATATATGCTTGGATTTCTTAACTAGAACGGTGATAGCTTTTTCGTACTTCTCGACATACTGATCATCTGTTCAGCGAGTTGACTTGTTTTGCGTCTAGTTGTTGTCAGGGACTCTGTGAAGTTGAGAATTACAAGTAATAAAGTCGGGCGACTTAGATTGTCGTCTACATTCAAATTTCGTTTTGGCCTAAATCATTTGTTGTTTATCATTAAGGTTTATTTTCGTAAAATAGTGAATTCAAACAGATTTCTTAAACGGTAAGATACATCTAGTACGGACATGAGTTGGCGCAGTTGTAATTGCGATGAGCTTTTGTTGTGACGTGTACATGTTGACGTATGTTTAGTTCTAGATTTTGACTACCTTCAAGGTTCACCGAACCTAAAAGTCATCATTCCCAATATATAAAATACTAACAACTGAAGTAAGCTTAATCAGAAATATAAATAATTTAAGAATCATTATTTATTCCGTATGAAGACAACACACCAACATTTCAACCTCAGTCAGTATTACTCAAATTAAACCAACTTGTTGCAATGCGATGAACAGCTTAAAAAAATTGTACTTCAACTTGTTTTGAATAGCTTATTATTTTAAATAAGCTATGAAATTACTTACTTAACAATGTCGACGGATTAACTGAAATGATATACATAATATTATTATGATATAAATAATATAAATGATTACTAGGTATGTCTTAACTTACCTACTTAACTTCTGACTTGCGTTTTTCACACCCGTATAAGCTCGTCTTTGGAAGCGCAACGTAAAGGCGCGCCTTTTGGCACACGCTCAACTCTCGCGCTTCTTTCTCGTATAAGCAAATAGCAATGTTTCTTCGTTAGAATCCATGTTGATTTGGTTGTTTCGAGAAAACACGCTGAAATATGCCAGTTTACGCGCGTCCGTCACGTTACGGTTTTTTGAAGCGCGTATTGCGCGCGTGTTCTGAAACGACCGTATACGCGCAGAAAAATATGCTAGTCTGAAACCGCCTTTACATCGAACTCGCTTGAGAATTTAACAGAATATCCAGAGCATTTACAAGACCACACTGCATTATTCATACTTCCGTAATATTAGTCACCTTAAACAATTTATAGCCTCATAAATATTCCAGGCTGATCAGGACAATATTTGAATTTTAGTTTGGCACATATGCGCGACACAGTTTTATACAGCAATGTATTATCCTGTATTACATCTTGTAATAGTGCTTCATATTTTGTAGGTTTTTATAAATTGATACTATATAACTCAAAATGTAAGATAGATAAACTTCGCGAATGTTCAGTGGCATATCGAAGTGTATGACGCATATTCTACAACGATAGGTAATTTGTAAGGATTCATATTGTTTATTGAGTACTATAAATAATTTTTGAATAATGAATTTCAAGAAAGTTGTAGTAAAAAAAGTAAATGCGCCTAAAAATTATATCATTAAACCATACCAACCTTCGTAGTAATTGAATGCAATATTAACTTGAAAATGTTTAACGGGAACGCAAAACCCTTCTGAAATTTTCGTTGTAATCAACAAAAGGTTTGTTTTCAAAATTAATAAAAAAAGTTACACGTATATTTATTTGTAATTAAACTGTCGCATTAACTTTTATAATTATTTGGTAGAATTACAATCTAAAGTAAAACTACCTTTATTGTTGTTATCTATTTCAGTAAATTAAAAATAAGTTGACGAGTGTAACTAACAATATTCGTGGTAGTTAAAAAAAAATGGAAAAATTAAAAAAAAAAGTTACAGAAAAATGACCAAACATTTTATGTTACAGTTACAGTCGTAATAGTGCTATACGACTTTGTTACGACCCTGGGGTAAGCGATATGGGATATCACTGTTACAGATTTTCATAAAGGATCGAGAGGATCCGATTGAATCTCTAACCAGATCTAGCTCTCAGTTAATATGTTTCACTGCACAAGTGCCACTTGAAAGCTCTTCTACCCAGGCACAGTTGACTCGCTCCAACAGTTTTTCCGAAGAAGCAAAATAAAGCAAGTATTTAAAGTCGATATATACATTGACTACTTGTAGCATTCCTCCAATCACCATTCTTGAAACCTGACATTGCATCTTATTTCGTAGTATATATAGTTAGTATTTTTAGCGCTGGTGGCGTTTCAATATTTACGATTAAATAACATAGATCACATTTAGAAGCATTTGAGATGTGGTGCTAGCGTCGCATGCTTCGTATAAGCTGGGTCTCTAACGAGAAGTTGCAGGATGCAGAACATTAAGCAATTAAATTAAACGCCTTGTTGGTAGAAGGAAGAAGCCATGGCTTTGCAACGTTCAGAAGGGCGGACGGGTATTACGACTGTGGAAGAGTTGGTGCATGTGGTATAGGACAAGACACGCTTCAAAACTGTCGACCTCAGTAATGGAGATGCACTAAAAGAAGATAGCAAAGCGGGACAATACGGTTATAAATATGTGAAGGCTTCACTTCTAAGTCTCAGTGTTTCATATGAAAAACTATATTAATTATTTTTTGCGTAAAAATCACAAAAAACAGTCAATTTTAGCTGTGCTATATTGAAAACCATTTCATAATCCTTTATTTCGACGTCAAAGGACAATAACTAAAGCTTTTATATTAAGTTTCTATACAAAGACTATCCTTTCGCTTAAAGCTTTGGCTCGACCTTATACCGTGGACTTTCCAGCTGGATTCTTTAGCTGGTCATACGGCACGAACTTCCCAAGCCCGGCTTGAAATCTTTGGTGTTCCAAATTTCGCAAAATTTATCTTGGAATCAGTGCGTAAATCCATAGATTCTTTGCCAAACAGATTATAGGTCTGTATAAAAGCCAAAGGTGGCCATTTCGAAAGGAATATTTTTTTTATTTTTTAACTGAGACATTTATAAATGTAGGTATAATTTTAATAATATTACATTACTTCATTAAAAAAAAGGAATTTTCATTTATAACAGAACTTGGCTGGACTACGTATATACAAGTACGCACTCGTATCGAAGTTTTTTGAAATATAACCCTTTCTCTATGCACGATTTCTAGATGTAAATTTAACTTAAAAAATTATAAAAGATATACTATTTAAATTAAATTAAACTGATTATAAAGATAAAATATTAAATAATGTGAATCAATAGAACCCTTAACATCGATCACAATTAAAGTGAAATAAAAATAATTAAATAAACATCGACTCGAGTTGGAGTTAATAAACTCTTTTTTACTAACCTGACGAATTACCAGCTCACTTCGACTTCTTATTCCGAATACGGACTCTGCTGGGGGTAGGCGACACTGAACAAAATTTCAGTAAATTTAAATCTCGTTCTTAAAAAGTTTTTATTTTAGAACCGTTAGATTTTTATAGCCAATTGTCGTTGTATTCATTAGCTTTCCAATTCAAAAATTCTTTGAAGCTTTGAAGTTGTGGTTGCATTTTTAATATATATAACGTTGGTGATTAGGGGAAACGAAGCAGAGAAACTCAAAGCGAAGTGAGCATCTATTGTGTTGAAGCGTTAGAACGAGTAAGCCCTACATTTTCACTGAAATACTATAATTATTTTATTCACTTCTAAATATAACACGGTTTTTAATAAAAAATATTTATTTTATCTATTTCAAGTATATATTTATTTATTTCCCGTGAAAAAACATAAAGTACCACCTACTTATATACGTCACGAGAGGCGAAACAGAAAATTAAATGAGAAGGATTTTCCCTTACATAGAGTAACTCCTCTGCGACAACTGCGTACTGTAATTCAACTTCGGGAAGCCTTATGACTTGTATACATTAACTCGGTGTATAAGACCGCCTTAACATATTTCCAAGAAAGTGGTTATTTCTGCTTACCTAAATGAATTTGGATATGAATAGTCCCTGATTTCTGCAAGAACGCTTTAATACAAATGTTGGATAATGAAGATATACGCCCACCAAATGACCTTTTAAAAGATAGAGAACTTTGCAATCCCATATATACTTTAACTATTTTTGTACTACATTTTATACGAGTTCATCCAAATTATAAAAAAAATAAAAATAGACAATCGAAAATTTTTATGATGTTATCTATATTCAATTCATTTATGCATTTAACCTTGATTATTGGGAGATAGCAAAGATTAGATCTAGATCCTTTTACATTATTTCCGTTTTTAACACTATAAACTCGAGGTGCACCAATTCGTCCAAGGATCCACTTTCGAAGTGGTAAATTTTGCGGTTTTATCAATACGATATCTGCATTTTAAAATTCTTCAACTCTTTTTAACCCCTTTGGTCGTTGTTAAAGATTGATCCCAGCCCGAGAACCCAATTCTCTCTAAGAATAATAATAATAAGAATCTAAAAATGGATTTAGCGTCTTCTTTTTTTAAGGAATCTGTTTCAAAGTCTTAATTTTGTACTTCTTCTATATCTTCTGTTGTGATCATTATGTTTTCATTATGCTTTTTAAATTTTAATAACTTTTTTACAAGCTCTTCATAACGCAAGGTAGTAAATCTTTCAAATTGAGAGAGTGGAACCTGTGATTGTACGTTGTATTTGACTGCAGTGGAGCCGTTTCTCTAATAACAGGATTTTTGTCCTCTTTAACTTTCAAGACTTAACGAATCCTCGATGTCGGACACCATACATAAATATAAATCCTCGATCAAATAATAATCTTCATTAACAAATTATGGTGAAATTGACTTTAGTTTACGCGGCGTAATTAGGCAAATAGGGCCAATTTCTTGCCAAATGTGGCAACGACTTTGCATGGCACCTGCTTTATTACGTTTGGTAATCGCATTGCAAGATGATGCTGCTTCCTACAAATACTGGGATTTAATAGTAATAAACCCATCAATTTTATACGGAACCATAATAATGATTATTATAATTATTAGGAAATTAATTAACCTAGTATCGTGCATTGCCATAAAAATATACTACTACATATATCTTTTGTACCTACTGTTATGTATTTAATATTACTTAATTTTTTTACAAGGATAGGCAGCTTACGGCAATTCTTTCTTAACTTTTGTAAATGTACATGCTAGCTATGTCATTTTATAAAAGCTGTTAGTTACCTATATTAAATAATAATAATAATATATTGAAAAGCAATAGAGTAAGTCAAAAGGGTCAATCGAATTGTCAAATTTATCTTATAACCTTCTATATTACATTAACTAAGAAACTGGTCTACATCATTCTCTGCCTACAATTATAATCATTTCTTATCTTATGTTAGTCCTATTCATAAAACAATTATAAGTCCGCATGCCCGTATAGTCGGTTTAAAATGACGATTAACAGGAACTACATATCATAATTCACGGTTTGTTTAAAGATACGCTTATAATTCTCACTTGATGTTACTAGTAAAAATTTATTAATGCAGTTCAGAATAGTATTTTGTTTTCCCGCCCAACGAAACGCGCCAAAAGCGAATAAAAATGTTGTTCACAAAATAAACTGGCAAATCATCCAACAAATTTCGTGGCGGGAACATTTCTTAAACAAATTCAAGTGTTCATTTTAGGAAGACCCCTCCCAACAACTTACGTGAGTTGACATCCAGAAATCGCATCTATCGTGGGCTAGGGTTGGAAACTTTTAGAGGAAATCGTATTCGCTTCGAATCGTGCTATCACTCGCTACCGAAGCCTCCGTTTGCATGAACAAGAAAGAGACAGCTGCATCTCGGATTTATTATTATTATTAATGGATAGAATATACGTAGGGTTTGTTTTGTTTTTCCATAGTTTTAAGTTCATTTCTTAGATTAGTATGAGTTGGCCTGTAATAAGTAACCTCATTGCCGTCTTAAAATAGCCAAATGTTGGTTCCTATATTTACAACATTTGTCGCTTCCATATTTAATTATAATAATGCAAAACGTCAAACTAAACGATGTTGATGGATTCATCAAGAGACCATCCAATTTCAGAACGATGTCGGATAATAGATTTCTATGGAAACTTTGACAACAAATTTCCTAAGGTATGCAAAAGGTTTATAGTAAATATATAAGATAAGCAGCTGCTATATGTTAACCCTATTCGAACGAGGGTCAGTATAAACTGGTAGATAACAGACACATTCTAGTTCGGAAGACGCGACCAGACGGCGCCAAATTTTATGACTCACTTTTGCCAAAATATCCATTCAATGCATTCGCCACTATTACTACAACCGTTGAGAGATAATAAAAATCACATTACTCGAAACAGACCTACTGTTCTGTTATTCGTCTTGTCAATGAAAATATATACATTAACAGAATTTGCTAAAGAATAAAAATAAATTACTTGTAATCTGTACTTATAAAACTAGAGAGTTTCCAATTATTTGGTTGAACTCTCGGGGATCGATGAAATGTAAGAGGGTAATATTGCCAAGATTGATAAAGATGAAGGCAGGTGAAGCGCGAGCGATAGTACTGAAGTAGGCTTATTAAATATTTATACCCACGCGCCTTGATTCGACTGGAATACATGGGTAACACTGAAAATGTTTAGAATTGGCCAATTAGAAACATTGCTAATGAAAACTTTTTGAATTTTAATTTTAAAACTCTTTGGTAACCTAATGTAGTATATTGCTATCATTTGTCATTTGTTTTTGTGAATTGGCGGCCAATCTGACACTCTTGTTACACGTGAGGGACGTCCTTTAACAGCGACTACTAAAGAGTTATCTTGTTGATCAGACGGGAAGAACATTAAATGTTTGACAGTTACCAAAACCATAAACATTTTGTAATGGAAAAGTTTATTTTAATTTACTTTATATTTTCGTCAATTTCCAATGTTCTAATATAGTTATTCTATTCGGACGGGTACTAATACAAAAACTATATAAATCCATTTGTTCTAGAGTTATCAGTTTTCGAACAAACTCAATTTTATTTTATATATTAAGATGGTTCTCGTTTTAAGGCGGTCAGATTTATACATATATAATAATAGAGAATATTGGTACAACAATAGTTGGTCTATACATAGCAAATACTTTGAAATTGATTTAAAACATGTAATAAACATTTGCTTACTTCTCTAATTTTCTCGTAAGTTATATCGAATAGGATATCGGCAAATATGTTGAAAGTACTTAATAGAATTACTGTGTACCAACTCCTGTAATAAACAATTGCGCTTTTATTGAATGAAATATTTATACAACTTATATATTCTCGTTGTCGACTATATCGAAAGATTTCCTACTACTTTTGGACGTTAATTTTCCTTATCACATTATTCTAACGGTCATCAGTTCATCATATTTGGGATAGTTCAATGACCTTAGACTATAGTAACTTTGGCTGTCATTAAACATCGAAGTGACCCTAAGAACTAAACACTCGATCGTTTATGTTATTGATAATCTTGTCAACTCCCCTATGTACCGCATCACCCCATAGGGGGTGGCTGACTGGGGAAAAACTTTGCTAGCGTCCAACTATAATATCGATAAAAATATTTTTACTCATTCCGTATCGCAACCTTTGTTATTTCCGTAAAAGCGTGAACAGCCCTTGTTGCGCATTGCGGCTCATAGCTGGGGTTGCTATAAGTTGACGTATAAATTGCTTTAATTTAATAGATCGCGACTGCGAAGTGAGGGGTTCACCGATTTAAACTCATTTTTCTCTGGGGACACTATCGTTACATAAATAACCGCGATTTGAAAGTCCCAAGCATTCATTGTAAAGTTCCGACTAGATTAATGCGTTTTTGTTTTCTTTAAAGTCTCCTTATGGGGTAGTTGCTTTTATAAAGCTATTTATTTTGAATTTACCAAATTTAATTTTGAATTTAACTTCTTAGTCGCAACTAAAAACCAAATACGTGTTGTCACGATTTGTTCTTTTAATAAAACTAACTTTTATACATATATTTACTAGAAATCATACAATGTTTTTTTAACTTTTAAAAAATTTGGATTCAATACTTAAAAATGAAAAAAAAACGCCTAAAGCTAAAAAGTATGGGATACATTTTGTCACGTTTATTTATTTTTAAAGATATGGGAAATATTAAAAGAAATAATGGTGATCTTAAAACCTTGTAAGTCATTAGTCATTTTGTATTAATTTTAATATATTTCATATTTATA
Source organism: Pieris brassicae (assembly GCF_905147105.1). Classification (NCBI taxonomy): domain Eukaryota; kingdom Metazoa; phylum Arthropoda; class Insecta; order Lepidoptera; family Pieridae; genus Pieris; species Pieris brassicae. Next base: position 19,181,868 of record NC_059666.1, on the reverse strand, counting down.
AAAAAATTACATTAATATGTCTGTACGAGCCAAGGCTGTACATTGTGCTCACTTAGGCTATCTTAGAATTATAAGCGTGATGATCCCTATGTACGTACCAAGGTTCGTACATTTTTGCTCTTTTACAATCATGACAAATTCCTAGTTTGTACGTGCCATGAATGTACATTTCGATCACTTATAAGCGTGACGATTTCCCAAATTGTCGGAGCTACGTCCCGAGAGTATAGCCCGATGCATGCACTCTCTTCTACATACGTTATTCGTTCATAGCGATTAACTAAATCATGGGAGTTACACCCCGAGAGCATAGCCATAGCCAGCTTTGACTGTTAAATTGTATTCATTCGGTACTTAGCAATTAGCACGTCATTATTTCGATCATATTCTATTGTAACACGCGAGTGGTAAATATAGAGTAAATCAATAAATCTCTATTATTAAAAGCATCCTGTTGACCCAGGAACCGTACAATGTCGATTAAGACAAACAAAAAACAAATGTAAGCCAAGCATAATAAACACTAAGGATTTTTATCTTCATTCTAAACGAATTCCGTCACAGTATTTATAACTATACCAAGTTTTGAGCAACATTCAGCCTGTATTATTCATTCTTAGGGCATAAAATATGCTATATTTATTTAATATTACTGTGAAACCATGTAATGGTGTAAAAGGGACATCACTAAAAAAAAATCCATAATCCTCAACTAACTTTTAATCGGAAGAGGTTAAGAGGATTTAACTTTCAATTGACTGCTAAACTGTTTAAATTACTCAGCATGTCTAATAAATTGAACGAAAGGTAATTTCGTTCTTATTCTAAAACAATCCAAAGCCTAAAATATAATTAAATTTTCTTCAAGTGTAAACTTTTAGAAATATTCTCTTTGGAATTAATTTTTTTAAATACTGGATATGTATATAGTATGTCAGAGCAATGGCGTTACTGTCGCTGCCATTGTTATTATATTATATCACAGAGCTTATTACCTTACAACGTCAAAGTCGAATCAGTTAAAACTGTTAATAGTAGCGGTTTTATTCGATAGTAATAGTGCATCATTAGCACTTTAAACTTGCAAACCTTTCATTTGTCACTCGTTCTCACGACTGCCGTTCGACTATGTAGTTAGTTCGAACACAAAGTTTTATGAAAGTTGTTTATCACAAATTCGGGTTGCTATAACAACAGGCACTGTTTGGTAAGGTGATCAATTACCCCAAAAATAAAAGAAAAAGAAGGCCTGTTGGAGGACCCGATATATTTTAACGGATCCGGATGATCCCATCACAATAACAATATTGACATACGAAGATTATAAGTAGCAAGTATAGTTTTTACTATAATCAAACCGAGGGTTGACTTCTCATCAGGCGACATAAGCCCTTATATATATTAATTAGTGAAATTGTCCGGCAAGTAACAATGTTATTGTCTTCACACTGACGAATACGGAAAATTAATTTTAATTTTTGTTATCATATATTGGTCAAACCAGACATGGCCAGTTAGTATATATGTATGAAAAACCAATGACCTAAAATATAATTTTCACATGTCGCATGTTTTATTTAAAAGTAAGTAAAAATATTACCAAATTATGTGTAGAGAGGATACATCGAGGAAAAACAGGATGTAGGGTAAATAAAAATATTTTGTCTATAATAATTTTCATTAAATGAAATACATAAATTCGGGTTGGCACAACTACGTAGGCTTCAACGATCCAAATATAGAGAAGAATTTTTCAGTCATAGAAATTTGATTTTTTTTACATTTATTTCAGTTCAACAGGTATGAGTATATAGTATATACTATCTGATCACAACCCCAAGCTAAAGTATCACCTTTTTCAATAAGTGTCGCGAAAAATCTGAATTCTTATAAAAACTTCTACAATGCTTTTGTTGTAAAGGGTAAAGAAAAATCACGAGTGTGTAATAGCCCACATCTCGAACGCTATACGTCCCTGAAATAAACCACATTTTGAACAACTGTATTAAAAAAATACTTTTCTATTCATCTGGTCCCCGTCCTAAAAGCGACCCTCACCCTTCATTTCATATGAAAGTGAAAAACGGACAATAATTAAAATAAAAAAGGCGCTCCATGTCACAACATTTAAAATTATGCACTTTCCATGTAAGATCCATATATATCATCCACAACTAGACACTAACATCAAAACTATAATGGCAACCCTAAAATGGGCCATACATTACATTACATTTGTCATCTGTATAACGGACTACTTGGTCTGCCAATCTCCATTTAAGTTTTAGGGCATGTCGCTTAGCATCAATTATTTTTGCGAATAATTTCACTTTTATATTTGTCGCGTAATTGAATTCCGGGAATACTCCCAATAACTCACGCTGGAACGATCATATCTGGGCTTTTGTTTTGTTTTTGATCCAAGTTTCCAAGTTCCAAACCCAAGTTTGTGCTACACATGTATAAAAAGGCAGCAAGCGGGAATCCACCACCTTTTTCTTTAGTGTCAGTGGGAGCTTACCTTTGGGGATTTCTTTTAAGCTCCAGTTCTTTGTCGTGTCATTATTTTCTAAATAAATCTGGTTTACTAAGATAAGTATAGCTGTCTGCATACTCGATGGCTTTTCCTTTAAGCATAATAGGGTAAATGTTGTTATTTGTTGTAACTTTTGTTTTTGAAGTATTTATAGTCCTATTATTTGCTGGCAGTGTTAAGATCTTCCATCACTCCTTATGTTACTTCTTTTTTAATACAAAATTTTGGTCCAAATCTGTCTACTTTTACTTTACTGGGACTCTTCTTATATATGTCTTTAATAATGTTTATGTATATAGCTGGTATGCCTTGAAATTAAGTTTTTATTTTCATTAGATATTTTTAGAAGTGTAGTGAAAATAACAACTGAAAATACAATGTATATTTTTTAAAATTTGTCGTTCCATGATAGTGAGAAATCGAAAGTGATTTTGACACACGTTGAATAATTAATGTCCTGGAGATCGATTTTGAGATTACGGTTGCTAGCAATTACTAGAGCATAATTTCTGTTGTTCCGACTTAAACAGCTGATTAATACAAAATGCGTCTGTAAAATAAATCATAACGGTACGCTTCAGCCACTATGTTTCATGAAAGTAAAATCACGATAATGACAAATGTAGGTTGGGGATAATATATGGATTATTAATGCTTATGTAAGGCAATATACCATTTCAGTTCCTAAATATTTCAGTAAATATAAATATTACGCAATTATTAAATATAAGTAAATATGACTGTAATGGAAAATGTGTTCTCTTAGACATATAAACAATAATTAGTAATAAAGAATTCCTACTACGATTTTAATGCTATCAGATAAATAAATTTTCAAGATTTCCCCAAAAAAATAATAATTTCACGTATTAATCAGAGTTTTGTTTCCATAATATTCCCCATTCCACCTACGAATCAAATATTAATAACAATGCGAAGAATTTAATTTAAATCAAACGCTTGGTATAATATTAAAATTAAATAGCAGTGCTTCGAATAAAACTGTAAACGTATCGTAGATACTGAAACTATTCATTGTTAGTTTAATTTTAAGTTGTAATTTTGATTACATGCAATAAAAGTTTTTTTCCCATCCGAGTTTTTAAAACGTTTTGCCAAAATCGTCTCTGGTGTGAATCGGATAGTGTCGTGGGAAAACTGCCAAATGCCAGTACATGCAACTGAGGGCCCAATTCTATGTTTGCGTTAATGGTGGTTGTGATTAATAGCTTAATGCAGTTTTAAGTGTGCGTGAAATAGATGCTTAAATACTCTTGAATAATGAGGGTCGCATTCATTGTTTTGTTGAATTTGGCTTAACGTACTGTTAAAAAATAAATATTTTATGTTTGTATGTTATGTTTTAAAATCTTAAAAGTTTTAGGGTTCTCAATGCTTAAACAAATAAAAACTAAAACGGTAGCTTTAGCGGCTGACCTCATGCTTCCCAAAATTATATTTTTATGTAAAAATATACTTTTTGCTCTATAAAAGCAAAATAGGTAAAGACCAAAAACCTAAAACTTTACGCGGCGTTTATTAAATGATATTGTATTAAGTTAACACGCTGTTTATTATGCAGATTAACAGGGATTTATTTATCATTTTTTCAAACAGATGTTTTAATAAATTTTCACGAAAAATGTCTTTCAAAGTAAAAAAACGGGCAGCACACAAAAAATATATATAGTCCTCACTTTATATTTCCTATACAACGTAATTTTATCTACGTTTTAACTTAGTTTTTTACAAAGGAATTCATTTACCACCGGCTGTTTATTCCCAGAATTTCTTATAAAAGGAGTTTTTAAGCTCATTATGTTGTATATTGTGATCAGATAGTTGGTGCCTAGCTACAATTTTTATTCGTATCTATAATTTATTTGATGACATATGTGAAGATCAGTAATATGCCTACTTCTCGGTACTCCGTGCTATATGACATCCCTCCATTTACGGATCCATCTGAAAAAATGGAAATACGTTAGTTTGAATTCTATCCATAATTAGTAATTACATTACTCTAGTAAATTAAAAACGATCAATCAAGGAAAGTCTGTTAGGTTGGTCACGCATCCATTGCAAAGACCGGGGAAACAATGCTTAATGTATTGAAATTCTTTGTATTAACTATGACCATAGAAATTAAAAAATAGATTATTACACGTATAGTTCAATAGAGGCCACGGACTATTTGCTTCTTTACGTTAGCTTCACACGCCTAGGCGCTACCGTTTCGTTAAACATCCAAGACTAATAAAAATCATTATAAATAAATAAGCGTCGAATAGTAAAAACCTTTTTTTTTCTAGGTTTCTTAAGTAAATAAAGGTTTTAACGATTATTACAGAATATTACTAAAAGTATTCTTAAATAATATGACACATAAATAATAATTATGACAGTCAAAACATTAATACGTTATTATCAATCGATATAAAAATACTATATAAGTGACCCGTAAGTACTTTATTAACTTTAATTAAAGGAATAATATTATCAGTTATCTAGGCATACTAATGAGACTAGATCAGATGCTAATATAATAATTAATGACTTCAGGAAAAGATTTCGTAGAAGACTAGTCTCTTTCACATAACCGGTAGGTAAAATTATATAATACGTACAGACACCATAGCATTCGTTAAAAACAGCATTACTGTTATACGATTAACAACTACTCTTTATGACAACTTAAGTCATAGGTTCAGAAAACATCTTTTGAACTTAGCTCTTTAGGCATTTTTTTTCGCAAATATTAAATATCAAAGACTTAATAAAGTTACGAGTTTCGAATGAGGTTTACCTTGTAGCTTGTAGAGAAAGGAAAAATATTTTTTTCCGAAGCAAAATACTTTAAACGGAGCATTTAAAATGCCTGAAAGGTAATACCTTTTTCAGTTTTTTCCCTTTTTCGATATGCCTGATTTAACTGAATATTGAAAGAAACTTAAAATGTGCCTCTACGTTAAATGGTTTTTTGTTAGATCGCCTGTCAACGCACAAAATATAAGGAGAGTACGTAACAGTAAACTTTCCGTTATAAGTAATTCTAAAAGAACTTGTTGGGTTTATAAAAAAGTGAGAATTTATTCATCCATCGTACAATCGATAGGTTCGTTTAAATAGGTAATGATTATATTTCTATGAAAAAAGCGGCTATAGGAAAAAATATTACAATTCTCTGTTTGATTTAATTTTTTTCCTAGAAATATCGAAACGTTGCTATTGTGTATATTGTCATAGATAATTGGCGGGGATCAACCGTCTGTGTCAAGTAAAAGTGATAAGAAGTTTTTATGTGACCATTTCAATTTAATTTACTGTTTCTTGACACCGTACAAGAAGGAAAATTTACTGGTGAAAACACGGTCTGCTTTAAGCATAAAGGAAGAAAAGGCGCAGATTGAATAGGCAAAGAAACGCTAAATACCTGTTAAAATACTCGCAGAAATGTATCATCATATTATAAAATATCCTCCTCACCTGAGTTAGGTTAAGTTAGGATAGAGGAATAATTTTATGGACAAGATAGCTTGACCCTATGATGGATTAAGCTACAATGATCTATCAAAATGTCGGCTGATGGTATGTCATACCTTCAATATATAGGTGTTATAAATTGACGAGTCTATTATAATCTCAAGTCGGATTTTTTTTAAGTACCAACATAAAATAATCTGGTATTCTGTAAAGCTGGAGAGGCTACTGTTTTTTTATAGATTCTATATTTTATGATCAGTGTTTTGGGCACTCCTACCTGGAAAATTGTATATTTTGCACTACATCTACGATAAACGCACTGATTGAATCCGTATTCGACTAATTCTGTGACGATCAGCTCAAAATATAAACACGGACTTTCCATTAATACCACACAATATAAGTAAGTACTATTAGGTATGTTCATACACACATGTTCATATGATCTATTAACATTTCGGTAAAAAGTTATTTAAATGATTTTAGTGAAGCAAATCCCGTAAAATAATACGTGTTCAAAAATATTTTTTATATCATTTATTTTATACGAGAAGCATGTAGTTAATATGATCTAGAAGTTTCGATTTTTGTACACTGTGATTATAGAATACAGCTACTTGCACTACAAATATTAAGCTTGATATGGTGTCTACTTACTTTTAAAAGATATGCGATTTATGGGGAAGACGATAGCTTCCTTTGTCTCAGGGAGAGGGGCGATGGTATTTATCGCACCTTCTTCTTCAACCACCCTCTCGTGACTTCTGAAGTATATCGAATATATCGCCGCCGAACACCGGATCTTTTCAAACAAGTTCATATAAAATAATATATCAACATATATCAAAAATACATTGCAATTGTGTATTGATTATATAATTATATTTTATCTGAGTATTAAGCAGTTTTCTCTATAGAAAACCATTTTTTAAATATTTTTTCTTTCTTAAATAGGGACCCCTACATTGCCAAGCACGTAATCAGACAAAAATGTGACCTAGACTAATCAGCAGGGGAGTATCGAAATCTCCCCTTTTCTAAAAAGGGACTTTATTAACTTAAAGGATTGGCGTCTACCTCTGGGCCCGGGTGACACCTACTCCGGAAATATCCTAATAATATTTATGAGTGAGTCAAGGCCCGCTGCTCAGCGTAGAAAACAATTAAGTCTACGGAATTGTCAAAATGTAACTTCGTTTAGTATGAAACAGTTAATAAAAAAAGTACTCAATACGATACGTTCCTATGCTTTAAAATAAAATCAATCAATTGCGCTACAACCTTTTTAAGTCTTGGCCTCAGATTTCTGTATCTGTTTCATGATCATTTGTTAAACTAATCGGCAAGTAGATGATCAGCCTTCTGTGCCTGACGCACGCCGTCGACTTTTTTGGGTCTAAGGTAAGCCGCTTTCCTTACGATGTTTTACTTCACCGATCGAGCTAATGTTAAATGCACACATAGAAAGAAAATCCATTGGTGCACAGCCGGGGATCTAACCTACGACCTTAGGGATGAGAGTCGCACGCTGAAGCCACTAGGGCAACACTGCTCGTTCCGTTCGTACGTTCGACAATTTTAAATACTGTCGGTATTAAATGTTGTAATAACTTAAATGAAGCTACTTACTACGGAATAAACTAAATAACTATATACGGGAATACGACCACTGGCGAAGATCTATGCGTATTAATAATTTGGGAGTACTGTACTGTCATTTTATTGTAATTTTTTATTTTTATTATGTACATCAAGAATAAGAGTTGCGTGTTCGTATCATGTCGGGGTCACAAATATAGAGGATGTATTGACTCCAGTTCCTCCAATTTGATGTTTTAGTATGCGTCGAAAAGTTGCAAATATGCTTAGTAACCGAAATAAACTTGTTGACCCATTTGAGGGTATGACGTTATCGTATCACAGATTGTAGGTGTCGTTACAAGTAAGTCAAATCCGATACATTTTTTGCACGTTATACATAATACCATAAGCGAAATACGACATATGGAGTAGCCTCCTTAAATATATATAAATTATACAGTGTGATGACTGACTGTATCTACTGTAGAAATAATCAATCATCATAAAGTATAATATAAAAAAATACTTTTATTTAAAATATGTCTAGCATAAAACTAATAATACTAAATAATGTCAAATTTCATGGCAATGGTTTTTGATTCCGTTAGAATCTGTTCTACGTTGTAGATTAATATAGGAATCGTGTTTGTGTCAATAAAAAAAACTCATAGATCTCTAAGCAAAATCCTATTTTATGTCCTTCCAGACCTTGCCATTCCGTCTTACTCTCAATATTTATGTGATAAGAAGCCCTTCGAATACGTATTTGCGTGTTGTTCCCACGAGAATGTAAGTTCGTACTCCTATTTCACCATGTCTCCTGGTGATAGAGGACAAATAACCTTTTTAATTTATTGTATTATTATTAATTAATTAAGATGTCATGTGGAATATGGTGTACTGGTTGCAGCTCCTTACAAACGTCGTATAACACAAAAAACTTGGCGATTAAAAAGAGTGGCGGAGAGTTTATTGCCTTGATTTCAGAACTGGCAGTAAATGTAAAATTATAAGAAATTCATATACATTTCTTTTTTTGACGTTCATAAGTGTACATTGTGTTACCTATATCAATAAATGATTTAGAATAACATATATTCTATAACGTAATATTTAGTTTACGCAAGTACTAAATTTAATATATATTACAGCTAAAAGCAATTCTTTACCTACATTGGAATTAATTTCTAATCACTGAAACATTAAATTTAATTTAAAAATAATAAAATAAAAAATTTAACTTATTTCAGTTATATTAACCATTGTATTCAAAATTCATTGGCCAAAATTCAAATGTTATTAAATTCCTCAAACGGAATTGAAGTGAAAACTGATTCCACATGAATGAAAATGTTACTAACAATTCAAATGTACGTTTGACTAAAGGGCTGATAATGATGCGAAGTTGTTAAATTAAATATCAATTGATTTTTTTGTCAGAAATAAATGTGTGCCATTGTGTGTGTATTAAATCTCATTTAATTTGAACGTAAGAAATGCAGCAGAGATCAGTGTTGGCCTAGTGGCTACAGCATGCGACTCTCATCCCTGAGGTCGTAGGTTCGATCCCCGGCTGTGCACCAATGGATTTTCTTTCTATTCGCTCGAAAGGTGAAGGAAAACATCGTGAGGAAACCGGCTTGCCTTGCCCAAAAGTCGAAGGTGTGCGTCAGGCACAGAATGCTGATCACCTACTTGCCTATTCGATTAACAAATGATCATGAAACATATACAGAAATGTGAGGCCCAGACCTAAAAAGGTTGTAGCGCCATTGTTTATTATAAGAAATGCCGCATTAAGGATCTTGTTTAATTTTCTACAAAACCAATGTTTGTCCAGATACTTTAAGCCATTTCAAGAGGAATGGATTTTGAACTAGCCAGTTCAATACCGAAGTAAATAGGGTTCTAAGGGATTAATCAAGTTTTACCTTTATTTTGCCTCTAACAAAGTGATGCTTTTGTACCACGTATTGCATTGTACTGTACGCAGTCCAAAGGTCTCCGTTTTCACCGCTACCCACCCTACTCCACACGTGATGTGAAATTGCCTAAAATATTTTTAAATTGTTAATTTACCTAAGTTTAAAAGCAGAGCCTTCCTAAATTCATTAACGTGGCCGTACTATCTACCAATATGTTTACTAATACGAATAACGTGTCTTAGGGTGATGTTAAAAATCTAGACTTAAGTAGTTAAAGTTAAGAATGACTGGTATGTCAACAACGTATTTGAAATTACATACGGGACACATCATGAATTCGTAGAAGAACTTCAAACAAAAAACGTACTTTAATTATTTATTTTATTATTAACACTATAATAATATACAGATAATAAAACAAGGTTACTCAATTTTACAACTCAGGGACTTATAAATAACTTCCGTAATATACATGTAAATGGTAAAGGGTTGTTTTATTTGTATGGTAACACGTATAATAAAAATATTATGACATGAAAAATAACAATACAAATCATTATTAAAATTTAAGCCTTTGATCACGGAAAATTGGATAAAGCCAAAACCCGAGTCACAATGCGTGCAAAAAATAATTTAATTTTCAATGTCAGACTTACCTGCTCATTGTTGATGTAAAACGTGAGATTAGCTGCTGGCATGGAGTCATAACTTATGCATTCTGCTTTTAACTTCATCCCAGGGCGATAGTAACGTTTCAAGCCGTTTAACTCTGGATCCGACTTGGGGAGGTCTGAAAATAAAACCGCGATTAATTATATATAATTAGCATGTTTATATATAAGAAGCATGTTTCACGTATTAAACGTAGATTAAATAAGTAAAAAAATATAATACGCTACCTTTTTTATTAAACGAATATATCATTAAATAGAAAGAAATTTGATAGAAAGATACCATGTACCGTTTTATTTACACGTTTGCTTTTATTAAACATCAATATGTACAAAGTCCTTCCATTAGCAGAAAGCTTCGGCATCTCCAAGGAATTTCAACAAAATTTTACCAATTACAATTTAGAGTGCTACACGAGTGCTAAAAGATGAGCGCAAATAGAATAACTTTAATACTGACTGCACGAGAAGTCAGTACTAGTTCTTAAAGAAAGTATTATTATAAATTAAATATTACCCTTTATTCATATATAAACTTTAAATGAATAAACTAATATTAGGTCCTTACATATGAAATGGACGTTTTGCCGTACTGGTCACTTTGACCTCAAATAACTCCTCCACATTCGAGGAGCTTCAATTGGAATGTCTAAGACATAAATCGTTGTTTCTCCCATACAAAACGCCAATTTCATATGTACGAGTAAGTACCTAATAATTGCATCAAAGAGCTTTTATATTTTAGTCAAATATAAATTAACTATGTTAAATGACAAATATAATTAAAGAATAAATTCTAAAAAAGACTTTTTATGATATTTTAAAAAGTGTTTTTATTTTTATACATAAATTACAAATTTAATGTATCATCATGAACATTTTGAAGTCTTTCGGTCTCAATTAAACTAACAATTATTTTATAGTAAAATTACCGGATGCGTGAAAACAACTAGTTTATTTAAGATGAAAACTTAACTGTGACCAGTAGTAACGAATCAAACTTTTTTTGTACAGGGATGCCTAACGTATTTGTTAGTTACGGGATGAAAATGATAAAATGATCTAGAGTTTTAATCCAACGATGGGGCCTATGTGCCTATGTTTCTACGGTTCCGAGTACGATATGCTTGCATCGCGTGATACGTAGTCGCAGGCCCCAAGGCAAGTTTGGAGGACCAGACTTTCCGAAGTTTCCGCCTAGGTTCTTAGTTTAATACCGTGGTTGCTTTAATTATTGTTGGTAGAATTATGTATTAGAAGCAAATAGAACCACCAGACGAACTATTGCTGGGATGGAGACATCATGCTCTTGCGAGTTTATGGCTGACTGGAGCCGTCGATACCATCTCTCCCATAGCTGACACCAAGTTGGTCGACCTTGATCAGGAATGCAAAAGATGCTTTGTCTCCTCCATGTTCTTGATTTTACTGGAAGACACTAAGGAAACTTTTCGCACGGCAAAACCGCTATTTAAACATTAGGTCATAGCCAGTTCGGGTCACAGCTGGAACCGCTTTGCAATCAAAGGGGAGCTACCTAAATCAAGAAGAATTCCTTAGAAAACTCATCGGCTAAATCGTTAGACTAATAAGTAGTTGTTGATAGATTAACTATATTAAAAAACATTGATGTAAATGCAGCCAAATGTCCCTCCTCTTCCTACTAACGAGCTATGAGCAGTGTTCTCTCACCGCACTGGGTTTCAAAGACACTGATAACTCATTTACCAAAAATGATATAGAAACGAGACTAGCTACTAATTTTTCTGGATGCATAATTGCTAACGCGCAATCAAGGTAACCATATAGAGAAAGAGCCACCGTAAGTCCAGACTAGCATATAGCTGAGAAAATAACTATCAAAAGTAACATGGGCAATAAATATCTTCCTACCATCCAAATCAACTGGCTTAGATAGCATTTTACCAGGTCTACTAAGATCGAGTGGGAATCTAATAGCAGACTATCTTGGCCTAGTTTTTCGACGCTGCATAGCACCTATCTACATACTTTTAAAATGGAGAGACAAACACGGATCAGCCAGTTTATTTAAAACCAGCCTCAACTCATTATTACTAAAGACGCTGGAGAAGCTGGTGTCCTAATCTAAATTCTTACAGTCAAATCATCACGACTACACAATCACGGCAAATCAACAGAATCTGATGTGATCTGATGAAATCTGCCTACAGAGTGAGACTTTCAATCCATTTAAAACTAAACTGCTCTTGTTTAGTTTTGGTAGTCACGTCACCATTAAGATGGTCTATTTTGTACATGGTACAGGTGATGATGCTATATAACGTATTTCTAATTATGATACAAGAAAATTCTATTTACCTTTAGCTTTAACATGGTAGTCTCCCAGACTTCTGGTCTGTAGTTATTCGTATATAGGTATTGTACTACATGGTATTTCTCTACAATAAAAAGGAGTGTATTTGAAAATTATTACAGTATAATAATAGTGATGAGCGATATGACCATTCAGCGGTATCTGACAACTAGAAATACATTAAATCGTAAACGGTATTTTGCTGGAAAGTTTAGAAATAAGACGCGATTCACGTATAGAAATACAGAACTAATATTCCACCCTCCGTCGTCAATAAAGATGAAAAAAGCTTTTTAACTGCATATACAACAGTGTGAATAGGGAAAGTTGAAAGTTCGCGACAAATAACTTTGTGTACCGACTTATCTAGGCGTCAGTAAAGTGTGTTATTTTGTATATTAGCAACAGTTAAAATGTTATTATGTAAAAGTTTTAGTTTCAACTGGGAAATTAATAATATAATTTATGTTTTGTGAGAGCCCACTTCATACAACTACTAACATTGTACAACAAAACAATGCGGATAGTGTATCGACATTGAGTCACGTCAACGTCGTTTAGCAGACGAGTTAAAATATACATATGCATTGTACTAGGTCAAAAAAGTATTTATTTAGTTATAACTACCATAAAATCAATGTTAAAATGTAAATCCGTGAAATAAATGGCCTTTAATAATAATTAATACAAATGTATAATTAAAAAAAATCAATGGCCCTACAACCTTTTTAGGTCTGGGCCTGGGCCTCAGATATCTGTATCTCATGATCATTTGTAAATTAAATAAGCAAGTAGGTGATCAGCCTTCTGTGTCTGGCGCACGCCGTCGACTTTTTGGGTCTAAAGAAAGCCGGTTTCCTCACGATGTTTTCCTTCACCGTTCGAGCTAATGTGAAATGCGCATATAGAAAGAAAACCCATTGGTGCACAGCCGGGGATCGAACCTACGACTTCAGGGATGAGCGTCGCACGCTGAAGCCACTAGGCCAAGACTGCTCAAACAAACAAATGTATATGACTATCAATGTTTTGTAAAACTGAATTAAGAAGAAACCGTATTGAATTAAGAGACTGAAATTAGAATTGGAATAAATCAAGTGATTGGGAGAAAACTTTGTGTTTGTTATCTTAACAATGTCGGGGCCTGACGCTACATATACATCATCATTATTATTTTGTATTTTGTCTTACGTATTTACGCGTAGAATAAAATAAAATTTTAAAACTATACCTCAAAACTTACAATTCTGCACGTATTCATATCTTATTTCTTTTTGCCTGATTTACAACAGAAATAACCTATAAATCCACCATATACTTTTTCCAACTGTAAATGACAATAAAAATCCTTTATTAAAAAGTTAATTATAAAATGTACACATATTCCCGTTGAATTGGCAATAGAAAAATCTCCCCTTGCCGCCTGGACGCTTATTGTTCTAACAATTTACTCAAAACTTTAATAAAATGTTGTCACAAAACCTAGTGACTCACGGTTTCTTTTGTTAAGCTAATGAGGTACCGTGACCTATATCCCGTATACCTCCTTTCACCATAAGATATGTTTTTAATCTCTTAATTTGGGATTCTCCTTTGTATTTGTAAATAATTAATCAATGCACTCCTTTCTTGTTTGGTAAATTTAATTTAATAACAATCTTATTACAAACCTCCGATCTAATATTGAATAATTTCTTAGATATTTTTGATTAAATACAGTGGAATCTCTATAACTCGAACATCGTTAAGTTGAAATCCTCAGTAAGTCGAACAAAATAGACATTCCCTTTCGCTGAAACCCTAAATACCCGGAATCTCGAATTATTTATACTTATTACTTATACATATTTATACTCTATAAGTCGAATTTCAAAAAGGATAGTAAGTCGTAGTATGTAAACTATAATGACGTCTTTCTTGGAATTCCTCGAAATAATAGCAATAAAATTGAAAATTAATGTTCGGGTTCGGGGCTTCTAATCTAATGTTTTTGTCTTAAAATACACTTAGAAATGGCGCCTCTGTAAGTCGAAAATTTTAAATCATAAATCATATGTATCTCGAAGTACTTGTTAAGTCTAAAAAGCGTTAACTCGATTTTTTTTGTATTTCCCTTGACATTCAAGTTATAGTGATTCCTCTGTAACTTTCTCCGTATGCATTGAATGAAGCCAAATTATCGATTTGTAACTATCGTTTATTTTAAATTTACACTAGAGCCAGTTGCGCTGAAATTCCATTAAATACATTACGTGTTTTCGGTCTACAGTCTTAAAATAAGTTGTTACTTCACGCAGGCGGCGTTAACTAAGAATTATTGTTACCTCTAGATTTACAAAATATATTTTAACTAGGTTCCAAAAGATGACCATTTGTATCTTTCAAGTCAACATATAAAATGTTAAGAGTTTTTCTTTGTTTTATTCCTTCAGCAATAAATGTAACAAAAGATACAAAAACAAATTTCTAGTAACAAAGTAGCTACAAGCTTACATTATAAGAAAAGAAACCAAACACTTAGCAGAAAAGAAAATTATTATATGTACTTACATAAAGTAGTACAAAGTTTTTTTCATTTTCTATTATCATTTGACAATGAAATAATATTACTTTATTACAAATTTACAAAGATGTCAGAACTTTCTCAATGAAATTACAATAATTATATTAAACTTTAATTGGAAAAGTTGACGGGTCTCCCATTAATGGTTTTTCTAATTATGCTTATTTTTCATAAAGTAAACCGATTATACCTCAAAGAAAATCTTTGAATTAATATGATATAATAATTATTTACGCACAACATGTATACCACCACAATGGGGAAATGCTCAGATTAGTCTCGATTAGGAGCTATGCAATCAATATCTACCCCAACCTTGTATTATTCAAAATTATGTCATATTTTCAAAGCAATACCTGGGTCATGCTTTTTATAGAGCACTCGATCGTAATGATCATCGTTGAATTGCGTTTTTATCAAACGAAACATAATTTTTTAGGTGATTCTCTTTGAATATGTTGTTAGGAGACAAAGCCCCACCCTCTAGACTCTTACGAACTTAGTACTTAGTTACACGTTTAGGAAAAGGTACCCTCTTGTATTAATACCTAAGGTACCTGAAGTCGCATTTAAAAGACAATCGAAAAAAACATTTATTAAAAATCATATTTAATTAATTTAATTTGAATTAGTTTGTTTATTTTACTATATTAAATGCAGGTTAAACTTATGGAGCGTTATTAAAATTAGTATGATAAAATATCAATTAGGAAAACGTATGTACAAAGATGTTTTTAAGAATATGTTTCATAGAAAAATATGATATCGATACTAATTTTTATAATTAAAATAAGTCAATGTGTTGTAGATTTTTACTAGGTTTACGTAGAGTTTAAAGAATCTAAAATATATTTATTTCCCCATAATATACGCTCATTATTAAGAACATATGTTTAAGGAGATTTTTGAATAGTTTTGGTGAATGCACACTTCTTAGCATTCATACGCAGCATTAGGCAAGCTATTAAAAGTGGGGAAATTATTAATTGCACATCAAATAAATAATCGCATATCAATATATTTTCATCATTTATATGTTTTTTTTTCATCAATTGAATTACTCACTACAAATAAACTAAATGTTTATCAAAACAAGTAAGAGGAATGTCCTACAAACATAACAATTTATGAACAGTTATCTACAGGACAGGAGCATCATCCTAAATTACGCAGGCCATAAAATCTTCAGAAGAACAAGCAAAGGATGCGTGCAAGGCTTCATAACCGGGCCTTCGCTCCGGAACTTACTGATTGACCCTCTTTGGAAGATAATAGATGATGAGCAGGTTAAGGCTCAAGCGTTTGCAGATGATGTCCTGCTTATGATAGATGGACATACGTGAGAGGAGGTATCTAAAATAGCCAATTGTATACTGGATCTTGTGTATAAGTGGGGCGAGAGGGGCAAGCTTAGGTTTGCGCCTTACAAAACCAATGCGATGGTAGTGACACATAAACGTAAGTTTGACAACCCCCGCCTCACGATGAATAAAGTGCCAACAATATTAACAAACAAAATAAGGATCCTGGGCGTAGAAATAGACGCTGCATTAACTTGTAAAGGGCACATACACAACTTGTACACTAAGACTATATCAATATATAGACAAGATTCGAAAGTGGCAAAGATAGGATGGGGCTTACAGCCAGACGTCACTGCAGCCCTATACACTGCAGTGATTGAGCCTATAACCCTGTACGCTGAAAAAGTTTTTATTAGAAAGAAACTAGATGACATGACGAGGGGCTTCGCACAAAAAATAGCAAAGACATACAAGACTACAGCACTCAACTCAGCGGCCTTGCTTGCAGGGATACTACCCCTGGACCTTCGTGTTAAGGAGGGTGCGACCGCCTTGCGCGGAAGGTCAGAAATCGATAACATTACTATGGCAAAATTATATACAGACAGGAGCGAAACATCCGCTGGAGTGGGAGTGGCATGAACTACTCAGTCTCGGTCCCGTTTTGCCACTCGGCAAGAAATAAAAAGGTGAGGCTGGCTCCGTACTGTACAGTGTACCAGGCGGAGCTAGCCGCACTGAGGGACGCAGCACATGTTTGACAAAGGGGAGGCTGAATGCGGCTGTGCTCAGCGACTCTTGCTCTTCACTGGATGCCATCGCGGATGGAGGCCCTCTCGATCCTCAAGTTGCCGAGATTCGCCAGAACCTGGAAGAGTGCCATGAAAATGGCATTAAAATTAAACTATCTTGAGTGAAGGCGCAAGTTGGGACTCCGGGAAACGAGAGGGCAGACGCTCTCGCCGCAGAAGCCGTCGGGGAGACGGGGACGCGAATAGGGTACGGTGCGTATCCGCTTTCCTACTTGCGACGAATGACAATACTCAAGACAATATACACCTGGTACGAGCACTATGTGGGGGCGAAACAGCAGTCACAAAAATGTTATTTAAATATGCAAAAACAGCATACAAACAAATCGTTTCACATGGCGCAGATCCTGACTGGCCACAGGCTTTTGGATACAATTTACACAGACTCAAACTGAAGACGAGCCCCGTGTGTGACTATGACGACAGAACCGACCAAACGGTGGTTCATTTACTTGTTGACTGTGCAACATTCGGAAGGGCTAGGTGCGATCTAGAGCTCGAGACTGGCATGAGGATATCCCGAGAGGCTATCCGACATGTTGCTTAGGTCAGATCACAGATCACAGATCACAGCTGGAAATTCTGCGGCAAGATTGTCAAACATGTCACTGACATTAATAGCACGAGAGGTAACGCGGGTGGCGCCGGTCAGCGGGCTCCGACTCGCCCATAAATGTCATGACGATATTTCCGAAGTACTTGTCGCCCGGGCCCGGCGGGAGACGACAACCCTTTAAGTTAATAATGTCCCTTTTTAAGAAAGAGGAGACTTCGCACTCCCCTGAACCTAGCTACTCGGTCACATATCTGACTGACTGCATGCCCGATAGGCTAGTACGTCTCCTACGTAAAAAAAAACAAAACAAGTACAGCAAATAATTCGAAAATATACATCACCATGACATTACTTTTTTCCTCTAAATGCGATACTAATAAATTTATTTAGGTACAAAAATAGTGCATGCTTATCATAAATACTGACTGCACAGCAAATTAAACAGAGCGCATGTAGATGATACTGGTTGTTATAGCAAAATCCTATCCAAGTAGCATATATATTATTAAGCATCACAAAACAGTATTATTAGCTGTGTATTAGTAAAAAAGCTTTGCTTTAAGATAAATAGCCGTACGCCGCGAACATAAATTGTAGTTTATTTAGTAATATTTTGAGTTGAGTATTTTGCTGGGCAATCAGTAATTTTTATGGGAATTCGGATTATTTTTGCATACATATATACTAAGTTAGGAATAAAAGAAATTTTAAATGTAACTTACCCACTATATTTAGAGTGCCGTGAACTTGCAACGTAAAAAAGGATGGGGCGTCAGCTGATACTTCACACGTGTATAGGCCGCGTGCTTCTTTTGTCGCTTTTATTGTCAGTGTCTCAACATCGCTCTCCTCCTGCTAAAAAAATAAATACGGTAGTTGACCTTAAGCAAATAGTCTTGACATCAAATAAATGATGGTAAATTATAGGTAAATTCCTTAATTTTATTTATAATGTTGTAGCTATATTAGATGTAAACCAATATTTTTTTAATAAAAAAACAGCGTAATTCAGCATTTATATAAAATTTTCTTTTTATGGCAATGGCAAAAATAGACTTATTTCTAGGAACAAGTCACAAAACTTATAATCGTTAAGTATTATTTATAATTTTTTTTTACATAAATGATCTGTTTTGTTTTTATATCCAGCGATGTCAATTTGGTTTCACAACATTATAACTCTAAGTAAATTTAATCTCCACAATAATATTCCACTAGATGCTAATATTAATATAATCCAATACCAAACGATTCTGAGGAAACATATATTATCAGTATCAACAAAATATAAGAAAAATTGATATAATAAGTATAGTTAAGTACAGGTAGCTTTATGCTCAGCAACCCAGCACGAGAGAAGGCTCGAGTTCCCGAAGGAAGGTGGGCCAATTTCTCACCAAACCTTTGCCTTAGCGATTTCCCGTTTGAAGGACCTAGAGGCTGAATTGTATGCTTTTTACGTTCGCCGATAGCCGCATCACAGGATGTCGCCGCTTCTGCCTAGGCTTTAAAGCATTCACGCTTACGGCGCAAAGCCTCTTTGCACGAACGCCTAAACCAAGGCTGGGACTTGCCACCGACCGGCACCGCAGAGAATGGAATAAAAAGTTCCATGCCCTGCAGGACCACATCAGCGACAGAGTTAGCGACGTCAGTCAGCATCCGGAGTACTCAACGAAAAGCAAATGGGCCCCCAAGGGTAGGACGCAAAAAAAAGACCGCATCCCATCCCAATCTGCTGACTTATAGTGCCACACACGGCGACAGCCCGCAAAGCTAGGCCGTAAAGGGCGCGTGAGCGGCACAATGCTCCGTACCACACAATAATCTGATGAACCCAATGGCGGGTCAACAGAGACTTGGTAGGTCTCCGGATGTGAAGTCAGCAAAGAAGGTTTATGACCATCCACAACTGGTATTCGCGTAATCGCAGGGACCATTTGCGGCAAGTCGTAGGCTAAATCAAAGTCATAAAAGGATCTTCCCGCGTGATCGGTGGTTTCAGAGCCGAGCCAATCGGCATGGTGGGGGTTAAAATCGCCAAGTATCACGATTTCAGCGGTAGGAATCCTTTCGAGAAGGGAATCTGTAGCCATTTGGATGTGCTCAATGAGTCGGTCAGTTTCGGTATTTACGCTATGGGACCTATACAGGTATGCGTAGAATCGTGGATGGTTATCGCAGCCTACGCGCAGCCAGAGGTTAGATAGATCCCTTCCTTCAAGCGTCCCGAGGCGACGAGAACAGATATCCTCTCTGACGTACACGAACTCCAGCCCGCGGCACAATCCCGTATCACTGTCTGTCTGTCACTGACTGTCACCATTCCCAAGAAAGACGGAAGCTAATTTCCCGGGGTCTTTATAGTATTTATTAATTGTGTGTGTATTATATATAGTAGTATCTCAGCGGAGATTAAAATTTTATGATTATTTATTTAACGTTATTAAATCAGTTAATTAGTAAACCACCACACTTAAATAAAAAATATAATACGACGAAGATTAAGGAATAAAAAGTACAATATAATGTAATTTGCCTATCGAGATTCGATTTGCTTACTTCTTACAAAATTCGCGTTCGGATATTAATGAATTAGTTGAGACTCGCGTACTACATAGATTTACAATACATGTCAGTACATTATTTTGAGCATAGTTTGTACCAAAATAGAAGATAAGAAAGAGCTGTGTACGACGAGTTATATGTATGTAAAAAAATCATCTTTTATAAATAAAATTTTATTATTATTTAATCTTCTTTTGGGGCCCCTCCATTACTAGAGGTTGGTCGTCAGTCTCGTGAAGCGTCTCTCGTCCAGAGCCAGATGTAGCAAGTCTTTCCCACTGACAAGACCCGGCCACTCTCTAAGGTTACGGAGCCGGGATTTTTCCTTGTACCAACACGCCGTTTACGCAACTTTTCGTTATTTAATGTTCTGCATAACTTTTTTTCATAATTCCAAGTCAATTCTTACTTTAGAAAAAGAAGCTCCCCAGTACCAGCTCCTTATATTTGACCGTATTCAACGAAGAGCGATTCGAATCGTCGACGACCAATCACTTTCCGTGCGGCTTGATCCCTTGGCGTTGCGTAGAGATGTTGGGTCTCTCTGCATCTTCTACAGCATTTACCATGGGGAGTGTTCAGAAGAAGTGTTCGGTCTAATAACCGCAGCTGAGTTTCATTATCGGACGTCAAGGCAAAATACAAAATATCATCCGTATCACCTCGACGTCCGTCGTTCCACAACTGAGCGTTTTCTAAGGCAGTTTTTGCAGCGCACCACCACTATGTGGAACCAGCTGCCCACTGAAGTATTTCCGAACCAATTCGACTTAGGTTCTTCAAGAAAAGAGCGTACCAATTCTTGAAAGGCCGGCAACGCACTTGCGAGCCCGTTTGCTTGCTAATGCATAAAAAAAAATTATCAACCCTTAGGGTATAATATTATTTTATATTCAGCATGTCTACCGTACATGCGTAAACTAATTACACTGTTTTATTTGCTAGATCAAGCTGGTATTTTGTATAACCCATTATTTTGTTTGCAGTATCGTGAAGAGACGAAAAAGCTCTGGTTAAGTCAACACAAATGGCCCATAGACGTCGGAATATGTTTAGTAGAGATTTAAACTGAAATCGGCCATTTCACCAAAAGCAACTGAGCCATCTCAGATCACACATCAATAGGATTTACGATCCAACCACGACATACATTGCTATGAAACATTATATTTTTGTATTCGTAATTTTATCGCGATTTACTTTAGTACACTTAAGACTTATCGCAATTGTTATTCTAATTTCAAAGAGTTTCATTGCTTCACCAAAGGAATATATTACGCTAAATTAGAATGTTAATACATACGAATGAGTCAATGCAATTCACAAGACAATTAAAAAAAATTATGCAAGATAATCATAAATAATCTTATTTATGGTTATTCTCACCGTCGTCAACTAAAAACTCCAGGGTAAATATAAATCTAGATGTGGTATGATTATAAATATAAAATATGTATTTTCTTATTTTATAAAATTCGGTTTAAAGAGTTTTGAAAAAATTCAGTGATATTCACGCGTTCAAAATATAACACATTTAATGAGTTGTATTATTATAACTTATTAGGTTGGGGAAGAAGTATTTTCGCATTACAGTAAGTATGAACTCGTAATAATATCTCTTTGGCTATACTACTTGTATCTGGCTGGTTTTGGTATCAAATATAAGATAATTCCAAATTAAAATTAGGAAAACGTGTAATTTTGTTTTCGTACTGTCAAGCTGAGTGAATCTAATGAAGAAATTCGATAAATTTAAATTTTTACTACAAAAAAGGTAAAAATGTAACGCAAGCCGCGAAAAAAATTTGCGATGTTTATGGATCTAGTGCAGTGTCTGTGTGAGTAGCACAAATTTGGTTTAAGCGTTTTCAATCCGGAAATTTTGATGTCA